>NC_064250.1:16871943-18273443 GCF_003254725.2 Canis lupus dingo
TTGGGAAGTTCCTGGGTGGACAGTTTCAGTTTCCTGAGGTGACCTGGAGGCCGCAGTGAAGGTGGCGGGGAAAGTCCGCCATCTTGGAGAGGGTTGGCGGGGTGATCCGCCATTTTGGAGCCCCGGTTTCCCAGCCCGCCCATCATTCCGACCTCTTTATATTCATATTGGTGTCAGGGGGCGTGGACTCTATTCTGGCTACTTCCTGCGGGCAGTAGGACGTCATCGTAGAGGCCATCGGATGTGGGCAGGCGTGAATAGGGCTGCAGGAGGAGCTGGTTGACTGATACCCTGGTTATTTCCTGCAGGCGCTCCTGTAAGCAACGTATAAGGCAGGGAGCGATTGAGATGAACAGGAGGAGTATACAGAGGGGCCCTGCGAGGGGAAGGAGCCGAGTTACCCAGGCTTGGGGACTTAAGCCCCAAATGGAGTCATCTTGGCGTCTCGCTCGGATCCCGTCTTTGAGTTCTTTGACCTTGGAGCTGACTATGCCCTACTGGTTGACGAAGTAGCAGCACTCTTCGTTTAAGTAAAGGCATGTTCCCCCTTTTTCGGCGGTGAGGAGATCTAAGGCGCGTCGGTTTTGTAGGGTGACGGCGGCTAAGCGGTGATCTGAGTCTGTAGGGCGGTGAGTGAGTCTGCTATTCGTTCCATGTCCTCATTGAGTGCCTGGGAGAGCTTATAATAGAAGTTAATGGAGGTTCCCAGCCCTGCCGCCCCAGTTGCCACACCGACAGTTAGTCCTGCCCCTATAAAAAAGAGGAGGAAGGCAGCCCTCTTTCTCCGAGAGGTAGGGGACAGTTCAGATAAGAGTTGTTCAGATGAGTAGATGCTGGTGGTAGGAGACAGAAGGATGAGAATACAATCCAAGGAATCATTGGCGGTTAGGCAGCAATAGATCCCTTTTGGGCAGGAGAGGAAGATTCCCAAGGAGGTGCAGTAGTGGAGAGTGGAGGTGTTTTTCCCTGATAGCAGGACCTGTGCATAGAAGTATAGGCCGAGAAATAGCGTGAGGTAGCTGAGCCCCTCATGCAGTCACATGACTCCACCTGGATCTGGGGACTCAGGAGGAGTACGAGAAGGAGCCCTAACCAAGCAGAGTTCGGTGGGGCCCACCATCTGGGAGGCCCACTTACTGTCAGAGGGGCCCGTTTAAGGTTGTTGATGTGCACCCACGGCTGGTGGCCCAATAGCTTTGCTGCAGTTGGGGTGCTGAGGATGACAGTATGGGGCCCAGTCCACCGCGTCTGTAAGGGACCGGGGTTGCGACTCCTGAGGAGAACCTGGTCCCCCGGGAGCAGTTTCTGGGGAGGAGTCTCATCATCTTCGGGGTTGTTCGGGGCTGGGGTGACTGAGTCAGCATGAGCTCTCAGGAGGGCCCAGAGCAGAGTGAGGTAAGGCAGATATGAGAGAAGGGGTGGAGGAACAGCAGGGAGATTGTGATCTATGAGGAAGGGACGACCCTAGAGGAGTTGGAACGGGCTTAGTCCCAAGGGTCCACGGGGGGCCACTCTCAGCCTAGTGAGGGCTAGAGGCAAGAGGGTAGGCCAAGAAAGATGGGTTTCCAAGGTAAGTTTGGTGAGTTGGGCTTTAAGTAGGCCGTTGGCCTTTTCTACTTTACCCGAGGACTGAGGATGGTAAGGGATGTGCAATCTCCAGGAGATGTTGAGATGATGAAGAGATGATGAAGGCAGGTCCGTTATCTGACTGGAGGGTTTGGGGCATTCCGAAACGGGGAATGATGTGTTCAGTAAGGATTGCAGCGAAGACGTCCGCCGTCTCACGGGCCGTGGGATAGGCCTCTATCCAACCTGTGAACATGTCACCAGGGTTAGTAGGTAGCGGAGGCTTTTATGATGGGGCATGTGGGTGAAGTCCAGCTGCCAGTCTTCTCCTGGCTGGTGGCCTCGCAATTGGTGGTTAGGTCCTGGCCTGCGGATCCCACCTTGTGCACTGACAGCTGAACAGACGGTGCATGCCCTGTGAACGGTTTCAATGACCTTGGACAGAGAAGGGTGGTAGAAGAGAGGTTGTAAGAATTGAAACAACGCCTTGGGGCCAATATGGAGCAACTGGTGAATTTCTGTGACCAGGGTGTGAGCCAGGTTTTCAGGTATGGCAATGTGGTTCTGCATGTGGATCCACCCTTTGTTCCCTAGTTTGCCCCCCAACTTTTGGAGTGCTAGTGTCTCTTCCTCGGTGTAACAAGGTTGATGTGCAGTGTTGAGGAAGAGTACAGGGGCAGGAGTGGCGCTAAGGGCCGTCTGCCTGGCCACCGTATCAGCTTTATTGTTGCCTAGGGAGACCGGGTCAGGGGTAGTTTGGTGTCCCCGGCAGTGGACGATGGTGACCTCGGTGGGTAGGCATAGGGCCTTGAGGAGCCTGGCAATGAGCGGCCTATTTACGATAGGGGTACCTTTGATAGTCAGGAATCCCCTTTCTTGCCAAATAACCGAATGAGTTTGGGATATGAGGTAAGCATATTTGGAGTCAGTGTAAATGGTGACTCGTTGTCCCTTGGACAGGTGGAGCGCCCAGGTTAGAGCTATCAGCTCCGCCTTATGGGAAGTAGTCCCAAGAGGAAGGGGGGCTGCTTCAACAACCACCTCAGAGGTAACTACGGTGTAGGCAGCATGGTGCAGGCCATCTGAGGTCAGAAGGGAGCTGCCATCTACAAACAGGATGCGATTAGGGTTAGCCAGAGGTTGATCAGAGAGTCCAGGGTAAGAGGGGGTAAAGTCCTCCAGAAGTTGAGGGCAAGAGTGAGAAGTGTCAGGGGTAGGCGAGGGTGCAGGCAGTAAAGTCGCAAGGTTTAAGCTGGGGAAGACAGAGACATCTGAGGGTTTTCGACGAATAACAAATGGATTAACTGCACCCGGGAGGGAGTCAGCTGGGCCAGAGACTGAAGGCCAAGGAGGTCCGTGAGTCGGTGGGGGGAGTAGATTGTAAGAGGCTGTCCTAAGGACAGTTTTAGGGCCTCCTTAGTGAGGGAGGCCACAGCAGCCAGGGCCCTGAGACAGGGTTGCCAACCCCGGGTGGTGGGGTCTAACTGTTTGGACAGGTAGGCTACTGCCCTATATGTAGGCCTGGTGGGCTGGGCTAGAAGGCCGGTGGCCGACCCAGATCGTTCATCAGTGAAGAGATGGAACGGTTTAGTATGGTCCGGGAGGGCCAGAACCGGTTCCTTAATGAGGCAGTCTCGGAGCCTCGAAAATCCATGCTGGATTGAGGCAAGATCACTTAAGGGACCCTGAGGGGCTTCGTTGGCTGCTTGATATAAAGGCCGGGCCAGGATAGAGAAGTTTGGAATCCAGTGTCTAAAAAACCCCACGAGTCCTAGGAAGGAAAGTATCTCATCTGCACTCTGAGGGGGTTGCAGTTCTTGGAGGAGGCGAATACGGTCCCCAGTAAGGGATTTAGAGGTAGGGGTCAGAGTGATCCCTAGATACATGACCGATGGGGTACGAAGCTGGGCCTTAGATGGGTTGACTCTATACCCTCTAGCTCCCAGGAAGTTTAGTAGGGTAGAGGTATCTTCCTGGGAGGTCAGGCAGGAAGGGCTACAGAGAAGCAGGTCATCTACATACTGCAGCAGGGTACTGGCCTCCAGGATGCATTCCTGGAGGTCAGCTGCCAGGGCCTGGCCGAAAATGTGGGGGCTGTCACGAAACCCTTGTGGTAGGACTGTCCAGGTAAGTTGTCCAGAAACATGGGTGTCTGGGTCTTTCCAGGTAAAAGCAAACAGAAAATAGGAGTCAGGATGCAGAGGAATAGTAAAGAATGCTTCCTCTAGGTCGAGAACAAGAAATGAGACGTGCCAGGAGGGATGTGAGACAGTAGGGTATAGGGGTTGGGGACGACCGGGTGGAGTAGGACAACAGCTTCATTAATGAGCCGTAGGTCCTGTACCAGCTGATATGCCCCTGATGGCTTTCGTACAGGCAGGATGGGGGTATTGCAGGGGGAGTTGATAGGAATGAGAAGGCCCTGCTGCTTTAGGCGGTCTATTATAGGTTTGAGACCCCTACGATGGGTAACGGAGATGGGGAACTGAGCCCTAGAAGGGTATGTGGAGTTATTCTTTAACCAGATATGAACAGGACTGTGGTGGGAGGCGACGGTGGTTTTGGATGTGTCCCAAACTTGGGGATTAACGGTGGGCAGATTTGTAGGGATGGGAGTTGGAGGAGAAGGGAGGAGTGGCAGTAGAAGACACTCTGAGGCTGAAGGAGAAGGAGAGAGATGGACGGTGGCCCGCAGTTTTTGGAGGATATCTCTTCCCAAGAGAGGCACTGGGCAGGTGGGGATTATGAGGAATGAATGAGAGAAAGGGAAACCATCCAGGCTGCAAGTAAGAGGTCGGGTTATTCTTGGGGAAGAGGAGGTACCGTGGATATCCATCGCCGCGACCAGTGAGGCATATGTGGGTCCCGAGTAGGATGGCAGGACTGAGTAGGTAGCCCCCGTGTCCAGCAGAAAGGAGATGGACTTACCCGCTACCTGGAGCGTTACCCTGGGCTCGGCTTGGGTGAGGGGGTGTCCGGGTCCGGGCTCCGTCAGTCGTCCTCCAGCCCGAGTAGCTGAAGAACAGGACTTGCCGGTTCAGGGTTTCCCCCGCGTAGAGGCGCCGAGGATCCCCCGAGGCTAGGACAGTCCGACTTCCAGTGTCCCATCAGGTGACACTGAGGGCACGGCTTTGTGGGTGCCTTC
Source organism: Canis lupus dingo (assembly GCF_003254725.2). Classification (NCBI taxonomy): domain Eukaryota; kingdom Metazoa; phylum Chordata; class Mammalia; order Carnivora; family Canidae; genus Canis; species Canis lupus. The sequence continues at coordinate 16,876,655 of NC_064250.1, forward strand.
GGGTTAGGACACTGAGGGGCCCAGTGCCCTTCAGCACCGCCCTTAAAGAGGGGTACGTACTGTTGCCCCTTGTTGCTGTTTCCGGAAACTGCCGCCCGCAGGGCCGCCCCCAGGGCCTGGGTTTGTAGTTGGACCTTCTGCTGGAGCCTGGCTGGCCGTTTGAGTTCGGCTGCCTCCTCTCGGGAGTTGAAAACCTTAAAGGCCATTTTCACCAGGTCAGAGATGGGGGTCTGAGGGCCCTCCTCTGCCTTTTTTAGGTTTTTCTGATGTCCGGCGCCGATTGGGAAGTGAAGTGGGTCGCCAGGACTGTGGCTTCCGCCGGGGAGGCCGGGTCTAATCTAGTATACTGTGCTAGAGCCTCGGTCAACCGGTTTAGGAACAGGGCAGGGTTTTCATCTGGGGCTTGGATAACCTCCCTGATCTTATCATAGTTAACTGCTTTATTGGAAGCTGCCCCCATGCTGGCGATAAGGCATTGAACCACGCGGGCTCTCCGGCGGCGGCCATCTTGGCCATTCTGATAGTCCCATCCGGGCTCTGCAGCCGGGACCGCCTGAGCACCTACCCGCAAGGTGGCGTCGGTGAGATGGACTTGCTCGGCACGTTCTCGGGTGGCGGCCTGGATGCGTTCCCTCTCCTCGGTGAGGGTAGTGGTCTGAACCATGTGTAAGTCATGCCAGGTAAGATCATAGGCTTGGGCCAGATAATGGAACTCTTTTATGAAATTGTCTGGGCTGGCGGAGAAGGAACCCAGGCATTTCTCAATTTGGGAGAGGTCCTGTAGGGAGAAGGGCGCGTGCACTCGAACAACCCCTTCGGCTCCAGCCACCTCCCTTAAGGGGCAGACTAAGCTGGACCGAGGGTTTTGGGAACCCGTCTGGGCCGAAATGGGAGGGGAAGATGGGAAGTCCGACAGAGACTCGGCCCCTGTCAGGGGTGGAGGCTCAACCTCGGAAACAGCTCTTGGGGTCTGCAACGGTGCTGGGGTCGCAGTGGGTTGAGGAGGGAGCTGATAAGGAGGAGGAGGGGGTAAGGTGGGAGCTCGAGAAGGGGGTACAGAAAGGTTTTCCAGCGGTTCAGAAAGAGAGGACTGAAGAGGAGAGTCTGGTTCTTCAGGTGCGGTAGAGGAAGAGCGCGGAGTGGGGGCAGGAGCCCGAGCAAGGAGGACTTGAGAGGTTGAACACTGGGAGCACAAGGACGGCCGAGACCGTAGGGTCCAGAAAGCTTGGACATGGGGAATTTCGGACCACTTGCCCTGACGCCTGCATAGATTGTCGAGATCTGTGAGCACCTGATAGTCAAATGTGTCCTCGGGAGGCCATTGCGATTGGTTGTCTAATTTGTATTGAGGCCAGGCAACAGTACAATAATGTATAAGGCATCTGCTACGTAAGTCCTGGTACAACTCTAATGTACGGAGGTTGGCCAGAAGGCAGCCCAAGGGCGTTCTGGAGTCGAATTTGGATTGGGAGGCTCCCATGGTCCCCTTTACCAACCGACTCAGATTACAGAGGAGAGCATTCCCTCGTCCGTGCACTGGGTCACCGGAGGGACAGTAGTTCCCGCGGAATGAGGACGTCTCCTGATTCCTTGGGACTGATGGGGCCACCAGGTGGCTGGGGGTTTGCCCAGGCTAGGACAGGGCAACCCGGAAGTGGATCAGGGGCCAGGGAGCACTCCCCACACGCGGTTCTGAAGTAAGCCTTCCCGAGGTGGGCAGCGGGAGATTGCAGTCTGCCGGTGAGGAGGAGGGAGCCTCTGTGCCTGGCGAGGGCTCGACCTACCTCCCAGGTTTCGGCACCAAATGTAAAGTTGCTCCCGCTGACGGTGGTAAGAAAAGAGGCAAGTGGATCCGAGAGATGAACTTTATTGCAAGCACCCTCGGGGGAGGTTCCACAACTCACGGGGCGGGGGGGGGGGGGGGGGGGGGGGGGGGGGAGGGAGAGAGAGAGAGAGTCGGGGAAGTAACCGCTGGGAGGGAGTTGGCAGGGTCCTTTTATCGGGTTGAAGCAGGGCATAGGCTTGTGTCTACATAAGGTAAGGTCTGGAGGGCATGGGTGGGAGAAGCCCGTGATGGACAGTTCCCAATTGGGAAGTTCCTGGGTGGACAGTTTCAGTTTCCTGATGGTGACCTGGAGGCCGCAGGGAAGGTGGCGGGGAAAGTCCGCCATCTTGGAGAGGGTTGGCGGGGTGATCCGCCATTTTGGAGCCCCGGTTTCCCAGCAGGGCCATCAAAGAAGGAGGGGGAGGGGGAAAGGGAGAGGGAGAAGGAGAAGACAGAAAATTTATTTGAAGAAATAACTAAAAAAAAAAAAAAAAAAGAAGAAAAGAAAAGAAAAGAGAAAAGAAAAAAGAAAAAAAGAAATAACAACTAAAAACTTCCTGAATCTTCAGAAGGAAACAGAAATCCAGATCCAGGAGGTACAGGAAGCCACCAACAAAATCAACCTAAGGAGGTCCATACCAAGACACATCGTAATTTAAATGGCAAAAAGGTAGTCATAAAAAGAGAATTTTAAAAGCAGCAAGAGAAAAGAAAGCAGTCGCATACAAGGGAAAACTCCATAGGGAGTTTCCAGTAACTTTGTAGGCTAGAAGAGAGTAGCATGATATATTCAAAGTGCTGAAAGGGGAAAAATCTGCACCAAGAACTTTCTATCCAACAAGACTATCATTCAGAATATAAGGAGAGATAAGGAGTTTTCCAGACAAACAAAAGTTAAAGGAATTCATGACCATTAAATCAGTCCTACAATAAATGTTAAAGGGCACTCTGAGTGGAAAGGAAAAACTATAAGCAGAAGTAAGAAAAGTAGGCACAAAAGCAGTAAAAAGCATATCTATAAAATCAAGGTATTTATAAAACAAAAGGATATAAAGTATGACACCATATGTATAAAATGTGGGTTGAGAGGGGTAAAGAATGGTTTCAAATTTAAGTGACCATCAACTTAATATAGACTGCTGCATGAATATGAAGTTATATACAAACTAATGGTAACTGCAAATCAAAAACCAGTAACAGATATGCAAAAATAAAGAAAAAGAAATCCAAGCACATCACTAAACAAAGTCAGCAAACACAAAGAGAAGAAAATAAGAAAATAAAGAGAGAAGAACTACAAAAGCAACCACAAAACAAGAAATAAAATAGCAAGAAGTACGTAACTTTTGAATATAAATGGACTAAATGCTCCAATCAATAACTATCAATAACTTTTTTGAATATAAATGGACTAAATGCTCCAATAAAAAGACATAGGGTGACAGAATGAATAAAAAAGCAAGACCCATCTATAAGCTGCCTACAAGACTAATTTCAGATCTAAAGACACACACAGATTGAAAGTGAAAGGATGGAAAAGCATTTAGCATACAAATGGAAGTGAAAAGAAAGCCAGTATAGTTAGACTTATATCAGACAAAATTGAGTTTTAAACAGAGACTGAAAAGACAAAGAAGGACACTACATAATAATAAAAGGGACAATCCAACAAGAGGATATAACAATTGTAAATATTTATGCACTCAACATGGGAGCACCCAAATGCATAAAGCAGCCAATACTAAACATAAAGAAGTAATCAATAGTAATAATATAATAGTTGGAGACTTTAAGACTTCACTTACATCAATGGATAAACTATCCAAACATAAAATCAGCAAGGAAACAGTGGGCTTGAATAGCACATTGGATATTGTGGATCTAACAAATATATTCAGAATACTCCATCCTAAAACAGCAGAATATACATTCTTTTCAAATGTACATGGAAAAACAAAAAACAACAACAACAAAAACAAAAGTACATGGAACATTCTCCAAAATAGATAACATATTAGGCCACAAAACAAGTCTCAACAAATTCAAAAAGATTGAAGTCATACCATACCTCTTTGCCCAAACACAATGCTATGAAACTAGATGTCAGCCACAAGAAAAAGTCTGAAAAGACCACAAATACATGGAGGTTAAATAATATGCTACTAAAAAATGAATGGGTCAATCAAGAAATCAACCACTCTCTTGCACCATACACAAAGATAAACTCAAAATGGATGAAAGATCTAAATGTGAGATAAGATTCCATCAAAATCCTAGAGAAGAACACAGGCAACACCCTTTTTGAGCTCAGCGACAGTAACTTCTTGCAAGATACATCCACGAAGGCAAAAGAAACAAAAGCAAAAATGAACTATTGGGACTTCATCAAGATAAGAAGCTTTTGCACAGCAAAGGATACAGTCAACAAAAGCTAAAAGACAACCTACAGAATGGGAGAAGATATTTGCAAATGACATATCAGATAAAGGGCTAGTATCCAAGATCTATAAAGAACTTCTTAAACTCAACAGCAAAGAAACAAACAATCCAATCATGAAATGGGCAAAAGACATGAAGAGAAATCTCACAGAGGAAGACATAGACATGGCCAACAAGCACGTGAGAAAATGCTCCGGCATCACTGGTCATCAGGGAAATACAAATCAAAACCACAATGAGATGCCACCTCACACCAGTGAGAATGGGGAAAACTAACAAGGCAGGAAACCACAAATGTTGGAGAGGATGTGGAGAAAAGGGAACCCTCCTGCACTGTTGGTGGGAATGTGAACTGGTGCAGCCACTCTGGAAAACTGTGTGGAGGTTCCGCAAAGAGTTAAAAATAGATCTGCTCTATGACCCAGCAATTGCACTGCTGGGGATTTACCCCAAAGATACAGAGACTGAAACGCCAGGACACCTGCACCCCGATGTTTATAGCAGCAATGTCCACAATAGCCAAACTGTGGAAGGAGCCTCGGTGTCCATCGAAAGATGAATGGATAAAGAAGATGTGGTCTATGTATACAATGGAATATTACTCAGCCATTAGAAACGACAAATACCCACCATTTGCTTCGAAGTGGGTGGAACTGGAGGGTATTATGCTGAGTGAAATAAGTCAATCGGAGAAAGACAAACATTATATGGTCTCATTCATTTGGGGAATATAAAAAATAGTGAAAGGGAATTAAAGGGAAAGGAGAAAAAATGAGTGGGAAATATCAGAAAGGGAGACAGAACATGAGAGACTCCTAACTCTGGGAAACGATCTAGGGGTGGTGGAAGGGGAGGTGGGCGGGGGGTGGAGGTGACTGGGTGACGGGCACTGAGGGGAGCACTTGATGGGATGAGCACTGGGTGTTATTCTATATATTGGCAAATTGAACACCAATAAAAAATAAATTTATATATAAAAAAAGATAAATGAAAGAGGAAATAAAAAGTAGCATGGAAATAAATGAAAAGGAGACCATAACACTCCAAAATCTCGGATCCAGCAAAACCTGTTCTGAGAGAAAGGTATAGCAATACAGGCTTAACTCAAAAATCTCAATTAAGCAGCCTAACTTTACATTTAAAGGAGCTAGAAGGGCAGCCCCACGGGCGCAGCAGTTTAGCGCCACCTTCAGCCCAGGGCATGATCCTGGAGCCCCGGGATCGAGTCCCACATCGGGGTCTCCGCATGTAGCCTGCTTTTCCTTCTGCCTGTGTCTCTGCCTCTCTCTCTCTCTCTCTCTCTCTCTCTCTGTCATGAATAAATAAAGTCTTTAAAAAATTAAAATAAAATAAAATAAAATAGCTAAAAGAAGAACAGACAAAACCCCAAACCAGTAGAAGGGAGGAAATAATATAGATTGGAGTAGAAATAGATGATATAGAAACAAACAAAAAAAAAGCAATGTGCAAATCAATGAAATCTCTATCAAATCTCTGAAGAGTAATCTCTATCAAAATATTAACAGCATTTTTCTAAGAACCAGAACAAAACATCCTAGAATTTGCGTGGAACTATGGAACAGCCCAAATTGCCAAAGCAATCTTGAAAAAGAAGAACAAAACTGGAGGTCTCAGAATCCCAGATTTCAAGAGATACTACAAAGCTGTGGTAATAAAAACAGTGTGGTACTAGCAGAAAAATAGACACATAGATCAATAGAATAGAATAAAAAAAAAACCCAGAAATAAATCCACAATTATATGACCAATTAATCTTTGACAAAGCAGGACCTGTCTTTTTCCCACTGGAAAAAGTCTCTTCAACAAATAGTGTTGGGAAAACAGGACAGCAACATGCAAAAAAATGAAACTAGACCACTTTATTATACTACACACAAAAATAAACTCAAAGTAAATTTAAGACCTAAATGTGAGACCTGAAGTCAAAAAAAAAAACCTCAAAGAGGGCATAGGTAGTAGTTCCTCTGACATCAGCCATAGCCATATTTTTCTATATGTCTTCTGAGGCAAGGAAAACAAAAGTAAAAATAAACTATTGGGACTATATCAAAATAAAAGACTTTTGCACAATGAAGCAATTGACAAAACTGAAAGACAACCTATTGAACTCAAGAAGATACTTGCAAATAACATCTCTGATAAAGGATTAGTATCCAAAATATATAATGAACTTATATAACCCAACAACAACAAAAAACAAATAATCCAATTAAAAATGGGCAGAAAAAAGGAACAGACATTTCTCCAAAGAAGACATACAAATGGCCAATAGACACATGAAAACATGCTCAAGGGATCCCTGGGTGGCGCAGCGGTTTGGCGCCTGCCTTTGGCCCAGGGCGCGATCCTGGAGACCCGGGATCGAATCCCACGTCGGGCTCCGGGTGCATGGAGCCTGCTTCTCCCTCTGCCTGTGTCTCTGCCTCTCTCTCTCTCTCTCTCTGTGTGACTATCATAAATAAATAAAAATTTAAAAAAAAAAACATGCTCAATATCACTAATTATCAAGGGAAATGCAAATCAAAACCACAATGAGATTATCACCTCACTCCTATCAGAACAGCTAAAATGAAAAGTACAAGAAACAACAGGTGTTGGTGAGGATGTAGAAAAAAGGAAACTGTGCACTATTGGTGGGAATGCAAACTGGAGCATCCACTATGAAAAACAGTATGGAATGGCCTCAAAAAATTAAAAATAGAGTTACCATATGATCCAATAATTCCACTACAGGTATTTACCCAAATAAATTTCTGGGATTTCTGGGTGGCTCAGTCAGTTATACATCTGATTTTGGCTCAAATCATGATATCAGAGTCCTGGGATTGGGCCCTGCATTGGGCTCCACACTCACCCAGGAGTCTGTTTGTCCCTCTCCCCCTATCCACTCCAGCTCTCTCTCCTTCTCTTGCTCTTAAATAAATAAATAAAATCTTTTTTGAAAGAATATGAAAACACCAATTCAAAAAGATATATATATGCACTCAGGTTTACTGTAGAATTATTTACAATAGCCAAATTATAGAAGAACCCATGTGTCTGTTGATAGACAAATGGATAAAGAAGAGGTGAGGATAGATGATAGATAGATAGATAGATAGATAGATAGATAGATAGATAGATAGATAGATATGGAATATCTATTCCATATCTATTCCATCTATATATATATGGTATATATATATAGTATATACTAAGCCATAGAAAATAATGAAATCTTGCCATTTGCAACAACATGGATGTATCTAGAGGATATAATTTTAAGAGAAATAAGTCAGAGAATGACAAATGCCATATGATTGCACTCATATGTGGAATTTAAGAAACAAACAAATGAATAATGGAAAAAGAGACAAACAAAAAGGACTCTTAAGTATAGAGAACAAATTGATGTTTACCAGAGGGGTTGTGTGTGGGAGAATGAGTGCAACTGGTGATAGGGATTAGAGTACATTTATTGTGATGTGCACTAAGTAATGTATAGAATTGTTGAATCACTATATTGTACACCTGAAATTAATATTATGCTGTATGTTAATTATACTGGAATAAAAAATTTTAAACAGCAAAATAAAATAATAAAAAGTAAAAACAGTAAAATGAAATAAAGAAGATTTGATCTCTCCGTTGCTGATACTCATCACAGACAACTCTGTCACAAAGTCACCTGATATTGTTTATCACCATGTCATGCTACCATCACACAAGTTGCCTCAATCATTTATTTCTGTGAGAAAGAAGATTCCCAAGTGAGGTAAGCCTTGCTAAGAGAATCATTCAAAATAGGATTGGGAGGATATTGAGGAAGCAAGGCCTATGCAAGTCTCCTGTATCATTTGGAACACTATGGACTTTTGATTTTTGTCAATTGCAACTTGTCAGTTAATTGCACCTGAATCATCCTCTGGGACACATTCTTCTACTATGGACTGAAATAGAGATAATGTAACATCCATTACCTAGATAGCCAATAGTGTTAGATAATTTAATTCTGTCAGTACCAATCACAATTCTTTCACAATAAGTTATGTAACTGTGTAGTTTTCACCTGCACACTTTCAATTTCTGTCCAATCTGTGTTTCTGAAATTGTAATCCCTGAAACACCAAATAAATGCTTTTGGTTGCTCTACAACCTCTTCTTCTTGGATGACAGGGGTTAGGAAGTGAACATCACAAGCACCGTGTGTTCAGCCTTTGGAGGAGTTACTAAACGTCTTAGAGACTTTCTGATCTGGAATGTAGAAATTCTAATCCTCAACTCAGAGTGTTATTGTAAAGACTAGATAAGACATGTAAAAGTATCATAAGCTGTAAAATTACCTACTCATATGAGGTATTATTGATGTTGTTTTTTTAATAGAAAGAAGCAATGACAAACCAGTAATAGTATTTCAAAAATAACCTCCTAGTGACGATGATAAAGTTGATGATGGCAACAAAAAATAACATCAAGAAAATAAAAATATTTCTCTAGGGCTTTTTGTGCCAGGTATTATACTAAGCACTTTTCATGTTTTGTTTTGTTTTTTTTCAGGTAATTCCCACAACAATCACATGAGATAAATACTGATGTTATCCCAATTTATTAAATGAGGAAACTAAATTCTAGAGAATTAAGATAGCCTTGTGAACTTCCCACAACTAACATAAAATAGAGCTGAGATTCAAGCTCTGGTTCTGTCTGATTCATAAACCCTATGGGTGAGGCTTAGCAAAAAATTCCAAAGCCACCCACAAGACCTTAAAAAACAAAACAAAACTAGGCTTAGGGCAAAGAGAAAAAATAAGCAGAACTTGGCTTAAATCTTAAAGCAGATGGTATAACATTAACTAAGGACAGAAAAAGGATAGAAATAGTCAACTATTTTATATGCCATCAACAAGAATAATTGTCAAACTGGAAAGAGTAGAATAAGTACTATTAAGAGAAAACCAAAAATTAAAATAGAATTGATACTTGAAGGAGCCATAAATAAATAAATAAATACATACATACCAAAACATATAAACAATGTTTTTTGTTTACAGATAAAAAAAAGCCTTGCCCAAAGTCATAAATAAGTCTATGGCAATGTTTGGATAGAACTGTCTTCCTGGCTCCTGTTTTAATGCTCTCTCTCTACCTATTGCATCTGAGAGATAATAATGAAGTTCAAGTCCCTGGATTCTAATGAATGAAATCACACAGAGTACTGAAAAACAGAATTACAGAAGGTCTGATGGTAATTTTTGAAATCATTGGATAGAGAAATGTATTAGAGGATAGAGTTGTCCTTCAATCTCATAGCAACTAGAATATGCACTGTTAATTCAATAAAAGGTACTACTTACCTGGTTTGGTCACTCTGCACCAGAAAGTTATTTTAAGCAGTAAGGAGAGTTCACAATTCATTTATCTAAATATCAATACCTAAAGAGTTCCTTAAATTTAAAATACTATAAAAGTTAATTGAAAACGGACACTCTTCACTAAAAATTAAGAATCGTAGGCATCCTATTATACATATATTTGCTATAGTACCTGCCATACTATATTAGCTATAGTACCTGCCATAATTAAAAGAATCATCAACCACTTTTAAATAGAGTTTAGTAAAAATAATTAAAAATTAATGTTGATATTTCAGTAATTTCTTATAATTGTAATAGTTACTATATGGTTGAAATAATTTTTAATTTTGTAATAAATTATTTGTTCCACCACATTTTATGATATCCAGGACACAAATGAGTAAAACCATGTTACTACTTCATCCTGGAAACATTACAGACAGCTGCCCCAGTAAGAAGTCACTTGGTGTAAGTATCTGCCTTTTTTACTTCCTGATAGTCATAATAAAACAGATTCTCTCTAGGATTTGCAGATATTTGCAAGAAAAGACATTCAACAGAATTGATGTTTTTCAAAGCCAGGCTATCACCAAAACTCATTGAAATGCAGAGGGCTATACCACTGTTGGCATCTTAGTTGTCTGCATACTAAATGTTACACTCTTAATAATGATTTCTTTAATCTGTTGTCATCTCCAATGTATTGCATTCCAATGTGATTTTAGAGTAAAACAGTATGTCCATTTAGGTCCAGTTTTACATTTCAAAATTCATCAGTAGGGGCAAAAGCCCAGAAATAGAATAACATAATTGATGTAGGGTTCAACATTTGTTTTGTCAACGCTTTAATAGATACTATGTGTCTTTATCAACTGATGGCCAAACATTACTGTAGCTGGACTTTATTATACCTGCTTGTGGAAAAGAAAAATCCTGCCTCTCTTAATTTTCAGTATTTTGAGTTGCAGTCCTTTCTTAATACCCAGCTTCTCCCAAAAGTGAATTTTGGTATGCTGTTTGGCCCCTTTTAAGTCAAGCCTTTGCAAAATTTACAATGATTATTTTATGGTTATTCTTCATATTTGGCAAAAAACCGTTCAACTCTTTTGGTATTCTGTGGAAACACAACAGATGCTTAATTTTGTTTCACATTGCAAAGCATATGATGAGAATTCTACTATAAATGTACAATTCTTCCTCCTGAAGGGAGAAAAAATTTTCTCTACCCTTCTAGGTTCTTCTGGCTAGTCTAAAAATTAAATCGACACGACAGCAATTAACAGGAGAAAAACTATTATTTATTTATTTATTTACTTATTTATTTATTAATTTATTTGTCAGAGAGAACAAGAGGACACAAGCAGTGGGCAGCAGAAGAAGAGGAGAAGCAGGCTCCCCACTCAGCAGGGAGCCTGATGTGGGACTCAATCCCAAGACCCCAGGATCATGACTTGAGTCAAAAGGAGACATTTAACTGACTGAGCCATCTAAGCACCCCTAATATGCCATTCTGAGGTAAGAAAAAAGGAATAGGTAATTGGGACTTCAAAAGAGAGAAAGATAATTTATGGAAAGATGAGAAGAGCAAATGTGTGGGAAACAAATGTTTGTGATGCCATGCAGAGATGATAGGACACAAACAGGACTTTGAACAAATAGGCCTTGCTTAGTTCCCCTGACCCTAATACTCCTAGCCATATTCTTTATAGTTATCTCTGGTGATAGCTCTCTTCCTGGACCTAGCCATCTATCTAAATTCTTGTAGGCAGTTAAGGGGAAAAAGTAAAAGCTCTTCCGATGTTTTTGGGGCTTTGATTGTTTTCAGCTTAAAATATTCTGTATGCCAAAGTGCTATATTCTGAGGACACTCATTCTAAATCCTTTTAGGTCCTTCTTCTGAAACTTCCCTGGAAGTTTCACATATTTTATAAGCTGTACTGGTTGCTGTGGAAGAAGAATTGGGTTAGTAGCCAACTGGCAATAGATTTGCAGAGAGAAGAGAACATAGATTAGAATGAGGGTGAACAAACAGAAAAGAGCAAATTGAAGCACATTTTCCACACCCTATTAAATCAGCTTCCTAATCCTAGGAAAAAATCAGTCCAAAACAATGGCTGTGCTTCATTTATCTATGGAAAGTATTAATCTTCTCTCTTAATAGATGTAAGTTAGACACTATTTGTCCTGTATGATTTCCACGGAAGCAGCATTTTTCACTGACAACTGTACAAGCTCCTCCTTGCTGGGCAGTCAGGGTTTCTAGAGCATGACAATTTTGGAGTACACAGAGGCTAAACTGTTAACTTTTGACTGGAGTAGTTCCAAAGCTTGCATAGTGTTGTTGAGCTCTTGTTTTATAACCATAGAAAAAAGGGATCCCTGGGTGGCGCAGCGGTTTGGTGCCTGCCTTTGGCCCAGGGCGCGATCCTGGAGACCCGGGATCGAATCCCACGTCAGGCTCCCGGTGCATGGAGCCTGCTTCTCCCTCTGCCTGTGTCTCTGCCTCTCTCTCTCTCTGTAACTATCATAAATAAATAAAAATTAAAAAAAATAATAATAACCATAGGAAAAAAAAATTGCTTTTTCTAATTCATCATTTCCAAAGGTTGAAAATCAGGTCCTCAATGCTGAAGGGACTTGGAGTGATGACACACAAGTAGATTTTCTATGACCTCTCATCCAACATGTTTATATAGCCCAAGTCTTTAAACAAAGGAGCTCAAGTTTGTAATTTGGCTAGCATTTAAGGTGAAGTGTCTTGTGAAAGGAGCAGGCATTCAAGAAAATATCATCCCTGACCATTTACGTGGGCACCCTTTATATACCTTGTCACCACATAAGACAAGAAGTCCAGTGTGATTCAAAGAATGCCCAGATCTTGGGCATTCTATGACCTTTGCTACTATTACTGTTAGCATCCATACACCTCCATTTTTCATTTAGTCCTGTCAGTTTGAAAGAGGAAAAACAGCTTGCAAAATATCTGATATAGGAGGTCTGCAATCTGGCTTTGGCAGCTATAAGGGTCAGTTTTGTCATCTGGCCAACTTAGTCCAGATTTTATGTCAACCCATAGGTAGTTTGGGGTACTGGGCAGTCTAATCAGGGAAGCAGCTGAGATACCCCAAGTCATTCAGTGATGGCCTGTGAGCCATCCAAGACATATGGTGATTTGGCAAACATCTGTGCTATGGAAGGTAGTGCTAGAGTCACTTAATCTCTTTGACAGGTATAAAGATGCCGTTTATAGAATCAAACCACAGGATTTGATTGCAATATTGTCTGGTATATGGCCCAGGAAAAGTCCAGTGGCATCTCTGCTTTCAATACAAAGAGGAAAATTTCCATCTATTATCTTTACCTGGTCAAGAGACAGTCCTTGGGTTTCTATAAAGATTTTCTTGGGCCTACATAACTCAGTAGAAGAAGAGGTAGAGTGACCTTTTTCTACTCATGGGTACCATATCTTGTTGCTCATCCATCTTCCATGTTTAGTTCATCAGGTGTTCACATCAGCAAGAACAAAGACTAGTTCAGGTTCTTTCATACTATCTAGTTATTGACATAGCCAACAATCAGATTGATCAGTTGGTGTGGCCAGAATCTGGTAAACTAGCATAAGGGAGGTATTTGGTCTCTGCTTCATTTGTTGAAAAGGTAATGGTTAACAAGAACAAGACACAGTTGAAAAAGAGCCAATAGGGGAAACCTAGAGAGAAGTAGGTAAGAGAGGAGACAAGCCCTCTCCAGTGAGTATTCTAATAAAAGACTAATAAATGCAGGAAAAAGATTCATTAATAAGAGAAGGCAGATATTTGCTTTTTGGTTTCTGGTTTTGGATTTTTGTTTATTTGATTGTTTTTTGTTTGCTCTTTTGTTTTATTTATTTTTTTAGTGTATGCATATACAAAGTCTTTTAAAAGATGGGAAACAGGTGAAAGTAAAGGATCATCTTGATCCATGATCTTGGAAAAAGCTGTTCACTTTTAGATGTGGACTGCCTATGGGTTCTGGGAATTGGCCCTAGAAATCCTTAATTTAAGGTCACCTATAAGGACTGTCTCCAATTGTTTTGAGAGCAATCTTCCTGGGTCTATTTTGACATGGAATGTGTAAATCCAGGAAGGTTTTTCTTTCTTTCATTTTTGTTAAAGAATTATTTATTTGTTTGAAAGAGGGAAAGAATGTGTATGCATGTATGTTTACAACAAGCATGTGAGTAGGGGGAGGGACAGAGGGAGAGAATCTTCAAGTAGACTCCTCACTGAGCATGGAGCCTGATGTGGGGCTCCATCCCATGACCCATGAGATCACAACCTGATCTGAAACCAAGAGTCCAATGATTAACCAACTGAGCCACCCAGGTGCCCCTCCAGGAAGCTTTTTCTTTTATTTTGATGGAAGTATATGTGGTTAGCAGTACTTCATATAATACTTCCCATTGAGGTGACAGTGAGTGCTTTCTTATAAAGATCTTGAAGTACACCCAGTCTTCTGGTTGAAAGATGTGGCAAGACTTGTCAGTCAGTGGAGGCCATGACTCTTTCATCTGTTGGTGATATGCTTCAAGTATGATAGTTAATTCTTGTATATAGTCAGTCATAGCATCAAACTATTCACTTAAGTTCTCATAGTGCTCACTTACTCCACAAATAGAAGGTTTTGGAGTATTCCAGAGCTTCCAGAGGTAATGCTTCTGGCTTTAAGTACAGTTTCTTAACAGATCTTTTTAATAGTTCTTTTTACATCAAAAATTTTTATATTCCACTTGCCCTAATGATCGAAGATGATATGGGGTATGAAATTTTAATGAGTACCCCAGAGTTTTTCCAAGCAAGTAGTTTATCTCTGCTATTAAATGAGTTCCTTCGTCTTATTCAATCCATAAAAGAACACCAAAATGAGGAATATTCTTCGTTATTAATTTCCTTGCCACTATTGTAACATTGGTCTGTCTAGTCAGAGACTATCTGGTTCATTCACTAAGCATACAGACAATAACCAAACAGTGAGAATAGCCTAAGGCTCAGGGCAAATCTATAAAATCTATTTGGAGTACTGCCAAGGACAGTGTAGGCCTAGGAGAACTTCCTGATGTATACATATTTCCTCCAAAAAGTTGGTGAGACTTACAAGTAGTGCACTGGGAAATAATTTGATTAGAAATTCCATGGATGTCAGGACAAAACCAACTGTCTTTTAGTTCCTTAACTATCCCCGACCTGCACCTATGTCTCATTTGATGGGAGATAAGTGCAAGACAATAGGTCAAAAGAAGAGGCTATGGAAAGTCCATCTGGCCCACTGTATAATCCATCTGATAATTGTTTGGCACCCTTTTGTATCCATTTGTCTTTTTCAGATTGTGAGGCATTTGCCTGAGAATTAATAATGTCAGTCAAGGATAAAGGCAGGTTTAAAAATTGGATAGAGAAAAGACTGTGTGGTCTATTTGGGGCTGCATATTTAGCAGCCTTGCCAGCCCTATCTTTCCTATGCTATCAGCCTTAGCATTGGATGAACAGTGAAGAATAGCAATTTTAGAAAGGAAGTTAATAGCTTGCAGTGGGGCAGTAATTATATGTCTATTGGTAATAGGAATTCCCATAGAAGTTAAGGGTTCATAGGATTTCCTAATTGTGCCCAAAGCATGGCAGATTCCAAAAGCATGCCTGGAGTCTCATAAATAGTGGCAGTTTTCCTTTTTGCCAATGTGCAAGCTCTAGTAAGAACTATTTTTCAGAAGCTAGGGCTGATTTTACAGTGAGCAAAGAATATGTTTTAAGTGTTTCAAGTGGAGAAACTATGTCATAACCAGTTATTATGTTTCCCTAGAAATTTCTCTTATAGGAGCTATGGCAAAATAGACGTAAATCTGGGTTGGCCAAAGGGGTGTCTAAGAGATTCTCCTGTGGCTTTGAAACCATTTCTATAATTGCCAGGCAATCATGTGGAATGGAATGGGACTCTCCACTATCAGGAAGGGATAATAAAGTAGTTGGATTTAAAGTGTTAACAACGATGTGAAATGATGGAAGGGTTAGTCAAGAGAGCCTATTCGTACAGTTACATAGAGGTGCTAGCTTATGAACTTGTAAGAAAGCAAACAGCTTGGGGAACACCGAAGTGAATGTGGGAACCTAATGTAAGAGCACAGCTTTGTCAATCAAGGTGGCAGCTGTGGCTACCACCACACACAGCATGAGGGCATATTTGATACCACAGGGTTAAACTGGCATGAGAAATATGCTATACAATGTATCTAAAAGACAAAAATCTGTCCTAGAACACCTGTAGCAATCCTGTTATTTTAATGGCAGTATAGAAAAGGTTTGTCAAAATTAGGTAAACCAAGAATTGGAGGTGTTGACAATGTTAATTTTGATGCTTCTAAGAGACTAATGCCTCTGAAAGCCAAGTAATGGCCCTGGATGTTATCTGAGAAGAGAGTATACAGAGGTCTAGCAAGGACAGCAACATTAGGAATCCACTGGTGGCAGTAGCCAGCTGTCCCTAGAAATTTACATAACTGTTTTCTCATTTGGGGAATAGGGGCTGACAAAGTTGACTCAAGAAATTTTGGGGTGAGCTTTTGAGTGCCCTGAGATAAGAATGTACCAGGTGTTGGCACCCATTGAAATTTAGATCTGGAAGATTTAATGGCCTTGTTCAGCTAGTGGCTTTAGGAGAATGAGAGTGTCTATAAGAGCTCTCTGCTTAGTTTGCGTACAAACTGAACAACAGTGGAGCCTTGGTAAAGGCTAGAGAATTCGAATCAGCTTAAAGACTTGGAAAAAGATTGAGGAAGACTCACTATACCTCTGAAGTATGCAAGTCCATGGTCACCATCTCCTAAATGTAAATGAAAAAAGAAAGTGAGAGTCAGATGCAATGGGATAAAAAAGAAAGGTGAGCAGAGATCAATCACTATAAACCAACTGAAGCATCAGGAATTGAGGCAAGAATAGTAGCTGGATTAGGGACCATGGGATGGCAAGGAATCACAAGAGTTTATGGCTCTTAGTTTCATGTAGATCAATAGATTTGGTTCCCATCTGAATCAAATTTATCTTCTTTCTTATTGACAATATTGGAGAACTAGAGGGTAAGGAAGAAAAGACAAGTACACCCTGCTGCAAAAGAGGTTCAATTCCTCCTTCTGCATCTCTGGAGAGAGAATATAGGACCACTGATAGAAACAGTTTATTCTTTTTCTGCACTAGGCACACAGACTCTGCACTCAGTGACAATCCAATTTTATTTGCATGTGTATCCCAGAGACTAATTGTGAAATCTTTTAAAGACTCATCCTCTTCAGAGGAATTTAAATCAAGATGAGTTTCCAATAAGGAAAGTAGAAATTTGAAGTTTAATCTGAGGGTAGGAAAACAAAAATGCCTTACTCATTGAAGTTTATAGTGGCATTAAATTTACATTAAAAAAATCTCTACCAAAAGGAGTTGGGACACTAGAAAGCCATGATGAGTGTTAAAGAGGGTCTAAGGATATTGGAGTTGGCTGAGATATGGCCAATGAAATGAGTTGCCCAGAGACTCCAATAGTTTGAATAGAATCAGAGGTGACAAGTAACCATAAATCTGAGCAGATAATAGAGAAAGTTGCACCAGTGTCAATTAAGACATCTAGTTTCCAATCTTCCATGTTAAGTTAATGGTGAGCTCCAGGGTGCTCCTGAGGATCAGCTAACCATGTCATTTCAAAGAGAACTGTCCCACAGGGGGAAAACAACAAACCTTCTGGGAGTGATGGGATCTAAGGAGATTGTTCCTTTAACTTTCCTTTCTCCTAAGTGTAGAACAATTTTTCTTCCAGTGTCCTGATTTTTTGTGATATCTGCAATTGTCTGGAGACAAATAGGGAGGGGTCCAAGTGGGCCTTAAGTTACTCTCAGAGTTAAGCTTATTTGCCTTTCTAAAGATTCAAGCTGCAAAGAAGAATTCTTGCAGTTAACTTTTTTTTTCCTGCTTTCTTGTAATTTCCAAAAAAAATGAGTGGCTGCCTCTATTATGACACTGAGAGGTTGGCTGGACAGCCCATTCTATTTTGAATTGAGGTATATAGATATAGACATAGATATATAGATATTGAAGGATCTATATCCTATATATATATATCCTATATCCTACATATATATATAGAATATATATATATATCCCCCAAGAAGAAAATTTCCCACTAGAAGAGAAATTAAAAGATTTTTATGTTCTAGAGCTTCCAGGTTCAATGCAGTGTACCTTTAAGAAGTCTGTATAAAATTCTCAACACAAAGACCTTCAGATGCTATCCTTCTTTCTGAGCATGAAATTCAACATTAGACCAGTTTACTTTAGGGAGGAAAGCTTCTACTATTGCTCTTACCAAACCTTGAATATCAGCCTCCAACTGAGCTACTTCCTGGACATTTGTAAGAAGACCTGGGAGAAATTCCAGCCACCTGTTTTTTCTGTGAAGGGGGTTTTCCCCCAGGGGGCCGTCTGACTTGTCTGATAACCACGGCACCACCCTGGACAGGAAGAACAGCTCTTAGCAACCGGTCTAGGTGCCTGTGAGTGGAATTGCGAATGGCCATTAACCTTTCTAACTCTTCTCCAAATTTGGAAGGATCTTCTAAACGTAGAGATAAAGGGCTTTAGAATTTTAAAAATCTGCCGCTGTCCAGGGGACATGGATTCTCCAAGGGGGAGGCCCAGGATACACCCACCAAGGACATTGTGTAGGGATGCCTGAAGCTAGTAGAGCCTGACTGCAGAGCCCTGGAAGGTAAAAGAAATTGTAAGCGACCACAAAGCAAACCCTATTTGCCTGCCATAGGTACTTCTGCTAAATTCACTTCCTGGCTTGTAGTATGTATAGGAGTAACCTGTATATCCCAAACCTGGAGATCAATCTGAGTGCTCTCAGTAAATCTTATTTTCAAAGGGAAGTCAAAACATGCAGTTGGGTGTTTAAGGGATTTCTCAGGAAAGTTGGAAGAGTTCTAGAATCTAAGAGAACTGGCTGAGAAGATGGAGCTGGGTTTTGAGAGGCTGGTTTTAGCTGGCAATCTAGAGATCCAAAAGATCTTCTGCAAGGACAGGAGCAGAGAGTTGGGAGTAAAGGACATATAGGAGGAAGGAAACAGGAGTTATGTTAGATGTGACTTTAAATTTTTGTTCTAAGTCTAATTTCTTCTGTTCTTTCACTCTATTGAGGGAATAGGGCTAAGGCTAGCCATTATGCTTCTTTGTATCTTTTTTCCATCTGATCTTCCCACAGGTACTAATGGGATAGGTATTTAGGATGAAAACTCTCTAAAAATTGTTTCAAATAAAAAAGGTTTTCCAATTCAAAAGCTCAATTGTTTGACTATTGACAGGTAAAATCTTTGATGGTATATTTATTCCAATAGCAACTCAATTTAATAAACTATTTCATTGATGGGACACCTTGCATGGCTCAGTGGTTGAGTGTCTGCCTTTGGTTCAGGGCATGAGTCCTGGGATCAAGTCCCACATCAGGCTTCCCTTGGGGAGCCTGCTTCTGCCTCTGCCTATGTCTCTGCCTCACTCTGTGTCTCTCATGAATAAATAAATAAATCTTTTAAAAAATTTAAAAATAAACTATTTCATGGAAAGACCCAGGGGTAACTTCCCAGGCTTAGAATAAATCTTTACTATGGATACAAAAGACATCCCTGCAGTGGATGCAAAGGCTGCAGCTCCCATGATCCAGAAAGTTCACTCCCAAAGATAGTCTAAGAAAGTAAAAGTCCTTCATTGCTACAGGTGGTAAGTATGGTATAATGAAAACAGTATCTCTGATTTGCAACAAGAAAGTGAAACACCTCCAGTTACAGGCTTTCTATTCTGTGACACCAGGCAGGTGCTATTGGAATGGGATTTTTTCCAGCACTAACCAAACAATGAAAGTTGAGATGACAAAGCCCCTTATGGACTGGGACCTCTTGTAACAAACTCCCCTGACTGCTGGCACAGTGGGACAAAGAGAGTACAGCTTGTGATTTCATGTCTCTCTAACTGTCCACGAGGATATACACTGATATGTGCACCTCCTGGCTGGTGAAGACCAAAAAAGAATGTTCTCACTGGTCACAAAACCAAGTTCTCAGGACATAAAACAAGATGACAGGAAAACCTCCTCTAGTTTTTCTTATATGCACATTAACAACTTTATCTAAGTCTTGGGTCTCTCAGAGCCAAACTAATACCTAAGAAGAATGTGTGGCTGTACTGGGAATTGTGTGGTATTTTAGTGTATCTCATTGCACAGAAATGTTCTTAAGTTTGGCAGATGACCTAGTGTCAGACTAATTCATTCTCTGGCCAACTTATTCTAATGCAGAAGTCTTTGGGTTGGGGGACAAGCACTCTACTAGCTCTTAAGTGCTTGATCTGTGCTCACCAATTTTGCCACTTTGGCTTCCAAGATGTCCCTTAGCAACAGCCGTCACCTCATGTACACATTAACCTACAGCAAAATTTGTTGAAACAGACACTGGTCTGATGAGAACTGTGAACTCACCAACCTGCAAGCCAGCTCAAATAGCAAGCTTATAGGGCTTATGTCTGAGTTTTGCCTATGATTTTCCTCCCTAAGACAAACAGCACAACAGACAAAGACAAACCGTGACCATCTCTAGGGAGAAAAGGATCAATAAAAATCAAGAGTACTCATAACAAATCTTTACCGGAATTACTATACCGAAGGAACTAGTTCCACAAATATTTTCTCACACTAACCTAAATCTAGAAAAGAAAAAAAGTGACTCTCATCACTCATGCTGGCAGGCAGAGACCCAGGATACAGAGTAAGAATTCTTACCTTCTGCCAGCTTTTTGTCAGAGGTGCCAGGATCTCTCAGCTACAGCAATCTCAGAGCAAGCAATATCCAACCAGTACGGTTGATCCTGCCGACTATGCCAGCTGTAGGGGAGGAAAAACTTTCCTCTACCCTTCTAGACTTTCTGGCTGATCTAATAATTAGGTTGACAGGAGACAGATTAACTGAAGAAAAACAAATTTAATTCTGCATGTACAGGGTCCCATAAGAATATGAGACCCACAGGTAGTCCGACAATTGAGGCTAATATGCCATTATTAAGAGTTAAGAAGGAGGGGGTACGGGTCTGGGACTTCAAAGTAGGGGACTTCAGTCTACAGGAAGATGGGAAGAGCAAATGTTTGGTAAATAAATGTGGTAACCTGCCGAGATGATAGGACATGGAGAGGACTTTGAACAACAGACCCTGCTTACCAACCCCTCCCTTCCCCCCAGTTTACTACTCCTAGCCCATATTCTTTGTAGTTATCTTTGATAATAGCTGTCTTCCTGGACCATGCCATCTACCAAAATTCCTTTAGGCAGTTAAACAGAAAGTAAAAGCCTTGTCTGAGCCTTCTGGGCTTTGATTGCCTTCAGCTCAAAATAGCAAGCATGCCAAATTGGCACATTCTTGGGATACTTATTCTGAGCCCTGTCACTCCCAAAGGAAGTGCTGATAACCTTTAGCAGTCTGACTTTTATCTGGTTTAGTTTATATTCTTCTTTTTATTGAACATGTTTTACAGATTTTCTTCCACATGTCTTATGCTGCTCTTTTCAAGCCATCTGCCATAGGATATTACTTTCTTAGTTTAAGGTGATCACTGTTTTTCAGGAAAACCCACCAACTTTGGCTTATGAATTCATATAAGCTACTATTTTACCAACTAATTTCTATCAACTTATTTCAGGTCATTCCTACATAAACTACCAAAGCAATCATCCTCTTCCCAACCCTACACCTCATTTTGCTGCTTCTGAGGCCTAGAGTAGTGTTAATTTCTGGCCCAAAATGGTGATTACAATCTGATTTTTAAAAGAAAGGGAACAAACTGACTTCTGATTTTTTTTGTTATAGCTATTATACTCATTAAGCAACAATTAACTCACTAATGTGAAAATTAATCAAAAGACAGGAAAATAGTGTATCTTGATATAAACAAGGCATTTTTTAAGTTTTATATGGTAGCCTTAAAAAAAAAGACAGGAACATTTGGATAATAAAACATTTAGGTAGATTCTTGGCTGGTGGAATGACTCTTCCCAAATAGTGTTGTTGATCCATGATCTCTAAGATCTGACATTGATCCAGCTCTATTAACATATTTAATTAACAATAATAGGTAATATATATCGAATCTTTACTCTGGGCTAGGGGTAGGAATTTTGATATTAATTGATTTATTCCTTACAAAAACCCTATGAAGTAGGTACTATTATATCCTTCATTGTAAAGATGAGGAATTAAGGGTGAGAAAGGTAAGGGCACCCATTCATGATAATACAGCTTGTGTGTAGAACCAGGATTTTTCCTAGACTGACTTCAGAGCCCAGAATTATTTCCACTCAGCTTCCCTGACTCTCTACCAACTATGCATAGATCCAGAAGTCAGTCTTATTAAACCTGTATATGGCATAAAACCAAGAGAACTGGCTAATTTCTTGAATGACAGGATTGAGACAAGTAAAAAGTAATAAGATAACATTCAAACAATAAAAATGTTAAGCCTACATTTAGATTCAGCAAAATCAATACAATGCATATAAAAATAAGTCATTTTGTAACAATTTATGTAAAAAAATAAATACTGAGTTGTCTCAGGTGACTAAAAGCTCAATATAAATCAACAGTTTTCCTATTAAGAAATTTATGCTACATATGTTTCCAGACCAAGGGAAATAGTATTGTACATTTCAGTGGTCAGAGCATCTCTAGAAGATTGAGTTATATTCTGATACCTCATTTTAAGAAAGATACTTGGCCATTTGGAATGTGTTCAGAGAAGCATGACTAAGATAGTATGAAATCTCATCATAGGCCTGATGACTAATATTATGTTTGATGACAAAAAATTTTGAGATGGACAGAGTGGAAAGATAGATATCAGAATCTACACAAACAGAATTTAAAATATTTGCTGATTGCAAGATGGTCTTATGAAAGATAGAGAAGTTATTCTGCATTGTCCCAAAAAGACAAACCAGAGTCAAAGAACCAAATTTATAGGACGCCAACTTTCAGGACAACATTCAAGGAAGAAGTTTCTCGTAAGTGGAGTCATCTAAAAATTAAATGGTTGATAAGTAATGGATACAAGTAATCTTTATATAATGGATACACTTGCTAGAATATATATGCATCAGATACACTCGCTAGAACTTAAAAAGCTGATGAATAGTATTTACTTTAAAATGGTACAGCAAAGAAAATGTGGATGGAAGATAGCTGAAACAAGAATAAAAAAATATTTATTATTGCTTATTCATCACTATAGAACACTCGGAGCTTACTTATATAATTCTTTCTACACTATAGGTAACTGAAATTTTTACTTACACAAAATGAATACATTGCCTCAGTGGATAGTGAGTTCCCATTTTTGGATATGGTCACACAAAAACTGGATGTCCACTTGAATAGGATGTGCAGAGTGCACAAAATGTTGGACTTTAAGGGTCTTTCTAAGATTCTGATCCTGAAAAGGAAACTAGCAATTCACAGAGGTAACTCAAATGGGAAGTAATTTGGAGAGGAAGATAACCCCTAACCAGCATCTTTTATTATTGACAGATTTTTGCTGCCTGTTCATCATGTCTCTTACATGCTATCTTGTTTGGTTCTCTGGATTACCTATTCCACTCCCTGGTGGTTTGGATGCTGTCAAGGTCGATTCCTACACAACAGAAACTCTCATAGTAAATCCTGTAGCTAAAAGGTACAAAGCTGTCAAACAGCCTTCAACTGACAACTTTCTCAAACATGAAACTTTCACACATTAAAATAGCTTATCATTTGAATAGAGAATCAAAATATTTCACCTCCCTTATAACTACCCTTTGAAATCTATCACTAGGGATGCCTGCGTGGCTCAGCTGTTGAGTGTCTGCCTTTGACTCAGGTCATGATCCTGGGGTCCTGGGATTCACTCTCTCATCAGGTTCCTGCGAGGAGTCTGCTTCTCCCTCTGCTTATGTCTCTGCCTCTCTCTCTCTGTGTGTCTCTCATGAATAAATAAATAAAATCTTAAAAAAAAAAAAAAAGAAAAAGAAATCTACCACTAGATAATCATGCTAGGTCTCAAAACAGAGCCCCAGTGCAATCAAATGTGAATTTGAGAGGATCACCCTTGATCCAAACTTAATTACATTTGAAAGGATGATATTTCAGAGGATCTTCTGAGGAAAATGGTTGAGCACCACATTAGCTTACCTGTGACAACCTGGATCTATTTTAAATAGTTGAAAGTGGTTGGCCAGCTATTTTAGTTTCTTAGGCATTTGGTAGTATTGCACTTGCTGGTCCTCATGTGGTTAGATATAACCTCATGTAATTCTGTGAGTAAATTGTGCCAGAAAATTGTGAGTAAAGCATTGTCAATGTAAGACCCTCTAGATCTCTCATTTCCCACTGGCATAGCCATCAGCAATGTTCAAAAAGCAAGTCTTCCATCTGTATAGGTCCCTGCATGACAACTATGAGCAAAGCCCCTTTGATATCCCAGGATGGACATGTAGCTTGAGTGCAAAATAAGCCTTCATTGTTGTAAACCACTGATATTTTGGAGGTGCTTGTTACTACAGATGGTAAGTAAACTATTAAAATGGCCCCCTGGTCCCCTCCCCTTGAATGTGGGCAAAACTTGTGAATATGTGAAATAATCACTCTCATGATATGGACAAAAGGATGTTTGGGGATATGATTATGAGCTTCAATTAGTTGACTTTAATTAGTTGATTTAATCAAAAGGAGATTATCGTAGGTGAGCTTGACCTAATCAGGTGAGCCCTTAAAATAGACAAAAAGCAGAATCAGGTATTCCAACTGGCTTGAAAGAAGCAAACAGCCAAATTATTAATTGTCTATGGACAAAGGCAGTTTCTAGGAATTGGGAGCAGTCCTCAACTGAAGACTAGCAAGAAAATGCCTTGCAGTCATGCAGCCACAAGGAAATGATCTCTGATAACAACCAGTAAGCTTGGAAGAGAACCTTAGGCCACAGATGAGGTTATAGTCCCAGCTGGCATCTTGATTTTCAGGTTGGTCACTCTGAAGACAGGACCAAACAAACACATATCCGGAATTCTGACCCACAGAAACTGAGAGATAATATATTTGTGTTGTTTTATGCTGCTAAACTTGTGTTAATTTGTTGCCACAGCATATCTGAGTCTATCACAGCTGATAAGTGGGAGAAATTAACTGCCATGTTATGATTATTATCGTGCTAGAAATATTTAGGAAATCAGAAAAATCATATTGATGAATAACACATCTGTATGGTGGAATTCCAGACAGCCATTAAATTGAATGATGTAGGTCTGTATGTGCTGTTATCAAATAATATTTGACATATTTGTCCAGTGAAACCTTAGTTGTATTAAAGTACAGATCATGTATACAACATGATCTCATTTGCATTTTAATGGATATATAAAAATTGTATATCCACAGACACTTTCTGGAATAATAAATAAGGAATTATTAACAATGACTATATCAGAGAAAGGGGCATATTGGAAGTCCACAGTAAAAAGAAGAATGACTTTTTATTGTACAAATGCTTGTGCACTGCTTGAATTTTTATCATGTGCACATATTGTACTTCCAGTTTTTGAAAAATGAATATAAATGAAAAACAAACTAATCAACCTACATTTACTGAATATATACTGAAAGCAAACCACTTTCCTAGGTACGGAGTTGCACAAAAGTTCATGGAGTAGCTGCTTGTTTGGCAATGCAAAAAATGAGACAAGTTTGAAAATGCTGATGGCAACACAGAGAATTATAATTTGTGTAAAACTGGAAAAATGGTCAGTAGTTAATGAAGTCCCAAGAGGGCATAATAAGAAAGAGTACGCAAATGTTGTGAGTATGGAAAAAGGTAGGCTTCAAAGGAAGGGCACCATCTCTAACATTGCAGAGTCAATGTTACCATGTAAAATGCTGTCCTTCATCTAACAAATCTGAATCTGATGAGTTAGGTGTTCAGGGAGGTAAATTGGGTTTGTAGCAGATGTTCCTAGAGCCTTGGATCTATCTGCTCAGCCTACTTCTGATTTTAGCCACATCTGTAGTGGACACTTATAGCTTCCCACTTCATGAAACCTGTGCTTTTCTGTTTAGGAACTTTTGCCAAATCTGTGGGAACCCAGTACCTGGAAGTGCTGGGAAGCTAACATCTCGGAGAGTTACCCTCAACCAACGACAATGGAAGCCAATGGACAAATGCTGCCATTTCCCAGGCCAAAGAGAATTTTGGAAAGCATTCTGTGATTTGAACTCTCACTGCCTATCACAGTAGAGAATTTAGAATGCAGCCTTTATTGGCTTTTCTTACTTCCATTTCATTCCTTCCTCTTTTCTTCCTACTTCCTGAAATCACTTCCCAAATAAATTGTGTGCACTAAATCCTTATTTCAAGCTCCAATTTTGTGGGTTCCCAAACCAAGACAGTGTTGTTAAAGAAGGGGGAAAAGCCAGCAGTTTTCAATGGTCAAATATGCAAAACAATAGAGAATTGCTTCTTACAACATTATTTCTACCTACAGCCTAAAATAGTCTTAAATCATGGGTGTTCACAGTGCCTCTCTGCAAGAAAGGATTCTACAATGAAATGGATCGCATTCAATCCCAGAGAAGGCCTGTTGTGCTAAATTAGGCCTGTTCTGAGAATGCTAACCTGTAGTAGCTCCTGGAGGGAGGCATTTCAAATGTTCACTAAATTCTCCTTACTTTCATTTTACCTTGTGATGCTTCATTATGCCCCCCGCTCCCCCAAGTAACACAGCAAATAATTCCCTTTGGCCCTCACTGTTTGCTGCTTTCCAAATATGGAACAAAATGCTTGCCATCCTCTTCCTCGCTGTCTAGCCAAACTTACTTTTCAAGCCTCTTCATCTCATTTTGTTCAGTCATGCAAATTCTTTTTTGCTGTTTACATGTGCCATGCGTTCCAAGTAAAGAGTTTCATCACAGAAGTGGGGTGCCTGAGACAGGCTTTGGGAAGACTTCAATTTGAATAACAGCAACAAAGGAGAAAGTTCCTCTGTCCACCTTCTAAATCCTCCCTATGTTGCAAGAGCCAGTAGAATTTGTGACCCACTTAATTTCACAGAGGAAATCTAGGATTCTCAGATTCCTCTCCATCAGGGCAAGTATCTACAGTAGCTTTTCCTCAGCTATACCTGTTCCCTTGTGCTACTCCTTTTGTTGTAGGTATAATTAAGCTGATTGCAGGCCTCGATGGCCACTATATCCAAGGAAAAAACCCAGTAGCAATTCAAAATGATTGCTTTAACTGTGCTTTTCTCTCCGCCTTGCTCACCCAGAGAGTGCTTATATGGCTCCAAGGCTCTCGTTGTTAATACTAGATAAGATTTTACTCTTTTGTTAAGTCTTTGTAAGCCTCTTCATCTTTCTCCAAAATGGCTTCTTCTGGGGCCCAGCTGGTTTCTTGTGACAACCATCTTTCACCCTAGAAGTTTCTCAGGATACAGAAAACCTGCCTGTCCTCATTCCCCACATTTGCTCCCTGATCACTACCCCTTCCATGTGTGTTTCCTCTCTGAGACAATTAAGTTCTGAAGCTCACTAAAGCAAAGGTCAATTTTATTGCAAATTATGTCCAGATCTGCAAGTTAACTAAGTAAAAGAAATTTAAGGGAAAAAAAATCTTTCGTTCTTCTTAGTAACTTTTAACTTCAGGGAAATTAAAGAACACATTGTGGTGAGTGTGACATCACCAGATTTAAACAAAGGACTTAAGATACTTTTTCCTTTTTTTTAAGATTTTATATATTTATTCATGAGAGACACAGAGAGGCAGAGACCTAGACAGAGGGAGAAGCAGTCTCCTCACCGGGAGCCTGACATAGGACTCGATCCCAGGACCGGGATCATACCCTAAGCCAAAGGCAGATACTCACCCACTGAGCTACCCAGACGTCCCTTAAGATACTTTTTCTGAGTACATATGATCAAGTTATTACTTCATGTTAATACTTCAATCTGTATTTGGAAATTTTATAACACTTTATGTGATCATTTCTGAAAGCTCAGTTTGAGACTACTCTGCACAACATAGGAAAAGAAGTAGGATACAGAAGTAATGTTTGTGAGGTGGCTATTCCACACCAGACACATTTAGCACATGTTGGCTCATTTGATTTCACAATAATCTCCATCCTACAGATAATCAAACTTAGGATAGGTGACCTGCTCAATTTAGTAATTACATGGACAGGTGAAAGAAAATCTATCTTCTTTCCACTTCATCACACGGCTTTCAAGTAACAGACATACTTTCTCTGTTGTTCTATGTGCTCACAATCGTTATCACAATCAGTATAGATATAATTCAGATAGAGGTTGCCACTCCTTCCTATTTTGTAAACGTTGGAAATATGGGTTGTTGAATAGAAAGAAAACCCAGATCTTCAATATTTGTTCTTTTAGAGGAATGATGGGATATAATCTCTTGCTTCTTGCTAACGTCCCTGTGATATCAGGAACTATTTTTCACAAATCCTATTAGAAAGCTATAGAAGACACTGCTTGTTGCTTGGCTGTCCTAACCACGACTCCTAATCCATGATTCCTAACCATATTCCATGAGTGGGCATAGAAAATCCTGTGGTTTACATACATGCCAAAGTCAGCTAAGGGATTTCTGGGAAAGCCTTTTATTTTTTGATATGGATGCCACATACTTCCTTTTAATTTCTTTCTTCTTTCTTTCTTTCTTTCTTTCTTTCTTTCTTTCTTTCTTTCTTTCTTCTTCTTCTTCTTCCTTCCTTCTTTCTTTCTTTCTTCTTCTTCTTTCTTTCTTCTTTCTTTCTTTCTTTCTTTCTTTCTTTCCTTCCTTCCTTCCTTCCTTCCTTCCTTCCTTCCTTCCTTCCTTCCTTTTTCTTTCTTCCTTTTTTTCTTTCTTTCTTTCAATCTTTAGAGAGACAGCCAGTAGGGAAAGGAAAAGGGAGAGAATCTTAATCTTAGGCCCACACCCAGTGCACAGCCCAACACAAGGGTCAATCTCACGACCTGAGATCATGACCCTGAGAGCATGGCCTGAGCCAAAATCAAGAGTGCGACACTTAACCAACTGAGGCACCCAGAGGCTCCTCACCTTCTTCTTATCTTAAATGTGGATGAGATGATTGGAACCAGAGTAGGCACCTTTCAACCATGAAGGAAAGACTAAGAAAATCATGGTGATATGAGCCCTGACAGTGGTGAACAGCTGAATCTACAATAGGAATAATAAATCCTTTTTTGTTCAAGCCTCTATAAGTTGAGTTTTTGTTATTTATAGCTAAATGCATTCTAACTGATAAGGAACAAAATATTTTACAGAATAAGTTTGGTTCTATTAAATGAGAATGTATTTTATCAGTAGGTATCAATGTGAAAAATAATCTACATCAGTGTTATCCAATAGGCTTTCTGTGATAATGGAAATGTTCTATATCTGCACTGTTGAATATGGTAGCCATACATGCTCATTGAGCACTTGAAATATGGCCAGTGCAACTGAGGAACTAAATTTATATAGTATTTAACTTTAATCAATTCAACTTTAAATTTAAATGGCTACTGGCTAACATATTGGACACTGCCATCTAGACATTTTGTGAGTCTTGACATGTGTCATGTCTGTGTTTGGGATAAAAAACTGAAAATTTGCGCAAACCTACTTGAGGCAAATGAATTATCTGTTATTCAGCCTGAACATGGAAAAATATACAGCAATAATTCAATAATTATAAAAAGTAGCCAAGTGTTTTAGTAGTGTTTAGTAGACTGTCTCTATTACCAGAGAGAAATCTTTAGCTGAAAAGTTGCTTGTAGTCTTGAACTAAAGCATGGTTATAGCATGTGTCTTTTGGATATGAGAAAACAGCAAATTCTGAGGCTGAAAACACAGAATATTGTTTGGGTTTTTTTTCTGATAGGGCCTCTCCAAAGCATTGACACAGAAGAGTAATTATTGTAAGAGACATTATAAGTTAAATTCATTTCCTTTCATCCAAGTCATTACTTCTGTTGTGCCCAAGATTGCGAATCTGAGAAACCGTCAAGGAGCCGACACCGATGCAAACACACGAGGGTTTATTTACAAGCTCGAGCTTGGGTCCAAGTGTACCCGACAATGCGGAGCAGGGACTTGGACCCCAAGGTGGGTTTCAGCTTAGTTTTAAGGACTAGTCTAGGGGACCTCCAGAAGGGGTGGAGGAATTCCTCAAGTTCTGTTTACATTTTGATATGGGGCCTTCAAGGACATTGAGCTCTGTTCTCATTCTAATAGGTGCTTCCTGCCCTTGGGCTCTGTTTTTATTCTAATATGGGGCTTTCTAGGACGTTAAGCTGTAAGCTGTTTTCTTCCTGTAACTGAAGTAAGGTAAAGTTCAGCTCTTATTCACAGGGGCCTGGAATGGCTGTACTTGTGATAAAGCTGAACTTAAAGTGGAATGGCCTTAATTTTCTCAGCCTCCACACTTCTATAAAGACAGCAGTGAGTACAGCCTACTTTCAGCAAAGAATGTCTTCTGGGTGCCCCAATCAATCCACTTCATCAGCAATTATCCCTTCCAGATTTTATACCCTTTCCTCCAGCTGCATCCATCTCCACTTTAGTGATCTATGTTATGGCTTTATTCCCTAACTCCTAGAGAATGTTTTAGAGAAATCTTTCTAGGGCAAGTATGTTTTAGGCTGAATTATGTCTCCCTCCAAATTCATATGTTAAAGAACTTACCCCTGGTACCTCAGAGTGTGACTGCACTTGGACACAGTGTCTTTGAAGAGGTAATTAAGTTTAAGTGAAGCAATTTAGGGTGAGACATAATCCAAATATGACTAATGTCTTTAGAAAAAGAAATTAAAAAACAGGAGACACACACACCCAGGGGTGAACATATGAGGACACAGTAAGAAAGCCATCTGCAAAGCTAGGAGAGTGGCTTTAAAAGGAACTAAACCTACTAACACCTTGATCTTGACTCCTAGCCTCTAGAGCTGTGAAGAAGCAAATTTCTGATATTTAAGCTATCTAGTCTGTGATATTTTGTTATTGCAGCCCTAGCAAATCTGCAAACTTTCTCTCATGGTCCCTCAAAAAGAGGCTCTATTCTGGGAATTTCAGGCAACATTAGATAAGGTGATAAGGCAAGAGCATGGGGGCAAGCTCATGGAGATATTTTGGCAGTTGGGATTTTGAGGTCTGCACAGTTTACATGTCTGAGATTATCTCCTCAGTTAGTCAGATGTGGATGGGGGCAGGAGGAATGCACAGATATGGGAAGGTAAAGGGAATAAATAGCTTAGAAAAATCTAGAACTTAGATAGTTGAACACCAACTATTTCATACAATGTTAGGTCTGAAAGAGACACTACAGATAATTTAATTCAATGCTTTCTTTGTATAGGTGATAAAATCAGACCCTGAAAGAATAGCAGGTTGTCCATAATCACTGAGTCAGTTGGCAAAACTGGAACTGGATCCAGGTCTCTGGTTCATTGTTCTTTCTTTGATTCCATCCTATCTTGAAGCAAGAACGTGTTCAGTTTTTCTTATATTTTTTTATTAGAATACCATTGCAAAATGCTGAAATGCAAAATCCTAACTTGTATTTAAGAGTTATCTCAGTGCCCTAGTTTTAAATCCACCATTTATCAGTTTATGTCCTTAGGCAATCACTTAAACTGTAGAGGACTCAGTTTTTTCATCTGTAAAGTGATGGTGATAATGGCTGCCCTTTCTATCTTATAGGATTATCTGAGTAACAAGAAAGACATTGCATGAAAAGGTCCTTTGAATATCACAGTGCCTTATCATTTTAAGGTAATAATATTATAGTTTATTGTAGGTGGAGGTTCAAGTCCATTGTTTATTACCCATGATGACTTTACTCTTAAACAAGTCCACTGTATCAAAATAGGTATTTGAAAAATAACTTATTTTAAACCTAAACTGAGCACCAGAACTAGTCATACCAAGGGAAAATACCCATGAACTTTGGAAGAGGTTTAAATGGAACACTTCCCTGCATCTGTGTTTATGTTACTGGAGAAAAGTCGTTGCCTCTGGCAAAGAAATCAGGAAATCTGTAGCTCATTTCCCCCTTGATTACAAGATGATAGATAAGTGTTCATATACATCTGTCTTCGGGGGCTTCAGATAAACATACACTGTAAATTCAAGCCAAATCCTAGGAAGCCACTTATTTATAAACAAAGTCTAAAAACCTTCTGCACCCACAAATTCCTCAGTCAAACTAATCTTCCTCACTAGAGGAATTGGCCACAGGAATAACACTGTTGTGTTAAGTCTCCAGCTTCTTTATGAAGGGACTGTGAAATGTGAGCACCTTATTTCCAAGTCTGTTTTTGGTTCTTCACTAAAGAATCTGTACAAGAACTTAAGTGGTATGTGGACCAGACAATTACCAGAAAGGTCACATAACTAGGTGTGCCCTACAGAGCATCTATCTGCTGTACTGTTAATATTTTTACTATTAAGTTATACATGTGTATACATTTATGCCACTTATTAAAATCAGTAAAAACAATGAAACCTCACTGATCATCACACAGTTGAAATCAAGACAGTAGTTACAGTATTTTATCAGCTTTTGTTTCCAAGTTATTTTGCATTTAACTTTATAATATTTTTTTAATCCACAATGCACACATATGAATAGTATAGGTGATAAGAGTTTCAGTTGCATATCATGATACACATTAGCTAAAATGCCTTCCTAGTAAAATGTATTCTTTTAAGAACAGGGGCCCTTTCTGTCTTATAGGGTACTGAATCCACAGCATAGGGCCTAACACATAAATCTTTAAAAGAATAATCACTTATTTATCAAATTAATCCATTGGCTGAAAAAATATTATTGGGAAATTATGTTTTCAAAATATATTTTCTATTAATCTTATTTTTCTTCTTAAAAAGAAATTAGAAGCTCCAACAATTAACTGTATCACTTACTATTTTTTGTCTCGATTTCTTTTTTTTTTTTTAATTTTTAAAAAGATTTTATTTATTTATTTATTCATGAGAGACACAGAGAGAGGCAGAGACAGGCCGAGGGAGGAGCAGGCTCCATGCAGGGAGCCCAATGTGGGACTCAATCCCAGGACTCCAGGATCATGCCCTGAGCCAAATGCAGATGCTCAACCACTGAGCCACCCAGGTGTCCCCATCTCTCTGTTTCAAACTCTCTCTTCTATACTTTTCTTTTGTGATGCTGGGCTGGGACACTGCATTTTTTTCACACTAAGAAATAAAAGTTAAGAAAATAACTAATATGCTGCACTTTAAAAATAAATGTTTTCAGGTACACCTCCATTTGCTAAGCTTTTGTAAAAAATGGTTTTGTTAAAAACAGAAAACTACAAATAATGTAAAATCAAAATTACAATTATTTGCTAAATATATAATATATAGTAAACACTCTGAGATGCATTCTGCTGAATGTAAATTTGGAAAGGTCATGGTTTTCACTCTCTAAAAGCAATCTGGAGTTTATATAAGCTGTCAAAATATATAAGTACATAACAATAAATAACCACAGTGTAAAAAAAAAAATCCCATATAGTGACACTACTTACCAAAACAATTGAATAGTAATATGAAGGAAGCTGAAGAGATCATTAAACCTAAAGGAATGAGAATTTGAACTGAGTTTTTCAAGGAAAGAAAGGTGAAAAAAAAAGAAGCAGAATATTCTAGACAGGTGGAATGATGAACAAAAAGCTTGGACTCTTATAAGACAAAAGAACAATTTTAATACTCCATTTTAAAGATAGGAATTTGAGGCCAAAAACATTAACAGTGGTATGATTCTGTATCTGTATCTTTGAAATATCAAGAGATGTTCCTAAAAGGCTTCAAAGATTGAAGGATTCTCAAGTCTAGGAGGGGAGGTTCAGAGATGCCCAGTGCAACTTCTACATTCGGGTAGCAATACATAAATTGACTACCACATCTGTAGTAAAAACAAAATCTAAATTGGCAAGGATGTGTCTCTTTCGTCATTAAATTCCCTAAACTTAACTGACAACATTGTATTTTACAGTTTGCAAAGAGAGTAAGCACAATATGCTGGAAAAAGCTGACCTGAAGCCAGGAGACCAGAAGTACTGACCTACTGGTCTATATGATTTCTAAGCCCCATCAGCTTTAAAATCCCATGGCAGTGTGATAGTTTTGTAGGTGATAGGCCAAAATAAAAACAGTTAAGTAGAAAATTCTTCCAATTCTAATCCCAATGCTGTATTTAGGTTAACTTCTCTCTCAAAACTAATTAAAATCACTGGCTCTTTTAGGACAACTTGATGTGCATCTCTGACTCATTTTTTTATAGTGCTAGAAATGGGAAGAAACACAAAGGAACACCGTTCTGAGTCCACATAGCCCCATCTGTATGCAAATCACCAAACAGAATGCAAAACACTTAACACCAATAATGTCAGAGTTATTAAAGCAAGTAATTTCCTTTTCCTGACACCATTTTCATGAACCTTGTCAAAAGAGTCTCTTGCAAGCTACTTAAGGTCTAAGAGGCTTTTCCAAGAAAATAGCCTCTCATCGTAATGCAAATTCCTTCCAATTTTGAGCAGAGAAGAGCTCTCAGGAGAATCTCTGTTTGGGAACCATGACCGTACAAATGACCCTTACTCACTTGTGAAACTTCACTACGTCCTGAGATATTTCTCACTGCCATAACCTTCACCTTGCCAGAATCCCAAGAATACACCATTCCCCTTTTTAAATTCTATCCCAGATTTCAATCCAAACAAAATCTCTTTCCCTTATCTTCTTTGGGACATATTAAACTGCTGTTTTGAAAAGGGCTTTGTGTAAAAAATTGAAAGAAAACAATCAAAAGGGAAAAAATCAAAAGGCATAGCCCACTTTTCAAAGTGTACATTTCTTCTTCTGAACTAGCTAACTCATTCATTTATTCATCACCTATGCCTATTCCAATCTACACCTGTTGGAAACACAAAATCACCCTTTGAACATTAGGTTCACTTCCTTCTATTCCCTTCTTTGTCACCTTTCTTCCCAAGTCACAATGTGGTGTCAGAGTGAAAACCATCCAGACCTTCTGAGGAAATGACCATCCAGTGGTTTGATGTGAAGTGCAACTTTCATATTCTGATTAAGAGCTCAGCAGTGAACTCTGGGAGCTGAATTCTCTATCCCTCATTCCCCAGTGGTTGGAGCCACTTCCTCATAACTTCATCATTTTGGTCTTCTTGACTTTGTACCCAAAACAAACCACCACCACCAACAACAAAAATCCCTCAGGAAATAACTCCACAATTATATAAAAGTGACTTTTAAAAATTACATAGATTTTAAAAATTGGAGACCACTTAACCTTCCTTTCCCACTACATCACAGTGCAAGCAGTGTGCCTCCTCCCAGCCCCTCCTAGAAGCCCCACATGCTTTCTCAGGCATCACTGCCACCTGCGCAGATATTGCCAAAGGTGCAAGTTTCTCTTAAGACTAAAACATTCATCGCAGTTACCAACCTTTCCTCCAGTCTGATGTTGGGAAGGACATGTAACATTAATCTCCTCTTCCCTCTAGGGCTTGCCAAAGATCAAAAAATCTTTTGACTGTAAATGGCTCTCAGCACTGATACATCCTGAAACCATCTGTGTACATCAGGAAAGAAGGAAAGCTCACTTGCTTCTAAGAAAAAAAATTCATGTTTTTCATGCTCGAGGCCTTACTCCTGAAAATCAAATTGGAAAATACCATTTCAAAAGGCACATTCAAAGACAGGGACAATCTGTGAAGGGAAAAATATAGCTGCTAGAAATAAGTAAACAATTCTATACTTTGGATCTTTGAAAACAAGATAAAAGCACTTTACAACAAACAAAATCTAAGAAACAGAAATCTGAAGTTAGTTGTGAACCTGATTTGCTGATACTCTTTTTGTAAGAGGAGGCCAGGGCTCCTTCTTTTTATTCTTCTTCTTTTGTTGTTTTTTTTTAAGGTTGCCTTGCACATTAGATAAGAAGTATTTGAGGGTTTTTTTTTCCTTCATAATATATTGATAGGAACTTCATAATACATTAACAGGAACTTCATAATATACTGATAGAAGTATTTCTTTCTGTAAGCAAGTTCCCATTGCCTGTAGAAGAAAGGCCAAACTCTTTGGTATAATTTACAAAGCTCTTCATGACTTGGCCTCAGTTTAGCTTTCTGGTCTTATCTCCCCATGATCACATATTCATCCTTTGTTCCATTAGTATGGAATATTAGCAATTTCTCATATTTGTCACAGTCTCGCAGGTCTCTGCACATACATCCATTGCTATTTTTGGAATGATCACCCCTCCCACCCCACTATCTAGCTAACTTCTATTTCTCCTGCAAGACTCAATATAACCGTCCTCTACTAGAAGTCTCCAGTTTCCAAAAGATGAAAAAGGTCTCTCTCTTCATATTTGTCCTCTGCATTCATTATGTTAATGCCCAAGGTGGGTGAGTTTAGGTCAGGAAATCCTCTAATTGCACAATGGTTTGAATTCATTATCCCTCATGGACTGAACTTACAGAGAGATTTTTAAAAACTATGTCCACAGTAAGTATTTAACAAATATGAATACCCAGGAATAGCTTTACAAAGAAGCATTAGAGGGGATCCCTGGGTGGCTCAGCGGTTTCGTGTCTGCCTTTGGCCCAGGGCGCGATCCTGGAGTCCCAGGATCGAGTCCCACGTCAGGCTCCCGGCATGGGCCTGCTTATCCCTCCTCCTGCGTCTCTGCCTCTCTCTCTCTCTCTCTCTATGTCTATCGTGAATAAATAAATCTTTAAAAAAAAAAAAAAAGAAGCATTAGATAATAAATTTTATATGTTTTAAGTTATACTAAGCTTTATATTCTTTCATGTGTTTGAAGCAATTCATTTTATTTATTTGTAATTATTGATTTATAAGTTCATAGAGCTTTCACACTGCTGGAAACAATAACTCCCAGTTTAAATTTTTATAGCTTCCAAAAAATATAATCTAACATTTAAATGAATCAATGGTGAATCAAATTTATAAAACTAATCATAATCATATATATTATACATGCTTGTACACTGTACTTTCTTGAATAAGGCATCTCTGTATAATCAATTATAACTAAATAATACCATCAAGAAAAGCTGCTGGAATGACTGGAGTAGCATTAAAATAGACACACTTCTTGTCTCAAGTTTGTATTGAGCAGGGGCTGAAAGGAGGAGAGGATATACATTTTTATGGAAGATGGTAAGGAATAAATACCATAAAACAGTGTATCTATACGATCGTCTGTAGGTAAATGTTGGTGAATTATATATGGCAATGAATTTTACTTTGCCAAAGTAAAGAAATATGAATAGCTTTGTTTTGCTAAAGTAGAAATTACAAAACAAGAAGTAGTAGGAGAGGAATACAAATTTTGAGTTGAGGGTCTGAGAACAGAATGTGGGCTTTAGGGTGGGAGTGAGATTCTAGATGACAATTAGACATTTTTAAATTCAGAGTAAAGGCCTATTTGATTGAATTAAGCAATTGGTAGTCCCCGTGACTTCTAAGAAAAAAATAGACAAAGATAATTTTTCTAACTATGAAGCAGTATGGAGAAGGAGAAAGATTGATAAAGGATTGTTAAGAAAGTCCTAGTGGAAAAAGAAAGGGAGAAGAAAAAGAAGACCTGAGATATACTACCATAAGGAAAGAGTCAAGAATAATTGCATAGTTACATTTGAAGAAGCTCAGGAGTCTAGTGGTCAGCAACACTAAAAATAGGTCAAAGAGTAGGAGAGCACCTATGATGTGTACATTCAATATTTTATAATGTCTATCTTTCTCAGAATATTATATGAATTGATTTCAGATCAAATAAACTCCCAGCATTTGAAAAAAACTCAAACATTCCTTGGGGAAGGCGGTACAAAGGGAACAGAGGTGATGTGATAAAGTTGTTCTAATGATCAGCTGGAATATAAGTTGATAGAAATAGCTAAAATTTAAGAAATAGTGAGAGGGTAGTTTTTTTTCTAGTTAATAATAAGTTTTTTTCTTATTATTTTATAAATGATAAAATAGTAAGAAATAAAAGCAGTATGATATCCATCATAAGAATTGGTAGATATGATTACACAAAAGAAGAGAAAGCCTAGAAATAATCCATAGTATATGTAAAAATACAGTGTATAATTAAGGAACATTTCAAATCTTTGGAGATAGATAAATTATTCAGCAAGTGGTACTGGAATGATTGGTTAATTATTTTAAAATTAAAAGTAAGATCCCTTATATAGTGAAATGAATTCCGGTTGGATTAAAAGGTTTAATGTTAACACACACACACCACACACACACACGCACACACAGGAACACAAGGAAATACAGGTTAAATTATTTTTATTTGAAAAAGAGAGGTAACAAATTTTAGAAAATGTTAGCTAAACTGCCCAACATAGAAAAGACTCAAATTATTAGAAACGAAAGTAGACATTACTATCAACTTTAAAGAAATGAAAAGGAGTATAAAGGAATACCATGGACAGTTGTATGCCAACAAATTAGTTAACGTGGATAAAATTGACAAATTCCTAGAAAGATACAAACAGTTGAAACTGATTCAAGAAAAATAGATACAAATAAACCTATAACAAATAAAGAGATTGATGAGTAATTAAAAAGTTACCTACAAATAAAAGCCAGGTGTAGATGGCTGTGGAATTCTATTAAACATTTAAAGAAGCATGCATACTAATTCTTCACAAATTCTCCCAAAATTTAAGAGTGACCAATATTCAACTCATTTTATAAGACCAGTATTATCCTGGTATCAAAACCAGACAAATACATCATCTGAAAATCAATTAATGTGACACATTCTATCAATATAATATAAAACAAAAAACACTTCATCTGAATAAAAGTAGAAAGAATTTGATTAAATTCAACACCATTTCATAATAGAAACATTCAACAAACTAAGAATAGAAGAGAACTTCCACAACCTGATAAAGGGCATCTACAAAAAACAAACAAACAAACTACAGCTACATAATTAATTATTAATGGTGAGAAATTGGACGCTTTCCTTCTAAGATCAAGAACAAGATAAGAGGTAGCCCGGGTGGCTCAGCGGTTTAGCGCCACCTTCAGCCCAGAGCCTGATCCTAGGGACCTCCGATTGAGTTCCAGGTAGGGCTCCCTGCATGGAGCCTGCTTATCCCTCTGCCTGTGTCTCTGCCTCTCTCTCTCTCTCTCTCTCTCTCATGAATGAATGAATAAAATAATAAAATAAAATAAAATAAAATAATAAAATAAAATAACAAGATAAGAGAGGCACCTGGCTGGTCAGTCAATAGAGTATGCACAACTCTTGATTTTAGGGTTGTAAGTTCAAGTCCCACGCTGGGTATAAAAATTACTTAAAAATGAAATCTTAAAAAAAAAAAGAATAAGAATGTCTGCTATCACCACTTCTATTCAATATCTAGATAGGGCAATTAGGTATAAATAAATAAACAAACAAATACTCAAATTGAAAAAGAAGTAAAACTATCTCTATCACAAGTAACATGGACTTGTATATAGAAAATCCTAAGGAATTCACCAGAAGAGGGGCGCCTGGGTGGTTCAGCTATTGAGAGTCTGCCTTGGGCTCAAGTCATGATCCCGGGGTCCTGGGATTCAGTCCCACATCGGGCTCACCGCAGGGAGTCTGCTTCTCCCTCTGCCTATGTCTCTACCTCTCTCTGTGTCTCTCATTAATAAATAAATAAAATATTTTTTACAAAAGGAATTCACCAGAAATTCCACAAGTTTGAAAGATATAAAATACATAAACAAATACTGTTTCTATTTCTACACATTTGTAATGAGCAATCTGAAAATTAATTTTTAAATCTCTATTTATAACAACACCAAAAAAGAATAAAATACTTAGGAATGAATTTAGTAAAAATATAAAACTTATATGCTAAAAACTATAAAATATTATTGAAAGAAATCAAAGAAAATTTAAATGAATACAAAATCATCCCCATGCTCATGAATTAAAAGACTTAATATTTTAAGATGGCAATATTCCTCAAATTGACCTACGGATTTAAAGCAGTGCCCCATAAAGTTTCAGCTGACTGCTTTGTAGAAATTGACAATTTGATTCCAATATTAAATGGGATTTTAAGGAATTCAGAATAGCCAAAACAATCTTGAGAAAGAAAAACAAAGTAAGAGAACTCACACTTCTTAATTTCAAAACTTAGTATGGTATGGTACTAGCATACAGATAAAAATATAGACAAGTGAAATGGAATTTAGAGTCCAAAAATAAATCCATATGTCTATGGTCAACTAATTTTCAACAAGGGTACCAAGATTATTCAATGGTGAAAGAGTGGAATTTTCAAAGAATTGCTGAGAACAACTGGATGCAAAAGAATAAAGTTGGACCTTTCCTCACAGCAGTTTCAAATATTGAATCAAGATAGATCAAACATCTAAGTGAAAGAGCTCAAGCTATAAAATTATAAGAAGAAAACATAGGGTGAATCCTTATGGCCTTAAATTTGGCAGCATTTTCTTAGATATGACACCAAAAGCACAAGTAATAAAAAAAGACAAGTTGAATTTCATCAAATTTTAAAACCTTTTGTACATCAAAGGATACTGTTAACAAAAGTAAAAAGACAATCTGCAGAAAGGGAGAAAAATTTTGTTAGTCATATATCTGACAAAAATTTAGTATCCAGAATATATAAAGAACTCTTAAAACTCAACAACAAACAGCCTGATGTTAAAATGGGCAAAGCACTTGAATAGACATTTTTTCAAAGAAGACATACAAATAACCACCAATTACATGAAAAGATGTTTAACATCATTAGTAATTAGGGAAAAGCTAATCAAAACCACAATGAGATACCACTTCATACCTAGTAGGATGGCTATATACATTTTTTAAAGATTTTATTTGTATATTTACTTATTCATTTGAGAGAGAGAGGGGTGGAGGGAGGGAGGGAGGGAGGGAGAGAATCGCCATCAGACTCCACACTGATCATGGAGCCCAATGTAGGTCTGGACCCCACAACCCTGAGATCATGACATGGGCCAAAACCAAGAGTTGGATGATCAACTGACTGAGCCAACCAGGTACCCTGGATGGCTATATATTTTTTAAACATGAAAAATAACAAAGTGCTTACAAGAATGTGAAGAAATTAGAATACTTGTACACTGCTGGTGATATAAAGTAATTCAGCCACTGTGGAAATCAATTTGACAGTTCCTCAAAAAGTTAAACATAGAATTACCATACAGCACAGCAATTTCAGTCTTAGAAATATACAAATAATTAAAAGTAGGTACTCAAATACAAGTGTGTAATGTTTACAGCAGCTGTACTCACAATAGTCAAAAGGTAGTAACAAAACCCCAGTTATCAACAACAGATGACTAGAATAAAAAATTTTGATATATCCATACAATGGAATATTACTTGGCCATAAAAAAGAATGAAGTACTGATATATGCTACAGCATAGATGAAGCTTAAAAGAATTATGCTAAGTGAAAGAAGTCAACCACAAAAGACCAAATAGTATATGATTCCATTTATATAAAGTGTATAGAATAGACAAATCTACAGAAAGAGAGAAAGTGGATTAGTGGTTGCTTAGAACTGGGGTAGGGGAGGGAGGGGAATGATGGGAGTGATTGATAAAGGATCTGAAGCTCTTATTACAGTGTTAAAAATATTCTAAAATTGACTGTGGTAATTGTTGCACATATCTATGATTATATAAAAAACACTGACTTGTATAATTTAAATGAATAAATTGTGATGTACGTATTATATTTCAATAAAGCTGTTTAAGAAAAAGAGCAAAAGAGAACTAGACAAATATAAACCAAAATGTTAATAACAGTGAGATTATGAGCAAGCAGATACAATGCCCAAATGGCCAGTGGCTCTCATTAGGACTTTATCCAAACCCTAAAGAAAAAAATTCAAAACCATTCCAGTTATGGCCAAAATGGAGTAAAAGGGACCAAATTTACCTTTCACCTGAAGCAACAAAAAAGGATAGAGGAAATAAACATGTAAAAGCCATTTTCAAGACACTAGATATCAAATAACAAATGACAGTGATCTCTACAGAAGCAAACAAGACAAGCTCAAAAATTGCCCCAGTTTATTGTATTGAGTTTCCAACCACACTTTCAGTTGGGAGAAACCAAGAAGTGCTCAACACATTCCCTGATTTGAGATCAAAGCAGCTAGAATTCTCCAGAGTTTCAGAAAGGAGAAAACTGCATAAGAGAGGACTCCAGGGGCTCCAGAGAGTCTCAAGTTTTCAACTGATTGTTGATCAGCATGTGTTCTTATGGAAATTACCCAAGGACAAACAAAGAACTATTCAAAAGAATTACAGGTAATAGTCCCTGGGTTTTACATGGGTACAAGAATAGCCCTGTTCCCACAAACCAGAGGAAATTGTCATGATTCACAGGGACCTGGGTAGAGAATACAGAAGAGTCTTACCTCAATATTGGAGGATAATTAGCCCGAGACTGAGCATTGCTCTGGTCTCATCTAATAAGCCTTAAAAGTAAGAATAGCTACAATATATAAAGAATTATAGATTCTCAAAACTTAATAGTGAGAAAACAAACAATCCTCTTAAAAATGGAAGGAAAAAAATCTGGACCCTACAGAGGCCTACAGAGGCCAAATAAGCATATGAAAAAATGCTCAGTATCACTAGTCATTAGGAAAATGCAAACTAAACCACAGGGGGAGGGGTGCCTGGGTGGCTCTGCTGGTTAAGCATAGGACTCTTGGTTTCTGCTCAAGTTGTGATCTCATGTTGGTGAGATCAAGCCCCACATGGGGCTCTCTCTGCACTCAGTGTGGAGTCTGCTTCAGATTCTTTCTCTCTTTCCATCTCCTTCTCCCCCTCCCTACTCTCACTTGTGCCCTCTCTCACTCTCTAAAATAAATAAAATCTTAAAAAAGAAAAATAAACACAATATTAGTATTCTAAATACTTTCACCCACTAGGGTGGCTAAAATGTAGTTAAATGACCACAGCAGGCTGGTGATGGTGTAGAACAACTGGAACTCTCATATACCACTGCCGGGAATAGAAAATGGTACAATCACTTCAGGAAATACTTTTGTGGTTTCTTAAAAATTAGACATCTGCCATAAGATCTAGCCATTCCCTTCTAGATATTTACCCAAAAGAAAGCATATGACCATACAGGGACATACAGGAATCTTCAGAGAAGCTCTATTTGTTATAGATACAAACTGGAAACAATGCAAATGTGAACCAACCAGCGAATAGATGAACTGTGACATTCTTACAATGGAATGGTATTCAACAATATAAAGGATCACACTATTGATACATGCAAGAAAACAAATGATTCTCAAATAATTACGCTAAGTACCAGAAGCCAGACCAAAAATAAAAAGAACACATATGATATGATCCCATTTATATAAAATTCTATAAAATGCTAACTAAACTCTAAGAATACAAAGTAGATCAATGGTTGCCTGGACACAGGGCAAGAAAAGGACAAGGAGGGAGAAAAGGGAGGGGTTATACCAAATCCCTAAGAACACCTGGGGTGATGCCTTCCCAGATGGATCCAATTGTCAAAACTTTTCCAATTGTACACTTTAAATATGTACAGTTTATTGAATATTAACTGAATTTCAACAATGTTAGCTGAAAAGAAAAAAACATGCCAAGACAAAGTTCATGATTTCCTACTATACAATGCAATTCATATTTTATACCTTGCGTTTTACCCATTTTCTTCCTAAATGAGAAATAAGTTGTAAAGAAGAAATCATGGCAATTTGTAATAGAAGAAACCTTACAGATTATTTAATGTCTCCCCCTCTTTTTCAGCTGACGAACTTGAATCCCAGTGAGGCTGATCTTCCCAGGGTACCATGATCTGTAACAGCCAGGGAAGGACTTTGGTTAGTATGATTTTGTATTCCATGATCCTTTCAGTGTTTCATACCTTATGAATAAAATGTTCTCTATGAATACACAAACCATATATACTATTACAACTACTCCTGCAGCTCATTCTATGTTTTAATTTGGTAGGTAAGTATATTTTTAAATGTATACATTTGTATCTAAATTGCTCACTTACTGAAACAGTATTTACTTAGTGACCTTAATAAATACATTTTTTATATGAATGAGCCTTGACATATCTGTCTGATACCAGGAAGCTTGTAAGATAGGTCTTATAATATTTGAATTGCCTTCTTACCACAGTGTGTGTAAAAACCATAGACCACATCTTTACATTGGCTACTTTATCAGATGTAGTATAAATATTCAACATAGAATCTAGGTTTATTCCCAACTGTGGCCAGTTGAACTAAAAATAATTTGATGCCAGTAACATAAAAATGTGTCAAGATTGCAAATAGTCTTAAAATGTAAAGTAAGATCTTTTGAAACAATTCTTTACTACAGAAATCTAATAACCAGGATTTTCTTTAGAATACTAATGTGGTTGTTATTCATTACAGCAATGTGTGAGACACATTCAGAGATCTATTTTTAAATAATAGGCCAGAAAACTTATGTTTTCTGCTGTAATCAGTAAATAATACAAATCTATACACTATATTAAACTTTTCACTCCCCACATCTGCCTCCTTTTGTTCTCCTTTCTTCCCAAAAAACAAAACAAAGAAACAAAAGAAAAACAGCATATAATAGTCTCTCCATATTTCCTCAACGCCCTCTTTACTCAGTGACATACATTCTAGCAGGTCAGTAAAGAGACTCTGACTTGAAAAACTAAGAG
This sequence comes from Canis lupus dingo, assembly GCF_003254725.2. Taxonomy (NCBI): domain Eukaryota; kingdom Metazoa; phylum Chordata; class Mammalia; order Carnivora; family Canidae; genus Canis; species Canis lupus. The sequence continues at coordinate 16,921,219 of NC_064250.1, forward strand.
ACTCAATATTTATGGGCCAATCTATGGTTTACCCAAATTCAATGGTTTAAAGAGAATAAAAATGTTCAATAATGGTTAACAATGGGCATAGTTACAACTTTCAGGTACTTCGAGGTTCATTCATAAGACATTCTGAAACATTCCCCAAATATGCTATGTTAAACAAATATTAAGTAGCAATAATCCTTTTGCTTTCCCTTTAGGCAGAAATTTTCACATATTAAAAGAATTGGGGATAATGGCATTAGGCTGCTCACGCCTTGGCCTACCAGATGCATTTGTGGCACTTAGTATTTACAGTGTGCACATGACAGATTCTTCTACCTTGTAAAAACCTCAGCCTCAGTTCCTGCTAACATTTGACTCTAAGTAGTGAAATAATAGGCCTTCAAACATATCTTTTTTTTTTTTTAGATTTATTTATTTATTTATTCACGAGAAAGAGAGAGAGAGAGAGAGGCAGAGACACAGGCAGAGGGAGAAGCAGGCTCCATGCAGGGAGCCTGACGGGGGACTCGATCCCGGGTCTCTAGGATCAGGCCCTGGGCTGAAGGCGGCGCTAAACCACTGAGCCACCTAGGCTGCCCTCAAACATGTCTTGACCTAGTTTTGAGGCCCTGATGAGAGGCTGGTCATTTCCCCTTCTCAAACAGCTACTTAAGTCCACACCCCCCAACAACCTCCCACATCAGCTCACACACACCCCGGGCCATTATACACCTGCTCTGATTGGCCAAGGGCCACGCATCGATAACAAGGCCAGCCCCTAAGTTCCAGAGCCCACTGAAGTCATTCAAATTAGCCAATCTTAAACCTGCTTGCCCTGCCTTGCCTTTTCCCTCCCCAGAACCAAGGATAAAGGCACTTATCCATAGTTCTTCTCTCCCCTCCTGCCTCCTGACTGATCTGGTGCTTCCCCTGAGTGGCTTTGTGCTGTGTGCTCTGTTCTCCCCCAGAGAACTGTGAGTACAACAAACTATGACACTCTTCCTGATTTCTCTCTCTTGATGTGTTCTGGTTTCCCCATATCTCACCCCAGGTAATATTGTTAAAATGGAAGGGAAAGAAAGGGGAGGGAAGGAGAGAGGAAGGGAGGAGAGGAGAGGGGAGGAGAAGGGAGGGGAGGGCAGGGAAGGGGGAGGGGAGGGGAGGGAAGGGAAGAGAAAAAAGAAGAAACAAGGGACAAGGAAATTATTTTAATTGGCTCTTAAAAGCATGTTTCTTTTTGCTAAAATTCAAATTAAATCAGTAACGTGTCAGAGTATAAGCTCTTTATGAGAGAGTAATAAAAATCTATGCAATGACATTTTACAAAATATAATAAGCTGTATCTATTATATATTAAGCACTTAATGGGTCAGACCATGTGCTTATCTCCTATTATATTATTTTATATAATTCTGAAAAAACTAGTGAGGTAGAACTATTATATCTATATTAAACATAAGAATCTGAAGTACAGAAAAACTTCAAAATTGTCTGAAATGACAGAGATAAATAATGGAAGAGTTATGATTTGAACCCAGGGTTCTCTGAATCCAGAACCTAAACCCTTAAGCAGTAAGTGATACTACCTCCAAGTAGTATACATTTTTCTCTAGTGCTTTATAGGGTTGCCTTATTCTGATTTAAATTTTAAAAATGCATTATTTTCCTATCTTTATAGCTTAGATTCCACAAATACATTAGATATGGATGTTATTTTAAGAAATTTGCAGTGGAATAATCAATAAAAACAATGAAGTGCTAAGACTCTGGTGCAGATGTCCTGAATCCAGTATTTCTCAAAACATCTTGATGATATCCAAAGTTGCATGAAATATTTGGCAGGACATCTCCATCTGAGAGCAGAACAGTCTCCATAAAAGATCTAATTGAATGGTTCTGGAAAGCATATCTTTAACATGAGGTCCTTTTTTCTCTGTTAATGCCTCATCTGAGGCACTGGTATATGTGAGTCCACAACTGAGGACTCCATAGGTTCAGGATCAATGTAATCTTTCCTAATGTTGTGGACTGAATGTCCGTGTCCCCCAACCCCACACCCAAAATTCATATGTTGAAGCCCTAACCCCCAATGGGACTGTATTTGGAGTAAGGAAGTAATTACGGTTAAATGAGGTCACAAGATGAGGCCCTAATCTGATGGAATTCGTGTCCTCAAAAGAAAACTATAGAAAATGAAAGGCCTATAAAGACATGAAAAGGCTGCCATTTACAAGCTAGAAAAAGGACTCTCACCAGAAACTGAATTGACTGAAATCTTGATCTTAGACTCTTAGCATCCAAAACTGTGAGGAAGTAAATTTCTGCTGTTCAAGCCACTCTGTCTGTGGTATTTTGTTATGACAATCTGAGTCAACATATACCCAAGAATCTATCAGTGGATAGATTTTCCTCATCTGAATACCAAGTATATATAAAAATGTTAATATCTTGCCTTCACTCACTGTAGTCCTATTAATTCTTCGCAATCTTATAGGTAGGAAGAGCTAGCACTATTAATCCCCTTTTACAGATGAGGTGGAATGCAGCTAAGCCAAAGTTAGACCTAGAGCTTCTGACTCCTAGCCCAAAATTCTTTTACTCCACCTTATCTGACTTAGAGTAGCTTTAGAGATCTTCCAATTCCTGAGTCAGCTCAGAAGATCTCCAGGAAGCCTAACACTGGTCCAAGGAAAAGAAGCAAGACTCAAAAAGTATCTCTTACTTCTTAAGAGATAAGTAAAATTACCTGTTATTGCTCAAGAGAAGCATTAAATCCACAAAGTTGAAGAAAAAATTAAAGATGGAGTTGTGCTAATTTTAATCATTTTAAAGATGTTATTTATTTATTTGAGAGAGTGAGAGAGAGATCATGAGCAGAGGGGAAGGGTAGAGGGAGAAGCAGACTCCCTGTTGAGCAGGGATCCTGATGTGAGACTCAATCCCAGGACCCTGGGATCATGACTTGAGCCAAAGGCAGATGCTTAACTGAATGAGCCACCCTGGTGCCCAATTTTAATAATTTTAATGATTAATTTAGAGTGATGATAATTTTTACCTTCTAATAAGAGTTTCTCTACGTAGCTCATTTGAACTGTAAACATATATGGCACACAGGGATCTTGGCCACTTCTTGCTCTGGGATACACATCAAGATCTCCTCCTGGGAGAAAGAGCTCAGCCACAACTTGAAGTTCACTACATCCACCCTTCTGATTAATTTGGAATAGTGGAGCACTTTAAAAAACAGGTGCTATTTGGAGGATTAATGTCCCACATCTCATTGAGAAGCCCTTCTTTAGGCCCTGGTTTTATTTTTTAAATCTTTGAGTTCTGAATGTTACTTCACTAATAAGGATTTCATTAGATTAGTAATTAGCACCAATATGACTTTACCATGAAAATGACATATACTCACAGGTTCATCTTTTCTGCTATGTAAATCAATGATAAAAAAAAAAAACTTGAAAAAATGAATGAATTTTAGATTGTTTAGCATAATTGATTTAGGGCTCATATTCAAAATATTTCATCTACCCATGTCCTAAAATGTATCTTTTTCCTAATAGGCAGCCAAAAACCTCTTTTACTGACTTTGAATTTCATCTATCCCTAACAGAAATGCCTCCCTTTGCTCCTGTTCCAACTATTCTTGAGAATGGCTGCCTAATCCTAGTGCTGGGGAAAATTTGGTTGTTTTTAGCATATGGGCCTCTCAATATCAGCAGTTGCCATATTCTCTCCCCTGGGTCTAGTTTGCATTGTGCTGGAAAATTGAGGCCTTTATCTCTGAGTATTCATATCTCTCTAGACTGGCTGTCAAAAGCCTTTTACACTGAATCTTCTCATTATGTGGCCCTCAAAAGAGCCATTCTCTCCTAATTTGTCCTCAAATGGTTGTCACATTCAAAAAGAATGGAAGATTTAACTGATACAGAACATAAATTTATTCAAGTTAAAACAGTATTTTGCTTGCGGTAATTTCTATGTCCATCCAGAGAAAAATGAGATTTTTAAAGTCAGAAACACCAAAAATTATGGACATTTGAAAAAATCTTAAACAACCTGAATATCCAGTAATAGGGAGTTGGTCTAGATGGATAGATGAAAATAGATTGATGTAGCTATTTCCATTCAATAAAGTCCTCTGCATCTAATATAAATGATACTGAATCTTCTGGTTCTACTTGGCAGACTATTAACATAGATGTTTAACTTCCTTCCTCCAAAATCCCTGTAAAAATTACAATAAAGAAATACAGAAGATAGTAAGCTCATAATAGCACCAAAAAGGGAAGGGAGAGAGCCATCAGTAGAACAAAGATTTATTAAAATCTCTAGAAGATGGCAAGTAGATGGATAACATTGTGAGATAAAATAAAAGCAAAGAGGCAAATGTCCCAGCATTGAAAACACCTGGTTTCAAACTGAAAGATGTAGATGCTGAGCACAGTGAATGAAAAGGACCAGTGCCTAAAAATATTCACATGATATTTTGTAACAGACTAAATATAAAGAGAATATCCTAGAAGCTTCCAGGAAAAGGCTATAGAATCAAATTATATAAGATCCTTGAGGTCTGATAGATTCACTACTGCTTTCTTATAGTCATGAGATTGCATAGGGAAACACAGTTATGCCTCAAAAATATCACTAATGGACTGGCCACTTATAAGATTAGTCCTATTTAAAATACCCATTCCCCTGTCACTTTGACATCTGTTCTCATCAATCACATCACAGTCTATTTTGATCAATCTTCCACTGAAATTTTAATAAATATATGATAAAATAAATATCTTAATAAATGTATAACACATATATAGCATAAGTTGGTTTTAAAATAAAATTGCAAATCTTGAAAATATGTTAGATTTCATAGAGTTGATGAAGGTGCTGGTTACTTCTTGAATCACCAACAAAGCCATTGCTAAATGAGGATTAGCAGAATAAGATCAGTTAATGATGGATGAAGAGAAAAATAGCCAGGAAAATAACATGAAAGGAGTTTCAAAGAAGAATCATTTAAAAATTAAAGAATCCAAGATAGGCTCCTGGAGGGAAGTCTTACAATATTTTTGTAGAAATTACTATCTTTATGATTGTACTAGAAAGTAAAATATAACTAGGTTTTCTGGTGCCCATTTTCCTAGAAAACAGACTTCTTTTACATATATATATACAAACAAAAACAGAATAGTGTTAGTTTTCTCATCAGGAACAATAAATGCTGAAAATAATGAAATCATGCCTTCAAAATTCCAATATAAAATGACTTTATAGCAATTCTATAAATAATCAAACTAATCAAATATGAAGCAAAAGAATGGCATTCAAGAACTCTGAAGGTTTATCTTTCATATACTCTTCTGAAAAAAGTACATAAATACTTTAAAAGAGAAGGAAAGAAAGAGGGAAAGAAATGGATAGCAAGAAAATGGAATGGGTGCTTGAAATTTTTGTCTTGGGTAATGAAAGACTATTTAACCAAAGCCAACCACATTCAGATATAGATAGATATAGATATAGATATATAGATGATATAGATTAGATATAGATATAGATAAAATCTTGGTTAAATTTATTAAATTTTTGTCTTAAAAGTATCAAAGATATATCAAGATAATGAGGAATTACAGAACAAAAATCCAAGACTTGATGAAAGGTTTGTCTTCTGAGCAGTTGCTGATCTGGAAGAGGTAGCTGATACGTGCTTTCAAAGCTTCTTAGAGAAAGGGGGAACTCAAGAGTTCAGGGCCCACCCAACACAGAGACTTGGGACCCCAAATGGCTATACTCTGAAAATAGTAGTAAAACAAAAATAAACCAAGCTTTGTCAAGAATAGTCGACACACTTCTTTTTTGTATCTCAATAGCCCATGAAATCTCAGATTTTGAGTTTGCGAGTACACCCTAGATTGTTAGTATCCCGCTGTAGAGGAAGAGAATGTCAACCTAAGCCTCATATTGCTCCAACAAGCACTTCTTTTTCAAACACAATGCCCAGCACTCACTGAAGCATAAAGAAAAAAAATATCATGAACAAGAACCAGCAGTGATAGAAATCATCAAAATAGCAATAGGTATTATCAGACACAGTGCGACTATGCTTACCATTTTTGAGGAAAAGTAAGCTCCAGAAATTTCAGCAGGAAACTGCCAACTATAAGAAGTGACTTAGCAGGTTTGAAAAAGAAATACATTGAAATTCTAGAGCTGAAAATTTTGCAAACAAAATTAAGAATTTACTGGGAACTAAACAACACATTGGACAGTTGAAGAGACCGTGAGCTGAAAACAGCAGAAGACACTCTCCAGAATGTAGCATGCAAGCAGCAAAAAAGGTGGAAAACATGGAGGAGACTGTAAAAGACAAGAGATAAGTTCTGGCATCTAGAAGAAGAAAACAGAGTAGACACTGGCAATTTTTGCAGAGATTTGGGCTTAGAATTCCCCAAAACTGATGAGAAATGCCAATGTTCAGATCTTCAGATTCAGGAATCCCAATAAACACCAAGAAGACTAAATAAAAGGAAATCTGTATCTAAACACATCATAGTGAAACTGGATAAAATCACAGAAATATTTAATGCAACTAGAGCAACTTGCCTTAAAGAGAGTCAGAGACTGACAGGAGACTTCTCCACAGCATCAGCAGAAGTCAGAAAGAAACTGCTAACCTAGAATTTGTAGCCAAAATAATAGTAATAACCAAGACATTTCAGATGAATAAAAAAGTAAAAGAATTTACCACTGGGAGACCTGTACCCACAGGAATTTGCAAAGGATGTGTTCTAGGAAAAAGAAAAATAATCACTGGAGAAGATCAAGGGGGCAAAAAAATACCAAAGACTAAAGAATGAAGAAAGTTGCAAACATGTGAGTAAATCTCAATACACATTGACTCATAAAAAATATAGATGTAGCTTGGGAATGATGGAAATATAGGCAAGTGTTTTAAGCTTGTTGTATTAACCAGGAGAAGAGTAAAATTATTGATTAATATTAGATATTTATCAGTCAATGATACATCTTTAATTCCTAAGATGAATGCTAAAAGATAAAGAGCATAACACTTCCAACTAAAAGGGAGAAAAAAAGCAGTGATTAAGAAAATCTATTCAAGAAGTCAAGAAGTCCAAACAAAACAAAACAAAACAAAACAAAAAAGTCAAAAAGTCCAAAAGTTGTGAGTTCACAGGAAAGAAGTTACTTGCCTGGCTAAAGTTTCTCTGCTAAGGATCTGGGGCCACCATGGTCTCCAGCTATTAGAGTTGATATAAACCAATTTGTTGGGGGAAAGTAAGCATTCAAAGAATATATTTACTTTTTTAAATACACAGGTGCTATGATGATATGTGGAATGTCCCAGTTCACTCATGAACCATTTCAAAGAATTCATTATGAAAAGCACATCACATTCAAGCTAGTACTTCTTATATCCTGGAAAAGAACAGCACAGATAGGGACTTCTTAGAAGACCCTGGCAATGATTCTCCTGATTGTAATTCCTCAGAAAGTAAAGATGGAAAATATGAGCTGGTAGTAGCAGCAGATTAGTTCATTCCATAAGAAATGAAAGATTTAATGACAAAGTTACATTAAGAAGCAACATACAGCAAGTATGGTAGGTGGTAGGATTTTTCACCAAAGTGCTTTGTTACATTCATAGAAGAATCAAGAAAGTTAAAGATAATGAGCAACTGGAATTAAGAATTCAGGCTCCGATTTGTAAATCTAACAACAGGCTTGTCACATCACAGAGGTGCCTCAAATGCTTTCGATTCTGCAGTATTTATCCTGAGTTTCTCTTTGAGATCATGATAAAAGATCTTAATCTATTACCACCAATTTATGTTGATTACATGACTACTTGCTTGTATCATCAAAATCTCCTTAAACTTTGTTGTGTCTGTTCGGTGTGTGTGTTGATACTCTGCAATTTCAGTTTCGTTTCCACTATATATGAGGTGCACCTTAAAATTTCCCTGCCTGAGAGTGACTGAATAATGATAAAATACTTATCCTTTCCATCTTCCAGATTATTAGAATTAGAATTTGAAATTGTAGTAGAGGAATTGCAAAGGAAAGTCTTTGACAAGAAACAGTATAAAAAACACACACACAATTATGTTTTGTAGCTAGTTTCTTAGAAGAAATCTTTCTAACACAACATTCTCATTGTGCACTTCTAAGAGTAATTTTTTGAGAGTCATTCTATGCATTTTATACTTTTTATGCTTTCTAATTTTTTTTTACCAGAAATGGAGAAAAATAGCATATTTGTGAGTCACTTTTTAAATAGGATGATTATTCGTCAAAGTGATGTTTTGGGTTTGACTATAGCTTTTAGTGCATATTAATCATTTTGAAGTTCTTTTTATAACCTAATTAATGTGTGAAATTTGCACACAATTTTAGAAAAACAATGTATACATTGCCTACAGTTACTTTGACAAGTTAAATAAATAAAACCCCAGTTCACTAGTTTGAAACTATTTAAACAGGCATTTACATCTCTGCCTAGCATCTTTCTATGTTTAGAAAATGTAATCCAATAAAAATGGTTCATCACTGACTACAAAATCTCACTTTAAATGAATGAGTTTTTGTGAAACAAGGAAATAAGGGCTTACTTCTCTTAAAAAATAAAAAAACAAATAATAAATAAATGAATGAGTAATGTGAGTACAGTAGGCTGGCAGTGTAAGTTTTTCTTCAGAACAATGATTTTGAGAGCTTATTTGTAAAAGCTAAAGCCTGAGCTCTTTTGGGAATTTGCCAGAGATTGTTAACTTTCTTTTAACAGTTAATAGTGATCCCCAGATATAATTATTTACATTTCAATGAAAAAAATATTAATATTAGAGATTCTTCTCTAGAAGCTCTCAAATGTAAATTTCTATAAATTCAAAAAAAAGAAAGTTCTTTGTAATTTTAACATTAAAAGAAAATTAAGTGTTTATTTTTTTACTCTTGAGGGTGTTAAAAATCCTTTTAAGTTCTAGCATTGAATAAGAAGAATCTGAGGAATTGCAGCTTTTTTGTTTTTAAAAGTAATTGATAAAACTTTGTGCATTTTGAAAACTTTTATTTTTTTCATATTCTATTTTTGCTGTAATACCATCTTAAAAGCTGAGGTTTGGGGCACCTGGGTGGCTCAGTTGGTTAAGCATCTGCCTTTGGCTCAGGTCATAATCCCAGGGGCATGGGATAAAGCCCCATGTAGGGCTCCCTGCTCAGTGGGGAGCCTGCTTCTTCCTCTTCCTCTGCTTGTGCTCTTTCTCTCTCTGTGAAATGAATAAACAAAATCTTTTTTTTTTTAAAAAAAGGAATGTGAAAGAACGTTCTCTAAGTGGAAGACAAATGAGGAAAATTTAACTCTACACAAAGGTATAAGGATATCAGATGATAAACATATGTGTAAACCAAAATATATTTTATCTCATTTTTAAATCTCTTTAAAAGGTCATTGACACTGTAAGACAAAGATAACACTGGATTGTGTGGTTTATAGCCAATGTAAAATTAAAATGTATAACTATAGAAGAGACTGAACAGTACAACAAATAGAAGAGAATAAATAGAAGTACATTTTTGTAAGGGTGTTATAGTAGAAAAGACATGCTGTAACAGTATTTGAAAGTAAACTGTGATAAATGAAGGATGTATATCATAATCCCTGGAGTAAGCACTAAAATATAAAAATAAAATAGTGATTTATCTAAGAGACTGGTATGTATAGTTTTTTTGAAAATTCAATTAATCCAAAGGAAAACATAAAAACAAGAAAAAGTGAACAAAGAGCAGAAAAGACAAATAGGAAACAAACAGCAAGGTTGTTTTAAAATCAGCCCTATAACTAATTATATTAAATGTATATAGTCTAAATACTGCTTGAAAGGCAAAATTGTGAAATTGGCTAGAAAATGAAGTCCCAACTATAAATCTATAAGAAACCCAATTTAAATATAAAAATGCTAATAGATTAAAATTACAAGGATGGAAAAAGATTTAGCATGCAAAAATTAATCACAACAAAAGTAATATGGCTATACTAACATCAGAAAAGTAGACTTGAGAAAAGAAAATATTACCAGGGATAAAGAGATATCTGTCATACAATAACATTAAGAGGATACGATAAAAAAAAAAAAAAAAAAAAAGAGGATACAATAGTCCTAAATGCTTATGCATCTAATAACAGAGCTTCAAAATGTATGAAGCAAAACTCGATAGAACTTCTAGAAGAAAGAGATAAATCCAAATTAAAACTGGAAATTTCAAAAAAAAAAAACCAAAAAACAAAAAACTGGAAATTTCAGTACTCATCTTTCAATTATAGTAGAATAAATAGCAAATGAGTAGAGATGTGGAAGATTTGATGCTACTATAAACAACTTGACCTAATTACTATTCATAGAAAATTATACCAAAATAACAAATTAACATTCTGTTTAAGTGTGTATTCTTTAACAATAAATAAAAAACAGTATTATTTACCATAACATCTTGAAAATATTAGAAGACTGAAACCATACAAAGTATTTTTCTGACCATCATAGAATTAAACTAGAAATTTTAATAACATGATTTCTGGAAATCTCCAAGTATTTAGATATTAAACAATATACTTAAAGATAAGCCATGTGTCAAAGAGGAAACTACACCAAAAAAAGTAGAATATATTTTAAAGTGAATGAAAATTTTAAAAGTACAAACATATCAAAATTTGTGGGATACATCTAATGAATTGTTTAGAGGGAGAAAATACGTGCTTCTAGAAAAGAAAGATCTGAAATCCATGATATAAGATTTCATGTTAATAAACTATAAAAAGAAGAACAAATTAAACCCTAAATGTTCTTAAGATTAGAAGTATATGGTAATATCCCCTCAGATGTGCTGTCCATATCTAGGACCAGGACTTTTTCCTGGACTAAATTGGGATGGGGCACAGGTGGAAAGGGAAGCATATATGAATCTTCAGTTGTCCTGGCAGTTGGGCCTTTTGCATTCCATTGGATTTTCTTATTTTTCTATGTTGCATTTCTAATATAACTCATTTTCTAATTTTTTTTAAAGATTTTAGTTATTTACTCATGAGAGACACACAGAGAGTGAGAGAGAGAGAGAGAGAGACAGGCAGAGACACAGGCAGAGGGAGAAGCAGGCTCCATGCAGGGAGCCCGACATGGGACTCGATCCCGGGTCTCCAGGATCACACCCTCAACCACTGAGCCACTAGAGCTGCCCTCATTTTCTAATTTAAAATGAAAAGCATCCTGATCTCTAAGTTAGTAGTGACCAAAATCTCTAAACCATAAACAGAACATATGATTTGACTTAAGGTATCATTTCAGGAGAAGGGGACCATTTAAAAATCATTTAGAGGTTTCAAAAAATGGTATCATCAGAACCTTTAGATGATTGATAGAGTTAATAAGTTAATAAGGATAAAATATTTACAGCTGGGACTATTCAAAATATATTATCATAATGCACATAAAACCTGACATAACTACCCTCATTTTTTTTGCCTTTTCAAAAAACTTGAACCAGAATAATTTTTTTGCACATGATTCTCTCACATTTCCTCTTAAAATTATAAATTACTAGAAAGTACAGATTTTCTCTTCACTTGGTCATTTCCCTGAAAGAATCACCCAGAGATATTCACTTATTTGTATTTCTATTTGTTCCTTTTGCTTCTGTATACAGGCACAGATAGCTGAAAGGAATATTACAGAAATTGTAGAACCATGAGTATTTCTTTTCACTATGATTCCAGCTTTACTACTAAATGTCTCATGAGAATTATTCTGGATTATGCATTTGAAAGGTAGATAAAACTCTTTGAGAAATCTGTGAGTAATATCCCAGGCCTTGGTATCTCTGTGTGTCCTCTGGAAAGAATGCTCTGAGAACATCCATGGGCCCTATGTAGCCGTGTTGAGATTGTCCTTTTATACTCTGCCAATAATCCTCCCCACTAAAAATAATTGAGGGGCAGGGTGGGCCCAAATTTATCAGACGGATGTCTAGCATACAGCAGTCCTCTGCAGCATGGCCCACCCACATGCAACTTGCCATCAAAACTGTCCAACCAGCACAAACTCTCAGTTTGCTCTTGTTTGTATGCTGGAAGATCATAGAGATCATGATTTACTCAAGTTAAGGCCAACTCATTTATGAAGAAAAAAAAAAATGGGCCTGGCTAAAGGGAAGAAGGAAATTTCCCACAAGAATCATTCCAATTTATTTTTATTTTATTTTTTTTTAATTTTTTTCTTTATTTATTTATGATAGTCACAGAGAGAGAGAGAGAGAGAGAGAGAGAGAGGCAGAGACACAGGCAGAGGGAGAAGCAGGCTCCATGCACCGGGAGCCCGACGTGGGATTCGATCCCGGGTCTCCAGGATCGCGCCCTGGGCCAAAGGCAGGCGCCAAACCGCTGCGCCACCCAGGGATCCCAGAATCATTCCAATTTAAATTCTGACTGGATCTTTATAGATCTCAGGTGAAAAGAACTATAAGGAGGAGGGGGAAAGATAGCCTTGGACAGAGCATGGCAAATTGGAAAAGAAATCTGCAACATGGATTTCCCAAAGACAATTAGCTTAATTATTTCCATGGGCATCCACTGCATTTAGTATGTATTGATTGACTTTACTGTTAATTAGACTAAATGACCTTGAGTATTTCTATACAATCATTCTACATTCTACAGAGCATTTATTTTCAGTGGTATCTGAGAGCAATTCAACTCTTATCTTACATGCTAGAAAGAGATTTTTTTTGATATTTAAAGTATGCAAGGGATTTAAGTATACTTAGACATCTGTGGAAAAGGGATAAATGAAGAAAATAAAATATAAATTATTATATAATTTCCTCCAGTTATAAAATTCTGTAATCCTATAATCTACCCCTATACATTTCTTTATACGTATATGTGGGCTTTAAATATCAATTTTGAAAATATATTTGAAGAAAATCAAAGTCTGTGCTGTTCCCGAAAAAATAATTTGAATAAATGAAGTTATAAAGAAACCATTAATTAACTCTTAATTAAGAGAACCTAAAATATGGAGAATCAGTAATTAGACCTGGGCTCCTGAAATGGGCTGAAATGAAATGGGCTACTGGAAACTCTGAGATAGAAGGTAAGTGATCAATGAAGCTAGTAAGAGGATTCTTGCACTGGAGAGGAGTTTGGGCTTCACAGGTCCCTTCCAAATACACCATTTTTATCATGCACTTGTATTTCTAGTCAAGCAACATGGAAATTAAGTTGGAATGTGGCCCAAATGTTGGGGGGATGTGACCAAGGCAAAGAAGAACTCTGTCTGACTTCCTTTGTGTAGAATATTGGGTGATCCTGTGATGGGATGAATCTTATGGAGTCCAAGACACATACCTGTTTCTGCTACCAACAAACAGACTGTTAAATGCAATGATCACTGTGTAAAGACCTGCTCAACAGTTTCTTTTTGCTCAAGAGCTGACCTACAAACTCTGTGGATGGAGAACCTACAAACATCAGCTCCCTCTCCAAGAGACCTCCATATAGAAACCCAAATGGATCTTATCATTATTGTTTGTGGTAACTATATTATACATCAAGTATCCTACCTAATTGTTTACAACTTACTTCTTGGGTTATTTTGGAAAGTGGAGATGGCAGGAGAGATGAAACCAGTACAACTGCAGTCTCAATACAGGACAACATGAAGGGTAAAACATGCTGAGGGGAGCAGCCAGGGATAACTCAGAGAGTTGTTCATATATGGACTTACACAGGGGCTCCATATCCAACAGGCAACATTCACTTCATAGACAGCTTTACCATTTTGAACTATTGTCAAATTTTGATTATAACTTTCTTGACTCAAAAAATGGGCTATTTGTCTATTTATTATGACAGTTTTCTGGCATAGAGCAGCTCTATAGCTTGTTCTTAAAAAATCAGAATATTTCCACCATTTTCTAACAAAGGACAAACAAGTCTGATAATCAAAAAGCCTTGTTGGTCAAATATCTAAAGAACTTGAGCTTTTACACAAATAATTACATTTCTGTCTAGTGTACTGACAGATAAACATCTGAAAATGTAAGCAAAAAGTCCTCTATTGATAATAGTGCTCAGATTAAATGTAAAGTTGTATAGCACAGTTCATATCATCTGTTATTTGTTTGCTAATATTTCTGAATTCCAAACTGAAGTGTACAAATACATTCACAATATAAATCACTGTGTAACAGCAAATATTCATTTTCCATTAAAAATATACAAAGTCAGTATTACTTAGACATAAATTAGAGATTACATGTGATCCACTTAATATGGCAATTGATTATTTTTTGTTATGGAAGTTCTGGCATTACAAAAATTAACTACTGTTAAAACATTGCAACCTCCTGATACATAGATATCATTTAATGCTATATGCCAAATATACAGGAACCAAAATTCAATCAATAGTGTCCTTGAAAAAATCAAAGGCAGTAACAAATTCTGTGAAGAAACATGAAATAATGTTGTTTACTAAAATTGTATCATCAATGTTAAAACAATTGCAGTTTCTTGACTCTGATACCAACTTTTCCAATGCTGAATTACCAGAAAGAGGAAGAAGATTCCATCCACCTGTAAGTCTCACTCCCGGTCTATGATCTAAAACTAAATTTCACAATCAATTTTTCCTGTACAGAATATAATAATATTGCCTTTGAAAGAAAAACTTACGATAAGAATATCATTGCCTTTTCATTGTTCTAGATATTTGCTACTCTAAGTATATAGTTCCTAGACTAGCAATATCACTATTACCTGGGAGATGGCTGAATTGTAAACCCTAGGGCCTCATCAGACCTACTGAATTACAATCTGCATTTTAACATGATCTCCAGATATTTGGAACACACACTAGAGTTTGAGAAGTACTGTTCCAGATAACATATAATTTGAAAATTATTATGAATATGAATTACTACACTTTTGTAAAAATTTATAATTAATATTGACTGATGACTATAGTAAAGAATAAGATATTGTTGTGATATCAATAACTTTAAGTTGCTTTTGAAAAATCAGTTATATCTCTCATTAAAGTATTACATTTCCCTGATCATCAGTGAAATGCAAAGCAAAACCACAATGAGTTATTACCACACACTTGTCAGAATGGCCATTACAAAAAAACAAAAGATCATAAGTGTTGGTGAGAATGTGGAGAAATTGGAACACTCCTATACTGTTGGTGGTAAAGAAAAATGGTGCAGCCACTATAAAAAACAGTATAGAGATTTCTCAAAAAATTAAAAATAGAACTACCATATGATCCAGCAATTCTACTGCTAAGTTTTTATTTAAAAAAATGAAATTAGGATTTAGAAGAAACATTTGCACTTCCATGCTCACTGCAAGACATAGCATTATTCAAAAGCAACCAAAATGAGGAAACAACCTAAATGTCCATTGATGGATGAATATATAAGGAAAACATGGTAAATGCACACAGTGGAATATTAAACAGCTTTAAAAAGGGAAATCATTGTTATTTGCAACAGTATGGATGAACCTGGAAAACATTATACTAAGTGATATAAGCCAGTCATAGAAGAACAAATATGGCATGATTCCACTTATATAAGTAATATAAAATAGTAAGACACATAAAAACATAAAATAGAATGGTGGTTGCCAAGGACTAGGGGGAGGGAAAAGTAGGGAGTTGTTATTCAACAGGTATAAAACTTCAGTTATACAAAATGATTAGGTTCTAGAGATCTGCTGTACAACCTTAGTGACTATAGTTAACAATACTCTATTGTACACTTAAAATTTTGTTAAGAAGGTAGATCCCATGTTAAATGTTCTTACCACAATTTTTTAAAGTTTTACAACAGCATGGTTACACTATTCATTAAAAGCTATTATGTGCAGAAGAGTGAAATCTCAAAAATCAAATGTGTGTATAGAACACTATACTTTCAGCAAGATATATATCCAAATACTTTGGGACATATCTAACCTTTCCAATATTAGTCAGCAGTAGAGAAAATATCTTCTTATAATTAAAATGTATAAATTATGTAAGGCCTTAAATGTCACAAAAAGGATGCCACACAAGTCTAGGAACCCTTTCTATAGAAAAGGAGATATTGGGATAGTGAATGACAAAGGAGTAGGGGGACCCTACACTTGGCTTGTCCCCTGAACACAGCTAAATAAATATCAAATAATTATGAACACACAAGAAATTGTTTTGAGGACTAAGAGAACAAATTACACATATAAAGGTAGAATAATAGCCACACCATGAAAGGTAAAAGCTGCAGAGAGTTGATTTGTGGGGAGAAAAGAGCTGCAGGTACAGTGGAGGGGAGCCCTGATTGTGGAAAGAGGAGAGACAGAGAGAGAATGAGAATGAATGAGAATGAAAGTACACATAGGGGATTACACAAGAAAAATTCTTCCCCCAAACCACTGACTGGGAAAATAAGAGAGGCAGACTACTGCAAGTTTTTATAGGCAGCAGAATTCAAAGTTTAAAAGTGTAAAAGTCCATGCCATTGCCAGGGTCATGCTCAGCAGGCTTAGAAGTGCTCAGATGAGGAGGGAGGACAGAGACCTAGGAGCAGGCAGCATGTTCTAAGGATCCCCTGGATCACACGAGGAGAAACTATTTTCCTTCTTGGAGCGCATTTGGAAGTGATGGCATGGCTTTTCTGGTGATAAAAGAACCAGTGGTGCCAGTGTGCTGACTTGTTCACTAGCATAGGAACAAAGACACCAGATGGGATGAGGTGCCTAGGTGCACAGTTAGGCATCTTACTCTTGGTTTGGGCTCGGGTCTGATCTTGGGGTCGTGAGATTAACCCCTGGTCTGGCTCCAGGCTCAGTGCAGAATCTACTTAAGATTCTCTTTCCCTCTCCCTCTGCCCCTCTCCTTGTGCTCTCTCTCTCTCTCAAATAAATAATCTTTAAACAAAAAAAAAAAAAAAAGGAAAAAATAATATTGGCTGAGGCAGCAAACCTTGGTCTTGGTGCCAGCATTTTGCTGTGCTTTACCATAAACTCCGAACCACTGCACAGTCATGCTACCATTTGGGGGGACAAACTGGCTCTGGCCACAGCGCAGTAAGACCCTCTTCCAGAGGATCAGTGCAGTTCTGTGCTGAGCAGGTCCCTAAAATTTCATATTTTGAAACTAAGCCATGCACCTTAGATAAAACATGGGAGTACTGTGCTACCTGGCAGGGAGACAGCTCAGACACAGACAGGGTGAAGGCAGGGATCTGATGAAAGTAGGGTACACAAGTGGGGTGATTGTTTGCTCTTATGTGAGGGCTTCCTAAAGAGTAGCAGATGTGAACTCCCTGCTCTGGGACGAGAGGGTGGGGAGATGCCATTTTCCTCCCAACCCATTGGCACTGACCAACTTCAGTGAGCAACATGGCACCACCCAGAGGAAGCCTGAGGTGCTTATACCAACTGACACCCCTTCTGCCCCCCACTAGGTGCATCTCCACTAGGGTAAGTCTACTTGAGAATCAGTGCAGCAGGTCCCTCCCCCAGAAGACCAGCACAAACCCCTTGCACACACCAAATCTATTGATTATAGAGTGCTGCAAAGCTTCAGCTCTAGGGGAAATAGGGTCTGATTTCCTATCTTTTTTATCTACTTCTTTTAACAAGCAGACCAAAAAATGCCTAGTTAATTCTTGCCACACAATGGACAAGGTCCAAACACCCACCACTACAGGCAAGGAGAAAGTCTATAGAGAACTGACTTAAGGAGCAGCCAAAACACAACAGCAGAGTGCACACTCTGAAACACCTCCTGAAGCACCAGCCCCAAGGAAGCATAGGACCTTTTCTTAACATAGCCATTACTCTCAGGAGCAAGAATATAACACACTTTCTTAACAATCACACAAAAAAACAGTGACCCAGGCAAAATGACAAGGTGGAGGAATTCACCCTAAAAGAAAGAATAAGAAGAAGTCACAGCCAGGGATTTAATCAATACAGATGCAAGTAAGATGTCTGAACCAGAATTTAAAACGATAATCATACAGATACCAGCTGGGCTTGAGAAAAGCAGAGAAGACCCTAGAAAATCCTTTGCTGCAGAGATAAAAGAACTAAAAACTAGTCAGGCCAAAATAAAAAATACTATAAAAGAGATACAAAACTGAATGGATGCAAAGACAATGAAGATGGACAAAGCAGAGGAACAATCCAATGATATAGAAGATAAAAATTGTGGAAAATAATGAAGTTGAAAAGAAGAGGGAAAAAAGGGTATTGGATCACAGATGTAGACTTAAGGAACTCAGCCTCAGCAGCTCCTTAAATAATAACATTCATATCATAGAAATCTGAGAAGAAGAAGAGAGAGAAAATGGGGCAAAAGGTTTATTTGAGCAAATTATAGCTGAAAACTTCCTTAATCAGGGGAAGAAAACAGACTTCAAAATCCACAAAAGCACAGAAAACTCCCATTAAGTTCAATAAAACCCAGTCATCACCAAGACATTTCATAGTCAAATTCCCAAAATATACAGACAAAGAAAGAATCCTGAAAGCAGCAAGTGAAAAAAAATCCTTAACCTACCATGGAAGACAGGTCATATTTACAGCAGATCTGTCCACAGAGATTTGGCAAGGCAGAAGAGAGTGGCGTGATATATTCAATGTGGTGAATGGGAAAAATATGA
Source organism: Canis lupus dingo (assembly GCF_003254725.2). Classification (NCBI taxonomy): domain Eukaryota; kingdom Metazoa; phylum Chordata; class Mammalia; order Carnivora; family Canidae; genus Canis; species Canis lupus. Next base: position 16,939,933 of record NC_064250.1, read on the forward strand.
GGTCAAAAAAATAAATTATCCAGTAAGGCTGTCATTCAGAATTGAAGGGGAGAAAGAGTTTCCCAGGCAAAGAAAAACTAGTTTGTGACCACTAAACCAGGCCTGCAAGTAATATTAAAGGAGACTCTTTGAGTGGGGAGAAAAAGATCAAAAGCAACAAAGAGTAGGAAGAAACAGAGAACATCACCAGAAACACCAATTTCACAAGTAACACAACAGTACTAAACTCATATCTTTCAATAAGCACTCTGAATATAATCAGACTAAACCAATCAGAAGACATAGGGTGTCAGAACATATTAAACAAACAAACAAAAAGATCCAGGGGCACCTGGGTGGTGCAGTGTATTAAGTGTTTGGTTGGTTTTAGCTCAGGTGGTAATCACAGGGTCATGAGATGGAGCCCAACAATGGGTTCAGCATGAAGTCGGCTTGAGACTCTCTCTCCCATTCCCTCTCCCCTCCCCTCGATCTAAAATAAATAAACAAATCTTTAAAAAATATACCCATCTATATGCTGCCTATAAGAGACTCATTTTAGACCTAAGGATACCTGCAGATTCAAAATGAGGAGATGCAGAACCATCTATCATGCTAATGGATGTCAAAAGAAAGCTGGAGTACCCATACTTATATTAGGCCAAATAGATTTTAAACCAAAGACTGTAGCAAGAGATGAAGAGGGCACTATGACATAATTAAGGGGTCTTTACAGTAAGACCCCTTAATTATGCCAAAACCCCTTAATTATGTCAAAAAGATCTAACAATTGTAAATACTTACACCCCCACCTTGGGAGCACCAAAACATATAAATCAATTAATAACAAATATAAAGAAACTCATTTATAACAATTCAATAATAATAGAGGACTTTAACACCTCACAGTGATATACAGATCATCTAAGCAGAAAACCAACAAGGAAACAATGGTTATGAATGGCACACTGTGCCAGATGGACACAAATATATACGGAATATTTCATCCTAAAGCCTCAGGATACCCATTCTTTTTGAAAGCACGTGGAACATTCTCCAGAGTAGATTACATACTGGGTCAGAAATCATCTCTCAAGAAGTACAAAAAACATGAGATCATGCCATGCATATTTTCAGACCACACCACTATGAAACTGTAGTTAACCACAAGAAAAATTGGAAAAACTACAAATACATAGAGGCTAAAAACATCCCATTTAAGAATGAATGGGTCAACCAAGAAATTAAATAAGAAATTTTTAAAAACATGGCAGCAAATGAAAATGAAAACACAATGGTCCAAAACCTTTGAGATGCAGCAAAGGCCATCCTAAGAGGAAAGTATACAGTGATACAGGCCTACTTCAAGAAGCAAGAAAAGCCCTAAATATGCAACGTAACTTTACACCTAAAGGAGCTAGAAAAGGAACAGCAAATGAAGCCTAAAGCCACAAAAAGAAGAATAACTATTAGAGAAGAAATAAACAATAGAGAAACAAGCAAAAAATAGAAGAGATCAATAAAAAGAAACAAACAAAAAAATAGAACAGATCAATAAAATTAAGATCAATAAAATTAAGAGCTGGTTCCTTGAAAGAATTTAAAAAATTGGTAAACCTCTAGCCAGACTTATCAAAAACAAAAGAGAAAGCACCTAAATAAATAAAATTATGAATGAAAGGGGAGAGACCACAACCAACACCACAGAAATACAATTATGAGAGAATATTATGAAAATTTATATGCCAGCAAATCTAACAACCTGAAAGAAATGGACAAATTCCTAGAAACATACAAACTACCAAAATTGTAACAGGAAGAAATAGAAAACCTAAACAGACCCATAAGCAGCAAAGAATTTAAATCAAAAATCTCCCAATGGATCTCCAGGACTAGACGACTTCCCAGGGGAATTCTTTTAAATTTTTTTAAAGATTTTATTTATTTATTCATGAGAGACACACAGAGAGAGAGAGGCAGAGACACAGGCAGAGGGAGAAGCAGGCTCCATGCAGGAAGCCTGATGTGGGACTTGATCCCAGCACTCTGGGATCACGCCCTGAGCCAAAGGCAGATGCTGAGCCACCCAGGCATCCCTCCAGGGGAATTCTATCATACAGTTGAAGAAGAGTTAATATCTATTCTTCTCAAATTGCTCCAAAAAAAATAATAATAGAAATGGAAGGAAAACTTCCAAACTCATTTTATGTGGCCAGCATTACCTTGATTTCAAAACCAGACAAAGACCTCCACTAAAAAGGACAGATCAATATCCCTGATGGACATGGATGCAAAAATTCTCAGAGATACTAGCAAATCGAATCCAACAGTATATTAAAACAATTATTCACCATGATCAAGTGGAATTTATTCCTGGACTGTAGGGGTGGTTCAATATTTGCAAATCAATCACCATGGTATACTACTCAATGAAAGAAATGATCCTCTCAATAGATGCAGAAAAAGCATTTGACAAAATACAGCATCCTTTCTTGATTAAAAACCCCACAACAGGGCAGCCCCAGTAGTGCAGCAGTTTAGGGCCACCTGCAGCCCGGGGTGTGATCCTGGGGACCAAGGATCGAGTCCCGCATCGGGCTTCCTGCATGGAGCCTGCTTCTCCCTCTGCTTGTGTCTCTGCCTCTCTCTCTCTCTCTGAATAAATAAATTAAAAAATCTTAAAAAAAAAAAAACCCTACAACAAAGTAGGGATAGAGGGAATGCACTTCAACATCATAAAAGCCATATATGAAAATCTACAGCTAATATCATCCTCAATGGTGAAAAACTGAGAGCTTTTCCTCTATAGTCAGAAACAAGATAGGAATGACCATTCTTACCATTACTATTTAACATAGTACTGGAGTCTTAGCCCCAGCAATCAGGAAGGAAGGAAGGAAGGAGGGAGGGAGGGAGGAGGGAGGGAGGGAGGGAGGGAGGAGGAAGGAAGGAAGAAGAGAGAGAGAGAGAAGAAAGAAAGAAAAAAAAGAAAGAAGAAAGAAGAAAGAAAAGAAAGAAAGAAAGAAAGAAAGAAAGAAAGAAAGAAAGAAAGAAAGAAAGAAACCAAATTGGATAGGAACAAGTCAAATTTTCACTATTTGCAGATGAAATGATACTCTATGTAGAAAACCCAAAAGACTCCACCAAAAAATTGCTAGATATAATACATGAATTCAGCAAAGTCACAGGATGTAAAATCCCTATACAAAAATGTGTTGCATTTCTATACTCCAATAATGAAGCAGCAGAAAAATAAATCAAGGAATCTGTCCCGTTTGCAACTGCATCAGAAACAAGAAGATAGGGATGCCTGGGTGGCTCAGTGGTTGAGTGTCTGCCTTCAGCTTAGGTCATGATCCCAGGACCTGCATCAGGCTTCCCATGGGGAGCCTGCTTCTCCCTTCCCTAGGTCTCCAACTCTCTCTCTGTATCTCTCATGAATAAATAAATTCTTTAAAAACACAGTAAGATACCTAGGAATAAACCTAACCAAAGAAGTAGAAGATCTGTACTCTGAAAACTATAATACACTTATGAAAGAAATTGAAGAGGATACAAAGAAATGGAAAAACATTCCATGCTCATTGATTGGAATAACAAACATTTAAATGGTCTATATTACCCAAAGTAATCTACACATTTAATGCAATCCCTATCAAAATACCAACAGCATTTTTCACAGAGCTTCAAAAAAAAAATCCTAAAATTTGTTTGGAATCACAAAAGATCTGAATAGCCAAAACAACCTTGAAAATGGAAAGCAAAGCTAGAGGCATCATGATTCCAGACTTCAAACTACACTACAAAGTTGTAGTCATCAGGACAGTATGGTACTGGCACAAAAACAGACACAAGATCAATGGAACAGAATAGAAAATCCAGAAATGGACCCACAACTATATGGTCAACTAATCTTCAACAAAGCAGGAAAGAATATCCAATGAAAAAAAGACCATCTCTTCAACAAATGGTGTGGGAAAACTGGAGCACTTTCTTATAACATATAAAAAAATAAATTAAAAATGGATGAAAAACCCATATGTGAGACAGGAAACCATCAAAATCCTAGAAGAAAAAAAAATTCCAGAAGAAAACCCAGGCAGCGACCTGTTTGACCTCAGCCATAGCAATTTCTTACTAGGCATGCTGTCAGAGGGAAGGGAAACAAAAGCAAAATGAACCACTGGAACTTCATCAAGGTAAAAATGTTCTGCACAGCAAAGGAAACAATCAACAAAACTCAAAGGCAGCCTATAGAATGGAAGAAGATATTAGCAAATGGCATATTTAATACAGGGTTAGTATCCAAAATCTATAGAAAACTTATCAAACTCAACACCCAAAAAAACAAATAATCCATTTAAGAAAATGGGCAGAAGACACAGACATTTTTCCAAAGAAAACATACAGATGGCCAACAGACACATGAAAAGATGCTCAACATCACTCATCATCAGAGAACCACAAATCAAAAACATGAGATACCACCTCACACCAGTCAGAATGGCTAAAATCAACAACACAGGAAAGAGCAGTCATTGACAAGGATGTGGAGAAATGGGAACCCTTTTACACTATTGGTGGGAATGCAAACTGGTGTAGCCACTCTGTAAAACAGTATGAAGTTTCCTCAAAAAGTTAAAATAGAATTACCCTATGATCCAGCAATTACATGACTAGGTATTTACCCAAATGATACAAAAATACAGATTCAAAAGGTTACATACACCCTTATGTTTATAGCAGCATTATCAGCAATAGCCAAACTATGGAAAGAACCCAAATGTCCATCAACTGATGAATGGATACAGATGTGGTATATATTCGTGTGAGTGTGTGTGTGTGTGTGTGTGTGTGTGTGTGTATGAATTGGAATATTACTCAGCCATCAAAAAAATGAAATCTTGCCATTTGCAATAATTTGGATGAAGCTAGAGTGTATTATGCTAAGTGAAAGAAGTCAGAGAAAGATAAATATCGCATGATTTCACTCATATGTAGAATTTAAGATACAAAACAGATGAATATATGGGAAGGGGAAAAAAAGAGAATGGGAAGCAAATCATAAGAGACTTAAAGATAGAGAACTGAGGGTTGATGGAGGGAGGTGGGTTAAGGATGGGTTAAGTGAGTGATGAGTATTACAGAGGGCACTTGTTATGATGAGCACTGTGTGTTATATGTAGGTGATGAATCATTAAATTCTACTCCTGAAACCAATATTTCACTATATGTTAACTAACTAGAATTTAAATAATAATTTGATAAAGAAAAAACCAAAACCAAAAAGTACAAACAAAAAAGTAGAAAAGGAGATATTGGTGAAAATAAGCATCCCATCTATCATAATTCAATTTCAATGAAAGCAAGATGTTTTTGAAGTAATTTTATATTTTTCCCAAGTTTGATTAAAAATTCAAAACACTGGGGCATCTGGGTTGCTAAGTCAATTAGGCATCAGGCTCATGATTTCAGCTCAGGTCATGATTCCGTGGATCATGAGATAGGTCCCCATGTTGGGATCTGCACTCAGAGGGGAATCTGCTTGAGATTCTTGTTCTCTCCCTCTCCTTCTGCCCCACCCCCCAACAAAAATACAGATAAATTAATAAATAAATCTTTAAACTTTTTTTAAATAAGCACTTGACAGGATGAGCACTGGGTGTTATTCTGTATGTTAGCAAATTGAACACCAATAAAAAATAAATTTATTATTAAAAAAAATTTTTAAATAAAAATTAAAAATAAATAAAATTAATTTTAAAATTAAAAACATCTATTATTTTATGTTTAAAATTCAATTTGCATTAAGTCCTAAGGAATGGTTTTATGTTTGTAATATTTCTTATTATTGAGGAAGATGCAATTTTTTTCTAATTTGCACAAAAGCAGGAAAAGAGCCTTGGAGGTAGCATAGTACACAGGAGACAGCACTGCAAAAGAATTAAGAGCCAGCCCTGAGGCCTAAATTTAGTTGCCAGCTTCATACCTATTAGCTGATAGGTCCATGCCCTCCCTTCTGTCTTAGTTTCTTCATTGGCAATGTGGGACTGACATCGTTTAAATAATTATTAGATGTTAATATATAAAGCACTTAATACCTGGTGCATAACAATTAATGAATATTAGCTGTTGCTCTTATTATTATCTTTATTGTAATTTAAAGTGCACATTGCAGGGATGCCTGGGTAGCTCGGTGGTTGAGCGTCTGCCTTTGGCTCAGGGCATGATCCCGAGGTCCTGGGATTGAGTCCTGTATTGGGCTCCCCACAGGGAGTCTGCTTCTCCTTCTGCCTATATCTCTGCCCCTCTCTCTTTCTCATGAGTAAATAAATTTTAAAAATCTAAAAATAAATAAAATAAAGTGCATATTGCAATTCTTAAACTCTAATGAGCATGCAACGATGATATCTGTTACTTTTATCATAATCATCGTATCCCAGGAAATTTCAGGGAAATGAGATGGGGGAAAGCAACCCTCTTGTTGAAACTTTGATGTGAACATAGCATGTCACTGATCACAATTTTGAAAGGATAAGGTTTTTTTCATTCATCTCAAAAGTTGGGAATACATTAAGAATACTGTAACTTTTCTTCTTAATACTCATCTTGCCTCTGCTTTCAGAAAAATCTAGTTCACTCATAATTATTCCATTCATTAAAATGCTAAATGCTCAAGCTACACTGGTGAATAAAACATGATTCCTGATCTAAAGAATCACCCATTAACAGAGGTAATTATTAATGTGGATAATAGCACAGTAGCTAAATAATCAGTAGCCTTTTCACTACTGAAGGCTTTAAATTCCAGAAACAGAGTAATCAGATAGAAAAAGACTGGCTCCAGGAAGATCCTCAAGGGTAGGACTCACTAACTTATTCTTTGATGTTTGTCCTATGGCTGGACTTCTCTGGTACCATAACTTGGACAAATATTTTTAGAAAAGAAAAATCTTGATTGGCAAATTATCCTAGAAATGGTATTCTAGTGTCCTATGACAGCTAGAGGGTCTATTAGGAGTGACAACGAGGTTTGATCTAGTGGAAACATTGTTGCACTAACTCTATTATCATATTACTATTTCCCCCATTGAATGATGAGGTACATCCTTGCAGCCACACTTTAGGATTTCAGTATCCAAGTCATCACTTCAGAGTTAGGGTATAATATCTTAGCTAATGAGCTGTTTTCACATTCCAGATAGAGTGACTTGAGGGCTTTAAGAAGCTTCCTAGGTTTTATTTGCTTGGATTATTTAAACAAAGCAGCTACTGAGTATCATGGCTATCATAATAGTGAATAACCACAGAGACAGACTTGGGATCCTTTAGGGGCAGACACTTCCTAGCACCCAGACCCCACATATTTCTGATATATTCCCAGAGAAGTGCCATGGGTAGCTATGACCATCAACTCCAGGGCTGGCATCTACCTCAGGAGACAGGTAGACAGGCTGCTCCAGAAGTCCCTCAGCAGGCATCTCACTATCACTTCAGTAAACCGATTGTCATATTTTATCTGACTAAGCCTTATATGCTTTTGAATTTTACTTTAAATTTGTTTTCAGTGGTGAAAATAACATTCTAACTGCTTTGATGGTTCTCCTCCCAACAGTGGTCTGACTCCATTCCCCCTATTTTACTTTGTTTCTCTTAGCTCATCTTTTGGATTACTAGAAATTTCAGTCAAAAAAGGCTGACTCAAAATTGAAGATGGCACAAAGAAATGGAAAAACATTCCATGCTCATGGATTGGAAGAACAAACTTTATTCAAATGTCAATAATACCCAAAGCAATCTACACATTTACAGCTATCCCATCAAAATACCAACAGCATTTTTCACAGAACTAGAGTAAAAAATTCTAAAATTTACAAGGAATCAAAAGACCCCAAGTAGCCATGGCAACCTTGAAAAAGAAAAGCAAAGCTGGAGGCATCACAATTCCAGACTTCAAGCTATATTACAAAGTTGTAGTCATCAAGACAGCATGGTACTGGCACAAAAATACACAGATCAATGAGTAGAATAGAATAAAAAATCCAGAAATAAGCCCATAATTATAGGGTCAATTAATCTTCAGCAAAACAAGAAAGAATATCCAATAGGAAAAAGTCTCTTCAACAAATGATTTTGGGAAAACTAGATAGCTAAATGCAAAACAATGAAACTGTGGACGACTTTCTTACACCATACACAAAAATAAACTCAAAATGGATCAAATACCTAAATATGAGACCTGAGGAATGCCTGGGTAGCTCAGCAGTTGAGTGTCTGCCTTTGGCTCAGGGCATGATCCCCACGGTCCCGGGATTGAGTCCCACATGGGCTCCCTACATGGACCTGCTTCTCTCTCTGCCTGTGTCTCTGCCTCTCTCTGTGTGTCTCTCATGAATAAATAAATAAAATCTTTTCTGAAATAAATAAATAAAATCTTTTCTGAATAAATAAATAAATAAATAAATAACCTGAAACCATTGAAATCTTAGAGGAGAACATAGGCAGAAATGTCTTGCACATTGACTGTACCAACAGTTTTCTAGGTATGTCTCCTAAGGCAAGGGTAATAAAAGCAAAAATAAACTATTAGGACTACATCAAAATAAAAAGCTTCTGAACAGCAAAGGAAGCAATCAATAAAATAAAAGGCAACCTATGGACTGGGAGAGATATGTGCAAATAACTTATCCAAAAAAGGATTCATATCCAAAATAAATAAAGAACTTTCACAACTCAACACACACACACACACACACACACACACACACAATCACAAATAATCCAATTAAAAACTGGGCAAGAGGGATCCCTGGGTGGCTCAGCGGTTTAGCACCTGCCTTTGGCCCAGGGCGTGATCCTGGAGTCCTGGGATCAAGTCTCACATCGGGCTCCCTGCATGGAGCCTGCTTCTCCCTCTGCCTGCGTCTCTGCCTCTCTCTCTCTCTCTCTCTCTCTCTCTCATGAATAAATAAATAAAATCTTTAAAAAAAAAACTGGTCAAGAGACATTTCTCAAAAAAAAAAAGGCATCCAGATTGTCAACAGACACATGAAAAGATGCTCAACACCACTTATAATTGGGAAATGAGAATAAAAACCACAATAAGATATTACCTAACACTTGTCAGAATGGCTAAAATCAAAAGCACAAGGAAAAAGTGCTGGCAAGGTCATGGGGAAAAAAGGAGCCCTTGTGTGCTATTGGTGGCAATGCAAACCAGTGCAGCCACTGTGGAATATTATGGAGGTTCCTCAAAAAGTTAAAAATTGAACTACCCTACATTACAGTAATCACACTACTAGATAGTTACCCAAAGAATACAAATACACCAATTCATATATGTACCCTATGTATATAAAAGCATTATTTACAATAGCCATATTATAGAAGTTCAAGTGTCCATCGATGAATGGATAAAGAAGAGGTGGTATATATGGATATATATATACATATACTGCATGTATATATGTTTGATATGAATATATATATTCATATATATGTATGGTATATATGGTGGTATATAAGGATATACATATATATGTATATCCATATATTCATATATATGTATATATATGAATATTATTCATCCATAAAAAAGAATGAAATCTTGGGATCCCTGGGTGGCGCAGCAGTTTGGCGCCTGCTGTTGGCCCAGGGCGCGATCCTGGAGACCTGGGCTCAAATCCCACGTTGGGCTCCGGGTGCATGGAGCCTGCTCTCCCTCTGCCTGTGTCTCTGCCTCTCTCTCTCTCACTGTGTGCCTATCATAAATAAATAAAAATTTTTAAAAAATGAAATCTTTCCATTTGCAATAACATAGAAGATGCTAGAGAAATGGAACTAAGCAAAATAAGTCTGTCAGAGAAAGACAAATACCATATGATTTCACTCATGTGGAATTTAAGAAACAAATGAGCAAAGGAAAAAGAGAAACCAAGCAGACTCTTAACTGTAGATAATAAACTGATGGTTACCAGAGGGAGGGGCAGTGGGGGATGGTGAATTAGGTGATGGGGATTAAGGAGTGCACTTGTGATGAGAACTAGGTGACCTATGGAATTGTTGGATGACTATATTATAAACTATGCTAACTAAATGTTAGCTAAACTAACTAAACTGTATTCTAACTATACTGGAATTAAAATTCTAAAATGATAAACATCAAAAAAGAGGCTGATTTGAAGGAGTGGGGATAATGGCTACAGACAAGCAGTGATGAGTAAGAAATGAGTTCTGTATGTTTTATGGATTGAATGTTTGTGTTCCCCTTCCAAGTTCCTCTGTTGAAGCCCCAGTCCCCAGTGTGGTACTATTTGGAGATGAGACCTTAGGAAGATAATTTGGATTGAAAGAGACTATAAGGATGGGACCTTATGATGCAATTAGTACTCTTATAAGAGACACAAAAGAGCTCACATATTGTGTGTGTGTGTGTGTGTGTGTGTGTGTGTGTGTGTGTGTATACATCAAGAAAAGGCCATGGGAAGACATGAAGAGGAGGCAGTCATCTAAAAGCCAGGGAGAGTCCTCACCAGGAAAAAGTGAATTGTCCGGCACCCTGATCTTAGACTTCTCAGCCTCAGAACCTTGAGAAATAAATTTCTGTTGTTTAAACCACCCAGTCTATAGTATCTTATTATGGCAGCATGACTAATACAGCATGGAATAGAACTGATGCTATTTATCTGAATATCATTGTAAATCATTAATATTCTAGGTCCTCCATTAGCACTGGAGGATGTCCGGAATTATTTGCTCATTTATATGTAAAATCTTACAGAATTATGGAAGCTATGCTATGCTCGGAAATGCCTATAATTGACACTCTTATTACATCAAAAACAGAATTGTCTTAGAAATTTTAAGCTGTAGTCATCATAAACTGAAGTATGAGCCAGTTTCATGATGCATTAGGAGATTAACCATAAGAACCCAATGCAAAGAAGTTCAAATGTAATATTAATTTAATTAAAACAATTATTTTCAATCATTCAACAAATTTAATGAAATTCCTTCTATCTAGGTGTGGTACTAGATGCTGTCTATTTAAATGCATGTATGCAATGAGAATAAGAAATCAGTGTGATAAGTAAGGCATGGACTCCACCACTAATGGATCTAATCCCTTACATCCAAAAACCCATAAAATATGCGTCTGAATAAGCCTCTGCAATAATTAATTTGCCTACATCTATTATAGACATATTCATTATTGACTCCATTTTTCAAATTCTTACTCATTTATTACGACTTTAAATCCACAATGTAAAATATATGTCCTTATTCCAAAAGCGAGAATTTTTCCAAGTATAGAAATAGGAATCAATTTGATTTTCAGAGTTAATACTAGTAACATGTCTATGCAAAAAAAGGGGAAAAAAGGCTGAGCTCAAAAGTTTTTCACTTAGATACAAAAACAGACTATTCAAAGGCTTGCAAACTGCATTCAAGACTCTGTTGGAGATAATGAGACACCAGCTGCTTGTCACTCATTTACAGAGTTTTATGTAGCAGAAGAATGATCAAATATCCCTTCAGAGCTAGTTGTGCCATCTATTTTTCTGTAGTGCATGGTACAAATTCATACATTTCTTTTTTTTTTTTCATACATTTCTTTTAGGAACTAAATACAATTTTTTATTAAAAGAAATATGCTTTTTGGATATATTCAATCTCTTAATAACATCTTCTGGCAAGGAAAATATATTTTCCCCTTCATAGAGTATTTGAGTTTGAGCTTATTCATACCTATTTCACAACTGTTTAAAAAAAAAAGAGGTAAACTTCAGCATCATCTCCACCTGTGCCTACAGGAAAATAAAATAAAAGTGCAGTAACAGCAGCAAAATGGGTTGGGATATAAAGAAATGCCTCCTCCACAAGGAAAGGAGTGAACTAGTGTCTATGGAATCAAAAGTGAATTTTGGAGACATGATATTGTCATAGCTAACCTCCCACTGTGAGATATCTTTCATGCCCTAAAAATATACAGGGAATCTTACCTCAAGAAAAACAAAACAAAACAAAGCAAAAAATAAAGTCTGTTCAGATAGTGACTTATTTTAGGACAATTGAAAACTAGAGTGTGTGACATAAACTATTATTTACCTGTAAAAGTCAGGAAGTAAGGTTATAAATGACTTCACTCTTCCCAAACTATTTCTCCATATATAAAACAGTGTCCAAGAGCTTTAACAGCTTTAGGATACTATTTTGCTAAAGTAGTTTTTCTCACATGGGATAACACCAAACACCAACAACAACAAACATGTAATGGACAGGTATGAAGTTCCCATGCTGCTAATGAAAAATAATAACAGAATGACAGCTAAGATAAGGCAGATAAATAATATTACTTTAATAGCATTTAAATAAATGTTATTCAAAATTACGATCTTTTTAGAGGTGGAAACTCGCATTTGGAAGGACTTAAGTCATGAATAGGTCCTTAGGAAGATGACAGGAAGGAAGGACAGAGCAAAGAAAGGAGACATGTTTCCTCAGTCAAAACAAAGAAAACAGCAGAATGGATCAGCTCTCTCATTTATGCACAGCACATTTAGTGAGCTACCATGATTCATGATTCAAGGCACCTCCACTCGAGACCTTCCCTGATTTTCCCAATCAGATTCATCTACTCTTCTCTTAACCATCTCATTTACTAACATCAGCTTTGCAGATATGTCCTCTCTCTGGATATAAAAGCCTGGCAAAATTGCTGGTATGTCCTTTTATTTTAAAAAAATACTTTATGTATGTATGTATATATGTATTTATTTATTTGAGAGAGAGAGAGAGAGAGAGAGAGCAGGGGGATGAGCACAGGGGGAGGGAGAGAGAGGAGAAAAAGAATACCAGGCAGACTTCTCGCTAGGCACAGAGCCTAATGTGAGGCTCCATCCCACCACACTGAGATCGTAACCTGAACTGAAAACAACAGTGGGTTACTCAACCAACTGAGCCAGCCAGGCACCCCTGGGACATGGAATTCCTTATAGTTTCATATTTGCCACAGAGCTTAATGCAATGCCTTGTGTTCAGTAACACTGGGTAGGCATTTGTGGATTTAGCTCTCCCACAGATTAGTTCTGTTTAGATGAAGGACCTTTTTTTTATCCTGATTACTGTGTTTCTGCAGGCAGAATCCTGGTGTTCTTGTTGAGATCAACAGTCTTATATTTGGCAGCATTGCCCTCAGAGCCTGACTTTGGTTATTCTTTTCCCTATACTACCATTTCACCTTTGTATCATCTCACTGATCAGGCCACCTTACAGTTCTATGAAGCCCTGGTGTTTATTTTTGTGCCAGTACTATCAGAGAGGCTCGCTAGCCAGAGTAGTCATTCAATAGCAGTTTTTGAAGACAACACCACCAGGACCTAGAATCCATTCATTTGTCTTCCACACTTCTCTGTCCTTCACTCCTTTCCTATCCTCACTTCCCATTATATCCAACTTATTTTCCAACATTATATATGATGATGTGTACCTTCACCCTGGTATATATACTCTCAGCTCTCCTGGTCTTCTGTCCTTTTGTTGTACCTGTTTGGAAAACCCCAACCCTGCTTATTAGATCTAACTTTCCACCTACTACTCACCTGCACCTAAGTAACTAAATATGTATGAACATAAACCACATTAAATATTTCAAATGATGACTGGTCTCTTTTTAAGCTTATAATCAATAACCTCAATTAAGTTCCTAGTTTAACCCGGGAACCCTAGTGCATTTCCTCAGAATTGTCACTCCCCAGCCCTTCTGGATGATTATATACCTCCCACTCACCACCACTTCTCAAACCTCTAACACCTCCTCTCCCTTCTTCACTCCCATCAAATAGGATTAGATAACCTTGGCTCCTACCTAGAAAATAAAAGCAATCAGAAGAGACTTTCTACAAAATTCTAATATATTCAACCAACTACTGCTTCTAGCCCTACCTTTCCTTGTGGTACCTTTATAAATGGACTGTGTCTACTTAGATCAAAGCCAATATTTCACTCATATACTCAATATACTCCCACCCCTGCACTTACCAAGTCTTTTCTCACCACTATTTCATTTCTATTTGTAGACAAACATCATTATTTCATTATCTAAAATAGACACTCTCCCCATCCCCATCTCTCTTACCATTTCTTCCTTTAACTGCAAAATTCTAAGCCCCTAAGATATTACCATGGGAACCAGAAATGATCCTGTATCTAAATTCTCACAACTGGTGAGTATAGCACACTCCTTGCTGGCCAGAATCCTGAAAAGGGGGGTACCCATCCTTCTTCATTCCTGTTACCCTCTTAGTCTTCCTATCCATCTCCACTTTCCCTTTGCCCTCTATGAATCTCACCCATTCCCCCACCTCTCTTGTCATAAAGAAAAGAAATTCTAGATATTATTCCATAATAAGATTTTGGGGACCTAGTATGCTGTCCCTGGTGAATATTTCCATTTTAAGAGAGGACAATAGCAAGAGGGCAATGCTTTGCTGAGAGCGGGTTACTATAAATGGAGTTAAAATCAAATGAGAGGAAAGGTTTGTTTGCTTGCTTGCTTGCTTGTTTGTTTAGGGAGAGAGTTGTTTGAGGAGTTTTCAGTGTTCATAGTAGAAACTATCTTTTCAATATCCCACTATTTCCTCTTTTAGCAGTTAGCTTTGTCCATCTTTTCTAATGAATGGGTAGAGGTAGTAGGAATAAAAATAATAATACCTAACATATTGATGTTTATTAATGTTAATAGACTAACATGCATTGCACATTGATCTAAACATTTTGCATGCATTGTCATGTAATCCCCATTGTTATTCCCCATTTAAAGATGAAGATAGTGAAAACACAAAGAAATGAAAAATGCTTCCAAAGAACTGGGACTCAAAATGAGAAAGTGTTAAATAGAACATGACTGCTAAGAATTGCTGGCCACAGACCCACAGGAAAAATTAAGCAGCCCATAGGTACCTGTGAAGCATGGTTCTAGGCCTTTGCCTTTGGCTAAAGCCATCAGAAATATCCTGCTCTTTTCTCTGACCCTCTTCTCCCTCCCTGGGCCAGGGTCTGCCTTCACAGTTTATCCAGCTGCTCAATGCTCATCACCACTACATCATACTCCTTCTTCCAACCTTTCTTTCTCCTTCCCCTGCACCAGATCTGCCCCTCAAAAAGGAAACAAAGTAAGGTAGTGTTTCTGTCCTGGGAGATTCCAGGTGAAAGTTAGTTACTCTAATTAATCCTTATTGGTGTTCTTACTACAACCACTTTAAACTTTCATACTAAACCATAACCATTTTCCATTTCACCAATGTTCACAATGTGAGAGTCTCTGAAAAGTATAAATAGTGCTTTTAGAGAGCAATTTGTTTTGGAATCCAGGTTCACAGAATTTTGAAGGTAGGAAAGATCTTAGTGGTCACCTGGTATTTCCTCCTCACCATAGAGTCCAGGGAGCTCTAGTGACCTGCCTACAGTTTCACAGTTTGTTCCAGCAATAAGGCACAGATTTTCTGACTTCCTATCTGATTTATTCAGCAAAAATTTAACAGGTGCTTTTTCATATATTAGGGACTGAGGGTACAAACAGAACATAAAATCTAGTGCGCTTTCTACTCTGTTTCTTGGTCAGAGTCAGATTATAAACATTTTTTATGATGAGAACATCCTCAGCTGCTAAAAAAAAAAAAGTGATGTCTTCAGAGTCACACCAAGAAAGTTCTTTGAGAAGAGCAACGTTTCTCTTTCTTTTACAATAGAGTTAGATGTGAATATGAACTTTTGGAGCAGACAAGGCCTTCATGAAATATTTATTCATATATTCATAAGATAGTTCAAACCCTTTTATATTACCAGTGAAATCAACAGGAATCAGTGAGGCTACCTGGTTTCACGTTCTTTCCGCAACATCTGTGCATTCTGCCTTCTTCTGATTGGAAGCAAAACAAATTTTTCAAAATAAAGAAAAAGTATGAGATTCTAAGATGCCATGCTTCCCAATCACAGAGACTTTTTTGCAAGTTTCATCTGGGGAAGAAGGATGAATCAGAAGAGAAAGAAGCATGAGGACACTACATGTCTTCTTCTGACAACAAAGGTTTTTTTATGTTGGCTGAGAAAGGAAAGAAATGAAAAGACAGGATTAAAGAACCACTGCCTGAGCAAATGGCAGGCATGATACAATCTGATTGGTTTCTGCTGCCAACTGTAAGAAGTTATAGGATCTTTGACCCAGAACTGGTTGTTGTTTCTGAACTGTGGAAAATCTAACAGAACCCTGACTCCAAGATCAAGATTAACAATGGAAAGGCTTTCCAGTGCCCCTGGTCAATGTTGACACCCAATAATAACTATGCTACAATGAGTATTTTTTTAGAGAACAAAAACCTGCAACAGGTACAATCTTTTTTGTACTTTCCTTTCTAAACATGCAGCTAGTCCTACATTTTGACATTGTTTTCTCTATAACATTATCATTGCTTCTTGCCTTCTCCTTGAAACTGGCTATTCATTATTAGCTGATATTTGGAGACCAAGCTTCAATGTGGAATATATCCCACTGACGTACATTTGACAATCCCCTACCTATCAGAGATGCCCCATAGTGGAAACAACATGTTAGTGAGGGGTTAAAACCAGTCTCGAGTCATTTCTCAGGCTTTGTGATATACAGGAGAGCCTAAATGAAAACATGAATAATGTTTTTTAATATACCAAAGGCTGACTGCCTTAAGTTGTTTTTCTCCGTGTTCAAACCAAATCACAGTAGGGGTAAGTATTTTATGCAATTCAAAATCCATTTCAAGACATACCAACACTAAATTATGAATACTTTAAATAATGAAAACATGCATAAAAATATTACTTTCATGCCCACAAAAGTAGTAAATATTGGGTAAAAAATAGACTCCTTCCAAACTATGAATATTCTAGAAAATAATTTAGTAATCAGAATGGAAACAGTTACTTGGCATGGAAGTGGCTATTGAAGTGAGAATATCAAAGACTGGCTTTATATTTTGATAGTGAAGATAATTACCTCTTGTGATTATTTTATTCAAAAATTTCTATTGAACTCTGTGTGCCAATCATTTTCATATGAGACTAGATCTAATATTTATTGAGCACCCACTATGTAACAGGCACTCTACATATTGACTTCACTAAATCCTCATGACAATTCTTTGAGGCAAATATTGGTTTGAGTCATTGAAATTTCCATTTTTATGGGTCATAAAGGTCGAATGTTGGAAAATTCTTAGAGTCTGACCTGAATGTTAATATTTTTATTTTATAGGTGGCTCAGAGAAAATAAATAAGTTGAATTTTATACAGCAAATACATAGAGGTATTGGGACTTCAACCCAGACTCTTAACACCCCACCACACCTGAGTTTATCTTAAATAATTGTTATTTAATTCAAAGGATCCCACAATCCTCCAAACTATAAATCAATTGTCCCACCCCTACTCAAGCCAAAACAACTGAATGGTTTATGTCTTGTCTTCAATTTACAGATTCGATTCTATTACAATCGATTCTATTACCTTCTTTCTCTATAAATCTATTGCTGTTCTTTCTTTAGCTTCATTATGACTATAGTCATTGTATTTTCTGAACCCAAATTTGGGACATGTGATCAGAGAAAAACACAGGTATTTATGAGGAAGAGGATATAAAATAATGATGATTGATACTATTATAAGAAATTCTGGAAGAAAGTTCAGTATAAACATCGCCTGCACACTGTAGTATAATTGTTTTTTAGGTGACTGGCACATTCTACTTGTGCTTCCCTTAGGGCAGATTTTATTTTACTGCTGTTTGTGGAACATCTGTAACTTTGCACAGAAAAACACCAGAGCACTTCTAGTGGTAGGTTGGCAGAGGCAATCAGAAGTACAGTGGCTGGGAGCATGCTAAAGAGCAGGACTGACATTCTTCTTTCTTTCCAAAACTGTAGGAGTATTGAGCATTCATAGAACAACTATTTATCAAGTACTTCTTATGCATTAGGTATTTTGTTAGATGCTATATAATATATGTGGGAGGCTACTAAGAAAAGGGAAAAATCTGATTAAGTCTTGAAAGTAACTTAGGCAGAGAGAATAATAAAGATCCATGGTCTCAAACTAGCATGGATCAAAATAACTGGGAAGGCTATCAACACATAGATTACTGGGTCCACCCCAGAGTTTCAGATTCAGTGGATATGAGGTGAGGCCCAAGAATTTGCATTTTAAACAAATTCCCAAATTATGCCTATGCTGTTGATCTAGCAACCATTCTTTGAGAACCACTTGTATGGACCATTGAAGATTAAGGAAGTAGAATAAGCAATACCATAGATGATGGAGTTAACATAAGGAGTCTGGCCTGTCTGGAATATAAATATAGCTATTAAGCTACTCTGAGTTGTCCCCTCCCAAGACAATATACCTCACGTGCAACCTGGGGGAATTCTCCTAGATCAGATCCACCTGCCATCAAGCACAACTGTGGCATCTGGCAGCTGCCAACCATTATCCATCCAAGTTAAAGCCTTAGGCAAGTATCCGACAGGAGTCACTCCCTTACCTCCAATATTATTATAGTTGATCTTTTTTGAATTGTTTATTAAGGCCTATTAAGTCTTTAGGCCTCACTGAAAAAAAAAAGGTGCTCAAGTGTCTTGGTGCTTTATAAGACTTTTTAAGAACTCTTACATTGTAATGAAGCTATATAAAGCTAAAAGAAAGCTATCACTTTCACAACTATTTACAATATTGTTTCCAAAAATTTGTAGAAATCAAATTTTCTAATTGTCCCCCTGCTAATGCCAATCTTTACTCTATCATTTCCTGGTTCTCTGATGATCTTAACTTCAAACGATACAAGACATTTTTCTCACAGTCTCTCACTAATAACAGGTCTCTGTATATCTAAGCCTCATCTTGTATTGTTGATTTAAACAAAAAGAGAAATTTGAAGCTTAATCAATATTTCCCATATTGATTAATTGACCTTGACACACATGTTACAGCTCAGCTAAACTTTAGCTGGGCTCATGTTTCATAAAGCATAAAGTACTACATGTTATCTTTTTTGTCTTATCAAACTGAATCAATAAAAGTGAACAGGGCAGCTAATGGGAAACCCTCACAATAGAGACTATATCATCTGATTTGGTGGGGAGAAAAGACCAAAAACAAAACAAAACAAAACTAAAAGACCTTCCATCATCAAAAAGACTCTATCCCTATGCATCTTTTTCTATCTATCTACCATCTACCCTTTACCCACTCTATGAACAATGATCTTAATTCATTGAGCTTGGTTTTAAATTCAGCAATGGTATTGGTAAGACCAAACTAAAAAATAATTGTCATGTGTCAAAAAAGAAAGTGGAATACCAAGGACAAAAAAGAAGAATAAAAATAAGAAGGTAGATGACAAAAATGACCTTACTACAGAGAACAAAGAAAAACATATTTAAAGGTAACAACAACAATAATAAAGCCATTAAAAACTCATATAGACTTTTCCTCTTACAGAGGGACATTAACAGTTCTGTAAATACGTGGAAAAGAGCTTCAGAAGTCCCTTTTCTTACAGATGAAAGGATTTACTGCCCAAGGGACTATGCATTTTAGAGATAGCCCCTAAATGTGTAGAGCTGTTCACAGAATGCCACGGTGAAACAAAAGGAACATTGACGTCTTTCATGGATGTTCTGATTACTTTTCATTTAGAGTTGGGTCTGCTTCTTAAAAGGATATAATGACATATAATATAGAACACATCTAAAATAAACTAATTCGACATTAAAAAAACAAGAAGAAGCATTCCAATTAGTAATGAGGGGTATATATTTCCCCTAAAGACAGAAAAAGATTTAAAAATTTCAGATTATCAAAAGTGATTCTTCAAGTTAGCTACATATCAGTATATGTAAGCACATAATTATTTGTCCCAAGGTATTTTCTCTTAATTTATTCTATTTATGTGACCTACAATAAAGTTGAGTGCAAGCAGATAAGCAAATATATGATTTGCATTTGTGTACAATAAAATGTCAACAATTTAGACTCAACTAAATTAGATTCCCATAAATTAGCCAGGTTGGGACTGAAGTTTGTACCATCTCTACAAAATAATTTACTAAGCAAATCAATAGTGCAAACACAATTATAAGACACTTTTTAAGCACATTATTATATTAATTCTTTGTGTGCCAATGATACTCCCAATAGCAAATGGGCCTTATTTATTTTTATAATTAGGCACTGAACAACTTTCACCACAACTTGTTAGTTCTCATGCCTGTGCACTTTTAAATCCCTCCATGTTGAACCCTACACACTATGCCTATGACTCCTTCCCTCATTGTATATTTGCCCCCAACCACAACAGCAACATAAGAGCTCCAGCTCCTGCTCCCATGGGAATCAGGTAGAAAACTCTGAATCCAAAACTACAGGAAAAGAAGAAACTGGGAGAAGTAAAGAGTCAGACCCCAGAGCAGCCTGCCCTTGAGGAATGGCCAGCCTACAGCAGACACATGAAAAATGCTCCACATCACTTGGTATCAGGGAAATACAAATCAAAACCATGATGGATACCACCTCACACCAGTTAGAATGGCTAAAGTTAACAAATCAGGAAATTACAGATGTTGGCAAGGATGCAGAGAAAGGGGAACCCTCTTACACTATTGGTGGGAATGCAAGCTGGTGCAATCACTCTGGAAAATAGTATGGAGGTTCCTCAAAAAGTTGAAAATAGAGCTACCCTATGACCCAGCAATTGCACTACTAGGCATTTACCCCAAAGATACAAATGTAGTGACCCAAAGGGACACAGGCACCCCAACGTATATAGCAGCAATGTCCACAATAGCTAAGCTATGGAAAGAGCCCTAATGTCTATCAACAGATGAATGAATAAAGAAGATGTGGTATATATGGAATACTATTGAGCCATCAAAAAATGAAATCTTGCCATTTGCAATGACATAGATGGAACCAAAAGGTATTATGCCAAGCAAAATAAATCTGAGAAAGACAATTATCATATGATTTCATTCATATGTGGAATTTAAGAAACAAAATAGGATCATGGGACAAGGGAAAGAAAAATAAAACAAATCAGAGAGGGAGACAAACCATAAAAGACTCTCAATCATAGGAAACAAACAGAGTTGCTAGAGGAGTGGGGTGGGGGAAAAATAAAATAAAATTACACTTGTGATTTTTGTTAAAAAAAAAAAAACTAAATAAGATAGCAAAATGGATACAATCCTTAACAGAACTAAAAGATAATAGGTACTTCGGAACATGTTAAAGTCAGAAGCAAAAAAACCTGTATTAAAAAAAGAGAGAAATCACGGGCAGCCCCGGTGGTGCAGCGGTTTAGCGCCGCCTGCGGCCCAGGGCGTGATCCTGGAGACCCCGGATGGAGTCCCACATCGGGCTCCCTGTGTGGAGCCTGCTTCTCCCTCTGCCTGTGTCTCTGCCTCTCTCTCTCTCGCTCTGAATGAATTAATAAATAAATCTTTAAAAAATTAAAAAAAATAAAAATAAAAAGAGAGAAATCAGGCAAATATCCAAGAATTATTGAGCTGAATATATTATTCAAAGGTTTAAACTTCACTAAATATCTTGAAAATTATGTTTTATCTGACCCACTATAAGACCTAATTAGTACTGACTGATATCACACATTTTGTCATAATTCTTTTGTGTTCAATATAGTTTTTCAATTTTATAATCTTAGCATTTATTAGTAATGGCAGTTTATCTAATTCATAAATCAGTATTAGAATTTTGAAAGTTTAATGTAACTAATGGTTTTATGAGAAAACTAACTAAATATTATTTTTAAAATGAAATGTATGCTTTTAATTCCCACACTGATTAAGTCATTTCAAAGGACTATAGACATTAATTTATTGAATTTTGATAAGAACAATAACAACAAATATTGAACATATCTGGATTGTCCAAAGATTCAATTTACTTGCATAAACTTTGATGTTTATTTCAAAAAAAGAAAAGAAAAAGGAATGGCCAGCCTACACTGACTGCTACCCCTCCCAAAAGCTCTCTTCCTGAGTTCTGTGTTCATTTCTTAGTACTGCCATAACAAATTACCACAAACCAGGTGTCTTTAAACAACAGAAACTTATTTTTTCACAGTTCTGGTGACAGAAGCCCCAAATCAAGGATTTCAGGGCCATACTCTAAAGGAGAAAGCTCTTCCCTTGCCTTTTGCAGCAGTTTGTAGCTCCTACTCTTCTCTGGCTTGTGACAGCATTACTCTAGCTTCTGTCTTGGTCTTCACACAGACTTCTTCTCCATGCATTAGCAGATTGCTTTTTAGCTAACAAAGCAGTTCCACATATGATCATCATCTTCCCATTTGATAGTCATACTCTGTCATTGAGGTGCTAATATTTTCATTTTGCAGAAGAAATAACTGCATTCAGGAGGACCCTAAAATTACTTAGCTAGGTAGAAGGACATCAGAGATTTAATCAAACTCAAGTTCTTCTAAGTTCAAATCTATAATATTCCCATCATACCAAGCTATCCCTACCTTCTGTCTTACATACACACAAGTTAAAATATTTTCAAAGCATTTTCCCATTGTAAGGGAATTACCACTAATTATAGATGTATGGAATATCAAGGATCTTCATATATATATATTTTTTTAATCAATATATTCTTGAAGTGGCTTTTGGACAAATTCTCACCTAACCCAGACAGTGGTTCTCAATCCTAGCTGCACACCAGAATCTCTTGGATGTAGAGCCAAGGCCTACATATGTTTAACAAATTACCCAGAATCCCACCCAGATGCAGCCAGAGTTGATTGGTTATGGGATTTTTGCACCTTAATTTACTCTTTGATATATTACACACACACACACACACACACACACACACACACACGACTTTTTATTGTTATGGTTTTCTAAAAGCAAAAGTAACAATCTCAACCACATCTCATATAAGAAGATAATATTTTTAACTAAACTATCATGACAATAGGGACACTAAATCAATGCTGAATGTTGGATCTACTGCTTGTCAGCAGGAGCCCTGGACACCCCTCAGGACATTTTCTATACAATGTCTAGGCTTTAGGGTCAGTTTTGTGATGGAAATATCTAGCTCTCTACTAGGGAAAATACAGACAGATGTTTTCATCCCTGATCCTAACTATTATCATTTCTGTCCGTGGGTTATTTTACTAGTTTCTATAAGCCTAAGGGCTTTTATTCACCATGTCTGTAATTACAAATAAAATCAATCCAGTTGGCCAAAAAAGCAGATTTTTGTAGTACTAGTTTTAAGGAAACATTTATCCTGTGTTCCTGACAAAACAGTTCAACTACAGGAAGCAAAGCAAAGACATCCAAACAATAGACATAGTTTCACAGGGTGGATTGTCAGTGTCCATCAAAGTTATGGTAGCAAAACATTATAGAGCAGCTCAGTTATAAAGAATCCCACATATTGTTCAGTCATAAAAAAAAAAGAAAATCCTACCATTTGTGACAATATGGATGGACTTTGAGGGCATTATGCTAAGTGAAATTAGACAGAGAAAAATAAATATCATATGATCTCACTTATATGTGGAACTTAAAAAAACAAACTCATAGAAAAAAAGATTAGATTTGTGGTTACTGGAAGTGGGAGTTAGGGGGAAGGGAATTAGTTGAAGGAAGCTGGTCAAAGTCTATAAACTTCTAGTTATAGGATAAATAAGTACTAGGAATGTAATGTACAACATCATGACTGTAACTAACATTGCTATAGGATATAAAGGAAAGTTGTTAAGAGAGTAAATCCTAAGGATTCTCATCACAAAGAAAAAGCTTTCCGTTTTTCACTTTTTCTTTTTATTCTATCTATATGAGATGATGGGTGCTAACAAAACCAACTGTGTCAATCATTTCAAAAAATATGTAAGTCAAAAAAATATGTAAGTCAAACCATTACGCTGTATACCTTAAACTTATATAGTGATGTATATCAGTTATATCTCAATATAACTGGAAAAAAATATTTTTAAAATAACATTAAATAAAGGAAGAATTCACAAGAAGACAAAGAAAAAAAAGTAGCCTAAGGGCCAAGTTGTCTGCTGCTGAATGGATGGATAGGAGAATGGGTAGAGCATAGTCCACAACCTGGACCTGGAGTCTGCATCCTCCCACTGCAACCCTCACAGAAAAATTATGTACAAAAAAGTGAATGTGAAATTCAGTTGTTTGTGCATATCTGAAATTTTCAGGGAACAATGCCTATGTAGATCTACCGGATTCTCAGGTTTGCAATTCAAGAAAAGGCTTGGAATCACTGTTATCAAAGAATATACAGTCTGTATGTTTTCCTATAAATTTACTTCCTCTTAAATGAGATTTGATAGTTTTTGTTGACTCACATGGCTTGCATCCCCAGCATGGATCCTGGTGTGACATAGGCTTTCAATAAATCTGTTTGAGGTAAATAAAAGTTGAATAGGAGAGAGTGTCCACAATGGCTGAAAGACCTGGAAGTGATACCTTCTCTGTGGCTTTAACAACCACCTGGCCTGAGGACAGTTGAAGATCTTACCCAAGAGATTCTGAATAGACAGTGGGTAAGAAAGTGCTCAAAGGCCCAAACTCTCCCCAGAAGTTATGTGTAAATCTCCCCCAATACTTCTATAAATGAATGATCAAGGGCTCAGAGTTCCTCACCATAGATCAAGATTGCCATAATTTTAGTGGCATTTATATCACTTGCCTACAGAAGTATGCCAGCCTATCAAATTATGTATGTGTTCGATGGCAGTGGTTGGCAATATTGATATACATTTTCTTCTTAAATGGACTGATCACTCATTTAGCTGTCATCTCGCATCTGCCACTGAAAACAGAGAAGACAAATTGAGTCCATTTTTCAAATTCAGCAGAGTTATTTATTTTGCTAAGCACAACATATTCATCTCTGCTAGTTTTCATACGGCAGCAAGAGAGTCAAGCCATCCAGTTGTAAAACTAATTAATAGAAACAACCTTTGAATTACTAAACTGGTAGTCTGCATTGCTGATTAGATCACCACAGGAATAGTGAGTTGTAAAAAAAGATTATTAAAATAAATCCAGATTTTCATTTTATTACAGGAAAGGGATTTCTAACCAAAAATTCTTTTTTAAATTCAGGTAAAACTGGTATATAACACTTTATTAGTTTCAGGTGTACAACATAGTAATTTGATATTGGCATGCACTACAAAGTGATCACCATAATAAGTCTAGTAACCACTCATCACCATACCATTGACCTCCTTCACCCTTTGCACATACCCCTCAACTTCCTTCCCCTCTGATAACCACCAATCTGTTCTCTGTATCTATGGATTTTATTTTGCTTTGCTTGACCATTTGTTTTATTTTTTAGATTTCACATACAAATGAAATTGTACAGTATTTGTCTGGCTTTTTCACTTACTATAGTACTCTCAAGGTCTATACATGTTGTCACAAATGGCGAGATTTTTGTCTTTTTTGTGGCTGAGTAGTATCCCATTGTATGGATATATACCACATCTCCTTTATCCATTCATCCACCGATTGGACACTTGGCTTGTTTCCCTACCTTAACCAAGAATTCTTTGTTGTTATTTGCCATAAGGGCAGCTGAAATATTTTTCATGTTTTAGTCATTTTATGTCATGTAAACATGGCTGAGAAAAGATGTCATTTTTGGAGTTCTGTCCAGAAAAGAATAAACCCTGAGTAAGAAGGAAGTAAAAATAACTACCTCTAAATAGCCTATACTTGTTCAAGAATATAGACACCTCCATGCTGAGGTGACTGCAGAAATTTTCATACAGTTCTGATTTTTTTAAAAAATGAATCTAAAGACTATCCTTGAAATGTGAATTCTCACCTTCTGTCATGACTTTTTTTCCCTCCACCTATTTTCCTTCCAAATGAAAACACTGGCCATTTAAGATTCTTTTCTTTGCATCGTAAAGAAGATTTTATAGGAGCACTATATTGAATTATTCTTAAAGATTATAATCCTCTGCTACTCAAAATTACTAAATATGTTTACCTCAGAAACATGGGAAATATCATCTATTTTGTCATCTCCATTTAAAAGCACTAAAGAGACAGACAGAACATAAACTCCCCAAAGACCGCTTCAAACATGTACTGTTCAGCCACATGTATCCTTTTCCAAATGCTTTTTTAAACTTTTTAATGCCTTCTGTTCTTTCCTTTACAAGAAATTATTTTGTACAAAGCTATTATAAAGTAAGTTGCTCATTGAAAAACATGCCTGAGGAATAGTACTTTATATATGCTAAGAAATAACCAGCCAAGTCTGTTCCTCCACAGTTAGTTTCTACAACACCTCCAAGCATTTAACTGAAGAAGTACAGGAAAATCAGTGAATATTACTTTTGGTACATTAGTAAACATTGTAGAGCCATGTCCAGCCCAAGAAATATTCCTGGAGGATTAATTATATCATTTTCTTGCCCTGTAGAAACCGAATTTACAGAAAGCTCTGCAATAAACAGGCGTCCTAAACACAGGGTCTAATACCACACAGTTGCACAATTCAACTCACTCACCTCACCCTGATGCCAACTCTGTCTGAGCCTGTCTTTATTTAAAATGTTGATATTTTGCTCATTGTAGTTTTCTGTATTAATTTTGATTTTTTAAAAATATTATCATCTTGGCAGCTATGCTTGTGGTGAGCATAGCATAATGTATAGACTTGTCAAATCACTATGTTGTATACCTGAAATAATGTAATATTGTGTGTCAACTATACTTCAGTAATATATATATATAATAATGAGATATATATATTATTATTAAGTTATTATTACTATTATTACATTTATTACTGAGTTTTTGGCTTGCCCTTAAGTCTTTCACCTAGGCAAATACCATACTCACCAAATGGTCCCAGCCCTAACCATGACCTCTACAGGGCTTATCCTAAATTTCTCTGCCAGAGGGAAGGATCATGTTTAATGTGATGGCTCTTTAAAATAAAAAAAATAACTTATTTTGTTTTTTCTTCCTACAACCATACCAATATATATTGTATTTACTCAGGAAAAAAAAGAAAAAATTAAAACATTCTTAATCCCACCACTTAGCAATAACCACTGTTAATAACTTGTTGTATATCTTTCTAGACTGTTTTCTATGTTTATGTTAATATGATAGATAATATATAAAAATTAAATATCTAAAAAGTATGGTTATATAGCAATTTTCCAGATTAACCGTGACTTAAAAGAAATGACATCATTTCATTTTTTACAAATTCACTGGCATATTTCTTTTTTTTAAATCAGTCTCTCTGTAAATGTAGAGGATTTCAGTATCTACATACATCAGGCTTTCCTAAGCATTACAAGCAGGTTTCAATGTAACTTTTAAAAGTAAGAAGGAGTGTGCACCTAAATTGCTATAATTAAAATAGAACCCCTATCCTAAAAGGAAAGTAGAATAAAATGCCAATAAGTTTAGGTATTCAAATTCATAAATCAGAGATTGATGTAGTTCCCCATATAAATGTTACAAACAAAGCAATTTCTAAGATTCATTTAAAAGCATAATGATAATCTTTCTCTTTCACTCCTTATAACTATCAGCTCCTCTATCTATCCATTAATTTATCAATACACTTAACCCATAAGTCGTTAAATACAAGTGTTATTATTCACACTAATATACCTATCACTTTGGCATAGTGAAGAACATTATGGACTTTGAGATCAGAAAGCTCAGGTTTGGACAGCATATGTGTGTTTTTGGGAAAGTTACATTAGTGCATATTTCTAAGTGTTCACATCTGTTAAGCAAATGTCATAAAAATATTTATCTTTATGAGATAAAGATATTCTTGATGCAAGAATTAAATAATTTTTAAATGCTTACCATAATGTGTGGTAGGAGTAAGCATTCAATGCACCTAAATTGTTATAATTAAAATAAGTGCTCTATCCTCAAAGGAAAGTATAAATAGGAGGAAAAGCCATGTATTCAAATAATGCAAATGTAGTAATGTAAAATGATTTTTGAAAATGTAGCTAAAAATGAGTGTAGTCAGACTTTGGGCTCAGATTTTGAAATTTATGTTATTAAATGGGTTCACTTCATAAACATCCTCTATTTATGGAAGAACCCTTTAAATACTAAGCAATACAACAGGCAGAAAGAAAATTAATACAAAATAACTACAAAAAATGCCTTAGCTATTTTAGCTTTCTTTTTTCAACTGATTTTTCCAATACTGAGAAAAAACTAAGTACAGAGAATGAAATTATGCCATATAGTATACCTATGTGGCAAAGGTAATACATAAACATCAGAACATAATCAAGACCTTATAGACAAAGCTAAGTGTTATAATCAAATAAAACCAATGGAACTTATTTGATGTTTACAGCATGGATCCCATTTAGGCATATATCAGAATTAAATGCATTGAAAACAACATACACCTTACAAATATTTATTTATTTGACTCTAAAATATCTATAATGGAAGTATATAGAACAAAAAACCTTAACTCCTCCATCTGTCCTTTAAGTTACCATTGTAGAGTGCAATTAGAAAAAATCAAACTGAAACATTATGGAAGTTCTTCAAAAGATTAAAAATAAAATTATCATATGATTCAGAAATTCCACATTTGGGTATTATTTGAAGAAAGTAAAAGCACTAATTTGAAAAGATATATGCACCTCCATGCTCACTATAGCATTATTTACAATAGCCGAAATATGGAAGCAACCTAAGTCCATTGATGAATGAATAAAAAAATGATGGTTATATATGTATACATATATATACACATATACATATGTATATATATGTATACATATATATGTATACACACATACACACACAAAGGAATATCAGTCAGCCATTAAGAAAAATCTGGTCCTTTGTGACAACATGGATGGTCTTTGAGGGCCTTAGCTGAGTAAAATAAGTCAGACAGGAAAAGATAAATACCATGCAATCTTGCTTATATGTGGAACCCAAAGAAACAAAACAAAGTGAAACAAAAAATGAGCTCATAGATATAGAGCACAGATCGGTGGTGGGGATGGAGAGAGGGCAAAATAGGTGAAAGGAGTCAAAAGTTAAAAATGTTCATTCAATAAAATGAATAAATCATGGGGATATAAGTAAAGCATGGTGACTATAGTTAACAATACTGTATTGCATATTTGAAAGTAGCTAGGAAACTAGATCTTGAACGTTCACATCACAAGAAAAAAATTTAAATTATGTATGATGATGATGTTAATTGGACTTATTGTGGTGATCATTTTGGATATATAAACAAATGTTGAGTCATTATGTTGTACACCTAAACTGAAATAATGTGATGTCAATTATACTTCAATTGAAAAAATTAAAAGAATCATACTGGAATCATAAGATGCTATGTATACCAATGATACCATCCAAGAGACTCTCAATCTCAGATTAAGAGTTTCGAGTGCATCCAAAAGCCTAATTATGTAGGTTTAAATTCAGGGAAATATGACCGAATGGTGATTCTAGCCATTTAACCTTAACAATTATGTGGTACCCTGTCTGAAGAGTGCACTATCATAAAAGTACTGCATAGTATAAAAGGAGAAATTAGAGCAATGAAATTCCAGCACCATTCAGAGAACATCTTGATTACCAAAGAAGAATATTCTCTCTCTTGTAGCTATAGATATATAATAAAGAAACATGGGTCAGATTAATATAGCTTCATATCACTCATCATCAGCCTCATTTACTCAAATCCATTTATTATGGTGCCATTATAAATATAATGAGGTTTCCCAAGTACAGTTATGGCTCCCTCCTTCTAAGAGTTCCAGGGCCTTGGGGACCTTCAGGCTCTGCCTTCTCCCCACCATTTTATTTTTTTAAGATTTAACATATTCATTTGAAAGAGAGAGAGATAGCAAGAGAGAGTACGAGCAGAGGAAAAAGGGAGAAGCAGGCTCTCTACTAAGTAGGGAGCCCAATGTGGGGCTCTATCCTGGGACCCTGGGATCATGACCTAAGCCAAAGGCAGACACTTAACCCACTAAACCACCCTGTATCCACCACTTTAAACATATCCTTTGCATAAAATGTCTCTATTTTTTATTAAGATTTATTTATTCATGAGAGACTCAGAGAGAGGCAGAGACATAGGCAGAGGGAGAAGCAGTCTCTCTGAGGAGTGCAATGAGGGACTCGATCTCAGAAACCCGAGCTCATGCCCTGAGCGGAAGGCAGACGCTCAACCACTAAGTCACCCAGGCATCCCTAGATGTCTCTGCTTTTAATTTTATTACTTCAAACTAGGCTTCTGCCACTTTTCTCAGATGCTCCATATCATTGCTCTAAGTATCTCTCCATTTCAATTGTACCCTGAACTTCATCTTTTTTCTTTGTTTTATCTAAAAAAAAAATAATTCATATCTGAATTATCCAGTCAAACTTGTATAATTTCATTACCAATGATGCCCTCTGGTTTGTGTAATATCCCAGTCATTTTTAAGAACTTGGTAAATAGCAATGTACTGCTACTTTCTGAACACATGGAATAATTATCTACAATGATGGTAGTTTTGTCTATCTCCAAATTGTTCTTATACAAGCAGTTCTCGATTGAATAAAATTCATGGAAGTATGATTTCAGAAATCGAGGAGTCTCTTAGCATCTTGTCATAACAGAAAAGCAGGTAGTATTCAAAGACTACTAAAGTTGTGTCAAAAGGATATAAGAGTCAAATTGAAAAGCCTACCATTGGTGAAAAAGGAGGTAATATGAGCATCCACAATAATGACTGCAATATTAAAATACACCAGAACTATAATTATGAATACATAATACTTTAAAACCCACTCTTGCCCTTTGGAATGTGCTAAGAAATCTGTCATTTCATAAACTAGTAAAGAATCTAAACTTTTCTATATAAACTGTACTCAGGATAACCAAGTTGATGAAAAGAAGTTACTCTTTTAGAATTATTCAAGCTAATAAATTAAGAAGGTATGGCAAACTTTTGTTTCCAAACATGATAAAGTAATAAGGATTTGATTTTCTCTGATATTAGACTATAGACAGTAAAGAGCAGTTATCTCTAAAAGTAAAGAAATTAATGAGGTTAGCTATAGCATTGCCCACAGTTGACTGCCTGATTGTCCATGCCTTGCAGGGAGGGAGAACTCAGATAAAGCCCTGAAGCCTGTATGAGTTGAGGAGACAGGAATCAGAGTCCAGGAAGGCCAAGGCAGCCAGAGTTTGTGAGGCACAGTCAGGGAGGAGGAAGCTGCAGACAGAGAGAAACTTTAGAAATCTGCAGTGAGTCCATCCCCTTGAATCTTTAGACAAATACTGGCATACACACACATATGACTAAGAGAAGATGAGAGAAGTAAAAGAACCAATGGAAAGTCATAAGCTTCAATTCACCAGGATTAGGAATTGTTTATGTCCCCACCAGTCACAGTGGAAAGACCTCACAAGACACTGGCATCAGATAAGATTTTCTGGAGGGTATCACTTTAGGAATGAGGCTAAAATTACCTTAGACGATAGGCTGTTCTGGACCCATTCTAACAAACTAAAGCCACAAAAGGGACGAACTGATTCCAAATAACTGTATGTTAGGGGAAAAAGAATCCACTACCTAAAGGGATAAAATAATATTTAGCACTCCAAAATGTAAAATTCACAATGTTTAGCATTCAACCAAAAATTATGAGGCAAGCAAAGAAGGAGAAAAATATGAGCAATAACCAGAAAAAAAGTATCAATGAATTGAAATAGTCATAAATGACAGAAATGATGGGATTAACTCATAAAGGTCTCAAAACACTTACTATATATATATATATATATATATATATATATATATATATATTCTACATATATACTTACATATATATATATATATATTCTAAATGTTCAAGAAGGTAGAGGGAAACATACATATTATGAAGAGATAAATGTAAAATATACAGCAAAAGTGAACTTTTAGAGATTAAAAAACTCTCTATAATAAAAACTACACTAGAAGGGATTGATAATGAATAGATCTTACAGAAGAAAAGACTAGTAAACTTGAAAATATAGAAATAGGAATTACCCAAAATAAATCAGAGAGTAAAAATAGACTGAAAATAAATTAACACAGCCAAAATGACCTGCAGAGAAATATCAGGCATTCTAAAATATATTTAATTGGAATTCTAAAAAGAATAGGGAGTCAGAAAAAATATTTTAAAAAACAATGGGTGGAAAATTCTAAAATTAACTAAAACTATATATCATAGGGAAATGATCGTCAATGGGTCTGTCACATTCCTGCACACCTTACATTCAGAGGCATTATCTTTGTTCTGAACTATATTTTGAAACATATTTGTATAGCAAACAACCTTAGAAGATATAGTATCTCCCTCCAGAAAAAAGGGTAGCTTTGTTTACTGTCTTGGAAGACAGACATAGCATCACTCTCTAGAACAAAGGAAAGGTATGCTTGCTGTCCATGATAAAAAGATCGGATTCCCTAAGCTTGGGATCCTTGTCTATAACACTGCTCCCTTGAATATTCAGACATGATCTGGACTTCTTCAAATAATTTTGTGAGAACTGGAACTGAGGAAAATGTACTCATACTCTAGCTACCTGTACTGTAAATAATAAAGTACTCTTTAATACTTATTAGTTTGCAAGTTGAGTAAAATCTCAGACCATTCACAGTTTTTGACATATACACACAGATCCAAGCAGTTCAACATATCCTAAAAAAAAAAAAAGAATCAAAAATAAAACCACACCATGGAAGATCATACTCAAATTGATGAAAATTAGTAATGAAGGGAGAATATTAAATGCAGTAATATAAAAAGGCACATTATATCCAGCAGAATATAGTTAAGATTGACTGAATATGTCCCATAAGAAACTCTACAAGCCAGGGGCACCTGGGTGGCTCACTTCGTTGAACATCCAACTCTTGATTTTAGGGTTGTAGGATGGAGTCCCACATCAGCTCCACACTCAGTGTGGAGTCTGCTTGAGATTATCTCTCTCCTTTTATCAAAAATAACTTTGATTAAATCCCTCTGACCCTACCCCCACTCACTCTCTCTCTCTCTAAAATAAATAAATCTTCTTTTTTTTTTTTTTTATGATAGTCACACACACAGAGAGAGAGGTGGGCAGAGACATAGGCAGAGGGAGAAGCAGGCTCCATGCACCGGGAGCCCGACGTGGGATTCGATCCAGGGTCTCCAGGATCGTGCCCTGGGCCAAAGGCAGGCGCTAAACCGCTGTGCCACCCAGGGATCCCAATAAATAAATCTTTTAAAAAAGCTCTACAAGCTAGAAAATAATAAAGTAATATTTTTAAAGTGCTGAAAGAAAAAATAGGAAAAATATCTTTTAAAAATAAAGGCAAAATAAACACTTCCAACAAGCAAAGTTGATGGGCTTTATTGCCAGCAGACATGGCACTTCAAGTAATGTCAACAAAATTCCTGAGGTTAAAGGAGAAGAATGCTATTTAGAAAATTTAACCTACAAAAAGAAATAAAAAGAATCTAAAATGGTTAGTATATGGGCAACTTCTTCATATTTCTCATTTTTAGTCACCTTAAAAGACAACAATAGCAGGCAGTAAATGGAAATATTCCTCTATGAGGCTCTTTATATTAGGGGAATAACATTTGAAGGTTGATGGTGCTAAGATAAAGATATACATTATATACCCTAGATCAACTCCTACAAGAAAAATAAAGAGGCATAACTATAAGATGATGGTAGAGGAAAATAGAATAATTTAAAATATTCAGGGCAAATTAGGCTATAAAAGGGGGAAATTAACAAAAACCAGATGGGACGAATAAAAAAAATCACAAATTGGTAGATATATACCCATTATATTAATAATTACATTAATTTTAAATGATCTAAATGCTCTAATCAAAATGTAAAGATTCCTGGGTTAAATTAAAATAGAAGAAGCCCACTGTAGGTTGGTTACAAGAAATGTACTTTAAATATAGAGAAGTTAAACATGGAAAATTTAAGGCAAAAGTATGAAAAAGGTATATCAGGAAAACATTGACAGTGTTATATCATATCAGAAAAAGTATATTTCAGCACAAGAAATATTCCTAAAACAATTATATGCCAACAAAATTGACAACCTAGAAGAAATGGATAAATTCCTAGAAACATACAACCCACCAGGAGTATAACATGAAGAAATAGAACATCTGAGCAGAGTGAATACTAGTAAGAAGATTAAATCCATAATTTAAAAAAACTCCCAACAAACAAAAGTCCAGGACAATATAGATTCACTGATGAGTTCTATCAAATGGTCAAAGAAAAAATAACAATAATCCTCAAACTCTTTAGAAGAAGAAGAAGAAGAAGAAGAAGAAGGAGAAGGAGAAGGAGAAGGAGAGGGAGAGGGAGAGGGAGAGGGAGAGGGAGAGGGAGAGGGAGAGGGAGAGGGAGAGGGAGAAGGAGAAGGAGAAGGAGAAGGAGAAGGAGAAGAAGAAGAAGAAGAAGAAGAAGAAGAAACAGCAGCGGAGGGAATACTTCTAAACTCATTTTATGAGGCCAGCATAACCCTGATACCAAAACCGGACAAGAAAAGAAATTTTCAGGTCAATATCCCTAATAAACATAAGCAAAAATATTTAACAAAATAATAACAAACTCAATTTAATAATACATTAAAAGAATCATACACCATGATCAAGAGAGATTTATTCCAAGGATGCAAGAACAGTTCAACATCTGAAAATCAATCAATATGATACACTACATTAACAAAATGAAGGATAAAAATCATATGAGTATCTCAATAGATGTAGGGAAAGCATGTGACAAAATTCAACATTCACTTATAATAAAAAAAAAAAAACTCTCAATAAAGTGAGTACAAAGGGACTATACCACAACACAACAAAGGCTATATATGACAAGCCTACAGCTAACATCTTAATGGTAAAAGGTGAAATCTTTTCCTCTAAGATCAGGAACAAGAGAAAAGATAAGACAGGAGTGCCCACTCTCCCCACTTCTATTTAACATAATATTGGAAGCCCTAGCCAGAGTAATTAAACAAGAAAAAGAAAAGGCATCCAAATTGAAAAGGAAGAAGTAAAATTGTCACTATTTGAAGATGACATGATGTTATATATAGAAAACCCTAACCACCATCAAGAAAGTGTTGGAACTAATAAATTTAGTAAATTTTTAGGGTATGAAATCAATATATAAAAATATGTTGCATTTCTGTACACTAATAACAAATTGACCTAGATATGAAGAAAACAGAACTCTTCATTGCTGATAAAGATGCAAAATGGTACTTCCACTTGGAAAAGATTTGGCAGGTTCTTAGTTACACATACACATTAACCATAAAACTCAGGAATCCCACTAATGTGTATTTACCCAAGAGAAATAAAAACATGCTAATGTTAAACACTTTCTTGGATTTTTTTTAAAGAACTAATAACCTGTAATAAGTAATAACCCTTTAATATAAAATAGGAATGGGTTTTTAGATATACATACTGCAATACTTAAAAAATGAAATTAATTTATGTCTGAAATTTGTTTTAAAATAACCCAGAATGGGTGAAAGAAACTCACCCATGGGTTTAATATTGTTTTAATTGGATGAGATGTACCTGGAAGTTCATTATACTAGTCTTTCTATTTTGTATGTGGTTTTTGGGGTTTTTTTAAGATTTTATTTATTTATTCATGAGAGAGAGGCAGAGACATGGGCAGAGGGAGAAGCAGGCTCCATGCAGGGAGCCTGACATGGGACTCGATCCCCAGTCTCCAGGATCACACCCTGGACTGAAGGCTGCCCTAAACCGCCAAGCCACCCGGGCTGCCCATGTATGTGGTTTTTAAAAGAAAAATAAAAATCCAGGGGAGAAATTCCTGAATTACTTCCTCTTTAATTTACAAACTACAATGATGCCAATTGAAATGTCCTTGATCTTTGAGTAGCAAGTGCCAAGGATTATAATTGTTGAGGGAGTATTGCTATCAGTTTGTTGCAATTGAATTTCCCTCCTCAACTTCTTGAAATGGAGGAGTAGGCTCAGTAGATATCACTCAGGCTTAAAGATCTGAGAAGCTATATTTATTCACCTCTACTTTTTATCTTTATTACAAAATTTTGATAGCCACAGTTAGGGGAGAAAATATTTTTGATGTTAGGGCAAGTATGTCTTTTGCAGGATAACAACACATTCTTTATGGACTGTCTAATGTAAACAGACTAGTTGGCATTAACTATTTCATCAGAAAGTAGAAGTCCAGTTTAGTACACTTAAGTCTAGTTTAGTACACCCAAATCTTAGAGACATCAGCTCAAAATGACCCAGAACTCATGATTACAATTTTACCAAAAAAGGTAGAAACAGCTACAAACATAGGAGTTCATCCAGAGCAACTTTTCATCCAACAAAGAGTTTCAAATCAGCTTGATCAAGAAGACAAAATCATTCCATTGGTGCCCTATTCTGTATATTACATACCAGGAATCCTAGAAGTCATATCCAGCAGAATTTCAACTGAAGTTAACAAAACTCATATGGAGGTAGCAGCAGACATTTGCACATGGTCTGAAAGATGAGTCTGATATATTGTAGGACTTTAAATGTCATGCTGAAGACTCTAGAACTAACTACTCTAAATATAATACTAATAATAAATACTAATCCTTATTAACAATTAATATTTCTTAACCAGTGCTCCCAGAATACTTCATTTTAATCATTTTATAGTTCAGCTATCTGTTTAAATTCCACAGAGATTTAGACATAATAATCAGTTTCCTTTTTTAGTATTTCCTTCAACCATAGCAGCAAATTTTTCTTTTTACTGTGCTAATTTCCCTTTATTTTTTTAATTTTTGTTTAAATTCAAGTTAGTTGGGCACCTGGGTCTCTCAGTGGTTGAACATTTGCCTTTGGCTCAGGTTGTGATCCCAGGATCTTGGGATTGAGTCCCACATCAGGCTCCCTGTGAGGAGCCAGCTTCTCTCTCTGCCTATGTCTCTGCCTCTCTCTGTGTCTCTCATGAATAAATTAAGTATTTTTTAAAAATTCAAGTTAGTTAACATATAGTTCAATATTCATTTCAGGTATACAAAGTAGTGATACAATACTTCCATACAACACCTAGTGCTCATCACAATGAGTGGACTCTTTAATCCCCATTACCTATTTAACCCATCCCCTCATTCATCCCTGCCTTCTGGTAATCATCAGATTGTTCTCTATAGTTAAGAGACTGTCTCTTGGTTTGCCTCTCTCTTTTCTTTTACCTTTGCACACTTGTTTCTTAAATTCCACATATAAGTGAAATCACATGGTATTGTTTTTCTCTAACCAACTTATTTATCTTAGCATAATACTCTCTAGCTCCATCCACATAATTGAAAATGGCAAGATTTCATTCTTTTTGATGGCTGAATAACATTTATATATTATATATATATTATATTTTCATTATATATTCATCTGTTGATGGACATTTGGGCCCTTTCCATAATTTGGCTATTGTTGATAACACTGTTATAAACATCAGGGTGCATGTATCCCTTTGAATTGGTATTTTTGCATTCTTTGGGTGAATACCTAATAGTACAAATTGCTGGATCTAAGGGTATTTTCTACTTTTAACTTTCTGAGGAACCCCCATACTGCGGTCCAGAGTGGCTGCACCAGTTTGCATTACCACCAACAGTATAAGAGGGTTCTCCCTTCTCTACATCCTTGTTGACATCTTTTGTTTCCTGTGTGGTTAATTTTAGCCATTCTGACAGGTGAGACCTGATATCTCATTGTAGTTTATATTCATATTTCCCTGATGATGAGTGATAATGAGCATTTTCACATGTCTATTAGCCATCTGTATATCTTCTTTGGAAAAATATCTATTCCTGTCTTTTGCTCATTTTTTAACTGGATTGCTTTTTGGTTGTTGAGTTTGACAACTATTTGGATACTGATCCTTTATCAGATCTGTCACTTGCAAATATCTTCTCTCATTCCATAGGTTGCCCTTCAATTTTGTTGATTATTTCTTTCACTGTGCAGAAGCTTTTTATCTTGACAAAGTCCCAATAGTTTATTTTTACTCTTGTTTCCCTTGCCTCAGGAAGTGTATCTAGGAAGAAGTTGCTACAACCAATGTCAAAAAGGTTACTGTCTGTGTTCTTCTCTACGATTTTTATGTTTCCTGTCTCACATTTAGGTATTTCATCCATTTTGAATTTATTTTTGTGTATAGTATAAGAAAGTGGTCCAGTTTTCCCAACACCATTTGTTGAAGAGATTGTCTTTTTTCCATTGAATATTTTTTCCTGCTTTGTGGAAAATTGGTTGCCCATATAGTTGTAGGTCCACTTCTGGGTTTTCTATTCTATCCCATTGATCTAAGTGTCTGTGTTTGTGCCAGTACCATACTGTCTTGATCACTACAGCTTTGTAATATAACTTGAAGTCTAGAATTGTGGTGCCTCCAGCTTTGCTTTCCTTTCAAAATTGCTTTTCAGGGTTATTAAGGCTATACAGGGTCTTTTGTGGTTCCATACAAATTTTAGGATTGTTTGCTCTAACTCTGTGAAAAATGCTTTTGGTATTATTATTGTTTTTGATGCAGTTGTAAATGAGATTGATTCCTTGTGGTTGTGATTTGCATTTCCCTAATTATCAATGATGCTGAGCATCTTTCCAAGTGTCTGTTAGCCATCTGTATGTCTTCTTTGGAAAAGTGTCTTTTCATGGGAAGAACAAAGTGTCTATTCTACCTAAATAAATCTATACATTTAAAGCAATCCCTATCAGAATACCAACAGCAATAAGAGCCCAAATGTCCACCAATGGATGATGAATGGATAAAGAAGAGGTCATTAAATATATATATTATATATTTATAATATATATAATTTATTTCAATATTAATATATTATATATATTTAAATATATATTTACACACAGTGGAATATTATGCAGCCATAAAATAGGATGAGTTCTTGCCCTTTGCCATGTGGATGGAGCTAGAAAGTATTATGCCAAGCGCAATAAGTCAGTCAGAGAAACACAAATACCATGTGATTTCACTTATATGTGGAATTTCAGAAACAAAACAAATGAACATAGGGGTAGGGAAGGAAAAATGAAAACAGAGAAGGAAGTAAATCATAACAGACTCTTAACAGTAGAGAACAAACTGAAGGTTGCTGGAGGGGAGGTGGGTAGGGGGATGGGCTTAATGGGTGATGGGCATTAAGGAGGGCACTTGGTGGGATAAGCACTGGGTGTTAAAGGTAAGTGAGGAACCATTACATTCTACTCCTGATACCAGTAATATGCTATACATTAACTAACTTGAATTTAAATTAAAAAGAAAAACAAAAACAATATTTGTTCTCCCAATCCATGAGCATGGAACGTTTTTCCATTTGTTTATGTCATCTTCAATTTCTTTCATCAGTGTTTTATAGTTTTCAGAGTATAGAGCTTTTACCTCTTTGGTTAGGTTTATTCCTAGATATCTTATTCTAGACTTCAAGTTATATTACAAATGCAACAGATCTCCATACATTGATTTTGCATCCTGCAACTTTATTGAATTTGTGCATCAGTTCTGCAATTTTTCAGAGTGAGGGTGGGAGAGTCTTTCCCTTTTTTATTGTTAAATGCATAAAAACACATACAACATCCATGCAGGGTATGGCAAATTCTCTTCTGCATGTTGATAGACATTGAAACATCATTTACTCTTTTAGAAGACACCTCAATAAATATTTCCCCACTGAAAGAAGGTGGAAATGGCACTAGTTTTTTCCCTTTTCTAAAGTTAAAGTTAATCTGTACTTTCATGAAATGTATTGTGTGATTTAAAAATATAGCCTCTCCTTGGATAAGAGTTTACATTGTTCAAGTACAAACTTGCTAGAGAAAATAAAGATTGAGTTAGTTTCTAAAACTGGATTGTGACTTAAAAAATGAATAGTCAGTATTTAAAAAGCATAGTAAATTCTCAATGGCAAGGGCTATTTACCCATTTAGTTGATAATCATACAGGCCCTCTGTCCCTATTCTTCTGGCTATTTTATTATCCACCATAATCTTTAACAGGAAATGAACAAAGAAGTAAAAAAGAAATGAAACACAACTGTTACCAGGTGAGGTTCAGAGGCTAATGCTAGACAAGCAGGATTAATGAGGCCTAGTAAGGACTGAAACACTCCCATCTTTGGATTTGTTTCCCAAGTTTTCCTTGACCCCAATATCATGGACAATCGAGAATTGCTTATATAAAAAGAGGAAAAAATTTTTAAAAATTATCTGAGCCAACACAAGATAACAATATTTTTAAATTACATTTTAATTTTTTAAGAACCAAAGCCCCTGGCCAGACATTTCTTCCTTAATCCCCTGTGATTTTGTTTTAGAATTCATAAACTGCCATTTCCTTTCATTGTAAGAAAACAACTGATGATGCATGATTCAGCATCAACCACGAGCACCAAATCTTTCTTACCTGCCATGGTTGACCAGAGCCCAGTTATAAAAGCTCTTTCCAGTCCTATTATGTTCAACAAGCAGGGATAAGTCTGTTCTTCTGACAAAATACTCAAGATATATTTTGTCTTTTACTTTAATCTTGTCTACTGTCTGCCATCCTGTAAAGGATATAAAGGTGAAACATCTAGACAACTGGAAGTACCCTCTATATTCTGCTTCTTAGAGGAGCTGACCTTTTCTATACAACTCTTCAGGCAGCCGGATGACCTTTAATATTCAGTACATTTCCCCCTACGTTGATAGTTCATGCTAGCTTCTTTTCTGGCCCCTTAACTTTCACGTAGTTAATGTGTAAATGTGTAAGTTTTGTGTGAATGCCCTTGCAATTCAATTGGTAAAAAATACCAGTTTATAAATAAAACTTATCGTGCTTGTTTTCATTTTCCTTTATGTGAAATTTTCTCTAGGAGAAAATAGTGAGTCTTGCTGAGTAAAAACCCAAGAACAAAATGTACACAGTTCTCTGTTCTAATGAAAGTATTTTAAATGGGTAATAAGGCATGAGAAGAGAAAAAATTATAACACAGGTCACTGAACCAAATGATCAAGCAAGGAGTTCTCTCTAAAGTAACAGTCAACACTCAGCATGTACTTATGGGGTTGTCAGGCAACAGGGATTTCAGCAGGATTCTTTCTGCTTATATAAGTTGAAGTTCAGTGAAACTGGTATGAAACTCAGAGCTGTAACCCTGCCATTCTACCATGAAGAAAATTATATTTTTACAGGATTGAAGTTTTTGTTCAGCTAAGTTGTAGTCATGGTCTCAAATTCCTGGTTCCTTTAATAGCCTAAAGAGAACTAGGAATTATAATTGAAATTTTTTAAAGAGATGTATTTTAAACAAACAAGATCTGAAATTATGCCTTTGTTGAGTATGCTTTAAATTTATAGATGAACTCATCTTGATTTCTTTTTTTTAAAGATTGATTGATTGATTGATTTGAGAGAGAGAGAGAGAACATGAACAGGGGGAAGGGTAGAGGGAGAAGAGACTCCCTGCCAAGCAGGGAGCCTGATGCAGGACTCAGTCCCAGGACCCTGGGACATGACCTGAGCCAAAGGCGGACGCTTAACCAATTGAGCCACCCAGGCACCCTTTATTCTTGATTTCATGGCCCAGCCTACAATTATACCACCATTCATAAATTATCTTATCCTATCATTTGGATTGGGACTCTTTTTCTTTATTAGAGAGTCCCAATTATCTCATATATTTACTCATTACTTCTAGGATAGCAAGATGTTAGAGACTGGACATCCTAAAGTCTGGCATAGCACTGACCATTTGAGGCCACAGAGTAAAGCCTTTTGAATGTGAGTGACATATAATCTTCCAGTAATCTTTGACTGACTCGCAGGAACAAAGTAAAATTTCACCAACACAGTTCATCCCAAAGCACTAAGAAATATCTGGGTTTCTATAGTTGTCAGCTACAGCACAATCAAACTTTTCTCATCACATGGCCTCCTTCTTTTCTTGTGGTCACCTAACTAGACTACCATCTAGTCTCTCTATTCTAATATCATCTAAACTTCCATCATTCATTGGCATTCCTGTTACTCATTATTACCAATATCCTAGGAATCTAACTTGGTTTGGGTACTCACCCTAACCAGCCCTTTCAAGTTATCTCCATCACGCTGTTGATTGAGTGTATGTGGCATCATTTTCCAGGGCAGAGAGAACAAAAGGTGACCATAAAACCAATTCAAAAGGCCTCACCTGGATAGAACTCTCAATTTGATTGTCCAATTAGGAAATATTTCCTGTTCAACTGATATACAGACTAATCCCTTCCTTCTAAGGAATGCAATAAAAATAATCTAGTTCTCATTTTTTTAAGCTGCAGAAACTGGGTCCAGAAAATTTATCTAAAAGTTAGTCTGGTCATGATCCTAGGCAAGGGATTGGCAAACTTTCTGTAAAGAATCAGACAGTAAATATTTTAGGCTATGTGAGCTATATACAATGCCTGTCACATACTATTCTTTGGGGTTTTTTTTATAATCCTTTAGAAGTTTGCTTATCATTGTTCTACCACTGTTCTTCCAATGCCTACCAACTGTTATGGACTGAATTGTGTCTCTCCTACATTCATATTTTGGAACCCTAACTTCCACTGTGAGTGTATTTGGATATAGGATCTTTAGGAGGTGATTAAGATTAAATGAGGTCATACGAGTAGAGTCCTAATTCAATAGGACTAGTAGCCTTATAAAAGAGGAAGGGAGCTTGCTCGTTCACCCTATCTCTCATGCATACACTTTGAGAAAGGCAATGTAAGCACACAGTCAGATAAGGTGGCTACATGCAAGACAAGAGAAGTCTCAGAATGGAGACTACCTCACCAAAACCTTGATCTTGGACTTCGTACCCTTCAGAAATGTAAGAAATAAGTTTACATGGTTTAAGCCACTCAATCTATGGCATTTTGTTATGGCAGCCCAAGCAGACTGAGACATCTGCTAATCACACTAGAAATCATACACATAATTCTAGGTAGCTACAATAAGCAGGATTCTTCATTCAGTTTGAATACATGTTAAGAGATTAAAGAAATAGATTATTAGCTATAATTATAAAGCAGGAATAATAAAGGCCCAAATTTCTCAAGGTCACCTCCTACCTCAGATTCAAAACTTGTGCAAAAATCTAATGCTCCATTATCTGTTTAAATATTCAAGAGACATCTTTATCATATGTGTATGTGAATGGAAACGTATTATTCAGATCCTCCTTAAAGGGAAAACTTGATGCCCAGTTATGGGAAATGCAGACAGTGGACAGCACCAAGTGCCAGCTCCCTCAGAATCAGCCTGAGCTGAGGAGAGAGGCTTCTTCCCAGATCATATCCTTCCCAGGGCAGTTTGCACCCAGAAGATGAGCAAGGTGTGTATACAAATTTCAGGCCATTTTGTCCCAAAATGGACTTACTTCTACATCCCCATTCCTTTCACTTCTTGCACCCAAATTCCATCTCAAAGTCTGCTTCTAGAGAGTGACATGTGACAAAGACCTAATCTCTATGTATGACAATTTACTATTCAATTATTCAATATGCTACCCCCAAATTAATGACTATCCTTTTTACAACTACAAACCAACAAGGCCATTTCTAATTTCACAAATACATGCAATTTCTTATAAGTTATTTCAGTCAACATCTTTCATTTTGAGTCTTTTTCAGAATTTGTGGCAGAATAGTAGACACTAATTGTGATCTTATTCCTGTGTCTTATGAGATATCTTATCCCTTTAAAGTCCTGTTTGATTTTCAAGTTTATGGAAAAGCCTCCAATCTTTGATTTTTCTAAACTATTTTGAAAATTTTCAGTACAAAAGAGAATTATTTCAGTGATTTTTCAGTGTGTCAGTGCCTGTCCATCCATCAGTCTAGTCCACTCTCCACTTATGAGCTCTTGTAAGACAAAAAGGGTTTTAGTGAATTGTGCTATAATGCAAGGCCACAGGCTCACATTGAGGGACACTATAATACATGGTCCTATGAAACTTGTCAGTATATCTGCTGTAAAGATGGCTTTGAGGATGTTCATCATGAAATTGAGCAGTGTCATCTTCATGAGACCATTCAGGAGAAATGTATTTCTTCTCTCAACATTAAGAATTGTGTTTATCCTCAGCAATTCATCTGCTTTTTATCTTACATGAATCATGCAGAGTTCATCCTTGAGAAAGTAGTCTGCATAGTGGCTAGACTGATATAAACTGCTTCCTAGCCCAGTTCTGCTGCTGACTAGCTCTATATCCTTAGATGCATTAAACTCTCTGTACCTTAGTTTCCTCCTCTGTAAAATGATATTAAGGACAGAAACTTCCTCACAGATTGATATCAAGAAATAAATGAATTATACATACATAATACCCATAGCACAGAAAAAAAAAAAACTCAATGATATTATTTCTTTTTTAAATTGGTCTACCTAAGGCTACTACTTCATGGGGTATATATTTTATGTTTTCTGCTCATTTCCCAAGTCTTGCAATTGGTGTTTATTTTGCCTCAACTTTCTTAATGTCCTCTTTTTAAAATGTGTAATATTCATCATCTGTTTCTGATCATGAAATTAATAAATTTTCAATGTCTAAATGTGACAT
This sequence comes from Canis lupus dingo, assembly GCF_003254725.2. Classification (NCBI taxonomy): domain Eukaryota; kingdom Metazoa; phylum Chordata; class Mammalia; order Carnivora; family Canidae; genus Canis; species Canis lupus. The sequence continues at coordinate 16,984,685 of NC_064250.1, forward strand.
AGACAGATGCTGAAGGCAGTATGCAGCTTAGAAGCTGCTTATGACTCTCTCCCTCTCCCTCTGCCCCATTCTTCTAAGAGAAGAAATACATCTAAAAAAAAAAAAAAAAAAAAAAGGCAGCCGGGGATAGCCCCAGAGACCCAGCAGTTTAGCATCACCTTCAGCCCGGGGCCTGATCCTAGAGACCCAGAATCAAGTCCCACATCGGGCTCCCTGCGTGGAGCCTGCTTCTCCCTCTGCCTGTGTCTCTGCCTCTCTCTCTCTCTCTCTCTCTCTCTCTCTCTGTCTCTCATGAATAAATAAATAAAATCTTTAAAATAAAGAAAAGAAAAAGAAAATGAGTAATTTCTGAAGATTTAATACACAGTATTGTGATTATGATCAACAATTACTGCATTATATACTTCAAAGTTTCTAAGAGACTAGATCTTAAATGTTCTTGCCACAAAATCAAATAATTGAGGTGATAGAAGTGTCCACAGATGCTACACTATTAATCTTATTGTATATATAAATGCATCAAATGAATACATTGTGCACCTTAAACTCACACAGTGCTGTATGTCAAATATGACTCAATTTTTTAAATAATAAAAATAGATTTTTAAATTATAGAGGGGATCCCTGGGTGGCTCAGTGGTTTGGCGCCTGTCTTCAGCCCAGGGCATGATTCTGGAGACCCCGGATCGAGTCCCACGTTGGGCTCCCTGCATGGAGCTTCTTCTCCCTCTGCCTGTGTCTCTGCCTCTCTCTTTCTCTCTTTCTCTGTCATGAATGAATAAATAAAATCTTAAAAAAAAAAAAACAGAGAGAGATCTATAGGGGCATCTGGGTGGCTCAGTTAAGTGCCTACTCTTGGTTTCACTCAGATTGTGATCTCAGAATCCTGAAGTTAAGCCCTGAGTCTGGCTCCCCATCAGCACAGAGTGTGGGGAGGGGCACAGAGACTGCTTGTCCCGCTCCCTTTGCCCCTTCCCCCACTCATTCTCTCTCTTTCTCTCTCAAATAAATTAAATATTTAAATATATATATATATAGAGAGAGAGAGAGAGAAATCTATAATATTATTGATAATATACACCATTTATTGAACACTTGGTAAATGCTAAGCTAAATGCTTTGCATATATTAAATATTTTAACCTTCACAGAAACGTTATTGCTATTTTCTTCATTTTGCACATGAGGAAATTAAGCTTGAAGTAAGAGCACCACTTAACTCAGGATCTCACAGCTGGCAAGTGAAATTCAAACCCACATTTTACAATGTCACCACTCTGAGATAGCTACTAGAAACATTTCCATATAATTTCTTCACCTTCATATGTTCTTTGCATATTTGTATATGTGTATATTTTAATGGAAATACTTTCTGTAATCTTACATTTATTTGTTCCCATTAATTTCAGTAATTAGTATTTTAAATACTAATAACTACATAATATTTCACTTTATGTTTACGTCATAATGTACTTAAGCATTGTTTTTTTGCCAATTTTGTTTTTTTGTAAAACTTTCACATTCTTAAACATAGAGATTTATAGTCCTCTCCCAATTACTTATCTAGTACAAAATCTTCCAAGTGAAATTACTGGGTTAAGATACATGACCATTTTAAGGCCATTATTCATATTTCCAAAATGTTTTCAAGAAACATTGATCACTTTAATCTTGCAGTAAAGTCCAAAGAGGTTACCATCATGTCCAAGGTCAAATTAAAAAGAACTATTTTAAATTGTATTGGACTCTTATTGGAATTACATTATACGGATAGACTTGCTTAAAGGAAAAAAATCTTTCAACCAAGAATATGGTATGCCCTCCCCACAAAAATGTATATGGCATGTCCCATTATTTATTTGTCTTTCTCTATAATTCAATATTTTTATAGTTTTTCTTCATATAGATCTTATGCACTGGGGATAAAATTTATTTCTAGATATTTTATATTTTTGTTATTACTATATAAGTGACTTCTTCCATTATACTTTTTAAATGATTTTATTTACTTATTCAAGAGAGAGAGAGAGAGAGAACATCAGCAGGGAGAGAGGCAGAAGGAGAGGGTCAAGCAGGCTCCACTGAGCATGGAACCCAATATAGGGCTTGATCCCAGGACCCTGAGATCAAGACCTGAGCTGAAGTTACATGTTTAACTGATTAAGCCACACAGGTGCCTCTCCATAATGTTTTATATCTAATTTTCTATTATATAAAAAAAGCTTTTTAGTTATGATTTATTTTCATTAATATTTAACTTATAGCAGAAAATTATAATTATTTCTCATATCAGTACTATTCACTGTTTAGTTGATTTTTGTGGATATTCTATATGCCAATCTGAAGATTAGTAGAGAAGCAAATGTAATTATCCAGGTGAAAATTCCTACCCCTTCTCCTCTTGCCTGCTCTTGGGTTTGTTCACAGTTTCCCAGATACATAGGAGGCAGTGCAATCAGCCTCATCAGGGAAAAGTATTTTACCACCAACACTGTTTATAATTTCAGAATCAAAGCAGTAGTAAAAAGCAGATACACCTAGTCCCTGCACCCTACACAAACCTCTGCTACTTGGTGGTCATAGCTCTAGTAAGGGCTTGAATAGGCTTCACATAGAACACCAGTAGAAGATCATTCTGTATTCTCATAGGAAAGAGGGGAGATCAAAATGGCCAAGAGTAGATAGGGGCATGAATTCATGAAATGACCCTAATATTTTCCAAATCTATTTGTAAGGTGTTTTCATCTTTAAAAAGACTGGTTAAGTAAAAAAAAAAAAAAAAAAAAAAAAGACCATAGGTGTCATCTTCTCAAGGTTAAGATGTTTCATTATTTTTAAAACCAATTTTAGGATAATATTCACATATTATCTCAATAGCATATCTTTAGTGGCTTATCTTTGCTTTGTAAGCCACGTACACAAGTTTTGGATTTTCTGTGTTCTCTGGGTGTGCATAGTCCTTAAAAATTTCATATTGTGAAATTTTTCCAATTTCATGCCCCTGTCTGAGGAAACCCTAACACAATGTCCCACACACATGCCTCACCCCCATTGCACTGCCTGAGTTGGGAATGCTGGGCTCTAGCTCTCTCTCTGCTACTACCAGTTTGATAGATGATCTTGGGAAATTCACTTGATGTCTCAGCCTTGTTCTCCATTCTTAAAGGGAAAAATTCAAGTGATATTACTCTAAGACTCCCATCACTTTATGATAATCAAAACTCCAAATGAGCAACTTTTAGCTTCTCACAGACTTTTACCCAGCTTGTGGTTTTCTCATGTTTTTTTCTTCTCTTTCTGCCACTATGAACCATGACATTGTTAAAACCCAGCCACAAAAAGTAAAGCCCTGAAAAGCATAAACCATAGAATTTAAGAAGACCTTAACTATTCTTTTCTGAGTTTCTCATCTGACCCTCTGCTTGGAGGCTTCTGGACTACTTCATGTGATAAAGACATGGCCCTGCACCTGCTGTGTTCTCTTCCACTGCATTGTTACTTGACATGACATGACAATAATGGACCATGACAGCAATAACATATCCCAGGGCTTGGTTCCTACATTGGGAAATGTGTATCAAATAAATAAGTTAATGAAAATTTTAATAAGTATTTTAAGTTTATTGTCATTGATTATTTAAAGCTCAAAATAAATCCATAGCAAAGTAATCTACCCTGAATGACAAAAAAAAATCATGTAAGTTTCCATTTTTTTCACATCCTGCCATGACATCTAAACTCTTGCTGCATAGTCATCCTGCCATAGAAAATACAAAGGAGATATAGGCCTGCTCATTGAGTTATTAGTTACACATCCTCCATGAATTATAGAAAGGGCATAATAATATAATTATAGAAAGGGCATAAATGAGGACCTGAATCATCCATGCTGAGATGTGGATACAGTTTATGGCTATTTTCTTTTCCAGGTAGCCTCTCATGGAGAAATTTTTGGAAATGACAACATGGCTATGCATTTTGAGGGTTTACTTACCAGGGCTATAAGTTGTCTTATAGTGAAGCATTATTATTTTATTTCCCTGTTATTGTTACATGATTAAGTCAGCTAACCTCCTATTCTTTCATGGTGATTAAAACTCTGAAGCTTCATGTTATATGAAGAGAGGGAACATCAAGCTCTCAAGCTGTATGATCCCTGTGCCCTTTCCTCTCCTCAGAGGCAATACCGGTCAGTGATGAAGACCTCCTGGGTTCAAATACTCTACCCATGAAACACTGGGCAACTTGCTTACCCTCTCTGTGCCTCTGACCAATGAAATGAAAATAGTGGCACTGACTTACAAGGTTGTAGTAAGGACTTAATGCATTAAGGCCTGTTGGGCTCTCAGCACCCTGCCTGGTACCTTGCATACATTATTGTAAGCATTTACTGATTTTTTCCATTCATTCTGTGCTCCAGCAGCACTTGACTTTTTTAATTCCTCAAATGTGATGAACCCTCTCTTGACCTTAGGACTCTACACAGGGACTCTCCTTCATCGTACTTACCCCAGTAAGTAATCATATATGCATTTGTGTGATTATCTGTTTTATGTCTGCCTTCCCCCTTGTGAGGTCAGGAACTGTTCTATCTCCCACTGCATACCTAGATACAGGTCAGTACTCACCGTAGATGCTTAATAGATGTGTGTTAAATGCTAAGTGAATAAATAATAAATCCAAGAGAAGAAAAAGAATCTAAGTAATTTTAAAAACCATCGTAGGGACTTGGGTTTGTCAAGGCTCCGTTTCAAGTCCATTCCTTATCTGCTCTATCCTATTACAACATCAAATCTCAGTTTAGCTTAAAATCTTAGAGGTTTTCTTTTACATATTTCCTTTCAAAGTGCTTCTTCAGAAACCATATTGCAGAAGTTAATCACATCTTTTAGAGAACTACATAAATGTGTGATAGGATCTCAGCGTTTACTTCATTTATTTCTTCTTTGAAATTTTGGATACTATGCATGAAAATCTAATCAAATTAAATCAGTCAGTAGTAAATACAGTGTTCCCAGAACAAAACTTCCTAGCAGGTGCAAGAGTTTGAAATTCCACATTTGTCCCTTTAGGAAGGCAAGACAAAACTGCTCTAGACCCTGGGCACCCTAAAGATATTGTTATTTTGATTTAGGGAATGCAGTCTGCAATGAGGATGCACTTGCAGAACAAGGAAATACTGTTCAGTGGGGAGTATGTATTTGATTTTTCCCATTATTAGCATATTATTAGTATTTTTCCATAAGGAAATTAGCACCCTCAGATAGCGAGGACCAGATGGCTAACATTATAAAAAGCACTTTGAACTGCTCTGGGAGAAGGTTTTCTCTAACAATATTATTCAAGCCATCATTCAAAATATACTTAGAGGGTCTGATAAAACTTAAGGCCACAAAGAAGGGAAATAAGTTTGACAAAGGCTCTGTTTGACGTTAAAGCATCACAACACCTGTCTTTTATTCAATTCATTCAAATATACAACCTAGTTATGCCTTTATGACCTTGCTACTCAAATTGTGGTGTGCAGACCAGCAGCAGCAGCATCACCTGAGAGCTTGTTAGAAATGCAGACTAGAAGTCCACATCTCAGTGTTCTGAATCAAAATCTGCATTTAACAAGATTCCCCAGGTGATTTGTATGCACATTAAATTCTGAGAAGCAGTGCTGTAGTTTTACTAAAAGCAGTGAAAATTAAATGGAGAATTTCAGTGCCAAAAAGAAATACAATGCTTATGAAAAAGGTGTGTGGGGGATGGTTAAAAGATTTTATTTATTTATTTATGTATTTATTTATTTGAGAACAAGAGAAAGAACAAGAGCTCGAGGAAGGGAAAAGGGGTAAGGGGCAGAGGAAGAGGGAGAGGGAGAGAGAGAAGTAGGCTTTCCACTGAGCAGGGAACCTGTGGCAAGGCTCGATTCCAGGATCCCAGCATCACAGCCTGAGCTGGAGGCAGACATTTAACTGACTGAGCCACCCACATGCCCCCACAGAGATGTATTTGTTAAAGTGTAGGAAAATGTGATATGGCAGCTGGGGCCAGGGAGTCTGAAAAACTTAACCACCAGCTCTGCTTCTCACTGGCCATGTGCATTAAATACTTCTCCCGAACTCGCATCCTCTGGACCCACCTTTTTAACTCCAGCCATTGCCATTGTGGTGGGAACCAGCATTGCACATCTGTAACCTGACAACACCTGACTTCAGCTGTTTCAAGTAGCTGTGTCTTTCCACCCTGGGTTTCTCTGCTGCTTCCAGGAGACATACCTTCAGGAACCTAATTGGTCATTCTGAACTATCAACAGCCTTTAATTTGAGAATTCTCCCCCCATAAGGCTAACCTTGACTGACCCTGAATAGCAGCTGCAGTCAATTCTGAGGTGGATTCTATAGAGCACTCCTGGCAGAATAAGTCCCAGTAGCCAACAGCAGTGGCTAGCTGTTTATAGGATCTGTGGCTTTCTTCTAACCAACAGAATACACAAAGATGATGACATGACATTCATGTGATTACGTCACATTATATACAACGCCGGCTTGCCAGCAGACTCACTCTAGAGAGTCTCTCTCCTTAGCTGGCTCTGAAGAAGAGTGGCCATGTTGGGAGGCTCTCATGGCAAAGAGCTGAGGGCAGCTTCTAAGAATTGAGCTGGCCTCAAGCCAACAGCCAGCTAGATGCCAGTGCCCTTAATCATGCAGCTACAAGGAAATGGATTCTAATCATGCAGCTACAAGGAAATGGATTCAAATCAAGTGAACTTGAAAGAAAATTCTTTCCCAGGTGAGCCTCTACATGAGCACACAGCCTGGCCGACAGCTTTATTATAGCCACGTGAGACCCTGATCAGAGGACCCAGCCAATCTATGTCACTGTCCTCACCACAGAAACTGTTAGACTGTTAAATAATAAACTGTTTTAAGTCCCTAAATGTATTGTAATTTCTTATGGAGTCATAGAAAACTGATATACCCTCCAATACCCTGCAAGCCTCATGAGGTGAGGAACTATATCTGATATATCCAAAACCTAGTTGACTATGTGACACGTAACAGTTGTTCAAATAATAAGTCATATGTTATATAAACACATATCTTTGGATTTCTGAACAGAATTCATAGTATTTATATCTAAAAGTATATCCTGCCATCACTAATATAGTACTGGAGGCAATAGCCATATATTAAATCTCTATTAGCAAACTGCATATGTACAGATTATAACACAAACAAAACATGCAATCAAAAAGGAAATAAACCCAGAAATATTTTTTACTTTCAATACCCCTAAATGTCTGACCAAGATTTGACCCAATATTTTTAATGCTCCAGACTCCGATCACATAAACACTGTTAACATACTTTTCCTTCTAGCCTTTTTTCTTTTTATGTCTTTTCAAAAATAGTTGAGAGCATATTATAATAAAATTGCTACCTGGATTATTTCACTTAACATCCTTTTGTAAGCACGTTTTATTGTCATTACCAAATGAGCCATTTTCAAAGACACATTTCAAACACTTGGCTTTGCAAGGTTTCAAAAATGTTCTTTCAGCGTTCTCTGCCTGTTATTGTCTCATGTCAACAGTCCACTGCTCTGAACAAGTGTGGCACAGCTGGCCTCTATGCTGGTACAGCCAACTAGACCCGGATTTCCTAATTTCAGTCATATCTCTTCTTCTCATCAGAGGGGATGGCTCAGGGTTCCAGATGAAACCCCAACAAATTGAAGAAAACATCACAACACTCCATTTTATAATAAACTCAAATCCTCTTCTAACCTAAAACTCCTTGCAAAGGCTTGTTATAACTACTGCAACCAACTCATTGATGCTCAGTTGTTATATATGTATATAAACACTGGTAATTTGGCCATGGACATTTACTTCCTGGATAAATTTTTCATTTTCTCACTTCATTGCCTTAATCTCACTCATTATGGATTTCCCATACAGATGCCATATAAAACATGCCAATGACTAGCTGGAGTTGGGCTCAAAATCCCCTTGCTTGTATTGCTATCTCATTACTTAATGTCCTCTTAGAAGGCTACTGATAAAAAGTGATTAAATATGCTGGGAGCTATAGGAATAAAAGGAACTAGGACACAAAGACCTATTAGTTATTGTAAAACAACTGGCATCAGCTGGTATTTGGATTGTCAAATCTAATTTCATACTTTTCTTAAGGATCTATAACCCTTTCTGAGCAGTGAATATTTGCTCTCTTATTGAAGATCAGTAGAAACGGAAAGCACCCAACCTTCTTCAGGAATAAATTTTCATGGCTGCTATTGTTTCTTTGGTTCTAAAACGGCCATGAATGTCTTCTTTCAAATATCTCAGGTTGGGGATGCAAGGAACAGCCCTTGGTAAGTTGGTTGGTTTGCTTTTATTAAAACCCACTCCTCTTATTTGATTTCCCACAAACACTGAGAACTAAAATACTTTAAAATTGTGATGTGATGAGCATTGGGTGTTATACGCAACTGATAAAGTATTGAACATTATATCTGAAACTAAGTATGTACTATAGGTTGGTTAATTGAATTTAAATAAAAAAAAATTGTGATCAAGTCAAACATTTCCAAGCCTGGTTGAATTCAATTCTATTCTATACCTACACCCACACAACTGAATGTGTCTGGAGAAAAACACTGATCTCACTTTAAATTCATGGCCACCAATTTCACAACAAAGTTAACCCTTCCGTTTGAGCACTAGATCTAAGGCCATCTCTCCTGTTCAAGGACAGCTCTTCCTGGGGTGCCTGGGTGGCTCAGTAGGTTGAGCATCCACCTTTGGCTCAGGTCATGATCCCAGGGCCTGGGATCGAGCCCTACATTGTGTTCTCTGTACAGCCCTCTGCTTGGCTGGGACCCTGCTTCTTCCCCAGCTTGTGCTCCCTCTGTCAAGTAGATAAATAAATAAAAATCTCAAAAAAAAAAAAAAAGGGGATCCCTGGGTGGCACAGCGGTTTAGCGCCTGCCTTTGGCCCAGGGCATGATCCTGGAGACTAGGGATCGAATCCCACGTCGGGCTCCCAGTGCATGGAACCTGCTTCTCCCTCTGCCTCTCTCTCTCTCTCTCTCTGTGACTATCATAAATAAATAAAAATTTTTAAAAAAATCTCAAAAAAAAAAAAAGGATAGCATTCCCACAATCTTTCTTCCCTCCAAAACCATTCATTTTCACATCTGTACTTGTCATGCAGCATTTTTACCATCTTTTTAAAATAGCATCAATGATCCCACTCTCCCTCTCCAACTATGGTCCCACTCAAAACCTTGAAACAGAACCTACTCTATCTAATTTCTCTCTTCCTGTTTACACTTAAACCCAGATTATGTTTCTGCCAGATTGCTCCATCAGAACTCTTGCCAAGCTCTCCAATGATCTTTCCCCCAAATGTCAGCAGCTTAATAAATATTTCTTATTCATATTACTCATTTATTGTGGGTTTCCTGGGAGTCTGCTCTACATTGTCCTCTCTCTGGAACACTAATTGATAAAGCAGTTACCACTGGAGCATTGCCAGTTGCTGTGACAAATTGTGCATCAATTGCTAGAGTTTCCATCCAGAAGTAACACATATTATTTCCACTCTATTTCAATTGGACAGAGCAAGTCATATGATCACCATGAGCAGAAAAGCGCTAGTCTAACATGAAACCATATTAGAAGGTGATATGGAAATATTTGGTAAATAGCACTGATTACCAAAGCTCCTAAGTTTGTATCTTGTGCCTAGCTTTCCCCTAAGCTCTAGATTCAAATATCCAACTTTCTACTCAACATCTCTATTTAGACATCTAATTGAAACTTCAAACGGCATCCTCCAAACTGAGCTCCTGATCTTCTCCCCATTCCAAATCAAACATTCTTCTCTCATAGTTTTTCCATTTCGGTTCATGGCAACTCCATGAACTCCATATACTATGTAAGTTCTGTAGGAGTTTATTGCTGTATCGCCAATACCAAAAACAATGTGTGGCAAAAAGTAGGTTGAACAAATAAATTAACGAATAAATCTTGTGGGTTTTGTCTTGGCTCATTCCTATTTCTTTACATTCTTTTAAAAGTGGTGAAATAAAGTAAAAATCTCACTCAAAAAGTATTCTAATTGAATTCCGTGGTTCTTGAACTTTACTGTAGCTCTTGAATACCCAGAACCAGTTACTATATTCAAATATTGTCTTGAGTTCCTCCCCTCTACAATTCATTTACATGACGGACAAATGCTATACTAGAAGTTCTGTGGCATCTGATAGCTTCAAAACTGAGTTTAGGCCTTCACTACCTGTATCCTCTCTTTCTTCATTCTCTGCACCCATTATATTTCTATCTACATCTATGTCTGTATCTATCTATCTACCTATATCTATCTATATCTATATCTATATCATCTATATCTATATCTATATATCTATATCCACACACAAATCTTTTAGGGAGTCATAGAATATGTCACACTTCTTTCACAGGTTATCATTTGATCCTTATTAGGCATGCCTAAGGCTACTTACTATAATGTAGATACTTCCTATTTCAGAATTAATTGTATTCACTTTTTCACTTAATTCCTTTTTTTTTCCTCATCAAGACTCTCAAATCCTCTTTTCCTTACTCATTAAACAAATGCTATTCCCAGTATGGAAGTTCACTTCCTAAAGCCTGATTTTTTTAAATAAATTGTTCGCAATTTATGTTATTTTCTGGATCTGCCTAATATACCAGGTGTGATCATTGTCAGCTATAAAGTGACAGTTACAAGCCCAGAGGACCTTAACTTGAGACTCTAAAGAAATTCAACAGCTCACACTAAAGGTGCTATTCCTAAATATATATCTACATATTTGCCTCTCTTGTTTTAAATAAGACTGGATTATATCTAAATTCTATCCTTTACAATATCTTCATCAAATTATTGTTGTGGTGGTCACATCAGTAAATATATGTAACATGCTTAGAATAGTACATAGCATGTAGTCAATTCAAGTTAAGTATGTGTTCTTGTTATTGTAATTTTCTTTAGGATTAATGACAATTTCATCATCTACATAGATATCCTCTCTCAAAATATAATCTGAAGTACAGTACTTACGTGCTATTATTATCAACATTTTAAATCTTTGGTTTATTAAAAAAACAATAAGATTTAAATAAATTAAATTCATAGTGAAACTGTGATTGAACATGTTAGGAAACCTGGATATATCAATGTACCATGAGAGACAGGAAAATAATTAGGTGCCAAGGACCACAGATCCTGTAATTCTCTTCTGTGTTGGAGCTCATAACAGAAGAAAAGCCCAGGAGAAGTAAAGCTGAGTCACCTAACAAGAACAGGCACAAGGGGGTACCCAGTGGCTCAGTGGGTTAAGCATCTGCCTTCTGCTCAGGTCATAATCCCAGATCTTTGGATTGAGCCCCATATCAGGCTCCCTGCTCAGCAGAGTCTGCTTCTCCCTCTGCTTCTGCCATTCCCCCTGCTTGTGCTCTATTGCTCACTCTTTGCTTCCTTCAAATAAATAAATGAAATCTTTAAAAAACAAACAAACAAGCACAGGAAAGTTGCTCCACCTGAGTGGGAGAGAGCCAGAAGCATCAGTTTGGGCCCCAAAACTGACTGGCTGAATGACCTTGAAGCCAGTCATAGAACAGTATCTTACTCAAATGTGAATAGAGATGACTGCTCAAAATTTCTTAGTTACAATAGCATAGAAGCATTCATTTTTTCAATGTCAGTCAAGTAGAAAGTATAAATTTTCTCATAGGTGTGTCTCAATACATGCTCCAGCCAGAAATGGAGAAAGCTCAGATTGCCTTTAGACTGGGAATGTAGCCAATTCATTTACCCACACTGCACTGTGGCCATCCCAACATGGGCCTCGAGGAGACAATGCCTCTTCATTTTAATCGAGTTCACAAGTTCTTCCTATTCCTCTATATTCATATCTCGTCTCTCCATTCATTCTCCCTGAAACATTTCTAGGCCAAGAAAAATTATTCTATACCTACAGTCCTCCCACTGGCTCAGACATCACAGAACAATACATTATAACTATGATAGGCAGGGTAACTTGGGTCAAAGATCATAGGTTCTTGCTTTCTGAAAAGCTAGAGGAAAATGAACCACAATTCTGAGAGTGATTGGGCAGAAATTAAGAAAAAAAAACAGCACTTAGAGGAAGATATGATTCTAAAAATTGTTTTTTTTTAAAGCAAGAATCCTGAGCCCCTTCATATATGTAAAACCATGTATGTAACGCATATGATGACCAAAATTCCTACTCAGACCCCAGGCAGAACTTTTGTCACTTTTCCACATTTTACAGTGCTTTTGATGTTCATTTTCACTGCATTTTGCCTGAAACTAGATGCTTTGATAAGATGCTAGCTATTGCCACTATCAACCATAAACGGTAGGTATAACCTTTCTTTGGGTCATGGGTTTCCCTAAGATGTTTATGAAAGCCATGGACTTCTAAGCACATATATTAAGTTAGCTTGCACATATGTATATATACCCTTACGTTTCATTGATGATTAATTTCAAGGATTTCCCCCAGCAAATTCTTCTAGGTGAAAAGAGCCCCTCACAGTTCTCCCACCACAAACCCAAGGTCAGTTGGATTAGTCTGATCATCAAGTGGCTTTTTGTGAAACAGTGACTATATTTAAAGCCAAATAATCAACAATTCAGGGAAATTTTCTTTCCTTTTTTTTTTTTTTTTTTGTTTTAGAAATTTTCTTCACCTTCTTTTCATGGAAACACTAAACAGAGACAAATTTTATGTACCACACATTACTGAAGTTTTAATTTGTAGATTTGATCACCAAACAACTCCATTCAAGCATTTTATTGATTTTACTATCCTTACATTGCTTTACATAATATTTAATAGTTGCAGTGATCAAGACACTGCACATTTTAACCAATTCTCCTTTACAACATTCCTGAGAGGCAGATAAGCTTATTACCTCTTTATGGGTAATCAAGCTAGAAAAGAACAGTTAAATACCTTTCCCTGTGTGGTAGTAAAAGTTGGTATCAGTGCTAAACTGACGATTCCCTATCTTAGAATCATCAAACTATATCTTTCTCCTTCATGAAAGTTAGCAGTATTTCCAAATTTGCTGATATGGAGAATGATTTAGTACTATAAATTAATACAAAGCATTTGCATAGCATAACATTTTTTTAAAAAATTATTTGTAACAAAATAATCTTCATTGAGCTAAAAATTGATGTCCCAAATTTACAATATTAAATTCACACTATCTCCATGGTACCATAAATAGTCTATTGATTTCACTTTTATTGTCATTTTTGTAATTGTCATTATTTGGTTTATGCTTTAAGATCAGAGTGTCACCTAGTGGTACACTTTCTGCTTGGCTTCAAATTTTCAACAGGAATAGTTGAAAACTCATTGATTATTCATTATGATGACAATGAATGAGAAAACTGACTACAGCCACCTCCCTAAACCTATACATACAGGAAATCAATTCTTTTAGAGTTACAAACTCATATTTTCAAAATGTATAACACAAAAATATTGGGGGTTTTTTATTTTCTTTATTTTTATTGAAGTGTAATTTACATATAATAGTATATTGGTTTCATGCGTGCAACATAGTGACATAGTGATTCCACATCTGTATACATTGGGAAATGATCACCACATGAGTCTAGTCACCACTTGTCACCATACAAAGTTAACACAATATTATTCACTGTATTCTCTATGGTATAAAGTACATTTCCATGGCTTATTTGTTTTAAAGCTAGAAATTTGTACCGCTTGATCCCCTTCAGCAATTTCCCCCCCCCCCCCAAACCTCCTCCCATCTGGCAACCATCACTCTATTCTCTGTATCTATAAGTTTGGTTTTGGTTTGGTTTGGTTGCTTGCTTCGTTTTCTAGATCCCACTTACAAGTGAAATCATGCAGTATTTGTCTCTCTCTGTCTGACTTATTTCACTTAGCATAATATCCTCAAAGTCAATCCATGTTGTTGCAAATGGCAAGATTTCATTATTTTTTTATGGCTGAGTGCTATCCCATTGTGTGTGTGTGTGTGTGTTTGTGCGTGTGTGTGTAACATCTTTATCGATTCACATATTAATGGATACATGGGTTATTTTCATATTTTGGTTACTATAAATAATGCTACAATAAATATGAATGTGTATATCTTTTTGAATTAGTGTTTTTGTTTTCTTCAGATAGATTCCCAAAAATCGAATTGCTGAATCATATGGTAGCTCTATTTTTAATTTTTTGAGGAAGCTCTGTACTGTTTTCCATTGTGGTTGTACAAATTTACATTCATTTAACAATGCTAACAGGTTCCCTTTTCTCCACATCCTCTCCAATACTTGTCTTTTTGATAATAGCCATTCTAACAGTTGTGAGGTGGTGACTCATTATGGTTTTGATATCCATTTTCCTGATAATTAGCGATGTTAAGGATCTCTTCATGTGCCTATTGGTCATCTGTATGTCTTCTTTGGAAAAAAAATCTATGCAGATCACCCACCTATTTTTTTAATCACTGTTTGGTTTTTCTTGTTATTGAGTTATATGAATTCTTTACATATGCTAAATATTAACCCCTTATCAGATATATCATTTGCAAACAATATCTCCCATTCAGTGGGTTTCCTTTTCATTTTATTGATGGTTTCCTTCACTGTGCAGAAGTTTTTGAGTTCAATGTAGTCCTGTTTGCTTGTTTTTGCTTCTGTTGCTCTTGCTTTTGGAATCAGATCCCAAAAAACATAACTAAAAGGGATGTCAAAGAGTTCACCACCTATGTTTTCTTTTATGAGTTTTACTGTTCTGGATCTTACATTCATGATTTTAATCCATTTTGAGTTAATTTTTTACATGGTGTAAGGTAGTGACCCAACTCCATTCTCTTGCTTGTAGCTATGCAGTTTTCCCAACACTGTTTACTGAAGAGACTGTCCCTCTTTGTTTTTTATTACAGTCTTTGTTTTAAAGTCTATTTTTTGGGCACCTGGATGCCTCAGTTGGTTAAGTGTCTGCCTTTGGCTCAGGTCACGATCCCAGGGTCCTAAGATCAAGCCCTGCATCAGGCTCAGGCTCCCTGCTCAGTGGGGAGTCTGCTTCTCCCTTTCCCTCTGCCTCTGCTCCTGTTCTCTCTCTCTCTCTCTCTCTCTCTCTCTCTCTCTCAATAGTGAATAAATAAACTAGCCCTATGGGGTTTCCTTTGTATGTAACAAGTTGTGGGAGTTTTTTCTTGTAGTTTTTAAGATTCTCTATCTTTAACTTTTGACATTTTATTTATAATGTGTCTTTGTATTTCTTTGGGTTCATGTTATTTGGAATCCTGGGCTTTCTGGACCTGGATGTTTGTTTTCTTCCCCAGAGTAGGGAATTTTTCAACCACTATTTCTTCAAATACATTTCCTGCCCTTTGTTTTTCTATTCTCCTTCCAGAATCCCTATAATGCATGTATTATTCTGTTTGATGTTGTTTAGGTACTCCATTTTTTAAAATTCTTTTTTCTTTTTGCTGCTCCGTCTGGTAAGTTCTATTGTTTTGTTTCCCGGCTTGATGATTCATTCTTCTACTTCATCTACATCTAGTCTTCTATTGAATTTCTCTAGCATATTTTTCAGTTTAGTTATTATATTCTTCAGCTCTGTGACTTCTGTTTGGTACTTTCTTATATTTCCCATTTCTTTGTTGAAGTTCTCACAGTATACAACCATTCTTTGCCCTAGTTTGGAAAGCATTTTTATGATCATTACTTTGAACTCTTTATCATGTAGACCACTCATCTCTGTTCATAAGGTCTTTCTCTGAGGTTTTATTTTGTTCTTTATTTGGAACATATTCCTCTGTCCCTTCATTTTGCCTGATTCTCTGTTTTCGTGTATTAGGCAAAGCACTATGTTCTCCTAGTCTTGAAAAAGTGTCCTTATGTAGGAGATGACTCTTGATGCTAAGAAGTGCAATCTTCCCTGCCCACTGGAACCAACTGCTCCAGGGATATCCCTGTGTGGGTTGTATGTGTCTGCCAGCTTTTGGGGGTGCCACAGTTGCACCTTGGCAGGGGAAGGGTGCCTCACCACCTGTGACATAGCTGTAGCACAGGGATCGAGAGTGCCCACCTGTGCTAGCAGGTTAAAGGGAGATCACCAAATGGCACCTGCCAGCATTGGCATTTGCAAGGTAGCATGAGACGGAAAAAATGCCACATCCCTGGAGAGAGTCCCAACAGGTTTCTACCTCTCTTCAGTGCTTGCTTTAAGATTAGTAATAACTGGCTCACCTTCATGTATGGTATAGCATTTTTAAACTGCTGCTTTGCACTAGGTCCAGGGTGACAGTCTTCATGTGAGCACATTAAGAACAAGTTCTCCATTCCCTGCAGTTCTATGATCTCCTGGACATAATTTCCATTGGTTTTACATTTTTGTGGCTTGCCCTCTCAGTGTAAGGCCCAAGGGTTGGAGTGCCTGATGTGTTGCAGAAATCCTTTGCTCCTTGGGGAAAAATTCCATATTTTTAAGATACCTCCCCATTGTGGTTGTCACCACGTGGGGCATGGGATTTTCTGCATGTGACAGTGGACTTCTACTCATGTTAATGCAGCCCTTTTATCATTTGCTGGGGATGTGTTTTTCATCTGTTTTTTAAGATTTTTCAGAGGAAATTACTCCATATATAGATGTAAATCTATTGTGGCTATGGGAAGAGGTGACTTGAGGATCTTCCTATGCCACCATCTTCTCTGCAGGGTTTCACAACAACGTTATTGACAGAACAGAAGCTTATGGTTAATATTTACTGACAATAAAAGTTCTAAAGTGAGATGTAAAAGTGAGATGCTTCTTCCTAAAGAATCAGGAAATGTAAAAGACATGCTAATAATATGATAATGCCCATCCCAAGACAATAACTCAAGAATTAACTGTCTGCAAATAATCGTCTGTGTAAGCAGTACCTTGACTTTCAGGTTCTTAAAAATGCAAGCATGGAGATGAGGGAGCTAATCATACTAATTAACTCGCTGTGCCTTGTAACAAATTAATTTTAAGTAAAGGAATAGGCAACTAGAGAAAAAGGCCAAAATCTCAATTAGTTAATCTGAACAGAACATAAATACTCTCAGAACTCATTTGCCCTTTAGAATGAAAGAGTAGAACTGGGGTGTTGGGAGCAGCAATCACTCTTTACTGACTGGCTAGAATTGTCATTTATGGCACCATTTTTAAGTTCTGCATTCTGATGAGAGTGTTTACTATATTTGGGCAACAGAGTGTGACAAGTCGGTGTAAACTATCCATAACCACCCCCAACCTCAGTGAACTAATATAACCTAAACATTTGACACATTCTTTCTATTGACCTATAGTCTGCTAAAAAGTGTTTCTGGCCAGAAAGCGTTGTAGAACAAGTCATACGCATGACTGTCAGCATTAATTTCTAGTCATAAATTTTGGGGAAAAAAGTCCTCTGCATGCATGATATCATTTTACAAAGTCTATATCACTATTATAATAAATGCTGATACTATTTTCAATGTTTAGGAAATGAAAGTATAAAATAAGATTCATTCCTTACTTTTAGGGGATCTAGTTCTTCTATCTATCCATTCCCTTCTCAAAATCTGCAACCTCTTCTCCCAGGTTTGAGCTCCATATCTTCAAAGATACACAGGTGTAACTGACTTAAAGGCTGTTTCCTTGATGCTACAACTGATCTTTCTAGCAATATCCTCAATGTAGCCTTTCTTTCACAAAGTTTTTTAAAGAATATCCTTACAGTGCTGACTCACACACCTTAAAATTCCCATCATAACCAGCCACCACCACCCCATATTCATTGTTTAAAAATCAAACTTTCCAAACCACCTTTCCTTTGAAATCCCTCAGCGTCACCAATGACCTCACCAAATCCAGTAGCTTTTTCTTAACCCTTACTTTCCAGGGCCTGACTGCTCTGTTCAACATCAGTGATTACCACCTCCTTCTCAAAATACTTTCTTCTCTTGGACTCCAGGACACTGCATTTCTCTGACTTCTCTCTTTACAATTCCTGAGATATGCATTTGTATATCTGAATACCATCTACTTCTTTTATATGAATGAGTTTTACTAGTATTGACCACAGTGAAATATTTCTTTCTTTAATAAAAGGAAATGAGGTGTTACAAGAGCTATGGGATGCCAAGGGAAAGAGACAATACACTTTTGGCAAATTACATCTTTCTTTGTGTAATCTCTGTAGGGCACAACCCACTCTGAGGAGCTGGATGTGTGATTTAAATGGAAACAGGGAGATGTGGAGGATCTAGGAAATGTCTGGCCATCTGGAAATATAAAGGTATATTCTATACCCCTCTTGAGCTCTCAGCAGACCTACTAACAAGTATGGCCTTGGTTAGAGTACATTGATTCATAACTTCTTTCAATAACTTAAATTATTTGTTTTTAACTTTATCATCTACTGTGTCTAAGATTTCTATTCAATAGGCTTTTAGTGTTTAAATTGTAGCACCACAAAGGAATGATATGCTAGTTTTTTAAATTATCAGGCATCAGTTTGACCAAAATTGCATATTCCAGCCAAGTGTGTTCTTAATATTATTACAATTATAAATTATCATCTTCTATTTAGATTTCCAAGTAACCAGAGAAAGTTTCTTTAAAAAAAAAAAAAAAAAGGGAAGCATTTTGAAGCCATCAGTTTGATTTGCTTGATCCTGTTACCCAAATATCCCAGAACTCAAACTCAGAGGAACTTTAAATGAGTGATCCGATTATGAAAATATGACATTCTGCATAGTACACTGAAGACTTCTGCTCAGTTTTTTAGTAATGAGGGCTGATTAGGCCTTAAAATCACTATCCTAAGGAATCCCCCATAAAAGATCCAGAGGAGGACCAGAAGAAGTCATACCTCAATTAAAAGGGAAAATCTCTGCTGGCCATCTAAAATAGAGGAAAAAGGAAAGCAGTTCATATTCTAAACGCACTTCACTATCTCCCTGCATCCCTCTCCTCTCCTGACCCTTTTAAAGATGATTAGTTGATACCACTAACTTCCCATATTTTTGCATATCACTTTATTATTTGCCCTATAAATAACCTGTATTATCCTTTGAGTTAGACTTTTACAGTGTCTTTTGGAGAATGGGGTATAAGCAGAAAATTATAATTGAAATTCTTCCTCTTCCACAAACATGTTATGTAATTTTAATAATTGCTATCACTTCTAAATGCTTATGCTATAAATATTTTGTAGAGATGATCTCATGTAATCTTTACATCCACTCTCTGTGGTATTATTAGCCTCAATTGATTGACTTAAGATTTGGACAGGTAAAGAAACTTGCCTAGAAAGTAACAGAGCCAAGATTCCAATCTGCATCCTTTTCATACTAAAAGAACATTCTTTTCACAACTAAATTAATCCAGTTTTCAATCATATTCTTTAATGTATGAATGCTAGACTTTGAGGTGAATACTTGTTCTTGGTCACTAATCCAGATAGGGAATTTTAAATGCTCAACAGTCCAGGCTGTGTATCCCAGCATGTTAAGAACAAAGAAGAAACTAGGACCATTACAACAGACAACTGAGGACAAACCTACAGCTTACTTCTCCACTGTAGCAGATAGTGACCACAACTGTATATTGTAAGATGTGAGTTGCCATGGTAATCAGAAAAGGCTGAATTGGGAGAGAGTGGCAAGTGCTATTATATTAGAGAGACATTTCATCTATATAACTTCTGAGAAAGCTTATTCCTGTAAGCAGGACTAAAAATGTGTTGCCTACTCCCATAATATCATGAACACCATGAAATAAATCATCTTTTATAATCCTACAGACCAGATTGGCCTCCATCTTCAATTTCAGAGAGTCCCATTAATGACAGTGAAAATAAGAAAATTAATTCATATTTTGTTAGGCTAAACTTGTTTCTAGGTGAGTCTCTTCCAGGAAATCTCAAGTTGACATATATATATATATAGTTATATGTATTTACTTGTAAATACATTTACATGTAAATGCATTTTATGCATAATGAAGTCTTTTCTCAAATGTGTACATCTCTGTCACAAGCTAGTCTACCAGAAGCCTCTTGAGAACTTAGCTTAGTAGATTATACAATTATTAAAGGTTGACCTTTTTTCTGGGCTTTAATGAACTGAAAATTGCATTTTTAACTTTGGCTGATGTGTCATCATCATTTCTTTAATCTATCCCAACTAGACTATAAATTAAGTTGACTCCAAACCTAACTTATTAGGCCAGCAGAAGGGTGAAAACAGACCCTTCCTGAAGTCATCCTAAAATGGCAGTGGCAATAGGTTTGACACTTGATTTGCAGACATAGTTCTGCAATCAAGTCAGAGCTTAAAGTTGTTGTAACTTGAACATAGTGTAAGCAGGCACTCAAAGTCTGGTAAGACCACCACACACCAGGCGTGATGCCAACAGTGTGAAATTATACCTAAAACAAATCCACTGTTAAGCTTCAAACTTACTTTTTACAATGCACTATTATTCCATTTTATAATTTCCAACATAAAAATTTTACACATATCTCCCTTCATTGATTATTTCTATTTTAAACAGAATCTATTCACTGCATAGAGTTTCATGTGCCAGAAAAAGTAAATATCCCCAATAATTTTATGTAACTGAGCATCTTTATAATGCCTCCTTTTTTCATTCACACAATTTTTTCTTGTTTTCCTAATTATAGACATTATTCAGCTTATAAAAGATTTTCTAGTGCATAAACTTCTGACCTGTACATTTCCCACAAGCTTCTTAAGACATTGCAGGGGAGATATTTGTGTAGACTGAAGCTACCTGTATGCAGTGTTGGAATGATAAGGTCAATCAATTCTGCAAAGTAAGCTGGTCAGTTCTGAGAGAAGGAAAATAATTAATTTAACAAATTGAACACATATTCCACTCCAGACACTGTGTAAGGTGTCCCACTGACTCAAGAACCAACAAAAGTCAGCCTCTGACCTCAAGGAGCTTAGAGTCCTGGGGTAGGAAAAAAACATGTACATAAATGACTCTAAGTGGTGCTCTGTGGTGTTAAGCCAAGAAGGTAAACTAACCCTTTTTTGTCAAAAAGCCTATAAAGCACATTTACTCAAGGTCATCACTTTTGTTGGCTGATTTTAAAAGAAGCCACAAGTATACACGTATCTCTATCTAGCTATGTAAAAGAGATAGGGGAGGGATTCATTTTACAATTTGCCAAGATATTATTCTTTTAAAAAGCACTTTTTTTTTCCCTCTCTCCCTGTCCCACAGCACAAGGTAATAAGCCTGGCAGGAAGTCTGGGAGGCAGTCCAGTGACAGCCAAGGTATATAAAAGGAGGCAGAGCAGGGTGGCGGTCCACTAAGATCAAGAGATCGGGAAATTTAGTAAGTAAGTATGTATATGGAAGATAATGGAAGCCTGGCTTTTCACTGTCAGAGAAAGAAGGTACAGATATGAAAAGGAAGAAGTAGGAATGAACCCAACAATATTAGATTGGAATTGAAAGTATGGGGTACTCACAGTTCTTAATGTATATCTAGAAAGATATAGAGAGATGTAAATGTGTGTATATATACATAGGTATGATACATATATGTATGCAGATATACATGTATTATGTGTGTATATATATATACTTGCATAGATTTCCTTGCTCTGTCCACTAAGAGGCCCTAGGATCAATAACATTTTAGCCACAATAAAGGGCACCAAGTATAGATTTGACTTTTAAATGCCACTCCTCCATTAAAACAAATAACAAACAGGACTTAGACAAATGGCTAATTCCAGGCTGAGACAAGGAAAGAAGGTGTTCCTGTAGTTCCAGCAGTGGGAAGCTGCTGCTAGCTAAATCTGGAACAATTTGAGATCTAAAATATATAATGATTATAATGAGTTATAACTTACTGAATAAAATTAAGTCTCTGAGTACATACTGATATAAATACATACATATACATAGACACACTTAAATACTATAGAATGCCAACTAGTAAACAGTAGAATTAGAAAATTGCTTTTTGGCCATCATTAAAGTAATAATTATTTCTGGAAAAAATATCAATGGATGCTAAAACTGGCAGATATTTAAATGTGGGATGAGTGTCTCTCTACAAAATATCTATTATCACAAAAAAGAAAGAAAGATAATTTTACAGTGAAGAAGCCTGGAAGGCATCATCTTTACTAAAGGATCAAAAGAACATCACCAGCAATAAGACAAGTAGACAAGCAACTGCTACCAGATAAGATAAAATGAGAACAAAGTATCAATTCTGTGAAATTCTGGCTCAGAATTCTGGGTATTATCATGAGGAAACATCAAATAAACCCAAGCTTTATAATCTTCTAAATTCTTCAAGGTCATGGAAAGTCAAAGATAGAACTGTTCTGGGTTGAAGATTTGAGCAACATGACAAGTGTATAGTCCTTGATTGTATTCCATTGCTATGAGGGAAATTAAAATGGAGTCTCTGGGTGAAGGATATACATGAGCCATTTATACTATTTAACTTTTCTACAAATTTGAAATTGTTTCAAAATAAAAATTATGAAAAGAAGCAATGAGTAAAATCACTTGCTATAAGGGCAGTATAAACAAAGTAAGGTGGGATTCAAAAGATAGAGAATCACTCTCTGTGTACCACATCTCTGTGGTAATAGAGACCAGGTCTGTCTTCATTATTACTGTATCATGAGAGCCCAACCTAGTCCTTCACACAATAAGTCTTTCCCACCATAACTTAGTCTTTCACATACAATTCAATTGGCATACATTCAATAAATTCATTGGTTAATCAAGCAGCAAGAAAAGAGGAGGTTCAGTCAGGAAAAGTTTTATAAAAGAGAGATGAAAGCAGGTGACATTCTAAGCATGGGAACAGCATAAATAAGGTCACAAAGGTAAGAAAGCAAAAAGCAGCAAGTGGCTGGAGCAGAAAGAATGTTCAGAAACACAGGAGAGGCAATGGTTGGAAAGGTAGTATAACATGATAGAGGACCTACAATGTCCGGGTGAGGTAAAAAAAAATAAATCCTGTATTTAGGAGGGAACTTTAAAAGCTTGTTAGACCTTTCTAAGCCAAGTTAATTTAACCTTTCTTCTTCTATCCTTCCTCTAATAGACATGCAAATGCCCAGTAGTAGATCCAAAGAAGCAACAAGTATGGTTAATCTACCAGTTTAATAACAAAATCCCTTGATTCTTCAGCTACATTACCCAGAGAATTCTAAAGGATTTTGTTCCAGAACCCTATGTTAATAAGTGTTTCATGATGGAATAACTATAAGATTAAGTTAAATTCATCATATTTCTCCCTTCAACGACTCCTCACTGGGATGCTCCAAAGGAAGAGAATATGCAATGTGTCGGAGTTGTCCTCAGTACCCTTCCCTATACCACCCTCATCTACCAGAAGAGTCTAAAGGAACTTTAAGAACACACTCTAGGATACGCTGTTTACATTGTTGAGTAGATAGAAAGAGGGTAATGCCCCAGTGTTTCTGAATATGCAGTTCATCCCTACAAGGCATGAGGATTTTGAGTGAAACCAGAGATGAAGTGATTGAACCAAAATGATGGCAGAAGAGTAGAGCCTGTACATAGCACCTTGCCTATATCTCTCTTTCTTATGCAAACAGCCACACACAGAGAAAAAAAAAAAAAAGATTACCTCCTTTCAAGGGCTTTCATGAGCAGACCTCTTTGTGGTGCTTGTTCTAGCTCTGGCCGAGTTACCATGGATATCAGAAGAGTTAGAGAAAGAATGCAAGAAAGGAATTACTCATGGATGAGTAAGGGTAGTGCCTATAGGAGTTGGGGAATAAAGGATGGGGGGGAATGAAATGAGTAGAGAAAAATCAAGGACGGGTTTGACAGAGGCTCAAAGTTCTGCAAACCTGTACTCCATGTAGCAACATTGATAGGAACACCTTCTTCTTTGAGTGTTCACTTTCAAGGTCTGGTGACTCTCCCTGACAGAGATGCAAACATCCAGCCCAGAAGGGAGAATGACTGATGATTTCCATGGAATTGAAATTCAGTGGCGTGTGAAGTATGCACAGCACCTCTTCAATGTCTGCATTGGACAATTACCAAGTTGAAAAATACAGAAGTACTGTGTAAACTTTGCAAATATTCAAGGAACAAATAGCTCTTTTCTGCATAGCTGTGGTTCTTCCTAATATGAGAGGAAGAAAGGAGGCTGCAAGGGGTGGGAGTAGCAAAAAGCAATAGATAAATGAAGAAAAAGAGTTGGGAGGCCCTTCAGATTTCCTCTCCAGGTAGAAAAGATGGGAAGATGTGAAACGGAGAAGGAGGGAGGGAGCAGGTGATATGCATGCAATAAATCTTTTTGTAAAAGCCTAAAATGCCCCTCAAGGATTCTCCAGCCTCAGGGTGCTCAGGAATTCCCTGAGCAGCAGTTTGCTAGAATGCATTTTCCATACAAATCAAAACTACTGTGAGATATCAACTGTCAGAATGACTGAAATCAGCAACACAAGAAACAACAGGTGTTGGCGAGGATGCAGAGAAAAGGGAACCCTCTTGTTGGTAAGAATGCAAACTGGTACAGCCACTCTGGAAAACAGTGTGGAGGTTCTGCAAAAAGTTAAAAATAGAACCACCCTATGACCCAGCAATTGCACTTGGAGTATTTACCCAAATACAAAAACACTAATTCAAAGGGATTCATGCACCCCTATTGCAGTATTATTTACAATAACCAAATTATGGAAGTAACCTATGTGTCTATTGATAAATGAATAAAGAAGAGCTTATATACACACACACGGTGGAATATTATTCAGCTGTAAAAAGAGTGAAATCTTGGGGCAACTGGGTGTCACAGTGGTTGAGATTTGCCTTCAGCTCAGATCATGATCCTGGGGTCCTGGGATTGAGTCCCACATCAGGCTCCCTGCAGGGAGCCTGCTTCTCCCTCTGCCTATGTCTCTGCCTCTCTCTGTGCTCTCATGAATAAATTTTTAACATCTTAAAAAAGAAATGAAATCTTTCCATTAGCAATAACACGGATGGAGCTAGAGAATATAATGCTAAGCAAAATTAGTCAGATAAAGACAAATGTCGTATGATCTCACTCATATGTGGATTTTAAGAAACCAATAGCACACAGGGGGGAGAGAGAGAGAGAGAGACCAAGAAACAGACTCTTAACTGTGGAGAACTGATGGTTACGAGAGGGGAGGTAGTTGGGGGGATGGGTTAAATAGGTGAGGGGGATTAAGGAAGCATTTGTGATGAGCACCAGATGATATATAGAAATGTTGAATCACTATATTGTTTGCCTGAAACTAATATAACACTGGAATTAACTGGAATTAAAGTAAAAGCTTATTAAATAAATAAATAAAAATTTTAACAAAAAGAATCCATTTTCCAGTGGTCTACCTTATGACTCATTAGGTTTAAGTGTAGTACTCAGAAATCTAACTGAAAAAAAGATTTTCAAGTGACTATGATGCAGATGTCCATAAATCACATAGTTAGATACTGGTGATCTAGTAAAAGTCACTTGGCTTGAGGACTTCATGAAACTAAAATGAGTCATCTTTGAGTGAGCCAAAACAGATGAGCAGACTCCTAGTTGAGGGGTCCAGTCAAGGAATAAAACATAATCGTGTCACCTATGTAGGGGTCCATGTCACAGTCTTGCTTATCAACGGCATAAATGTACGGGTGTATTTGTAACAAGGAGAAGGCCTGCTTTAATTAGGGGAAGTTTGGGAACAAAAAGGAAGAGATATAATGTGGTTCAGGTCTTAATGATGTACAGTCAAATCCATGTAAATACATTCGAAATTCACCCTAACTGTAAAGAAATTGAGCCCAAATGAACTCTTAAAAGAAGGCATCTTTGTATAATGGGTCAGTTCCAGTGTCCCTCTCATAGCCATGCACTAGAGACAGTGAAGTACTGTGATTTAAAGCCCTACATGGCAGAAGGTCAGCCTGGCTTCAGCTTGGTTCTGAAGCTTTCTTCTGTGTAACTCTGGGCAAATCCAAACAACTCTGCCTTCTATGAAATGAAGCCAGGGTTGTTGAAATTATTAACTCTGTAACACCTGTGAGGTACTTAGTACAGGGTAGGAAAACTGTAAACACTCAATTAACATGAAAGAACAGAAAGTTGGGACTAATATTCTCACTCTTTCAGGCTTTTGCCAAAAAAGCAAAATTAGTTCTCCAGGAGAAAAGAAATTAAATGAAGACTAATTCTGAAACCAGGAATTGCCTCCTTAATGAAACATCGATGTACCATGACTACTTCTTTTGAAGTTTTTCACAGCAATGGAGACTAGTTTGTGGCTTTATGCATTCCATTTTCATTCTTTATTAAGAATTTTTAAATGTAGGGGTGGCTACTTAACTGACTCAGTCAGTTAAGCATCCAGGGTCCTAAGATAGAGCCCCAAGTTAGTATCCACTCTCAGCACAGAATGTGCTTGAGATTCTTTCCTCCTCCCTCTCCCTCCCCCACCCCTCCCTCCACTCTTGCCTAAGCATGCCTGCACTTTCTTTCTCAAATAAATAAATAAATATTTTTTTAAAAAAGAATTTTAAAATGTAAACAGGATTTGGCTTAATTCTTAACACAATAAATAAAGAAATTAATGTCCATAGAGCTTATGATTTCACCAAAATCAACCAGTAATTTCAGTACAGCCCTCTCAATGCAGGGACCTTCACACTGTTCACTTATGCACTTTCCCCTATAGACAAGCCTCAACCTAATGCCTATTAGCAATCACAGTGAACTGGAAGTCAGAACACTCCTTCCCCTTGCTACTTTGAACAAGCCATTTTACCTCCTAAACGTCAGTTTCTATGGATATGAAATGGAGATAACACTACCTCTCTCAGAGACAGACAAATCAAGTGACAGTACAGATGTCCGAGTCTTCTATAGATTACAACTCTACATAAGTTTAAAGCACTGGCTTTATCATTGCTATTGCCATCATAATTATTAAAAGTAGCTCAAATTCTCATGGAGATAGGCTTTTAGAAGTTGACCAGGAGAAAATATTCACACTCAAAGCTATACTCAGTGGCAGTTTATATACAACTCATTTGTTCAAATGAATTTCGGAAGATCCATTCCTGTCACACCAAAAAATGCATCAACACATTTATCCAACTAAACAATTTTCAAATCCTACGGACAACAAAAGGACTTTGAGTGAAGTCAGAGCTCAGTGAGGCATTTTACTCTGCTTACAGCACAGAACACATAACTCCCTGCTGTAAAGACAAGAGCTTTCCCAAGTTGTGTGCCATCACTTGAGTGGAACGTGTGGGCAGAAGCGAGGGCAGTGGACCAGGGGGCTGGAGTGTGGGGTGCTCTTCCAGGAGCAAGCTGCCCACAGCCCTGGCTGACCAGCAGAGCAGAGTCAAGGCAGCAGCCAACTACAAATCACTGTGGTCAACCCAGAAATTGTTGGGGCTGAAGGAAGCTGGCAGCCGTGGCTATCCGCAGCATCTAAAGCTGGCTGCCACTGCTGGCTCACTGCTGTTCTCCAAAGCAGAAAGCAGCAGGGAGTCAGTGGACTAGGGGAAGTAGAGCTGAATCCTCTAATGGCAAGGGTGTGATCTTTTCAAATGACCCTCCTTTCTGCAGTGTTGGGGCTTAAAAACTAGAGCATTCCTGGGAGAGGGGTGCAGAGGCCCTATCAGACCAGAAAGTATTAGTTGTGGTGGTGCCCAAGAACAAACTTGGTAGTCCGTTTTTACTAACTGATATTTTTAATAATCCCTTTACCCACAAGCAACTCAGGGATGATATTAGATTTTCTGTGTTTCCAGGGGTTGCTAGGCAACGTTTCTAGGCAGCTGGAGATATTTCCATAGTAAGCAAGTCATGTTCCACGACAAAGGCCATGGTTTGAAAAATACATTTTTCATCTATCATCTATAAACCCAGTGTTTTAATACTAGGGGCCTTTTATCATAGCTAAAATGAGATTCAGCATTTGATAATAGTAACTACAGAGTGCTTTACCATCAGGCCCTGATATAATTCTGCTCTGGGAACACACCAACACCAAAGCACGTGTCAGGTTTTATAGGTATCATAAGTCAAGCATGGTCAACAAAATAAATCAAAGAAAATTCAGCTAGGCAGATATTTTTAATAAAGAGAAGTATATTTTTAAAGAGCTTTTAGAGGTTCTGATTTAATTTCAAACTGGAGAACCAATTGATTTTTCCTGATACTGTTTATTTTCCTTCCCCCTTTTTATTGTTATTTCAAAAAAATGTAAAGTAACCTGTGATACCATGGAGTTTACTTGGGGTCTCCATTTTTTTATTTAAAATATAAAATATGCCAGTGGTCTGCATATTTTTGCTAAATTCTAATTTTGATTCTCTTTAGTTAGATGCTTATGAATAGCCTCAATGTGTGGGATGCTTAAAAAATTTAAATTTTGACTGTGCCTGGAGGTTTATATATATATTTAAACCTGAACCAGAAACCCTGAGCTGCATTTCTGCTGTATTTTACAGAAAATCAGCTTTAACTCTAAACATGTTAATCAATAGTGGATGAAATTATTTCCCATTCTGGCCTACTGCCAGAACCAAAACTATTTCTCTAAAGCCAGGCAGCTATTCCTAATGCAGAGCTCTCTTGACCTCTGAAGGGCATACAGTGCCAAACTTCTAATGCCAAGGAGCTGACAGTCCCATTTCCTGGGCTCCAAAGAATTTTGCAGAATTGGCATTCATACAAGCACTCTTCCAGGGTTTTCTTAAGCACAAAGTAACCCACTCTCTTTCACCAGTAAAAAACACGAGTTGTTGATTCCTCAAGTGCTCAAAATACCAGTTATATTTACCCTATGAAAACCAAACATGAAAGAAAGAGAAAGAAGAAAGAAAAAGAAGAAAGAAAGAAAGAAAGAAAGAAAAAGAAAAGATGGAGGGAGGGGAGAGGGTGACAGAGGAAATATAATAAAATAGTCTTTTACATATATATGGTATCTATTTTTTTATTTTTCATGCAGCTACAGATACCTCATAGAACAAAGAGGCCTGAGCCTGACAAATTTACCAACAGAAGTAGGCAAAGTGGTAAATTTGTACTTTGAGAATAAATATCTTCTGTAATAGACAATTTTCAAAATCAGACATATCTAAAGAATTAAGGTATCCTTAATATTTGTATCCACACCCAATGTTATTAAACAAACCATCAGAATTAAAAAAATAATTTTCTCTTCTGCTAAACAATATACTCCCATCCATTCATTCAACAAATCTTGAGACCCTACTGTATGCCAGGTACTCAGACAGTCTCTGGAGATACAATAAAAGGCATGTTTTCCCTGCTTTCATGAAGCTTAAAGCCTGGAGGTAATATAAACAAGTAGCCAGGCAACTATAGCAATACAATAAGTGTTGGATGGGAGTAAATGCCAAGGCTGGGAGAACCCAGTGGCACTTGGGAGGAAGCCTTCTCCAAGCTAGGACCTGAAGGAGCCAAGCAAAGGTGTGAGGGAAGGGGAGGAGGGAGAGCAGGGGTGTGTCAGACAGAAGGAGCCTTGCGTACTGACGGCAACACTACAGGATGGTTGGAGCACTAAGATGCATATGTGTGGTGAGACTGGGAAACCAGGGCCCAGGTCAGCAATGCCAGGTAAGTCATTGAAAGAACACTGGTACTAATCTATAATATAGCTTAATAAAGAATGGTTAGAGTTTTAAGCTGGAGAGTTACACAATCCAATTCACTTTCTGGAAGTCTCTGCATTAGTCAGCTAAAGCTGCCATAACAAAGTACAACAGACTAGGTGACTTACATAACAGAAATGTATTCTCTGACAGTTCTAGAAGTTAGAAGTCCAAGAACAAGGTGGCAGCAGGATTAACTCCTTCCGAGGCCTCTCTGCTTGACTTACAGATGGCTGCCACGTGTCTTCATGTGGACTTCCCTCTGTGCTTGTCTGTGTCCTAATCTGTTCTTCTTATAAGGATGTCGATCAAGTTGGATTAGGGCCCACCTTAATGACCTCATTTTAACCTAATGACCTCTTTAAAGACTGTCTCCGAATACAGTCTTATTCTAAGGTACTATGGGTTAGGATTTCAACACAAAAATTTGGAGGGGCACACAATTTACCCCATAACTGCCACTTGACTATTAAAGTAGAGAAGGCCCTGGAAAAGGTAGGATTGAAGGAAGGAGAGGTGACAGTAAAACCCAGAGTATGTATTTCCAGAAGGAGGGAGGAGTTAACAGCACCCAAGTTCCTCCTCCAAGGCAAAAATAAGGTATGAACTGAAAGTGTCCTTCAGACTTAGGGACAGGGAAGTCATGAAGACCTTGGTAAGACCAAAGATCAATCACAGGTGCAAGTAACCCCTATGGAAGTTTACCTGTGAAGGCAGAAGAGAGCTAACAGATGACAGAGTCAAGAGAGGACTCATTTTGTCAACAATTATTTAATTCCTCGTGTGCACAAAGGGCTGAGGAAGTACATTAGATGAAATATTGCCATTGGCAAGACCAATATTTTGACCTAATAGAGAAATTACAATTATGTTTTTTAAGAAATAATTTCTAGGGGCACCTGGATGGCCTGCTCAGTTGAACAGCTGCCTTTAGCTCATGATCCCGGAGTCCTGGGATCCAGCCTCACTTTGGGCTCCCTGATATGTGGGGGGTCAGCTTATCCCTCTGCTCCTCCCCCTGCTTGTGCTCTCCCTCAGTCAAATAGATAAATAAAAAAATCTTAAAAAAAAAAAGAAAAAGAAAGGATTTATATACATATAGTCAGAAATGGGAATACACCAAAATGGTAACAATTGCTGAGTTTGGGAGTTAGATTTAGGAGTAATCCATCAACCCTATTTGTTCTCTATCATTAAGAGTCTCTATGGTTTGCTTCCCTTTTTTTTTTTTTTCCTCTGCACACAGGTTCATCTCTTTTGTTCCTTGAATTCCACTTAAGAGTGAAATCATATGGCATTTCTCTTTCTCTGACTGACTTAATACACTTAATAGCTTCATCCACATCATTGTAAATGGCAAGATTTCATTGTATTAATAGCTGAGTAATATTCCACATTATGGAATATTACTTCTTTATTCATCCATCGATGGACCTTTGGGCTCTTTCCACAATTTAGCTATTGTTGGTAATGCTGCTATAAACATTGGGATGCATGTACCCCTTCAAATCTGTATTTTTGTATCCTTTGGATAAATACCTGCTAGCACAATTGCTGTATCTTAGGGTAGTCCTATTATTTACTTTTTTGAGGAACATTAATACCATTTTCCAGAGTGGCTGCGCTGGTTTGCATTCCCACCAACTGTGTAAGCAGGTTCCCTTTCTCCATCCTTGCCAAAATCTGCTGTTTCCTGTGTTGTTAATTTTAGCCATTCAGACAGGTGTGAGATGGTATTTCATAATGGTTTTGATTTGTATTTCCCTGATGATGAGTGATATTGAACATCTTTTCATGAGTCTACTAGCCATCTAGATATCTTCTTTGAAAAAATATCTATTCACGTCTTCTTCCCATTTCTTAACTGGATTATTTGGTTTTGGGGTGTTTGCCACAATCTCTTTTCAAACTATATTAATATATGAGAAGGGATGTAGTAAGGGGAGTTATTTTGTTCAACTTGGGGAAAAAACAAGAAAGAGACTATATTCTCTGCTAATAGCAAAAGAAGAAAGTGTTTCTAGACTCTCTTAACATTTATCAGCAGCATTACAGAGTACAGATCTCAGTTAAATTCTATATTGAGTTAAGGACTCTAGGAGTTTCATGTTGTATGTATATCTTGCCTGCCAATATGATTGACTATAAACTTCTCAAGGGTAGAGATATGTATTCTACCCCTGTGTTGTCCCCACAAAATTCAGCTCAGTGGTTTCACTGCAAGAGTCTCACTAATGCTTAATAAATATTTGCTTGTTAAATTACTGAATGTTAAATAAAATGTTGAAACAGAGAAAAAGCCAGGGCTAAAGTACAGAGACTTTGAAAAAACATAGTCCTTTCTGAGACACTATTTCCACTCCTTGCTTAAATATCTGGCACTTTGGTGATATTGGATACCATTTCCTAGTACTGTTTCCCTGGCCTTGGAAGGAAAGGGTGGTTCACCACTCCCACATCCTTCCTTGGCAATGATAAAAGGAGGCTATTTCTATCACATTTGAAAACAGAACAGAAACACTTTACTTCCAGCTGCTTATTAGACATATTCAATCAACACCAACAATCAATTGTACATCTTTGTTTTGCTGCTAAGATCACTAATGAAATTCAGTTAACCCATACTATAGCAGTTAAGGATCATGTATAAATGTAACTGTAACTGCTTAGTTTCCAAATCACTTCTTTAAACAGATATTAGAAAGAAGCTACTGCAACCCTTCATGCACCAAACTGGATTGGTTCTATTTTAACAAATCCCTAACTCAATTTCATATCATTTCTTCAATCTACAGGTGGGGCTCCTGTTTTCATGTGCAGTAAAGTTTATCAGTCTAATGATAATTTGGGTGATCATGCTGGTAGATATAAAAGCATTTTTTCAGGTAAAATTTCTCACGTATGAGAAAACGTTTCTGTCTCTACACAACTGCAAGATGAAACAACAGTTAATCTCAGTCTGATTTCCTTTCCACTCATAGAGTTTCAGCCACCCAAACTGCCATTTTGGAAGGAAGTATTGAATAGTGGTTGCATGTATAGTCCATTGCAGGTATACCACTTGGGGTCAAACCCCGGGTTTACTGTTTGTATCATGTTGGGAAAGTTAACCTCTTTTGCCTCCATTTTTCAATTCTACAAAGAAGATGCTAAAAATCAAAAATAATAACATAAATACTGAAACATTGAAAATTTAAAGGTAAGTAACTTTCTAACCAGAGAGCCATTTAATATTTTGAGGCAAAATTCACAATTTTAACGATTTTAGTTGTACAATTCATAGCTTTTAGTATATTCATGATGTTGAGCACCCATCATCCTACCTAATTTTCATCACCCCAAAGAGAAACCCCATACCCATTAAGAAGTCAGGCAGTGACTCTCCAATCTTCCCCACTCCCATCCCTGGCAACCATTAATCCACATTCTGTCCTACAATAGAGAGCTCACAAAATTTGTTAAGCAGAATAGTTAGCATATATCTAAAGTTTTGAAGATAACTAACCAAAGAATCAGAAACAATGAAAAGAGATCATCCCTGGGGAGACAGAGTGAAATGTGGAGTAGAGAGAAATAGTACACAAAGCTGCTTTTTTGCTTTGAGTTCTTTAACGGTCAACACATGTATTAATCAATCATTTTAATTAAATTTAATTAATTGATAATTTGATCACTGATAATTTTTCCTTCTAACAAAGAATTTTTAAAATTTAGTGTTTATCTCATCAGATTATTTGAAGATTAAGTGAGATAATATTTGTGAAACATTTGGTGCGTGGCCTGGGACACAGGCCATGTGTATTTGATACATGCAAGGTACCATTATTATTACTAATAATTAGTAACCAGATGTATTAACCAGGGTTGTATGTTTATGTCCCCTCCAAATCCATATTTTTAAATCCTAACCCCTCGTGAGAAAGTATTAGGAGTTGGGGCCTTTGAGAAGTTATTAATTCATGAGGACAGAATTTTTGTGATGGGATTAGTACCCTTATAAGAAGAAACATGAGAGAGTTTACTCCCTCTCTATTCTCTACCACACAAAGGTAGAAGAAGAAGATGGCCATCTGCAAACCACAAAGCAGAACCTCACCAGAGATGGGACCTGCCAGCACTTTAGTTTTGAACTTCCCAGAATCTAGAACTGTGAGAAATAAATTTCTGTTCTTTTAGCCACCCAGTCTTCTGTTACTGTAGCCAGAACCAAGTAATACATTAGGTTATCAGTGTTATATGGCAATGGAATCAGAGATATGTTGGGGGCAGATCCTAGAGTACTTTGATTGAGATAAACAGTGAAGTCCCATGTACTTTATACATACACCATTAGTATAATATCAAAATAATTAAATGCAACTCCCAAATTCTCTCCATTTTTTGGCTGATTGAACAAATTTTGATTGAGAAGAAAAAAAGCATTTTAAATAAAATCAAAAGCTGTAACTGAATTCTGCTATTTGTGTATTGCTATCTATTGAGTTATTGTTAGACAAAGTGGAGAAAAAGGTATTTTGGAGAACCAACAAAACATGGCAGGAATATAATATTGAGCTACTGACCAAACCAAAGTCATAAGCAGTAGGGTGTCTTATCCCACTGTAAAAGAGAAACACGGACCTTCCACAGAAGTTAACACATCAATACCCTTGATTTTTAAATATTTTATCAATGCCACCTATTAACTGTTGAATATCAAAGTGACTAGTGAGGAGTATCACACTGAGATGAGGCTAAATGCTAGCACTAAGATACTAATCACAATCCAAATGTATGCTGTAGAGACCAGATGAGTTAAAGACATTCAGAACTAAAATGGACCTTAGTGGAGCACCTGGGTGACTCAGTTAGTGAAACATCTGACTCTTGATTTTGGCTCAGATCATGATCTCAAACTCATGAGATCAAGCCCTGAGTCAGGCTCCATGCTCGGCATGGAGCCTGCTTAAGATTCTTTCTCTCCCTCTGCCCCTCCCCGACCTGCTCTCACACTCACTATCTCTCTGTGTAAAAAAATAATAAATAAAGTAAAAATAAGATCGACCTTGGCAGCCAGCTCCCCAGTTCTTAATTAAGTCCCTTCTACAACAAAACTGCCAAGTATCCTGCCTGGGAAGTTAAAGAAGCTGCTGAGGCATATGCTGCAAGCAAGAGGAATAATAAAAAGCAAGGATGACAAAAGAAAACTGTCAGGATTTCCTGATACTTTTCAGTCACTTCTAGGAGACATGGAGCTCTAGGTGCTTCTGAGCAGACTTCAAACCTTCTGTAATCTGAGACACAGAATCAGAACAGCGGTGAGCACTTTTGTGAGCATGCCCTAGATTTAAATTCCAGCTCTGCTGGGATGCCTGAGTAGCTCAGTGGCTGAGTGTCTGCCTTTGGCTCAGGTCATGATCCCAGTGTCCTGGAATCGAGTCTCACATCTCCCTCTGCCTATGTCTCTGCTTCTCTCTCTCTGTATCTCCCAAGAATTAATATAATCTTAAAAAAAAAAAAAAAACTCCAGCTCTGCCCCTTAACTTAGCTAGGGTGGCCTAAACTCTCTACATTCTTGTTTCTTCACCCTTACGCAAGGCTATTCAGAGTGTGACATCATGTTTTTGTGAGGATTAATTATACTAATACTCCTTGTAAGGCACTTAGTCCTATGCCCACCAAATAGCATTCATTAAATGCTATTGTAATTGTGTTCAGTAGTAGAAATAACTCTGATCAAAACCACATGTATGTTGAGGAAAGGATTCTTATAACACAAACTGGACTCTGTATCACAATAGCAGAAAAATTTTACTGTCAAATAGTTTTACTTTATTACAACTGAAACTATTGACATAAAGAAATCTGAAAGTAATATCACTTCCTCCTATTGAGTTCATGAGTGTTCCCACTCCAAGAGGAGCTGAGATGTAATCTCTCCCTCTCTCCCTCCCTGGATTCCCAGATCAGTATAGAAATGACAGTTCTAGGGAAGAAAAACACAAAATAATCATCTACTTACCTGGGAAGAATATCCACATAGGAGGCCAATCAATAAGCCAGATGCATGATGTGGGAAATATAAAGTCATCTCTAGTATATTTGTGTATAGGTTGATTCCATTTGGAAATACTGGTTTCAGTTGCCTTAGTGAAACACATTTGCTTTTGGCATACTTTCCCTCCATTCCAGATCTGTTACTGGTCATGAATCTACACAGTCCCATAAAACTCAAATTTGGAAAGAATCCTAGAGAATTTCTGGTTTGGCCTGTTTATATTACAGATGATGAAACTAATGCATGAAGAGATTAAATGGTTAAGTTAATGGCTAAACCATTAAATTAATGGTTGCCCATTACATTTATTAGAAATGGAGTAAATCGGAGCACAAGAAGATTGATTTTAGCCAAGGTACAAAAGAACAAAATGCTTTTCTAGTTATTAACATACAGAATTACTGATTCATTTACTGCACTAACTACAAAATAAAACTCTATTCCTAACTACTGAGAGCAAGAAACTTAATAACAAATAAACTATGCCAAAATGGTTATGGTCACTTTGTTTACACTCAACCACCACAGGATGCCAAGGTGATACCAGCATGCTAATCAATCCTGTCCATCTGGCTAATGTAGTCTTTATAATTTATAATCCAAAGCCTTTGGGCACAAAGACCTATTAACATGCTAATACACCTTCTTACTATTCTAGCTGCTTTTCAATTAGTGATTATCTATAAAGTGAGCCAATGAGAGGCAACTTTTCCAAATGATTAGTACCTTGGAAATCATAGTCAGGCTGGTTGCTGATTAACATTTTTCGTCTTGGCAGTTAACATTTCTCATTCCAACAAATTACTCTAGTGGGTTCAGTTGGTGGCTTGAGGCCATGGAAACCCAAGCCTATTCAATGGCCAATGACTATGCTGAGAAAATATAATTACGACATATGGATATGAGAAATTAATTCACTGGACAAAATGTTATATCAAAATATTTGTTTCTGTTCTAAAAGACATTATGGAAACAATTGCAGAAATTTTTTTTAAAGATTTTATTTATTTATTCATGAGAGAAAAAGAGAGAGAGAGGTAGAGACATAGGCAGAGGGAGGAGCAGGCTCCCCACAAGGAGCCCAGTGCGGGACTCGATCCCGGATCCCAGAATCAGAACCTGAGCCGAAGGCAGACGCTCAACCACTGAGCCATCCAGGCATCCCACAATTGCAAAAATTTGAATAAAAATGTATATTAATGATATTACTGAATTACTTCTGATCATCTTAGGTGTGAAAATGTCATTATGGTACCTAAGAAGGATGCTGAAGTATTTAGTGGTGAAGTGTCATGATGTCTGCAACTTGTATCCAAACAGTTCAGCAACAGATAGATAGATGATAGATAGATAACAGCAATTTTGGCAAAATGTTTTTAAAAATTGTTTCAAATAGGTCTATTACCATACCATCATGAGAGGAGATTTGTACCACAAATGTTTATTTCCAGAAAACTATATGCTTAAAACACCATATTAATAACTAGTATTTGAATTGTGTCACTATTATTCATCTGCCTTTTTCTTTTTCTCCCTAAATTGTTAAGAGTTAACAAATGCATAAGTTAACAAATATTGTGAAAATATTTTAATGCCTTCTCTATCTTGGTACAACTGTCTGATGGACAATAGAGATATTTAAAGTTACATTGAAAAAAATAAAGTAAAATAAAGTTACAATGAGAGCAGTGTTCCTACAATGAAGGTGCACACATTCTGGAAATGCAGTTCCAGGCTTCAGCTGCCTTAAAAATGCCTACTGGTATAGATAGGAATGCTTTTGAGCCATTTACAAGTAGCCCAACATTGCCACTTATATTACCTATTACAATTTTACTTCAGAATCACCTTCACCTTTATGTGGTGTTACTCAAGATCAAACAAGAACATGCTTTAAAAATGTGGCTTCATATAGAAAAAAACATAGTTAACTTTATACTCTCTTTTAAAAATCATTTTATTTTTTAAGATTTTATTTATTTACTTGAGACAGAGACAGAGTGTGCACACACGCAAGCAGGGGAGGGGGTGTGGGAGGATGGGCAGGGGACAGAAGGAGAAGCAGATTCCTCCTGAACAAGGACCATGATGCGGAACTCAATTCCAGTACCCTGAGATCATAATCTGATAAAATTCATTTTAAAATCAACCTAATTGACTGGTTTGAATATGGTGATCACACTAATAGCAGCAGTGAATCTATAAAAATTCAGGGAATGCCTAAAAATTTAAGGCACCTGAGTGGTTCAGTCGGTTAAGTGTCTCTCTTCAGCCCAGGTCATGACCCTGGGGTCCTGGGATGGAGCCCTACATCAGGCTCCCTGCTCAGGGGGAGTCTACTCCTCCCCACCTTCTACCCTTCCCCCTTCCTCATGCATGCATGTGTCCATGTGCATGCACACACACATTCTCAAATAAATAAATAAATCTTTTAAAAAATCAAAAACAATTTTTTAATGTGGACCATTAGACAGGTATGCAAATAAATCAGAACTTAGAATTCCAAAAGAGCCATAAGGAATTGCTGTCAAATTTGTCAAGATTTTGTCTAAATTTTCTTGGTAATATTAAAGATCTAATCCTAAACCAAAAGCAACCATTGAATAATGATTAGAGTAATAAACATTCATTAAAACATCAGAACACCATAGTTGACATTTCCATATGTGTATAAATCCCCCTAATAACTTGCTGTTGATAAGACAAGTATGAAGCTATATCAGTGCAATACAATGTTGTAGCTGTTCTGGAAACAGCCCATTTTCATTTAATAGCAAATTAAGCAGGCTTTTCAGAGTACTAAATGCCAATAAATAAAATGTAAATGTCACATTATATATTCATTCACATATTTGATGACACTGACTTTTTTCCCTTTTTTGTGAAGGAAAATGAATCACAAGTATGTATTAAAAGATCGAGAAATACATTGTTCTATATTAAAGTATTAGATTCAACAATAATGCAAAGCATTAGATTAAAGTATTAGATTCAACAATAATGCAAAGCATTCTGTAATTGCTTCCATAAAGTCAGGAATTTCATGTTTCATCAAGGATAAACTCCAAAACCTTCATGACAGCAAGATGTTGGTTCATGTAATGCTGAAAATAGTAATACAGGCATACCCTTGTTTTATTGCACTACTCTTTATTGTGAGCTTTTTTACAAACTGGTTTGTAACAACCATGTGTGGAGCAAATCTATTGGTGCCATTTTTCCAATAGGATTTGCATATTTCATGTCTCTATGTCATGTTTTGATAATTCTCACAATATTTCAATTTTTTCATTATTATGTTTATTATGATTATCTGCAATTAGTGATCTTCGATGGTAATTGCAGTACCATCAACCCTTTGATCACTTCAATCACTAAAAACAAATTCTAATTGTTTTGAAGCACCATGAACTGTGTCTATATAATATGGCTAACTCAATGGATAAATGTTGTATGTGTTCTAACTGCTCCACCAACCAGCCATTTCCCCATCTCTCTCCCTCTCCCCAGGCCTTCCTATCCCCTGAGACACAACAATATTGAAATTAGGCCAATTAATAACCCTACATAGCCACTAAATTTCTTGAGATGTAATCTATTCCTGGTGAAGATGACAACTGTGGAAATGACAACAAAGATTTAGAATATGTCATAAATGTAGTTTACAAAGCAATGACAATTTGAGAGGACTGGCTCTAGTTTTTTTCTTTTTCAAACACAAAAGAGGTTTACCTATTTATTTTAGAGAGAGAGTGCATGCACACAAGCAGGGGGAAGGGCAGAAAGAGAGGGAGAGAAACTCAAGCAGGCTCTAACTCCCCATTGAGCACAGAGCCTGATAAGGGGCTCAATCTCACCATCCGAGACCATGACCAGAGCCGAAATCAAGACTTGGCCACTTAAACAAATGAGCTACCCAGATGCCCCAACCCCAGTTTTGAAAGATGTTTTACTGTGAGTAAAATGCTATCTAAGAGCATCACATGCTATGGAGAAATTGGTTGTGAAAGTAAGAGTAAAGAAATGCAGCAAACATCATTGTTGCCCTATTTTAAGGAATTGCCACAGCTATCTCAATCTTCAGCAATAACCACCTTGATCAGTCAATAGCCATTAACACTGATGCAACATCCTTCACCAGCAAAAAGATTACCAGTAACTGATATCTCAGATGAGTTTTAGCATTTTTTATCAATTAAGTATTTCTTAATTAAGACATGTACATTTTTATGTACTGCTATTATACATTTAATAGACTACAGTATAGTGTAAATATAACTTTAAATGCACTAGGAAACTAAAAAATTTGTTTGATTCAGTCTATTGCAATATTCACTTTGTTGCAGTGGTCTAGAAGTGAATCCACACTATCTCTGAGGTAGGTCTGTATACACACACATACATATAAACACTTGCAGTTTGAACCTGATTCACATGTTCCTTTCATTTGAAATAGAAACAACACCCTAAAATACACTCCCCCCACACCTAATAAAGACTGGTTGATAGGCAAGCCAAAATCTGGAATTCTGACAAGATTATGTCAACATATTAACTTAGTAAATATTTAAAAAAAAAAAAACAGAAGGTCTTTACCCAAACAATGCCTGATCTAATAAAATAATCATTGAGTTAATAAGAAAGATGTGATAGATGTATTTTTTCTTTGATGCTTATGCAGATCTGCATTTCTGAGAGAATTCTGACTCTATATAGAACTTCATGTGTATGACTTCTTTTAGTGTAGGAAATGAGCTAGAAAAGAACAAGGATAACCACAATAGAGAGAGCAATATTTGAAAAAACTGGAAAAAGAACTACCAAACTGGCAAGATCATAAGAATTTTGACTCAGTAATTTTCAACACATAATCTCTCCCTCCCTACTCCTTCTTTGGCCACAGAATGATATTCTGATAAACCAAATGATTGCAAAGATCCAAGATTCATTTGCTTGGATAGCATCTTCACCTCCTGGATATTCTAAATGGGGTTTTTGTTGTTGTTGTTGTCATCGTTTTTTTTTCCTCTCCTTGCAAAAGTCTTCTTTAAGACAAAAGCAACCTTCCGAGTTCATGACGAAATCACTCAGTATTAAATGCTAATTTATTAGATAGTTATAAAATTGCAGTACCATCAACCCTGGCTATAATGAATCCCTATGGTCTCTGATTTCACGAGGAACCTGACACATCATTGGAAAAAAATGAAGAAACATAATCAAATGTCATTGTTAATGATATTCAATTATTCCACCTGTGACTTGAGCTATTAAAACTATCGCCTTATAATTGCAACTCATCCATTGGGAAAGCCAACTTCAAACATTATCCTAACTTAAAGGTCAGTTGGAAAGTATGCAATTATAACAAAATTTTTTGATAGTTATGAAAATTAATTCATTTTTTATACCTGGTCCCAGGTGATATTTATTCTTTTTTTAATATTTATTCTTTAAAGAATAATCATAGAATATGAGTTAAACTTATTGTATTTACTGTGTGTTTCTCTATGTCTCACACATTTTTTAAAGGAAAAATCAAGAACAAATTTTCCTTACATAATTTTTTCCCAGCAGCCTTTCTTATTCTCAAAACAGCAGTTGCTATTTGTCATGGGACCCACTCTCTTTGTCATGGGACCCACTATGTTTTTGTAGCAAGGAAGTCAGTTTCCTTCCCCTCTTTTGACTCTGTCTCTTATCCACTCTGTCCTCTTGGACTTAATGGCACTGTGCTCTCCTATCTCCTGTTTGCCTCCAATAAAAAGGGAAGAGAGAGCAGTGAGTCGGAAAACAGTGCCCTATTCTTTATTAGCCTAACAAAAATTAAATGTCTTAGTCTTTCTTAGCCTGAGTCCAAGCTGGAAATATATTTTTTTTAAAAACTTGAAAATAAACTTTACCATTTAGCTTCACTTAGATCTTCATAATAACTGTCATTTTTTAAGTTTTCTATGTGCCACGCACTGTTAGGTGCTTTACACACATCTCATTTGGGTCATCTGCTTCTTTCCTTCTCTAGATTTCATTTTTACATGCAAAACTGTTCACTTAAAGTTGGTTTACATTGAGGAATTGATGAGAATTCAGAAATACTGGCTTACCAGTATCCAAACTACTTTGCCAGCAATTACTGTATGACTGTAAGTGATTGGTACTTTTATATTGGGGTAGGAACTCTTAAGCAGAAAAGAGGGTATCAACAAGGTCTGAGGATGCCCAGGAGTCCCTGAGTCTGCCGAGTCCCAAAGTAGGGCACGGAATGAAGAGAACAGCTCTTGCCATGCCGATGAAACTAAAGCTAGTCTAAAACAAACTGCCCATCAGTAACAGGCAGTGAATTATGAGCCCAAATAGGAGGTTAGAAGAACAAGCAAACTCAAGATGTGTAGAAGTGGGAACAGGCAGGAGTGCTCAAACTTGCCCTGAATACACAATTCAAGGCCTGCCACAGCTTTTTATCTGGTTGTTGCAAACAATTTGACTGTTTACCCTAAAGAATTAACTGACCTTAGCATCTGTTTCATTACATGGGGGATGAGAAAGTAACTGTTAGAATGAGATAGGAACTTTGGCACGTCAGTTTCCAGAAAGGAAGCACTGATTCTTCTT
Organism: Canis lupus dingo; assembly: GCF_003254725.2. Lineage (NCBI taxonomy): Eukaryota > Metazoa > Chordata > Mammalia > Carnivora > Canidae > Canis > Canis lupus. Next base: position 17,027,087 of record NC_064250.1, read on the forward strand.
TTTTTTCTTAACCCTTTCTTTAAGAAAGAGTAAAAGTAACATGTATCAAGGATAGATCTTAAAAACCTAATATTGAGGGGTGCCTGAGTGGCTCAGTTGGTTAAGCATAGGATTCTTGATTTTGGCTCAGGTCATGATCTCAGGGTCATGACATAGAATCCACGTGTCAGGCTCCATGCTCAGCGGGGAGTCTACCTGAGATTCTCTTCCTCTGTCTCCCGACTCATATGTATACTCCATTTCTCTCCAAAATAAATAAGTAAATCATTTTTAAAAACAGTATTGATGGAAAAAGTAAGTATGTAGACCTTTTCAAACATTCAAAACACAGGCAAAACAATTCTATATGCTGTTTATAAAAGCACATATGTGTATATAAAAATATTAAAATACACTGGCATTACATCTTGCTTCCCCAGCATTAACTTTCTTATAGACAATGTTTGTGTAACAAAACAATTATTCAAATTTATCAAACTAAGTTGCTGGGACTGAGGCCAGGGAAAGAGGTAATTAATCAGTCAAGTTGGTCATTTGACATTATTTAGAAAAAGAAACAATAAGCACTTTGTATGTTTTCTTACAGATATACTCTATTATTATTCTTATTCTTTTTTCTAGCTTTATCAGCTTGCTTTACCCCTATCTATGAATAATCATAGAATTATACTTATCACAGGATTAGGGAAAAATCAGCCCAGGTTTCAGGAAGAAATTATGGCCTTTATTTTTTTTTAACCCTCTTCTTACAGTTTAGCTAAATCAGACAAATGGACATTGTCCTATTTCAGGTAATTTTAATTCTGCAGTGAGTAGTGGCAGCTAACATTTTGACATAAATTAATTTTGACCCTTTTCCACTACTATCTATTACTAAAATTCTAATTTAAACCTAATTAAGAGTAGTAGTAGAAAGTTGTTAAATCAAATTTCACCTGATCTTTAAAATAAAATACCTATAAAACACTCTTTCATAGATTTCTATAAAGAAATAAGAAAAGTGTTTGGTATCCTTGGTAGCCCAAGGCTCTGTCTAAACACACAAAGAAAGCATTCTTTCTAGATTTTCTCAAAAGAAGCCTTTTTTGTCTTAATGTGTTGGGATGAGGGTGAATTTCCAATTTCACTGAACAAGTTAATCAAAATTTACAGATTGACCTGAGCATGTAGACACAGCCTGAATCCAGCACCAATTCTGTGATGGAGAAGTTTCTCATTTGTTAAACTGCTCTGCCACAATATCCTCATCCTTCCCAGAGCAGCTCAGTGTCATCATGATCCATCACAGAAAATACAGTGAGTACATCAATGAAGGCAGGCATTAAGGTGAACTATTTCAGAGAACAATGCCTTGAGGAAAGAACCATTTGCATTATACACGACCACACTCAGTTCTCGCCCTGGATGGCAAAGGGAAGATGGATATTCCTTGGTCAGATGAACAGTTTATGAGGTTTTGTACTATATAAAGAGACATCTTCAGGGCCTTGTGTATGTACATTGTAAAACCTTGAGATATTTTATGTTACAACATACATATATAATGTGATAATAAAAAAGCTTATTTGTTTCAAAGTCTCTTTTACCCTTGCTTGTATAACCAAACAGCTTGATGCCATTGGCTAAATTTTCACAATGTTCATTATTCATGGCTGCAATGGGAACATGCCCAACTTCCATAGATATATAAATCAGATTTGAGCAGCATTCAGGGTGAGTAATACGATGTCCATATGGAAGCACAGTGTCAGAGATTGAAAAAACTATGTGTTTTTAAGGCCTAGCAGATTCTTTAGTTCCATATTATTTTTATGGCAAGATATTATTCTTCTTTTTAATTCCAAAGATGGTTAAACCACAAGCCAAAAACTATTAGTACATTAAACACAACATTAAAAAGCATAGAACTCCTTTAATAAAAGACAAAAAGTCTTCTTAAGAAGGTGAATTAATAAAAGGTTTAGAAATCAGATCTCCAAATGGAAATTCACTTGCATTACACCAAATGATGTTTTACTACACAACCAATGTAGGCTGCTTAAAGATTTGTAAGTTTATTTTTATGACATCTGTTACTGACAGCAAAGTTATTAGTCAGCAGAAACTACCACTGCAAATAGCATTCTAGCATAAGTGTGAGGACATTCCAAAGAAATGAGAGCTATTGATGAATCTTATTGTCTCCTAAAGATTGAACTGTAAATAGTAGGTTGAATATCAAGCAGCATATTTATGACAACCAAATTACAACAAAGAAGTAAACTTATGTATCAGTCTTGCTTCCTTTTATCCTAAAGATAGCCCAAAATGATGCTTAAAAATAATAATGTTGGATCATGTAAGATATATTACAATATCAGAAAAGAAGAGTTTTAACTGTTTTTTATACTATTGAGGGAGAAAAATGCTCCAGATATCATTAGGAAAACTGGGTTAATCAAAATATTTATGCACTTTGATCTTAGGCTATCTCCATAGGACAAAAGATAAAAGTTTGGTATCAAGTTTGGTAATTACTAGTCTAACCTACACTGTAATCAAAATTTATAACTCAAACCCTTAACTAATTTTTACTACATTAATCATATAAAGATAACAAATGCAGTTCTGATTCATTTTATTATTGGAAACTCAATTTTATTCTGTATGTTCTTTATCTAGTATTTTTATGTAATTAATTCAAATCAGATTTTTATTGATGTACTCTGAACACCTCCTAGAAAAAAATTTAGTTTGTATCTAATTATATGTCACAGTAGTGTCTACTGGTTGACCTAAGTCAGATTTTTGTTGTTGTTGTTTTTTCTTTTTAGGTCAGATGTTTTAAGCAAACCTCACTTTTACCATTTTATAGACAACATTAAATAATGTCATTGGAGTACAAGAACTTTCCAATTGAAAGAAATTTTATACTAATTTCCCATTTATGATTAAAGTAGACAGTGTCTTTTGTGGTCTAACATTGTGGTCTTGCACACTGCAGGATGATGGAAATGGCTGTTTTGTTTTTAAAATATCTTTTATTATAAGTTGAGCATCACTTCATTCCATGTATGGAAGATCTCTATTTAACCACATATTTTTTTAACTTACATTCTTCTTTGGTAGTCAAAAGGCACTGCAGGAATAATTTTTTAAAGCTTTTCCTTTTTTTAAAGACTTTATTTATTCATGAGAGACACAGAGAGAGAAGAAGAGACATAGGCAGAGGGAGAAGCAGTTTCCCTGTGGGAAGCCCGATGCAGGAATTGATCCCAGGACCCCAGGATTGCACCCTGAGCTGAAGGCAGCCATTCAACTACTGAGACACCCAGGGGCCCCTGTAGGGATAATTTCAGTCATTGTTTCTTATATCTTCTTTTTTTGTTATAGTTGTTTCAGAAAGAACTCAATGAATAATTTCATTTAAAAAAAGGGAAGATAACTAAGGAGGTGCAAGACCTATACTCTGAAAACTATAAAATATTGATAAAACAAATTAAAGACAACACAAATGGAAAGACATTCATTGCACACGGACTGGAAGAACAAATACTGTTAAAATGTCCAAACACCCAAAACAATCTACAGATTTAATGCAACCTCTTTTAAGATACCAACAATTTCACAAAATTAGAACTAATAATCCCAAAAGTTGTATGGTGCCACCAGAGTCCCCAAATAGCCAAAGCAATCTCAAAAAGGAGAACAAAATAGAAGTATCAATCCCAGACATAAAATATAATACAAAGCTGTAGTAATCAAATAGTATGATACTGGCACAAAAACAGATACATAAATCAATAGAACAGAACAGAAAGCCCAGAAATAAACCCACAATGACATGACCAATTAGTGTATGACAAAGTTGGCAAGAATATCTAATGTGAAAAAGGTAATTTCTTCAACAAATCGTGCTAGGAAAACTAGACAGTTACATGCAAAACAATGAAACTGGATCACTTTCTTATATCACATACAAAAGTAAACTCAAAATGGATTAAAGACCCAAATAAGAGGAGAACACAGGCAGAAATGTCTCTATCATCAGCCATAGCAAAATTTTTCTAGATATGTCTCCTGAAGAAAGGGAAATAAAAGCAAAAATAAATTATTGGGACTTCATAAAAATAAAAACTTCTGTAGAGCTTTTAGCACACTAAAGGACAATCTACTCAATGGGAGAGGATATTTGCAATTGGCATACCCCATAAACAGTTAATATCCAAAATATATGAAGAACTTATACAACTCAACACAAAAAAGCCCCAAATAATCCAATTAAAACATAAGCAAAAGGCATGAACAAACATTTCTCCAAAGAAGTGATACAGATGGCCAAAAAACACATGGAAAGATGCTCATCACTCATCATCAGGGAAATGCAAATCAAAACCACAGTGAGATATTATCCCATACCTGTCAGAATGGCTAAACTCAAGAAACAACAAGTGTTGGTAAGGATGTGAGGGGAAAAGGAACATTCTTTCACTGTTGGTAAGAATGCAAAGCCGATGCAGCCAGTGTAGAAAATACTATGGAAGTTTCTCAAAAAATTAAAAATAGAATTATCATATGATCCAATAATTCCATTATTAGGTATTTACCCAAAGAATATGAAACACTAATTCAAAAGGATATGCACCCCTATGTTTATTGGAGTATTCATTACAATTGTCAAATTGTGGAAGCAGTACAAGTGTACATCAATAGATAAACGGATAAAGAAAATTTGATATACATACAATGGAATATTACTGAAGAATGAAATCTTGCCATTTGCAATGACATGGGTAGAGCTAGAGGTTATAATGCTAAGTGAAATAAATCAATCAGAGAAAGAAAAGCACCATATGATTTCACTTATTTGTGGAATTTTAGAAACAAAACAAACGAAAAAAGAAAAATAGAGACAAGCAGAAAAATAGACTCTTAACTATAGAGAACAAAGTACAGGTTACCAGAGGGGAGGTGAATGGAGATATGGATGAATGACGTGAAGGGGATTAAGGTACACCTACTGTAATGAGTACTGAGTAATGTACAGAGTTGTTGACTCAGTATAATGTACACCTGAAACTAATATAAAACTATGTTAATTACACTGGAATTGGGGATCCCTGGGTGGCTCAGTGGTTTAACACCTGCCTTTGGCCCAGGACGTGATCCTAGAGTCCTGGGATCGAGTCCCATGTCGGGCTCCATGCATGGAGCCTGCTTCTCCCTCTGCCTGTGTCTCTGCCTCTCTTTCTATGTCTCTCATGAATAAATAAATAAAATCTTAAAAAAGTAATTACACTGGAATTTTTTAAATGGAAATAAATATTTAGTTATGTTGTTCGTAGGAGAAGAGATGAAAGTATAAATTTTCACACATTATATGGTATTTTGTTTGAAGGAGACACAGAGCTTCTCCATTCTCTAGATGTGTTTTCTCAGAGTCATTAGTGAGCAAGCACTATGGCTAAACCAAGTAAATCATAGATATTTTCCATGAAGATCCTGGTACAAGGTGGAATTATTTCAGATGCCCTGTAAATGCCTCTTTGGAAAGTAATAATTGTCCTAAAAGACAAGGCAATGATAATGGAAAATATGTTCTCCATCTATGAACCTCTTTATTTTTAGATTTTGATCTACCACACCTAGATGTATACAATAAATACTTATTCAAGGTGGTTGTGACATGAAGATGGAGGCTGAGAATCATGACCAATAAACTAAGGTACTTTGCTATTTCAGTTGATTTTTAAAATATGTATTTCAACACTTAAGACTTTAGAAAATATTCCATTCTGCTAGAAGTTCTTTTTTTTAAGATTTTTTATTTATTTATTCATGAGAGACACACAGAGAAAGAGAGGCAGAGCCACAGGCAGAGGGAGAAGCAAGCTCCATGAAGGGAGCCTGATATGGGATTCGATCCTGAGTCTCCAGGATCACACCTGGGCTGAAGGCAGTGCTAAACCGCTGAGCCACCCGGGCTGCCCTCTGCTAGATGTTCTGCTAGATATTTGTCTATTTACTTCACAAGCAGTTTTTAAGTACATTTTCAGTAGCGAGGGGAAAATCAGAATTCAATATGGAAAAGAATATGCATATAAACTACCATCACAATGTGATAAAATCCATATATCAGCTCTATAGGAATGTAGAAAAAGAAAAAGAAATATTTAGATCCCAGAAAAATATTTGCATTTGAGCTCTCTCTTTAAAACAACATAAAAGTCCCTGGACACAAAAGGGAATGGAAAAGGAGGGAACGAGAAGAAGACTGAGAGAAAGAAATAACTTGTGGAAGAGTATAGGTAAGAAGAAAATTCAATAGCATCTTCCTGCAAGAAGTCTGTTGCTGACTGGAGAAAGTCTCCACTATACTCACAAATTTAGAAACAAAAAAGCAGAATGGATATACTTATCTACTTTCTTTTTCTGAGATGTTATGGAAACTATTCCTGAGAATAGTGAAAACCAGTGAAACTAGAAAAGTTAGGAATGGTGCTAATGTCCTCTTGGAAGTGAACGCTCCAGAGCAATTCACTAAATGTAAAAGTGACCCCAAACCTCTAGTATGAGACACCCCCTGCCAGAAAAAAAAAGATGAACTGTTTCATGGCCTTTAACACTCTTTTAGGGGAAAGAGCAAAGCCTGAGTATTCTAAGAATGCTGAGTTCCCTCCCTTCCTTGTCATTCCCTCAGATGACAGGGAAGTGGAAAGGATGAAATTTCATCCTTTTCACTATACTTGGAGAGAAAAAAAGAAATAATTGCTTTCAAGATATTCTGGGAAGAGGGCTACCTGGGTAACTCAGCAGTTGACCATCTGCCTTGACTCAGGGCATGATCCTGGGGTCCTGAGGACCCCAAAAGGGAGCCTGCTTCTCCCTCTGTCTCTCATTAATAAATAAAATCTTTTTTAAAAAAGATATTCTGGGAAGAAGATCAAGTTGCTCATACCTTATCAAAAGAAATAGACCATCTAGTCAGAGCACCAAGCTTGACAAAGGTTAAAAAAAAAATGGTGTGGATACTATGTAAACTTGCTACAGACAAGTGACATGCATGCAAAAGCCAAAGAAAGAAACCAAGATATAAGAAAATCATAATTCAAAGAATAAAAGAAAAATAGTGCAATTAATTGTTTCACACCATAAAACAAAAATATCAACTAAAAAAAAAAAAGAGAGAACCCAAAGACTAGTTGTTAAAACAGAATGACAACATATAATTAAGTATGAAACAAGGAACAGGATAGACACTGCTGAAAATCATATTCGTTAACATAGGAAAAGACATAAGATAATCACAGTGACTTTTTGTTTTTGGAGAGAGACACAGAGAGAGGGAGAGAGAGAGGATGGGACAGGGGCAGAGGGAGAGCAGGAGAGAGAATCTTAAGCAGATTCCATTCCCAGTGCATGATCCTGATGCAGGACTCAATTTTACAACCCTGAGATCATGACCTGAGCCAAAATCAAGAGTTGGATGCTTAACTGACTGAGCCACCCATGTGGCCCATCACAGCAACTTCTTAGAGGAAAAAAGATAAAGCTACTAGGCAAAATCTAAAAGAAATGGAATAGAAAAATGATCCAAGGGTAAGAGAAGAGCACACAGGAAAACACACAAGGAGAATATTTCCCCAAAGTTACTGGCTTGGAACTTGAGAGGGGCTGAATTTTGTGAGTTCTTACAACAAGCAGGGCTTAAAGCCTGGAGTTTTTTTAAAGGTCAGCCAACATTCTGAGATAGAGCCCAAAGGACACTGTGCTACTCCTGGAGAGAAGATAGGCAAACAACTCATGGGGCAGACAGTGTGGCAACAGCAATAAAGAATGTCTGGGACACACAGAATGGAGATTATTCATTCTTCTCAGAGTGTATCCCTGAGAGGCAGTGTTTACAGAGAAGCCTCTCCAGGAACAAAGGAGCTGACTGGTGCCATTTCCCTCCCTAACTCCTCAGCGTAAACACAGAGCCACTTGCAGGAAACAGCACAGCACAGACACTGACTGCCTAACTTGCTTACAGCAAGCCCTACTGGTGCTTTATGGTATTACCCTTCTCAGTTAAGCCTGCCTTAGCCCCAGTGTGGCAGGCCTCTCTGCCAGATGATCACATCAAACCCCTGCCTACATCATGTCTTCCAATCAGAGAGTTCTGCAGGGCCTCAGTTCTGGTGGAGTTGGCATCAGGTCTCATTTCACAAGCAGACCAGAACACACTTGGTTAAAACTCACCACATTCAGGTGAGGGACCAAATACTGCCCAAAGCAGGCAAGAAGACCTCTGCAGAGGACTGGCCTTAGAATAGAGCAGCTAGAACACAATAGCAGAGCACCTACAGCACACGCCAGATACACTCCCTTAAGTGCCAGGCCTGGTCACTACATCATCTCTTCTTCATAAGAGCAGCACACTCAGGAGCAGGAGACATAACTAGCTTCTTCAACACAAAGAAGAAGGCAGAGACTTAGACAAAATACCAAAATGAAGGAATTTACCCCAAATGAAAAAACAAGATAAGGCCATGGCCAGAGATCTAAGCAAAACAGATATAAGTTACATACCTGATGGAGAATTTAAGGCAATAATCATAAGGACATTCACTGGGCTTGAGAAAAGAAGAAAATATAAGTGAGACCTTTACCACAGAGATAAAAGGGGTGCCTGGGTGGCTCAGTCAATTAAGCATCCAACATCAGCTTAGGTCATGATCTCAGGGTCCTGGGATTAAGCTCTGCATCGGGCTCTCTGCTCAGCAGGGATTCTGCCTCTCCTTTCCCTCTACCCTACCCCCATTTTCGTGCTCTCTCTCTCTCTTTAATAAATAAAATCTTTCTTTAAAAGGAGATTTAAAAGAATCAGAGATGAATGATGCAATAAACAACATTGGAAACGGGCTTTTTAAATGAACTATAGGCTGGAAGAAGTAGAGAAATGAATTAGTGACCCCAAAGACAATATAGTGGAAACCAATAAAGTTGAACAAAAGAGAGAAAGAAGAATTCAGCAATACAAGAATAGACAGGGAATTCAGTGATGCCATCAAACATAGTAACATTTGTATAATAGGAGTCCCCAGAAGAAGAAGAGAGAAAAAAGAGATCAGAAAATATTTCAAGAAATAATAGCAGAAAACTTCGCTAATCTGAGGAAGGAAACAGACATCCAGACTCAGGAGGCAGAGAGCACTCCCAACAAAATCAACAAAAGTAGGCCAAGTTGTAATGAAACTTACAAAATATAGTGATAAAGAAAAAATCTTAAAAGGAGCAAGACAAAACAAGTCTTAATTTACAAGGGAAAACCGACAAGACTAGCTGAGATTTCTCAATAGACACTTGGAAAGTCAGAAGGGCGTAGCATGATATATTCAAAGTGCTGAAGAAGAAAACTCTGCAGCCAAGAATACTCAACCATCAAGGCTGTCATTCAGAATTGGAGAGATAAAGAGTTTCCCAGACAAACAAAAGCTAAAGGAATTTGTGACCACTAAATCAGCCCTTCAAGATATATTAAAGAGAACTCTTTGAGCGCAAAGAAGAGATCAAAAGTGACAAAGACAAGAAAGGACCAGAGAAAACCTCCAGAAATAATGATTAAACAAGTAATAAAATGGCAATAAATCTGTATTTATCAATAATTACTTTGAATGTAAATGGATTAAATGTTCCAATCAAAAGACAAAGACATCCATTCCAGCAGAATGGATCAAAATATGAGACCAATCTATATGCTGCCTACAAGAGACTCATTTTATACCTACCAGCACCTACAGATTGGAGGTAAGGGGGTGGAGAAATATTTAGCATGCAAATGGATGTCAAAAGAAAGCTGGAATAGCACTACTTATATCAGACAACAAGACTTTAAAACAAAGACTGTAGAAAGAGACAAAGAAGGGCATTATATAATCATAAAAAAGACTATCCAGAAAGATAATATAACCATTGCATATATTTATGCACCCAACATGGGAGTATCCAAATACGTAAAGCACTTAATAGCAAACATAAAGGAAGTAGTTGATGATAACACAATAACAGTGGGAAACTTTAACATCACACTTAAATAAATGGATAGGTCATCTAAACAGAAAATCAATATGGAAACAATGGTTTTGAATGGCATACTGGAATAGATGGACTTAACAGATATATTCAGAATATTCAGAATATTCCATCCCAAAACAGAAAGCAGAATACACATTCTTTTTAAGTGCACGTGGAACATTCTCCAGAATAGATTACATATTAACTCACAAAACAGGCCTCAATAAATAGAAAAATAAAAAAATACAAATAGCCCAATTCTATTGAAACTATAAGCCAACCACAAGAAAAATCTGGAAAGACCACAAATACATGGAGCTTAAACAACATGCTCCTAAACAATTAATTGTTCAACCAAAAAATCAAAGAAGAAAACAAATGAAACAAATGAAAATGTAAACACAGTTATCCAAAATCTTTGGGCTGCTGCAAAAGTAATCTTAGGAGGAAATATATAGCAATACAGACTTACCTCAAGAAACAAGAAAAATCTCAGATAAATAATCTAATCTTATACCTAAAGGAGCTAGAAAAAGAACAACAAATAAAACTTAAAGCCAACAGAAGAAAGGAAATAATAAAGATTATAGCATAAATAAATAATATTTAAAAAACAGAACAGATCAATGAGCTGGTTCTTTGAAAACATGTTTAAAAACTGACAAATCTGAGGATGCTTGGGTGGCTCAGTTGGTTAAGCACCCAACTCTTGATTTTGGCTTGGGTCATGATCTCAGGGACATGAGATCGAGCCCTACTTTAGGCTCTGGGCTCAGTGCAGAGGCTGCTTGGGTTTCTCCCTCCTTCACCCTTGCTCCTCCCCCTGTTCATGCTAAAGAAATTTTAAAAATCTTAAAAAAATCCTGATAAACCTCTAGCCAGACTTATCAAAGAGAAAGAGAAAGAGAGAGAGAGAGAGAGAGAACACAAATAAGATCGCAAATGAGAGGGGAGAAATAATCAACCCTACAGACATACAAACAATTATAAAAGAATATTGTGAAAAACTATATGCCAACAAATTTACAACCTGGAAGAAATGGATAAATTCCTAGCAACATATAAACTACCAAGATTCAAACAGGAAGAAATAGAAAACTTGAACAGACTGATAACCAGCAAAGAAACTGAATCAGTAATCAAAAACTCTGAACAAATAAAAGTCCAGGGCCAGATGGCCTCCCAGGGGATTTCTACCTAACATTTAAAGAGGAGTTAATACCTATTCTTCTTAAACTATTCCAAAAAATAGAAAAGGAAGGAAAACTTCCAAACTCATCCTATGAAGCCAGTATTACCCTGATACCAAACTAGATAAAAACTCCACAGAAGAGAGAAAGAGATTACAGGCTAATATCCTTGCTGAAGATGGATGCAAAAATTCTCGATAAAATACTAGCAAACTGGAGTACTTAATATGGTGGAGGAGTAAGGGACCCTAATTTCGTCTGGTCCCTGAATTTAGCTAGATAGTTACCAAATCATTCTGAACACCTGTGAATTCAACTGGAGATATGAGAAAAGAATCGCTGTGGTCCCACAAAGAGAAAAGTGACCACTTCTTGAAAGGTAGGAAGTGTGGAGATGTGAGTCCGAGGAGATATATCAGAAGATAAACCACAGCAGGGAAGGAGCTTCCTTAAACTGGCTACTGGAAAGTGCTATAAGCAGTGGAGCACAAAATTGGAACTTTCAGAAGTCTGCTCTGATGAGGGACATCCCTGCTTGAAAGGTGCTCAGGTGGCAAAGTGGGGTGGAATCCCAGGTGGGACAATATGGTTTCAGGATCCCCAGGGTCACAAAGAATGGAGGTCCTTGAGTGCAGCAGAGTTCCCAAGCACCAGATCAGGGAAGCCAGCTGCCAACAGTGAGTCCAGGCACTCGCTTTCTGCTTGGTGTTACCATAAGCCAAAAACCACTGGACGGTTGGGCAACCACTCTCTGAGCAGGGGCCCAGTAAGTGGCAGAACAAGGGCAAGACCCCTCCCCCCCAAAATGGCTCGGGTCTGCACTACAAGAGTCCATAAAGTTTGGAGACTCTAAACGGTCGTGCCTGAGATAAAAATGCTCAGTAACAGACTGGGTGAACACAGAGTTCTGAAATAAACCAGAGAGACAGGAATGATTCACTGTTTTTCCATAAGGGATCACTAAATAGGAAGGGGCCTGAACTTTCAGCACCAGGGCTAGCGACTGGGGCATCCCCATTTTCATCCCCCACCCCCACCCCCCAACAGTGCCAAAAGCCTTCAGAAAGCAAAACAGCACCACATAGTGCAATCCAGAGCTGCTGACAAGGAACCCGGCCCCTAAGCAAAGGGGGCACAATTCCACCAGGGCAAAGCAATTTCAGAATCAGCACCTCCTCCCCAAGAGAACCAGTAGGAACTTCCAGCTAACACCAAGTTTACCAATCATACAGAACTGCAAATCTTTTTTTTTTTAATTTCATTTATTTATTCATGAGAGACACACAAACGGAGGGGGGGGGGGCGGCAGGGACAGAGGGAGAAGCAGGCTCCATGCAGGAAGCCTGATGTAGACCTGATCCCGGGACTCCACGATCACGCCCCCCCCCCGCCTCCCCAGCTGAAGGCAGCGCTAAACCGCTGAGCCACCCACAATATTTGCGGCTGTCCGCAAATATTTAGTTTTTAGTACATAGCATTAGTGGGTTTTTTTTTTTAAGATTTTATTTATTCATGAGAGACACAGAGAGAGAGAGAGGCAGAGACACAGACACAGGCAGAGGGAGAAGCAGGCTCCATGCAGGGAGCCCGACGTAGGACTTGATCCCACTTCTCCAGGATCAGGCCCTGGGCTGAAGGCGACGCTAAACCGCTGAGCCACCTGGGCTGCCCTAGTGGGTTTTTTAAAATCAGTTTTTAATTTTTCAGTTTTATTTTTTTCTTTTCAGTTATTTTCTTATTTTATCAATTTTTCAGTCCTTTTTAATTATTATTTTTATATTAACATTATATATATTTCATTTTTGGTTTCCTTTCATTGTATTCAATTTTATTTTTGTATAAATATATCTCTTTTTTTTCTTTCCCATTTTGGGATCCATTTTCTTTTAACAGACCAAATTACACACAGGATCTAGCTTATTGTTTTACTTCGTGTTTGATTTTTTTGCTCTTTTTTTGAGGGGCGGTTCTTCTGATTTGTTTTGTTTGTATTTTTCCGGTATAGTTGCTATGTGTGTATTTTCTCTCTGTTTCATCTATTCTTTTCTGGATACAGTGATGATATGGAAAAACTCACCCCAAAAGAAAGAACAGGAGCCAATATTCACTGCCAGAGATTTACTCAATATGAATATAAGTAAGATGTCAGAACTAGAATTCAAATCAACAATTATAAAGATACTAGCTGGGCTTGAAAAAAAAACATAGAAGACACTAGAGAATCCCTTTCTAGAGAAATAAAAGAACTAAAATCTAATCAGGGTGAAATCAAAAACAATATTACTGATGGGAAAAAATGGAGGCTCTAACTACTAGGATAAGTGAGGCAGAAGAGAGAATCAATGATATAGAAGACAAAATAACGGAGAATAAGGAAGCTGAGAAAAAGAGAAAAACAACTACTGGAACATGAAAGGAGGATTTAAGAGACCAGTAATACCATAAAGCAAAATAATATTAGAATAATAGGGGTCTCAGAAGAAAAAGGGTGGCAGAAGGTTTATTTGAACACATTATAGCTGAGAACTTCTCTAAGCCGGGAAGGAAGCAGGAGGCATTCAAGTCGAGGAGACATAGAGAACCCTTCAAAATCAATAAAAATAGGTCAACATCTTGACATATAATAGTGAAGCTTGCAAATTTCAGAGATAGATAAAGCGAAAATCCTGAAAGCAGTTCAGGACAAGAGGTCTATAACCTCCAAAGGTTGAGACATAAGGCTGGCAGCAGACTTGTCCACAGAGATCTGGCAGGCCGGAAAGGACTGGCATGATATATTCAGGGTGTTAAATGAGAAAAAATATGCATCCAAGAATACTTTATCTGGCAAGACTATCACTCAGAATAAATGGAGAGATAGAGTTTCCAAGACATATAGAAACTAAAAGAATTTGTGATCACCAAACCAGCCCTGCAAGAAATATTCATGAGGATTCTTTGAGCAAAGAGGGCCCAGAGGTAACAAAGACTAGAAAGGAACACAGATAATCTACAGAAACAGTGACTTGACAGGTAATACGATGGCACTAAACTCATATCTTTCAATAATTACCCTGAATGTAAATAGGCAAAATGTTCCAATCAAAAGACACAGAGTATCAGATTGGATTAAAAATAAACAAGACCCAGGATGCCCAGTTGGCTCAGTGGTTTGAGCATCTGCCTTCAGCTCAGGGTGTGATCCTAGGGTCCTGGGATCGAGTTCCACATTGGGCTCTCTGCAAGAAGCCTGCCTCTCCCTCTGCCAATGTCTTTGCCTCTCTCTCTGTGTGTCTCTCATGAAAAAAAAATTTTAAATCTTAAAAAAAATAATAACCATTGATATGCTGTCAACAAGAGTTTCATTTTAGACCCAAAGACACCTCCAGATTGAAAGTGAGGGGGTGAAGAAACATTTATCATGCTAATAGATAATCCAAAAAAGCTGGAGTAGCAATTCTTATATCAGACAAATTAAATTTTAAACCAAAGACTATATATAATAAGAGATGAAGAAGGACACTACATCATAATAAAAGGTCCATCCAACAAGGATATCTAGCAATTGTAAATATTTATGCTCCTAACTTGGGATGAGCCAATTATATAAACCAATTATTAACAAAATTTTAAAAACACATTGATAATAATACAATAATAGTAGAGGGCTTTAACTCCTCACTCTCAGCAATGGACAGATCATCTAAGCAGAAGATCAACAAGGAAACAAGGGCTTTGAATGACACACTGGACCAGATGGACTTCACAGATATATTCAGAGCATCTCATCCTAAAGCAACAGAATACACATTCTTCTCGAGTGCACATAGAACAATCTCCAGAATAGATCACACACCAGGTCACAAATCAGGTCTCAATTGATACCAAAAGACTGGGATTATTCCCTGTATATTTTCTGACCACAATGCTTTAAAACTTGAATTCAATCTCAAAAGAAAATTTGGAAGAAACACAGAGAGAGGTTAAAGAGCATCCTAATAAAGAATGAATGGGTCAACCAGGAAATTAAAGAATTTTAAAAATTTATGGAAACAAATGAAAATGAAAACACAACAGTTCAGACCCTTTGGGATGCAGCAAAGGCTGTCTTAAGACAAAAGTATATAGCAATACAGCTCTTTCTCAAGGAATAAGCCTCAAATACACATGCTAACTTTACACCTAAAGGAGCTGGAGAAAGATGAGTTAATAAAGCCTAAATACAGCATGAGCAGAGAAATAATAAGGATTAGAGCACAAATCAACTAAAAAGAAATCAAAAGAACAGTAGAACAGATCAATGAAACTAGAAGCTGTTTTTCTTTGAAAGAATATAAAAGATCAATAAACTCCTGGTCAGACTTATCAAAAAGAAAAGAGAAAGGACCCAAATAAATGAAATTATGGATGAAAGAGGAGAGATCAAAACCAACATTGAAGAAATACAAACATTATAAGAGCATATTATGAGCAACTATACCAACAAATTAGGCAAACTGGAAGAAATGAATGCATTCCTAGAAACATACAAACTACCAAAACTGAAACAGGAAGAAATAGAAAACTTAAACAGACCCATAACCAGCAAAGAAATTGAAGCAGTATTCAAAAATCTCCCAGCAAACAAGTCTAGGACCTTATGGCCAGCAGAAGTCTACCAAACTTTTAAAGAATTAATACCTATTCTTCTGAAGCTGTCTCAAAAAACAGAAATGGAAGGAAAACTTCCAAACTCTCTCTATGAGGCCAGTATTACCTTGACCCAAAACTAGACAAAGACCCCACCAAAAAGGAGAATTACAGACCAATATCCCTGATGAACATAGATGTCAAAATTCCCACCAAGATACTAGCTAATAGGATCCAACAGTATATTAAAAGGATTATTCACCATGACCAAGTAGGATCTATTCCTGGGCTGCAAGGTGGTTCAACATCCAGAATATACCACATTAATAAAAGAAAGAACAAGAATCATATGATCCTCTCAATAGATGCAGAAAACACATTTAACAAAATAGAGCATCCTTTCTTGATTAAAACTCTCTACAGTGTAAAGAAACATACCTTAATACCACATACAAAAAACCCACAGCTAATATCATCCTCAACAGGGAAAAAACTAAGAACTTATCCCATAAGGTTATGAACACGACAGGGATATCAGCTCTCAACCCTATTGTTAAAATTAGTACTGGAAGTCCTAGCCTCAGTAATCATACAACAAAAAGAAATAAAAGGCATCCAAATCAACAAGCTGTCAAACTTTCATGGTACTTTATATGGAAAACCCAAAAGACTCCATCCAAAAATGGCTAAAACTCATATAGGAATTTGGCAACATGGCAGGATATAAAATTAATGCACAGAAGTCAGTTGCATTTCTATCACTGACAATGTGACAAAAGAAAAAGGAATCAAGGAATCAATCCCATTTACAATTACACCAAAACCATAAGATACCTAGGAATAAACCTAACCAATGAGGTAAAGGATCTGTACTCTGAAAATAATAGAACACTTATGAAAGAAATTAAAGAGAACACAAAGAAATGGAAAAACATTTTATGATCATGGATTGAAAGAACAAATATTGTTAAAATGTCTATGCTACTCAAAGCAATCTTCCCATGCAATATAATCCTTATCAAAATACTACCAATATTTTTCACAGAGCCTAGAACAAACAATCCTAAAATTTGTATGAAATCAGAGAAGATTCTGAATAACCAAGTAATGTTGAAAAAGAAAACCAAAGTTGGAGGCATCACAATTTCAGACTTCAAGTCATTATTACAAAGCTGTAATCATCAGGACCGGATGGTATTGGCACAAAAACAGACACATAGATCAATGGAACATAATAGAAAATCCAGAAATGAACTCAACTATATGGTCAATTTTTCATCAACAAAACAGGAAAGAATATGCAATGGGAAAGACAGTCTCTTCAACAAATGGTGTTGGGAAAACTGGATAGCTATATGCAAAAGAATGAAACTAGATCACTTTCATACACTATACACAAAAATATATTCAAAACGGATGAAAGATGTAAATGAGAAACATGAAACCATCAAATACCTAGAGGAGAATACAGGCAGAAACGTCTCTGACATCAGCCACAGCAATATTTTTCTAGATATGTCTCCTAAGGCAAGGGAAACAAAAGCAAAAATAAACTATTGGGACTTACTCAAAAAGCTGCTGCACAGCAAAGAAAATTATCAACAAAACTAAAAGGCAATCTATGGAGTGAAAGAAGATATTTGCAAATGACATATCTGATAAAAGATTAATATCCAAAATTTATAAACTTTAAATAAACTTATAAAATTCAACACTCAAAAATAAATAATCCAATTTAAAAATGGCAAGACATAAATAGACATTTTTCCAAAGACATACAGATGACCAAGAGACACATGGCTCAATATCACTGATATCAGGAAAATGCAAATCAAAATGAGATAAATATTGCAAATCAAAATGAGATATCACAATGAAATACATAACCTCATGCCTGTCAGAATGGCTAAAATCACAACAAGAAAACAACAGGTGTTGGTGAAGATATAGAGAAAGGAGAAATTTCTTGTTGGTCGTGGGAATGTAAACTGGTGCAGCCACCCTAGAAAAGTGTATAGAGGTTTCCCAGAAAGTTAAAAAAAGAACTACCCTACAATCCAGCAATTGTACTACTGCATATTTACCCAAAGAAAACGAAAGTACTAATTCAAAGGGATACAGCACTCCTATGTTTATAGCAACTTTATCTATATAGCAGCCAAATTATGGAAATAGCCCAAGTGTCCAATGACTGATAAAGAAGATATGAAATATTACTTAGCCATAAAAAAGAATGAAATCTTGCCATTTGCAGTGATATGGATGGAACTAGAGAGTATTATGCTAAGCAAAATAAGTCAGAGAAAGATAAACACCACATGACCTCACTCATATGTGGAATTTAAGAAGCAAAACAAATGAGCAAAGGGAAAAAAAAGAGAGAAAGGTGAAACAAGAAACAGACTCTTAACTATAGTGAACAAACTGATAGTTACCAGAAGGGAGGTAGGTGGGGGCAATGGAACAAATAGGTGATAGGGTTAAGGAGAGCACTTCTCATGATGAGCGCTGGGTGTTGTATGGAAGTGTTGAATCTACTATACATCTGAAACTAGTATTTCACTGTATGTTAACTGGATTTTAAGTAAAAGAAATAATTTTACTGGGTACTCCATATGTAGTGAGACTATCTAAGGTGCTGAATATACAACAGCAAAGAAACAAAATCCCCTTCTTCAAGGAGTTTGCAAGAAGAGGAGAACAGAAACACCAAGAAAGTGAGCATATACTATATCAGAGAGCTATAAAATAAGCTGTAAGATAAGCTTGCTCTTATAATCTGTATAAGAGCAAGATGACCATATGTTCCAGGGTGCCAGGGCCGGTCCCAATTTATGACTCTTGTTTCAACTTCCTATCTAATTGGAGCTCCTTTTAACTCAAAAGTTCCTATTATGGATGATATATGTTCACCCCTAGCAAGGATGATATGAAATGCTCTAGCATGGGAGTCTGAGAGGATGGCCAGAGCAGTCCTCATGATAACAAAGGGAGGGAGCAAGCCATGGATATATCTAAAGGAAGATGTACTTCAGATAAAGGGAGCAACAAGAACGAAGACATTTAGGCAGAACATGACTGGCATCTTCCAAGACCACAAAGAAATCCCAGGGGGATGGAGTAGGAGGTGAGTTCAGAGGGGTTGAAAATGGAAGGAAGGGAGAGTGAGATAGTCATTTTAAAAAAATTAAAATAATGGGGCAGCCCTGGTGGCCCAGCGGTTTAGTGCCGCCTGCAGCCCAGGGTGTGATCCTGGAGACTGGGGATTAAGTCCCACGTCGGGCTCCCTGCATGGAGCCTGCTGCTCCCTCTGCCTGTGTCTCTGCCTCTCTATCTGTGTGTGTGTGTGTGTGTGTGTGTGTGTGTGTGTGTTTCTCATGAATAAATAAAATCTTTAAAAAAAATTAAAATAAAATAAGCTCGTTTGGCTTTTACCCTGAGTGAGATAAGAAGTTGAGAGGATTTTAAGGAAGAAATTATTTGAAGTGACATATTTTAAAATAATCTGGCTCCTGTGTAAAAACTAGACCACAGGAAGCAAGGGTAAAAATGGAAGAATGGGAGACTATTGGAATAATCCATATGAAGGATAAAGGAACCAGGGTGAAGTAGTGGAGGTGAATGAGAACAAAATAGGATGAATTATTATCATTAAGTCTTCCTTCTATTTTCTTGTATTTTTAAATTTAACAAAATTAACATTTTAAAAGAAAGAATAATGGTAACAGCTTTGAGAGACGTTTGAGTAGAATCTAACAGAAGCTAATGGCCATTTGAAGGAAGTAAAGGAGGGTCAGTCCTTTAAAAGATTATCAAGTTTTGGGCTTAAGCAGCAAGAATCATCCACCATTAATCAAAACAGGAAAAGCAGAAATTGTAATAAACTTTCATTGTTAGAGCATTTAATTCAATTACCCACAGAAGAGACTTAACCAGACACTAACCAAGCAACATACATATAAGTTTAAGACAGCAATCCAGGTCTGAGGAATAGAGACCTGCTAGGGACTACCAAACTTCACATGTCAACTTGTCTGATTCAGTATCCATCCAACCCAGAGAAAGAGATTCAAAAGTATTTTTAAAGTCCCTATTTAAAAATAGAACGTTGCTGCTGCAAGTTTTCATTGTAAACTTGCTACAGAGATAAAATATGACTGTTATCTGTGATGTCGACTTAATGTTTGCTTTATAATTTATATAGTCCTCTTTTTGTCTTAAATGTATTTTTAAAGGCTTTTTGAACATTATAGACTATATAACTATATTACCATGCCTGCCTTATAATATAATACAATCCCCATTTATATCTTATTAAGCTATCTCCAGTCTTCCTTAATAATATTCTTGTCTTAAACAATGTCATCTTGCACTAATATGATGCAGATCTGGAGAGACTAGAGTTGTTCCATCTGTCCAGCACCAAATGGAGAAACCAAAGTTTGTAAAATCTTACTTAAATTTTATCTATCCCATAGGGCAACTTCATACATTGTTGCTTTTATTTTTCATTATAAAACTAAGTTAACCAGATATAAATTTTTCTTCTGAAATTTCCCTTTACTTTGACTTTAATAGGTATTTTTAAAAAGCACCCCCCCCCCCCCAGTCTGTGATTGGTGAAGCATGACAAGCAAAAAGGATGTCCTGGCAAAAAGCCTCATGTCTTTTACTCATAAAACATATTTATGATGGAAAAAAGTGATAAAATAGGACAGTATGAGCTCATCCCAGTCACTGATGTCATTCTATTCACACATCTGCAAAGCCTCAGCTCTCAACTATCCACCCTCAGGAAGAATTCGGCAAGGCAGATTTCTCATTTTCCTAATTTCAAGGTGACTGAAGCCCCAGAGTCCCCTATAACTGCTGTTCATGGGCATTTAGGATTTACACTCTTTGGGAAATAGACAATTCATACATTTTAACACTCAAATCAACCTTGAGTGCCCTTCTATCCTTCTTCAAGTAATAAAGACATGATGATCAATTTTGCACATTTTCTCACTGGCATCTTACATGGGCTGTGAAAGTTTAATAGGGTTCTATTTCTGAAAACTATGCTATGTTGCTTTAGCTATTCTAATACCCAAGGATTTGGAAAGGTAAAACATTCATTCTGTTGATTTGGAAGATATTTCCAGAGAAAAGAAATCTGAGTTGCTTTCCCAATCTACTTTCTTTCAAAATCTGTTTTGTTGAACATGCCACTGCTTACCAGGTGTCCACTAAATAATGCCTTCTTTTCACAGAGGAAATTTCAAACTGGCACATTTAGAAGCAAGCATCCTTTGTATGAAGACTTCTTTTTGTCAAAGAGTTTATCTCTCTGATCAAGTAATATTGCATTCATTTAGCCACACAGTGTTAATTTCTCCAACTATGCCACTGGTCTTACTGCTTGACCAAAAGATAGACTTTTGTGTCAACATGCTTTCTTCAGCCTGAAGAAATAAATGTATAGACTGCATACACAACGTTAGTAGTAAAATCAAATGTACGTACTGGCTCTGAAATAGGATCTGCAGACAATCAGTAGCATCTGACAGCTTGTAGAAACTTAATTCTCACTCAGTCCCCAGATCTAGTGCATCAGAATACCTGGGGGAGGGGCTCAGCAAGCTGAGATTGAACAAGCTTTCCAGGAGATTCTGATGAAGTTAGTTTGAGAAGCACTGAATATTAAAAAACACCTGGGGCACTTTTTTTTTTTTTTTTTTTTTTTTAATGAGAATGTGCAAGGGAGGGAGGCAGGGCATACCAAACTAATTAAATCAAAATCTCTGGGACTGGGTCCTGGGCATTCCTATGTTTTAAAAGCTCCCAGGTAATTCTAATGCACAGCCAGATTTAAGAGTCACTGCTCTGGAGGCATCCAGTCTTAAATGGTGAAAATCACTCTTTAACTTACATAAAATAATTTGCTGGTTTTGCAAATCTATGAGTTATATTTATTTAGGTGCTTATTTTATCTTTCTGATTAGTTTGAAGTGAGGGTCCACATTTTATTCATATTTCATCCCCTGAAGTGCTTAGCACAGTGTCATGCACACGGAATCTAATGAGAATGTATTTCAATACCCCATTCATAAATATCAACCCATTTAGTCCTCATCACAAACCTCTGAAATAGGCAGATTATTATCATTTTTTAATAGAGCTCACAGAGGATAACTGACCTATTCTCTCACCACTAATTAGAGCAAAACCTAAACCACCAACCCAGAGATTTTTCCATCACTGCTTCTCCTTCCCTCTAACTTCCACCTGGAATGCAGTTTTCTATAGTCTTCCCACTTTTATTTAAAAGACCCCCTTTATCTGATCTCCCCACTAACACTTCTGGGCCAGAATTTATGCCTCTCAAAAGGCATCCTTTGGCTTCAGAGTTCTTACTGAACTTCCTTACAGTCCTTTGGAGAGTTACAATTCTCCATCCTGCAGTGACATGAGGAATCATTGTTTTCAAGATACTGAAATGCTGGGCTACAGAACATAATCTTCACTAAAGCACTTCTGAAAGGGGGGAAGTATGCAATAAAATGAGCATGTCTCTTATATGTTATTGATCTTTACCAGAGATAATTCTCAAAATTAAGGAATCAGCAGGTGGATGTGACAAGACGTATTTTTTCTAAATGAATTCACTATTGTTTTAATCATAGCCTTTAGATGGCTCAAAACCTATTGTCATGAAAACATGAACCCAATGAAGTCATAGCCTGAATAGCATGCAAATACATCCATATGCCAGCCAGGCACCATCTGCAAAAAAAGGCCTGTAAATAATCCTTCTTTTCCTTCCAAATCCAAGCGATTATACTGTACACAAGCCATATTTACAGATGGATCACCATACACACCCTCATTAGAGGCTTCCGAATGTTATTTCTCTTTTCCTGTCATATATATGTTGAATAGATGGTCTACATTCTTCAGAACATGTGCAAGCTATGTGAAATGTTTTAGGTTTTGATGATGACTATATTCAGGGTTCAGCCTCTGCCCTTGGAAAGAATCAGCATCTGTCTTGATTATCAGTTTGCCAAGGAAGTCACTCTTAAGGCATATTTTACTTTCACTGCCATAAGCTGTACAACCCCAAAGACTTTGTAAATTTTATTTACTGCTGTCTTATAATAAAATTAAACTTTAGCAATCTCAATAGGGGATAAAGATAAAGAAAGGCATGGTCCAAATGGCAGCATATGAAGATCCTAAACTCACTTCTTCCTACAGACATAAAAATCTATGGTTACCTATGAAAAAATTCCCTCTGAAAAAATACCTATAAATTAGGTGAACAACTCCTCTACAACAAAAGATAAAAGGGCCACATCAAGACAGGTAAGAGAGGCACAGTCACAGTCTTGCCAAAACCCCACCTCAGTGCAGTAACCCACAAAGAGGGATCTCACAAAGCAGGAGCTTCTCTCTGAGGAGCAAGGGTTTCATGCCCCACAGCAAGGACTCTGAGCCCTTGAGACCTGCACTGTAGGGAAAAGCCCCCAAGGTATCTAGGCTAATGTCCAAGAAAAACAATGGGGCTTATGTTCAGGATACCCAAGAGGCTGTAAGTATCTGAGATGTCACTCTTTTTTTTTTTTTTTAAGATGTATTTATTTGAAGGGGGGGAGCAGAGGAGAAGAAGAGAAACTTAAGCAGACTCTGTGCTGAATGTGAAATCTGAAGTAAGGCTCGATCTCATGACCGCAAAATCATGACCTGAGTGGAAACCAAGAGTTGGATGCTTAAACGACCATGCCATCCAGGCACCCCTGAGGTATCACTTTTAAAGGACTGGCACACAGATATGTTTAGCCCAGTGTTCAGCACAAAAGCAGCAGTTTGAAAAGTACCTAGACTGGGGTGCCTAGGGGCTCAGATGGTTAAGTGTCTGCCTTCAGCTCAGTTCATGATACCTCAGTCCTGGGATAGAGTCCCACATCAGGCTCCCAGCTCAGCAGGGAGTCTGCTTCTCCCTCTCCCTCTGCCTCTCCCCCCAGCTCATGCTCTCACTCTCTCTCTCTGTATCTATCTCAAATGAATCAATAAAATATTTTTAAAAAGTGAGGAGTGCCTAGATTATTTGTGAAGAATATCCATTTACTAATCTTAAAGAGCCTGCCAAATGGGCAGGGATCTTTTGGGACATTCTAGGATGTAGGTACTGATGTGTGCCAATTTTTTACTCTCCCTCTACCATGCTGGACTGGCAGGCCCATACAGCCCATGCATCTCCCACTGACCTGCTAAAGCTGGTAGACATGCGCAGTTTCTGCGTGCTTCTGCTTCTCTGCTAAAGCCGGTAGGCATGTCCTACCCCTGTACCATCCAGCTTCCTCACTAAAGCTGCCAGGTATATGAAGACCACAGAGAGGACATCCCTGATTGCCTGGATCTGTTGGCCCAGAGTCATTGTATTCCTGAGTCCTACAGGACTGTAACAGTCAGAAAGAATGTTCTTGGCTGGCTACCACCCTTTAGGCCTAAACAAACTGCAGACTAAAGCAAAGCCTCCAATCTTCCTTTGAAAAAGGCCTACTTTCTTGTACCATAACTGTAGTCTGAAGGATAGGATTCTGGATTGCCAAATACCTAGAGGAGGCATAGATGCTCTCAGGGAAGTAGGCCAAAGGATATTCTGTGTGCTCTCTATAGGCCTTGCTACAGCTCAATGAGACTTCCCAGGAAGGAGTTTATAGTCATCTGAGACCCTGATTTTTTCAACTATTACCCAGGAGACACCTCCAGACTGCCCTGTCTGCTGGCCAGCAGGGTTTACAATTGTGATCCCAAAGGACTGTCCATATTTGTGTACTTTAAAAGCTGTCACCTGAGAGTCTGGCTTCCATTAAGTCTGAAATTAAGTGCTGACTGAGATTCCTCCCTTTGGAGCACTGACAGGTCTTAGCACAGCCTCAACTGAGACCTATCAAGAATAAATCAGGCTGCTGATTTACAAACATAAAGTTTAAAGAGCCAACCAAAAGCTAGAATAAGGATGAACAAAAGTTTCATTTCCTAGGCAAGGCCACTCCTTCAAGGCTGGAAGAGATCTCTCTTTCACCCAGTATATATAAACAAACACAAAAATTAAGCATTGTAAGGAAACAGAGGATATGTTTCAAATAAATGAGCAAGATAAAATCTCAGGAAAAAACCTTAATGAAAAAGAGAAGTATCTACAGAGTTCAAAGTAATGATTATGGAGATGCTCACTGAATTTGGAAAAAGAATAAATGAACACATTAAAAATGTCAACAAAGAGATGGAATATATAAGTACCAAACAGAAGTCACAAAACTGAAGAACATAGTAACTGAACTAAAAGATACATGAGAGGGGTTCAGGAGCAGATTAGATGAAACAGAACAGATTGGTGATCTGGAAGACAGGGCCATGGAACTCACTCAAAAAGAGCAAAAGAAAGAAAAAAGAATTTTAAAAAGTGAAGGTGGCCTAAGGGAGCAATGGAACAACATCTAGCATACTAACATTTACACTGTAGGGCTCACAGATGGAGAAGGGAGAAAAAAAGGGGCCAAAAACTTATTTGAAGAAATAATGGCCAAAAACATACCTAATCTAGAAAACAAAGCAGACATCCAGGCCCAAGAAACCCACAGAATTCCAAATAGGATGAGCTCAAAGAAATCCATACCAAGACACATTACAATTAAAATATTCAAAATTAAAGATAAAGAGATAAAAAGAGAACCTTGAAAGCAGAAAGTGAAAAACAACTTGTCTTTAGGCTTTAAGGAAAACACCATAAAACTAGCAGCTGATTTTTCAACAGTATTTTGCAAGAATGGTGTAACATAATATATTCAAAATACCAAAAGGAAAAATATTTCAAACAAGAATATTCTACTCTGTAAGGTTATAATTCAAAATTGAAGAGGAGCTAAAGATTTTCCCAGACAAGTAAAAGCTAAAGAAATTTATCACAATTAAATCAGCCTTATAGGAAAAGTTAAACTTCTCTGAGCTGAAAAGAAATGGCACTAATTAATAACAAGAAAAGATACAAAAGTAAAAATATCACTGGCATAAGTAAATACATAGTAAAGGTAGTGGATTAATCACTTACAAAGCTACTATGAAGGTGAAAAGACAAAAATAGTAAAATTAACCAAAGCTACAATAATTCATTAAGGGGAACAAAATAAAAAGTTGTGAAATGTGACATCAAAAACATAAGGGGGAGGGAAGTAAAAAAAAGTAGAATTTGGCAATGAGTATAAAGTTAAAATATTATCAGGGTGCCTGGGTGGCTCAGTCAGTTGAGTATCCAACTCTTGGTTTCAGCTCAGGTCATGATCTTGGAGTCCCGGAATTGAGCCCCACATCAGGTTCCAAGCTCAGCATTGACTTTCTTGTCCCTCTCTTTCCCCTCTGCTCCTCCCCCTGCTTGCATGCTCTCTCTGTTCCTCTCTCTCAAATAAATAAATAAATCTTTAAAAAATTAAGTTAAATTATTATCAACTTAAAATAGACACATCCAGATTCCATGGAACATGTCTCAATAAATTAAAGATTGAAATCATATCAGTCATCTTTCTGACTATAGTGGTATGAGACTAGAACTCAATTATAAGAAAAATGGGGATAAAACAAAAACGTGTAGATTAAACAATATGCTACTGAACAGGGATACCTGGTGGTTCAGCAGTTGAGCATCTGCCTTCGGTTCAAGGTGTGATCCTGGGGTCAGGAATCAAGTCCCACATTGGGCTCCCTGCAGGGAGCCTGCTTCTCCCTCTGGCAAAGTCTCTGCCTCTCTCTCTCTCTCTGTCTCTTATGAATAAATAAATAAAATATTAAAAAATATATGCTCCTGAACAATCAATGGGTCATCAAAAAAAAAATCAAAGGAAAATTTAAAAAATACCTGGAGACAAATGAAAACAGAAATATAGGGATTCCCTGGGTGGCGCAGCGGTTTGGTGCCTGCCTTTGGCCCAGGGCGGGATCCTGGAGACCCGGGATTGAATCCCACGTCGGGCTCTCAGTGCATGGAGCCTGCTTCTCCCTCTGCCTGTGTCTGCCTCTCTCTCTCTCTCTCTCTCTCTCTCTTGTGTGTGACTATCATAAATAAATAAAAATTTTAAAAAAAGAAAACAGAAATATACCAAAATCTATGAAATATAGCAAAATTGGTTCTAAGAAAGAAATTTAAAGCAATAGAGACCTACTTCAAGCAAAAAGAAAAACTCAAATAAACAATTTAACTTTACCCCCCAAACTAAAAACAGAAAAAGAACAAAGCCCCAAAGTTAGTAGAAGAAAAGAAATAATAAAGATCAGAGTAGAAAGAAATGAAATAGAGACAAGAAAACAATAGAGAAGTTCAATGAAACTAAAAGCTGATTCTTCAAAAAGATAAAATTAACCAAGAAAAAAAAAGGGAAGGCTCTAATAAATAAAATCAGAATTAAAAGAGAAGTTACAACAGGGGTGCCTGGATAGCGCAGTGGGTTACGTGTCTCACTCAGTTTTCCCTCAGGACTTGATCTCAGGGTCAGGAGATTGAATCCTGTGTCAGGCTCTGTGCTCAGCAAAGTCTGCTTGAGATTCTCCCTCTCCCTCTGCCCCCCCAACATGTGCTCTCTCTCCCTCTAAAATAAATAAATTAAATAAATAAAGTTTTTAAAAAGAAGGAGAAGTTACAACTGATACTAAAGAAATACAAAGGATTATAGGAGATTACTATGAACAATGATATACCAGCAAATTGGATAACCTAGAAGACATGGATAAATTCCTAGAAACATATGCTCTTAAGACTAAATCAGGAAATAATTAAAAATCTGAATAGATGGATTACTACTAAGGAGATGGAATCAGTATTCAAAAACCTCTCATAGAATAAAAGTTCAGGATTGGATGGCTTCACTGGCAAATTTTACCAAGGATTCAGAGATTTAATACCCATTCTTCTCAAACTCTTTCAAAAAATGGAATGCAATGGAGTGCTTCCAAACTTATTACAAATGAAGCATTACCCTGACACCAAAACCAAAAACACTACGGAAAGAAAAAAGAAAGAGAGAAAAGATGAACAAAAAGAGGTAGAGAAGGAGGAAGAAGATTATAGCAATAACTCTGATGAACATATATGCAAAAACTCAATAAAATTTTTGCAAACTGCATTCAATGCTACATTGAAAGGATTATATACCACAATCCAGTGAGATTTATTCCACAGATGCAAGAATGGGTCAACACCCGTAAATCAATCAATATGATATACCACATTAACAAGATAAAAGCTAAAAATCATATAATTACATCGATAAAGAGAAAAAGCATTTGACAGAATTCGACACCCATTTATGATTAACAACTCTTAACAAAGTAAATAAAAAGGGATTGTACCTCAATATAATGAAGGCTGAATATGACAAGTCCACAGCTTCCATCATACTTTCCATCTGAGAACAGGAACAAAACAAGGTTGCCCATTCTCCCATAGTACACAATACAGTATTGGAAATCATACCAGAGAAATTCAATATAGTATTGTTAAGTCCTAGCCAAAGAAATTAGTAAAGAAAAAGAAATAAAGACATACAAATTGGACAGGAAAAAAGTAAAAAATGTCACTGTTTGTAGACTTCTACTAGGTATTAATCCAAAGGATACAAAAATACAGATTCAAAGGGATACATACACCCCAATGTTTATAGCAGCATTATCAACAATAGTTAAACTATGGAGAGTGCCCAATTGTCCATCAACTGAGGAATGGATCAAAAAGAGGTGACATATATGCAATGGAATACTACTCAGGCATCAAAAAAATGAAATCTTGCTATTTGCAATGACATGGATGGAGCTAGAGTGTATTATGGTAAGTGAAATATGTCAGTCAGAAAAAGATAAATACAATATGCTCTCACTTAGATGTGGAATTTAAGAAACAAAACAGATGAACATATGGGAAGGGGGAAAACAAAAAAGAAAGAAATAAGCCATGGAGACTCTTAATGATAGAGAACAAACTGAAGAGTTTATGGAGAGAGGTGGGTGGTGGGGGGTGGGGGTTGGCTAGATGTGTATTAAGGAGGTCACTGGTCCTGAAGAGCACTGAATGTTCTATGTAAGTAATAAATCTTTGAATTCTACTCCAGAAACCAATATTGTACTGTATGTTAACTACCTAAATTTTAAATTTAAAAGATATGTATATGTCATTGTCTTGAATATCAAATGATGTTATAATTTTTATTTCAAGCATTAAATATGATTTATAAATAAAAGAGAACCATACAGACTCCACCAAAAAGCAGTTAGAACTCATAATCAAATTCAGTAAAAATTAGGTATAAAATCAATATACAGAAATCTGTCAAGTTTCTATGCACTAACTACAAACTATCAGAAAGAAAAGTTTAAAAACTGACCCCATTATAAATGTGTCAAAAAGAATAAAATACATAGGAATAAATTTAACCAAGGAGATGAAAGACCTGTACATTGAAAACTATAAGATACTAATCAAAAAAATTGAAGGCAAAATAAATGAAAAGATACTCCATGCCTATAGATTGAAAGTATTAATATTGTTAAAATGTTCATACTACCCAAAGCAATCTACAGATTAATACAATCCCCATCAAAACTCCAATGATAGTTTTCATAGAACTAAAACAAACAATCCTAAAATCCGTATGGAATCACAAAGACTCCAAAAGGAAAAGCAATTTTGAGAAAAATAAGCCTGAAGACATTATGCTCCCTGATGTCAAACTATATTAAAAACCTATAGTAATTAAAATGGTTTGGTATTGGCATAAACATAGACACATAGATCAATAAAAAATAGAGCACCCCAAAATAAGCCCATTTATATATGCTTAATTAATTTACAATAAAAGAGGCAAGCATACACACTGGGGAAAGAAGAAACTCTTCAATAACTGGTGCTAGAAAAACTAGACAGCTACATGGGAAAAAAAGAAAAAAGAAGAAAAGAAAAGAAAAAAAGAAGAAAAGAAAAGAAAAGAAAAGAAAAGAAAAGAAAAGAAAAGAAAAGAAAAGAAAAGAAAAGAAAAGGAAAGAAGAAAGAAAGAAAGAAAGAAAGAAAGAAAGAAAGAAAGAAAGAAAGAAAGAAAAAGAAAGAGGAAGGGAGGGAGGGAGGGAGGGAGGGAGAACTAGACTACTATTTTACACCATGCAAAAAAGTAACTCAAAATGGACTAAAGAGTTGAACATAAGACTGAAACCATAAAACTCCTTGCATAAATCGACAATACAATAAGCTCCTTGACATCAGTCTTGGCAATGATTTTTTGGATCTGACTCTAATAAGCAAAGACAGCAAATGCAAAAATAAACAAATAGGACTATATCAAACTAAAAAGTTTCTTCATAGCAAAGGAAACCATCAACAAAATAAAATGACAATCTATTGAATGGGAGAAATATTTATAGCTCATATATCCAATAAGGGGTTAATATTCAAAATACATAAAGAACTGTTGTTATTCAATAGCAAAAAATTTTTAAAAAACAATTCAATTAAAAAGTAGATAAAGGGGGCACCTGGGTGGCTCAGTCTGTTAAGTGTCTGCCTTCAGTTCAAGTCATGATCTCAGCATCCTGGGATGGAGCCCCACGTTGGGATCCCTGCTCAGTGAGGAGCCTACTTATCCCTCTCCTCCCTGCTTGTGCTATCTTGGTCACTATGTCTCTCCCTCTCAAATAAATAAAATATTTTTTAAAAATTAGACAAATGATCTGAATAGACATTTTTCCAAAGAACACATAAAGATGACCACAACGTACAAGAGGAGATGCTCAAAAACACTAAATGTCAGAGATATGCAAATCAAAACCACAATGGGGTACTACCTCCCACCTATTAGAAAGCTTATTACCGAAAAGACAAGAAATAACAAGTGTTGGCAAAGATGTGGAGAAACGAAGACTCTTGAGAAATATTGGTGGGAGTGTAAATTGGTGCAGAAAAGAACATGGAAAAGAACATGGAGTTTCCTCAAATATTTAAAAATGGAACTACTATGTGATACAAACAATTTCTCCACTAAGTATTTTTCCAAAGAAAATGAAAATACTAATTTAAAATGACACGTACACTGCTATATTTATTGCAGCATAATTGCTGAGATATGAAAACTAAGTATCCATCAATGGATGAATGGATAAAGAAAATGTGGTGTATATATACACTGGAGCATTACTAACCTATAAAAAAGAAGGAAATCCTGTCATTCGCTACAACATGGATGAAACTTCAGCCCTTGAGTGCTAAGTGAAATAAGTTAGAGAAAGACAATTTCATATCATTTCACTTATATGTGGAATTAAAAAAACAACAACAAATGAACAAACAAAGCAAAACAAGCCCAACTCATAGATACAGAAAACAGAATGGTGGTTACTAGACATGAGCAGGGTTAGAGGAGGTGAGCAAAACAGGCAAAAGGAGTCAAGAAGTACAAACTTCCAGTTATAAAATTAAGAAGCCATAGGTATGTACTATACAGCACAGTAACTATAATCAATAATACTGTAGTGCATACTTGAAAGTTGTCAAGAGAGTAATATTAAAGGTTCTTATCACAAGGGAAAGAATTGTAACTTTGTGGTGATAACTAAACTTCTTATGGTGATCATTTCATGATGTATGTAAATATCAAATCATTCTGTTGTACACTGAAACTAATATAATGTCATACATTAATTATACTTCAATTAAAAAATAAAGAAACAGGATTATCTAGGATCATATGCACATCCTTGATTCAGATAAGAAGGTCACATTACTATCATGAAGGGAGGAGCCCAGGAACCTGCCAGCAACAATGCTAGTATGCTGCAGTGTACTATGAAGTCTGCTGGTGTCAGATCACACTCCCTCCTGGGACCAGAAACACCCACACATTCTCCCTGATGCTTGTCAAATAGGAAAAAGGAGGCAATCCAGTAAGTAAGCAGAAAAGGACATGGGAGTAAAAATAAAAGTCAAGACTTGAAACAGAAACTATAGGAAGCTGTTAACAGGATCAGCTCCACATAAAGCACCCTGAAAAGAGATGCTCATATGAAAACTGTTCTTCACAGTTAACATTTACAGGTTCCAAATATAAATTGTAGACTCAAAAGCCTGGATTTTAATGGTGATTCCACTAATTTTTGTGATGTTCGGTAATTAACTTTTCTGTGCTTTATATATTCATCTATGAAGGTGGGATGATAATGGTTCTTATTTGTAATAGATAATACTGGTAAAGGCTTAGAAATATGCCTGGTAGGAGGCTGGGAAGATGGTGGAGTCAGAGGACCCTTAGCTCACCATGTCCCATGGATATAACTAGATAATACTCACAGCAGCATAAATAACCCAGAAAATGACCTGAAGCCTGGCAGAACAAACTCCTCCACTATTGAATGTAGAGAAGAGATCACATTGAAGAGGGTAAGAAGGGCTGAGACATGGGGAGAAGCTAAACAGACCAAGGACGTGGGGGGTGGGAGGAAGGGCAGTGTGGGAGGAAGACACAGGCACAGAGAAAGGGAAGAAACAGACTATCACACTGGGCATCCCACACAAGGAACATGAATGCCCATAATATTTGGCTTTGAAGGCAAAAGGAGCTGTATTTCATGAGTTCTTATAACCAGTAGTACTTAAAACTTGGGACTTTAAAAATCAATGGGTTCCTCTCTGGGAGATCCTGGAGGGTAAGAGGAAGCTGGGTCCCCACACTTAAAGAGACAGCACAAAAAACAGTCCATGGAGATTTAGTGTAGAAGCAGCAGTTTGGGAAACACATAGGAGCAAGAGTAGTCCACTCAATTTACTGTCCTGGAGGGGCAAGAATCACAGAAAGACCCATCTAGGAACAAAGGATTTGGCAGGTGCCATCTCCCTCCCCAACCCCCTAGCACAAACATTTGATCATCTTATGGGAACCAACTCAATGCCAGCACTCACTACTTAACTTGCTAACACCCCTACCCATCATACTTCAACAGATCTTCCCTTCCCAGCCATGCTTGCCTCAGTACTGGGGTACCATGGGTCCCCTCCATCACAAAACCAGAATAAACCTTGCCAACAGCATGTTACCCCACCCATGCACTTTGCCCCTCAGAAGACCCACATATACTTCGTTAAAATTGTGCGCTCCACCCTTTGCAGACCTGCCCAGGCTGACCCCAGTGCCATGGCATGCACTGAGCTAAAACCGCATGCCCCATGCCTGCTGGTCCCAACAGTAGCACCATGTTCCCTCCAATATGCCTTTGGCCAGACTCCATCCAAAGCAGTGCCACAAGCCTGGCAGTGTGCGAGCAGCTCCAAAAGGGACCAACACCACTCCAAATGATCCCTATCCTGGGGTGAGGGGAAGATAACCATACACACCAATCAAATGGCAGCTCTAGCACTGAACTGGGAACAGATATTGGTCTGAATACAGACTTCACCCTATCAATGAAAACTTCTCAGGAGACAACACAGGGTAAGTGCCCTGCAGCTTGGTACTACTGCATCTCTGGCAAACACTTGGTCTGACTCAACTCAAGACCAAGGCAACCCCAGACTGGTCTGCTAACACCACATGGACAAAACACTCTACTGCCCACAACAGAAAAAGAGCCCCTGAAGATGACTGGACTAAAGGAAAAAGTGGTCAAGAGGCTAGAGCAGGGTGCATGCAACACGCATAGAAGACATTCCTGAAGTGCCAAGTTCTGATGAACAGCTGACATTACATTGCATAGCACAATAGGACATCTCCTTCTTACGGCCATTACTTTCAAGAATAGAAGACATAGCAAGCTTTCCTAACACACAAAGACAGACACAGAGAGTTAGACAATATGAGGAGACAGAAGAATATGTCCCAGATGAAAGAGCAGGACAAAACCACGGCAAGAGACCTAAGCAAAGTGGAGATAAGTATATATCTGATAGAGAATTTAAAGTAATGATCAAAAAGATACTCACTAAACTTGAAAAAAGAGTGAAAGACATCAGCAAGACTCTTATACTAGAGATAGAAAACATAAAAAAGAACCAATCAGAGATGAAGAACATGATAAATGAACATAATAAATGAATAAATGAAATTAAAAACACACTAGATGGAATAAATAGCAGGCTAGAGGAAGCAAAGGAATAAATTAATTACCTGGAGGACAGAGTATGAAAAGTAATCAAGATGAACAGATGAGAGAAAAAAAATAATATGCCAAATGAAAATAGACTTAGGGAATTCAGCAACTCCAACCAACTTAATAGCATTCACATTATAGAAATCTCAGAAGGAGAAGAAAGAGAAAAAGGGACAGAAAATTTATTTGAAGAAATAATAGCTGAACACTTCCCTAACCTAATGGAAGAAACAGATATATAGATTCATGAGGTATAGAGAACACTCAACAAGATGAAGCTAAGAAGGTCCATATTGAGACACATAGGTCCATATCGAGACACATAGTAATGGCAAAAAGTTTTGATAAGAGAATTTTAAAAGCAACAAGAGAAAAATAGACAATCATGTACAAGGGAAACCCCATATCGCTATCTGGGGACTTTTCAGCAAAAAACTTTGCAGGGAAGAAGAGAGGGGCATGATATAGTCAAAATGCTGAAAGGAAAAAATCTGCAGCCAAGAAAGCTCTATCCAATGAAGCTATCATTCAGAATAGAAGGAGAGATAGTTTCCCAGACAAGAGTTAAGGGAGTTCAAGACCACCAAACCTGCTCTACAGGAGCTGTAGTAATCAAAATAGTATGGTACTGACACAAAATTAGACAGAGATCAATAGAACAGAGTAGAAAGCCCATAAATAAACACACAATTATATGATCAATTAATCTTTGACAAAGTAGGAAAGAATATCTAAAGGCAAAAAGACAGTCTCTTCAACAAATGGTGTTGGGAAAACTGGACAGCCACATGCAAAAGAATGAAACTGGACCACTTTCTTACACCATACACAAAAGGAAATTCAAAATGGATTAAGGATCAAATATTAAGACCTGAAATCATAAAAATCTTAGAAGAGAGCAGACAATAATTTCTCTGACATTGGCTGCAGTAACATCTTTCTAGATATGTCTCCTGAGGTAAGAGAAACAAAAGCAAAGATAAACTATTGGGACTATAATAACATAAAAAACTTCTGCACAGCAAAGGAAACAACCAATAAAGCTAAAAGACAACCTGCTGAATGGGAAAAGATATTCACAAATGATTTATCTGATAAAGGGTTAGTATACAAGATAATTTATACATCTCAACAACAAAAAACCAATCCAATTTAAAATGGGCAGAAGACATGAACAGACATTTCTCGAAAGAAGACATACAGATAGCGAACAAATGCATGAAAAGATGCTCAATATTACTCATCATCAGGACAATGCAAATCAAAACCACAATGAGATATCACCTCACATCTTTGAGAATGGCTAAAATAAAAAATTCAAGAAGCAAGTGTTGGCAAAGATTGGAGAAAAAAGAATCCTTGTGCACTGTTTGTGGGAATACAAACTGGGTGCAGCCAATGCAGAAGACAGTATGAAGGTTCCTCAAAAAATTAAAAATAGAACTACCCTATGATTCACTAATTGTTTTAATCCCTATGTTTATTGAGGAATGGATAAAGAGGTGTTTTATATATATATAAAATGGAATGTATATATACATATACATATATATATATATATATATGAATGGAATGTTATTCAGCCATAAAAAAGAATGAAATCTTGCCACTTGCAAAAACATGTATGGATCTAGGAAGTATAATGCTAAGTGAAATAAATCACTCAGAGAAAGACAAATACTATATTATTTCAGTCATATGTGGAATTTAAGAAACAAAATAGATGAGAAAGGAAAAAAAAAAGAGAAAAAGAGAAGTAAACCAAGAAAACACACTCCTAACTATATATAGAGAACAAACTGGTGGTTACCAGAAGGGAATTGAGTGGGGGATGGGTGAAATAGACAAAAAGGATCAAAAGTATACCTACCATGATAAGCAATGAGTACATATGGAACTGTTGAATCACTATATTGCATACCTGATATAACACTATACATTAAATGTATTAGAATTTAAAAATTTTAATGGAAAAAAAGAAATATGCCTGGCAAAGAACACATAGTATTTACTACACATAGTTTTTACTATCATCATCATCATCATCATCATCATCATCTTCATTCTTTGATGTCTGGCACAGAGCACATAGCGAATATTTAATAATACTAATAATAAAGCAGGGTGCTCTATTAATAATAATATTATTATTATTATTATTATTATCATTATTATTATTTGATGTCTCCTCTTAAACTAAGAAGTATGTCAGCATAAAACATATGGGATAGAGATTGTAAGTGACTCTCCTGTCTCTCCTTTGGTAAGCCTGTGCTCCTGGCCACAGTAATGACAGTTTCCTCTTCAATAACACTAATTTTGGTCTCTTCACCTTCTATGACCATCTTCAGATATCTTCAGCTCTTTGGCCCCCTTATTCTCACACAAGTTACAAAGACTTCTAAGTTATACAAGTTATAAGTTTATATAAGTTACAAAAACTTCCAAGTCTAAAATTTTTCAATTATATAAAGACTATCTTGTAGGATCATGCTAAAAAATGAGTAGGTTTTGCTGTGGGATATAAAAATTATATTTAACTTTCAAAACCGTAAAAAGTCAAGAGCTGCTCTGTCTGGAGAGACTGCAAGCAAGAATGAGCTGATTTGATTCACATTTATCATTTTGTAGGGCAGACTCCCAGGCCAAAATAACTAATATTTGAAATGAATATGGGAAGTATCTGTAGGCTCAGGGAAAAGAAATAAATATTAAGTCCACATATTTGTATGTACCAAGACAAGCACCTTCCAAACTCCACTGTGTTATTTGCACCTCCTTTCTTCCTCTTTTGTAATGTTAATCCACTCAGCAAGGGTTTAAAACAAAGGGTTATCACAAACCTGATTTATGAGACTGACAACTAGTCATGGTCTAATCAATTCTCTCCAATCTGACCAAAATCAATATTTTTTAAAACCAAGATTCTGGTCATGTTTTTCAGAATTGGTACTAACTCTCCCATTTAAAAACTAATACTTCACGGTCCCGTGCATCAGTTAAGCCTTTTCCAAAATGCTCATGTGTCTACTGTCAAGTAAACAGGACCAGAATGTTAATTAAGGCAAGTTTCTGATATCTTTTTCAGTGCTGAATTGATAATTAATTTACTCTGGAGACACAAGACAAAAAATGTTATTATATAGTGGGTTTTTGACTGGATTTGATTTTGTAAATTTTCTGAGTTCTACTAGAACGTTGGTTATTGGTAGGGCAATTTTGGTGTAAGGTATCAGACTCATAGTAAGAACCTAACACTTAAGAGACCCTGTTTTATAAAGAGAGAAAGGAATAGTTAGAGAAATCTAACGTTATTCCTATTTACTATTCATTCTTTGAAGTAACAAAAGCCAGGTTCCTTTCCACAGCCAGCCTGCTAGACAAGCACTTCAAGGGCCATCCCATAAAATGAAATAAATTCTATGTTTGGTATATGAAAGGATCAGAATGGCAATCCTACCATATTAGTCACTGTAGAACTGAAGGTTTATTATGTCTCTTTTGAAGATATATTGGAATAAATGAATGATAACAGAACTGAAACCTCTCAAGAAAACAATTATATAAGATGAACTCCACAAACTACACTTTTAAACCAGTTTCATCACATTTCATAGACTCAAAAGCCTGCTTGAGGTATAGCCTTGTGTTTGGAATTGCAGGGTGTAAAAACAAAGTAGGTCATCAGTTCAATCACTGTTATGAGAGCCTCTACTCTCTCAACATAAAATGGTGATAGGGGTACCTATTTTCCTGTAAAGATCACTTTGGATAACTCATGTAAAAAAACCCTGTGCATAATACATCCTCAGTAAACAGTATAAATTTTTATCCCTCTTTAAGCGAAATCTTTTTTGTATTCAATTTATTTATTGCTTAAATGAGGCAAGTGCATGCATTATTAAATTAATCCCTGGGATCGTTCAATAAGATTAAAGTGAGGTTTAGATTAAGAAGAATTCAATAAATATTGTCAGATAGAATCTAAGATTGGTGGGGAAAATCATAGCATCTAAGGCTTATAACAACCTGTATCCCACAAGAAAGTAAAGATGGTCAGAAAGCAATGAAGGAGATTTGCAAACAAGACCAAGGTAAGCCATAGTAAGCACTTTGGGTGTGTCTATGCACACCAAGAAAAATGAAAGATTAACGAGAATCATTTAGATAATTCATGTCAGTAGGAAAAGGATTCCCTTTCTTCAAAGATCCACATATTCTGATGAGTGTTTAATAAAGTTTCTTAAAGTCATTGACATGGCAAGATGAATTCCATTCTGATCAATAAATAGAAAATTCTATTTTTCTAAATTCATGAATTCAAACTAAGTTTATACAATTCTAAAAGTTTTGAGGTTTGAAGTTTGTTTATATTTATATTTAATAAATTTTAAAAGCAGAAGTAAATGTAGGTCAAGAGCTAAGAGAAATTTGTTTGGAAAAACATTTTCTATTTTACCCTTTGATGTATGGCTTTATTTCTATTGTCATTATCTTGGTTCACACCTTAATTTTTTAATTTTTTCTTATTATAACTATTGTGATGGTCTTTTAATTGTTCTTAATGTCTCCAAGGTCATACCCTTCCAATCTCTTTTCCATGCCTTCACCACTTTTTCAGATGCAAACTTCAGTATGACACTCTCTAAAGTTTTGGGGTTTGTTTTTTTTTTTAAAGATTTAATTTGTTTATTCATTAAAGACACAGAGAGAGAGAGGCAGAAATACAGGCAGAGGAAGAAGCAGACTCCATGCAGGGAGCCGAACGTGGAACTCGATCCCAGGACTCCAGGATCACGCCCTGGGCTGAAGGCAGGTGCTAAACCACTGAGCCACCCAGGGATCACCTGGACTAAAGTTTTTCAATGACACCCCACTACCACTATCCTCATTGCTTCCAAGATAAAGTCCCAGTTCCACTGCATATATGTAAACCCTTCAAGGCCTGACCTCTGACCACTTCCTCAGACTCATTTCTCACTATTACCCATTAATATCCATTACTAGCACTTCTCCAGCTATGACATGCATATCCTATCTGTGATATCTTCCTGATGTTGCTTCCTTCACATTGCCCCCAAATGAAAACCTAATCATCTTTAACACTCAGCCTAAGCAACACTTTCTTTGGCATATTCCCTGATGTCTACACCCCTCCAGATATGAATTGATCAGTTCATCAATAGTATGGAGCTCCATTTGTTGAAAACCTATCCAATCTTCAAAGCCAGACTTAAATGCAGATTTATCCATAAATAGAATGATCATATCATTTTTCTTCCAAACTGGAATGCCTTTGAGAATGAAGGGTTGTCTTATATATAGTTGCTCAGGACAATAAATAGAAATTAGGACTATCCCAGGCAAACCAGGACATAAGCTCATCTTATCCAGAAGGCCTTTATGACTAGGAAAACTGGAGATGAGCCTTTCTACCTTATACTTCTCTTATGCCATTGCATCCTTGCAATATACTCATGTACATTTGTTTCATCCCTATTACTAAAATGTTCTTTCTTCAAGAACAGGAATTATATTTTACTTATCTTTGTATTATTTATACAGTTACCATATTTCTTCACATATAAAAAGTATTTTAAAAAAGACTTTTAAAAATGAAATTTTAAAATAAAATACATGTTCACCTAGAACAGCTGATAAGCATGGTACCATTTATGGCAGTGTGAAGAAACAAAACTAAATATTCTTTAAATGATACTACTTATAGATTTTAGTCTAATCAGCAAAATGTTCTCAACCAATCTTAATGAATTGTGTCTTGAAATGCCAAGAATTTACATGTTAGAATCTAGAGAAATGCTTTCTTCTTTCTGCACTGGATTTCTGATATATTGTGCTAATGAAGAAGAAAGGGACATCTAAGCTTTTAATTTCTCCTTAATATAAACACCTTATAGGAAATTGTCTCCTGAAACTCTGGTCTATTTAAAAATAAAATTATGCTTCTACTTGTTTCGAGAATTATTGTTCCACCTAATATTGTTTATATGGCAAACAATCGAGGAACTCAAGAAATAACTAAATTCTTTTATTCCAAATGAAAATAAGGTTATAAGGATATATCAAAGATAAATTTAATTCGCTGATGATTTTGGAGTTGCCATATTCAGTGGACAGATTATAACTGATCATCAGCAAATTTTTACAAATATTTTTTCCAAAGCTTATAAATTTCTCAAAGAATGTGAATGTAATATTGCTAACTAGCATCTTTAATCCAAAGCATTTTTTTCTAAATATAGTATAATGGGAGGTGGTTTTCTTAATTTTATACAAAGTGGTGTTGGGTCTAGATAGGGAAACATACACCTTTTACAGGGAAAACCATGAATACAAGCAACCCTAGATAATATAGTTTTCTGATGAGATTGTTACCCCTGTGTGAAAAACTTTCTCATTCACATAGTCAAGTCTATTCTCAATGGACCAGTGCTCCAGACTCAAGGAAACATTATTTCTGTAACTTAGATCTTGGCTTTGTCCGTGACCATATGCCTGCCCTGGAAAGAGACAATTCTACTTCTCAAAGTCTTGAATATCTCACTTTATTTTCTGAGATTAGAGTGTAATTTGTCTTTTTAACTTAAAACCTATATAACTAGGGGCAACTAAGAGATGACCTTGATAGAATGATGGATATTCCAGAGAACTACTTAAAATTATTATAAAATGTGTATTTAAGTAGATTTCTCCAGACTGATCTTCACAAATAGGCCCACTTCATTTCCTACAAACTGTGACATACAATAAATACCAATACTTTGGAATAATGTACCAACTCATTGCCAAATGTCATCCTCATTCTTAAGCAATAGGTGCTGGATACTGTCCAAAATAACAGGCAAATCTATTTTCATTTATTTATATTCTCTTCCTAATTTATGGCACCTCATATTAAAAAATAGCAAAAAAGTATTTAAAAAAAACAAAAAATATAAATTAAGAGAAACTAGGTGAAATATTAAGATGAAACTAGGATTCAACTTAGACATCAAATGTATACCATAAATTCCTATACAATTACTAAAGGTATCTTATAAATTTGAATCTGAGCTTTCTAGCAGTCAAAGCAAAGAAGAACATGCAATCAGAAAATTCTTAGAGCTAATATGATTTAAAAACAAAAAAACAGCAATATTTAAGGAGAAACTCAGATTTCACGATCTGGGGGGAAAAAAATCTTCCCACAGATCCTCCATTAAGAAGATTCTATAAGTTATGCTGGACATTGTTCTTCTCCTCCCACTTCTAGTTAGTTGATTAGTTAGTTTTAGTCATGCAATAAGTGTTTATGAATCTACCACTTATAACCCAAGCTAGGACCTTGACATTAACCTACACCAATTCTATAGTCCCAGCATAGCCCAACCGCCAGATTCCTACCAACAGTAGGAATCACATCCTGAATCACATACATATTCCTCATTCCTTAGGTTCCTTTTTATATAAGGGTATTGCATTTATATGTACTCCTAAAATTCTATTTTTTCTTACTTTAATTGTTTCCAACTTTATTTAAAGGAGTATCATTTTGTATGTAATTTTTAGGATTTATTTTCTCAATTAATATCATGTTTCTAAGATTCAGCCATATTAAGGCAAAACTATGAAGACACAGATATCAATAAGACCAGTGATTGCCAGGAGCAATGGAGGGAATGGATGAATAGTTAGAGCACAGAGAATTTTTAAGGCAGTGATTACATGTACATCACATAGAGTGAACCCTAAAGTAAACTATGGGCTTTGGGTGATCATGATGCATCATGTAGGTTCATCCTTGGAAACAAATGCCCCATTCTGGGGAGTGAAGCTGATAAGAAGGGAGACTATGTAAGTGTGAGGGCATATGGGAAATCTCAGTACCTTCCTTTCAATTCTGTTACGGATCAAACTGCTTTAAAAAAATTAAGTCTTCAAAAATTTTAGAGCAAACAAAAAAAGATTCATCCATATTATTGTATGTTGCTGTAATTCATTTGTTTTTATAGCCTCCATCGGGCTAGTATATGACACAATTTGTTCATTTACTCTCTCGTTGGTGTTTGAGTTATCTTGTGGGTTTTGCTATTGTGAACAGTGGTACTATAAATAATATGTTCATGTCTCCTGTTGAAAATCTACAGGACTTTCATCTAAAAGTGAAATTGCTGAGTCATCAAGTATGGATCATATTTAACAATATTTCCTTAGTAAATATGGCGATTATACTCAAATGCTTCATAAGGGGTAAAATTTCACATAGTACATAAAGAGCAGGACATCAAAGTATAATTCACTTAAAGCCATTCACTGCTTTCTGATAACATTACTTGATCCAAGGGTAATATTTATCTAGAGAAATAGAAGAAGTGAAGAAGCTCTAGGGAAGAGTTCAGTAGTAGGGAACTCACTTCTGTCAGGAATCTTAAGTGGAGACTAACTATGCAGTCAATTAAAAGTAGGAAAAATCATAAGCATTCATTTCCATATAACAACACTGCAGGAAATTACCCAGTGTTCCTTCAAGGTTCTCTCTTTCTCTATCTATATCCTTTAAATGTTCCTAATGGTATCAACCAGAAAAGCTCAGTTGGGTGCTAAAGCCTCTTCCACATTTCTCCTTGGCATTTGATTCTCTCTCTAAACAAAGTGCTTCTTCCCTGAACTAGAGCAGTTAGAGCATGTGGCTAAAGACTTAGAGGTGAGGGAGCAAGCCTTTCTGAGGAAATTGAAGAAAATTCACTGGCTTGGGGAAGAGTTAAAATTAGGATCCAGAGAAGAAAAAGAGAGAGATGTAGGAAGGGCCTTTGAAGAGATATTAATCAGCCTCTACATAATCCAAAGGTAACTGGGAGCATTGATGGGTCCCAGCCTAACCTTACTTTGTGTTAACTCCTTCCTTCTTATTTAAATCATGTCTTTGTGTGTGACCTTGACTTCTTCCAGAGGACACAGTATTATTTACAGTGATATCATCTCTACTCACTTCTATGTAAATACTTCTGATTAGGTCTTGCCCTGGTACTCTCCTTCCCCTCCCCAGCTTATTTGTCACAGCAAGTGGAACAGAAAAAGTGGTACTAGGTATCAGGAGACATCTGTACCTTTAACAAAGCATACAATGAAGAATTGTTAGTAAAAAAAAAAAAAAAAAAAAAAAAAGTAGTGTGTGAGTTTACCAGACTTCTTGCTTGAGTTCTTTTTAAAAGTCTTCAGTGGGAATCACTTGATCTTTATTGGCTAAAACCTCAATGCTCCCCCAGAGGAGTATACAGCTTACAGGGAAGTACCAGAAGTACTCCCTGGCTTTTCATCTCAATGTGTTGAATGTGTACAGCTTATCTGAAGCTGGAAGGGTAAACAAACTGAGTAATCTGCCTTCTCTTTGCATATCCAGGTCCAATCACCATGAAAAACCTTTAAAAATAAAAATATTAGCTCCCATCTCCTTCCCAATCTACACATACACTAAACAATCAATGAATTCAAGGCAAAGGTTAATTGGGTTTAAGAAGAATAACTCCAACGTTCTCCACATTGTAGAGGAGGAGTTATAGAATCAAAGGGAGGAATTAGGAAATAAGACAACTTCCCATGTTCTTCTGAGTTTCTATAATGTGACATTATTGTTATAAATAGTTATAAATAAATAAATAAATAAATAAATAAATAAATTAGAATAAATAAATAAATAAATAAATAAGTAAATAATTAATAACACAAATACACAAAATGCAGACTCGGTCAAGTAGGGTTCCTTTATATTATCCACAATATCCTCTCTTAACTTCCATAGCTAATGGAGACTGATCTAGGCTTTTTTTGACATTGTACCTCAGTCACTACAAGCTACTACTCTAAAAGCAAAGGCTTAAATGGCTTAGACGAAAAATGTCAAAGATTATAAGTATTATCTGTTTTTAGATTGACCAGTGATCTTCTTAAGTATGAAGGAGGTTTCCCAAAATGTACAACAAATACCAGACACAATACCAAAGAAAATAAACAAATGGCTATGTGTGCAGGGAATATACAAAACCATGATACCCCAGAGGAATTTAGGTGGGAGCTCAAATAATAAGACATAAATCTAAAAGAAATCTAAATCTCTGACACATA
The DNA here is from genome assembly GCF_003254725.2 of Canis lupus dingo. Lineage (NCBI taxonomy): Eukaryota > Metazoa > Chordata > Mammalia > Carnivora > Canidae > Canis > Canis lupus. Next base: position 17,071,195 of record NC_064250.1, read on the forward strand.
TTTCTATGCCTTTTATATTTCACTCACAAGTTGTATTTGTGAAAAGCTCAGAGACAAAATATAATGACAAATTGAAGAAATTTTCTGCATAATTCATGACCTAAAATACATGTTTCCCTTCACTATCTTGAAAATTCAAGTAAATGGGGAGAATTTTTTTCTTTTTGTTTTAAATTATTTGCATAAGTGCCTCAATATTCTGCTTGAATGCAAGTTGACTCACCCTTAATATATGTGACAGTAAGATGATACATTTCCTTAACTGGCAATATATAGAAAAGAGGTGTGACCTAGTATACCCTCATTCTGGACCATTTTGATTTCACATCCAAGTCCTTGGCTGCCCCCACTTCCCTTATAACACTTCCAAGTCCTTGCTTCTGTTAAAAGAAAGTTTTTCCACAATTTACTGATTTTATAGGCTTTTATTCAATGATTCATGAATCAGGCAGCATCCACTCTAGCAGGTAGAAAGGAGCACTTAAGAGCTGTACAGGGCAACATATTTTTATAGACTGAAGTGAGCAGGAATAAGGAAGTTATTCTTGGCATTTGCAGATTGGTTAAAGCAGGGTAACTTTCTTTATATGGAGTAAAGGGAAGTTTTGAACCCAGGTCAAGTAAGCCTTGTAGAACAGGCAAGTGTTGATCTATTGACCTTCCTTTTCTGGGAGAGCTTAGCAAAATGTTTTAGTTTATTAGCATGGGGTTTAGCATGGGCAACTTTGTCTTGGGACTAATCTAGTTACTCTAACACCTCTCTTCCTTATCTATCCCATTTTTACGTATGTATATGACAGGGGATAGATAGTACAGCAACGCTATTGTGAGCACCAAGACATGCCTAGGATTCTGTGCCCCACCCACTTCCTCATCAAAACATCGAGATGGCTGAATTACCTTCTTCTTCTTCTTTTTTTTTTAAGATTTGTATTTATTAAAAAAAAAAGATTTGTATTTATTTATTCATGAGAGACAGAGAGAGAGAGAGGCAGAGACACAGGCAGAGGGAGAAGCAGGCTTCATGCAGGGAGCCGGTTGTGGGACTCCATCATGGGTCTCCAGGATCACGCCCTGGGCTGAAGGCGGCACTAAACCGCTGTGCCACCCAGGCTGCCCTGAATTGCCTTCTAAGTAACATCAGAGAATTGAGAGAGAATGAAAATAAAGCAACTTACCAGAAAACCCGTGTATCATAGGAGGATGAAAGAAATCTGAAAAGGGGAATAAGTGGAGAGCAAGAGCTGAGATCATCAATAGGAGACCCCTTGAGATGAATCCTTATGTGACGGTAACCTAGAAAAGAAAAAAAGGTTTGGTAGAAGACCATACTGTGAAGGCTACCTGCAAGCTATCAAAACAAACTCAGATATGTCACAGTATAAACTCTCAAGAAAATCAACTTTGGTATCTTAACATGAATTGATTGAAAAAATTTCATCCTTACACGCACTTATAAATGCAGGAATATATATTATTTGATGGTCATTACTAACAGTTTTTGTGAAAGTATACAGAACACACCTGATTTTAAGTTAATTAAACAATTCTGAAAAATATCATTTTTCTGTGTTCCTTATGAAGAATCAGAAAAGTCTAGGTAACAGTGGCATACTTCAATATTTGACATCTGAGTTCATCAGTTCAAATACAACACTAAAGTTACCAGTAACATAACACCTTTCTGGTGCCACTGATGTTTTACAATTTTTGAGAGCTCTAAGATACTATCTTCCCATCGATTACTCAGTATCTGAAAATCATTTTTAGTCAGGTTAAGTAGGGAAGCTGAAATCAGATCTATTACCGGTCCAAACACCCTTTATTTTACATTCTTAATAGCTATTAACTCACAATTTTATATTTCAGTTTCCTTCTGAAACTTGGCATAAAATGATCTTTTAACAGTTATTATTATTATACAATAGACAATACAATTACATTTATTAACTCATGACTATTATAAACATCGCCAACTCATTATTGTTAACAAAATAGAATGACTCATACTGAGATTAGTACTATTAATATCAATGTACTGACATTAGAACAATAGCAACACAAGTGCCACTTCTATACACCATCTTGAAAGGCCATCCCTTCCACTCGCAGCAATAGCGCTTAGCAACTTTAACCTCAACCTCTGGAATCTAAAATGTAAGCATACATCTTAAGGCTACCCAAATCATATCAAAGAAATAGGACGTATTTTACAATATCTTGGCATATGCAAATAATTGCTAAAAATCACAAGTTCATACTTCTTCATACCCATTAGCAGAAGCTCAATCTCATACACTACATGTGTTCATAGAAGGGTTCAAGGAGCTTCCTGGGAGTAAGGATGCAGAGAATTGAAGAATTGAAGAATTGATCTCCAACACTGGAGATCCAGGTACTGACATTACCAGAGAAGAATGTGGCTGAATATGCAGAGCCCATAGTCTACCACTTGGATTGTCTTCTGAGCCAGCCCTTATGGACCACACTAACTTCATCAAATAAAATTATTTTTCACGCAATTTGAAATTTCAAGATACAACAGATAAAACTTAAATATTACATAGGAATGGTAAATCTTATGTTGCACATAACTGAAGACTATAGAATAAATTTAAATGTGGTTCCTATTCTAATACTCTAATACTCTAACTTAAAACTTTTAAAAAAATCCACATACTGTGCTCTCAGAGGTCATCCAGGGTATATGCTAACTGTATAGAGATCCATAGTCACCATGAGCCACCACCATTGACCATTCAACCTTCAGTTGTCAGCTAAGTAATATATGAGTCTATGTATATAGGCATAAATAGCATATATTTTTGTAATAAATATTTATGATTATTTATATATTATACAAATTATTTCCAAATTATTTCACCAATCACATTAAAAATGTACAGAACACAAGTATGAATCTAATACTGAACTTCCATAACAAGAAGTTTTTACAATCTCTCCTCACACTTACCAATTCATAATAGAGAGTCATATTCTAGTCATGTTGTGGGTCACCTTGTCCATTTATATTAAAATTCTAATTTGCTCTGGGCCTATGAGCCTATAGACCTAAGCAGTGGATGAAATAATTCTCAGTAGAATAATTTCATTTGAAAGATATTATTCTTTCTAGACTTATGCTCATGAGTGCTTTGAAAAGGAACTATCTCCCTGTGGTGGTCATTAGAGATGTTCACACATACCCTGTTTTCCCCTGTTTTGAATATATGTTAGCATAGCACTTCCCAACTACTTTGAAGTTAGGCACAGCCAGGTCATTTACTTTGGCCAATAAAATATGACTAAAAATTACATGTGTCCCTCTAGCCTTAAGAAACAGTATATAATTTGCCAAGTTCTTTTATTCCTGCCTTGGCAAGTATGGGATAACATATTGAGATAAGAGCTCCAAATGACTGCAGTCACTGCAATGACTCACAATAGACATTTAGCATAAATAAACATTTACCAGAAATACACTTTTATGATGTTGAGCCACTGAGATTTGGCAGTTGTTACTTCAGCAAACTTAGCCTATTCTGACTTACACAGCTTCTTAACAATTCCAGAAATTTCTCGAAATTCACCCATGGAGCAAGTGGAAGCCATCTAAGATTCTTTAAAACAATGAATACTTGTAAAATCATAAATATGATGTAAAGCTGATAAGTACAGAGTATCATAGATCAACTTTGGCAATTATTATAGACCACCTAAAGCAATAATCAAAGCAATAAGTCCAGTCATTAGACTCTGAAATATCCAAGTTTAATTAATATCTATACCCTAAAAAATCCATTATACAATAAACCAAATGGCAAGTTAGGACACCTTAGAAAGACCATTAGATAGATGAATAATGATTTTTTTAAATTTCACTCTGCCTTTACATTCTTCCTCTATAAATTATGTCTATACAACCCTGCCATATAAATCTTTCTAAAACCATATCATCTCCCTAATTCAGAAAATATAATATATGCCTACTATTTTAAAATCAAAACCAAAGTCTTTGACCCTAGCACTGACGGCCTCACCAACTCTACATGTATTTCCCATCCAAAGTGCACCCTTGCTATTCTCATTCCACCTGATCAACTCGTCTCTTCACCCCACACACTGTGTTCCTTCCAACCTCTTCCTCCTATCGACAGTCTCTTAAGTCTCACAATACTTTAGTGTGGACATAATTCAGTATTTGATTATAGATGAGTTTCCAGTTAGTACTGTGTATATACATGCATTCTTCTTTTCTGCCCTGTATACAATGGAATATTCCTCAGCCATTAGAAACGACAAATACCCACCACTTGCTTCAACATGGATGGAACTGGAGGGTATTATGCTGAGTGAAGCAAGTCAATCGGAGAAGGACAAACATTATATGGTCTCATTCATTTGGGGAATATAAAAAATAGTGAAAGGGATTATAGGGAAAAGGAGAGAAAACGAGTGGGAAATATCAGAGAGAGTGACAGAACATGAGAGACTCCTAACTCTGGGAAACGAACAAGGGGTAGTGGAAAGGGAGGTGGGCGGAGGGATGGGGTGACTGGGTGACAGGCACTGAGGGGGGCACTTGACGGGATGAGCACTGGGTGTTATGCTCTATGTTGGCAAATTGAACTCCAATAAAAAAAAATTCTTTTCTGCACTCATTAACTAATCACCACCTCTTGAAATGAAGCAACCTGCCTTCCAATGCCCATCAAACTCTGAATACCTTATACATAGACAATTTGTGCTAATTTGTTATGACTTTTCACAACAGCAATAAATGCAAAATAACAAGGATGCATCAAAGCAAAAGTGGAAAATGAAATTAAAAGATTCTAAATTACTTAAAAACAAGATCTTCTGCATGCCTCCATAAAACAGAGGATTTGTTTTTTCAAACAAAAGCTTCTTCTCACAAATAAACCACAGGCTTGACTCCCACGAGAAAGGATCAGTGTACATCCCAAACAAAATTAAAATATATGTGTGGACTTGCCCAGAAGTGAAACCCTAGGCTTTACTGGAAAAAGTGGAACTCACTGAGGAAGGACAAAGCATACTTCTTAAGAACTAGGTAAAACATTAACTCACATGCATTGGCATTAATTGCCAAGCAGACTTGAAACATGAACAGGTGGACCTCACATAATTCTCATGCGCAGCTCCCTGGAGGGACAGGAACAGATTAGCAGTTTCATTGAGTTGGGAATCACAAGGTTCACTAATAACCTTTGCCACAAAGACAATTCAGCCAAAACTCTGCTTATAATGGACTCAGGACAGGGATGTTTGTAGCTGGCTTTTCCACTGCCCAGTAGGTAATGAGCCATGCTCTAATGAGTTCACACACTAAAGTCACTGGGCTGTAAATTCCCCTTGGGACGCTGTCCAGCAAGTTTACATTTAGAGAAATATTGTATTTTGATATCATTTATACATGATCAAACAGATATTCCAGATGGATTTTTAGTTCCTCATATGCTGATAGTTCTATTAAGTGTTAATAAACTATTGAAGATGTATTGTTACAATTAAACTTGCACAAATAGGCTCTCCCCCTTATCTGATTGGAATAAATTTGCATAGAAGACTAAAAGAAAAACTGTACTTTCTCAAATTGAAAGCAATTATATTCCAAATTCTGTGGATTGCAACATGTTTTACTTTAAGGCAATAAATTTCTGATGGATCAAGACTCTTTTGATTCATATTTTTAATATAAGATCCGAGTCCTCATCCATAGCCCTACTTTTCCCCCCCAAAATTTAATATTTCCACTTTCAAAGCCTTTCATGATCAACAGGGCAGAAGTGAACTTTACTGTTTATCTCTCTTGACTCTTGAGCCAAATTCTTAGGTGCAGCATATTCATGTCCTGGAGAACGAGGAGGAGGACGTCCTGTGAAGAACCAAGGAAAGTACGATAGGCAGAATTTATGACCTTGCCATTTCATACGTTTTGATTATGTCGAAGGAACAAAATTTTTCTTTCAATATTTGCCTCATGTCAAAACTGAAATAAAATTTGTGGAAAACTATGAGATACATTAGTGCAAGGGGATTAAGTAGGCTTTGCTGTGATGATGCAATGTTCGAAATGGAAACGTACATTTAGCTGAATCATTCATCTGCCCTATTTCACTATTTTTCTTTATCAGGATTATCACCACCTGGGCTGGCCAAATGAAGCTTCCAACATCACTGCCACGCAACAAATGTGCCTAAAATATACTAGCTCCTTTCAGGACAGTCTTGGAAGAGATTATTGTCCTATTGTTGTTAGCTCACCTTGAAAATGTATCATGCAGATAAACACCTATCTCCATTATGCAATTCCATTCTCCCAAGGGGAACTTTATAATTCAGCTACAGCTTTACCACTTAGAAGACAAGATATTAACAATAAAAAGATAACACCAGAACAAATCATCAAGCCATCTGATGATTTCCACGTAAGAAGAAAACAATTTTTAAAATGCCATTGGAATGACTACTCATGCACAATGAAGGAGAAAAATAAAGCATGACTCAATCCAGGTAAAACACATACACAATTTGCGTAATTTAGGGCAATCATCTGTTTTGTGGATGTAGCCCCTCCCCTTATCTGCAGCGCTGCTTTCCAGAGTTCCAGATGCTCACAGTCAACCACTCTCCAGAAGCAGGCTATTCCCCTTTCCATCATAATCTGAGTAGTCTCGATCTATGTCACGCTGCCTGCCTCATGTATCCCACTTCATATTATCACTTAAGCATTTGATCATCTTACATCATCCTAAAAATAAGGGTGACTACAGTATAATATTTTGAGAGAAAGAAGGAGAGAGACCACATTCATATAATTTCTATTATAGTACATTGTTCTATAATTGTTCTATTTTGTTATTAGCCACTGTTGTGAATCTCTTACATGCCTGATTTATAAATTAAATTCTATCATAGGTATATCTGGATAAGAAAAATCATAGTGTATTATACGGTTTCGTACTATCCATACTTTCAGGCACCTACTGGAGGTCTTGGAATGTATCCCTCATGGATAAGCGGGGATTACTGTGTAGGCTTTCTAGTTTGCAAAAAAATATCTGGCCTCACTAATAAATACATTTGATTATTATAAGAATAAAATAAACTGCCGAATATACAAATATAAGTATGTAATTACATAAATATATAAGCACATAGTTTTAGTAAACTAAAGTAGAAACACTTCAATATAACTTCAATTAGTTATCAAATGATTGGAAAATACTTAAACTCTTCAACTCAATAATTACACATCTAGAAAAACTTTTCGGTAAATAGTCAAAAGTTATCCAAACAAGTATGTATTAGAATGTTTACTGAAACACACTTCCAATTAGGAAAAAATAGAAACAACCTAAAAGACTGTAATGAACCAAAATGTACATAATATGCAACTATTTAACGTTTTCAAAAGTGTTAATTACTCCGGGACAAGACATAATATTATGTTTAAAAGGATGCAAAGTTATGCATACAGTATGATCTCAGTTTTGAAAGACACATACGTACGTACATAACATACAAACAAAAACCTGGAAGAAAATATACGAAAATACTAGCCATGTTTATTTCTGGGTGACTTTTATTTTCTACTTTATACTCCTATCTTTTTAAATGTTTTAAACAGCTGTATGTTACTGTTATTAATTTCAAAAAAAGAAGAGTAAATATTTTGAAAGGAATATTTACCTAAAATAATAAAAGAAAACTGAAGCAAAATGAATATTTTATCACTTAGATGTATTACAAAGTAGCATGCCAGACTGTCTCCATGGGGTGCTCCTACTCTGCTTTCAGTACTCGTTTGAAAGCCTGTCTTTTAGGAAGCACTGCATGATCACACCTCACCAGCAGAATTGAATCTCTCTCACACACACACACACACACACACACACAGCCCAACGTCTGGTGGCCTCAGGACCCCGGCCCCCACTGCTATCTTCTCACCACACTGTACATGCACTGTGCAAGTCTGGTCCCTATGCAGTAGCATGATGCCTTTGGCCTATACTAGGGGTAACAAGAAAATGTTCTATGAAATGACTCCTTGTATTTAATGAAAGGATATATTTGAAAGTGAAATATTGTTCCCTAATTACATATAATCCTCTCATGAGGCTCAATTGGGGAAAATTATCTCTGGGCTCAATTTCAGGAATAGTTACACTTTTCCAGGGCAAGACGTTTGATTTTCATCTCATAAACCCTGTGAATCCTGCAACTAATCATGTTTCCCTCAACTTTGGCTACTAGGAAATTTAGTGCTCAGTTTGTAAGCCACCTTTGGCAAAAAACTACACAGCACACCTTTAATATGTGCCTTTACCAGGAGTTTCATGCTACTTCCATTCTCTTTGCCCCTTTGCCCCTATTTCTTCACTTTTAAAAAGCTATCTGATCTTGGTGTTTAAATGTACCACTATATACCCTTAAAACTTTCTTGAAACCAGACCAAAAAAAAAAAAAAAGACACATTACAAATAAATCAGCTAATTAAAAAAACAAACCACTTGGGTTCACTTTTGTGCTATTATTTTGTGAACTATTGTACAATAAGTTTATATTTTCTATGGTAGAGTAAATGTCACTTGATTACCAAATTTACTTATTATTCATTGTGAAGACAAAATATTTCTATATTGCCTATTTTTTAAAAGAGCTGAATAATTAATTGCAAAAGGGTGTTTGTTTTCTTCTCCAGATGGTTGGTGACTTGTCAAGAGGGTCACCATGTGAAAGACACTGTTTTTTTACAACATCATAAAATGATTAGGTAGAAATTTTAATTTATTCTAATGACCAAAATCTTAATTTACAACATCAACCATGTTTTAAAATATTCACACATCTGTTCCAGTTACATTGCAGTAGCAAAGATGCATTTCTTTTTTATTTGGCAAGCACTACAAATATATCTGTTATTTACTAGCGTGTTCCCTCATCTATCAAGGTTGCTCAGAGCAGACAGCATTTAGTGATTAAGTAAGGCATGGCAAAGAATGATAAAAAAGAAAAATGATTTCAGCTGTAGTTATGTTAATTCCAGAATGTCAACTATAAATGTTAACTCTCCCATCAAGTAAGTATTTCCCAAAAGGAAGCTTGACCACCATTTCAACACGGCCTCAATAAATATAATTAGTTCAGTCAGAGCATTCATTGTATTGGGCTTTCTTTTCTGCTAGTTGGTTCCAGAGCAAAGTCTCAAATTAAACTGAGACCTCCAGAAACCCCAAAAGACCAGCCCACAGTGAAATTAAATGGGTAATGGCAATAGGGAGAGGAAAATGTTTTAATGGAACATTCGATTTCATGAATTTAGGTCCTCTCTCTGACTTATTTTTCAAGGTACATTTGAGGTCTTTAAGGGTTTTTTTTTTTTTTACCCATCTTATTCATACTTTATCATATATCTCTCTAGGGCATCTCTCTAAAGGATATCTGGAGAGGCAAAGAAAATGCCATCAGTTATCAGTCCCTCTAGAGCACTTGACTTCTAAAGAAAGCCCTCTCCTGGTTATTTATGGATAAATACGATTCTGTTTTCTCCTGGGTGTTCCCCCAAGTGATTAAATAAAATATAGCAAAGATATTTTTACAGAAACCACGTGTAATGAAATATCTTTGAGGCAGAAAAAAAATAGATGAAACGACATCTCCGTTGTCTCCCCATTTAGACAGCTTATTGGCAGCAGCAGCTCATAACTCAGGTCAGAAAACTCTGTCTGGGCATATGAAACTGTTATACCACAACCTGGCTGACCCACAGTCAAGGTTTGGAGGAAAACATGCAGGCTTTAAGACGGAGGCAGATACTCTAAGGCCAGATAAACAGGGAGCTGAATCAGAGATGGAAACGTTAGCTAAAACAAGAATCCCATTGTTACCAAACGTTTATACAATCTTTCATCTTATAACAAACATTGATTGAGCAGCTAAGCCACTACTAATATATACCGGTATCCTGGGCACTCTCTTAGACCCCAGGATCCCAAAGATACATGAAATACGATTATCTCTCCCAGGACAACACAGTGTAACACAGAGATAAAGTACCAGCAATTGGAGTTCTCATTTATTAGCACTTACTCTGTTCCAGATACAGCACTGCGCATTTTACATGGCTTTTCTCACTTATGCCTTACCACAACCCAGAAGTCTTTCTTTTTCCCCCCCCTCTACAGCTCAACTCTCCTGGGCCACATCAAAGGTAAGGAGAGTACCATACGCGTGAGGTTGACTCCAGATTCCTTGTCAACTTGCACAGTGGAGTCCCAAGAAGGCAGGCATCACTATTTTTTCCACATCACAGTTAGGAAATAGAAGTTCAGAGAAGCTAAGTAACTTACAAAAACAAAACAGCCAGTGAATGGCAGGACCAGACCTCATAACTATACCTTTAACCTTTTTTGAAAATCAAGGGACACGAGCATTAAAGAAGCAGTGGCCAATAAATCTATGATACAAATGTAACTTCTCCAGTATAAAAGAATGTAAATTAAAATGAGATATTTGTCATCAATCAAATTGGGAAGCTTAGCTTGTTGAACATTTTTTGACGAAATAGTAGGCTCTCATATCTGCCAGTGGAAGCACAAACTGACCACTTTTGAGAGGACCATTTTACAATATAAATTGGTCTGACAAAATGAATATATAAAACTAACAATTCAACTTCTAAGTTTTTACCTTAGGAGATAATCAAAATGAGCCAAATATTTTCTATCTACTTATTTATACATTCACTTAGTTAATAAGTATTTGCCAGGCACCTGGGATAGAATGGTCTGCGAGATATACTTGGTCAATGTCTCCATTCAGTGTAAGGGTAATGATGCTCATTATAATATTATTCATGTAAGAGCCAGAAAATTGGAGATAATAGGGATCAAATATTGCAGCTTTAAAATAAAATACTATGCAGTAGAAGAATGCTTATGGTATTTGAAATCGTTCATGATACATTATGCAAAAGTAGATTATAAAATATGAAACAGAAGACATGTTCAGTACAGTCCAAATTTTGCAGATTTTAAAATTGCATTTGTTCGTTGATTCAACATATATTTATTGAAAACCTCTTACATGACAGACCCTAAGAAAACAGCTATACACAAAACAGATAAAGGCTTTGACCTTATAGGACTTACATTGCAATTAGAAGAAATACATAAGGAACAAAAATGATAAATATATATCACATAGTATTGAATATTATGGAGAAAATGGAGTAATATAAATTAGCCAGAGAAGTAAGCTCTGATCTGGTAACAGTTGAGCAGAGATCCTAAAGAAGTGAGCCCCAAGAATATCTTTGATAACAGCATTCCAAGCAGGGGCAAAGAAAGTGCAAAGGCCCTGAGGCAAGAATGGTCTTATATTTTTGAAAGAGCAGAGTTAATTCAAAAGAATGGTAAATGATCCCATGAGGGAGCTAGCAGGAGAATCAGATCATGTAGAAGTTTGAAGGTCATGCCAGAAAATTCAGACTTAATTTTCAATGAGATGGGAAACCATGGCAGCATTTTGAACAGATGGGTGGCACGAGCTGATTTATATTTTTAAAGGGACAGTAGCTTCTTTGTAGAGAACAGATGTTAGGGATGGCAAAAGCAAGATGATAGGGTAAGTGGTGGTGGAGCTGATGAGTAGATCTAGAGTTTAGCCAACATGGACCAAAATGAAACCTAGAGAACTTTTAGAGGAGCAGATGTGAGAAAGAATCAAAAGTTTGTCTAGGAACATGTGGCAGCCATTAAAACACGCCTCTGAGATCTCCATTGCAAAGAGCGTGTTGACCAACACCCCAGCTGCTGGAGCAAGTTTACGCCAAGGTCATATTTCCTCTGGACAGCTCCCGGTTGGGAACTACCAGGGATACTAAGTCATGCCCATTCACGGGAGATACAGGACTCCTCTGATGCCAACTTTGGCTCAATGACTCCACATCAAGTTTGCAGATAATTTCTTAGAACTGCACCAAGGTCTAGATTCCCAACCACCCTTGCTTCCTTCCCTCTGTCCCAACAGGGGGCAGCCCTGCAGCATAGTCTGGCAGCTCCCCCGCCTTGTCCAGCTCCCCTCCATCCATTTTTTCTCACAGGCATTTTCCCCAGGAAATGGGATCACACCTCTAATCCCATCTTGGGACCTGAGTTTGAGATACTAATAAACAAACTCCCAAATGAAGATGTCCTATAGTCCATCAAGACTCCAGAGCTGAGCAGGACCCAGGAGGGCGGGGATGCCCTCGGGCTCCCGGGGACACTAACAGACACCTGCGCCCCGGGAGAGTGCGCCGAGCTCCCTAAGGGCTGCAGCGCGCACGGCGGGACCCGGAGCAGCTCCGGGGGGGCTCGGGGGCGGCTCCGCGGAGGGGGCTGCGGGGCGGGAGCAGCTCGGGGGGGCTCGGGGGCCGCTCCGCGGAGGGGGCTGCGGGGCGGGAGCAGCTCGGGGGGGCTCGGGCGGCGGCTCCGCGGAGGGGGCTGGACGGCGGGAGCAGCTGGGGGGTGGGGCTCCGAGGCGGCTCCGCGGAGGGGGCTGCGGGGCTGGAGCGCGAATCCAACAGCGCAGGCTCCGGAGCACAGGGCGCCGGGACACAGCCCAGGATTCCGCCTCCCCCAGGACAGGCAGAGGCCGGGAGGGCCCAGGACAGCAAGGACGCTCCTGCCCCGAGCTGAGCAGATCAGCGGCCCCGCCCCGGAGCCTCCAGGCCCTGCAGACGGAGAGCTACCTAGTCACTGCGGGAGCTGACTCCAGGGCTGGAGAGTTGGCCCCGCCACTGCGGTTGTTCCTCCTGGGGCCTCACGGGGTAAACAACCCCCACTGAGCCCTGCACCAGGCAGGGGCAGAGCAGCTCCCCCAAGTGCTAACACCTAAAAATCAGCACAACAGGCCCCTCCCCCAGAAGACCAGCTAGATGGACAGGAAAAAACAAATTATTGACCAAGCAGCACTGGAAAGTTCAGGGGAAGTCAAAGGACTTACAGTATACAGAATCAGAGGATACTCCCCCTTGTTTTGTTTTTTTTTGTTGTTGTTGTTGTTGTTGTTGTTGTTTTGTTTTGCTTTTTTATTTCTGTTTCCTTCCCCCACCCGCTTTTTTCCTTTCTTTTTTTTTCTCTTTTTCTTCTCTTTTTTTTTCTTTTTTTCTTCCTTTTTTCTTTTTTCTTTTTCTCTTTTCTTTCCTTCTTTCTCTTCTCTCTTTTTATCCTTTTCCCAATACAACTTTTTTGGCCACTCTGCACTGACCAAAATGACTAGAAGGAAAACCTCACCTCAAAAGAAAGAATCAGAAACAGTCCTCTCTCACCACAGATTTACAAAATCTGGATTACAATTCAATGTCAGAAAGCCAAATTCAGAAGCACTATTATACAGCTACTGGTGGCTCTAGAAAAAAGCATAAAGGACTCAAGAGACTTCATGACTGCAGAATTTAGAGCTAATCAGACAGAAATTAAAAATCAATTGAATGAGATGCAATCCAAACTAGAAGTCCTAACAACGACGGTTAATGAGGTGGAAGAATGAGTGAGTGACATAGAAGACAAGTTGATGGCAAAGAGGGAAACTGAGGAAAAAAGAGACAAACAATTAAAAGACCATGAGGATAGATTAAGGGAAATAAATGACAGCCTGAGGAAGAAAAAGGGCACCGAAAGGGACAAAGGTCCAGAATGTGTATTTGAACAAATCATAGCTGAAAACTTTCCTAATCTGGGAAGGGAAACAGGCATTCAGATCTAGGAAATAGAGAGATTCCCCCCCTAAAATCAATAAAAACCGTTCAACATCTCGACATTTAATAGTTAAGCTTGCAAATTCCAAAGATAAAGAGAAGATCCTTAAAGCAGCTAGAGACAAGAAATCTCTAACTTTTATGGGGAGAAGTATTAGGGTAACAGCAGACCTCTCCACAGAGACCTGGCAGGCCAGAAAGGGCTGGCAGGATATATTCAGGGTCCTCAATGAGAAGAACATGCAACCAAGAATACTTTATCCAGCAAGGCTATCATTCAAAATGGAAGGAGAGATAAAGAGCTTCCAAGACAGGCAGGAACTGAAACAATATGTGACCTCCAAACCAGCTCTGCAAGAAATTTTAAGGGGGACTCTCAAAATTCCCCTTTAAGAAGTCCAATGGAACAATCCACAAAAACAGGGACTGAATAGATACCATGATGACACTAAACTCATATCTTTCAATAGTAACTCTGAACATCAATGGGCTTAATGACCCCATCAAAAGGCACAGGGTGTCAGACTGGATAAAAAAGCAGGACCCATCTATTTGCTGTCTACAAGAGACTCATTTTAGACAGAAGGACACCTACAGCCTGAAAATAAAAGGTTGGAGAACCATTTACCATTCGAATGGTCCTCAAAAGAAAGCAGGGGTAGCCATCCTTATATCAGATAAACTAAAATTTATCCCGAAGACTGTAGTGAGAGATGAAGAGGGACACTATATCATACTTAAAGGATCTATCCAACAAGAGGACTTAACAATCCTCAGTATATATGCCCCAAATGTGGGAGCTGCCAAATATATCAATTAATAACCAAAATTAAGACATACTTAGATAATAATACACTTACACTTGGTGACTTCAATCCAGTGCTTTCTACAATCGATAGGTCTTCTAAGCACAACATCTCCAAAGAAATGAGAGCTTTAAATGATACACTGGACCAGATGGATTTCACAGATATCTACAGAACTTTACATCCAAACTCAACTGAATACACATTCTTCTCAAGTGCACATGGAACTTTCTCCAGAATAGACGACATACTGGGTCACAAATCAGGTCTTAACTGATACCAAAAGATTGGGATCATCCCCTGCATATTTTCAGACCATAATGCTTTGAAATTAGAACTAAATCACAAGAAGAAGTTTGGAAGATTTCAAACACGTGGAGGTTAAGAACCATCCTGCTAAAAGATGAAAGGGTCAACCAGGAAATTAAGGAAGAATTAAAAAGATTCATGAAAACAAATGAGAATGAAGATACAACTGTTCAAAATCTTTGGGATACAGCAAAAGCAGTCCTGAGGGGGAAATACATCGCAATACAAGCATCCATCCAAAAACGGGAAAGAACTCAAATACAAAAGCTAACCTTACACCTAAAGGAGCTAGAAAAAAAAACACCAAATAGATCCTACACCCAGCAGAAGAAGAGAGTTAATAAATATTTGAGCAGAACTCAACGAAATCAAGACCAGAAGAACTGTGGAACAGATCAACAAAACCAGGAGTTGGTTCTTTGAAAGAATTAATAGCATAGATAAACCACTAGCTAGCCTTATTAAAAAGAAGAGAGAGAAGACTCAAATTAATAAAACCATGAATGAGAAAGGAGAGATCACTACCAACACCAAGGAAATACAAATGATTTTAAAAACATGAACACTATACGCCAATAAATTAGGCAATCTAGAAGAAATGGATGCATTCCTGGAAAGCCACAAACTACCAAAACTGGAACAGGAAGAAATAGAAAACCTGAACAGGCCAATAACCAGGGAAGAAATTGAAGCAGTCATCAAAAACCTCCCAAGACACAAAAGTCCAGGGCCAGATGGCTTCCCAGGGGAATTCTATCAAACGTTTAAAGAAGAAACCATACCTATTCTACTAAAGCTGTTTGGAAAGTAGAAAGAGATGGAGTACTTCCAAATTCGTTCTATGAGGCCAGCATCACCTTAATTCCAAAACCAGACAAACACCCCACCAAAAAGAATTATAGACCAATATCCCTGATTAACATGGATGCAAAAATTCTCAACAAGATACTGGCCAATAGGATCCAACAATACATTAAGAAGATTATTCACCATGACCAAGTAGGATTTATCCCCGGGACACAAGGCTGGTTCAACACTCGTAAAACAATCAATGTGATTCATCATATCAGCAAGAGAAAAACCAAGAACCATATGATCCTCTCAATAGATGCAGAGAAAGCATTTGACAAAATACAGCATCCATTCCTGATCAACACTCTTCAGAGTGTAGGGATAGAGGGAAAATTCCTCAACATCTTAAAAGCCATCTATGAAAAGCCCACAGCAAATATCATTCTCAATGGGGAAACACTGGGATCCTTTCCCCTAAGATCAGGAACAAGACAGGAATGTCCACTCTCACCACTGCTATTCAACATGGTACTAAAAGTCCTAGCATCAGCAATCAGACAACAAGAATACATTAAAGGCATTCAAATTGGCAAAGAAGAAGTCAAACTCTCCCTCTTCGCCAATGACATGATACTCTACATAGAAAACCCAAAAGACTCCACCCCAAGTTTGCTAGAACTCATACAGCAATTTGGCAGTGTGGCAGGATACAAAATCAATACCCAGAAGTCAGTGGCATTTCTAGACACTAACAATGAGAAATTAAGGAGTCCATCCTATTTACAATTGCACCCAAAAGCATAAGATACCCAGGAATAAATCTAACCAAAGAGGTAAAGGATCTATACCCTCAAAACTATAGAACACTTCTGAAAGAAATTGAGGAAGACACAAAGAGATGGAAAAATATTCCATGCTCATGGATTGGCAGAATTAATATTGTGAAAATGTCAATGTTACCCAGGGCAATATACACGTTTAATGCAATCCCTCTCAAAATATCATGGACTTTCTTCAGAGAGTTAGAACAAATTATTTTAAGATTTGTGTGGAATCAGAAAAGACCCCGAATAGCCAGGGGAATTTTAAAATAGAAAACCATATCTGGGGGCATCACAATGCCAGATTTCAGGTTGTACTACAAAGCTGTGGTCATCAAGACAGTGTGGTACTGGCACAAAAACAGACACATAGATCAATGGAACAGAATAGAGAACCCAGAAGTGGACCCTGAACTTTATGGGCAACTAATATTCGATAAAGGAGGAAAGACTATCCACTGGAAGAAAGTCTCTTCAATAAATGGTGCTGGGAAAATTGGACATCCACATGCAGAAGAATGAAACTAGACCACTCTCTTTCACCAGACACAAAGATAAACTCAAAATGGATGAAAGATCTAAATGTCAGACAAGAGTCCATCAAAATCCTAGAGGAGAACACAGGCAACACCCTTTTTGAACTCGGCCACAGTAACTTCTTGCAAGATACATCCACGAAGGCAAAAGAAACAAAAGCATAAATGAACTATTGGGACTTCATCAAGATAAGAAGCTTTTGCACAGCAAAGGATACGTTCAACAAAACTAAAAGACAACCTACAGAATGGGAGAAGATATTTGCAAATGACGTATCAGATAAAGGGCTAGTTTCCAAGATCTATAAAGAACTTATTAAACTCAACACCAAAGAAACAAACAATCCAATCATGAAATGGGCAAAAGACATGAACAGAAATCTCACAGAGGAAGACATAGACATGGCCAACACGCACATGAGAAAATGCTCTGCATCACTTGCCCTCAGGGAAATATAAATCAAAACCACAATGAGATACCACCTCACACCAGTGAGAATGGGGAAAACTAACAAGGCAGGAAACCACAAATGTTGGAGAGGATGTGGAGAAAAGGGAACCCTCTTACACTGTTGGTGGGAATGTGAACTGGTGCAGCCACTCTGGAAAACTGTGTGGAGGTTCCTCAAAGAGTTAAAAATAGACCTGCCCTATGACCCAACAGTTGCACTGCTGGGGATTTACCCCAAAGATACAAATGCAATGAAACTTTGGGACACCTGCACCCCGATGTTTCTAGCAGCAATGTCCACAATAGCCAAACTGTGGAAGGAGCCTCGGTGTCCATTGAAAGATGAATGGATAAAGAAGATGTGGTTTATGTATACAATGGAATATTCCTCAGCCATTAGAAACGACAAATACCCACCATTTGCTTCAATGTGGATGGAACTGGAGGGTATTATGCTGAGTGAAGCAAATCAATCGGAGAAGGATAAACATTATATGGTCTCATTTATTTGGGGAATATAAATAATAGTGAAAGGGAATAGAAGGGAAGGGAGAAGAAATGTGTGGGAAATATCAGGAAGGGAGACAGAACATGAAGACTCCTAACTCTGGAAAACAAACTAGGGGTGGTGGAAAGGGAGGAGGGGGGGGTGGGGGTGAATGGGTGACGGGCACTGAGGGGGGCACTTGACGGGATGAGCACTGGGTGTTATTCTGTATGTTGGCAAATTGAACACCAATTAAAAATAAATTTATTATTAAAAAAAAAGACTCCAGAGCTGGGAATGGAGATATGCAATGGCAGCCATCAGCACACACATGGTATTTAAAGTCATGGGGCTAGATGAGATTGCTTTATTCAGACCTTCATTTCCTTCAGCGCCTGGATGCTAACTATCTACCTAAGAAAAATAACCCTAACATACCACTTCACGCTAAATTATGTTTTATGATGGCTACCTTCCTGGTAAGGACCAGCCTTGTAAGAACTCTGCATTTTAAATTTGTGTGCCCATGGAGTGGACACACGGGACCAGTCTATCTTGGTGGAATGCCAAGTCCCATGGCAGTTGAGTGAGGGAGATCATTCTGACTCTGCTCTATGTCCATTCAGAGTCAGACTCACTGCCATAATGACTAACTCAAACTACTGGAATTTCTTATTTATTTCCCTTTCATTTATCATCAGGTTTCTGTTTTCCAAGCCAAGTCATCCCTTCACCTTCATACTTTCTCCTTTTCATTTTCCTTTGTGAACACTATTTTATCCCCAGAACAGGTTTCTAAGAAACATCACAAACCATACTCAGGAATATGTATTTAAGACCCTACATAAATATAAAACATAAAATACAGAATGGTGCAATATCCCCAACATAACCCAAACAAGCCCTTAGAATGGCTATTAGTCAAGGAAGTTAGATATGTGGCAGAGAACAGGAAAACTGAAAACAAACAAACAAAAAAAGATGAATAACAAGAAAATAATGTGGGTGGGGAACAATAAATGTTAGAGGAGGAGAAATGTGACTAGAAAGTTATTTATAGAAAAGTAACAGCCACTTTTTTTTCTTATTTCCATCAAGCAGTTCCAGTGAGAATGTTCTCTAAATTCAGTTTTTCCTCTCACTCCTATCAGTTGTTATGTTTAGCTCCTGTCTGCTTCCCCTCTATGTCTGAGTATGTAGTTACTTCCTCTCTCTTCATATGCACACAAGAGAAATAAACAGTCCCTTGGTAACAAAAATCAATTAACTAGCTACAAAATTTACTAAAGCTACATTAATGAAGTTAGGGAAAAATCCTATCTATATCCTCCAGACTTATGAATAAATATTATTCACTTAGTGGTGTCTTTTTTCCACTTATGTTGTTAACACCTCTCAGAAACCAATAGCAGAGCAATAGTAGAAAGCCTGAATAATCCCATGGAAACAATGAAACAGGACATTTAAGATTCAACTGTCCTCAAAATTCCAGAATGTGTAGTCGCCATGCCTGATTGGTAAAGAAAGCCATGGTCCAAGATTCCTGGGTGGCTCAGAGGTTTAGCGCCTGCCTTTGGCCCAGGGCATGATCCTGGAGTCCTGGGGATCGAGTCCCACATCAGGCTCCCCGCATGGAGTCTGCTTCTCCCTCTGCCTGTCTCTCTCTCATTCTCTCTCTCTCTCTCTCATGATTAAATAAATGAAGAAGAAGAAGAAGGAGGAGGAGGAGGAGGAGGAGGAGGAGGAGGAAGAAGAAGAAAGCCACGGTCCTTGGTACCATCTCCCCTGGGCCAGAGGCCAAAGGTTGCCCGCAACTAGCCCCTTCTCAGCCCCTGCAATAAAAATAGCTCAGAAAGGCAGCCAGAGCCTTTCTGCTATGCCAAAGAGCCATAGGGAATGTTTAGAGACATCCCAGTTTTATTGTGAAACCTCAAAATAAACCACCATTGGGGCTAATAATCCCGGGAAACATTGCAGTACAATAACATGAAGCTAACCTTGATGTTCACCTTTTTTCCAACAAAAGTTTTAATTAAGACCATTATGGGATTTCCCTCCACCCACAGGGAAGCACAATTCCAATTTTACAACTCAGTCAATGGAACAGTAGGATTCAATTTGAAATTTTGGAACACAATCTTCAGCAATACATCTATTTTGTAAAATTGAGGTATACCTCAATATACACAGATTGCCTAAAGCTCCAACGAGAACATCAGAATTAATTTGGAAAAAATAATTGATGTTTGTGTGAAAAATAACATCATTTAACACATTTGGCTTGCCTAAGGAAAGAGCGCCTAACAAGTACTCTTTCTGTGATCTGTAAACACCACAACGATTTTAAATAAAAAGAATGGAAGAAATTAAGAAGAATTAAATGCAAATTGGTTATCAAGAAAAGAAAAAACTCTCTCCATATCAAGAACATCTCTCCTCTGGGATTAATTAGGACATTAAATGGACTTACTCAAGAGCTAGTAATGACTCTAACAGTGGAGATAAGCAATAGTTTTAAAAATAGACATAAGGACAGGAACAGGCAAGGTGGCCATCTTGGGTCAATTTTGAGTTTCCTTTTCACCTTGGGTTTAAGTAAGCTAAATATTCACATTGCATGGAAATAAAAGGGGAAAGGACAATAGAACCAGCAGAATATAGCATGCAATTTAAAGGCCTGCCTCCCCTTAGAAGAGCCTCCTGTGAACAGAGTCTCACTTCTTCCCGCCCCATATAGCAGCCTTTTCCCTGTGGGTAGATATACTTCTCATCTATTCTGCTTTGACTTCTCTCCAGTGACAGCAGAAGGGACATTACTGCCGTTCTCCAACTGTAAGAATTTGAGGGTTGGGGAATGCCAAAAAAACCAACACTGTTGGCATGGATGCTATTTTTCTTAGGAAAGACAGCAGGGCAAGGAAAAGGATCAAATATTGTTTCAAATGCTTTTAGATTAGCAAATATTAACAAGTTAAAAAACATGAGGAAACGCATTCATAAATCCAGGAGAGGCACTCTGTGGGCACAATCCTAGAAATACTTGAGAAAAGACACTGCATGGAACTAGACATCCTGTGCAGAAAGGGCTAGACTGCCAGCAGCACTTAAGTTATCAATGTGAATTTTTATTTTATTATTATTAAATCATTTTTATTTTACTTTTTTAAAATATGTTTTATTGTGAATTATATAATTATATATTACATAATGTGAATTTCTTTTGTACTCGCAGATAAGTAAGGCTTTGGGATATTGGGTTCCACCCTAAATTACATGTTGGAGAACTGAAAACTTTACTTTGATTTGTATAATGAGAATTTTTGTTCAATTTATTCAGTATTAGAGCATGGTGCTACTAAACGAAGAGAGGATTTCTTACTTGTTCCTCATTTGTGTTTCCAATCAAAAAGTGCTGACAAAATACTAACACAAGAATCACTCCTACATACCATCAGCTGTAGCCATTCCTGTTAAAGTCTCCAATGATTCCACTCAGAAGAAGACATTTGTTTGCCAGCCTCTGTTGTCTCAAAATCTGTGGCATGCCCTGTGCTGGTGACTGGTCTCCGCTGCCTGTGAACTGCATGGCTCCTCACTAGCTCAATAGCAACAGCAAACACATGGTGTTCACTATGTCTAGACACTGTTCTAATTGCTCTACGCATAATAACTTATTTATGGCTTGATTAAGAAGTTGCTATTTTTAATTCTTGTTTTAAAGAGAAGAAAATCTGGCAGCCTGGGTGGCTCAGCGGTTTAGCACTGCCTTCAGCCTAGGGCCTGATCCTGGAGACCCAGGATCGAGTCCCACATCGGGCTCCCTGCATGGAGCCTGCTTCTCCCTCTGCCTGTGTTTCTGCCTCTCTCTCTCTCTCTCTCATTCTCTCTGTCTGTCTGTCTGTCTCTCTCTCTCTCTCATGAACAAATAAAAATATTTTTAAAAAAATAAAAATAAATAAAAATTAAAAATAAAGAGAAGGAAATCAAGGCCCTGAAAGTTAGAAATCAGAGTGTATGACCAGGCAGTCTGCACCCAGGGTTTTAGACACTATTCTTCACTTCCTTAGGGACTGGCACCTAAAGGCTTAAGCAGCTGGCCCCATACCATCCCCTGCTCTGCATCTTGTTGGAGAGGAAAAAGGAGCACTGGTAGAGAGGAGAAGAAGCCATTAAATACGCCAGCAATATGACAGACAAATTCCAAGAGCAAGGAATGATGCAAAAGGAAAAGCAAAGATCCAAAATGGGTCAAGCAAGCAGAGTAAACCTGTCCAAGACTACTTCTAATCTCCACTTCTACAAAAGGCAACACTTTCTTAGTGTCCTTGGATTTTTTTAAAGATTTATTTATCTATTTATTTGAGAGAGAGAGAGCATGAGAAAGGGAGAGGGGCAGAGGGAGAGAGAGAAGCAGACCCCCCAATGAGGGGGGATCCCGTCGCAGGGCTCCATCCTAGGACCCTAGGATCATGACCTGATCCAGTCAGATGCTTAACCAACTGAGCTACCCAGGCACCCCGGATTCTTTTTTTTTTTTTTTTTATCACAGTATAGTTGACACACAATGTTACATTACTTTCAGGTGTTATGCTAGGCTCACCACAGTGTGGCTATCATCTGTCACCATACAACATTATTACAGTAACACTGACTATATTCCTTATGCTATACCTTTTATTTGGTCCTTGGTATCTTGACCCACACCAGAGCTTGTATTTAGTAGTGGTGAATTAGGGGATGGTGTGTATTTCTTAAAAAGCAGTTGCTACAACAATATATCCCAAGGCCACCCCACAGCTGGCCATGAGCTGTGCCCCTCTACCCTTGTATTTTTAAAAAATTTTATTTATTTACTTGTTTATCTATCTATCTAACTACTTGAGAGACAGAACACATACAAGCAGGAGGAGAGAGAGGGATAAGCTGACTCCAAGCTAAGCAGACTCAGAACCCGATGTGCAGAGCCCCACACGAGGCTCAGTCTCAGGACCCTGAGATCATGATCTTGAGCAAATCAAGAGTTGGAGGTTCAACTGACTGAATCACACCAATGCCCCATTGCCATTCTACCCTTCATGATCTATGAAGCAGGGCGATCCTGGCAGACTGAGCTATCACTCCAAAATCGTGAACAACACCTCATGTCTCTCTTTTCCTTCCTCCCACTCCAAGCGGTTTGCCTGCACTGCTGTGTTTGAGAGCTTTGGGTTTATAAATAAAGAAGAGTCTCAGTGGAGACTTCAGTGGAGAGGGGTTGGAAGAAAGACAAGAGCTCAAAGAGGATAGAATGGCATCTCATTCTTACCTAATCTCTTGAGCTGACCTTGAGCCTCCTTTGAAGAAGAAGGTTAGAGATTTTGTGAAACTCTGGAACAAGTAGAGTTGTACTGGGGTCAGTGACCAAATGCGGTTGAGAGTTGGACAGCAAGCTACTCTGAATGCCAGTGCTCACTATTCCAAGAAGCAATGGCTTTGGAAGCACTCAAAGGTACTGCTCAGGATGGGCACTGACATCTCATGATTAGCAGTGGCAAAATATCTTTATAGGTAGGTAGTAGGCATGAACAGTGAGCACCAGAGAGGTGTGAATAGGTGTCATGTGGCAACTGATAAGCGGACTTGTAGGCCTACTACATGAGGCAACTTTGGGGAACATCCAATCAAGTTAATGGGGCCTTCTGCCATCCTAATTTTAGTTAGAAAAAAGAAAGGTCAGCTTTATTTTATAATCAGACACTAATGTGTAACATGGCACATTATTTAGGTGAGGGTCCACTTTAGATCCATATTACCTCATATTTGGTTTTTGGTTTTTATTTATTTTTAAGTAGGCTCCACGGCCAGCATGCAGCCCAATTTGGGGCTTGAACTTACCACCCTGAGATCAAGACCTGAGCTGAGATCAAGAGTTGGATGCTTAACCAACTGAGCTACCCAGGCTCCATAATATTACTTCATGTTTGGATGGCTGGAGTAGCCTTCCAATTGGCCTTCCTGCCTCCATACTTTCCTGTAGGCAGCATGATATCACCCCAAATAGCATTTTATCATGCTATTTTCTTACTTAAAACTTACTCTATTCCACAAAATGAAGTACATCTATGGGCAAAATAAAATGTCATTCTAACTACTGAGGAGGGCTGGTAGGATGATCAGCCATCCCAGTTTGCCTCGGACTGCCCTAGTTTTAGCTTTGAAAATCCCATGTGCTGGAAAACCCTTCAGCCCCAGGAATACTGGAAAGGTTAGTCACCCTCACTGACCATTTTCAGTTTGGGATTGACATAAAGGTGTGTGTTGGGGGGGGGTATGTTTTATTTTTTTATTATGTGCTCCAACGCAGAGAAGAACCATTAACAGTGACTATTTTTACACCAAGGAGCAATGAAATGTAGTTGCTTACTTCATATAGGCAGCTTGGTTGCTATGGAAACAGTGAGTGGCAAACTTGATTGTTGAAACATATAAAATCAACAAATCTTTCAGTGTTTGCTTCAGACTTTTAAGTTTTAATATTTGCTACCATAGAGCTGAGCCCCTTGCATTGTAAAATTGCATTATAATACTTTAACATAATTATTTACTTTCCATAATATTATTATCAACAATTAGTTACCTTATTTATAACTATAGCTATTTAAAATATATATTTCCTTTGAGAGGAATTTTAGGGCATCAATTTAATTCCAGGCACATGAATTTTAAACTCTCTGTGGACAGCAAGTTTGAACAATACTAAATTCCTATGCATAGTCACTACCTCACATATCCACAGTTACAGTGAGTTCTCTGTACATCTTCATGGGATGAAGTTAGGACTTTAGTATTATTCATTTATGTAGACCCTACCTTGTCCCATAATAGATTTAAGGAGGCTTTACAAATACTAGATAAGGGATCCCTGGGTGGCACAGTGGTTTGGCGCCTGCCTTTGGCCCAAGGCGCGATCCTGGATCGAATCCCACGTCGGGCTCCTGGTGCATGGAGCCTGCTTCTCCCTCTGCCTATGTCTCTGCCTCTCTCTCTCTCTCTCTGTGACTATCATAAATAAACAAAAAAATTTAAAAAAAATACTAGATAAAGCAAGCAAGAAAGAAATGGAGATAAAAACAAAATGTGGGTAGGAAAGAAAACTGGTGCCATGAATGGTAAGGTTAGAAAAAAAAAAGAAAGAAAGAACACCAAGCAATTCAATTTCCTCACAGAATTCTAAATATGAGTTACATATCTGTTCCTGACCTGTATAACAGGTAATTCAAAGAGAAAGGTCATGTTCTATTGTAAAATTCAATATCAATGTCCTATTGGTAAAAACAAACCAGTAACATAGAAACAGCATAAACTTAACTAATAGGGAGATGATAGATATTTATCACATGGTCTTCACAGAAAGGATACTACTTATGGACAAATGTCTAAATCAATGGCCAACTGTGTCACCTAAGATCACTTGTGTAGGTGAAAATTTACCTGATTATTTAAAAGAAAAATATCTTGTTCATCTTTTAAAAATAGAAAAAAACAGTGATTTTTTTCTGGAAATTGCAAAATAGTGATCTTAACTTTGATTCTTTGTTACTTCCTTGAAATATTTCTTTTATAATTGATTCATAAAATGGAAAATGCACAAGGCAATAGGTAATAACCAGCATGACTTTGAAAGAAATCATGAAAAGAATATTATTTAATTTTTTCCTGTTAAAACAATGGGCAAGAAGTTGTTGTCTTTGTGGCCCTGTTAAACACAGCATGCAATAATATACCAATAAAAGGAGTCATTTGCCTAGGTCCTTATAATTTACAAAGGGATTTTACATACAATAGTTCACTTGATCCTTCCTTGACACAAATTGTACAAGACAGGAAACTAAAGTGAACCAACTTTTCCAACTTGCAAATGGTGATTTCAGATTCAGACTTATTTCTGATTCCAAAGTCCATAATCATCCTGTTGCCTCTGACTACTGAATAAATTAGCCACGAGGTACAAAATAAAGAGATTCTTTAGCAAGAACATCATATGCAAGCTATAGAAAGTGATCTTGGCTGTGATACTGGACTTCAGGTACACAAGATGTTACCACTGAGGAAGACTGGATGAAGGGTACGCAGGGCCTCTTTGTACTATTTCTTGCAAGTGCATATGTATCTGCAATAGCTCAAAATAAAAAGGTTTTAAGACAGTAATTTTTCCAACCATATTTAACAATAGTTTTTCTTTTGTGTGCTTTAAGTAAAAAGATAAACCTTCTGGCTTCCAGTTTGATCTTCACACTTTAAGAGAAAAAACAGGATATGGTAAGAGCAACAAGATTGGAAAATAGGACTTTGTGAAAACAGAAATAAGAGAAAACAGGGGGAGTGGAGTAGGTATGAATAAATTTTCTCCACCTAAAAAATAAATCCAAAGGAAATGTACTTGAATTAAGAAATAAAGAAAATTTTTCTAACAATCTCTCTCACAATGGGACTAAAAACTTCGACAGTATAGGAGAACTACCCATCTGTCTTGGAAAGAAGACTTTTACCTGGTTGGCGGTTATATGTTCAATAAATGGCCTCTTTAGGTTCCTTAGCAGTTCCACAAGGCAACCAGAGTCATACAGGGAAACAAAATAGTGTTTGAATGCTGGTTCTATCATATTCTGGTGATAGAACTTGACCAAACCATGTAACCTCTTTGGGCCTCTGTTTTCTTATTTTTAAATAATGACAAAGGGATGCTGTACTTTGTAAACTGAAAATGCTAGAGAAGTATTAGTTGTTATAACTGTCTGCTAGCTCACATGGTTCAAAAGAGATATATTTGATTTCTATGAAAGCATTAGAGATAACCTTTAGAATTGGAAGAGTGGGATAACTATCTATGTATTGGGATATGGAAAGCACTGAAAACCAAGTCTTCCATAAAGGAAATAAATCTATCGGGATCCCTGGGTGGCGCAGCGGTTTGGTGCCTGCCTTTGGCCCAGGGCGCGATCCTGGAGACCCGGGATCGAATCCCACGTCGGGCTCCTGGTGCATGGAGCCTGCTTCTCCCTCTGCCTGTGTCTCTGCTTCTCTCTCTCTCTCACTGTGTGCCTATCATAAATAAATAAAAGTTTAAAAAAAAAATTATGAGTGTATATTGTTTAAAAAAAAAAAAAAAAAAAGGAAATAAATCTATCCTTACCCTTAGTCTATCAAAATACTCATATTCCACCATTGAAGATTCACTTTCCTCTAAAATATTGCCAGCACCCTAGGGCAAGTCTTAGGTCTTATTTATTATTGTATGTGGCATAATGCCAAACAGAGTAAATGATCAAAAGAAAACTGAATGTCCATTGAAAAGGGTCTATATCTCTAGAAATGAAAGTTTAAATTCCAACTAGATTGCCAAAGAAGATATGCTGAGGTTTTGTAAATTACTGACTCTAAAGGGCTACCTACAGTAGTGGACATGCAGTGTGACACCCAGGTCCCCACTCCAAGACTGAAGCACTTACCATGAAGTCCCTTTTCTGGCCTTGCTCTCACTAAAGAAAGCCACCTAGCCTAAAATTATATCTACTCCTCAGGGGCATAATGGCCTAGTTTTTGTGTCTTGATTTGGGCCAATTCTGGAGGACCATCCTTGCTCTAGGGCTGTCTGTGGGATCAACTGAGGATCTTGTTGTAGCTTATATTATTAACCATTCTGCAGAGAAACAAACTCAATAGGCATGAGAGAGAGAGAGAGAGAGAGAGAGAGATGGCAATATATTATGAAGAATTGGCTCACATGATTTTAGAGGCCAAGAAGTCCCTGGATCTGCCATCTGCAAGCTGGAGACCCAGGTAAACTGTGGCATAATTCAGTCTCAGACCAAAGGCCTAGGAACCAGGGGAGCTGATGCTAATTTCAGTCTGATGGCAGGAGAAGTCCAGTATCACAACTCAAACAGGCAGAAAAGAAATGAATTCTCCCGTCCTCCATCTTTTATTCTATTCATGTCCCCAATGGATTGGATGATACACCCCACGTTGGGGATGGCAGTCTGCCTTACTGAGCCCATCAATTCAAGTGCTATCTCATCCAGAAACACCCTCACAGACACACTCAGAAATAATGTTTAGCCAAGTTTCTGAGCACCCCCTGCCCCAGTCAAATTGATACATAAAATAAATCATCAGACAACCACATTGGAGTTCAACTTTTCCTTTTACTCAACCTTGCCTCCTCACTACCCCATGACTGTTGATGCCCAGATCACTTTTTAATAAGCTTTGTCCATGTAAATGTCTCAGGGTCAGTTTCTGGGCGAAACTCACCTGTGTCACCTACTCTTCCTATAAATAAAGTTAACACATCAATGAGACACATGCATTTTGATAAGTGCTCTCAAGTATGAAACCATACTGGAAAACCAGACCTGCCTTCTGTGTCATTAACCTAATGACTATATGAGAAAGATAGTAACTTTTGATACACCTCTTTGAGAAAGCTTAGCTTTCATAAACCTTCAATTTTTTCATATCATGACTCATATATACATGTTAGAAGTCATTCAAATTCTGAATTTTATTACTGCTCTATATCAGGACAGTGTGAAAATGCAATTGCTGATCATTAAGAACAGGTTTCTGGTATCTTTTTCACACTATCTCTTTGGACCACTGGAATGTAACTGTGAAACTTCCACTATTTATTCCAAGCTGAATTATTTGGACTTTGTCACCTTATTCACTGAATAACTATTAAAATTGGTGAAAGAAGGTAATTTTTGTTGTATTCTGAGGAAAACAATTTATATAAAGTAATGGGGCTTACTGAATGTAATTTATTTACTGATCTTAAACTATATTACAGGCATAAACACAAATTATACTACTTTAATTACATTTTTTTACTTTAATTACATTTAAAATCATCAAAATGTTTCTTTAAGTCAAATGGCACAACTTTGGAAATATTTGATGTCATGATACTACTAGCCAGGTACTTCATTAAGTGTCTATTATCTAAAGGCAGCATACTTGGGATTCTCAAAATTGAGTTCATTCCATCAACAAATGTCATTTTAGCATTTGTGCATCAAAACTCTATGCCACTCTTAAGAATATAAAGAAAATCGAAATCATGTTTACTTTTACTTTCAATGCATTCTACCTGACAGGGGTTTGCTATTTCTGTCAGTCTACTTAGCCAAGTCTCCATCAGGAAGTAATTCTGAATCAGAAGGGAAAATGAACAAACCAAGCTAAGTGGATTCTCCACCTTTTGTCATTTTTAAAAATTCTTAATGAGAGTGAAATCACTGATTCTGGAGCTCTAATCCCTCTCTAAAATTTTAGAGGCTGTCAGATGCTCCTTCAATCTCCTTAGAAGAATCAGATAGGAAGAAATATTTTTAACTTCACAGTCCTGATGAAATATTTTAGGCAGAATCAAGTCTGGGTTCCAGCAGGGTAATTCAATGGTCTCCATGGTAAGAGAAATGTAGAGTTGTTTTTAATAGAACGGTACATTAAAAAATAAAAATTATTCCTATGCTTGATCTACTGGAAGACACAAGCACTTTGATTATACTTAGTTACTACCTTTTCCATCTCTTTGAACAAATAAAATGTCAAGGGAAGAAATATATTTTACATACACTGTCTTGAACAAAATGAAGACAAATTTCATTTCTATAAAATATAAATAAATTTTGACTGGACACTAGACATGGTTGCTGAAACTTAGCCCAATATTTAATACAGAAACATGATCAGATGAGGAAATACGGTTGCAAAGGCTTGTAAACCCAAGGTACATGATCATTACAAGCCATCTACATGAGTGGGCTTATGTGGCATCAAATAAAAGACTTTAAACTTTGGCTAGCACTGTGAGACTCATCACATAAAACCCTGGTACTCACATCTAAAAATGATTGATGCTGACAAATTATAGGTCCTTTCTGAAAAGTCTTCAAAGAGTGACATATTTTCAAAACAAGTAGAGACCAGTCAGCTTTGGAAATGGCAAAAACATACAATATGCACTGTTAATTGCTGACATTTATATGGAGTTGACACTAGATATCACTTATTATAGCAATTATTAATAGCAATTTGCATATCCAAGGCCCATAATAAAATTTCACTAAGTTCAATTTTTTTACATTTATTTTCAACCCTCATGTTAATGTCTCTTTCATTAACATGAAGTATAGTAGAGAGATTCCCTACATTTTCTATTTCACACACAGAAGATGATAAAGTTTGTACCGGGTCCTTCCTAGTTACCCTGAGGAATGAGGAGACCAACATCTTGGCACACTCAAAACCAAAGTCGGACATCAGCTTAATATGGTCAGTTTTGTAAAGATCATCTGTTTTATAGTTTATTTATGTATCCACCAACCCATACTAAACAAAAGCGGAGTCCTAGATATTTATAATTAAGATAAATCTCATAAAATCTTAAATCCATGTCTTTATTGAGTTAATAACAATTAATTATGTACAAAGAGTGATTCGTGGCATCCTCAGTCCTTGCTGCCTGCAACAAAATACTGTCATTTTGTTGTTTTGTTGGGAAACACAGCAGCACTGCTGCCAGAAAATATGTGGAGCAGGAGTGACAAGCTGGTCCAACACTGGTTACTGGAAAGTGAAGATCTGCTGCTTGGCATAGCTAGAAACATGAAAATCTAGAAAGAAATGGTTCTGCCTTCCCACAATGGGTCCATGAATGTGAGATCACTTCCTATGAACCAGATGTGGACCATTCTGATGAAATAGTCTGCAATTCTTTGAGTCCAACCCAAGAAAATACTACCCTGAAAGGAG
Source organism: Canis lupus dingo (assembly GCF_003254725.2). Taxonomy (NCBI): domain Eukaryota; kingdom Metazoa; phylum Chordata; class Mammalia; order Carnivora; family Canidae; genus Canis; species Canis lupus. The sequence goes on from NC_064250.1 coordinate 17,101,963, forward strand.
GGGCAATAAGCCAGCAATAGAGGTGTTGATGGGAGCCCCTGAGAACTAGGGGCTGGACGAGTGGTTCCTTCCAGTATCCCAGAGCCACAGGAGCCCATGAGAGAGGCTCCAAGTGTTCACAAAAGTGTCCACAGGACAAAGGCAGCTTTAAATGTTTGCCAGGCACAGAGAATACAAGTTTTAGGTTGGTCTCAGTCTACTGATAGAGATGCTATCAGCTAAAAATGCCGGAGGCACTCACCTGGGTCCACAGTACTTGTGGAGAGCCCACACACACATCCCTAACCAGAGCCAATGTATGACTGGACCAGTCCCTGTAACTCTTACTATGACTGCAAGACACACTTTAGCAACAACTATCAGGGAACTTTGGAAAAAACAAGGTTTATTTATACACAGGTCCTGGAAGGAACACAATATGCCATGGCCAGAGCCACACAAAGGGGTCATCATAGGTGAGAGAGAGAGAGAGGGAGATAGAGAAAGAAAGCACAGACCTGAAGTTCTGCCTTTACTGGGGTCAAGGGTGGAGTACCTAGAGCTTCACAGATTCACTCTTAAATGGTAAATTTATTTCTTTAAAGATTTATTTATTTGAGAGTAAGAGAGAGCACAAGCCAGGGGAGAGGGAGAAGCAGGCTCCCTGCTGGACAAGGAGCCCATGCAGGGCTCAATCCCAGGGCCCTGACATCATGACCCAGGCCAAAGGCAGATGCTTAACCAACTGAGCCACCCAGGTGTCCCATCACTGGTAAATTTAAAACATAAGAATGGAATTAAAAAGCAGAAAGGGAAAAACAAGCAGTCAAATGGTCAGTTATCCAAATCAACCAGCTCTTTCCCAAAAGAGGACTTCATGGGTGAGGCATTCTGGCTCTTCATCTAGGTGTGTAGTTGGTAATGTGTTTATTTGAGATGAATATCTTTGAAGAGGATGCCTTGGGAACCAAAAGCTTAGTGTTGGGTACTTATATTACAATCAAAAATGCTAACTGCCAGACTCTTACACCATAGCACAACACCATCCTGCTCCACTGCCTCCTCCCCCTCTTCCCTCTCCACTCCAAAACTAGCATATGGAAAAGGATCTATGTGAGAAAGCAAAAAGCTTCCTGCCCTCTATCCTCAGCAGCTGCCTTAGGTCCTTCCAGGGGAAGGGAAAAGATTTGATATTAAATCACATTACGTGTTTTGATGATTATTGGGACATCAGCATTCTATTTGCTGAGTTGAGACTATCTGGAGCTTAATGTTCTCTAGGACTTTTTATTACTTAAAGTCACCAGAAAAGTTTTGGAGCCTGCTCAGATTTCATTCACAGGGAAGAAATCCACTTCCAGGTTGTATATTTTAACGAAGCATGAGGGATAACAAATTAACTTGTTTTGTACTTACTCATGTTATAAGTTATACTGAAGTTTGTTTAAACTGAGAGCCCCTCTACACATTTAATCTTTTCATGTTTGCTTTAAACTTTGTGAAACTGCCCTGAGCTGCACGCCAAAAATCTGGACTTTTCAGAATGTTTTATAAAAGGGCCCTAAACCTCAATGTTGCTTGAGTGTGTACTCAACCAAGTAGATTAAGAACCCAAGAATGACATCAAGGTATACATGAAATAAGGGAAATTTTCAGGGAAATTCGGGACCTAAAAAAGAAAATGTGAAATTTATCTTACCAAAGAACAAATAACCTAGAAAAAAAAAACCACACTTCTTATGAAAACTCAGATAATTATTTCAAGATACCAAAATTATGGCCTAAAATATTGAGAAAAGAAGAAAAATCAGTTATTAGCATGTTGATACTTCTAAGTTTTCTGAACCTGCGTAATTTACCTCTTTTGAAATTCATAAGTTACTAATGTCAGGCAAAGAGTAATTCTAGTAAAGATGTCAAAGAACATACAGCTTTCTGTGCATGTTTTCAAGAAGCCTTTCTACTTAGACTTTATATCAGATGAATTATTGGAAAGAAACCTAGAATTTTCTAGGAGTAACCCCTTCCTCTTATGAAATATCACTTACTGACCAATGGATTAAGAAAATTAGGATAATGAGTTTATACAGAGGGTAAAAGAAAACAAAGAAGAGACAAAAGATAATAATGTAGAATGTTTTCAAAGTAACCTTATACTTTTTAAAAACTGTTTACTTATTTTTAATTGTGGTAAAATATACACAACATAAAATTTACCATTTTAATTGTACAGGTCAGTGGCATTAAGTACTTTAATACTCTTGTGTAACCATCTCCACCACTTATCCACAGAATGTTTTTCAGCTTGCAAAACTGAAATGATGGACCCATTCAAAACTGTCTTCCCATTTCCCCCTCCCCTCCATCTCAGTCACCACCATTTTACTTTCGGTCTCTAAATTCACCTACTCTAAGTACTTCAAGAGTAAAAGGAGTATTTTGTCCTTTATGACTAGCTTATTTCACTTAACATAATGTCCTTAAGCTTCATCCATGTTATAGCACGTGTCAGAATTTCCAGCCTTTTTAAGGCTGAATAATATTCCATCATATGATATATCTTATTTGTTTATCCATTCATCTGTTGATGGACACCTGGCCTGCTTCCAGCTTTTGGCCATTGTGAATAGAGCTGCTCTGAATATGGTACACACATATCTCTTTGAGACTCTGCTTTCAGTTCTTAGGGGTATGTACCCAGAAGTAGAATTGCTAGATCTTACAGTAATTCTTTTTTTTTTTTTTTTTTTTTTTTTTTTTTGAGAAACTGCCAGACTGTTTTCCATAGCAGCTGTGCAGCATTTTACATTCCCAACAGCAGTGCAAAGGGTTCCGATTTCTCCACATCCTTCTTAACACTTGTTTTCTGGGTTTTGTTTTGCTTTACTTTTTAGATAATAGCCCCCCTAACGGATGTGAAGTGGTATCTCATTGTGGTTTGATTTGCATTTTCCTAATGATTAGTGATGTTAAGCATCTATTCATGCGCTTATTGGTCATCTGTACATTCTAGTCCTTAAAGCAATCTTTTACTTTATTCATTGCTAATTTTACAAATGATATCATAGGAATATATTTTTTTTAAAAAGACCATATTTTTTTGGTTTACTTGGCAAGAACCACTTTTATCTAGCAGTGTAAAACAGTTCAGATTTCAAATCCTTTTTTTGGAGTAGCAGTATATATCACTCCTTACAGGGAGAAAATTTCAGCCTACCTACTTTAGAGTCCCGTTAAGCTCTGGGCTTTTAGATCTATTCAACTTCATAGACAACTCGGGGGTAGAGGGCACTCTATCATGTCAAATGATACAGGACAACACTGTCCAACACAGCAGCCATAAACCTCATATGTCTACTGAGCACCTCAAATCCAGTTAATACCAACTGAAATATGCTGTAACTATAAATTCACATCAGATTTCAAAGAATTAGTATTTTTTAAATAATATAAAATATCTCAATTTTTAAATTGATTATATGTTGAAACCAAATATTTCTAATATTTGAACTAATCAAATATTTCAAATATTTCTAATATTTTAAATCTATAAAATTTCTAATATTGAGCTCACTATATTTCTAATATAGTGAGTTCAATAAAATATATAAATAACTAAATTTAATTTTGCCTGTTTCTTTTTACCTTTTTTAATGTGGCCCTTGGAAAAATTTTTAATTACATATGTGGTTTCCATTTATGGTTTACATTATATTTCTGTTGGACTGTGCTGACCTAGATAATTGTGACTAAGTAAACTCTTTCTACAGATTGAATATACATGTAAACTGAAAAGTAGAGAATTAACAAAAATTTTCAAAATAATTCAGATTTTTTCCAAAAACTAATTCTTTTTATTACTAGTTTGTCCAAAAATTATCTAGGTGATTACCTTTGTTCTATACTCAAATTTTTTCACATAAACACTGTGTCCTACATTTAAGTTTGCTTTATTGGAATTTGTGTGTTTCCAGAAGTAAATTGTTGGAAACTCTTTTGAGTATAGAGCCTATGCAAAGAAATAATAATTTTAATATTTTAAAAGATTTATATAACTGATAAATAGTATCCAAAATATCTAAAGAATTTCTGCTGATCAATAAGAAAAAAACGAAAAATGCAACTGGCCATACACAATAAGAAAAACAATAAGAAAAAAACGAAAAATGCAACTGGTCATACACAGAAGAGGAAATTGCATGACCAATATTACTTCATAATAAGGGACATACACACCAAAACAACAGAATACTATCTCATACCTTATGAGGCTGACAAAAATTTTAAAGACAAAAATTCTCCCACCTCAGGGCCTTTGTACTTACCATTTCTTTTATGCCCATAAGTCCACATGACTTTCTTCCACATTTCAATTAATTTTCTGTTTAAATGTCACTTCATCTAGGAAGGTTTGCCTGACCCAGAAAAGCTCCCCATACCCAACCCATGTCATCCCTGTGGCTTGCTATCTCTTGCTTTGCTTATTTATAACCATCTGCAAACATATTTGTTTGTATAGTGTCTGTTTCCCACTGGAATGAGGCTTCATGAGGGAAAGGACTGCTTTATTGCTATATCACCACATAAGCTACTCAATAAACTGTTGCTAAAAGAATAAATGTCAGCCAGGTGTTGGCAACGATGTGGGGAAAGAGGAACTCCCAATCTTGCCAACACTGTTGGAGAGAGTATAAGCTGGCATTATTTCTTTCAATTGCAGTGGACAGTATCTACTAAAGTTGGAGATGCTTATATCCTAGGACATAATTACACTTATAGGAATATACCCTAAAGAACTCTAGCATACTAAAGAGATGTATGCTATCAGTAAGGGAATGCACAAACAAATTGTGGTTTAATCATGCACTGGGATATTATGCAAAAATAAAATGAATTAGAGCCATGTGCATTAACATATACAATGAAAGCATAAGAATGAGTGAAAATAGCAAGCTGTAGAATGATCTACATAATATGATAGCATTGATGTAAAGCATATGAGACAAAAAATAGTATTTATTGATAATGTAAAAGCATGGATGGATGATACCCAGCAACTTTAGTCTGTGTTAAAGGACAAAGGAATGGATACAGGTGAAAATAGGGTTAACAGTATGGATTTCTGTAAAGATAATTAAGGCAAATCAGGCATGTATTAAATTTATATAAAAAAGGCATGGGTGTTATTCTCTATACTGCCTATAATATTTTATATTTTTATTATTACAAAATCAGACTTAAATCAGTGGGTTCTCTTTCTCCTTGTAACTTGTAAAAGCAAGTTATTGGTAAGAAATAAAAATAGTTACAAGCTACACTATTTCAATCAGAGACTGGTAATACATTTCTTTCAGCCTATTATCTGAGAAATGCTATGAAATCTCCAAACTCAATATTAATAAGATTTGTTTTCAAGATATATTTTGCAAACAACAATCAACTTTTGATTTGGAGAACTTTCTCCAACCTTTCTTCTTACTCCAAATGAAGTATTAGAAGTATTAGATACTTCTGTTACATTCTTCTGTCTTTCCCTGTTTTCTCCAGTAAGATCTATGAGCCTTACAGAGCTGAAAATAAATATTTTCCTGAGATAATCCTCTCTGGCTCCAGGTTTTTAATTGAAACATATTGCTCTGGTGTGGTTTTGTTTACAATTAAAGAACTGGGAACTTATTGACAAAGCCTCCCCAACCTCCTGGCCCCTGCCAACACACATACACTCCCGCACAGGCACACATGCATGCATGCACATGCACACACACACACATAAAACTAAAACTAAAAAGCCTTGGGAGGTAGGACATTTTGAAAGCTTTTAAAAGAACTACAAATGAAAAAGAAAAGAAAAAGAACTACAAATGTTCATCATGTCAATATCAACATATTTCACACCTTTTAGCTTTGTGTTGCAATAGTGCCATTCACCAAGAAATCTAAAATTCTTTGGACATTTACATCTCACCTCAACGAAACACACTGGTTTTGTTGGCATTCACATTTCCTACGCAGTCTTGCTTAGTCTCCCCAGTTGTATCTCTAAATCTTTTTCCTCTTTTTACCTGCTTCAAATTCAGTGTGCCTGAGCTCCGAGAGAGAGATGCATCTCTTCTTACTTGGAACATTTCTGAATCCAAGGCAGAGCTCATATTGCAGGTATAAATGGCTGGATTACGACATTCTTTTATTATCTGCATTTTAAAATCTATACCATGTCAAATAAGTAGTTGGAATATATAATTGGCTGTTAATTTAACTATCTTCTTAGTTGTCAGGTTGGCATCATGCAGTTTTTTTCAGATCTGTCAGCAGCGCTTCCACTCAACCTTAGTATAAAGTACAATTCTAATGTGTGAACAGTTCTGAAAGAAACTTTATCTAAAAATTCTCCTGTCCTGTAAATTGGGAAAAAATAAACACAGCCCTTTTGCATATAAGGCTACATCCTAATAAATATCCAGGGGAAAAAAGGTGAGCTACTTTCATTATTCAGGAAATTCCTTTTTAATATTTCTTTTTTCGAAAGAAAAAAAAAGGACTTGTAGATCTAGATGAATACAATGTTTTGTGTAAACACATTATTCTTCAGTTTGTTAATTAACCAAGCTGTTTTTTAAAGTTCTGGCCTACAGACCACAAGTGTTCTGTGTGAACCTCTCTGTCTACAGGTAGTGCTGCCACTGGGAAGAAACTGGTCTTCATGAATATTCACTGAACACCACAAAGTGTTGTGACAGCCTGAGATGGAGAAGCAAAAGGAAAAATAGTCTATGAAATCAGAATAAAAGCCCTTTCAGTGATTTGTGAAAAAAAAGGGAACAGCTGAATCTGATGCATTATAAGATTTTATGTCTTTTATGTCAACCCGTGAATAACTTTTTTCCTCTGGAACTTTCCATTTTGATTTTTTCTTTATTGACACAACTTTGAAGTACTAATAATAGATTACAGATGCCTGATTTATAAGGAAGTATTGAAAATATCCAGATATTTAGGTTGGTAAATCCAATTTAGACTATAAGAAAAAGTTCTCCCTGACTGCTTGCATGATACAGCCCTGTTCGCTGTCTTCCTGTATCTCCTTTGATGAGGCTATATGGCCTAACCTGCCTTGAGCCCTGTTTCCTTCAGCCAATATCCTTGAAGTGTTTTCATTATTAACAACTGAAAGTGTGGAAACCAGAAAATATTAGGACAGGATCTATCTCTTTCCATTTTTGTCTTCGTGAGCACTTACTTTATACCATTCTATAGATCTAGTGTCATCCATATTAAAAAAAAAAATACAGCAGCATTGTACAGAGGCTCTGTTAAGGTCTCTGTTTTATAGATAAGGAAATTGACATTCAGAGAGATTGGCCCAAAGTCACAAAACTGGCCAATCGCAAAGACTGAGTTTGAACTGAGTGCAACTCCAAAGCTTCCCTCCTCTACAGAGGACAGGCATTAAGCCCGTTCCCATGCCATTCTATCAGCAACTGCATTCCCACTGGCTCAGAGTCTTCCTCCAGACTTCAGCCAGACATAATCCCTTCGTCACTGTTAGAACACATTGGGGTTATTGGCCCAAAGTATTGAGTTGGCTCTATGGACTGTCCTCAGATGACCAAATCAAAACTGACCTCACTGAGTCACACAGGTGATTCAGAAGATAATTCTTTTGATGCTCCACTGGGAAGCAAGTGGCTAAAAATAGCATAGGATGAGAGAAATAGGGATAAGTGAACATGAGCCAAATCTATGATAATTATATCAAAAGATAAGCTGGAGAACCAAATGTCATTATTAATATGAAGAATTATTTAACATCACACCTGACCACAGTTAGAAAAACCACTACAACACAAACACCTTGACAAGATGGCTTGGTAAAACATCTGTTACAAGAATGTTTCCTAATAAAATTCTGAAGACAGGAAATGAATGTTAGAACAAATAAGAATAGGACTGTAAAATGGAAAAAAAAATCTAACTGCATAAAATGAACATAATGCCAAATGCCATCCTTATCCAAACTTGTCTTTCATTTGTCTTTACTCACATATCAGCTTCAAGATATAATGGAAGTTCAGCCAAAAAATCAACTTAGAAAGGAGAATTACCTGGCCCAACTGCGTAGATTGATTTAATAGCAAGGCGCTTTCCTGCAAAGACATTTATATGCTATCTGGAGGAACTTTCCAGCTCTTCATTCTATTTTTTACTAACAATTGATTTATTATAGGGGAAAAATTCAATATTTCCTTGTATTTGCAGCAAGAAATATCAGCAATATGACTTGGGAAAAAATGTATATATCAACTTATTTGATATGATCGAAAAGAAAGTCAGCATCTATGGCTTCACCTGAATCTCTCAGGCTGTAATACTCACCTTCTGTATTTACCTTCTATTCTTCCTCTTTTTGAGCTGTTTTGCTACCCCCTCTAGGGTTTCTGGCCTGTAAGTCTACTCTAAAAACTCCCATATTGGGTACCTAACTCCTCTGCTTATATACTTTTTTTCCAGATTTACTGAGATATAACTGACATATGACATTGTGTATGTTTAAGGTATGCAATATGATGATTTGATACCCTTATATATTGTGAAATAATAAACAAAATGCTTCTTCTATACTTTTTTGGTTTGGATGTTCATTGTTTAACTCTAGAACACCAACACACCAACTCCTTTAGGAAAGTGACTCTTCATTTCCCATTCACTTCCGTATTTTCAGAGTGTGGCACAACATTAGTACTTGAAGAATAATTGATTGTGTGTTGCAAGACCTCCAAATGACTTGAGTATCCATATTATCCAATATGATTTTTAACTCATCAAAGGCCCATGGCAACAGGTATACACTCAGACCACTTCAAGATAGGAGCTTAACTGATGGATTTCCTTCCCTTTTTGGGTGGGGGGTGGTGGTGGGGGCAATAGCATGCACTTATATCCGTCAGTTCCTAGAATTTAAAGATCAGAACAGTTGCCTAGGAAGAAAGCTTGTTTTAAGGTAGCTAATAATTTGGGTTCCAGATTTAATGGGCCACTAGTTCAAATGCTAAAAATCTAGAGAATTGTAATTGAAGAGACAGTAGAAATAAGGAAGTACTTTTAGAGAAACAAAGAATATCTCTAGATTAAAAGGAAGAAGGTGGGGTGAGGGTCAGGTAAATTGAAGAAGACTTCAAAAGTCTGGAAATAGTCCCAGAGGAGCTATCCAGGAAAGATAAAGGACCACAGCCTCATAGGAGCTAGGCTGGTGGACTGACAAAGGACCATGATGCCCAGAAGCTGACTAGGAGGTGGGTTGCTCAGACACAACAGACAACCCTTTCTCAGCAAAAATGTCCTGTTGCCTGGGCCCAATCATGGCACCAACTGATCCTATTGACATCTGGCCAGTTTCACTTCATTACTATCTAGCACCTTAACCACATGTGGCTCTGTGAGGACAGTTTTCCCTAAACCCCAATAACAAGTACCCAAAAGGGTATCAAAAAGGAAGGTGGGACCTTAGACCTCTGGTAAAGAGAGAGAAGTATTAGCACATCTGTACCTAAGGGAGGGTGAAATGAGCAATAAGAAATAAGATTCCTACACTGCATGTCATCCATGCACAACTGATGGGTCCTTGAGGCTTTTTAAGTAATAATTTCTTTGTGACTTACTAGTAGGGCTACTCATCAAACATAGTGGCTTGAATACACATGGTTACATCTGTTCTGTCCTAAGATATCACCAAAATAACAATAGAACAAAAAGAATAGAAGAAATAACAGATAAGAGACGTTATAATTTTGGAAGATGGAAAGTAGATGAATCAGTGGCAACTGACTTAGCAAATGAAACCTAAGTGCCTGAAGTTGGGAAGCCAGTACGAAATAAGCCGATTGGTGTTCCAGAACCCCAGAAAGTATAAGGAACTTGAGGCACTTCTTAGTACAGAGGGTGGAAGATGAGCAGTGGGACTGAAAATAAAAGTATTGGCTGAAAATCTATTGAGAGAGCAGTTATTTTCCCATATCCTTCTCCTGCCCCATTCAGCCAGACAATTTTCTCCATCCTATTTCATCAGGAAATTAGAGATTAACTCTAGAAAAATCAAACCAAGGATTTCCCTCTTGCTAGCAACTTCTAGAATACTACAAGTCACGAAATTGGAGAATTCTTTTTTGGAGAGCTTTATCAACTCAAGAAAGTTGATATTATGAGATCTAGAGTTTCCCCCAAGTAAACTACCAGGTCCCTGCCCAATAAGCAAACTTAGCCAACTTTTTGATGTCACCATCAGCTTCTTAATGCCTCACTCTTAGAGGCAAACAGTAAACCACGCATCACTAGCCATTTGAGGAAACCATCAATAGGAAAAACAAAAACCTAAAAATAACAGGGTTGTTTCTTTTTTTTTTTTTTTCAGAAAGAAACTCAGTAGAGAGAAACAATACAAAGAGAGTAAGAAAAAAAAATAAAAATAATAAAAATAAAAAAGAGAGTAAGAAACCATTTATAATGAATAATCTCAGAGAAATAAAAGATAACATTACAGTCACAAAACAAGATCATGAGGCTATATATATTTCAAAAAATAAAAATTCAGAGAACAATAAAGCATTTCTTAAAATTTTTTTAAAAAATAAAATTTTAAGTTTTAACAAACAAACAAACAAAAAAAACTGAAGGATAGTGTTTTGAGGTTTGTATATTTCTTCCAGAAAGTTTGAAAAAGAAGACATGAACAATAGGAAGAAGGCCATCAGGAACTATCCACAATTAGAACAGGGGAAAAAAAAAAAAACTTTCAAAAAAATAAGATAATTTCCCAGAATCTGAGAATATGGATTTTCAAACTCAAAGATTATACTTGGTACAAAGGAGCACCATTTTGTGACTTTAGTTCTCGCATAGCTTCCAGAAACTGATAGCTCCCAAATTAAAAGAAATAATTTACAAAAGTTCAGGATCAGAATACCATCAGACGGGGATCCCTGGGTGGCCCAGCGGTTTCCGCCTGCCTTTGGCCCAGGGCATGATCCTGGAGTCCCGAGATCGAGTCCCGTGTCAGGCTCCCGGGCTCCCGGCATGGAGCTTGCTTCTCCCTCTGCCTGTATCTCTGCCTCTCTCTCTCTCTCTCTCTCTCTCTCTCTATGTCTATCATAAATAAATAAAAATAAATCTTAAAAAAATATATTTAAAAAAAGAATACCATCAGACTTTTTAACAGTAACAGAAGCTAGATGACAATGAAGAAATGCTTTTAAATATGTTGGGAAATCGTGTTCATTAAGGAATTCTATACCGAGCCAAAATATTAATAATAACCATGAATATGGTTTCAAATGCGTTAAGTTTTCAAAAAATAAATTACCTTCTATGTATCATTCTCAGGAAGATGCAGGAGATTGTACTTCACTAAAATAAACTAGTTACTATATTATCTTAGTATCCTTTTGATGCATGAAATGTCTGTAGTGATACCCCCTTTTTCATTCCTGGTATCAATTACTTTGATTTTTTTCTCTCTTTTTTTCCAGGCAACTTTTACTAGAAATTTTATTAATTTATTTTACTAATCTTTTAAACAAACCAACTTTTGATTTAATTAATTTTAATCTTATTTTTCTTTCTATTTACTTCAAGCTTCACTCTCTTTTCTTTTTCTAGCTTCATAAGGTAGAAACTTGTTTTTTTCTTCTCTAATATAAGTATGTAAAGCTATAGATTTCCCTCTGGGCAGTTTTTTAGCCACATCACACACATTTTAATATATTGTTTTCATAATTGTTTGTTTTTAAATTTTTTCTTGTGACTTTTTTCTTTGATTCATGGGTTACATAGAAGAAGCTATTTAATTTTAAAATAATGAGGATTTCCCAGAAACCTTATTGCTATTGCTTTCTAACTTAATTGACTGTGGTTAGAGAATATACGCTGTAAAATTTCAATTTTTCCAAATTCATTGAGACTTATTTTAAGGTCTAGCATATGGTTTATCGTGGTAACTATTATATGTGCTTTTGAAAAGAATGCATACCCTACTACTGTTGGGTGAAGTGTCCTATGTCAATTAGATCATGCTGATTAATAATGTTTTTATATCTTTTTTATTCTTAGTCATTTTGTCTAGTTAATCTATCAATTATCAAAAGACAATTATAAAAAATCTCCAACAATGATTTTTCTGTCTGTACTTAGTTGCTCTCCCATGCCTTTAAATCTCTATTTTTCATATCTTATTCAGTGTTCAATCGTTAACTGCAGAAGAATTAGCCTGATAAGGCTGCACCGCCATTACCAGAAAGAATAACCAAAGATTCTAAGATAATTTTGAGAAAAAAATTTTTATTCTACAGCTTGACTCAGATTTCCAAAATTTATTGTGTTATTCCCCTTACCTGCCCCAACCCCAACCATATCACAAAAGGATCTGGTACCAAGATACACATCATTTCCGTTAATGGGTTTTAAAAACTACATCTTTTGGGAGGAGAGGTAGAAGGAAGAAGAGCAGGGGACCTCATTTGAATTTAGCTAGATAACTATCAAATTATTCTAAACACCTATGAACTCAACCTGAGATGTAAGAAAAGAATTGCTGGAGCTCTACAAGTAGAAAAGTGACCACTTTTTGCAAGTAGGAGGTATAGAGAAGTGGATCTGAGGGGATATATCAGAAGATAAATGGTAGGTAGTGGGACAGAGCTTCTGTAAGCCAGCTACTGGAAAGTGATACAGCCCCAGAAAACAAAATCAGAACCTTTAGAAATCTGCTGATGAAACATGTCCCTGCCTGAAAGGTGCTAAGGTGGTAAAGAGGGCAGAATCCTAGGTGGGACAGTGTGATCTCAGTATCCCCAGGGTCATATAATGCAAGTGCCTGAGCCAACAGAGTTCCCAAGCATTGGAGCAGAAAACCAGTTATGGTCAATGAGACCAGGAGGGGACTCTCAGCTCGGTTCACCATAAACTGAGAACCCTGACATGATCAAGCAACCACTCTCCATGCAAGGGTCCTACAAAGGGCAGAAACAGGAAAACCCTCTGCCTTCCACACGGAGGATCAGTGTGGTGTGCATCTCTGGAGTTTGCGGAGTTTGGCACACACAGAAGTGAAGACCACTTATCCTTGAGTGTTTACTAAAGAAAGGAGACTGAGATCTTTCAGCTCCAGGGCTGGACACAGGCTCAGCCATTTTTATTTTCATCTTATAAAGAGGCATGGAAAGCCCTCAGGGAACAAAAGCCACATAGAGCAACCAGAAGCAGATTATACCCAGCCCAGCCACCTGGTAAGGGGCAGTACAACTCCACCAAGGCAAAGACACCTGAGAATCAGCACAGCAGGCCCCTCCTCCAGATCAGCTGGAAGAACAGGGAACACCAAGTTTACAGAGCACACAGCACTACAAAACTCCAGTGCTAGGGAAAAATAGTATATAGAATTTGAAATTTTTCTCATGATTCATTTATCTTTCAGTTTAAAATTTTCCTTTTCTCGGGCAGCCCGGGTGGCTCAGTAGTTTGGTGCTGCCTTCAGCCCAGGGCGTGATCCTGGAGACCTGGGATCAAGTCCCACATCAGGATTCCTGCATACGGAGCCTGCTTTTCCCTCTGCCTGTGTCTCTGTCTCTGTCTCTCTCTCTCTCTCTCTCTCTGTGTCTCTCATGAATAAATAAATAAAATTTTTAAAAATTTTTTTCCTTTTCTCTTTTTCTTTTTTTCCTTTTTCAACTAGTTTCTTATTTTATCAATTGTTCTTAAGTCTTTTTTAACTTTAATTTTTTACATTATATTATATAGATATATTCTTCATGTTTGGCTTCCTTTCACTGTATTCAATTTTATTTTTGTATACATATAACTTTTGCTTTCTTTACAATATTAGAATTTAGTGTTTTCTAACAAATAGATCAAAATACACCCAGGACAAAGTGGATCACCCTGCTTTGTCCACCTGGGAGATTATATTCTCTCTTCTGCCCCCTCTTTTTTTTTTTTTTTGGAAGGAGAAATTTACAACAAAAGAAAGAACCAGAAGTAGTACTCTTTGCCACAGATCTAATCAATATAGATATAAGTAAAATGTCACAGCTGGAATTCAGGATAACGATTATAAAGTTACTAACTGGCCTTGAAAAAAAGCATAAAAGACACTAGAGAATCTCTGCATGCAGAAATCAAATCAAATCAAATCAAGCTGAAATTAAAAATGCTTTTTAACTGAGATGCAGTATAAACTGGATGTTCTAACAGCTAGGGTAAATGAGGCAGAAGAGTCAGTGATATAAAAGACAAGTTGATGGGAAGGAAGGAAGCTGAGGAAAAGAGAAAAACAACTAATCAACCATGAGGGAAGTCTTTGAGAAATCAGCAATACCATAAAGCAAGACAATATTAGAATTACTGGAATCCCTGAGGAAGATGAGAGAGAGAGAGAGACAGAGAGAGAGAGAGAGAGAGAGAGAGAGAAATGGTATATTTGAGCAAATCATAGCTAAGAATTTCCCTAATCTGGGGAAGGAAAGAGGCATCCAAGTCCAAAAGGTAGAGAAGACCCCTCTCAAAATCAATAAAAATAGATCAATGCCCCCAACATATAATAGTGAAGCTTGCAAATATCAGAAATAAAGAAAAAATTCTGAAGCAGCTTGAGACAAGAGTTTCTTAACATACAGGGGTAGAACCATCAGGCTGGCAGCAGACCTGTCCACAGATATGTGTGGCAGGCCTGATATATTCAGGGTACTAAATGAGAAAAATATGCAGCCAAGAATACTTAACACAGCAAGGCTGTCATTCCGAATGGAAGGAGAGATAAAGAGTTTCAGGACAACAATAGCCAAACTGTGGAAAGAGCCTCAGTGTCCATCAAAAGATGAATGGATAAAGAAGCTGTGGTGCATATATACAATGGATATTACTCAGCCATTAGAAATGACAAATACCCACCATTTGCTTCAACGTGGATGGAACTGGAGGGTATTATGCTGAGTGAAGGAAGTCAATCAGAGAAGGATAAACATTATATGGTCTCACTCATTTGGGGAATATAAAAATAGTGAAAGGGAATAAAGGGAAAAGGAGAGGAAATGAGTGGGAAATATCAGTGAGGGTAACAGAACATGAGAGACATCCAACTCTGTGAAACAAACAAGGGGTGGTAGAAGGGGAGGTGGGTTGGGGGTTGGGGTGACTGGGTGATGGGCACTGAGGGGGCACTTGATGGGATGAGCACTGGGTGTTATGCTGTATGTTGACAAATTGAACTCCAATTAAAAAAAACTATACAAAAAATAAATAATTAAATAAATAAATAAATAAAAATAAGTAAAAGAGTTTCAGGACAATCAGAAACTAAAAGAATTTGTGAACACAGACCAGCTCTACGAGACATATTAAAAGGGATCCTCCTATAAGTGCAGAAGAAATATCAAAGTAACATAGACAAGAAAGAAACAGAGACAATCTACAGAAGCAGACACTTTACAGGTAATATAATGGCACTAAATTCATATCTTTCAATAGTTACTCTGAGTGTAAATGGACTAAATGCTTTAATCAAAAGACACAGGATATCAGATTGAATAAAAAAACGGACGTATCCATATACTATCTACAAAAGACTAATTTTAGATCTAAGAACACCACCAGATTGAAAGTGAGGGGGTGGAGAAACATTTATTATGCTAATGGACCTCAAAAGAAAGCTGGGGTAGCAATACTCATATCAGAAAAATTAGATTTTAAACCGAAGACTGTAGTAAGGGATAAGGAGTAACACTATATCATGCATAACCAACAAGAAGATCTAACAATTATAAATATTTATGCCCCTAACTTGGGAGGAGCCAATTAGATAAACCAATTATTAACAAAATTAAAGAAACACATCGATAATAATACAATAGTGGTAGGGAACTTCAACACCCCACTCACAGCAATGGACAGATTATCTAAGCAGAAGATGAACAAGGAAACAAGGGCTTTGAATAACGCACTGAATCAAGTGGACTTCACAGATATATACAGAGTATCTCAACCTAAAGCAACAGAATACACATTCTTCTCAAGTGCACATGGAATATTCCCCAGAATAGATCACATACTGAGTCACAAATCAGGTCTCAACCAAGCCCAAAAGACTGGGATTATTCCCTGCATATTTTGAAACGTGAACTCAATCACAAGAGGAAATTTGGAAGGAACTCGAGTACTTGGAGATTAAAGAACATCCTATTAAAGAATGGGTCAACCAGGAAATTAAAGAAGAATTTTTTTAAAGTTCATGGAAACAAATGACAATGAAAACACAACAGTTCAAAATGTTTGGGATATAGCAAAGGCAGTCCTAAGAGGGAAGTAAGTACATATAGCAATACAAGCCTTTCTCAAAAAATTAGAAAAGTCTCAAACACACAAGCTAACCTTACACCTAAAGGAGCTGGAGAAAGAAGAGCAAATAAAGCCTAAGCCCAGCAGGAGAGAGAAATAATAAAGATTAGAGCAGAAATTAATGAAATAGAAACCAAAAGAACATTAAAAGAGATCAATGAAACTAAAAACTGATTCTTTGAAAGAATTAATAGGATAGAGAAACCCCTAGCCAGAATTAACAAAAAGAAAAGAGAAAGGAATCAAATTAATAAAATCATGAATGAAAGAGTAGAGGTCATGACCAACACCTAGGAAATACAAACAATTGTAAGAACATATTATGAGCAACTATATGCCAACAAATTAGGCAATCTGGAATAAATGGTTGCATTTCTGGAAACTTATAAATTACCAAAACTGAAACATGAACAAATAGAAAACCTGAGCAGACCCATAGCCAGCAAGGAAATTGAAGCAGTAATCAAAAATCTCAGTAATCAGACAACAAGAAGAAATAAAAGGCATTCAAACTGGCAATGAAGAAGTCAAACTCTCACTCTTCAAAGATAACATGATATTTTACGTGGAAAACCCAAAAGACTCCACACCAAAATTGCTAGAACTCATACAGGAATTCAGCAACTGGCAAGATATAAAATCAAGTACAGAAATCAGTTGTATTTCTTTACACTAACAATGTGACAGAAGAAAGAGAAATTAAGGACTAGAGCCCATTTACAATTGCACCAAAAACCATAAGATACCTTGGAATTAACTAACCAAAGAGGAAAAGGATCTGTGGTCTAACAGAACACTTACGAAAAGAATTGAGAAGACATGAAGAAATGGAAAAACATTCCATGCTCATGAATTGGAGGAATAAGCATTATCAATACTATTCACAATTGCACCAAAAACCATAAGATGCCTAGGAATAAATCTAACCAATGAGGTAAAGGTAAAGGATCTACAGAAAACTGTAGAACACTCATGAAAGAAATTGAGGAAAACACAAAAAAATAGAACAAAGTTCCATGCTCATGTATTGGAAGAAGTGTTGTTAAAATGTCTATGCTACCCAAATCTACACATTCAATGCAATCTCTATCAAAATACCACCATTTTTCAGAGGTGGAATAAATAATACTAAAATTTTGTGGAATCACAAAGAACCCCAACTAGCCAGAGGAATGTTGAAAAATAAAACCAAAGCTAGTAGCATCACAATGCCAGACTTCAAGCTAGAATACAAAGCTCTAATCATCAAGATAGTATGGTACTGGCACAAAAAAAAAAAAAACAAAAAAAAAAAAAACAAAAACAGACACATTGATCAATGGAACAGAATAGATAACCCAGAAATGGACCTCAACTCTACAGTCAACTAATCTTCAACAAAGCAGGGAAGAATGTCCAATGGAAAAAGGACAAGATCTTCAATAAATCGTGCTGAGAAAACTGGACAGCCACACATAGAAGAATGAAACTGGACCATTTTCTTCCACCATACACAAAAATAAACTCAAAATTATTAAAGTCCTAAATGTGAGACAGGAATCCATCAAAATCCTAGAAAATATAGGCAGCAAACTCTTCAACCTTGGCTGCATCAACTTCTTGTTAGACACATCCCCAAAAGCAAGGGAAAGAAAAGCAAAAGTGAACTATTGGGACTTCATCAAGATTAAAAGCTTCTGCACAGCAAAGGAAACATTAATCGAAACTAAAAGGCAATCTATGGAATGGGAAAAGATATTTGCAAGTGACATATCAGATAAAGGGCTAGTATTCAAGATCTACAAAGAACTTATCAAACCCAACACTCAAAAATGAATGAATTCAGTCAAGAAATGGGCAGAAGATAGGAACAGACATTTTGCAAAAGAAGACATATAATGGCCAACAGACATGAAAAAATGCTCCACATCACGCGACATCAGCGAAATACAAATCAAAACCACAATGAGATACCACCTCACACCAGTCAGAATGGGAAATTAATAAGATAGGAAACAACAAATGTTGGCGAGGATGTGGAGAAAAGGGAACACTCACACTCTTGGTAGGAATGCAAGCTGGTACAGCCACTCTAGAAAAGAGTATGGAGGTTCCTCAGGAAGTTAAAAATAGAGCTACCCTATAACCCAGCAATTGCACTACTAGGTATTTACCTCAAATATACAAATGTTGTGATATGAAGGGGCACCTACACCTCAATGTTCATAGCAGCAATGTCTACAACAGCCAAACTGTGGCAAGAGCTGAAATGTCCATCAACAGATGAATGAAAAAAGAAGATGTGGTAATTTATACAATGGAATATTATTCACCATCAGAAAGAATGAATACTTACCATTTACATTGCCATGGATAGAACTGGAGGGTATTATGCTGAGCAAAATAAGTCAACCAGAGAAAGACAGTTATACGGTTATACAGTTTCACTTAAGTGGGATATAAGAAACAGTGCAGAGAACATAGGGGAAGGGAGGGAAACTGAATGGGAAGTCATCAGAAAGGGAGAAAAACCATGAGAGACTCTTAATTACAGGAAACAAACTAACGGTTGCTGGAGGGGAAGTGGGCGGGAGGATGGGGTAACTGGGTGATGGGTATTAAGGAGGGAACGTGATGAGATGAGAACAGGTGTTATACACAACTGACAAATTCTTGAACACTACATCTGAAACTAATGATGTACTGTATGTTGGCTAATTGAATTTAAATTTTAAAAAATTAATAATAAAAATTACATCTTTTGCATGTCTTGTTTTTTAAGATTTTATTTATTTATTAGAGACCCAGAGAGAGAGAGAGGCAGGGGGAGAAGCAGGCTCCATTCCATGCAGGGAGCCTGACGTGGGACTCGATCCAGGGTCTCCAGGATCATGCCATGGGCTGAAGGTGGTGCTAAACCACTAAGCCACCAGGGGCTGCCCCCTTTTGCATGTCTTTAAATGAGTATTATATTGCCCTTTAATCAATACACTTTTAAAAATAGATAAGTATAAGATTAAAGGAAAATTTTTTCATTTCACTTCATTGTCCAATTTCCCCCTCTTCTCTGCAAAAGGAAAAGAGAGCAATTATGAGAGCACATTAACACACGAGAAGATTCTGTACATTTATGGGAAATATTTTCTAGAAATCCTGGAAGATAAAAAATTCATAACCATGCCCAGGATTGGCATGACCAAACTAAAAGGTAGCATAAGAGATTGATGTCTGCTAATTAGAATTGAAAGGACACTGCCAAGATTTAAGCAGGAATTAGAACTGCCTGCTACGTTTGAATCCATGTGTTCATGCTACACAGTACAAAAATTCAAAACTGTGAATCTCAAAAATCCCATATCATAAGTTATATCACCATTATAAAATGCAATTTTGTAGAAACATCAATTTTATGTGACAATATCCAAAGAGCTCATAAAATATGTGAGCTGCAGGCAGACATTTCTTTGAAAATTGAAACTAACTTCATAACTCTGATCTACTTTTTGGTAGAAGTAGAAGTAAAACATATCTTAACTTTAGGACAAAAACATCTGCCCTATTCTTATCCCCACGGAAATCTTTCTTCCTGGCCAAGTGCTCTTCATGAGAGCACCCCGAAAGGTGTAAACTCATGGTCCAGCAAATTCCAGTGCACATATCCACTCAGCAATGGCCCAGAGAAAAGAATCAAGGAAGATATGAGAAGAAATCATCTAACTCAGAAGAAGAAGAGACATTGACTACTTTAAAGATCTTAATGAAAAAGAGACAAATGAAGAGGACAAAATGTGGTTCAAATGAGTACACAAGAAATTTAGAATCTCTCAGTTCCAGTGTTAACTCTGCTACTATTACAACGCATGATAAAGTCATCCCGTGTTTATATTTTTCATACATTAATTAAGGAGTCATATAGTCACTCATGAAAATGAGTTCAAGTATTTCCCTTCTTAAATGTCTACCAGGTCTTAATATACCCCTCAATTCTTTCTATATGACTACTGAAAACCTTGAAAAAGGTGAACTTTCATGCTTTACCCAAAAACTAAGGCTGGAAAACAACCCCCCAAAAAGACCTCCCTTACAACTACAACAACAACAACTACTATCTTTGCCATTCTCTATTCTGATCTTGTATTATTTATATAATATATAAATTTATATAATTCCACTTTGGTTAACATATATTAGTTTCAGGTGTTCATTCTGTAATATTTTCTTCATATCACTTACCACTGTCTGAAATTATATTACATATGTCTCCTTGTTTATTGCCTAGACTATAAGTCCACTAGGTATGGCACTTTGTTTTCTTCCCTACTATATCCCCAACATTTGGAAGCCATATTTAGCCTAGCTATTGTAGGGACTAAATAAATATTGATTGAAAGAATAAACCTAACTGCCTTTGTACTAAATTAGGTACTAAATGTACCTAAATGCCTTTGTACTAAAGCATATTGAAACAGTTCCAGTGTTTCTCAAACTAGGACTTGAATTATCTGGATTACAAATACAATCACACTAATAAGAGAAGTCCTAAAGACATTTCACTCTAGACTATGACAATTCTATAAAAGTCCACTTCGCTCTTGGTACTATGTGCTACTGAATGACTTCTATAGCTAAATCCAGTATTTGTGCAAATATCTTGGTTATCTATAGCCTATTTACATGCTTTAACTTAATTACAGACTCTCACATTGGGTACTTAAAAAAGTGAGGGTGGGGGAGTCCATATTTTGGGTATGCAGACAAAAGGATGAAATAGAAATTATCACCAATTGACCTATCCTACAAACTCCACTATGGGTCTCAGAAAAGGAGATCCTTAATGGCTACAGACATATTTCTCTTCCTGAGTGTGGCTTGGCTACTTGGTTCCCCATCTTTCCCATTACAGGCCAAGACATATAACATCATAATAATAAATAGATATAATGCCAATAACAGCAGTCTCCTGCTGGGAACAAGACACACGCACACACATACATAAACATACACACACACACACACACACACACACACACACCTGTCCAATAGAACAAACCTAGCTTCTTACAGATCCCTCTACCTCAGGGTTTATTTACTCCTAAGACCCAGACAAAGGATAGAATATCTGCTATTTCCTACCTACTCAACTACTTTATCTAGCTTAAGGAGATACATTCAATAAATCAGATTATTTGTATATACAGGTCCTGTTGAATTATTTGATCTATTGTTTTAAACCAAAGTATATTTACTATCTATGGTCTGAATATTATTATTGCCTTTGTTTCCTTTTACTTTTGTTGTAAAAAAAAAGGGGGGGGAGTAAAAGATAATACCCAAGAATAGGTTACCATAATAAAACTTTTTAAAAATATGGTCTATTGTCATCATGTGGCAAATAGCAGTACAGATATACTGATATCATTTGAATCTGTATCTTGGGGCACCTGGGTGGCTCAATCGGTTAAGCATCTGCCTTTAGGGATGCCTGAGTGGCTCAACCAATGAGTGTCTGCTTTCAGCTCAGGGTTTGATCTCCAAGTTTTGGGATCAAGTTCCACATCTGGCTCCCTATGGGGAGCCTGCTTCTCCCTCTGCCTATGTCTCTGCCTTTTTTCTGCATCTCTCATGAATAAATAAATAAAATCTTAAAAAAAAAAAAAAGGCATCTGCCTTCAGCTCAGGTCATGATCTTAGGATCCTGGGAAGCCCTGTGTGCAACCCCACGGCATGCTCCCTGTTCAGCAAGGAGTTTGTCCCTCCCCACCCAGCCCCACCCCACCCCCAAATTATGGTCTTTCTCTGTCAAATAAGCAAATAAAAGCTTAAAAAAAAAATCTGTACCTTAGAAGGCAGTGCTTAATGACAAAATGTTCATTTTGTCAACAATTTAATTTCAGAAAAAAATATAATCACATTAATTTTAAGTTACTGGTTTTTCTGAAGAGGAGTATGTATTTAATTTGCTAATTTGAGGTTTATAGTGATATAAGAGCTCATCCTGAGTTATAGGCTTATACATTTTGAGAAACAGTATCATAAAAGCCTTTATGTCATTGCTGGGGAACTATGAGTATTATCCTTTAAAAGGCAGGAAAAAAAGAGAATTGTGAATTTTGTAAAACTAGTGGGAGGGTTTAATAAATAGCCAGATAAAAATACACATACAAATATTAATAGTATTCCTATATACCAGAAATAAATAGCTTACAATTGATAAGGGGAAAGTTTTCTTTGATAATAGCAACAAATACATGTTTTAAATACCTAGGAATGACAATAACAATAATAACACCACAGATTACATTCATTTAACTTTAAGAGACAGAGGAGTGACCTGAGAAATAGAATTTGGGGAGGTTTATTTGAGGGACATTTTCCTTTCAAATTAGAAGAGTCATGAACTGATATATAAATCAATGAGGAAGATCCCCTTTTAAAATGAAATGTTAAATGTACTTGGAAGAGAAAGGTGCATTGTTGAATTCTTCTAATTGAACAAGATGAATTTATGTCCACATTAGATGTTTTGCCAACCATTGTTCCTTCTTTTTTTTTCTTATAAATTTATTTTTTATTGATGTTCAATTTGCCAACATATAGAATAACACCCAGTGCTCATCCCGTCAAGTGTTCCTTCTTCTCCCTGACCTGATCTTGTGCTGTGGTGAATCACAGTCATGGAAATACCATTTCTCTGATTGTAGGAAAATCAGAATAAAAGAAAGAAATTCTTTTGACCTGGTCTCCATCAACAGAGTAATCAGTATAATTGAAACAAGTATCCCAGTAATCATGATAATTTGTCTTTTAAAGATAAGAATAATCTGTTGTTTTGATCATACAGATAATTGCCTCCATTCTTCATTGCACTTTGCTAGTGTGGGCTGGGTCAAAATAAAAGGGGCAGTCCATGATTATCATTTTATTTGCATAATTATGCATGGAAGAAAGTGAGTAGGAAGCTTTGTCTTTGACACTTCTCTTTTCCACTTTTCTGGTGTTGTTTCCACATGTTTTATTTTGAGTATCAAAATTAACCATAGCTGTTTGTGAGGTAGTAAATGAGTCCCACCAGACAATGTTGGCTAGGCAATGGAAGTTTGGATCATATCAGACTACTTCTGTCTTGGCCCAATATATATGGATAGACTTCAAATTTTGTGAAGATGAAAAGAATGTATCAGTGTTTATTAAGTATTGAGGTTCCTAGCCACTAAGCTATAACAGTGAAATTTATACAAATAAGGCAATAGAGACTAGAATGTTTCTTTTTTAGTAGAAAAGCCAAGTGAATTCCTATATTTAAAACAAGCTGTTGAGCTCTTTTTCTCTCCTGTGCTCTTCTGTTTACTCTTTTAATTAATGGCCTTTTTATAATTTCTCTCTTCAATGCTAAATTATGAATGTAATGAGGGTGTCACACTTTAAGGCACCAAGTTGCTGAAGATAATCTCTAGAGGTAGTATCTTTTTATAATGTATTAAGTTACCAGGTAGGAACTTCACACTATTTTAGATCTTGATGCTGACATAGACTCCAGACCCATCTGGGTAAAGAAAACACTGATTCTTTCCATATGCAGCATAAAGATATTCAGTCTTAGAAGATTCCACTTAATTGCATCTCCAGGAAGAACACTCTGAAGTACAGATTTGACAGAAAGGGTAGGAGACGAGGTTTATTGAGGATCAACACCTGTAGGAGAGTGAAGAAAGCAGGACTGCGCAAAGGAAGAAGATGAATTTTGTAGCAATCTCAATAAAAAACCTCAGCTAAGTCCATAAGAAGTTCTGGAGCTAGAATGGCCCTTTGTCCCCCAACAATCCTTTGTTGGGAAAAACAGAGCCTTTCTCTCTCACATGGACCAATCTTTGTATGTGGGCTGCCCTCCCCCTGGGGATGGGGGTAACCTTGGACAAGGTATACCTCTCTTCAGCCAAGGGCAAGTCCCAGAGACTCAGCTGAGCATTATCAGTTGCCAACATTCCCAGCAATTGGGAAAATGAGTGCTTTAGTCCTGAAGAGCCTGCATATAACCAGTATCCACTACATAGTGGTATTAGGAAACAATATATATGTATTTTTTAAATCCAAAGCTTCTATCAAAGGAACTTGTCAAGAGAATCATCTATGGTCTCTTCTAATTTTGGTGCCTCATTTTTCAGCAAATTAAGAGGAAACGACTTCAGGGCCCCTGGGTGGCTCAATCGGTTAAGCATCTGCCTTCACCTCAGTTCATGATCTCAGGGTCCTGAGATTGAGGCCCACATCAGTCTCCCTGCTCAGCGGAGAGTCTGCTTACCCCTCTCCCTCTCCCTCTGCCCCTCTCCTCTCCCCCTGCTCATCTTTCTCTCGTGCTCTCTCTCTCTCAAATATATAAATAAATTAAAAAAAAAAAGATTTCAAAAGGATTTCAAATGTACTCGTGCCTCATAAAAAGTTAAGTTTCACTTATATTTTACTCTTGGATCCTATTATCTCTCTGTTAAATTAGATCCCAAAACTCCAAAGTAATTTTCAAGTCCCTTTGATAGTACTAATATTGGTACCTTTTAACTAAATCTGAGAGTAAAATTTAATTCCGCAAAGAGGACGACTGAAGATGATTGATCATAGAATTCTAGTGCTGAGGCTGGCATTCCAGGCTGCTGAATTCAAACTAGGAATTCAAAAGAACTCCTTTAATCCTAACTAACCCCATCATCATCCATTTTTCCAAAGGAACAGAATTGCTAGTGAACTCATAATGAATTTGATTATCCCTGCAAAACCTAGTTGTGCTGTTTCTTCTAATGAGAAAAAGTAGAACAGCCACACTACCTCCTTTATTGTCTTCCCCTGTCCTTCTTCATAAAGGTCATTAGTTACATCTGGGGTCTCTAGAACTCTGAATAGCCAACTGATAGATATAAAAAGGTCATCTGCCCTCCCAGACATATGAAAGTCAGCCGTCTTTATTTGGGCATTTTGCCCGGGAGAGGTGCAAAAGAAAACTAAAATGACTACATTGGGTTTACTATATCACTTTATTAGGACTTGTGTAGCATCTTTGTTCCTTAGAGGAACAAAATGGAGAGAACTAAAAATAGAGGACATTGATCTTTTCCTGGCACTAAGCTTCATGAAGAATAGCTTTTTGCAAAAGAGCGGCTTTATTTCATCTATTTAAGTATTCCATGTCATGCGTGCAACATAGCATTTTCCTTAATGTATTCCATTCCTACTTCTGCTTTTATTTTGTCAACAGCAACTTTAATATTAATGATTCACACCAAAAAAGAGGAGACTGAAAATACTTAGTTCAGAATAAAATGACTCCTCTTCTTGTCATAGGCAGGAAGCTAACTTAAATTGATATTAAACTGTCACTGAACATGAAAACAAAAAATGCAAGCCATTGATTTTAACAGAACTTGTACATTGTTTACACTTGTGAAAGCCCTTTTTTAGTTATTTTGAAACAATTTTCTATTAAAAAGGAATGACATGTTTCCTGCTGTTTTCATCAGGCATACGTTTTCATTTTCTACTGGAATGTTTCCGTGTCCTTGTGTATGATTATACCCCAATTTCTGTGTAACTCTTCTAGAATATGTAATGATAAAACCGTACATTTTTGTAGTAGGAAGGGAACTCTGTGTCTTATTCAACAATATCCATTCTACTCAGTGCATCCTATCAAGTTTTCAAACATAAGATGGGATATACAAATAGTTCTTGAAAATTGATAACAAAGAATACTAATAAAAATTTTTTTCTGATATCCAAGGCCCACCTAAAACTGTGCATCTAGTTTGTTTTCCTTCCAAAATGTTAATCTGAGTCATGACAAAAGCAAAGCTACTGAAGGAGCCAATTTCCTGGACTGTACCTCCAAGGACAGCATGTGTGACATGCCACACACCCACCTGGGTCCCCTCTAGTGCTGCCATGAGGTCTGCATACTTCTGTCATGGCCAGAGAAATGTTTCTGGAACAATACAGAAAGTGAACACAGAACACAGAAATGCAATATTTTGGTATAAAAATATTATTGCTAAGAGAAAAAGAAGACAAATTGGTTGACAAGGCAAAAATGAGGTTTTTGCAATTTAGTCTTGAAAGAAAAGAGATCAAGTTCTAATAACCCTTAGAACCTGTAGACTAATAAAATACCCTTAGACCTGTAGACTCCTTGGAGAGGAAGGTGGGTCAGGGTTATTGGAGTCAAGACAGGGTGCCAATTAGCTGTGCTATGCACTGATTTGGAGTGGGTCAAACTCTGTGCCTTTGTGCATTAAAATGGAGCTAGAAAATACTTTGGGCTCAGGGTGCCTGGGTGGCTCAATTGGTTAGACGTCTGCCTTCGGCTAAGGTCATGATCCCAGGACCCTGGGATCGAACCTTGCATCAGGGTCCCTGCTCAGCAGAGTCTGCTTCTCCCTCTGCCCTTCCCCCCTGCTCTCTCTCTCTCTCTCTCTCTCTCCCTCTCTCAAATAAATAAATATTTTTCAAAAAAAAAAGAAAGAAAATACTTTGGGCTCAAAGTGCTCTGAGCTATATAGAGCTAACTAACTCTGATTTCCTGTCTAAAGCATGCATCTTCATTGAACCTCCAAAGTCAACACTAAACCAGGAATGAGAACCAACATACTCCTACAGCTGTTGGTTATATTGTGTCCCCAAAAAGATACATGGAAGTATTAATTCTTAGTACCTGTATATAAGTTTTTTGCAAATGTAATCAAGTTAAGATGAAGTTATACTGGGTTAGGGTGGTCCCTAATCCCATATGCCTGGTGTCCTTACAGAAATGAAGAGACATAGACACACGCAAAGAAGGAAGACAATATAAAGACACACAGAGAAATGGCATGTGATCGGATGATAGGTCAAGCCAAGAAACACCAAAATTGCCAGCAACCACCAGAAGTTAGGAAGTGGCAAGGCAGGATCCTCTCTTAGAACCTGAGAGGGAGGGCATGGCCCTGGCACCCCCCCTGATTTCAGACTTATAGCCTCCAAAACTGTAAGACAATAAACTTCTGTTGTTTTAAGCCACCAAGTTTGTGATAATTTTCTATGGAAACCCTAGGAAATTAAAACACCTGCTTTGAAAATGGGAACAGGAAACAGAGATGGTGCTGCATTGAGGGAATTGGAGAAAGTAGCATGAAGCAAGCAACATTGATCTGTACCTTAACAATAGGATGAGGTTTTAATAAGTTGAGATGATGGAAGATGAGGGGGGACAACCCAGTAAACAGACTGCATGAGGAAGGAACAACTGTGGGGAAGGGCAGATCATGCTTGAGAAACACCTAGGATATCCTATTTCAGTGTGCCTCAAGTGTGTATGGAGTAGAGCAGGTAAGACTACAATATGACATAGCCATATTGAGCAGACAGCTTAAGGAGCTCAGACTTAACCTGTAACTAATAAAGAGCTATTAACTATTTTAAGCGAAATGTGATTTGATCAGATCCATGCTTAGAAGGCTTGATTTGTCAGTGTTTGAATGGTGACTTGGGGAAAGGAGAGAAACTGGGGGGGAAAAAGCGAATACCAATTAGGAAATTACTGCAGTAGTCCAAGAAACGACAATAATAGTAAAATAGAAAATTATATAGAGGGAATAGGAAAGGAACAAAAGAGACAGAAATGCAAGCATAGTAGAGATAGAATTCATAGTTTTAGACAATTTCATGTAGGAATAAAAAGAATAAGTGAAAAATAACTGAGCCTGGTTGACTATGAGGCATATCATTAACAGAAAAAGGTTGGAAAGGTGGATTTAGGGAAAACATGAGTAAGAAGCTGGTTTATAACCAGTTAAACTAAATTCTTTCCTGCTATACAAAGATGCTGCATTCTTGCTTGAGAAGTCTCAGAGCCAGTTCATATCTCAGCCTGAACTGTTATAGCACTGAAGGGTTAGGGTTAAGGGAAGGCAAAGGAGAAAAATGAGAAAAGAAAAATGGACCCAAAACATGTTTGATAACATGTCTGTTGGGCACATGTATAGATTCCCTGAGACCATCTGAAAGCAGTCATGATGGAAGGTTGAATAAGCGACAAGCCACAATCTTTTTTTATTATTATTATTTAAGATTTTAAGTAGTCTCTAAAATAAACAAACACAGAGCTTGGCAAATCCTAGATATTCGGTAAGTGGGGAAAAACAGAAGACAAGAGACTCTTGAGTAATCTAGGTGAGAAATGAGAGAAGTGGTTATATTCAGGAAGTAGTTGAGATAGAACAGAGAGGAATTCACAACAGATTGAAATAGAGAAGCGATGAAAAGGGGGGAACCCAAAATGACTCCCAGTGTGGTGACTTTGGCAACTGGCTAGATGACAATATCCTTGACTTAGAGAAGAAGGAGTAGGTTTGGGAAAGAGGATCAAGAGCTAGGATTAGGGCATGCCAAGTTTGTAATGCCTGTGAAACTGTCACTAAAGAGCTCAAAGAGTGAGTTGTTAAAAATAAAAAAAAGACAACAAAAATAGTCACTTATGCTAAGCACGTCACCGAACCAAGACTTATCTTAATTACAGTTTCACTGTAACTTTCCTAGAAATGGAAAGTTAATCCAGTTAATCAAGAATATCCTGATAAGCATTAGTTAGGTCATCTGCCTGAAAAACGCTACCATCCCCTATAAGGAAAGTAAACTTTTGATAACTAATCCACTTTTTTGTCTAGTACAACTTCCTTGCTCCTGCTCCCTTCTGCCTATAAAATCTCTTTCCATATGTAGTTTTTCAGATCTTCTTTGAATCTACTAGATTGAATGCTGCCTGATTCATGAATCACTGAACAAAGTGAATAAAATTTTTAAAACTTAATTGAATTTTGGTTTTTAAGAGTCTAGAGGTCAGAGAGGACATCTGGGTTGGACATATGCATTTAGAAATAGAGGAGATCACCCAGAGAATGTGTAGGAAAACTCCCATACCCAGAAGTGAGGTGAATGAAGAAAAATCTGCCAAAAGTCATTATCATTGTCAGCACACTTACCAGAATATTCCTCTTTTTGATTCAAAACCATTCCTACCCTCCTAGAGTTAAGCATTATCTGACTGTTAGGATAACCATTTCCTTACTTTTTTTTAATAATTTTACCACCTAAATATTCAGACCTAATGATATGTTTAGTTTGCCCATTTCTGGCATCAAGGTTAGTCTATCTGCACACAATGAGTTGAAACGTAAATGCTCTTTGTCTATTCTCTGGAATAGTTGATTTAAGATAGGAATATTTCCTGATTAAAATGTTTGATAGAAATCATAGGTAAAGCCTTATGGGCCTGAACTTTTCTTAATTGGAAGGTATTTAACTACTGATTCAGTTTCTTTAATGGTTATAGAAATATTCAGGTTTATTCTCATTTACTGATACTAATACAAAAAATTGTACTGACAAATTAAACACAACTTTCATAAGCTTAATACATATTTTTTCCTTTTAGGAGGGAATTCAGGGAAGAGTTGGGTTGGGATAAATCACTATTAAGTTATTAAATTTGCATTTTTAGAATATATATCAAATTACTCAAAAAAGGTACTGAATAGCTGACCAAAAAAAAGCAAGATTAAGTTTTCAACACAGATAATGTACTGGACTCCACTTATGCCTCCCTGGATTTGCTGTCAAGGTTTTCTGCTCAACGCTACCAGTGACTCGATTAGATCATCTTGCACTGTTGAAAACCACTGATACAAAGTTGTGTTCTCCAACAGAAGGGCCACTGCTGCATTTGCTGTGGGGCCATGTCCTCGTGATACTCCACCTGCATGGCTGGCCAGGCTGCAAAAGTGTCTGTCCCAGTTCCTACCTATTGCTTGTAGACATGCCCTGATAGTACCTTACCTCTTGCCATCCATCATCTGATTCGCTGTTGCCCCTGAAGCATCAAACACTGGAGGATTTTCTCAGTACACACACACACACACACACACACACACACACACACACAAATGCAGAGTCAAGACTCAGAAGTCTGAAGACTCTGGGCAGACAGAATGCCCCGACTGGGGTTTGCTTCACCTGCTCATTCCCTAGGGCTACTGTTCATACAGAATTTGCTGCCCCTGATGTCTTGAATTCAGATTCCCAAGCCAGTGCTGAAGGGACTAAGAGGCACAAAATGGAAGTGTAAGGTAGGTAATATCTATGGAGCAAACTTTGACTATTGAAATGTGAGAATTGGCACATATTTTCTTCGCTTTCTCTCCCCGATCTGAGACTAATTTGAGGCACAGTTAGTCTACAGCCTCCGTGCAGATGTCTCGTAAAGCCAAGTAATCCTCTGCACACATCACAAAGCTCTGGCCAGCTCATTAACATGCCCCATTGCATTTTCCATCGCTCCTTTCCTGCCACTACCTCTCTGCCCTCACTCCTGATCCTGGCTTTGCACTCCACGATTAACTATTAATATGTAAGATTGTGCCTCAGACTATTTCCTAAGGACCCCAGGCTAAGACAGATAATCAAGTACTACTATATATTTTAGGTTAAAAATATCTTTTTTCATTTTTGCCATATACTGCTTACTCATATATTCATAATTATAACCACTGTCTCTCAGACATTTTTAACGCCATTACTTCTCCCTTTGGTCACACTTGCCTGTCAAAGCCAACTATTCCCTTTTTTTCCCCGTCATTCCTTCTTCCTTCCATCCCTTCCTTCCTCTTTCTTTTATGTAATACACATATACAAAAATGAATAAAACATAAATGTATATTTGACAAATTACAAAATACCTAGTCAAGAAATAACATCATTATCATCACCCCAGAAGCTACACACCCATTTGATGAAAGTCCTCTCCCAGCCCCCCTAGACTTAAACATTATCCTACTTTTAGTCATTATGTATCAATAGTTTATCAAGTAAGAAGCGAAACTGGAACTGCCCTTCTTAGACACCCAGGTGAAGAGGTTTTCTCTACCTCACAACTAATACCCAAGTAAGACCTAAAGTTCATTATGATTATGTGTGCAATTTATAGCCAAACATTTGACAAAACAATTCCCCTTCTTATTCTAGAAAACAGGAAAGCCTTTAATCACCACAATATCAAGAAAAAAAATGTCAAACGTGCCTTTCATGACTCAGGGTTCCTTTGATGATCTGTTTCACCTGTAAGAACATACATTGTGTTTAAGAGAAGAATTTGGAAACCAAGAGTAACTCAGGCCAAAAAGCAGACTGAAGATGGAGAGTTTCATTCCTGGATCTGCAATTAGGTCATCACTACTTTTCGAAAATGCTTACTTTTTCTCCTTATCAGCAAAATAATATACTACAACACAATCAACAAACCCAGTCACCAAGGCAGACAGACAGGTATTGATTTGCTTTCCTGAGGACTGAGGGTTTCAATGAATCAGACTTCTGGGAAGCTAACCATTCCTTAAACACATCGTAGCTTTACAACTGACTGGCTCTTTCTTTTTAGGCCTTGGTGGTTTGTAGGGGAGTGATGGAAATTCTCACCTGTCGATGCGTAAGTTTTTGTTGTTGTTGTTGTTGTTGTTTGCAAAAGTAATTGGGGGAGAAAAGGATTCACATTGGCAGTGAAACAAATAGTTTTGAAATTATTTTTTAATTATCCTTCCCAATTCCTCTCTATTCCTTCCATCCACATGAAAGCCCTGTATACATCCTCCCACAACTTTTTTCCTACAAATATGTTAAAACACAGATACAAATGTATGGACTTTCCTGATTATTTATTTATACACTAATGGAATCTTTTGTATACATATTATTTTACTTTTACATATTACTTTTACTTTTTAATACACATTTTACTTTTACTAGTTTTATGTATATTATGGATATAACTCTAGATCAGTAAACATAGGATGAATTCATTCTTACTAATTGCTGAATGATACCGTAGTATGGATGTAATACAATTAATCTTCCCCTATTGAAGCCCATGTAAATTACTTTCAGAGTTTTGCTCCTACACAAATAATACATTCATAAACTTCATATGTACTAGACTTTTTATTTCAGTGGAATGGATTTCCAAAAATAGGACTCCTGAGTAAAAAGGTAACTGTATTATTTATTTTTAGATATATAACCTACTTTTCTTAAATGTTATAGTAAATTATATTTCTACTAGGAAGAAATGAGTGCATATTCTCTCACTGGATATTTTTAGTGTGTAAATTTTGCCAATCTAATAGATGGAAAGTAGTTGCACTTTCTAACTCCTGGTTGCACTTTCCTAACCACTCCTGAGGGTAAATATCCTCTCTGTGGGATTTATCTTATACTTGTTTTTTTATTGATTGTTCAGCCTTTTCAGTTTCCTAATTTGAGTTTTATTTTTGGAGTCAATTTGTAAGAGATCTTTGAGGGATATTAACCCTTTTTCTGGCATATGGCTAATATCTCTCAAAACTCTCTCACAGATCTCCACATGTGGTACAAACTTTCTTCTCAGAAAACCCAGTTCACAGTTTTTACTTTTGTTTGTGATGTCTTTTGCCATATAGGTCTTTAAATAGATAATTGTGGTAGCGACTCTCAATTGCCTACCAAAATCCATTCTGGTTTCTTCTTCAACACGTGACTAGACTATACTTCCCTTGCAGTGAGGTGTGGCATGGGACTAACTTTCACCAATGCAATGTCCGCAGGAGCAGTGTGTACCTCTTCCCAGATTTAGGCCTTAAAAAGTAGCCATGACCTCTCCATGCTCTTTTCCTCCTTCCACCAAGTGGAACTTGGACATGACAGCCCAGTCTGGAGCATGGAAAGGACAATACTGTGAGAGATGACAAAGTCACATGTATTAGTCAAGATCCAATCAGGAGATAGAAACCAGGAGGATATTTAATATAAAGAATTACCAAACTCAGATAAATGAACAGCTGTGTGATAGGAGGAGCTCCTCCTCTAAGGGTTGGGTTCAGGCCTCAATGAGTTCAGCCCACTGGATAGCAGACTTTTGCTTGTTTGCCCAAGCAAGAGTTGGTCCATAGCCATCAGACAAGAAGGAAGCAGCCCTCCAGAGTGTAGGCAGGCATAGGCATGCAGGAGCGGGCCCCTGGAACACAGGTCTGCATAGGAAATTATGGCACCCCTGCAGTCAGGAGGACTTCAGCACCAAGTTTCATGTTAGCAGGCCTCAGGAAATCATCACCAGACCTGGCTGAGGCTGTAAAGTAGCCAAAGAACCTCTCATTCTGCGTGCACACTTGGGGCAGAACTCTACAGGGCATCCTCACACCCACACTGCTGACCCACCATACAACCACCAGAAACAGTAGGAAAAGCCCCTGCTCCCTGCAACATCCCTCCAGCACCCTCTACTGAGAAAGCCTAACATCTTGCACACTATAAAGGAAAGATGCTTAAAGGAATCTTGTTCACTACCAGAGAGCATGCACTGAAAGTGAATGTGGAGCTTAAAGGCAATAAAATGATAACCGAACCGACACACTGCTATTTGTCTACTCAGAAAAGAACCCAAGTTCCTGAATGACCACAGGGTCCCCCCACAGCCTACCCACCAGCTGGAATGCTTGCCTCAGAACTGTTAATAAACTTTTGTATCTTTTAGTCACTTGGAGGGGGAAATTCTTTGCAATAGCAGTTTGGTTTTATCCTACCTAACTCAGGAGTCAAATATGTTGATCTTTCCTTTATAATTTCTGAGGTTCCTGCTTCACTTAGGAAGATTCTCTAAATTTCATTTAAAACTCTCTAGCAGATGACTATCCAATTAGGGGAGGACTAGTCAAAGGGCGCCTGGTGGGCTCAGTCAGTTAAGCGGCTGACTCCTTCTTTCAGCTCAGGTCGTGATCTCAGGGTCCTGGGATTGGCCCGCTGGTTCCAGGCTGAGCAGGGAGTCTGCTTGAGGATTTCTCTCCCTCTCTCTCTGCACCCTCCCTGCTTGCACAGGTGTGCACAAATGCTCTCTCCCTCTTTCTCAAATAACTAAATAAATACTTTTTAAAAAATAGACTAGTCAAAAGAGAATATTGCTACCTTGGTTATAGCTACTTGCCAGATACTTCCTGATGCAAAAAAAGAAAAAGAAAAACAAAGGAATATTGTATAAGTACAGACCCATGAGCACAAACCACTCTAGTTTCTTTGTTCTCTGTGAATGCTTTCCAAAATACAGACTTAAAGCAGCTGTAGAAAGAGTGGGATTTAATATAAAATAATCATAATAACTCATTCTTCTAGTTGATTGTCTTCACCACTCTATACAAATATTTGTTAATTAAACAAAAGGTTTGAATAGCTGGAAACACAGTGGAAAGTGTGGAAAGTTCTATACACTGTCTTCCTGCCTCTGGGCTTCAACTCAGGTCTACACTGAAGATTGTCCCGTCATGTGGAACACTAATTATAGCCTCTCTATGTATTCTCCATTGTCCTTTCCTCTAGCATCATTTTCTTTTGTGTAAGACAAGAAGAGTGTGGCCTTATAGGGAATGTCAGTCCACATTGAAGGCTGTATTGCATAAGCATATTATGTTAGCTCGACACTGTGGGAAAAGACAAAGGAAAACCAGACCCCATCCAGATCCAAAGGTGTCATGGGCTCTCAGGGAATGTGAATCAATCCATGAAATAGGCAGGTCACAGGAATTTACCACTGATTAAGACACCAATTGTGACAATTGCCCACCAGCTCTAAGAACAATGAAGAGATACAGGTTAAACACATTTTCCACCCCTTTTCCTCTAAACGTCAGAAGAAATCACAGTATATGTATATGACTCATTGAGCCACCAGAAGAAAGCAATAGAATTTGGTCACTACCTGAAGATGGCTCATGATAAATATCACTGTGCATTTGGATTGAATGTGTTTATTACATTTCAGCCACTTGCTCTAAACAATAGCAAAAAGTCTACTAACAAATAACAGCTTTTTCACTATTGTTTTGTTTTGTTTTAAGGTTTTATTTATTCATGAGAGACACAGAGAGAGGCAAAGACACAGAGATTGAAGCAGGCTCCCGGTGGGGAGCCTGACACAGCACTCAATCCTAAAAGCCCCAGATCACACCCTGAGCCGTAGGCAGATGCTCAACCGTTGAGCCACCCAGGCGTCCCTCACTATTTTTTGTGTTATGTTCTGGAACCCTCTTCTGGAGATTCAGTCTTAATTTTGTGGTAATAGAAAATTAAATCACCCACCATTACCCCAACATTTTAACCACATCATTACCTTCCTCCCTGACCACACCCATCTAGGAAATTCCCATCCTTCAAGAATCAGTTCAAATATAACTCCTCTGATGGGTCTCTTCTGAGTTTCTCTAGAATTAATTCATCCAGCATGAGTGTTGTCATGGCGCTTGGATACATTTACATCTTCATCTCCTGCTGATCCGTAGCAGAGATTTGGCCTTATGTATAGATTTCTACCGTGTGCCATTTGTATGTGACCAATAAAAAGTTTATTAAATGAATAAAACTTCCAAGTTTGCTGTGTTACCTCCATCTTCTAATGTCAGGACTTCGAATTCTTAAAATATTTCACTAAGTAACTAATAATGTTCCAGTAAAATAGCATGTCATTTGCATTTAGAGCAATATTAAAAGGCTCTCCACGGCTCTTCAGCAGCCCTTTACTATGAGTGGGTTATGTCCTGGACATGCGCTGCCCTCTGCTGGTGTCCGTTTAAACAAGTGCAAACGTAGTACCTGCTGCGGAAGGCTGGCCTTTCTCTAAATGGTGGTTCTAAACTCCTGTCGCGCCAGACAGCAGATAACCACATGGTCATAAACTATTTACAGAAGGCCAGTGGTACAAAATGTTCGCTTTTGTTTTATAGTCGTAAAGAATAGGCTGGATACCAAACAGGAAATAAAGACTGGTAAATTTCTTCATAGGTGTTTATAGAAGTCCTGAGTTGCTTTAAATATTTGTACTGTTTTTATTATGCCCATTATTTTAAGTGGCATAATTCCAATTTTGCTAGGACCACATAACTGTATCAAAGAAACGTAGTATATTAATACCACCAAATCATGATCCCAGGGAAACGTGAAGAGTTTCAAGCAACTGATGATGCCAATCTTTGATTCTACAAAATTATAAAATAAATGTATACTTATTGACTTGAAATATATTAATAATAAAGTTAAAACAGTATGTGTATGCATGTGTACATGTATGTGTATAGATATTGATATAGATATGGTTACATATATTGTAGTGTTTCAAATATATAGATACATATTTTATATGCATAGATCTGTAGGAAGAAAGATCAGGAATAACGTTAAAATGCTAATGACTGTAATCAGTAAGTAAATGGCAAAAATTTTAGCTGCTCTTAATTTCTCTGTTTATCTGTATTTTTCTAATTTTTTTGAAATGATCATGAATTAGTGGGGTAATGAAAAGGAAGACCGAAAAACTCAACTAATGTTGCAGGGGAAATATTAACAGATAAGATCTGAAGTCAAAATTAAAACTATCCTGTCTAGCACAAGTAAAAGAGGCACCTTCTGATGCAATCATCACTAACAGAAACAGATCTATGGCTGTCAATTACAGGAAGTGTGCTGAGCCCCAGAAGCCTGTCCTCTTGAGGAACAGGCTGGGTGAGGCATGGTTCAGCCCCATTTGTGTGGCAATTAATCATTAAGCCAGTCTGTTCTTCATTAAGAAGCCAATGAAGTCAGACCCACGGTTGCTCCGGAAATGTGGTTTGCTGAAAGACCGCTTGAGTTATTCCAAAAAGGAACCAAACCACAGGCACTTGAATAAGCAACGAATGCTCAAGACGGGGGAAATGGCATGAGCACTTGGCAAAGAAAGCTCAGCAATTTTCTTTTTAATTATTGAGATAAGAAAGTGAGTTTGGTTTCATTTAGCTGTTCAAATAGAAATCTATTTAAATATTTAAACAGAAAAGCCTTCTGATCTACCATCCTGCCCTCCTGTAACAGCTATGGCCTTTCCACAGAGATAAATTTTATAGTGGATTTGGTTTGGGAAACTTCTATTTTATGGGTTAGAAATTGATTTCAAGAGCCTTCAGCCGAGTAAAACACACACAATTGTATATTTGCTTTGGGGGTAAGTCCACACTCCCTTGCAGTACAAACTAAATCTCCTGCTGGTAAACACTATGATGTTTGGCATTTGAATTGCTTCTCTTTTAGAGATGTGGTCCTGATAATCTCTTTCACAAACCAGTGAGGACCCAAACCCTCCCTGAATGCCTCACCCTTACTTCCTAGACATCATCCTGCACTGTTTTTCTCCATTCTACTTAGACAAATAAAATTCAACAACAACAAAACAACAAATATTTATGTGCCTGCTTGCTGTCCCCAGTGAAAATTTACCCTCCCAGATGGGTCCCTATAGCCACACAAATCTTCCTGCTCTCTTCCTTAACCAAACCCATGCCAGAATTTAAGTTCTGCTTCAATCATGTATCCTTCAGGAAGCAATCCCATAAGGAGGAAAGGGAGCCTTTCCCAGCATTCAGCCCATCAGCCTTTTCATGCTTCCAGGGTTTTATGCTATCTAGAATACTTAGCCTATTTTTTCATCCAGCAAAATCCTTTGATTTTGAAGGTCTAGTTTGACTGCCAGTACCTTTAGTCTCCTGTAAAAATGTAAGTTTCAATCATTCCCAATCATTCTCAACTGCCTGGTACATATTTCAAGCAGGGCTCTAACATTATATTTCAAGTTTTTATTTAGTATTTTGTTTTGTTTAGTATTCCCAGTACCTACTGTTCAAAAAATAAATGCTGAATGAATGAATGAATGAATGAATGTAACAACCCCTACAGAATCCAATTTGCCTATATACTTTCACATGTACAGTAGAGAGATTTAACAGATCCAAAAGACAGGGTGAGCGCTTTATTTCCACTCTTTTTACAACATGGGATAAAATAGAATCGAATGAGTACTATTTTAATTAATACTTAACAGAATGGCATTTATTAATATTTCTGCAAAGGATAGTGTGAAAGTAGCAATTTTCACCTCAGGGTTTTTCATGGGGAAAATCAGCTTTTCAAGAAAAAAAAAATAGATTTCCTAGCAGCTCAAACTTCCTTTCACAAAATTCTGCTAACCCAAAACAGCCAGCCAAGAACTGTGTCACCTTTTGTCACCCCAAAGAATAAGATTTTTCCTGCTATGTTGGCATGAACTTTCCTACATTGCTTTCTTCAGCTGTGTGTGCCATAAGCGGCTGAGAAAATAAAATCTCAGATATCATTGTTTGATTCAACACTTAGGAGACCCTGTAAATTTTTATGCTCCCCACTTAGCCTTTTATTTTCTTTAATCATATTCTTCCTCGGGAAACTTGTACTTCCATAATCATGAACTGCACTCTGCCCCTAAACTCTTCCCTGTTATTATTCCTAAATATTCAACACATAAATTTCTTTCTGAATTCTTTAAAGTTAGTCACTTTGTTGGTTAAGTTCAATTTTGTCTACTTCCTGTCAGCCAACAAGCAAGTTAAGAAAGATAGTCATTCTCTTAAGTCCACAGCAGCACAAAACGCAATCTACAGGCTGGTGGAAAACCGTCTACAAACCGAAGGAAGCTCCCAAGCTGATAATTCAGCAAAGGTCCAAACTGTCACTATCCACTATCCCATCACTTCATTTGTTCACCTGTGAAGCCATACAATAGGTCCATACAATAGATCTATTGTATGGAAATACAAAGCAAAAGTTGTCCTCATAATTCTGTTTTTAAAAAAATCTACTACTTGAATGTTTCAGATGAACATAGCATGAATAGTAAAAGCAGAAATGTCAGGCTTAATGTCTGCAACACAAACACCCATTGCTATTAGGCAAATCACTATATT
Source organism: Canis lupus dingo (assembly GCF_003254725.2). NCBI lineage: Eukaryota > Metazoa > Chordata > Mammalia > Carnivora > Canidae > Canis > Canis lupus. Next base: position 17,141,130 of record NC_064250.1, read on the forward strand.
TTGCCTGTATTGACACTTTTGTTTTCAACTTACATGTTTATTTATTTACCTGATACATTTCTAAAATCTATAGCTAATTTCATTCCTCAGCTAGTTTGTACATCGATAGTTTTGTTAAACATAGCAAAATAATCACCTATATTTGTGCATAATTCCCAATGCTAAGAGTTAATACTAATATCCTCTGGATGTGCTAGGCTCTTCTAATGAAGTGGTACCCAAAATCAATCTTTTAAAGAATGTACTGATTAGAAAGCAATGTAAATTGATATGTGACTTTATCCATGATAGACACAAGACAAAGTCCCTGATGATGTCAAAAAAGAAAAAAGTGTTGAGGGGCGCCTGGGTGGCTCAGTCGATTAAGCCTCAGGACTCTTGGTTTCAGCTCAGGTGATGATGGCATGGATCTTGAAATCCACCTCTAAGTTGGACTCCCCACTCAGTGGGGGTCCCCTCTGTCCCCTCCATCCTTTTAAAAATCACATTTCTGTGTGAGATGCCTATTTCTCTGAGTAAATTGCCTAGTAAATTTGCTTTCAGTCAAGAATTTAGAATTTTCTCTTATAGAGTTATTCCTGCCAGTACCTTTAGTCTCCTGTAAAAATGTAAGTTTCAATCATTCCCAATCATTCTCAACTGCCTGGTACATATTTCAAGCAGGGCTCTAACATTATATTTCAAGTTTTTATTTAGTATTTTGTTTTGTTTAGTATTCCCAGTACCTACTGTTCAAAAAATAAATGCTGAATGAATGAATGAATGAATGAATGTAACAACCCCTACAGAATCCAATTTGCCTATATACTTTCACATGTACAGTAGAGAGATTTAACAGATCCAAAAGACAGGGTGAGCGCTTTATTTCCACTCTTTTTACAACATGGGATAAAATAGAATCGAATGAGTACTATTTTAATTAATACTTAACAGAATGGCATTTATTAATATTTCTGCAAAGGATAGTGTGAAAGTAGCAATTTTCACCTCAGGGTTTTTCATGGGGAAAATCAGCTTTTCAAGAAAAAAAAAATAGATTTCCTAGCAGCTCAAACTTCCTTTCACAAAATTCTGCTAACCCAAAACAGCCAGCCAAGAACTGTGTCACCTTTTGTCACCCCAAAGAATAAGATTTTTCCTGCTATGTTGGCATGAACTTTCCTACATTGCTTTCTTCAGCTGTGTGTGCCATAAGCGGCTGAGAAAATAAAATCTCAGATATCATTGTTTGATTCAACACTTAGGAGACCCTGTAAATTTTTATGCTCCCCACTTAGCCTTTTATTTTCTTTAATCATATTCTTCCTCGGGAACTTGTACTTCCATAATCATGAACTGCACTCTGCCCCTAAACTCTTCCCTGTTATTATTCCTAAATATTCAACACATAAATTTCTTTCTGAATTCTTTAAAGTTAGTCACTTTGTTGGTTAAGTTCAATTTTGTCTACTTCCTGTCAGCCAACAAGCAAGTTAAGAAAGATAGTCATTCTCTTAAGTCCACAGCAGCACAAAACGCAATCTACAGGCTGGTGGAAAACCGTCTACAAACCGAAGGAAGCTCCCAAGCTGATAATTCAGCAAAGGTCCAAACTGTCACTATCCACTATCCCATCACTTCATTTGTTCACCTGTGAAGCCATACAATAGGTCCATACAATAGATCTATTGTATGGAAATACAAAGCAAAAGTTGTCCTCATAATTCTGTTTTTAAAAAAATCTACTACTTGAATGTTTCAGATGAACATAGCATGAATAGTAAAAGCAGAAATGTCAGGCTTAATGTCTGCAACACAAACACCCATTGCTATTAGGCAAATCACTATATTTTGCCTGTATTGACACTTTTGTTTTCAACTTACATGTTTATTTATTTACCTGATACATTTCTAAAATCTATAGCTAATTTCATTCCTCAGCTAGTTTGTACATCGATAGTTTTGTTAAACATAGCAAAATAATCACCTATATTTGTGCATAATTCCCAATGCTAAGAGTTAATACTAATATCCTCTGGATGTGCTAGGCTCTTCTAATGAAGTGGTACCCAAAATCAATCTTTTAAAGAATGTACTGATTAGAAAGCAATGTAAATTGATATGTGACTTTATCCATGATAGACACAAGACAAAGTCCCTGATGATGTCAAAAAAGAAAAAAGTGTTGAGGGGCGCCTGGGTGGCTCAGTCGATTAAGCCTCAGACTCTTGGTTTCAGCTCAGGTGATGATGGCATGGATCTTGAAATCCACCTCTAAGTTGGACTCCCCACTCAGTGGGGGTCCCTCTGTCCCTCCATCCACTTGTGCTCATGTGCACACTTTCCTTCTCTCAAATAAATAAACCTTTTAAAAAAGAGAAAAAATGTTGAATACGAAGTCTTATTTCCTAAGCTAAATGCTGAACAGATTAGTTTTTACTCTGCAAACATGGGTGAATGCACTCCTCCCGTGCATCTGTGCCAATCAACTAGGCACCTCAGTTCTAATTTAAGATTATTATATAAAGTTGGAATTTTTTCCGAAGCTATTTGGGGTTGTAATAAAACAAAAAGTAGCCTAAGCTTTAAATTTTGAAACAAAAAACAGATGTATGAAAATATTAAGCATGATGGACAAGATGGCATTAATTTTGTTTCTGGGCTTATTTCCTTCTGAGAGAATTTCTTCACAAAGGAAGATTTATCTGGGGAGATTCCAGTGTTCATTGTGTTATTAAAAATTCAGGAAGCTTATATACAGACCATGTAAGAATAGAATATTTGGTGGCAATATTTGGTAGGTGGCAATATTTGGGGTGTAAAACTCATATTAAGATTTGAAACATTTTCATTTATCATAAAGTTAATATATGGTTTATCAAGTTAGCAAAACACTTTTAATAATGCTTGAAGCTAATACTGCTGCTGCTGTAGTTATGAATAATTTAAATTTGAATTTACATGTTTAATCATTTCTGTCTAAAAAAAAAACTAGTGAGATGCATGTTAGGTTGACTATTTCTCTGATTTCCATGTAAATTGCCTGTGTTAGTAAATTTGCTTGTCACTTAATACAGTCAAGAATTTATCTAATTACTGAATATTTCTGTTTTTTTATAAATCTTATAAGCTTTTCTGGACGGGAAATTTTGTAGTGACCTAATACCCAGTTATTCTGATATACTGGAGTAGAGATTACTTTTTAAAATCTAACAAAACCATGTATTATTTAAATAAAAATAAAGCCTCTCATCTAACTGCATTACTTCAAATGCTTATTTTCTTCAAATGCTTATTTTCTTTATTGTTAATGACACCATCTTAGAAGCTGAATACATTTCCTTTGTGCTTTGCTCAGTGTATTTGAAGTTTGTTTGAGATAATATCCCATTTAATTTACTTGAGATTCCTGTTCTCTAAAAGAAATGGGCCAGGAGAAGGTGAGAAGGGAAGGGAATTGTCCCTAGATTGTAGAACACTAAATAACAAAACAACAGGTGGCCAATTATCTTTATGAGCCTGTACGTGAGTACACAGGAGAAAACCTGTGCCCCCAAAGAAGGCAAGCCCAAAGGTCATCAACAAGTCATGCTCTCTTTAGAGCTCTGTGCTATGGGGAAGAATCCTCACAAATATCAAGGTGAGCCAAAGACCACACGTGGACTAAACTTTTATGACACATGGTCACATCCTGTCACCACACTTTTCTCTTTGCTCTTTACCAAAAGTACCACCAAAATGTTCACTGATTCATTGATTTATTCATTCAGCACATACATTTTGGACATGAAGTATGTGTAAAGCACTATGCAATGCCCTAATGCTAAAGGTATGGCCAGCCCATGCCCGCACCTTGACCCCCTCATTAAGTTGGCAATGTGCACAAGCTCAGACCCCCACCTATCGCAGAAAAAAATCAGATTTATCAATGTGTCAACATCAAACCAAAACAATCCCACAGAAACCATTTAGAATCAGAAGACAAAGCTAAAGGTGTGCTGAATTTATTAGGCCTGCTGCCTGATTCTCTTTAGATGGGCAATTTACCCTTCACTCTAGTAACCATTCTTTGATGTCTTTCAAGACCTTGGTGTGTGGATCAGGTCTTATATTTTACACTAATTACACAAATATACACACAGCTCCCTAAAATGTACAAAACTATTCTCTTGATCCAGGTAATTTTAAAATCCTTTGTGTTTAAATCCTCTATAGTTCATTGGAAATGCTAAATCCACTATTCTTAAGGGTAGTGGCGAGCCATGATGGGCAAAAGATGCAGGTGATAATACTTGGAATAATAAAAGGCATCACTGATTGGTTCATTCAATAAACATTTTTATCCCCGTACTCTGTATCTGGCTCTGTGCTATGCACTGGGGCTATATAGATAGACAAAAATAAAGATAATCACAAGCTAGATTCCTGCCTCAAGCTGCTCATGCTTTCTTAGAGCAGGAAGACATGTAAACACTTACCATGCAATAGAATGGGTACATAAGAGACATGTGAACAGGATATTGCAAAACAGAAACATTACAAGATTTATCTAGAAGCAGAAGAGAATGAGTCAGAGTTTGACAAAGTAAGTAACAACTGAACCAAATCTTATCAGATAGGTGGGAAGCCTAGGTGAACAAGAAAGAGTAAAAGGACTTTCAAAGTAGTGAAAAGCACATTGCATTTAGAAAATTAGATGTAGCTAGAATAAAATTGTGTCAGGAGATCAGGCTAAAGAGGTAAGCAGAGATCAGACCACAAGGAGCTCTGAATGCATTACTAAGGATAAGTTTGAGTTTTAGTCTGAGGAATCACATGATCAATTTGGGAATGGAATTAGAGGTATAAAATTTGGGAGTCTTTGATTTATGGATTGAATTTAAAAGTAGAATACATGATATAGATAGAGCTTATGAATTAAAAGAGAAGCAGAGAAACAAGCCCTTTTGAGCACCATCATTTAAGAAGCAGGAAGAGAAATAAGAGTCTGAGAGGAACTTTTTAATTAGCAGCCAGAAAGTAAGAGGAAAACCACAGAAAGCCAGAAAGTAATGAGGAAGAACACACTAGGAAGGATTTTGAGAAGAAAATCCTTAACAATGCAGCAGAGAAGTGAAGTAAGATAAAGAATAAATTCAGGGGTGCCTGGGTGGCTTAGTCAGTTCATCATCTGACTCTTGTTTCAGTTCAGGTCATGATCTCAGGGTGGTGAGATCAAGCTCCATGTTGAGCTCCATGCTCAGTGAGGAATCTGCTGGAGATTCTCTCTCCCTCTGCCACTACCCCCTCCTCTCTCTCTTAAATAAATTAAATAAATAAATAAATCTTTTTTTAAAAAAAAGAATAAATTCAATGGATTCAGGGAGAAATAATGGTTAGTGGTAGAATAAGAGAGGGGGCAAATTGCAGATGGCTAAGGAATAAATGGGAGATGAGGACATAAAGACAATCCATCCATGCTTCACAGAACCTAAGGCTAGAGGGAACTGAGGGTCTTGAGGTTTTCTTTTTAAAATAAACTTAAACATTGCATTAAAGGAGAAGAAGGGGTTCAAAATGCAGGAGAGATCCACAATGTTAATAGAGAAACTAATCTTGAACTCAAAGAGAATGGGAAGAAGAGAAATATGGGTGCAGATAAGGACTGTTCTAAAAAATCAGTGGTAGAAGTCAAGAGTATTCATTCCTCCTAGCTCTAATGAGGAGAAAGGTTTAGAGTAGGAAGCATGAGGAAAGACATAAAAGTTGTAATATCTTAATACAGGAAGTAGGAAAGGGAGCTGAACAACAAGAACCTAGAAGAATCACCTGGGGGCCTTCTGGTCTACTTAGGATTGGAGAGCCAAACTTTTTATAATGACAACGAGCCATAATGCTCTAGGTTTCAACTGAAGTTCAGCAGCCCAAGAATAAAACCAGAGAAGACTCTGTTGAACTGATTCAAGGTTTGACATCGCATGGTGGATAAAGAAGAGAGTTGGAAGGGGTGGTCAGAGAATTTTAAAGGATGTACATGAAGGAAGGAAAAAAAAAATAATCCAGCAGAGGTATGTTACTGAGAAGGCAAAAAAAAAATGTCAAGGATTGGAAGTCTTCACAAATTCAAGAACTACAGATGATGAAACTACAGACAGTGAAACGCTATGGGGTGCCTGGGCGGCTCAGTCAGTTAAGTGTCTGCCTTCGGCTCATGTCATGATCCCAGAGTCCTGGGATTCAGCCCAGAGTCGGTCCCTGCTCAGTTGAGAGTCTACTCATCCCTCTGCCCCTCCTCTCTGTTCATTCTCTCTCTCTCTCTTGAAAGAAAGAAAGAAAGAAAGAAAGAAAGAAAGAAAGAAAGAAAGAAAGAAAGAGCTAAAAAGACAAAAGGTCTAAAAACAGGAGTCCCTAGGGGTGACCAGACCAAGAGAGTGGGTTTCAGAAGCAGAGTGAAGGTACAGACAATGGAATTGGATAAAGGAACTCCAGGTTGGATATTGACTGCAAGTTTCAGAAGACTTCATTTATTATATACCAGGCATATAACCCTATGAGGTAGGAACTATTATTATCATCATCCTCATTTTACAGTTGAGGAAACTGACACACAGAGAGGTTAAGCAACTTGCCCAAGTCACACAGCTTTTCTACAAAAGCTAAGATTCAAACCCAGACAGTTTGGCTGCAATATCCTTGCTCCCAACTTTATATACTGCATTGCCTCCCCCCTTGAATGAGAGCAGTTGCATCTGGAAGCCATAAGTAGCATAGCTAAAATCAGGAGACATTTTTCTTAGGAAGAGTAGAAGATGAATGAGCATCTAAAATTCTAAATGCTCTCCCTAATATCAGTGGCATCAATCACTACGTTTATTGAGCTTCCACTATGTGCCAGTTTGTGCTATTTTAAAACAATTGATCCAGCTTACCAGTTGTAGAGCCAAAATTTCATTTCTTCCATATTCTTGCCCTGAAATTTGAACAAAGGGTTTTTATTGTAAAAACAAAACTAAAATGATACCCTAGTATTCAGCCTTCTGGGTAGTAGGATCTTAAGTTAATTTATTCTATAAAAACCCACAGCTTAGCAGCCAAATATATCCATCTGAGAAATAATTGAATAATTTACAGTAGAATCAAATGATGATGCACACATAGGAATCACCAGCTGGTAATAGTTTACTTTGCAGCTTACCTATGATAAAATTGAGAAGTTATACCCAACACTAGTCAATCTGGCCACCCCAAAACTATGTGTATTGCAATATCTTAGATAGCCTAAGAAAAATATGTAAAGAGGTAAGACTCTTTTTTTAAGATTTATTAATTTATTTGAGAGAGAGAGAGAGTATGCAACCAGGGGGAGAGGGCAAGAGGGAGGGAGAGAATCCTCAAGCAGACTCCCTGCTGAGCTTGAAGCCTGATGACATAGGGCTGGATCCTAAAACCCTCAGATCATGACCTGATCCAAAATCCAGAATCAGACACTTAACTGCCTGAGGAGGTGCCCCAGACTCATTTTTTAAACCAAACTGGAAATCCCTTCTAGAATAGTGTGACTATATGAAAGAGTTCCTCCTTGCTCAAATATTTAATGATATCATGTTGCTTTAGTCTATCAGTTTTTCAACACCTACTGAGAATTATACCATGAATTGTGGCCTGACTGGCAGCATTGCATAAATTTCTTAGTACCTGGGTTATTAGTGGAAGTAGGATGTCAATATAATGTTATAACATGCGTTATTCAATATTTGTGGCAATAAACTTCAGGATGAACTATGACTTACCATAATTTTTCTGTGTTAATAGAGGATGGAGTCACATACATTTAAATTTTATAGCCTCCTTTTAACAAGTTATAATTTTATCAGTCTTCCCTCAAAAATCTTTATGGGAAATATCTTGTCTCTTCCCACCCTCCATCAAGGAATAACAAGGTCAAAAGGTAGCAGCAGTAGGCTAAGATATTAGAGTTAAGAATTAAAATCTTCTTCAATGTAAATTATCAAAACTTGCTGATCAACCATAGAAGAATGCAAATACTGCTATTGCAGTGGAGATCTTTGAAGAAACAGTAGCCTAGAGAGTAGAGATGTTGGTTTGGATTACTGCTACCACTAACTGGGCATTTGTCCTTAGGTATGATACATAATTTCTGTCTCCTCATCTATAAAATAACAATTTATTCCCATGATTTTACACAAATTACATATATTAAAGCATTTAGCATAGTGCCTCATTTAGAACAAAGTTAAATAATATTTCTCTTTCTTCCCTTTTAATTTGATCACTCAGCAGCTCGTGATCCAACTGGCTACTCCCTTCCTGATACAGCCTCTTCTCTTTTTCCCTTGTCTCCTGATATCTTTTTTTTTAATTTATTTTTTATTGGTGTTCAATTTACTAACATACAGAATAAACCCCAGTGCCCGTCACCCATTCACTCCCACCCCCGGCCCTCCTCCCCTTCTACCACCCCTAGTTCGTTTCCCAGAGTTAGCAGTCTTTACGTTCTGTCTCCCTTTCTGATATTTCCCACACATTTCTTCTCCCTTCCCTTATATTCCCTTTCACTATTATTTATATTCCCCAAATGAATGAGAACATATAATGTTTGTCCTTCTCCGACTGACTTACTTCACTCAGCATAATACCCTCCAGTTCCAACCACGTTGAAGCAAATGGTGGGTATTTGTCATTTCTAATAGCTGAGGAATATTCCATTGTATACATAAACCACATCTTCTTTATCCATTCCTCTTTCGTTGGACACCGAGGCTCCTTCCACAGTTTGGCTATCGTGGCCATTGCTGCTATAAACATCAGGGTGCAGGTCTCCCGGCGTTTCATTGCATTTGTATCTTTGGGGTAAATCCCCAACAGTGCAATTTCTGGGTCGTAGGGCAGGTATATTTCTTAAAAGGCTCCTTTGCTGGCTCTTGCTCCCAACCCAAACCCTTTAAAAGTCAGATTCCTGTAGGGCTTAATACTTAAATAAATAAATAAATAAATAAATAAATAAATAAATAAATAACACCCTTCCCTTCCTCCCTACTTCTCCAAGCCATGAGAGGTTAACTAAAATGGACCACATTAAAGGGCTCCTTTGCCTCCCACCTTCTGACCTGGGTGGCAAATGAGGAGCTCCCAAAACACCCAGAGACAAGAAGTGGAGTCAGGGTATTTATTCTCCCAGCTTCTCAAAAACTGAACATAACTGTTGACCGAAAGACATAGCTCACAACAGGAGAGCTCCACATAGCCTTCTCTGTTGTAATTGTGCCGTCCCCTAACTCTTTGTATTAGCTATCTATTGCTGCATAACCAGTGGCCCCAAAACTCAACAGCTTAAAACAGAAAGCACTTATTGTCTCACAGATTCTGAGAACTTCTGCTTCAGGGTCGCTCACAAGACTGTAATCAAGGTGCCATCTGAAGCTATGGTTTCACCTGAAGGCTTAAATGAGACAGAATCTACTTCCCTCGCTCATATGGTGTCACAGGTTGTTGGACTGAGGCATCTCTGAGTTTCTCATCATGAGGGTCTCCCCACAGAAAGTTCAAACCATGGCGATGGCTTCCCTCAGAGCAAGTGATCAAGACACCAAGCAAGACAAAATTCAGTCTTTTCATAACCTAATCTTAGAAGTGACATTCCAGTATTTTCAATATGTTCTTGAAGAGAACATACCAAAAGCAAGTGACTAGGTTCAGCCCACATTAAAGAGGAAGAGAATAGATAAGGGCATCAACATCACACTTCCAGGGAGGTGGGCATCAGTGGGGGCCACCTTAGAGATTCCACACCACATCCCTTTAAACCTAGAGAAAATAACTGGACTGTTACCAGCCCTGGCTTATTGAAATAATCATCCAGGTTTCCCTAAACCCTGGTAAACAGTCCCTCATTAAGCTCTCTTCAAATATTTCATTTTTGACCTATACTTAAAATTGTTTGTAAGTCTAAAGTATTTCTTACTGAGAAAATTTTTAAATATGTTATAAATATACAGACTAGGCTAGAATCCGAGCTTGATCACAAGATGTGAGTAAAATAAATATGTACTTGTTTAACAAAATTGTCTACAAAACCTTGCTTAAGGGGTGCCTTGGTGGCTCAGTTGATTAAGCGTCTGCCTTTGGCTCAGGTCGTGATACCAGGGTCCTGGGATTGAGCCCCGCATCAGGCTCTCTGCTTAGAAGGGAGCCTGCTTCTCCCTCTGCCTGCCACTCTGCCTATTTGTGCTAGCTCTCTCTCTCTCTCTCTCTCTCTCTCTGTCAAATAAATAAATAAAATCTTTAAAAAAGAAAAAAAGAACCTTACTTAATAATTGGAATAATGGGTTTGGAGATAAATAAAAGAAAAAAACTAATAAATAACATGAAGTTGCCTTCTTGAATATCATAATCCAAGAGTGACATTGCCTAAAAATACAAATTAACTCAAGATGGGTTTGGATCGATCATTATGTTTAGTCAATTTTCAGTTCTGAAATCTCCTGGTATTTTGGATATATTCTCTAATCTTTTGAAACAACATTAATTTGCCCTCCCTCAAAAGTTCCTTTGCTTCACCATTAGAATACTGGATTAACTACATGGGAGACTAATGGTTTGCTGCTTAGTATGCTCTGCTAGGTCCTTTGCCTTATAATAAACCAGTTTTGTGAAGCATGTGCTTTACAGAAATCAGTTTAAATGATCTCATAAATCAGGAAAGTCAGTGTACTCTCTAAACTTTCAACATAATATCCTATTCATAATCCTAATTTCACGTGAAATCACTTCAAAAATACCATTAACATCCATAATAAAGTACAGGGGAGAATCAGCTACAAATTAAGCTTGGACATGAAAGAATCAAAGACTAACGTTCAAAGTTTGAGGGCCACAAGAATAATATTTGAGAGACTCGGAGCTGAGATTTCATTTTTCCAAACAGCTCAGTGTGAAAGAAAATAGTAAAAGTAACGCGAGCACAGCTCTGAACAAGCAGAAAATTGAGGTACACGGCCAAAAAAAGAAAGAGAGAAGAGGTTCAAATCAAACTTTTCAATTATAAGTAATTCTAATCTTCCCTTGGTCCTTACATGAGAAATGAAATTTGTTCTGGTAAAACAGGAAAAGATAAGAAAAAAAAAAGAAAATGAGGAACTAAAAAGAAAGATAAGCTAAAAGCAATAATGAAAACTAATCATAACATCTGGGAAAATTTAGATGACCTTTATGAGAGCAGAGACACAAATTCCACCGAGACTAATTACCGTATTTTCAACTTTGACTTTACATGAAATATGAATCTTGAGAGTAAAATAAATGTTTACCTTTAATGAAATGATTTTTAGGTAATAATGCATTGCTGTCTCGCAGACAGGTTGAAAAAAATTTTCCATTACTAACACTTTTGCCAGTGCTCGACATTTTCATCAATCACTGCCATACTTACTAATCTGAAGTTTAATACTAATGCTAAAATAATTTACATTTTTATTAAAATGCTTACTTTCCAAGGAAATTATTTTTATCCCAATAGTATCTCTCACTGTCTGAAAAAGAAATAGAGAGCAAGACTTTACCTGTTAGCTTGATACTTACAGACCCAAGGATTCCCTCCCTTCTCTCCTTAACCCAAATATAATTCTTCAAGCTAGAGTAGAAGCAACTCATTTATGGAATGTCCAGCATTCGACTAGATACACAAACATAATAGCAAAAGGATAAATCTTAAATGGATGGCAGTTTTCATCCTTAGTCATTGTGTGAGTTATGAATTTCCTACTTTTCTATTGAAGCTTAAGGGAAAAAATGGCCCATCACTTTGGGAAAATATGAAATACACACTTTGATTACCTATTCTGAAAAGTATATTTGTAAATCAAAGAAAATTTCCCAAATGGGTATCATTTTATAACTTGGGGAATAATTTTTAAATCTAATAATTTTGGGGGCACCTGGGTGGCTCAGTGGTTGAGTGTCTGCCTTTTGCTCAGGTCATGATCCCGGCTTCCCGGGATGGGCTCCCCACAGGGAGCCTGCTTCTCCCTCTGCCTATGTCTCTGCCCCTCTCTCTCTGTCTCTCATGAATAAATAAATAAAATCTTTAAAAATAAATAAATAATAAAAAATAAATCTAATAATTGTTTACATTAAAATTAATCTCTGACATTAAATACCAAGTATGTAATTCAATTAACTTGATTTTCCCATTGCAATCACCTGGAAAAAGTTTATTCTTTTTCATTTTACAGTGAAAAAATTCTTGCAAATCTTATGTGCAACCATGTCAATATATAGTAAATGTAACTGGCCATTTAAATAAAATTCCCTAAGGAAGCTCACACACTGGCAGTGATGACTCACTACCTTATGTTTATTAGCAGGTTGTAGGTGAGTAAATGCCATCAATACTAATAAATTACCTCAAATCATTATGTTTAGAAGGATCATGGTGATAATATCAATGTCATAAGTATATCACTTCCTCCATCTGTATTAACTCATTTCATGTATGCCTCATTACTTCTTTTTCCCCAGTTACTCATTGAAAGGGGGCATCATCTACTTAATGTTATGAAAAAAATAGGTCACAAATAAATGAAAGTCAAAGACTTGTAATGGGAACAAAAACTCTCCTGTGAATGTCAGTGTTAACTTTCACTTGATTAAAAAAAAAATCCAATATAATTTTTAACCTGAAAAGAAACGTTGCTTCAAGTATAATACATTTGAATTATGTAGAGCTCTTGTCCCTTAGAGTTCAGAGCTCCTCATTACCCAGAGAGAGATGACTGAACTATAGAATAATAAGCTGACATATTTGAAAGGAAATGCTGTACATTTGATTTAATCAAAAGATTATAAAAATGACATTATCAGATCTTTCAGACAAGAAAAACAACTTGTTTGAAATTGGGCATCAAACAAAAATCATACAATGGAATTCCATTATAACTAGAAAAAAAATTAATATCCACTCCTTCATTCTACAAATATTGGCTCACTAAATAATTATTGAAACATGCCATAGGCTGGACCCTGTGCCAAGCACTGGAATTGTGAAGATAAATAGGACATAGTCTCTGCCCTCATGAAGCATAGAATCTACAGACAAAAAAGTTAAGTAGACACATTCTGCAATACGGAGAGAAAAAGACTAATAAAAGTATACATTCCAAGATTGCTTCTAATTACCGTTATAATGGAGATATTTTAATCTGTTGAGGCTACTGTAACAAAATACCACAGGCTAGGTAGCTTATAAACAACAGAAATTTATTTATCATAGTTCTGGAGGCTGGAAGTCTGAGATCAAAGAGCCAGAATGGTTGGGTTAGGGCCCTCTTCTAATTGTATGCTCACATGGTAGAAGGGTCAAGGGAGTTCTCTGGGTTTCTTCTATGAAGAGCAGTAATCCTATTGATGAGGTATCCACCATCATAACCAAATCACTTTCCAAAGGCACCACTTACCATCACCTTTGAGATTAGGATTTCAGCATATGAATTGGATGGAGGGGACAAACATTCAGACTATAGCAAGTGTGCTGCAATCTCTTTTAATAAGGTATAGGCATTTCTTAAAAGCTCTCTTGGATAACGATCTCATCTTGGAAGTGAGGAAAGAAAAACAGGTGTCAGTTACTTCGAACATTTTCTCACCATATACTACTAATATCACTCATGTTGAAGGAGAAATGAAAGATACATTGACATTATACAAATCTGATAAGAAAATACTGAGTTGAGGAACACTACCTGACAAAACATAAATTAGAATGGTTTTGTTAACCTAACTCTATCTTCTTGAGCAATTAGCCTCCTTCTTTTGTGTATTACAGAGACATTAATGGATAGGTGACAAGCCCACTCCATTCTATCATAGAGCTCTGGTATAATGGCCTTGAGCTCAGAAGGACCACTCAGGAGTTAGCATAAGTGTGTACGTGGAGGAAGGAGATGAGGAGCATTATATAGAAGTCTGAATCCTGATCACTTAAACTTCTCCCATTCAGATTATTTCTTTTTTTTAAACTTTTATTATTTATGATAGTCACACACACAGAGAGAGAGAGAGAGAGAGAGGCAGAGACACAGGCAGAGGGAGAAGCAGGCTCCATGCACCGGGAGCCCGACGTGGGATTCGATCCCGGGTCTCCAGGATCGCGCCCTGGGCCAAAGGCAGGCGCTAAACCGCTGCGCCACCCAGGGATTCCCCATTCAAATTATTTCTAATCCTTCTTCCTCTAACATCCCTAAAATTGGAGTCTGGGGAGGGGGAGACAGAGATTACTCAGCAGACTTTGCCTTCTGTCAGATACTTTTGTCTTGGGGGAAAGAGGGTGTACTGGGTAACCCTTAAAGTTTATGGTCATGATCAGGAGGGGCAAACAAGAGGTGGATTGCTCCATACCATCAAGTCAGCTAGTTGTTTTGCAACTTTGTCAAGCACCTGGTGGAAAAGGTGCTTAGTTTGGGGGCACCTGGGTGGCTCAATTGGTTACGAGTCTGCCTGGGGCAGCCCGGGTGGGTCAGCAGTTTAGCGCCGCCTTCGGTCCAGGGCATGGACCTGGAGACCCTGGATCGAGTCCCACATCAGGCTCCCTGCCTGCTCCACATCTCACTCTGCTTGTGTCTCTGACTCTCTCTCTCTCTCTCTCTCTCTCTCTCTCTCTCTCTCTGTGTCTATGAATAAATAAATAAAATCTTAAAAAAAAAAAAAAAAAAGAGTCTGCCTTTGGCTCAGATCACGATCCTGGGGTCCCAGGGTTGAGCCTGACATCGGGCTCACCCCTCAGCGGAGAGTCCGCTTCTCCCTCTGACCTTCCCCCTTCTTGTGCTCTGTTTCTCTCACTCTCTATCTCTCAAATAAATAAATAAAATCTAAAAAAAAAAAAAAAAAAAAGACTGCTCAGTTTGATCAAAATACATAAATGAGTTAAATACCTCTTAGAAAAAATTTAGCCAGAAGCCATTCTGCAATAAGCACTTACCATACTGCAAATGTATTCCTCTCACTAGAATCCATATTCTCAGAGGGTAAAAACCAAGTCTTTCTTCATTATGTCCTCAGTATTTGGTACCAGTGTGTCTTCCCCTGCATGAGATGCTTCACTACTTGACTAGTGTTGAATGTCTGAACAAATGAATTTCCCTGAGGGATTCATACTAAAGTCAAATACTGGCTTCTGGTTTCTGTATTTTATTATTAAACATAAGTATATAAAATGAATAAAATAAAGAGCAACCCCACTCTTTATAGCAGAAAGGGGCAGAATAGAACGACTTCTCTCTTTTTTTTTAAGTTTCTACTTAAATTCCAATTAGTTAACATACAGTGTAATATTACTTTCAGATGTACAATATAGTAATTCAATGCTTCCATACAACACCCAGTGCTTATCACAAGTGTACTCCTTAATCCTCACCACCTATTTATCCTATCCCCCCACCTGCCTTCCCTCTGGTAACCATAGATTGTTTTCTATAATTAAGAGTCTGTTTTTCACTTTGTCTCTCTCTTTCTCTCTTATTTTTTCCTTTTGCTCATTTATTTGTTTCTTAAATTCCATATATGAGTGAAATCATATATGAGATTTATAAATAATTCTGACTGATTTATTTTGCTTAGCATAACACTCTCTAGCTATCAATGTCATTGCAAATGGCAAGATTTCAACCTTTCTTTTTTATGGCTGAGTAATATTCCAGGGTGTATATATATACCACCTCTTCTTTATCCATTCATCAGTCATTGGACACTATGCTGCTTCCATAGTTTGGCAATCAGAAAATGCTGCTATAAACATCTAGGTGCATGTGCCCCTTCAGATTAGTATTTTTGTAAGGATAGAACCATTTCTAACCCAACTAACCATGTTATCATGGAGTGACCTTAGGGTTGCTGTGTGCTTCAGGTGGTGAGACCTGCCAGCATCTACTAGGTTCTAGTTCTCCCAAATGGTATCAATTGTTTCCATAAAGTTTAGTCTAAAAGGAAGATATTTGGTAATCTTCTCTTTGCTACTGATGTATTATAACATATAGATAATTTCATACATGTGTTCTAAGTTATGGCTTCCAGACATATTCTGATGGACTGATATAAAATCGATAGGACTACAGTCAGAATGTGATCAACACAGCAAATAATAAACTCCTACTCTAATTATCTCCATTTTTTCATTTTTCCCTTAAGAACCATGGTGACCTATGAAATTCTAGTGTTCTCACACTTCATTGCAATTGAAATCTGACCAGGGTGCCTTCACCATCTTGTATCTCCTCCCTATCTTCTAGCCCCAACCCCATCCTAGGACCTAGGAAGTTTCCAGAATACTGTAGATATCATAAATGTTTGTTATATGACTAGCATTTCTTTATAGCTAAAAATGTTACAAGCGGATGAATACATATTCCTAGAAATCCTTACACATTAGAAAATCTCAAGAGAACAAAGTATGACAATTCAGATGGAGCTTATATCAAAGAACCTCAGTAAAGAAAACTACCAGTATCTCATTATCTGAAAGTAACTTATTGAGTCTGCTACAAAGGTATTTTTATTATTTTTATATGGTTTCCTCAAAACTTTATAACAGTTTTAATTGAGGAAAAAGCTGTTTAAATCATCAAAATTCAACTGCCCATCTGCTCAAAGAAGATACTTGTATAGTTATTTGTTTCTCCAATAGGAATAACTGGTTCACTGAATGTAGAATATAGTTCTTTTGATGGTATTTCAATTCCTATGTTTATCTAAAAGGTAGAATGGTCTGGGATTTCACTGGAATTTTATCAAATTTTTTTTTTTTTACTCTGTCCGGGCACATCATAGGTATCAAGTTTTTCTTGCCACACTATATATATCAATCATACCTACCCAGATGAGAAATTGGGTTAACCAGAGTTCACTTTTTTTTTCTTCAAAAGTGAAGTCTTTTAAATATTGGAACAAGAAATCTATATTTTAGCTTATTATTCAGCATGGCTTCTAGTTGTTTCCATTCTGAATTCTACATTACAAGTAAATCAATTCTAATTTTCTCAAAACCAAAATTAAAGAAAAAGAAAAATTTCAGTGGTAGCAAACATTGATCCAGCATGAAAACTGAAATAATTTAAAATTCATTACCCAATCTGTTCCTTCACTCATTCAACATTAGGAATAAAATAACTCTTTATGCCCTCCCAAACTCTATGCTAGTGAGATTGAGTGGTTTCATCATTCTTTTTACACCAAAGACTCCTTTTTTCAGTTGTAGTTATGTGCAAACAGGAATAGCTTCTCAAAAAACATGATTATGTTAAATAATTATTTAATAAATGTAATTCTAAATCTCTCAACTTTTAGTCAATATTATTGACGTGGTGAAACAGTGGATTTTTTATGTTAAATGGAACATTCTAAAATTTTCAACATAGCTTAAGCTTACTTTATAGTTGGTACTTTGAACCCATGTTATAATTAGATTGGGGGGGTCTTTAAAATATGTTAAACTTAGCACAATGTTTGGTTCTAATTTCTTTAATTTTTTTAAGATTTTATTTATTTATTCATAGAGACAGAGAGAGAGAGGCAGAGACACGGGCAGAGGGAGAAGCAGGCTCCATGCAGGGACGTGGGACTTGATCCAGGGTCTCCAGGATCATGCCCTGGGCTGCAGGCGATGCTAAACCACTGCGCCACCGGGGCTGCCCTCTAATTTCTTTTAATTCTAATAACTTGCAGGTATATTATCTAATGTGTAAATTCATGTATATATTGGATATCTCTTTGACATATATAGGGGCAATTATTATAACCCTATTTCATTGAGTGAGAAAGCAAAAGACTAATGAGTTGTAAAAATTAGTGTGAAATAAAAGGAATATGACATGGAGACTG
Source organism: Canis lupus dingo (assembly GCF_003254725.2). Lineage (NCBI taxonomy): Eukaryota > Metazoa > Chordata > Mammalia > Carnivora > Canidae > Canis > Canis lupus. The sequence goes on from NC_064250.1 coordinate 17,158,974, forward strand.
CTGACCAAACAGAAATGTGGTTTAGAGACTCTGAGCCTCAGCACCACAGAACAGGGTACAGAAGAATAAGAGGTTTGGAGTTGAGAGACAAGAGCTTAAAAACTGACACATAATGGCTTATTCCAGTTGGAAAGAAGAGGTTCAAGAACGTCTTGTTAGATGAAGTTGAATTGCATCATGCGTGCATTTATTTAATAATCACAATGTGTCAAGCATCTTAAGGACTTTAAATCCATTAGCTCATTTAATTTAATCCTCACGACCACCATTTGAAATAGATATTACTATTCCCAGTTTACAGATTTAAAAAAACAAAAACAAAAACAAAACCCTGAGGTTCAGAGACACTAAGTGAATTGACCAAAACTATACAGTTAGTAATTCCATAACCCTGAAGTAGTGGTTCTCAAACTGTGGTCTGTGGAACCCTCGAGCTCCAGGAGTTACCCTGAGGGGCCACTATGGGGATGACAATCAGACGAAGCTAGGCTTGCACCCCTGCTTCAAAGTGCAACAGCTCTACTATAACCTGTTGCATGCATGAAGAGGATTCAGAGGGAATGTGGAAAACCATGAAAGATTCCACTTGGAAATAAGGAGTTTGGTGCTGAAAAACCTTGAAAACCTCTTTCTTAAAAGCAGGTGAGTATCTTTTTTTTCACCCTGCAGAGTCACTCCTGAACAAGTCCTGGCTACTTAGTTTAATATCACTTTTCTCCTATTCTAGTTTGATTATCAGATTAAGGGCAAGAATTGTTTTTTTAATATCCTACTGGTACCATCTAATTTCTCCTTTCCGAAATTAATGACTCCTACGAAGAAAAGATACTTTTAATTTATCCCAGAGTTTGACAGGCTCAGTAGCACTCTGAGCCCTCTCATTCTATCTCCTCCTTCACAACTGAAGCCCCTTTCTCTCCCAGTCAGCTCCAAAGTCACCTGCTCACTACCTCTTCCATTTGCATGTGACTTTGCCATGTTATAATCCAATCTTCTGCTAAGTCTTTGAGACTCCTGAGTCTAAAATCATAATACATATGTAACAATTTTAAAATAAAGCCACACAATGAAGTCTACTGAAACTCAGATCCGTCTGCTCCTTCCCCAGCAAGCCAGGAATGTCAGATTGCAGCACAAAGGGAGCCATGCATAAGGTAATGTATCTTCATTTCACAGAAGAACTTTGCATTAAGTCAAATCCAGGCGTTAAATGAGGGGTTACTAAGGAGTAGTTGTCCTTGAACTAGAATTTGTAAATCTTTTCATTTATAAAAATTAGTTTTATTTCAACTGAATCTAGTAGTTAGTCATTATGTGAAAGCTATATATGATTATCCTTTGGGAATGAGGTAGGGTATAAAGATTATAAAATTTGGGTCATACTTGTAATTAGTTATTAATATGCACATAAAATCTTTGTGCATCTTAAGCTTTGTCGAAGAATTTCTGCAAGTAATCAAAGAGCCATAATATGACATTGGGTAAGGATGCAAATTAATTTTAAGCCATGTGGAGCCATTAAGAATGAAAATGAACATGCCATGGAGAATTAAGTGCAATTAAAAACACTTATGCCTTTTTAATCTGTACAAAGCAAACTATAACATTTTATCATCATAAAGCAACTAGTCTTCATAATATTTAAATGCTCACATAAGAATTAGAGAGAGTACCTTAAATCAAAGGAAAATAATTCCTTAGAGTTGCAGTGTGCGGCTTTATCATTTCCAGAATATTTTTCCTGATCACTCATATAAACTAAAGAACAATCCTTTACCCAGGAGAAGTATCTGTGCCCAAAGATATTTGGTGTTAAGCCCAAGATCACACAGAAAGGTAAAGAGAAAGAATGGCAGTAGATCTTCTGAATTCTACTACATTACACACAGCAAGTAGCAAGGCAAATCAACATAATAACATGCTTGCATTTGCACACTAGTATAAACATATGTTTATCTGTGCACACAGGCTCTCCTTATAGCCTACATCTAAAATAATTATAAAAAATTTAAAATTATTCCAAAATATGGCATTATGAAACTATAAACTCACATAACTAAACTTAATTTTGTAACATATACATTTTTCACATTCTGTCAGGTATTGCTATATTTATATACATCTCAATTTCATTATTAGACCACAAACTTCTTGAGAGAAAGGACCATACCTTATATTAAACATATTTTTTGTCCTCAGAAAATTTTAATAAAATGTCTTACACATATGTTTTCAATATGGGGAATGAATTATAATTCAAGCGTAACTACACCACAAATCTTTTAAGACTAAAACAAATTTAACCATTTTTACATTGAAATCAACTGAGGCAAGACGTTTTATGAATTTACCAAAGGCAAGTTACCCCAAACTTGAAGATATGCTTTATGGCTAGGATAATACAGTATACATTCTTAGTCACCTATGTCTTACTATATATGAATTTATACCTGAAAATTAGTGATGCAAATGGATTTCAAAATTAGTATTTTCAAGTATCAAAATGTTAAAAAGTCTCCTGTTGTAACAGAAAAATAATGATGTTCTATTAAATCTTGTGTTTCAAATAAAAAAAATTTATGTCTCTAATAAGAAAAAAAAGGCAAGTTAGTGTAAGAGTCAGATCTAAACTGTAAAATCTAGACAACATAACAATGAGTTTTTGAGATTCAGCAGCCTTTTCATAGGCTTCTGTTCACCGATTACCTCTATTTTAGGTAGCTTTTGGTGTGATTAAATCTACAGACAGAATCCTAGATCAATGCACACCAAGCTTACTTGACATATTTGTATTGAGCCACTGCTAGAGTCATAATAAAAATGCATCGTGTGAATGAATGAAGAATGCCATGAGCAAGTAGTCCAGTGACACCAGAAAGAGCCTGAGCTATGTGACTCGGTCTCCAGGCATTGATTTCCACACTAAGATTATTCATTGTTCCTCCAGCTCGTTCAAGTCTCCCCACTTATCTGAAAAGCAGGCAAGATACTGCTAAATCACTTATATACATATTAGCCTACAAAAAAGAACTGACTTGCTGCCATTGAGGCTGTAGTAAATGAGGTCTTACTTTCATAGCAAAGTCCCAGCTCAGGACCCATGAGCTTCACTCACCTGACAGCCATTGCAGAGAAGAATCACTCCCTTACACTAGACACCTCATTGAGTCTTCTTCTTTCATTTTCACACTATGAGATCAGTAAGCATCTGGAATTTCCAAGGTCAAGCCAAAAATGAATGAATAAGAGTTCTACCCAAGAACATATAAGTTATATTACAACACACATCTCTGGACTTCCTTCTTTTAAAAAAAAAAAAAAAAGATTTTATTTATTTAGTCATGAGAGACACACCGAGAGAGGCAGAGCCATAAGCAAAGGGAGAAGCAGGCTCCCTGCGGAGAGCCTGATGCATGACTAGATTCCATGACCCCAGGATCACAACCTGAGCTGAAGGCAAATGCTCAACCACTGAGCCACCAAGGTGCCCCCATGTCTGGATTTCTGTAACATAAAATGTTTTTCATATTACATTCTCCAATCACACTTAAACCCTATAGTTAACAACTTTTCATAGCTTAAAATTTCTTTTACAGGTAAAAAAAGAGTAGCTTGACTTTATTTCTGACATATTTCTGGTATAAAAGCCATCTCTATTTTTAAATTCCCTATTGGAAGTTTCTAAAAAGTTCTTTGATTTTCATTAGTCCCAGGCCTTGCCATTTTTTAACATAATATGAAAAAATCCCTGTAGCCTATGTGTCCTACATGAAGCCATATTCAGTATTTCTCACAAGCTCTTCTGATAAAAAGTTTGGCTGTGTGTATTTAAGTAATAAACGAGCAAAAGGGTTAAGGAACTAACATAAAATCGGTAAATGAATCCTTCTCAAAAGCAAATTTGAACAAATGCCACTTCACTGCACATATTACCTCCTTATCAAAATGATGTCAAGGACGGTTTCAAAAACCATCCAAAATCTTCTCACAGAGATCAGTTCAAGCCATTTGAACTGCAGTGTATCATTCCACATCCTCCATGTTGTACTGTCATGGTATTCACTTTGTCTCATGTCACATAGATGTTTTGGAAGAACTATTGTTTCCTGATATTTTTCTATGGAGCACAGTACATTAAAATAAGCTGAATGCAAATAATTTTTAAATTGGGGAGAGAACCACACAGGAGTAACATAATTTCAGTGCGCTCCTGAGCATTTATAGACCTATCTTTATTGTTGGATTTGTCTTTGTTATACTTAATAAATTAATTATTATTAACAAAAATATAATCCTACACTATCCTACAAAGACTTTTTTTTGCCAAAAGGAAGCTTTGAAATACAGGAAAGAAAGTCTGACTATTAGCTGATATGACAGATGGCATAATGACATTCCAACCAGGCATAGCTGTGATTAATGTACATGCAAACATCCTTTCAATAGAAAAATCTCTACAGCACCAAATAGAAAATCATGGGTTGTTATGACAAGTCTTCAGTATTTTTATAATCCTGGAAACTGTTATCCAGTTAGAACCTAATGGTTCAGCCGTCCTCCTGGAGGTAAAATAAAGATAGATACTCCCAAACAATACATTTACACTATCATAGGCATGTTCTCTGAAAATGGCCTCTCTGAGCCCTGACAGCAATATTTCTATTACACAATTGTGTAAATCATGGTTGGTAGACTAAGGACAGGTGCTCAATCCAATTAGCATAATCACATTTCTTCAGTTGAAAATTTGGAATTGGAACCAAGTAACCAGCCAGCAACGTGCCAACCTGAGCACGGTAGGGTGCCTCAGAAAAGGAGTCAGTGGTGGGACTGGCTGGGGGCGTGGGAAACAGACAAGGGAAGTGGTGGCTTTCTAGTCCTTCCAGCTCCTTTTCAGAGTCCCTGCTGCATTCCTGCTCTTGTGGTACGTTCCTCTTCCTTCTAATAACTTCCTCTGTGTTGTTTAAATCCCTAAGTTGGCATGTTACCTAAAACCCAGAGCCTTAAGTAATCATATAGCCATACATTGACTTAGTTACTCTTGTATTTTTATTTACACTTGCATGGTCTATAGCTCATCTTCTCATCCAAAGTATAAGCTTCCTGAGGGCAAAGATTATTTTTTTATTTTTTTAACTTGAGTATAGTTGGCACACAATGTTGCATTAGTTTCAGATGTACAGTTTAGTAATTTGATAGGTTTATACATTATGCTATGTGCACCACCAGTACAGCCACAATCTGTCCTGTAGCACTGCTCCTACATTATCATTCACTGCAGTCCTATGCTCTGCTTTTTCACTTCCATGACTTGCTCATTCCATAACTGGAGGCCTGTCTCTCCTTTTCCCCCTCACCTGTTTTGCCCAAACTACTATCCCTCCACCCTCGCCCTCCCCTACCCCCCAAGTTCCCCACCATCTCATTCCCCAGCTCCCTATCAACAATCAGTTGGTTCTCTGTATTTATAGTTCTGATTCTATTTCTTTTTCTTTTTTTTTTTTTTTGGATTCCATTTATGACTGGAATCATATGGCATTCGTGCAGACTATTCTTTGTACTCCTTACATGCACAGACCACATGTTCAATATATAATATATTCAATACAGTAAGCCCACTTTAAGCATTGCTCAGTAATTACAGCTCTATGTTAACATCTTTTTTCTTTTATATTAAAAAATGTTATTGTTTATAATTATGATCCATTGTTTGACCTACATACAAATACATATGTTGCCTTTAGAGTATTTGCAAACACCAAGAATTAACCCCCTGGCTTTGTTTTGCAACTTTTAGATGACAGATTGTGTTATGTGCTGTTCCTTATATTACTACTGCAACTACACCATGTTAAAATGCAAACTAAGAAAATTGAAGAGCACCTCTTGAGAGAATAGATATGCTGCAGTGAGGGACAGTAAGATCTTCTGTGGGAAAAAAAAAAATGTTCACATAACCAAATCAGAAGTTCAACTAAGTGACTCCACTGCTGAAAAGCAGGTGATAGGAGAGAAAAAAGCTAGCTTTAGTGATCTTCTACCTTTCTTTCTTTCCAGACAGTACCCAACACCTCTTCTCCTGAAATTGCCTCTGAGCTATTTGGAGTGAGCCCCCGACAGCTGTATTTGTATTATCTAATCTCAGAGTGACCAGAAGCAGATCTTTGCTTATTTATGTGAGGGTCCTCATAGTCATAACTTTCAAATCCCAATAACAAGAGTCAATGTTCTCATTAGATCAGGCAACAATCTCCTAGCAGTACTCTTTGGTTTATCTCATCTCTTTTCAATTTGTCTTCCATAATACTACCAGTACTAAAAATCATGTATATGTGAATTGCTCCTTTACTCCAAAATCAAAAATCAATATTTGGCTCTCAGAGGCCAAAACTGAACCCATTTACCCTACCCTTTTAGCCTAATTTCCTACTATGTGCATTCATCCATTCAACATTGTCTATCAATCATATGCAAGGGCAGGCATTTGCTAAGCATTAGGAACACAGTGAGGAATACAGACAAGTAAACAGGATGTGGGACCATTGTGATAAGCAGTATAACAGAAAGATATACATGGTGATAAGAAAGCATACAGAAGATGTATCAGATCCAGTCTGGATGGGTTTATCAGAAAACGTGTCCTGGAAGAAATGATACCCAAAAATGAAATCTAAAGGGCAAGAAGTTATTAGGAAGGTGTGGATGAGCAAGAAAATAGCCTTGGGAGGTGTGTCTGGGTGGGTCAGTCGGTTAAGCGTGGACTCTGATTTTGGCTCAGGTCATGATCTTAGGGTGGTGGGATCAAGCCTGGAGTTGGGCTCCATGCTCAGCGAAGAGTCTGTTGGAGCTTCTCTCTCTCCCTCTTCCTCTCTCTGCCCCTCCCCCTGCTCTCACTCTGTCTCTCTAAAATAAATAAATAGATCTTTTTTTAAAAGAAAAAAAGAAAGTAGCCTTGGGAGAGCAAGGGGTAGGGATATGAAGAAAGAGAAGTTGTCCAGGGAGGAAGAAATATGTGCCCAGGGTATCAGCAGGTGGCAGCAGTGGAGAGGAAGAAAAATGATGAAGCTAGGTAGAATCAATAGGACTCGATAACAAATTAGATGTGAGAGGTGGGATCCCTGGGTGGCGCAGCGGTTTGGCGCCTGCCTTTGGCCCAGGGCGTGATCCTGGAGGAGATCCGGGATCGAATCCCACATCGGGCTCCCGGTGCATGGAGCCTGCTTCTCCCTCTGCCTGTGTCTCTGCCTTCCTCTCTCTCTCTCTCTGTGTGACTATCATAAATAAATAAATAAAAAATTAAAAAAAAAAAAAGATGTGAGAGGTGAGGGAGGGGAAGAAACCAAAATGACTACCAGATATCTAGCATGAGGATTATGAGCACAGAAAAGTCCTAGACCATAGGATAAAGGTGTTTGATAAGGTCTAGGGTGCCTGGGTGTCTCAGTGAGTTAAGCGTCCTACTCTGGATTTCAGCTCAGGTCACGAAATTAGCCCCTTGTCAGGCTCCGTGATCAGCATGGAGTCTGCTTGAGATTCTGTCTCCTTCTACCTCTGCCTCTGCCTCTCCCGCTTGCTCGTGCTCGCTTGTATGCATGTGCTCTTTCTCTCTCTCTCGCTCTTTTTCTCAAATAAATAGCTTTTCATAAGGTCATAAAACCTAAAGAGAACTTTTATTCATTATGGCATCTTGGGTACAGCTAAGAACATTTTAAAAGCTGAGCTCTTGAGAGGATGAATCAATATATTTACAGAAGAATGTGCACCAAATAGTTAACATTTCCCAAATCAGGATAGTGGCCTTTTTGACTTATCTATATTTTCTAAATATTTTGATATGAACACATACTACTTTTTGACATAAAAATATAGGGATATTTTAAACAAAGTATTATTAAAAAATCTTCATATATGTGCAAATATATGTGTGTGTATATATATATGTTGTATTAAGGCTTATATAAAATAGGAGGAAGAGGTGAGATTGTACCAAAAATACAACAATTTTTACATTGTTTTGGGACCAATATGATCCCTATTTCTTATTTTAAAAAAATAAAAGAATTTCACTTTTGTAAAAATACAAATGAGGTAGCACCATCTGGTATTCAGATCGAATTCATCTGGTGAAGTGTAACAAAGTAATATTTTGAGGCTCACAACATCTACTCCTATGTTCCCTATGGTATTAACTTCCTCCATACTGAAGAAAGCAGTAAGCCAGGCTGATGTTCAGGGCCCAGCATAGTTCATCAATAGTGCTGAGAAATTAAGGCAAAAATATTTCTCATATTCTCATATTTCTCATCAACTTAATTATTTGAATTTGTTCACTTCCACCCCAGGCTTTCTAGCTCATAGAAGTCAAGTTGTTTTACCATTAGAGGCATGACTGTACTTTTTTTTTAATTATTAGTCGTTGTTTTCTCCCTTCATCGCAAAGGGCTCCATGTCACTACAGGCCTTTAGCTCCCTCATTAAAAATGAGGAAAACACCATATTCTTACCTCAAAACATTCAGCACTTTGAAAAACTAAGTAATGTTATTTATAGCAGATAATGGCTATGAGGAGGAGCTAATGACCATTATCTGATTACTCAGTTTGGCATCCCCGGAAAATGCTGACTTTCTACTCACCAAACACGTTTTGTGTTCTCCCTGGATGCACGACTATACTGGGTGCAGCCACATGGCCACATGGCAGTGGAGATGGAGAAAAGTGATGAATTTGAGGCTAGAGAGAATCACTAGGACTGTCACAGACTGGGTGTGGAAGTTAAGGAGAGAAGGTGGCATCAAAAATGACTGTCAGGCATCTGACATGAGAAGCTGCATGGACAGGAAGATCCTATAGGACATATAGAAAAGTGTTAGCGTGGGACGCCTGGGTGGCTCAGTAGTGGAGCATCTGCCTTTGGCTCAGGTCATGATCCCGGGATCCTGGGATGAAGTCCCACATCAGGCTCCCTGCAGAGAGCCTACTTCTCCCTCTGCCTATGTATCTGCCTCCCTCTGTGTGTCCCTCACTGAATAAATAAATAAAAGCTTTAAAAAAGAAAAGTGCTAGAGTGACATAAGGGCATAAGGGAGAATTTCAGTATGACATCCTGGCATGGCTGAGAACAATGGAATGTGAACAAAAATTGTGTTTGCCACTTTCTATCTGGGTCTGTAAAAACTGCCCACTACCTTCATTCATTGTCTTTCTCTGCCCACGGGCTAAATGCAGTAAAATCCAGGCCCCACTATCTGGTGGAGACATAAAAAGAAAGGAAACTGGGTCCCTTTCTTTGACCACGGGAGCTATATCAGCTTCTCATGGCCACTGGAACAAATTACCACAAACTTAGTGGCTTAAAAAAACACAAATGTAGCCTCCTACATGTTTGGAGTCTGGAGTCCTAAAACAATTCAGCAGGGCTGCATTCCCTCTGGAGGCTCTGTTTCCCACACTTTGTGGCTTCTAGAGGCCACCTCCATGGCTCACAGACCCATTCTCCATCTGAAAAACCAGCAACATAGTATTTCGTTATCTCTCCTGGTTCCTCTGCTTCTGTAATCACGTGGCTTCTGTACTCAACCCACACTTCCCTCCTTCCCTTTTAATAACCCCTGTGATTACATTGGGCCCTCCCAGATGATCCAGGATAATCTTCCCATTTCAAGATCTTTCACATAATAACATCTTCAAAATCCCTTTTCCACATAAGGTAACACATTCACAGGCTCTGGGGATTATGACATGGGCATTTTATGGGGTAGAGGGGTGGAATTATTCTGCTTACAACAGAAAGTACTTTGTACATCACATGAGTGAGAGAAAAACAGGTATTGTGTTGATCCATTAACTTCAGAGGTTTATCTCTTACTAGCTGATATTACTTTATAAATCCAACTGTCAATGTCTTTCTCTAGCAGAATTGTAATTAGGATGACAACCACACCTTACTCCATTTTGTTACTAAAAATTTGCCCTGCAAATAACATAATACTCTAAAAATGTTTATAATAATGATAAGGCCATCATGTTAAGAATAGCTAGACATAGACCAGGAGTAGATCAAATTTTATTTTAGCAAATAGCTTGAGACTTTACCCATCTTCAAACTTTAATCAGAACTTTTAACACCTCAGGGAAAATTGGCTATTTTACATCTTACCTTTCTTTGCCTGAATGATTTCTAGCAAAGGTGCTGCCAAGAAATAAAATGGTACAAAAAGAGACAAGGACATACCAAGATACAAGAGAACTTATGGATGAGATATAAGGAGGCATATACTTAAAGGGGTTTTGTTTGTTTGTTTGTTTTCGTGAAATATAGAACTGTAGAATTATTGCTTTGAGGTCAAGTCAACCCCAATGTCCATGGACTTTACTTTCTGTAAACTTTGTATTGCAACCATAATTGGGTTATCACCAAAAGTTGTTTTTATGAGAAGAAAACTAAAGGATGAGGTAGGTCATGTTCCTGCTAGACATTCATCACCAGCAAATTCCTTATTACTCTAATGACTGTTCACTAGAAAAAAATTTTAATGCGCTTTCATGTTCTTCAATTTAAAAAAAGAATCAGAGTTTAATGCGAATGCATTTTTAACATTTTTCTGTGCTTTAGGGAAGCTGCTTTCAGGAGGGAAATGTAATGAATGTTTTTAATCATACTAAAATGGTTTGCCCAGAGTGTGTGATTTAATTCAACTTTTCAATGACAACAAAATAGAAAAGAGGAAGCACATTTATCAGCCAGGGTTCCTCCCACCTTAACATGGTTACCTATTGTTTAAATATATTTGGAAGATCAAATAAGAAGCCAACCTGCTTAATTTTCACAATCGTTTTTTCCCCCACACAGGTCTATACAGATCACTGCCACTCTTCTAAGAAGCCCCAATCTCATGTCTCCAAGCTGTTCCCATCCTCAAAATCCACCTCACCCCATCCCATTGATGCACTCTCTTCCCCTTTTCCCTAGTTTGTTTTTATGTGCCCTTCAGGTTTTCAATAAATTCTTAATGTCATCGATGAAAATGTCACTGCTGAGGAGATTTAAGTCCCATTGTTCCACTCAGGCCTTTAACTGCAAAGTAAACAACTTGCTTTCAATAAGCTTGTCCTCAGATTTAAACTGAACAGAAATCAAAGAATTAATTTCTGTGCCATTTTTCATTGCCTTGATTTGAATCATCATCTTGGAGATTCCATCTGAGTATCTGGCTGAAGATGTTCCAATCGCCTTACCATGTCCACATCTCCTCATTGCTTTTAAAAGTGCCATAACCAAACCTCAATGATATCCAGTAATGCCTTTCTTGTCTCAATCTAGGGACAGGAGGTGTCATGGGGAGGCAGATTTGAAGACTACAATAAAGGAAAGTGATAAGAGCGTTTACACACAATGAAGAATTTATAAATGTTGACTGGTTCTTGAGAAAGGGAGAGTGGATACAGAAAATAAATTATCTGAGAGAAGGGTGTTTTCCCCTATTTACTTCTATTGCCACCACAGGATATCTGTATAATGGATATCCAGAACCTTCATGAAGTTTCCAGAAAATTATATATTTGATCATTATCACATGTTCTACCATTAAAGGTGCTTCAGAATAGATGTGAGTAGTTTATAGGATACCACACTTCCAAGTTTTCTATTTTAAAACATCTCACAAACTGGTTCTGGAAAACACAATGGATGGCTGATGCAATCAACTGGGTAATTTGTGCACAATCCACCTGCCTCAATTCTAGTAATTTTAAATAGTCCGCTCACCTATCCACTTCTTTTGGTTCACCAAAGCATCCATTTTTCTGGCCCATTTCATGAAAAGAAAAGGTATCACACAATTGTCCTAGGCAACAGGTGGAAGCTCTAGTGAATCCAAGTCAGCCAATCCCTGGAGGCACACCACCCAGTCCTGCCTGGTTCATCCCTCTTTGGGCCCCCCGGGGCAATGTTCCCTCTGTTGTCTTCACACTCTGGGGTAATGTGACAAGGTAGCTCCAATACCTGGCAAAAAACTAAACATAGCAGTTATAAAGTAGCTCCAATAACTCTCCAACAGTATAAAAAAATATATATATATATTCTTTAGGTCACCTTTTTTGTCATTGTATCTGTTAGCTAACCCCTCTCAAGGTCTACCCCCAAGGATATAGGACAATAGACTTTATTCTAAGGAATTCAGAATTCTTCACTAAAAGGTGTGATTAAGGACTAAAAACATTACTATCCAAACTAATTAGAGGGAGTTACGGTCTAATTTAGTTCCATGATGTGAAGCTGTTCTAAGTTGGTTTTATTGGAAACACAAATTCTATTATATTCTAAATTCAATTGCACAATTCCACAGCAAAGAATTGGGTAATCCATATAGCTCTTCAATTTTCTTGCTAAGATTCAAAGTTTTGCTTATTTCAGGTTATGAAATATGAATTATTTCAGTGAATCAACCTCTAATTTCAAGGAGATTTGAGGAACAACTCTTTAATTAGTCTTTATCATGCTTGCTTAAACCTTGCCAGCCATCTCTCTCCAGAAAGTAAATTAAAGTGAGAGGAGAAAGAATCTGAATGACCTGTCATAACACAGCTGGCTACTTGACAGATAAGTCTTCATAAGACCCATCATTCTGAAGAATGACATAATTTTAGTTCTAAGAACTGAGCGTACTCAGAAGTTAGAAGGCAGTGCAATGAGAAGTCAGGGTAATAATTTGTGTGTGTGTGCATAGACTATCTACATAAATATTTACATCTGATAAGTAATGCATGCTCATTATTTAGCATTCATTGTTAATAGTTTTCCTATCCAGATATTCAGTTTATCCATAATTTCTAATTACCAACACAAAATATATTAACTTTTTCCACTATTATATATTTTTAATAGTTATTCCAAGTTTTCAGCCACAATTCACAAAACAAGCACCTAGAATCCAGGCCTTACTAGTCCAGAGTGTCATTTTAAAAAGCAATTCTTATTTTCCTTTAGCCATCAGAAAACATTAGAAGCAGAAAAGACATGAAGTAAATAGACTGACAAGTACTTCTATTTTGTGACTCATAGACGAAGTAGCTGCTATTATGTGCTCCCAGACTCTGTGCAAAGTACTTTACATGGATTATCTGATTTAATCCTCAAACACTCTCTAAAGATGTTCTATATTATTTCCATTTGATCAACAAGGAAACAAACTCAAAGAGGTAAAGTAGCTTGCCCACGCCTCATGGCTAGTTAGAAACTGGCCTACAGTTTGAGTGTAGATCTATCCAAAGTGCTCAGTTACCATGATATATGTTGCCTCTGTGTGCAGATCCAGGCCCCCCTGCAAACTGGCATGTAATAGCTGCCAATGTGCTGAGGCTAAGATGGGTAGGGGTCTATAATTTGTGCCATCCTTCCATGCATAATGCTGATGCTGGTAAATGTCCACTCAGGGACTACATTTCTAATCCCCTTTCTATCTAGGTGAGGCTGTAATACTTATCAACGGAGTATGGACAGAGCTGATGTACATCACTTTCAGAACCAAGCCCATAAAAACCTCCTACATGAGATTCTCTACACTCACTCACCATCCCATCTTTCAGTTGATGTCAGCTGGGTTGTCAGATAAAATGGAGGAAACCCAGATAATCTTGTGTTTCAGAAAAACACCAAATGTGTCAGTGTAAGCATGTCCTATGACATATATCAGGGCATTGACATTCGGGTTGCCAGATTTAGCACATAAAATGCATCAAAAATGTAACTGTCCCGAACATTGCATGGGATATACTTATACTAAGAAATTATGTGTCATTTACCTGGAATTCAAATTTAACTGGCTCCTCATACACAGAGGGCAAGAAGAGACCAAAAAATGATCCAGGACACTCCAGGTCAGGACGCCTGGGTTGCTCAGCAGTTGAGCATCTACCTTCAGCTCAGGGCATCATCCCAGGTCTGGGGATCGAGTCCCACATTGGGCTCCCTGCGAGGAGCCTGCTTCTCCCTCTCTGCCTGTGTCTCCGCTTCTCTTTCTGTATCTCTCATGAATAAATAAATAAAATCTTTTTAAAAAGGGACACTCCAGATAGGTAGGTGGTAGCTTTAATAAGCAAGGGAACTTGTCTTGCAGGCTTCTCTTGGGCAGCTGCAAGACAAGCAGATTTCTGAAACAACAGGCCAGAACCTTAAAAGTTCATATAAAGACCTTAACTGAGTTCAGTCACATATCCCATCCAGGGAGTCTTAATACATCAGTCTCTCAAGGCAGTATCCTTGAAAAAGCTTCCCACTGTTACAAATGGTACACACAAATGGTACATGGAGATGTCATGTCCTCCAGATGACCTCCTCCAACAGTGTCAAGTGTTTTAGTTTGCTAAACCTACCACCCCAACACAACCTCTAGATACCTTAGATACCTTAGAGGCAGTCACATGCTGAAGGTGAGCAGAGCCACCAGCAGCATGGATCTGATGACTGCAACCTAGAGCATCTCCTCCTTTGAGCTTTCAGTGAATGGGAAATATTCACTATTGTGGTAAGCCACTAAGATTTGTAACTAATGCAACACAAGCAATACTTACTAACATTACTAATTCAAATACAAGTGCCAAGAATTCACCATTCAGGCCTTACACAGAGGTAACTCAGAGAGTGGAAATCACCTAGGCTTGGAGTCACACCAGCATGTCCTGGGTTCAAATTTCTGCTTCGACACCTCCTACCTTTGTGTTTTTAATCGTTAGCCTCAGTTTCTTTTTTTTTTTTTTTGTATATTTTTTTATTGAAGTTCGATTTGCCAACATATAGTATAACACCCAGTGCTCATTCCGTCAAGTGCCCCTCTCAGTGCCCATCAACCAGTCACCCCATACCCCCACCTACCTCCCCTTTCACTTCCCCTTCTTTATTTCCCATAGTTAGGCTTCTCTCATGTTCTGTCACCTCTGATATTTCCCACTCATTTTCTCTCCTTTCCCCTATAATCCCTTTCACTATTTTTTATATTCCCTGTATGAATGAAACCATGTAATGTTTATCCTTCTCCGAATGACTTACTTCCCTCAGCATGATACCCTCCAGGTCCATCCACGTCGAAGCAAATGGTGGGTATTTGTCGTTTCTAATGGCTGAGTAATATTCCATTGTATACATAAACCACATCTTCTTTATCCATTCATCTTTCGATGGACACTAAGGCTCCTTCCACAGTTTGGCTATTGTGGACGTCGCTGCTATAAACATCGGGGTGCGGGTGTCCTGGCGTTTCACTTCATCTGTATCTTTGGGGTAAATCCCCAGCAGTGAAATTCCTGGGTTGTAGAATACCTCTATTTTTAACTTCTTGAAGAACCTCCACACTGTTTTCCAGGGTGGCTGTACCAGTTCACATTGTCACCAACAGTGCAAGAGGGTTCCCCTTTCTCCACATCCTCTCCAACATTTATTGTTTAATGTCTTGTTAATTTTCCCCATTCTCAATGATGTGAGGTGGTATCTCGTTGTGGTTTTTATTTGTATTTCCCTGATGGCAAGGGATGCAGAGCATTTTCTCATGTGCTTATTGGCCATGTCTGTGTCTTCTTCTGTGAAATTTTTGTTCATGTCTTTTGCCCATTTCATGATTGGATTCTTTGTTTCTTTGCTGTTGAATTTGATAAGTTCTTTATAGATCTTGGATACTAGGCCTTTATCTGATAGGTCATTTGCAAATATCTTCTCCCATTCTGTAGATTTTCTTTTAGTTTTGTTGACTGTTTCTTTTGCTGTGCAGAAGCTTTTTTTTTTTTAAGATTTTATTTACTATTTATTCATTCATGAGAGACACAGAGAGAGAGAGAGAGGCAGAGACACAGGCAGAGGGAGAAGCAGGCTCCATGCAGGGAGCTCGACATGGGACTCAATCCTGGGTCTCCAGGATCAGGCCCTGGACTGAAGGCAGCGCTAAACCGCTGAGCCACCCAGGCTGCCCTGTGCAGAAGCTTTTAATCTTGATGAAGTCCCAATAGTTCATTTTTGTTTTTGTTTCCCTTGCCTTCATAGATATATCTTGCAAGAAGTTACTGTGGCCAAGTTCAAAAAGGGTGTTGCCTGTGTTCTCCTCTAGGATTTTGAGGGATTCTTGTCTCCAATTTAGATCTTTCAACCATTTTGAGTTTATCTTCGTATGTGGTATAAGAGAATGGTCTAGTTTCATTCCTTGGTACATGGCTGTCCAATTTTCCCAGCACTATTTATTGAAGAGACTGTCCTTTTTCCAGTGGAGAGTCTTTCCCGCTTTGTCGAATATTAGTTGACCATAGAGCTGAGGGACCATTTCTGGGTTCTCTATTCTGTTCCATTGATCTATGTGTCTGTTTTTGTGCCAATACCACACTGCCTTGATGATCACAGCTTTGTAGTACAACTTGAAATCCAACATTGTGATTCCCACGTCTCTGGTTTTTTTTTTTCAATTCCCCTGTCTATTGGGGTCTTTTCTGATTCCACACAAATCTTAAGATTATTGTTCCAACTCTCTGAAGAAAGTCCATGGTATTTTGATAGGGATTGCATTGAATGTGTAAATTGCCCTGTGTAACATAGACATTTTCACATTTATTCTTCCAATCCATGAGCATGGAATGTTTTTCCATCTCTTTGGGTCTTCCTCAATTTCTTTCAGAAGTGTTCTGTAGTTTTTAGGATATAGATCCTTTATCTCTTTAGTTAGGTTTATTCCTAGGTATCTTATGCGTTTGGGTACAATTGTAAATGGGATTGACTCCTTAATTTCTCTTTCTTCGGTCTCATTGTTAGTATATAGAAATGAAACTGATTTCTGGGCATTGATTTTTGTATCCTGTCACATTACCAATTGCTGTATGAGTTCTAGCAATCTTAGGGTGGAGTCTCTTGGGTTTTCTATGTACAGTATCATATTGTCTGCGAAGAGGGAGAGTTTGACTTCTTCTTTGCCCATTTGAATGCCTTTTATTTCTTTTTGTTGCCTGATTGCTGAGGCTAGGACTTCTAGGACTATGTTGAATAGTAGTGGTGAGAGTGGACATCTCTGTCGTGTTCCTGATCTTAGAGGAAAGGCTCCCAGTGTTTCCACATTGAGAATGAGATTTGCTGTGGGCTTTTCATAAATAGCTTTTAAAATATTGAGGAATGTTCCCTCTACCCCTACACTTTGAAGAGTTTTAATCAGGAATGGATGCTATATTTTGTCAAATGCTTTGTCTGCATCTATTGAGAATATCATATGGTTCTTGTTTTTTTCTCTTGTTGATATGATCTATCACGTTGATTGTTTTATGAGTGTGAAACCATCATTGCATATCAGGGAGAAATCCCATTTGGTCATGGTGAGTAATCCTTTTATTGCTCTGTTGGATCCTATTGGCTAGTATCTTGTTGAGAATTTTTGCATCTGTGTTCATCAAGGATATTGGTCTATAATTCTCCTTTTTTGTGGGGTCTTTGTCTGGTTTTGGAATTAAGGTGATGCTGGCTTCGTAGAACGAGTTTGGAAGTATTCCCTCCCTTTCTATGCTTCAAAAGAGCTTTAGTAGAATAGGTATGGTTTCTTCTTTAAACATTTGATAGAATTCCCCTGGGAAGCCATTTGACCCAGGACTTTTGCATCTTGGGAGGTTTTTGATGACTGCTTCAACCTCCTCCCTGGTTATTGGCCTGTTCAGGTTTTGGTAATTTGTGGTTTTCCAGAAATACATCTATTTCCTCTAGATTGCTTAATTTATTGGCATATAGCTGCTCATAATACGTTTTTAAAATCGTTTGTATTTCCTTGGTATTGGTTGTGCTCTCTCCTCTTTCATTCATGATTTTATTAATTAGAGTCTGTTTGTTTTTAATAATGCTGGCTAATGGTTTATCTATCTTATTAATTCTTTCGAAGAATCAGTTCCTGGTTTTGTTAACCCATTCTACAGTTTTTCTGGTCTCTATTTCATTGAGTTCTGCTTGAATCTATTATCTCTCTTCTGCTGGGTGTAGGCTTTATTTGCTGTTCTTTCTCCAGTTCCTTTTGGTGCAAGGTTAGCTTGTGTATTTGAGTTTTTTCCAGTTTTTTTGAGGGATGCTTATATTGGGATGTATTTCCTTCTCAGGACTGCTTTCGCTGTATCCCAAAGATTTTGAATGGTTGTATCTTCATTTTCATTAGTTTCCATGAATCTTTTTAATTCTTCTCTAATTTCCTGATTGACCCTTTCATCTTTTAGCAGGGTGTTCTTTAACTTCCAAGTGTTTGAGTTGCTTCCAAATTTCTTCTCAACTAGATTGAGTTCTAGTTTCATGCATATCTTCTCATTTAGGGCCCAGAATATATCCTGCCAGCCCTTTCTGGCCTGCCAGGTCTCTGCAGAGATGTCTTCTGCTAATCTAAGATTTCTCCCCATATAAGTTAGGAATCTCTTGTCTCTCGCTGCTTTAAGGATTTTCTCTTTATCTTTGGAATTTGCAAGTTTCACTATTAAATGTCGAGGTGTTGCATGGTTTTTATCGACTGGGGTGGGAGGAACCTCTCTATCTCTTGAATCTGAATGCCTGTTTCCTTCCCCAAATTAGAGAAGTTCTCAGCTATGATTTGTTCAAATATGCTTTCTGGCCCTCTGGCCCTCCGGCCTTCTCTGGAACCCCAATTATACGTAGATATTTCCTTCTGATGCTATAATTTTTTCCCTTAACCTTCCCTCATGGTCTTTTAATGGTTTTTCTCTTTTTTCCTCAGCTTCCTTCCTTGCCATCAACTTGTCTTCTATGTTGCTCACTCTTTATTCCACCTCATTAACCCTCATCGTTACAACCTCCAGTTTGGATTGCAACTCATTTAATTGATTTTTAATTTGGGCCTGATTAGATTTAAATTCTGCAGGCATGAAGTCTCTTGAATCCTTTATGCTTTTTTCCAAAGCTACTAGTAGCTTTATAATTGTGCTTCTGAATTGGCTTTCTGACATCAAATTGTAATCCAAATTCTGTAACCCTGTGACAGAGAGTACTCCTTATGATTCTTTCTTTTGTGGTGAGTTCTTCCTTCTAGTCATTTTGCTCAGTGTAGAGTGGCTGTATGAGCGGGTTGAGTCAAGAATATCAACCACAACCTAAGGCAATTTCACCCTAGATGATTCTGATGAGGTCAGAGACCAGAAATTGAAAACAAAGATCAGAACAAAACAAAACAAAAGGACCACTAAAGTGAAAAACAAATTTTAAAACAAAGTAGTAAAAATAAAAGGCCAAGAATCCCAAGAAGAGAAAAAAGCAGAAATAGAGAGGAAAAAAGAAAAAAGAAGAAGAAAAGGAGAAGAAGAAAAAAAGGGAGGGGACTGGAAGATAGTGGTGGTGATGAAGTTGTTGTGGAGGGAGATTGTAGTCTACCTGAGGGGTTCTAGAGGGTGATCCTCTTGGTTATAAGTATATTAAGTTCTGTATGTTAGAAGATGCTCAGTCCCAAATTTATATAAGTTAGAAATGCTTGTAGAGAGCCTCAACATTGACCATCAAAACATAAATGAGATAAAAGAGGGGGGCAGAATTGGAATGAGGAATCTCACAGAATGAACCAGCACAGTATACCACCTGGTTCTGGGTACATTATGGTCATGTTTTAGAAGGCATTAACTTCTGCCATTGTAGAACAAAATGAGACAGAGAAAACAAAAAACACAAAACAAAACAAAAATATCAAATATCTCCCAAAATTAAGTTGAGTATATTAAAGGGACTCTAGAAGTGGAAAATATATCTAAGACTGGGGGAGGGGCCTGCTGTGCTGACTCCCAGGTGTGTGCACCTGG
This sequence comes from Canis lupus dingo, assembly GCF_003254725.2. Taxonomy (NCBI): domain Eukaryota; kingdom Metazoa; phylum Chordata; class Mammalia; order Carnivora; family Canidae; genus Canis; species Canis lupus. The sequence continues at coordinate 17,178,767 of NC_064250.1, forward strand.
GGGAGCTGCCCCGCCCCCGCACCCCCCGGTGCTAGGCTCAGTGGGAGCTGTTGACCCCATGAGGCCCCTGTTCCCTGGCGGCCCCGCCCCTCCCAGGCACAGGGTGACACCAGGAGGAACAACACTGGCAGCAGCCAGCTCTCTAGCCCTGGAGTCAGCTCCCCCAGTAACTACCGCAGCTCCTAGTCTGCTGTGGCCTGGATGCTCCGGGGGGCGGGGGGCGCTGATCTGCACAGCTCGGTGTCCCCACTGTCCTGTGCCCTCCTAGCCTCCACCTGTTCCGGGGGGGAGCGCAGGATCCTGGGCTGTGTCCCCCCGCGCCCTGGGCTCCGGGGCCTGCGCTGCTGGAATCACGCTCCCTGGGGTGCAGCTCCCGAAGGCAGCAGGGCGCAGCCCCCTCGCCCGGAGCCCCCGCCTGACCCAGCGGCTTCTCCCCGAGGCCCCGCCAGGTACGTGCTCCAGCCCGTTACCGAGATCCGCCTGCAGTGTGCGGCGCGCTGTCCCCCAGGTGCACCTCCTCTGTTGGTGACCCAGGAAACTTGGGGGCTTCACTGCCCCTCCTGCGGTTCTGCCCGAGTTCCCTGCTGAGCGCCCTTCCATCCGGAAGACTCCAGTGCAGATTTTTAAAATTCCCGCTTTTCCAAGGCTGGGCTTTCCTGTCCAGAGGCTCTCACCCCTAGGCCTTAGCCCGGCTCCTCGCGGGGCCCCTCCTGCACTGGATTCTTTTTTATTTTTTTCCGCCTTCCTCCCTCGTTAGAAGTGCAATCTCCTCTCTGTAGCATTCCAACTATTCCAACTTTTCTCTCGTTAAATCCCAGGCCGAATTCGTAGGTTTTCAGGATGATTTGAAAGTGATCTAAGTAAGTTGGTGGGGACAGGTGACTTGGGGACCCTACTCCTCCACCATCTTGCCTGAATTTAGCCTCAGTTTCTTTATCTGTAAAATGGTAAAGCCAATGCTTTCTTGAGAAACTATCATAAAATTCAGAGTAAATAATATATGCAAGAAACCTAGAATAATATTTGGCACATAATAGATCTATTGTTGATTTTTATTATTTAAAAAATAGGCTAATTTTGCATTTTTAATATTGATCTGCAAAATTCTATACCTTTTTAATTAAAGTTCATTCTGTTGTTTATAATTAATTATTAAATCCATAAGACTCGGTTTCATAATTAGCTCTTTTTTATCTCACTGTCTTTGAACTCAACAATTGGCTTGGCTGATTTTTAAGCTGAGATCAGCCTTTCCCTGAGTTTTCTAATTGGACTGACACTACTAAATGGACTAGTTTTTGCACATGGTTCTTAAAACAAAGCCCAAAAGGCACTCTGGACAAAGTATGAAATCTGCCTTTTCTCCTGATTGCTGAGCCCTTCTCAGATTGATCAGCTCACTGGGTAGAATTCAAAAGTCACTTTCATTTGAAATTGGATAACCATCAAATCACCCTATTACTATTAAAAGCCAGGATGCGCACCATAACTAATCCCAAGACTAAGGCATGTTCCCCATAGATTCAGAACCTGGCTGTCCCTAAAGCCCAAAATATTGGCCCTTTCTGATTTATGTGGCTTACTATATAACAGGAAAATTAAAGCGTAATTTAAAATCACTTTTTTAAAATAGTTTTTATTGAAACATTTTAATCAAAGTGTTTTCATCTTGAAGGTGATCAAAATTAAGCTATGTTTTCAGATGTAAGCAGTTTCCATGACTTCCTTCTGAAAGAAAAACTAAAAATGAAAGTGAATCCCTGATACTTCTGAAAAGGTATTCAGGGGCTTATAGGAAGCGATAGAGGCATGTTTCAATTTTGACTTTTTAAAAAATTAATAAAGAGTAATTAACATTTCTACTCTCAGACAGCATTTTGAGGGACCTCCAAGTATGATTCAAGTACAAGTGAAGATCCAAAGAGCACCATACCCAGTTTCCCACACAGCTGAACACAGCCAGCTGCCAGAGTGCACATGGCCACTAAACAGTTGTAAAGGACTTTTATTTTTATTAGTCAACTGTTTGATCCACATCATAATGGACTATTGGTTAAATTCAGGAAGTTTAGCGGCACCTGGGTTCAGCTCAGGTCATGATCTCAGGGTCCTGGGATTGAGCCCTGTACTCGGGCTCAGTGAGGAGCCTGCTTCTTCCTCTCCCTCTGCTCCTCCTCTCTGTGCTCTCTCCCTCCCTTTCAAATGAATAAGCAAAATATTTTTTAAAAATTAAAAATAGGGGCACCTGGGTGGCTCAGTGGTTGAGCATCTGCCTTTGACTGGGGTGGTAATCCCAGGGTCCTGGGATCGAGTCTCACATCAGGCTCCCTGCAGGGAGCCTGCTTCTCCCTCTGCCTATGTCTTTGCCTCTCTCTGTTTCTCTCATGAATAAATAAAATCTTAAACTATAACATAAAATAAAAAATAAGTTCGGGCAATCTAAGGAGCATCGACATTAATACTCAATTTAAATAGGAGCATAAAAGTAATGATAATTCTCAAATTTCACCTCATAGTCATCTTTTTCAGAATTCTAAATTGCATTCATCTGATAAAAGTTCTTATATAGGACCTCAAGATGTCTCCAATACTGTGAAAGTAAAGTTATGAAGATAAAATAGAGTGACAATTACATTAAATTTGGCTTTCTAATTCACTGGGAAAAAAGGTCATCCATATTCATAAGGCATTACAGAGAAGGGCTTACAAAATGGCAGGCAGAAATTTTTCTATCTCATCACATGCAAACAAAACACAAAAAAAGATACAAAATAAAGCAATTGCTTTTTACTTAAAACACAAAATGCAAGAACTCCAAACATCAGATTTTTTTTAAATGCACACATTTTCTTCTATTTCAGATGCCTCTAAACAATGTTATAGGGCATCATGATGCAGCTTGCTCTTGGGATGGTAGGGGGAAAAGGTTATTTGTTCTATTCTTACAATTCTTCTAAAGGTTTAATATTCATTCAAACTTTTAAAAATTAATCTATATTTAAATATCTTTTTAATCCTAAAATCAAACACAAAGTAATGTTTTTAATTTATTGGTTGAACCACACTATCAATTTAAAGTAAAAGTATAGGGGTATCTTGGGTGGCTTAGCCAGTTAAATGTCCCACTCAATTACAACTCAGGTCATGATCTCAGGATCATGAGAAAGAGCCCAGAATGGAGCCTACTTGAGATTCTCTCTCCCTCTCCCTCTGCCCCTCTATCCTCTGTCTCTCTCTAAAAAATATATATATTTATATTTATATATTTTATATATAGTTGTTATATATATAACAAAATAGTATATATTTCTTTCTAAATACATTTAAATACTTGGCAATCATTACTTAAATGTATGACACTTAAGGTCCATTAAAGATACTGCTGAAAGGTCTCTTATCAACCTTTCTCTACCCTCAGAAAACTATTTAACAACCAGAATTCCATTTTGCAAACACAACCACAAAAAGTCTTCCCTCCACAAATACCTCATTCCTAGTATTTCTGCTCTGATCCTTTCAGTTTTTCTCTCAGTCTATAATCCCCCACCTGGCCCCTTTCTACTTTTTTTTTTTCAATCTATCTAGAACCTATGTTATCCAGTGAATAATTTTAATTACTCTCTCACCAGAATTTTCAACTCCCTTGCCCTCTGTTTTCTATCATACCTATCTATCAAACTTGCAACTCTGGACCAATATAACCATCTGCCTTCTAAATTCATTCATTGGAGAAAACTGAACAATTGTGTCTGTTGGGAAACTCTAAATTATGGCTTCCAATTATACCAGTTGTGAAGTTATGTGTCTCTTGGCTCCAAATCAACCCTTGTATACTCTTCTCTGAGATATACAAGTGTCTCTCTTGGAGTTGAGACACTGTAAACCACATTTTCTCCATCCTGCAGTTGATCAGTGATGAACATAATGGAGCCTGGGCATTTACATTTTTGATACTCCAACTCCTTTCATAGTAATAGATAATCTCATTATTTCATTCCATCACTTTTGAAAATTACATGATAAAATAATATTGTGAAGTGAAAAAAAATCTTATTTTAGATAAGAATATTAAAGTATTGGGATGCCTGGATGGCGCAGCAGTTGAGCATCTGCCTCTAGCTCAGGTCATGATCCCAGGGTCCTGGGATCGAGTCCCGCATCAGGCTCCTCACAGGGAGCCTGCTTATCCTTCTGCCTACATCTCTGCCTCTCTCTGTGTGTCTCTCATGAATAAACAAATAAAACCTTTTTTTAAAAAAAAGAATAAGCATTTATGACCACTCTGTTTCTCCCCATCCTTCTCAGCATTAAATATTTTTGAGTGTCTACTTTCTGAAGACATTATGCTTAGGTGTTGGGCTTGCCTAAGCAAATAGGTGCAGTCTGAGGCAGAATTCTTTCTTTAGTCTCCCTAGGACATGCTGGTAATAAGTAATGTTGGTAAACGGTCTTTTAAAAAAGCATTGTGTGCTTAAGAAGTATTGACAGCAGATTCTCCCATCCCACCCCAGGGTCCACCTGGTGGGTTCCATCGGACCATTTGTATTAGCTTTAGCAGTCACAGTGTCGTTATAAGCTCTCTGAATCCCCCCTAAAGCTGTTGGAAGAAAGGAGGGCAGGAAAGAAGGGAAGGGGAAAGGAAAGGAGGGAAGAAAGAGAGGGAGGGAGGGAAGGAGAGAGAGAAGGAGGAAGGAAGGAAGGAAGGGAGGAAGGAAGGAGAAAAAGAGGAGGAAGGAAATATCTGTGTTTCAAAAAATAAGAGATTGTGTTCAAATGAGAAAATTGATCAGTTCACAAATTATGAAAAACAGGCTCCCAATTTACCAAACCCACAAATACCTCAGAACTCTTGAATATATTACCTCTTTAGAAGAATAAACTTTAAATACATGCACAAACACACACACACCATAGCTTGCGTGGCTCTGTTCAAATAATATTTAAAGCCATTTACAGTAATAGAGCTAACAGAGGGACACCCGGGTGGCTCAGCAGTTGAGCTTCTGCCTTCTGCTCAGGGCAAGATCCCAGAGTATTGGGATCGAGTCCCACATCGGGATCCCTGCATGGAGCCTGCTCCTCCCTCTGCCTGTGTCTCTGCCTTTCTCTGTGTGTCTCTCATGAATAATAAATAAAATCTTTTTAAAAAAAAAAATAGTGCTAATAGAATCTGAATCACTAGAATCTGCCTCTTTGTAACTCTGTCCATTTGTCTAGCTACCATCCAAGGAAATAGGGCAAGTCTCATCCCTCAACTGTTTTAAGTCTGTTCGTGTAACTCCCATAAATCTGTTCTCTAAGCTGAACACCCCAGGATCCTTCTACTCTTCCTTGACTGATAGGACTTCAGTTCTCATGACTGCTTTTCTCTGAAGTATCCCATTTCGTCCACATCAAAGCAGCACTCCTGATAACAGGGCACTCTTGCAGAGTGGACTGGCACTTGCAAAACCAAATATTATACTGCCAATATTGCACCCAAGAATGGACTATTCTTTGCTTCTTTTTGATATTTTCAACTAAGACTCGGTTTTGCATCTGCTATAAAAACAGTCACCCCAGGTCGTGCCTTGGTGGCTCAATTGTTGAGAGTGTCCCTTTGGTTCAAGTCATGATCTTAGGGTCCTAGGATCAAGTTTCACATTGGGCTTACTGCAGGAAGCCTGCTTCTCTCTCTGCCTATGTCTCTGCCTCTCTCTCTCTCTCTCTCTGTCTATCATGAATAAAAAAATAAAACCTTAAAAAAAAAAGTCACCCTACCTGCACCAACATCTGTGCCTGTTCAGTCTACCAATGACTATTTCTCAGCAATCCTCAACTATATCATGTTATTCAAAAATGTGCAGCTGTATATTTAGAATGATGGGGTTAGGGATCCCTGGGTGGCGCAGCGGTTTGGCGCCTGCCTTTGGCCCAGGGCGCGATCCTGGAGACCCGGGATCGAATCCCACATCGGGCTCCTGGTGCATGGAGCCTGCTTCTCCCTCTGCCTGTGTCTCTGCCTCTCTTTCTCTCTGTGTGACTATCATAAATAAATAAAAACTTAAAAAAAAATTAAAAAAAAAATAGAATGATGGGGTTAGATCCTAGAGTTCATAGTTATGCTTTGCAAATAAAGCATTGTATGGCTGTTAAAATTTTACAAAGGATATGCTCTCCAGCTGCTCTTCTCTCTCTAAATTAATTAGCTTTGCTGAAGATGTTTAACTCAGGAGCTCATTCTATACGGTATTCAGGATTAGTCCTTACAGCAGTGTTATATTTCATATCTTAAGTCAGAATTTTATTGTTTTGGGCTGTTACAAGATCTGAAAACAAAATAGATATATAGTATGATTTTTTAAGATGATAAGAATCAAACAAAAAAAAATCTTGGTCTATAAATAAATTAAGGGGACAATATACAAACCAGCAAGATGACATCAGACCAACATGTCACCACATCATTTTAACTATATAAGTAATAAAATAGCCAGTATTTGTTTACTGATTTTTATGTGCCAAAGATAGTTCTAAGTGCATTTATACCTATCTCATTTAATCCTCAGAATAGCCTTATGAGGTGGGTATTGTTATTCTCTGTATTTTACAGATGAGGAAATGGAAACCTAAAGAACTTCAAAACATGCTTGTGTTACACAGCTAGTGAGTGACAGAATCAAGATTTGAAACCAAGCTATACTGAACCCATACCACTTTCTGGTTTCCATTGCAACCAGTCAAAGGTACTGTGCCCAAAAAAAATCGAGTGATGTTACGTAAACACATGGAGTGTGTGTAATCAATCAGGTTTCAGCTCGTATAACCTTTCTAAGAATAATTTGACACTCTCCATCAAAAGCCTTACAATTTACCATGCAGAAATTGAATAAGTGTTGAAATACGTATGCTCAGGGTGGCTCAGTCAGTTAAGCATCTGACTCAGTTTGGCTCAGGTCATGATCTCAGAATCCTGAGATCAGAGTCTTCATTCAGCAGAGTCTGCTTGAGATTCTCTCCCCACCCACTTCTTCCCTTTCTGCTCCTGCCCCATGCTCATATACTCTCTTTAAAATTAATTAATTAATTAAATATTTTCAAGAATTATGATTTAGATCTCTAAAGACATAAAAGGTGTAGATACAACTTACTGAAAATGCATGTATAAAACAGAATCTAAAATATGATATTGTTTATAAAAACATACATATCATTTATATATATATATATACGTATATACATCTACTGACTTTTAAAAGCTCAGAGAGATATAGAATAAAATGACATCAAAATGTGTCTCTACTAATATATGCTCATTGAAAAAAAAAAAACAAAATGTGTCTCTGTATATTCTCCCATTATTTCTTCATTTCTCTACATTAAACATGTATTTTTTATTAAAGAAATGATAGTTTTAATTCCTATCTAATGATAGTTTTAAAAAAGAATGGTCAAAAAGATATATACGTTTGCTTAAATATGAAGAATCCAACACAAAATAATGTGATCTTATCTTTGTGAAAATCTGTGTATTCTTTATATATATAATGTATAATATATATAACATATATGTGTATTACTTATGTTAATATATTACATTAAAAGAAAATACAATAAATTTACCATTATCTCTGAGCAGTAGAATTAAAGATGTATTTTATTTTTCTTCATTTTGTTTGCATTTTAACTGTATGCTGCATTTGTAATTAAAATGTGTTATTTTAAAAGATCTATTATTGATAAGTATTAATGAGTTGTATGAAAAATTGAGCTTAAAATAGCATAGCCATAGCGCGCGCGCACACATACACACACACACACACACACAAAAGGCATTAGTGCTCAAAATGGGTTAAACAAATGTAAATTGTTAATTCTTTCTTAGTGCTCAGAGACTTGTCCACTGTGATGCTCCGTGAAGAAGATTAAAATTAAAGCATTAACAAAACTTGAAAAGATAAGGATTTCAGGAGCAGTTCTGAAATGTCCTTAATACAAAACGCACACAAAAAGCCATCAATTTGTTTCTGAGACTTTTTTAAAATGACAAATAGGAAACATTAGACTTTTGTTATTAGGTAAAAGAGATTCATTCAATAAAAGTCTTAATGCTAAATGGAGCTACCTTGAGATTTCTGCATAATATTAAAATTAAGTTTCCAAATATATGAAAATTACATATTATACACTTGTGTAATAATAATTCCATGTTGTACAAGCAAGAAATTTGTCAAAGTAGAGACGGATAACACATTAAACAATCTCTAATTGAAACAGAGTATAGCTCATTATGTTCTTTCCAATAGCTCTACACTAACTTGTACAGAAGGCAGGAACAAAAAAAAAAGAGAGAGAGAGAGAGAGAGAGTTAAATGCAAGCTGAACAAAGTTTGTACAAGGGGAATAATTTTCTGTCAGAGAACAAGAAATGATACACATAATTTAAGGTTAAATAAGAATACTAATAAAGAATCAATAGTTTTGACAACTTAGGGCAATTACTCTGTAGAAAAAAAAGGATCATATGAGGTAATAAAAAAATTTCACAATAATTAGAAATTCAGAGTTACTTGAGTCTCATTCTAGTCTAATAAAATATATATCAAATCTGTCTACCTTAAGAATGAGAAATAGAATAGCGAATAATGAAAGCACTGAAAATGAAGCATGGAAGACAATTCTAAGAGAAATACCACCCAAAACCATGACGGAGTCCTAATTTTCTCCAGGCTAAAAGGTGTAATCAATATTCTTCCCAACCATTTGATTAAATGATTAAAGAGTTAAGATGCCCAGATACTAAAAGCTTCACTTGCCTAAGATTAATGTGCATCCTTGTCAGAAAACAGATCATTCCCAAAAATAATGAATAAGTGGAACCAACAGAGGCTAGATTTGGACAGTTTTGTGGCCTTATAAGCAAAAAAGAGAAATACTTTAAGAAAAGCCTTTGTCATATGTGGTTTCAAGGCAAGAGCTATCATTTCCCACAAAAAGCAACAGTGCCACAGTACAAATCTAGGAGCACAAGTCACGTGGAACACAATGGTGACTTAATACTAGGCAGTGCGAAGAAAACACTGATGAAACAGATCCACTGACATCAAATAAATGTCATAAAAGGGAACACTTAATTTTAATGTCATTAACTGCAAAGGACTGGACTTTCTATAGACTTAGTTAAATATCTCAGTAAAAAGCATTGCTTAAATACACAGGAAGATTTTGTGTGTGTGAAAAAAGTCTATTGTTTTCTTTTTGTACAATTTTCAACTGACTTCTTGTTTCATTAGCTAGGATTAGCAGAGAAATGCAGCTCTGTTAACAGGCAATCACAGGGTCTGTACAGATAGAGGGTTAGTTCAGTCCTTCAGGAGTCAGCTACAAGATGAAGGGTGAAGGACAACTAGCCTAACAAAGTTTCTCAGCAATATATCCACCATTAGAGTCATTTCATGGAATTAAGTCAGTGTACCCTCTTCCGAGCACCTGTCAAATGCAACTAGGAGACACCTGAGGAATTTGTTAGTTAAAACTGCATTCATTCCAAGATGCTTCAGTCATCTGAGGGGCATTGACTCACTTCACGCCTCTTCTCTAGGGGGAAATCTCTCCAGAGCTGGTATGTCAGCAAGAACTCCAGTCATTCTGAGTTTTTGCTCTGCCTTTCTTGGTGTATGACTTTCTTCCTCAAGGTCACAAAATGACTTCTGCAAGTTCTATCCCCTGTTAAAAAGCTGAAAAATGACAAGAACAAAAAAATAACCTGAGAACTCCAGAAACCAGTTTTACTTATTTTTTTACATTTGTTTTTATTTAAATTCAATTTGCCAACACATAGTATAACACCCAGTACTCATCCCATCAAGTGCCCTCCTCAGTGCCCATCACCCAGTTACCCCATCCCCCTCCACCCATCTCCCCTTCTGCAACACTGTTTCCCAGAGTTAGGAGACTCTTCATGGTTTGTCTCCCTCTCTAATTTTTCCCACTCAATTCCTTTCCTTTCCCTTGTAATCCCTTTCACTATTTTTTATATTCCCCAAGTGAGTGAATCCATATGATGATTGTCCTTCTCCAACTGACTTACTTCACTCAGCATAATACCCTCCAGTTCCATGTCGAAGCAAATGGTAGGTATTCATCCTTTCTAATGGCTGAGTAATATTCCATTGTATTTATAGACCACATTTCCTTTATCCATTTATCTGTTGAGGGAAATCCTGGCTCCTTCCAAAGTTTGGCTATTGTGGACATTGCTGCTATAAACATTGGGTGCAGGTGTCGCAGAGTTTCACTGCATCTGTATCTTTGGGGTAAATCCCCAGCAGTGAAATTCCGCTATTTTTAACTTCTTGAGGAACCTCCACGCTGTTTTCCAGGGTGGCTGTACCAATTCACATTCCCACCAACAGTGCAAGAGGGTTCCCTTTCTCCACATCCTCTCCAACATTTATTGTTTGATGTCTTGTTAATTTTCCCCATTCTCAGTGATGTGAGGTGGTATCTCATTGCGGTTTTGATTTGTATTTCCCTGATGGCAAGTGATGCGGAGCATTTTCTCATGTGCTTGTTGGCCATGTGTATATCATCTTTGGTGAAATTTCTGTTCATGTCTTTTGCCCATTTCATGATTGGATTTCTTGTTTCTTGGGTGTTGAGTTTGATATGTTCTTTATAGATCTTGGACACTAGCCCTTCAACTGATATGTCATTTGCAAATATCTTCTCCCATTGTGTAGGTTGTCTTTTAGTTTTGTTGACTGTTCCTTTTGCCGTGCAGAAGCTTTTTATCTTGATGAAGTCCCAATAGTTCATTTTTGCTTTTGTTTCCCTTGCCTTCATAAATGTATCTTGCAAGAAGTTACCGTGGCCAAGTTCAAAAAGGGTGTTGCCTGGGTTCTCCTCTAGGATTTTGAGGGATTCTTGTCTCCAGTTTAGATCTTTCAGTCATTTTGAGTTTATCTTTGTGTATGGTGCAAGAGAATGGTCTAGTTTCATTCTTCTGCATGTGGATGTCCAATTTTCCCAGCATCATTTATTGAAGTGACTGTCCTTTATCCAGTGGATAGTTTTTCCTATTTTGTCGAATATTAGTTGACCATAGAGCTGAGGGACAATTTCTGGGTTCTCTATTCTGTTCCATTGATCTATGTGGCTGTATTTGTGCCAGTACCACACTGCCTTGATGATCACAGCTTTGTAGTACAACTTGAAATCCGGCATTGTGATGCCCCTAGCTCTGATTTTCTTTTTCAATATTCCCCTGTCTATTGGGGTCTTTTCTGGTTCCACACAAATCTTAAGATTATTGTTCCAACTCTCTGAAGAAAGTCCATGGTATTTTGATAGGTGTTGCATTGAATGTGTAAATTGCCCTGCGCAACATAGACATTTTCACATTTATTCTTCCAATCCATGAGCATGGAATGTTTTTCCATCTCTTTGGGTCTTCCTCAATTTCTTTCAGAAGTGCTCTGTAGTTTTTAGGGTATAGATCCTTTACCTCTTTGGTTAGGTTTATTTCTAGGTATCTTATGCTTTTGGGTATAATTGTAAATGGGAATGATTCCTTAATTTTTCTTCAGTCTCATTGTTAGGGTATAGAAAAGAAACTGATTTCTGGGCATTGATTTTGTATCCTGCCACATTACCAATTGCTGTATGAGTTCTAGCAATCTTAGGGTGGAGTCTCTTGGGTTTTCTATGTACAGTATCATATCGTCTGTGAAGAGGGAGAGTTTGACTTCTTCTTTGCCCATTTGAATGCCTTTTGTTTCTTTTTGTTGTCTGATTGCTGAGGCTAGGACTTCTAGGACTATGTTGAATATCAGTGGTGAGAGTGGACATCCCTGTCGTGTTCCTGACCTTAGAGGAAAGGCTCTCAGTTTTTCCACATTGAGAATATTTGCTGTGGGCTTTTCATAAATAGCTTTTAAGATATTGAGGAATGTTCCCTCTACCCCTACACTTTGAAGAGTTTTAATCAGGAATGGATGCTATGTTTTGTCAAATGCTTTGTCTGCATCTATTGAGAGGATCATATGGTTCTTGTTTTTTCTCTTGTTGATATGATCTATCACGTTGATTGTTTTATGAGTGTGGAACCATCATTGCATATCGGGGAGAAATCCCACTTGGTCATGGTGAATAATCTTCTTAATGTGCTGTTGGAGCCTATTGGCTAGTATCTTGTTGAGAATTTTTGCATCTGTGTTCATCAGGGATATTGGTCTACAATTCTCTTTTTTGGTGGGGTCTTTGGTTTTGGAATTAAGGTGATGCCGGCCTCCTAAAACGAGTTTGGAAGTATTCCCTCCCTTTCTATGCTTCAAAAGAGCTTTAGTAGAATAGGTATTATTTCTTCTTTAAACATTTGGTAGAGGGATCCCTGGGTTGCTCAGTGGTTTAGCGCTCCCTTCAGCCCAGGGCGTGATCCTGGAGTCCCGGGATCCAGTCCCACATCAGGCTCCCTGCATGGAGCCTGCTTCTCCCTCTGCCTGTCTTTCTCTCTCTCTCTCTCTCTCTCTCTCTCTCTGTCTCTCTCTCTCTCTCTCTCGAATAAATAAATAAAAACTTTTTTCAAAAATTGAAAAATAAATAAATAAATAAATAAACATTTGATAGAGTTCCCCTGGGAAGCCATTTGGCCCTGGACTTTTGCATCTTGGGAAGTTTTTGATGACTGCTTCAATTTCCTCCCTGGTTATTGGCCGTTCAGATTTTCTATTTCCCCCTGTTCCAGTTTTGGTAATTTGTGGTTTTCCAGAACTACATCCATTTCTTCTAGATTGCCTAATTTGTTTGCATATAGTTGCTCATAATACATTTTTAAAATTGCTTTTATTTCTTTGGTATTGGTTGTGCTCTCTCCTCTTTCATTCATGATTTTATTAATTTGAGTCTTTTTTCTTTTTAATAAGGCTGGCTAGGAGTTTATCTATCTTATTAATTCTTTCAAAGAACCTGCTCCTGGTTTTGTTGATCTGCTCTACAGTTCTTCTAGTCTGTTTCATTCAGTTCTGCTTAAATCTTTATTATCTCTGTTCTTCTGCTTGGTGTAGGCTTTACTTGCTGTTCTTTCCCAGATTTCTTTAAGTGCGAGGTTAACTTGTGTATTTGAGTTTTTCCCAGTTTTCTGAAGGAGGCTTGTATTGCGATGCATTTCCCTCTTAGGACTGCTTTTGCTGTATCCCAAAGATTTTGAAAAGTTGTATCTTCATTTTCATTAGTTTCCATGAATCTTTTTAATTCTTCTCTAATTTCCTGGTTGACTCATTCATCTTTTAGTAGGATGTTCTTTAACCTCCATGTGTTTGAGTTTCTTCCAAATTTCTTCTTGTGATTGAACTCTAGTTTCAAAGCAAAGTGGTCTGAAAATATGCAGGGGACAACCTAATCTTTTGGTATTGGTTGAGACCTGATTTGTGACTGAGTATATGGTCTATTCTGGAGAAAGGGCACTTGAGAAGAATGTGTATTCAATTGTGTTCGGATGGAAAGTTCTGTATATATCTGTGAAATCTGTTTGGTCAAATGTATCATTTAAGGCCCTTGTTTCTTTGGTGATATTGTGCTTAGAATATCTGTCATTTGCTGAAAGTGCTGTGTTGATATCTACTACTATTAGTGTATTATTATCTAAGTATCTCTTTGCTTTGGTTATTAATTGATTGATATACTTGGTGATTCCCAAATTAGGGGCATAAATATTCATTATTGTTAGATCTTCTTGTTGGATAGACCCTTTAAGTAGGATATAGTGTTCTTTTCATCTCTTACTATAGTCTATGGGATGAACTTTAATTTATCTGATATGAGGATTGCTACCCCAGCTTTCTTTTGAGGACTGTTTGAATGGTAAATGGTTCTCCACCCCCTTTATTTTCAGGCTGGAGGTGTCCTTAGGTCTAAAATGATTCTCTTATAGACAGCATATAGATGGGTCTTGCTTTTTTATCCAGTCAGAAACCCTGCATCTTTTGATGGGATAATTTAGCCCATTCACATTCAGAGTAACTATTGCAAGATACGAATTTAGTGTCATTGTATTGCCTATTCAGTCCCCATTTTTGTGGATTGTTTCTTTGGGCTCCCCCTTAGTTTTACAGGGTCACCCTTAATGATTCTTGCAGAGCCAGTTTGGTGGTCACATCTTCTTTCAGTTTCTGCCTCTCCCGGGAGCTCTTTATCTCTCCTTCTATTCTGAATGAGAGCCTTGCTGGATAAAGTATTCTTGGCTGCATGTTCTTCTCATTTAGGACCCTGAATACATCCTGCCAGCCCTTTCTGGCCTGCCAGGTCTCTGTGGAGAGGCCTGCTGTTATCCTAAGGCTTCTCCCCATAAAGGTTAGGTATCTCTTGTCTCTTGCTGCTTTAAGAATTTTCTCTTTATCTTTGAAATTTGCAAGTTTTACTATTAAATATCGAGGTGTTGAATGGTTTTTATTGATTTTTGGGGGGTGTTCTCTATCTCTTGGATCTGAATACCTGTTTCCTTCCCCAGATTTGGGAAGTTCTCAGCTATGATTTGTTCAAATATACATTGTGGCTCTCTCTCTCTCTCTCAGCCCTTTCTGGAATCCAACTAGATGTATATTCTTCCTTCTCAATATATCATTTATTTCTCTAACCTTTCCTTGTGGGCTCTTAATTGTTTTTCTCTTTTTCCCTTGGTCTCTTTTCTTTCCATCAACTTGTCTTCTATGTTGCTCACTCTCTTTTCCACCTCATTAACCCAAGCAGTTAGAGCATCCAGTTTGGATTGCATCTCATTTAATCTATTTTTAATTTTGGCCTGATCAGATCTCAATTCCGCAGTAATGAAGTCTCTAGAATCCTTTACACTTTTTTCCAGAGCTACCAGTAGCTTTATAATTGTACTTCTGAATTGAATTTCTGGTATCATATTTAAATCCAAACTCTGTGGCAGAGAGTATTGCTTCCGGTTCTTTCTTTTGTGGTGAATTCTTCCTTCTAGTCACTTTGTCCAGTGCAGAGTGGCTGTATGAGTGGGCTGAGTCAAAAATATCAGCCACAACCTAAGTGAAATACACCCTAGATGATTCTGAAGAGGTCAGAGTCCAGAAAAAGGAAGAAAAGACAAAATAAAAGGACCACTAAAGGGGAAAATAGATCTGCCCTACGACCCAGCAATTGCACTGCTGGGGATTTACCCCAAAGATACAGATGCAGTGAAATGCCGGGACATCTGCACCCTGATGTTTATAGCAGCAATGTCCACAATAGCCAAATTATGGAAGGAGCCTCGGTGTCCATCAAAAGATGAATGGATAAAGAAGATGTGGTCTATGTATACAATGGAATATTGCTCAGCCATTAGAAACGACAAATACCCACCATTTGCTTTGATGTGGATGGAACTGGAGGATATTACGCTGAGTGAAATAAGTCAATCGGAGAAGGACAAACATTATATGGTCTAATTCATTTGGGAAATATAAAAATAGTGAAAGGGAATAAAGGGGAAAGGAGAAAAAATGAGTGGGAAATATCAAAAAGGGAGACAGAACATAAGAGACTCCTAACTCTGGGAAACCAACAAGGGGTGGTGGAAGGGGAGGTGGGTGGGGGTGGGGGTGACTGGGTGATGGGCACTGAGGGGGCACTTCATGGGATGAGCACTGGATATTATGCTGTATGTTGGCAAATTGAACTACAATAAAAAAATTGTAAAAAAAAAGAAAACAAATTTTAAAACAAAGTAATAAAAATAAAAAGCCAAAAACAAAGAAGAAGAAAAAATTAAAAAAATAAAATTTAAAAAAATGGAGAAAAAAAGACTGGATGGTGGTGGTGAGAAACTGGTAGTGGAGGAAGAATGTAGTTTATCTTAGGGGTCCTAGAAGGTGATCCTCTTGGTTCTGAGTGTATTTTGTTCTGTATGTTAGAAGATGCTCAATCTCAAATCTATATAAATCAGCAATACTTATATAAAGACACAACATTGACCACAAAAACATAAATAAGATAAGAAAGGGGGGCAGAATGGGAAGGAATAGATAATATAATCTCACAGAATGAACCAACATGGTGTTCCACTTGGTTCTGGGTGTATTTTGGTCATGTGTTAGAAGGTACTGACTTCCACCACTGTAAAACAAAACGAGGCAGGAAAAAAAAAAAAAAAAAAAAAAAACAGAAAACAAATACCCATATCTCGTATATCTACCAAAATTAAGTTGAATACATTGCAGGGAATCCAGAAGTGAAAAATATATGTAGAACTGTAAAAGTCAAAAAGGAAAAAACTTGTTAGAAGCAAAAACTTTTCTCTCTGTAAAATTCCAGCTGTTCTCTCTTTAAATCTCAAGTCGAATTCGTAGGTGTTCAGGATGTTTTTAAAGTTATGTAGGGGGATCCCTGGGTGGCGCAGCGGTTTGGCGCCTGCCTTTGACCCAGGGCGCGATCCTGGAGACCCGGGATCGAATCCCACGTTGGGCTCCCGGTGCATGGAGCCTGCTTCTCCCTCTGCCTGTCTCTGCCTATCTCTCTCTCTCTCTGTGACTATCATAAATGAAAAAAATTTTTTAAATAAATAAATAAATAAATAAAAATAAATAAAAATAAAGTTATGTAGGTAAGTTTGTGGGACCAGATGAGTTGAAGACCCCTACTCTTCTGCCATCTTGCCCTGCCTCCCTCTGAAACCAGAGTTTTAAAGCTTCCTCTTCCATTCTTCCCAGATAAGAGTAAGATTAACTTCTGATGCATGTGATTGCTGCTTATAATAGTTTCACCTGCAGATTTAGAATAAATTTTCTCTCTAGCTCACAGTGACATTGTAAAGAACAATCAATTATAACACCTCACCTTTCGAGATGGAAAGACCATTTGGAAATAGGGAAAGACCTCCAGGTAAGTGCCAAATGTCTCACAGCGAAGGGTAAAATGTCCATATCTCTTACCAACTAGGGAAGGGCCAACAGGATGGGCCTGGATTCCTGGCCTACTTTTTTGGTAAACCAGAAATAACAATAGCAGCTACAATAATATGAGCACTAACTGTATACTGGACACTTCATTAGGTGCTTTATATTTATAAATAAGTATATATTTAGAATATATGCTATATATTCTATTTTTTAATATTTTATTTAAATTCAATTTGCCAGCATATAGAACAGCACTATATATTAAGTATATACTAGAAATAAGTATAAAGTACTTCATTGCATGAAATCAGAGTACTTTTCATTACATGAAATTTGAGCAATACTCCTATGTCTGAGGCACTTTTCTGGTAGCACTGTTTTAAAGATGTAGTACCTGAGGATTAAGCTTAAGTAACTTGCTAAAATTACACAGCCAGGAGGCAACAGAGCTGAATTTAACCCTAGATTACATGAGTCGAGTAGGAGACTGACACTCAAATGTTCATAGTCCCCTTCTCAGATGGACTGTGGCAATAGGCCAAATGCTTTACTGAAACACCTGTTGCTCTTCCAGAAACTTAGCATACTTTTAGCTGAACTGCGGAAAAAAAGGGGGTGGGGGGGTGGGAACAAACTGAATTTGCAAATTCAACAGAGATCCTTGGGTTGCAAAAAAAAACATTCATCTGTGTAGCACCATTTAGTAGGCCCAGGGATCCTGAGCCAGGGGCTTTACAAGATTTTTTTTTAATTTAGTTGCTAAAATCTTTTGTATGAACTATTATATCTTCCCATAAATTAAATATGAGCCAATATAAATCACTATCATCAATTTAGCTATTACATTCATTTCACAATTGTCTATTGCTACAGGAAAAGTCCTTGTTTGAGCATCATACCAAAAGGATAAATGCCATTGATGCATTTTTCATATTAAACAAATACATACTCAAAACATGAGACAGGGGAGAAACAATAGCAAACCGAAGAATATGAACAATGAGAGTTATGAAAGCCCATGTACCAAACCAAGTTTAAGATAACATAGTAGTACAATGAAATCTGTCCTCATAAAGATAAAGTTATCCTTTATTAAGTTCAAACAACATACTGATGTGTGAAAACTATATGGATAGCATGAGAGAAGAGGATTGTTGACACTCCCTTAAGTCAGTAAAAACTTGTAGTCATAAAGTCTTAGAGGGTAGCAATATACCATGCTCCTTCTGAAAAGTAATAAGGATGCCTAATAATTTTAATAGTTAAAGAACAAGGTTACCATTCTGGTTTTTGTTTTAATTTGTTTTGTTATCTAAGCAAATGGCCTAATGTTTTGTGAGGCCATGGCTTGGGAAAGTTGGAACCTGAAGTTTTTTGTATGTTTGTTTTGGATTGAGTCTTTTCATTCTTTTCTTTTGCTTTCTTTTTATTAAGGTGCAATTCATATATCATAAAATTAACCATTTCATAATGAACAATTCAGTGGCATTCTCAGTACATTCACAATGTGTGCAATTACCACCTCTATCTAGTTTCAAAACATCTTCCTCACCCCCAGGATAAAACCCTGCACCCACTCAGCCATTACAACCTACAACAGCCTCCCCCAGGCTCTGGCAAACACCAATCTGCTTTCTGTTTCAATAAAGAACTTATGAAATGTGTGTTTTGATAAATTTACCCAGAAGTTTTAAATATTTTTACAAGTTTTTATTATATAATCACTAAGTATAAGGGACAGACTTACAAAATCAAGGAGATGGTACAATCTAGGCTCAGCGTTTCTAATGGAATGCCTCCATATTTTTCCTTCCAGTATTTTTACCCACAAATCAACACAGAGCACCATATACTCTGGATGTAAATAACTTCTTGCGCTAAAATAAAGAAAGATGGGAAGGCTGCCCAGGAAGATTCTCTATCCTTTGGTATCTATGCCAGTTGTCTAGAATTTTATTTGGCAGATTCTGCCAAAGACACTCTGTGGGCTCCTAAGTGATATTCCTGTACCTCACTTCTACAAATGTCAAACCATCCCCCAAAAAACTGTGAGCTACATCATTAACCATAATATTCTGTTACATAAAACTAGCAAAATACAACCCACTACTTTCTAGGCTGTATACTCCAAAAAAGGTATAGGAAATAGCGGTTATAATATAAAACTCTGCTTTGTTGCTATCTCCATGTACAGAACACATGGTCATAATAGCTCTGAGTTCACGTGAAGGCAATGAAAAAGAACATGTACTTAGAAATATTTAGAATTTTGATGCTTTCTCAGGCTAGCAATACACAGTACAACACTTTCTCATGACACTAGGCAGCAGCAGCTACAGCTCCCGTTCAGTCACACAATCATGACAGCAAACAACCAAGAGAGATACACTTAAAACCATTCTACTTTTCACTTTCAAGCACAGTATTCAATATATTACATGAGATATTCAACACTTTATTATAAAATAGATTTTGTGTCAGATGATTTTGCCCAAATGTATGATAAATGTGAGTGTTCTGAACACATTTAAGGTAGGTTAGGCTAAGTTCTGATGTTTTGTAGGTTAGATGGTATTAAATGCGCTTTCAGTTATGATATTTTCAACTTAAGATGAGTCTATTGAGACATAGCCCTTCATAGGTCAAGGAAAATCTGTACTATGTTTTTTCCTATACCTACATACCTACAAGTTTAATTTATAAATTAGACACAGTAAGATATTAACAATAGTAATGAACAATTATAACAGTATACTGTAATAGTAGTTATGTGAATGTGGTCTCTCCCTCTCTCTCTAAATATCTTATTGTACCATACTCACCCTTCATCTTGTGATGATGCGAGGTGATAAAATTCCTGTGTGATGAGATGAAGTGGGGTAAATGACACAGGCATTATGACATAGCCTTATGCTACTACTGATCTTCTGACATACGGAGGATTATCTGCTTCTGGGCCATGGCTGACCTTGAATAACTGAAACCGCAGAAAGCAAAACCACAGATAAGAGGGGACTACTCTAAATTCCTAAGTGATAAGAGCACTAGGAGCATCTTTTGTTCAAATGACACAACTCTGGGTGGGCTCCTAGCTGGCTCCTGGATGGCTACCCAAAATACTAAGCCTGGAGAAGCTTGGAATTGTCAACTCCTTCCCCTTCCTCACTTCTCCAGAAAGGGGAGTAGAGCTGGAAATGAAGTTAATAACTATCAGGCTTACATGAAGAAACCTCCATAAAAATTCCAGTACCACAGGTTTTGAAGAGTTCTCAGGTTGGTAAACACATGCACACTGGCAGGGATGACACCCCCAGCTACATGGGGAGAGAAGCTCCTGTGCTCAGGACCCTCCCAGACCTCACCATATGTATCTCTTCATCTAGCTATTTATCTGTATCCTTTATCATATTCTTCAACAAACTAGTAAACATAGGTAAGTGTTTCCCTGGGTTCTGTGAGCCACTCTTGCAAATTAAACCAGAGGAAGGGATCATGGGAATCTCTGATATAGCCAATCAGTCAGAAGCACAGGTGACAACCTGGGCTTAAGATTGGCAACTGAAATGGGAGGCAGGCTTGTGGGCCTGAACTTTCAACCTGTGGGATCTTATGCTATCTCCAGATAGATAGCGACAGAATTGAATTTAACTGTAGGACACCAGCTAGTGGTCAGAGAATTGCTTGGTTTGGGAAAACCACACACACATAGAAGCATTGTGAGTATGGAGGTAGTGTAAGGGTAAAGGAGAAACATAGGAAAGACACAGGAGGTGGAGCACTGGGTTTTCCTAACTCAGGAGGGAGAGACTGTTTTTCCTAATAAAAGTACTCATTTGGTTCCCTGAATTTTCCAGATCCTCTAATTTCCACTCTATTCCTCTTTGTTCTAATTTGACTATTAAGATTCTAAATATTCTACTACACATGCATCTCTGCATCAAGAAGTTTTCAAAGCTTTCAAGTTAATCACAGAAGAAAGCACAAGTGAACAACTGCCATTCACAAACTACAATACTGCATGGCAACATAGCAGTTATAGTAGTGTGTTTGTTTGCTTATTGCTAGATAGAAAAATCCAAGAAAAGCCTAGGAGGACACATGTAGAATTGCAGTGGTCCAGCACCTAATAAATTCACTTTTGTTAAAAAGACACTCTATTTCAAGGATTCATCTCAGGTACGTATTTTCATGCTCTAATTGTAGGAGCATCATGTTGTCTAATTTCCTAAGATCACCACCAATCTCCAAAATCCCATTCCTTCCTTTCCCAATACCTTCTTTCATGTTCCCTTTGTTCTAGACCAACCCTATCTAAAGAATTTTCTGTGATGAAGCAAATGTATTGTATCTGCACTACACAAGATAGTAGCCACTAGCTATTTGTGCCTAGTAAGTACTAGGTTCAACCGAGGATCTAAATTTTGAGTTTAATTTCACTACAATTAATTGAAATTTAACTAACCAATGTCTCTAGTGGCTACCAAATTGGACAAGGTAACCATAGATGAAGAAACCTAATTGTCCTTTCCCCACCCTTTACTCATTATTCCATAAATATTTATTGCCCATCTACTTTGAGCCAGACATATGCCTTGGTGAACAAGACATCTCTTTTTTTTAAGATTTGTTTATTTTATTTTAGGGAGAGAGAGGCAGAGGAAGAGGGAGAGAATCCTCAAGCAGACTACCCACTGAGTAAGGAGCCTGAATCCATCCCAGGACCCTGAGATCATGACCTGAGCTGAAACCAAGAGTCAGACACTCAACTGACTGAGCCACCCAGGGGCCCCAAGACAACTCTTTCTTTATGAATGTTGAGGAACACAGCTAGTACTCAATTACACAAATGATTTCTTGATGCCAATTCATAGTACTACATCTCATCAATTCTAAGATGTTTAGTTTTTTCATATATTAACATTTCTAAAATCATGATGTGTGCCTTCTATCAACAGCATCTTACAACCACTGCCAGCCAGGCCAGTTATGCCTCACATGCAAGACAGAAGCCACTATCCATTTGTGCTTAGTTCATATCCGTAGTGTTATGACCAGACAACATGCAACCCCTTGACATTTCAGCCAACAAATTACATGAAGATGATTTAAACAAAGGTATGAGTCCTGGTCATTTTCAGAAAAGAACACCTTCTGGTAAGATCAAGGTATCTATTTGATACCTCCCAGTAAAGTCAAGATGTACAGATTAGGTGTCCAGGAGTTTGGAATAAAATCCCAAAGACAAGAGTAGAGCACTCTGTTAAGAACTGCAGCATCACCAGCACACTGAAAAACACAAGGATAAATAACACTGTGTAGAAAGGATATTATCAATTATACATGGAACAGTGATTCAGAAGAGTCAGATTCTAAATTTAAAAACCTATTAGGAATATTATTTTGTTTATATTTTCCTTTTTACAAATGCACAAGAATAAAATATGATAAAATCCACATTACATAAATCTAAAAGAACTCTCTTAATAGCATAAAATTAAAATTATGAAGAAAAAATCCTATCATGGATTAATTGTGAGTCTTTTTTTCCTATGATAAATAAAATAGTTGAGTGTTTTCCAATATATGCATCTTAAAATCAATGGAATTTGGTAAATGCAGTGCTGAAGTGCTCATGCTTCCTGTCCTTTTTTGATACTTTCCCCTCTATCTGAGATGCCCTTTTTATTCAACCTTCTGCGCCAGGTCAGATCTTCACGTCTTTTCCATCTCTGGTCTTCATTGTCTTTTCCATCACAATTATTTTTTTCCTCACCTGAATTCTCCGAGTGCCTTCTCAGGACCTACCACAGCATTTAGCATTTCCTTTATTGTATTATAGTTACTTATGTGTGTTCTTAGCTTCCTCAGCATAGTATATGGAGACTAGAATCCTTAAGGTCCAATTGCATGTCTTATTCAAATCTTACATCCCACTTAGTATACTACTTTGCCCATTTGAATATTTACCAAATGTAGGAAGGCCCTATAGTATATAATGTAACAGGGAGAAGCTTAGCATGTGTGACTCCATGTTGCTTCTGTGATCTACAGATTAGACACCCCCACTTAGCCCTGCATGTAGGCATGTTAATCATCAAAGGAATTTTGCTTACAGCTAAGATTTGCAAAACCGCTCTTTACCTGAAACCTACCTTACCAGAGGAGATAAGGAAAATAGCTAGAGTGGGCACCATCCTAATTCCTTCAAGATTGAAGAATGATCATATCTTAGGGGGAATTGAAACCATGCTCCCTAGGGTTAATGAGGTTGAAACTAGCAGAAAATTTAAAGCTTGTTTTTCAGAGAACTGTTTCTGCTTAATCAGCTATTGCAGTTTTTGGACCCACTAACAAATCTACCAGGTATCTCTGCAGAAGCCTAGATTCAAAGTCAACTAATATGGTTTCAGCCTATGAGCAAGCAAGGCCTTGCACGCCTTACCAGAGATAATGTGCCCAAGACCCCATCCAGTTTATACTAGCTCTTGGAACATGCCCATAGCCCCTTCTTCTTGTCCTAAGATATACTCTTGACATCAGGGGCTGAATTTTGACCCTTTCTGATATTAAGTCTCCACCCCAAAGTCAACACTGGATGTATGTTTGCTCAATGCACAAGCTCCATCTTTCCTCTTGAATAGTCAGTCGTAAGTCTCCCCACTCTTGTCATCAATATGTGTGGAATCACAACCCCTAAGACTATAAACTATTTTTTCTCTTCCCCTTCAGGGAGGCAGATTTGAGTCTTGCTTTCCTGTCTCCTCCTTTGGCTGCCTCTCAAGTAAGTCCTTTCCTTGCTGCAAACCTGACGTCTTAGTGATTAACTTTACTGTGCATCAGGCCGACAGACATGGGTTCAATTATGATAATGTCACATAGATGCCCAGAGAGTGATGTAACATCCTTTAGACCTGTAATGTGGCATATGCTATTTCATTGTAAACTTCCAACTGGGTCGATATACAGCATGAGTGAGAGATGCCAAGAATCATTCTGACCAACACATGCTGTGGTCTGGAAGCAATGCCACAAAGGTGTGAGGTTTTGGTGCCATGTTCAAAGATCCCACAGGGCTAAACGTAGGTGATTGCACACAATTTTTTCCCAAAAGAGATTACCTCTGCTTCTTCTTCAAAGCCCCAAAAAATAAAAGTAAAGGAAGTAACATTAATAAATCCCAAATACTAAAGAAACCTGCTAAAGGAAATGACAGTAAATAAGGTTAACAAATTTTGGAAGATGATAAGCAGATGGACAAGAAATTTTCAGGAATGAGAAACAAAGTCTGCCTCATAGGTGGGATATGGCCCTGGAGTAACAATAGAAGGATTTATTGAAATTCTGCATCAAGAGTGGTTAAAGACCCAGGTCCCCTCCTTCTAGCAGACAGGTTTACTTCTGGAGAGGCTGACAGGAGGAGGTCTGTACTCCAGGCAAATCTACCTTGAAATATAACTAAAACAGGGGGGAAAAGTGGAAATCAGCACTGTAAACAATGGGACCTCTAGCTTCTTTCATTCAGCTCTGAGAATACAGGCTTATATGCCTCCAGAAAAAGGTCAGTAAATTCCTCTTTGGGGAAAGTAATCACCCTCACTTTTTTTTTAAAGGTTTTATTTATTTATTCAAGAGAGACACAGAGAGAGAGGTAGAGACATAGGCAGTGGGAGAAGCAGGCTCCCTAAGGAGAGCCCGATGTGGGACTCAATCTCAGGACCCCAGGATCACAACCTGAGCCAAAGGCAGACGCTCAACCACTGAACCACCCAGGGGCCCCAGTAATCACCCTCTTAAATATAAGTCTGCTATTAGCTATTTTAAAAGATTATATTTTTACCATTTTGTACATGTATGTTGTTGTTGGCTACCTACACATATATAAGGATGCTGTTGAGATCCAGTTTGAAATTTGAAAATACATGTGTATCTCCCACTAAATGTTAAGCTCCTTGAGGATAGAGTTCTATCCTATCCATATTTCCAGCCCATAATGTCAATCTTTGCATGTAATAAGTGCTCAGTAGATATTGGTTAAATTTAAAAAGAAAACTTTTTTTTTTTTAAGTGCGCAGGGTGAGGGATAGAGGGAGAGGAAGAAGAAGAGAGAATCTTAAGCAGGCTTCACACCCAGCACCAACCCCGACAACTCAGTCTCATGGCCCTGAGATCACAACCTGAGCTGAAATCAAGACTTGGACACTTAACAGACTATGCCACCCAGGCTCTTCTCAACAGAAAACTTCTAAGAATACAATATTAACTGTTATATATTCAGACATGGAGTTCAATTCTAAACAACCAAAAGCTGTTCAGCAAAATCTCCTTGCCTCCAACTAAAAAACAAAACCAAAGTGGCCATGAGGGTTTATCAAGTTCACAGTGAGCATAGAACACAAATTTCTTCTCTCAGTCCCCTCCAACGTAGTTATCTGAAGCCCACCATGCATGCTCTGATGACACTGTAGTGTTAATCTTCATAGTCAAAGCTCAAGGTTTAACGGTTGGTGCCTACACAATCTGAAAAACTTCTATCATAGTCTCTGCAGTAGCCTGTTTAGCAATATTATGACTACCTTTTAAAAACATTTATAAAAAAGGGTGCCTGGGTGGCTCATTCAGTTGGGTAGTCTGCCTTTGGTTCAGGTCATGACCCCAGGACTATGCAATCGAACCAGACTCCCCATGTGGCAGGAAGCCTGCTTCATCCTCGGCCCCTCCCCCTGCTCCTATTCTCTCTCTCCTCTCTCTCTCTCTCTCTCTCTCAAATAAATAAATAAATAAGATCTTAAAAATAAATAAAAATAAATAAATTTATAAATTTGTTAAAGTTCTTGAAACTTTTCTAATATGTTTCTTTTCCTCAGAGAGTTCAATCAATTGCATTAGATGTTATTACTATAAAACAGGTAGGCATGATAATTTAGTACTAAAAATATAGAAAACTTTTCATAAGACCAAAGTTGAAAACACGCTACTTTCATAATTTTATGACATTTCCTGACAAAAAAAGATGGCTCAGTCTCAATTGATTTTATGCTGTCAGTTCTGGGAAGACATCTGTGGTTTTCATCATTATCCATTAATATTAGTTGTTGATAAGCATCACTAAGTGATTTTAAGGTTTTATAAAGCAATTGGAGCCTTGGGAGTTCTCCACAGTGTTTTGCATATACCAAGAGTTGGCAACAGTTCGACAACCAGTGGAATTGGTGCCTTTTGCGAGATTGAAATCATGGCAGGTCCAAAAACCAATGCCCAATTCCATTTCACTAGTATCAAAAAATATTTCAACTCTTTTACTGTCACAGGTAGAATGAACTGTGTACTGGCCACATACGGAGGCATTGCTTTGATGGTCTTATATATTAAGGTCTTAAAAAACACCAGCTGTGAAAGCAGCATAAATGGACTTTAACCTGTAACTCATCTGTTAAGTTCCCATGCCTGGGGAAGCCAATGTCAACTCATCGTGTGATACTCAATTTGTACAATGAATTATGAACCTAGAAATAAAAAAGAGTTGGCAACAGTTTGACAATGGGGTGGCCAAATCACTGACACCTTTTCTTTAAGCAGAGGTATATCATAAGAGAACAGCAATAGAAGGGGAAAGGTAGAAGCCAAGAATCTTTTTTTCCTATAGATGAGATCAGCTTCACTTAGAGAATAAACTTTTACATTATGATGCAGGGTTGGGAAACAACAACTTCAAAACAAAGGTATGTCCAGGGTTGGCAATTGTAGTTGATCCTCACAACAGCCTTGCCAGTTAGGTATTTTCACCTCTACCTGATGCCCAGAGAGTATGAGTAAGAGCCCAGACTACTGGTGACTGCCTTGAGAACCTCTTCCCTCACCCTCACCAGCCAGTGTGCTGAGACCCAGCTGAGGCTTGCTTTTCTCTAATCAATCACATAAGAACAGCCTCTCTGAACCCTGCCTCCTTCTCCTGTCTCACTACCAAGGACTCTACTTCTCTAGCAACTCACCAGGTAAAGGCTGTGCATTGTACCATATCCCTCGGAGATGAGAATGTTACAGGAAATTCCTTGCTCCTAACACCTCTTCTAGACCATCACTCCTCCAGTCTCACAGAAAAGTCACTGCCCCTAGGAGGTACATGCCACCTAAGACACTATCCCTGGCTTTCCATGACCCTGTCATCTACCTACCTCCAAGTCAGACCCATAAAAGGTGAGTGTGAGGATCACTATGTTCCACTCCAACTGCTGAAGAATGATGCAGAAGAAAAAGTGGGTGTCACCTTGGATACACCGGGAACCACCTGCATCTTGGAGTGCAATCAGCTTTTGGTACATGTACCAGTTTGCTAATGACTGGACTATACAATATAGTCAAGTATCTGGAATGAATTCTATTTGACTAATATAAATCATAGAGATTCCAGTTTCTAATAGCCAGCAACATTTGGAAAAGTTAGACGGACTTTTGTGAATATTATCAGTATTCAGTATCAGTATATCAGTAAAATAAAGACATGGTTAAATTCATACTATCATCTACCATCTGATAAATGGTCATTTCAAGACCTGGGGAGGTGGCTGGCTGAGCAGGAATTGTGAAAGAATGACTAGTTGAAAGTTGCCAGTCAGCAGCAAGGGCAAGGAGGAGACCTCAAAGGCACACTCACAATAGCAGCAATTCCTCCCTCCCTTCAAACATTTTCTATGTGGCTCTCATTGCCCTGAGGTAGTTATCAATTACTAATATCCTAAAATATTATCCTTTCCTGTTTCTAGGCTCTATGAAAATATCTATTTCTACTTTTCATAAACATCCTAACAACTATATCCCTTTTAAATCTGTAAATTCTAATCATCAGTTCTTAGCTCAAAAATTTCAGAATAATTCCCTACTTAGAAAGGCAAACCAGATGTACAGTATGGTCTTCCAGTGGGGGTAAAAAAATAACATACATGTCATATGTTCACAAACATTTAAATGGCATTGTTGTTTGCCTACACGACAGCTGTCCTCTACTGCCTCCATCTCAACATGTATTCAAGTTTTCCCCCACATAGATCATGTAACCCAGCAGAAATTGATCCTATCTCCAGGGGGTGGATTCTGATTAGTCTAATCTGATCATGATAACCCAATCCCCCTCATCAGTGATTGGTTAGGAATCCAGCCTTAAACCAATCCACATGTGGCAGTGCTCCACAATTGCTACTTACCCAGAGACTAACATAAGATTTAAATTGATCCAAATTATTCCATGACTGCGGTACATTTTCTCCCTCCTGGTTGGCTATGAATAAGGAGGCATGGGACCCAGATGCTATTGACATCCATCTAGCCACCATGAGGAAAGACCAGCCAACACATATAGGAAGCAAAACAACAACAAAATCACACGAATCTGACCCAGAGCCCTAATCATGCTGTGCCTAGAGACACCCTACCCTCAGACTTCCTGCTACTAAGGTAATAAATATCTTCACAGATTTAGCTAGCTTGATTTAAGTTTTCCCTCACTTACAGTTAAAAAGTTCCTGATTGATACTATGTATCTGTTACAGATGTTTTAAGAAAAAGATAGTTACATATTTAAAGTAAATATCTGAAGGCTACCTTCCAAATAGAGCAAGTTTAACCTCT
Source organism: Canis lupus dingo (assembly GCF_003254725.2). Taxonomy (NCBI): domain Eukaryota; kingdom Metazoa; phylum Chordata; class Mammalia; order Carnivora; family Canidae; genus Canis; species Canis lupus. The sequence goes on from NC_064250.1 coordinate 17,207,263, forward strand.
AGTGAATGGTACTGGGGTGATGGTGTGGGGGCTGATATTGGAATGGGGAAGTTTTATTTTTACCTTATATATTGCTACTCTTCCTTCTCATAGTCAGTAAGTACAATTTTTAATAAAAACATTTCTTAGGAAAGTAGGGTGAGGAAATTGCCTAGTAGATCTTTCAAAAACACATCCACACCCTAATATTAGGACTTCTTCTTTATTAGTATTCTAAGTGGCTTAAAACTTCCAATTATGAGAGAAAAAGCCATCATGCACAAGGTTTATCCTGTCTGCCCAGTCCAAGCATCTGTTCACTGAGAAATACTCACCTTCATGTCTCTTTGTCCCTTCCCTTCTCCTCTGCCTTCCCCTCATGCACCCTTACACACACACACACACACACACACACACACACACACACACACACGGCTCCCAAAATCTATACTTTTACTATCAATACTGATGTGGTGTCCTGGCCACAGCCTCTTAGCCCTGTGATAAACACCTGACCCAGAGATGCTTCCTACCCTTGGATGAAAAGTTTCTCTTCTACTATTAGACAGAAAAATTTCAGCAGCAAGAAATTAGGTAGTACATAAAGAAGAACTTCCTGATCTAGTTGCTCTGAGATACTTAGAACCTTCATAATCACAGTATGCAGTTAACATCCAGGCTTTTTACCTATTATTTATTTCTTTTTAGTTTGAATAACACAAGCCACCCTAATTTTGCTTGAATCCTTCTTATGAATTTTCTTCTTGCTTAAAGAATTAGAAATGTGTTCCTAATACTTGCAACTAAAGTCTTGGGTAAGACAACTATAAAACTGAAGTTTAAGTGTTTACTTAATACTTACATAATTGATGTTCAGGCTTTTTAAATCTCCATTTAGAGGCATAGCCAGTGGAAGGCATAAATGGGAGCATCTGTTTGCCATGGCAGGGATGGTTGGCTTGCAGCTCTGGCTACATACAGCTCTTCAGTGCCAGATTGATGAAAAAGTAGCCATTCCAAAGAAGACAGGGTAGGGCTTAAGCAAACGAAAAGTCATGCCAGATAATGCTTTTACAAATAACTGAAAAGAAAAACCGTGTTTAACTTTAGGTACATACTGTACCCTACCTCATTTCAACAAGGATTTGAAGGAAGGCTACAAAAATGTATGGCATAGTATGATCGTGAATTTTTCAACTTGGCTGGGCCATAATACACAGTTATTCTATAAAGGCACTTTAAATAAAATTAATATTTAAATCAGCAGACTAGAAGTAAAGCACATTACCCTCCATAATGTGTATGTGCCTCTTCCAATCATTTGAAGGCCTTAATAAAAAATAAAAAAAATAAAAAAGACTGACCTGGATGGACCTAGAAAGTATTAGGAAATAAGTGAAATAAGTCAGACAGAGAAAGACAAATATCATATGATTTCACTTATAATTGGAGTCTAATAAACAAAACAAATGGATAAACAGAAAGCAGAATAAGATCTATGAATACAGAGAACAAACTGGTAGTTGCCAGAGAGGTAAGGGTGGGGAAGATTGGCAAAATGGGTGAAGGGGAGTGGGAGGTACAGGCCTTCAGTTATGAAGTTAATAAGTCATGAGACTAAGAGGTACAGCATAGGGAATATAGTCAAAGATATTATAATACCATTGTATGGTGACAGATGGTAGCTATACTGTGGTGAGCCTAGCATAACATATAGAATTAATGAATGATGATGTTGTGCACCTGAAACTAATATAACATCGTATGTCAGCTATACTCAAATTTTAAAAATTAATAACAAAATAGAATAAAAAAGACTAAGCTCCCCAAAGGAGAGGAAATTCTGCCAAAAGACAGCCTTCAGATTTGAACTGCAGCATCATCTCTTGCCTGCATCTCCAGCCTGCCAGCCTACCCTGCAGATTTTGGACCTGCCAGCCTCCACAATTACCTGAGCCAATTCTAAGAAAGAGAGAGACAGAAACAGACAGGAAGAGAATAGATGTTTGAATTACCTACCTATCACATGAACACTTTCTTGGACTGTTTTTCATACAGTTGTTTAATGTGGTTTATATAGAGACAGTCCAAACTTTCATATTAGCTCTAGACCTGGCTACAGGGCAGGGACATCTTTTACATTAGTACTAAATATAGTACTATGAACTTTATTGAACCTGTTTTATCAAAGAGGATTATAGAATGGCTGTTAAAGCACTTCTTAGCTGTTTGGGGAAATTATTATTTCCAATATAAACTTTTCCATTCCAACAAGCTATTATGTTTTTCAATTCTGAAATTATATTTAAAATGTATATATAAATTATATTTCATATATACATATGTAAGAATTGCTCCCACTCAACTTCATCACCATCACTTTTTACTAATTGCCTTGTTTACTTGAATTACTTATTCAAAACAGCATTTGATTATTCAAAATAATATTGCTCAATTTTAATTGAATCCTCAAGCTAGCCAGCATGTAGCTTCTCAGCTTGCATGGTAATTCATCAATACACTCATTATGCATTTCTTATGGATAGGACATGGATTAAAATGAGAGATTTGGTTGAAGCTATGTCTACTTTAGGCAGAAAAAAGAAAGTGAAAATACATGCATAAAGAGACTTTTCTAAGAAGTCTAAATGCTCTACAATATCATATCAGTTATTTTCAACTTCATAGGGCATCTTTTCTGTAGAGAGTTAAAAACATTGATCTGTCTGTACCCCACGAAGTGAAATTTTTATCTACAACCAACAGGTGAATGACTTGAAGCCCACAACAGCTAAGTAGTTGGTCCAAGGCCACAGATGGTTCAGTTGAAGAGAATCTTCCAGAACCCAAAAGGCCAAACCCCTTCTTTGGTCAGTGCACTTTCTGTGACTTATACCACACATTTTTATGTTTATAAAAGTAATTAGAAGGACTACAACTGCATTTCCATAGAATTTGTATGGTATTGGCACTTGCAAACTGACAGCAGGAGCAGAATTCTGCTCTCCATTTAGAAGTGGGTTTTTTGGCCAGCACCGTGTTTGTGGTTCTTTTGTTATGGATTTGAATACCTCTAGGCTAAGATATACTTCCCAGGCCACCAGAATCCTTGCAACTGACTAAAGTCTTTTCTGCACTCCACTCTTTTAGATGTTCTGCTAATACTGAAAGTGTCTGAGTTTAGGTCTTTGATCTATATGGTCAATGTACTCTATTTCCAAATTTAATTTCATCTGAAAGAGAAAGAAAGAGAGAGGTAGGAGGGTCAGAGTGAGAGGGAGAGGGAATCTCAAGCAGACTCCTTGCTGAGCAGAGAGCCCAGTGTGGGGCTCTAACTTACCACTCTGAGATCTCGACCTGAGTCAAAATCAAGAGTCAGGCACTTAACATACTGAGCCACCCAGGAGCCCCTCTAAAATTTAATCCTTATTGTTCTTCATCTTTAAAGCCAATTCTTCCTTTTTCTTCCAATTCAGTCTCACTTTCATAAAATGTGTGTTATCAAATGTATTCATTCGGCAAATAGTTCCTGCATCCTTACTAGTATAGTCTAAGTCAACAAAAAGACAAGGAAGCCTAATAAATGGGAGAAGATATCTGCAAATGATACATCTGATAAGGTGTTAATATCCAAAATATATCAAGAACTTCTATAATTCAAAATCAAAAATAATAATAATTGATTAAAAATGGGCAAAGGATCTGAACAGACATTTTTTGAAAACCATACAGCTAGCCAACAGACACATGAAAAGATCCTCAATATCACTAATCATCAGGGAAATGCAAATCAAAACCATAATGAGATATCATATCCCACCTTTCTGAATGGCTAAAATCAAAAACTCAAGAAACAAGTATTGGTAAGAATGTGGAGAAAAAGGAATCCTTGTGCAGTGGGTGGAAATGCAAATTGGTATAGCCACTTTGGAAAATAGTATGGAGGCTCCTCAAAAAAGTAAAAAATTTTAAAAATTACCATATGATCTAGTAATTCCACTATTGGGTATTTACCCAAAAAATATGAAAACACTAATTCAAAAAGATATGCACTCCTGTGTTTATTACAGCATTATTTACAATAGCCAAATTATGGAAGCAGCTCTAGCCTCCATCAATAGATGAATGGATAAAGATATAATGGAATATTACTTAGCCATAAAAAAGAATGATATTTTTATCATTTGCAACAACATGAATAGACCTAGAAGGTATAATGCTAAGTGCAAAAAGTCAGAGAAAGACAAAAACCATATGATTTGCTTCATATGTGGAATTTAAGAAAAAATAAATGAGGGGCACTTGGGTGGCTCAGTCAGTTCAGTGTCTGCCTTCAGCTCAAGGTCTTGAGCCCTGGGTTCTGGGATCGAGCCCCATGTCAGGCTCCCTGTTAAGCGGGGAGTCTGCTTCTCCCTCTTCACATGCCCCTCTTGTGTTTTCTCTCTCTCTCTCTTTCTTAAATAAGTAAATAAAATCTTTTCTTAAAAAAAAAGTACACTTATAATGAGCACTGAGAAATGTATAGAATTATTGAATCATTATATTGTACACCTGAAACTAATATAACATTGTAGGTTAATTATACTTCAGTTAAATGACAAGAAAGAAAAGGATATAGTCCCCAAAAGTATTTGCTAAAACCCAAACTGAGTACATACTCATTTATACTCTATGTGCTATGCTAGATTTCACAGGTTTTTTCTTTCTTGATATTTCTAGAACTAACAGCTCTGTGGAACAAATATCTTTTTTAGGAGTCTCCCTTCATTTTAAATTTCACCAGAATAGCTAGTATTTCAAGGAATGTGCTTCTCCAAGCTTCTTTTGCAAGCAAACCCTACTCCTTTTTGCAAGCAAGTCTTACCACCTTCCTCCTTTTCCCGCTGTCCTCAACCACATTACAGGTCACATTATGCGTTGGAATATAAAACAAACTCACATGAAAAGAAAGTGTTCGAACTTTAAACTCTTATGTATTTTAGATCATTGGTTCCCAAGTCTATCTGCTCCTCAAAATCATTTGGGGAGTTTTTTTGTGTTGGAGGGAGGTGGTTAATATAGATTCCCGGGCTCCACTCCAGACCTATCTCAAAATAGAATCTTGAAAGTAGGGTGCAAGAGTCTGAATTTAAAATAAAATTTAATATCTTTAATTTAAAAAAAAACCTACCCAGTTACTTTGAACAGTAGCTGGACTTGAGAACCACTGTTATAAACTGGAAGGACTTAAGAAATTCAGAAACCATAGATCTGTCATGGCTGAGCAGTCAGGGAAAACTGGTGAAAGTGGGGTTTGACTGAGCCACGTAGACTGTCAAGTATAGTAGACTACACATGGACAGCCGCGGAAAGGGCACAGGGTTCTCCAGGAATGAGTAATGACATGACAAAGGGAAGAGGCAACATAAGCTAGTACATATGTGGCTCTATGAGATGATTAGATTCACCAGAAAGCAGAGAGGGTACAGTGAGAAGTGATAGGAAATAGGTCAGAGAAAGAGGCACCTTACAGTTAGTTTTAATAAGTAATGGCTCACGATGCAAGATTGATCAGTGGGACCCAAAGAACAGGAGAAAGGGAGTCATGCCCCTCCCTGAATTTTAGCCCCATTCTGAGCTAACCAGTGGGACCCCCAAGACAGGTGATTCTGGGTTATGATTCTGATCAAAAGGATATTATGCCCCATTTGTAATTTTCAGCAAAATGAAAAGATAGGACTAAATGGCATCTGAGATTTCTTACAGATGTAACCTTTATGATTCTATTTATAAATCTCACTATTTCATCATTTCCAAAAAATGAATCCTTTTAAGCATTCTTTGCTGTTCTTTGAATTTTACTCCCATCCCTTCTGGAGAGAATAAATCGCCCAATAATGTGAGCAATGGCAGGTGGTATTTTCATTAATCTCACAGTAGGAAGTCCCACGTCTACCTTCTAGTAATGATCAACCTGGAACAATATACGCTGTTCTCCAAGGCTTGCTCTACAGACTTTGTGACCTTAATACCGATTTTTTTAACTGAGATAAGGCCTTAAAACACACAGACTAAAGATAGATTCATATGCCACATTGACCTAGAAGAATAAAAGTCTGTAGCAAATAACATGTTAGATAAATCTGATGTGACAAGCACTTTTGCAGTAGTAGCCATTTTTCCCAGGGGACTCAGTGATATATGAAGACTAATATACTCATGAGATAATAAAGAGTACACCCTCTATTTCCAAGTACACTTGATACAACCCCAAATCAATTTTCTCCTCTTTTTGAAGTTCGTTCCAATCTGTCAAGATCCATCCCTACTTGGCCTCATCTCCAGCCATGTCCCTTTTTCCTTCATATTATTTAATGACTACCATTGCAAATCACAGAAATGAAGATTCAACGGATGATAAAATGTTGTTGCTGAGACAGAGAATTCAGTATACCCTCTTTCAAACTGTCTTGCTGATAGCTGATGAGATTATTCTCATAATTCTTGGGAATAATTCTTTTGTTATTTTCCATAAAGTATAGAATAAGATCCAAAAAAGATTTCAAGGACAAAGGAATTATGGCAAAGGTCCACAAACAAAGCAAAAAGCAAGATGAAGTTAGGAAAGCCTCTTTTTCTTAAGTCTACTTATTGCTAGGACTCTGTACTATATTAGGGATATCTGATGGTTTATCTGAGTTCCAAATAAAAGATTTACAGTATAAAAGCTGTAGAGGAAATAGAATGATTTACTTGAGAAGCCCTAGTCCTATTTCTTATACGATTTGTGTCCTAACAAATGATCCATTTAAAAGTGGTGCCAAGAGGTAGTGGAACTGACTTCCTATTAAAAAAAAAAAAAAAAATCCGAGGAGAACAGCATCATTACCAAATCCTTACGAGTTTACTGACCCATGTCAGTAAACATGTTTATTATAATTAGAATAATTTATAAATATATATGCAACAGAGTTCAAAAGCAAATAGGCGATGGATAAGGAAAATGTTACAAAACAAAATCTAGTATATATTTGTTACAGTGGACATAAAGCTTATCACATTATCTGATGAATAATGGTCTTTCTTAGCTGTAAATAATCAGAGATAGATTTATGGATAATCAGATTTGAACTAGACTTTGGAGGATCAGCACAGTTAAACACTTTAATATTTTGAGGGTTCTCTCTGAATGTCTTGTCAACTCTACCACCTAACTGAACTTAATTCTTCCCTTATCTCCATCTCCTCTACCACTGCCCTCATTCCAGCCACCATCTTCTCTCCCTTGTACGCCTGCTACGGCCTCCTTTCTGTTTTCTCTTTGGCCCAATCCAATCGATTGTGTCAGCCTACTTATCATTCCTGGAACATACCAAGTGCTTTCCACCTCATTGCCCTTGTCTGTAGCTTTCACTGCTGTAGTGTGTATGGTACATTAGCTGCCCAATAAATATATGTTGAATCAATGAATAATTGTTTCTTCTTCTGGTTTGTAAGCTCCACGAGAACAGAGACCATATCTGTTTAATTCCCCACTCTATTCCCAGAAGCCAATATAGCCCTTAAGACATAGTGGACATTCCGTAAATATCTACTGAAAGAAGAAAACAAGGGAGGAAGGAAGGAAGGAGAGAAGGGAGGGAGGGAGGAAGGAAAGATTGAGCAAAGACTGAGTCTGCTATGTGAGTTTTGCCTTAAGAACATGTTATTATCCTTGCCATTATAATGATATTTCTTCTAGTTCCTTTGGAAGTATGTAACACCACAATGACATATCATGGAGTAAAGTAGGAAAGCCTATTTGGCCCTATTAGTATTGTTTTATAAATATTTGACAAAATGTGCTGTTCTGAAAAACAATAAATACCAATAAAAATTCCATAGCTGCACCTAAATTAGCCCCAAAGCATTATCACTAATACCTATGATCTGTATTTCCAAATGGTAGCTAAATGGTATGCGTGTTTTCAGCCATTTTCACAAGCTTTTTACTTGAATCTTAAGAACGACTCTAGGCACATGATAGAAACTATCTTATAACATCCACATACGGTAGTTTGATTCCTATAAAACGATTGCTTATGCTCAGAGAAACATCATGTTTCTAATGCTGGAGGTAATATTACTTCAGTGACACTATCAAAATGAATTGTACTTCTTGTATAGTACATCAAGAGATATGCCATTATCTGTTGGATTTAACATGTAACATCAAGCCTCTTTCATATTTAGTACCTCAGGGTATACAATGCAGTAATAATGTATTATGAAAAGAAAATTGTTTTGCACTCTTTCTTGTAAATTATTTTTCCTTTCCCATTCTCCATGTGTTCAGAGATTTTTTTCTTTTAAAAAAAGGTAACATTTTAAGCAGAGAGATGTGCATGATTTAAAAAACTTCTCATCCTGTTTTCTGTGTTTATACCATTTTTATACTATATTATAAATTCCTAGTGGTCTAACAAAGTATGATTTTGTTATTAACCTTGGTCAAATGAGAGGGTTTGTTTTTTTTTAACTATAATATCAAAAGAGCTGCAAAGACCACTTTTGGGTAAAGAATTGACAAACAGGGATGCCAGGGTGGCTCATAGGTTAAGTGTCTGCCTTTGGCTCTGGGCATGATCCCAGGGTCCAAGATCGAGTCCCGCATCAAGTTTCTTGCAGGGAGCCTGCTTCTCCCTCTGCCTGTGTCTCTGCCTATCTCTGTGTCTCTCATGAATCAATAAATAAAATCTTTTTTTAAAAAAAGAACTTACAAACATATATACTCTGTGGTGTGTATGTAAAGTCTGTAATGTACAATTTTGGTCTCATTCACCACAACAGAAATTTTAGTCTCATAAAGAACATCAGCCATTTTTCTCAAATCAGAAAACAAAAATTGAATTTACTTTAAGGTGAAAATAAATGCAACTTGGATAAAGGAAATCAGAACTGAAGTTTCCTAACTGAATTATCTGTGGTTTTGTTTTAAGAGTACTGGTCCAAGGGCACCTGGGTGGCAATATGGGTTGAACATGCAACTCTTGATTTCAGCTCAGGTCATGATGGGGGGATCGAGCTCCACATCTGGCTCCCAGCTGGGCATGGAGACTGCTTAAGATTCTCTCCCTCTCCCTCTGCCCCTCCCACCCCTACCTCCATCCCCTTGCATGGCTTGCTTGTGTGGGTCCACTCTTCCACTTTCTCTCTCTTAAAAAAAAAAAAATAATAATAATAGAGTACTTGTCCAGTGTTTATGAAGCAACTTTTCTTTAAAAGCACTACACTGCCATCTGCCATCTCAGGAGTTATTTTTCTGGGATTATAGCTGACCTTAACAATTTTCTTTGCTGTCAATTTTTATGATTAATTTGATAATCTTCTGCTGATATGTTAATAATATAGACCTTCTATTATAGCAAACTATCAAGTTTCATTCTTTGCTTTTCTTCCTGACCATTAAAAACAACAATGTACATGATTTCCTAAAATTCAGTAGGTTTACAAATTAGGCTTTTTATACCAATTTTAATTTCTTCTAATTAGAGAGAAAAATCACAAAATATGGGAGAGCTATAAAACAATACTATTGGGACATCTGGGTGGCTCAGCAGTTGAGCATTTGCCTTTGGCTCAGGGCATGAGTCTGGTCCGGAGATTGAGTCCCACATCAGGCTTCCTGTGAGGAGCCTACTTTCCCCTCTATGTCTCTGTTTCTCTCTGTGTCTCTCAGAAATAAATAAATAAAATATTTTTTAAAATAAATAAATAAAACTATACCATTACCATTACTGCAGTCAAGTCAAATTCAGCTCCCATTCCCATCATAGTGGGAACTGGCCAAATAGCCACAGCAAGCCCTGCAGCTTGTGGGCTCTGAATCCCCTGCCCTGGGACCTGGGGATAAAAGTTTGGCTGCAGACAGAACAAAAATAATATTAAATTAAATTAAAATAAAATAAAATAAAATATACCATTATTCTGTCTTCAAGAGTTAATCACTGATAACATTTTGTCATCCTTTTCTACCTAATGCATTTTAAGTAGCCTTTCATGCAATTAATCAACAAATCCATTCCCAGTCATGACAACAGTGGAAAGTCAGAGCCAGCACTACAGCTTGGAAGGGCCCTCAACTAGACTCTGTAATAAAAGTTGAGGAGCCCTGAGCCCTGTGACTCAACTGGAAACCCTACTATTAATTCTCAGAAGTTAAGCCTGAATTTTGGAGTGGTCACAAGACAAGTGCAATGTTTTAAGCCTGGGTTTAGGGTGTAATGTTGTAGCCTCCTGAATTGAAAGATATGAGGGTTAATTTTTTCTGTCAACTTGACTGGGCTAAGGGATGGCCATATAGTTGATAAAACATTTCTGGATACACCTGTGAAGGTGTTTCTTGAAGAAATTAGCATTTGAATTGTTCAAATGGGTATAGTAGATGGCCCTGTCCAGTATAGGGCATCATTCAATCTACTGGAGAGAACAAAAAGGTAGAGGAAGAGCTAATTCACTCTCTCTCTCTGCTGGAGCTATATCTTGACACAGAGATAGAGATACAGAGAGATTGAGAGAGAGAGAGAGATCTTATTTGTTCTGCATCCCTGGAGAACCTTAACACAGAAGACAATGCAAATATGAGCATGAGGAAGTCAGAGCTCCTCTGCCTTGCAGGACCCCCACCCATATGAACCAGAGGACCCACAGTGAACTTTCACATGGACTAAGGAAAGCACACAGTAGGTTATCTATTTTACCAAGATAACCTTTGCTCTCTCTACTTAAAAGCCTCCATTCTACCAACTCGCTAACATGCAGAAAACTTGGGTTTCTTCAGCTTGGAAAAGCAGCATTTTACAGAGAAGGAAATAGAGTCTCTAAATCAACGAAATTATGACTAAAGTGGCCTTTGATCAATCACATCATCAGAGATTGAAAAATATGCCATTAGAAATGCTTTCCTGAAAAAATAATCAATTGCAAAATCCCAGCCAATTCCAGCAGGACCAGAACACAGAAAGTATCAGCAGAAGACAGCTGAACAGAGGCTTCCACACCAGAACAGACCTGAGAGTATCATCTTCGACACACTGAGGACTTGCTCTTATCAGGTGCTTAGCATAAAGAGCTAGATTTGCCAGGGGATCCCTGTTGTAGCCTGTATACTATTGCATTTGCCATTATTTATCTAACATAGAGTCAAGTGTATGTAGTTTCATTAGAAAGCATAGATTCGATCATTCTCCTCTAATCATTTTGTCATCTTTCTAAGATCTGAACTAAGAACCTCCCCGTCAAAGTGCTATTGTGTATGGATGGATTCCTGAACAATAAAGTCAAGATTCTGCTACCTAAAATGAGCAGAACCAGATGCACAGCCTCTCTCCCAAAATGCTGTCTGCAGCCTTATTTCTCCTGGGCACACTGGGCTACACTCTCATATTCATCATTTTATTTCTTCCTTACAACAGCCTTGTGAATTATGCTAGAACAAATATTATTAAACTCCCATAAAGAATGGAGAAACTAAGACTCAAAATGGGTGACTTGTCTGAGGTCCCACAATCAGTCCGTGAGGCCTAAAATTCTGGCTTCTATTCAGTCACAAAACCAGCACTTTTCCATCTCATCAGACTTTTTGTAGTTAAGCATGATTTTTAAGTTTTGGGGGAGAGAAAGCATTATATTAAGACTCTTAAGTTCAATAAGCTTATCATCAAACTTGCTTTTTAAAATGGGTGTGATGCAATTGGTCGCAGAGGCTGTAAAAACTCTCCCCGTGGCTTTGAGAGCCTTGTTTACTGCTCATTGATCGCTGTGACAATGCTACCATAAATAACCCCAGATAAATTGCTATGTATAATCACAGAAGACATCCATATGCATGAGTCACCTGTCAGCTCTCCAATCCCATCATTTCCAATACCTGTCAACATGTCATCAAGGACTCTCTGAGTTTGTGACACAAAACTTTCTCAAGAAGTTGAAAATCACGCAGGGCTATACAGATTTGTGGTTGAAGAAAACAAAATAAGAAGTGCTCACTATTTGGGAGGAAGAATGTGTGTGGATTTGGCAGGTGATTCTGAACTGTTCTTTGTCCCACCCCCACAGTGCAAGGATCCAGTCTCAAGGATAGAAATTCAAATCCACTCTTTATTTGTGGTTAAACAATATTCACTGACTCACCATGTGAACCATAGGAGTCAAGGCATAGAATGTTCTTGGAATCCTCTAGAACAAACTACCAAATAGAAGCTTACCTTGGTGTGATATATGTCAGCCACAGCAATTTTTCAGGAAAGGCTTTGGTCGCTTGGGCATGATAGGTTGTGATGGCTCAGTTTAAGATGTTTTAGACTTGAGAGGTCATCAATAATATAAAGGCAGGGAAGAATCAGGTCAGGACGCAAAGGCCAGCTTCCATGTCAGCAAGGGAAGTGGAAGCATTTCCCTAAACCCAGGAACAGAGGATGAGATTCCATCAGTCAAGAGTCAGGAATCAAACAATTCACAGGAAGAGGGAGGCAGGAAAGCAGTAATCCACATGGACAATCCACAGGTAGGGAGAAGCAAGTAATAGAGGTCCCAATAACTAAAAAACTCAAAGCCTGAGGAGGAAAGTGACTCAGTCCATGGCATCAGTAGACATATCATGTTGTAAATCTGATCCTGATACAAGATTTGTCTCATCCAAGGGCCTCTTACATGCTGGCTGCCAAGTCTCAGCACACAGGTGCAAAGAGATGAGTGGCTTCACCTGTCTAGGAGACAGCTTTTGGTGGTTCTGAAAAAGATACACCAAAAATAAATCTCAAATAAGAGTGAGTTTGCATTTTTTATTAATCTAGTAAGTGCATATGAATAAGTGTATATGTCATTTAAATAAGGCTAATAATGCACAAAACTATACCCTGAATCTGTCATGCCTGAAGGAAATAACTATCATGGGTAACAATAATAATGATAGTAATAAAAACATTGCTACATGCCAGATACTTTTTTGTGGAGAACAACAAAATAACCATAGCAAAAATGATTGCTAATTTGATTGAGCAGCTGTTAACCACTAGCCCCTGTTTCTAGGTGCTTTACATGTGATGTCTTTATTACTCTAAATAATTCTCAGTTGGGGGCAGCCTGGGTGGCTTAGCAGTTTAGCACTGCCTTCAGCCCAGGGCCTGATCCTGGGACACCCAGGATCGAGTAGAGTCCCACGTCAGGCTCCCTGGATGGAGCCTGTTTATCCCTCTGCCTGTGTCTCTGTCTCTGTCTCTGTCTCTGTCTCTGTCTCTCTCTCTCTCTCTCTCTCTGTGTGTGTCTCTCATGAATAAATAAATAAAATCTTTTAAAAATAATTCTCAGTTGGGTATGACACATATCTTCATTTCACAGATAAGGGACAGAGGTATTAAGTAATCTTCCCAAGGCCACACAGCTAGTGAGTCTAGATTTGAACCCATGTTTTCCAACCTCAGCAGCCATGCCTATGAGGAAGGACTAGCATGATACTAGATCTTGTGACAGTCAAAGGAAAGGGGAAAAAAAATGTTCTCTTTACACTCCAAAATCTCCCTTCTCAATTCTGATTCCATCTAGCAAATAGCCTAAAATTCTCAACTTCCCCCATAATCATGTCCTTCCTCTGATATCTGAAAATGCTAAGAAAGGAAAAGTGGCAAGGAATTATCATTTACTGTAGCATATGTCATGACTGAGTGCCACATTCTCTGCCTGATACTGAATATATGTGACCCAATTCATCAGGTACCTTTAGAACATTCATTCCTCTGTTCACACTACTCCAAAGCCAGGTGGAAGATCCAAATGTCCCCTTACTAGCAGGCACTGTTGTACAAAGCCAGAGGGCAACCACCAAATCATGCCAAAAGGCATAGCCAGAAAGGTTGGTTTCAGAGATGGGGGTAGATTAGAAATGGAAGGTAGACACAAGAAGAGAACATGTGACTGTCTTGATGATCACTACAAAATATGAGCTCTATAGAAGGTGCCTAGATGCTAAGTGTTTGTAATAGACCTTGGTATGAGCAAGTCAAGGTATTCAAAGAGCCTTGGGTAAAAGACACAAGTTCTTTGAACTGCTGGGCCAAGCTCAGCTTTCCACATTTCTTGTGTGACAAGTATAAAGTTCACTCAAAACTATCTTTCCAACCAGTAACAGATACATGGGGGCAATAATTCCTTGTTTATAATCAGATACCAAAAAAATTTTGAGAAGTATAAAATATATTGAAAAGAAGTGAAGAGTGAATATTATCATGAGCATGAGAGCAGAGGATAGTTAAGTGGCTATTGCCATTCCATCTGTTTACTCTAACCTTTCTCATGAGGGCTTCTCACACATTAAGAAGGGACAAGAAAGCAACCAATTAAACATCTGTCACCACTTTCCATTTACTGTTTAATTTGAAACAACTTTCTATTTCCTTCTAAATGAGAGTTGATTATTCAGGGAAAAGCTGGCTGCTTTGTACATGACTTTGGCTTGGCCCGGACTAGCATCAATCAACCAACACATCAATGCTGAAGCCTGCTGTTTCAAGAAGATGGAAAAGGAACATTTTCACAATGGGTCAGCAAAGCTGCCTGTGTAAGCATTTTTCTCATTGACAGCAAGAAGATTAATGAATACAACCATCTAGGTGGTGCTATCAACACTACATTCAAGCTGATTTTCAAATACTGCTAACCAAGAAGCCAAAGTCACATAATGAAACATAGCTAATGTCTATATAGCAACAGATATATTAGGGATTGTGGGAAATGCTTCATGTTTTACCTGAGTCTTAATTTTGCAGGTCTTCATTATGAGGAGGCTACCCCGACAGCCTTTGTGATACAAGTCTATGACCATTAGCTCTGACCCTTCTTAAGGAGTCCAAAGATTTTTTTCCCACCTCTCCTTTTTTTTTAAGATTTATTTATTTGAGAAAGAGGGTGTGAGCAGGGGAGGGGCAGCAGGAGAAGGATAGAGAATCTCAAGTAGACTCCATGCTGAGTGCAGAGCCTCATGCGGGGCTTGATCTCATGACCCTGAGATCATGATCTGAGTCAAAAATCAAGAGTAGGACACTCAACTTACTGAGCCACGCAGGCACCACACACACATAACTTTCTGCTCCTTTTGCTCCATAATCAATATTTATAACCCGAGAGGTAGTAAGCCAAGTGGCCAGGTCCTTGATGGTATCTAGTTACTCAAAGAATGAATGTAACTCTTTCACTTCCCACCACAACCCTTCATATATTCTTGCCATCAGCCTCATTGAGCTATTCATCTTTGTCTAAACACATCATGTCAGACTATGTCCTTACAAGGACTTTTTTCTTTGTGCACAAAGAACAAAAGTGAGCTCTGGTATCTGTTACTCTTCTTATAAGGACAGCAGTCCTGTTGGACTAGAGCTGCACTTTTATGACCTCATTCAACTATAATTACCTCATTAAAGGCCCTGTTTCCCAGTGCAGTCACACTGGTGTTAAGGCTTCAACATATGAATTTGGGGTTGGGGGGACACAATTCACCTGATAACTCTTATGCACTATCACCAGCCCAAAAAGTTCTTTCCTCCCTTTCCACTGAGAAACATTCCACTCAAGCTTTCAGATTCCACCTAAGGGTTATCCTCTCTAAGAAGCCTGCTCCAATTCCAGTCAAGAGTAGTCTATTCCATTATAGCCCTTATTTTATTCTCCTTTGTATTATTTCTTGTTATTGCTTGTGTGTCTCTCTCTGCTAATATACTGTGAGTTCCTTAGAAACAAGGACTCTGTCCAATTCATCTCATATTGCTCATAACACCTAGTACAACCTTGTGTGTTATAGCCACCCATCCCTTCTGAATCTGCAGCAGCTAACACATGACTAATCAAAGTAGGCACAATAAATAAGAAAAAGTTAATGTTCTCTACTACTGACATTTTCTCTGATTCCACTTTAAATTTTTATTTATTTATGATAGTCACAGAGAGAGGGAGAGAGAGAGAGAGAGGCAGAGACACAGACAGAGGGAGAAGCAGGCTCCATGCACCGGGAGCCCAACGTGGGATTCGATCCCCGATGACCATTGTGGGTCCAGGCTCATTCCCACTACTCCCCTACTTTTCTTTTTGATCCTAGCAGACCAAACGCAACTCCCCAATTTTATGTGATATTTCCCACTATGTTTCTTTAAATACACAGCTCCCTCAGCCAGCAGGGTCATCTTCCACCTTCTCCATCCAGTTACTCATCACCCTTCAAAAATTAGGTTAAGCTATCACCTCATGAAGTAGACTTACAAGATATACCTTTGTACTCCAATAGCACTGTAAGCAGACCCCTACCATGACACTTGCATTGGGTTAAAATTTGGAAAGAAAATAAAGGTTTTCATTGCTGACTGTCTCAACTTTCCTCCTCCAAGTCAGTGGTCTTCATTGAAAACAGAACACACACACAACAGGAACTAAGGAGTCATTTGACTTTATGAATAGAAATTGGATATCATGTTGCAATCACAAATTTGAATTATTCAGAGTACAAGAGAACTTAGGCTCAATTTTTTAAAAATAAAATTACATATTTAGTCATATTAAATACAATTTTCTTACATAAAAAGAGCAGAGACCCTTCTATATAATTCTTTCTGGGTAAAATGAAGAAATAAATGTATGTTAACTGAGAGTCATTCTAACAACACTGAGATGTTTGTGAGACTGTCCTAGCTGCAGCTAATAGTGATGGTCTAAAAATAAGTTTAAAAGCACTAAAATACAGAGTTGCAAGGTAGTCAGGTTTGGGTCACATCTTTCAGACCAAACCAATTATGTACAAGTTTCAGTATGATTGTGAGATCGGCAGCTGTCTCTGCTGACACACGTGGCTCCTTGAACAGGTTCATCAATGTTGCTAAACACTAAGTGATGAGACAGATCACCAATATCCAGGACCTGAAATGTAATCAATACTACAACATAGAAACTAGGCCTATTACATTTCAGCACGGCTGGGTTTAAATGGATAACCACAGAATACAAAAACAGTTCTTCTCTGTACTTTTTTGAGAGAGAGGAAGAAGAAACCCTTAATAAATGGGACAAACTGCAGCTTCACAGGCAAGAACACATTTTGATTGAGCAGCCTCTCTTGGCTCAGGGACTTCAATAGACCTAAGAGCTGAGAGTTAGACTGCAAATATCAGTACGGGCAGAGGAGTGCACAGTAGTGAGGAATGTGGGAGATGGGGTTCTGTTTAAAATTTCCAGCCGACCGAACGCTCATCACTACACACAATCTGCTCAATAAAAATGCACCCAAGAGAAAGCTATTCAAGTGTCATGGGTTTCAGTGTGGATTTAATCACCTAGCAATTCATTTTGGAAAAAAAAAAAAAACTATTAACAACTAATAATTGTTTTTTTTATTTTAATTCTACAAATTAATTTCAAAATAATGTTTGATTGCACTTAACCTAAATTATCTTTCACAAACTGATTTTCTGAGACAGAAGACTAAGAAGCTGATTGCAGAAAATTGTTGACTTCAACTATGATGACTGAAGCAAGCCAGAAAATGATGTTCTAGGAGCAGACAATAGAAATGTTCTCACCGCCTCCACTGTATATGCACAGATAATCACACATCACCTTCCCATGCAAAAAGTAAAAAGATCCATAGGCATATAAAACAAAGATAAATATAAAATGTCAGATTGGGGTGCCTGGGTGGCTCAGTCCATTAAGTGTCTGCCTTCAGCTCAGGTCATGATCTCTGGGTCTTGGAATCGAGTCCCACATCGGGATCCCTATTCAGAGAGGAATCTGCTTCTCCCTCTCCCTCTGCTTCAACCCCTCTACTTGTGCTCTGTCCCTTGCTTTCTCTGTCTCAAATAAATAAACAAAATCTTAAAAATAAATAAATAAATAAATAAATAAATAAATAAATAAATAAATAAATAAAAATACAATAAAATGTCAGGATTGGTTTTTGTATACAATTTGGTTTTCTTATTTAAGTCTCACTGCTTTGTAATTATAGTAAGTATACCTTGAATTACAAATCTTAATACCAAAACAACCTTATAGCAACATGAACTATAGACTTTCATCGAGGTTGACTCAAGTGATCCTTAAAACATTATCCTCAAATATTATTATCCCTAATTTCAGCTGAAAAAGCAAAGTTCAATAAAGGTCAAGTGGTTTACCCAAATTCCTGCAACTGATAAAGTCTGAGCCAGGGCTTTGCCAAGAAATCTAATCCCAGCCCTTTTTCCAGTGCACCACTGCTGCCTCCATATATCTATGTCTATCCAACAACATCTGCATGACTGGTAGTATGAATCCATCCCTTCAATAAATATTTATTGATCATCTACTAAATGCTCAGCACTATGTTAAATCCTGGGTATTCAAAGATGAGTCAGATAACCTCACTGAACTAACTTTTTAAGGGGCACCTGGGTGGCTCAGTTGGTTAAGCATCTGACTCAGTTTCGGCTCAGGTGGTGATCTCATGGGTCATGAGATAGAACCACACATCAGGCTCTAACATAAGCAGGGGGTCTTCTTGAAGATTCTCTTCCTCTTCCCCTCCCCCTACTCACCCATGTGCTCTGTCTCTCTCTCTCTCAAATAAATAAATAAATCTTAAAAAAAATAAGAGCTAACTCTTTTTTGGTATTTCCCATGTGACAGGCAGTGTTCTAAGCATCTTACAAGAATTAATTCAATTTAGCCTCATAAAAACTCTGAGTTTTCATAGTATCTCCAGATGCAGACAAGAAAACTAAGGCAAAACCAAACTTACAGAAAGAGCAATAAATAGAAAAAGTGTCAAAGAAATTCCAAGACAGTAAATCCTAGTTGAGCTAAGCTATAGAAGATGATCTGGGCCATGAAAGAAAGGTGGAAAGATGGACGTTCCAGGCAAAAGGCATATCATGAAAAAAGTTGGCAAGGCTCAAGAGCTACACTGTCTCCTTAAATGTGTCACCTGCTCTTTGACCTCCCTATCTTCATGTTATTCCTTTAGCTAGAATTATCCTCTCCCTCAACCAATCTAATATATTCATCAGGACTAAGTGGTTAATTGGATATGGTTGGGAAAAAGAAGAAAGTCAAGGATGACTGCAATATATTGGACTGAAACAACAGGGAGAATAGAGCTGCTATCACTCGAAATGAAAACTCATGGAAGGAACAGTTTGAAGAGGAAGATGAGGGAAACTGCAAAAAAGAGAAGCCAATGCTACACACCCTACACCGGCAGCATCTGTCTAGAGAAAGACGTCTTTTTCTAATTTGAAAAAGCAGATGTTATGGCAATGCTAAGAAAAATCAAAAGTTTGGTTTCAGGCATGTTAAGGGATTTGTTAGACATCCAAGCAAATTGGTCAAGTAAGCAGTTGAATAAACAAATCTGGAGTTCCCTGAACAGGACCAGAAAGGAAATATAACTTGGGAGTTGCAAATTTAACTATACTGTTGGAAACCATGAGACTGGATAAGTTCATCAATAGAGAGGGGAAAAAAATGAAGGAGAGAGCCAAGGACTGAGGTCCAGAGTATCCAATGTTAAGAGCTTAGGCTGAAGAGAAAGAACAAACAGTGGGGAGTAGGAGGAAACTTGGGAGGTACCCTGGGGAATAAAGTAATATCAAGTACTGCTGAGAGATAAAGTAAGGTAAGGACTGAGCTGTGACCCCTGGAGTTAAAATCCAGCCATCATCCATGACTTTAATAAGACGAGTTCTGGTGAAATAATAGGGCAGAAAGCTTGATGGGATGAGTTAAGAGAGAATGGGAGTAGTTGCCAGCTGTTGTGTTAACCAACATGATGTTGATTTGTTTTAAGTTGGGAGAAACAGTTGCATGTCTGTATGCTAATGGAAACTATCTAGAGAAAGGCAAAATGATGATGCAGGAGAAAGGACAGAATTAATAGAGCAATGACCTTGAGTAGATAATAAAGAATGAGATCTAGTGCACAATGTGGGATGATTGCTGCAGCTAACCATTCCTCCATAATAATAGGAGAAAATGCGTGCACAGGGGCCCTGATGCAAGTAGGCAAGTGGAAGTTGGGAACTGGGAATTGTTGAATGTCCATTCCAATTGTTTTATTTTCTTGGGGAAACAGGAGGGAAAGTCACCTGTTGAGAATGAGAACTGCAAAATGGTGCGAGCATTATCGACAAAAAATTAAAGTCTGGTACAAAAAAAGGAGTCATCAAGGATATTAAACAACAGAAATTTTCATACACTACTGATGGGCATGAAAATTGGTAGGACCAATGTGACATTCAGGAAAGGCAAAGATGTACATATCCTATGACCTAGCAATGCCATTCCTAGGTATTTATCTTACAGAAATGTGTGTGCCTATAATTGTGATCCAATACAAGAAAAATTATGGCATGATTCCTCTTATAGTAGGTGGAATTTTTAGAATCATTTAAAAAAAAAAAGAAACAATAACTAATCATCAAAAGAGTGTCTGCCATTAGGAGGAAGGAAGGGATCTGTGATCATGAATGAGCATACTGAATGATTCTCAATTACTAGTAGTGTCCTATTTCTTAACCCAGACAATTTGTTCAACTGTACAAAGAGGTTCTATGCACTTTTATATACTGTTCAATTTCAACATTTAAAAAATGGATTCTACTATATTTCTCCAAAGAGTTTTATTTTTGTTTATTTGACAAAAAAGTTAACTAGGCTGATCTCAAACGCAGGAATCTCCTCAGTTCAGTTCTTTTAGGCTTGGCCAGGAAGTGTGGAGTCTTGCTATATATGTGTCTTTCAGGTATTTGGGCAACTGATAGAAAGAATTTAGGCTCCCTCCCTGTGACTCTCTCTTTTCAAGGATTCCCCCTTTACATTTCAACTGTTGTGCTTGCCTCAAACTCTATACTAAGCAAGGCTGTGGGTTTTCTACCCATGTTTTGGTTTCCTAATGTGACAACTGGGACTTACCTTCAGGCTAAAACCTGTAAGTAATTGGAAGCCCACTCAGTACTGCTCTTTTCCTCCAAATGTTCACATAAAATACACACATTATGTGCCCACTTCATTTTGCTTTCTGATGCCTTCAGATGGTTGTGTTTTTTATTTTATGCAAAGTTTACAGTTATTTGTGGAAGGATTATTCTGAGAAAAGTTACTAAGCAATTACCAAAAGCAGAAACTAGCACTTGCTATGAAAATCCAGGCATTTTGTGTCTATTGCTTCTAGCAGTAGTGGTATTATTCAGTCGAGATAGAAACTCAATGAAATATTTTCTTCTCTCTGTGCTTCCTTGTATTATTCTTCCTTCCCTGGGACTGTAAGATTCAACCTCACTGTTTAATTTTAATGCTGCAAGGGCTAAAGATAATAAGGAAGGGTAAAAGGACATAGATAAATATTTTGAAATATCCCTCTATACATGCAAATGTACCAGGGAAGAGGTAACATATTAAAATTATCATTTGCACAAATTAGGTTGTTGGTCTAGGAGGTCTTGAAGAAGGATATGCAACAGGAAAAGAGTACAAAAGGGGGAAAAATCACCTAGAGCTCCTAAGAGACAGAGCTGAATGAGGCCCTCTAGTTAGGTCTGAGTTGTGAAGAAAAGGCTGACATCTAGTAGATGAAGGAAGTGCTCCAAAGACAGTATAGAGGCAAGAAAATGGACCATCCCTAAATTTTAGATTTATGGCCTCATGACATTTTAAGCCTAAAAGATGCTTATCAGTTCATCTAAATCCAAAAAACGTATGTCAGAAACAGGGAAACTGAGTCTCACACTTTGCCTGGTTCATAATTGAGTCAAGGTGCCTAGTACCCTCAGCCAAGTTTCAGTGCTGTCTTCTTTTTAACAGCCTGGGACCTGTTCACATTTGTGCTTTGATTAATCAATGTTGTGTATGATGGCTTTAGGTCTGAGCCACTCAATTCATTCTTAAACATGCTAGAGAATTCCAATATAGAGCTTTTTGTTCCTTCTCTGTATATCTTGGAGTCTTAATCACAGCAGAGTGAATTGAGGCTTTTTTATGATTGCATAGAATACACTAGGCTCTAACTCTCTTTTCTAATTATGAGAAAGCCATGTGGCCTCTTATGGATTGCTTGGTATAGTGTCCAGGTATAGATGGCTCATGGGATTTTACAAAGATTAATTCAGATTAGCTCATAAGTTTATTGAAGGAGGTATCTATTAGGTGTTCTTGTCAGTCTGTGTGACTGCTATTGACAATAATAAAATGATATGAGTTTCAAACTCCCCTGTCCCATGCTGCCTTCAGATTTAATCATTAGTCAGAATCTGCATTCTTCCCTAAGGTATCTTTTTATTATCTCAAATAAGAATGACAAGTTGAGATCAGTGAATTTAAGAAACTTTATTTTAAATACTATCTCTGCTTCCACAGTATCCTCTCTTCTCAATATCTGGGTTATAAAAAATTAACATCTCCTGGGCAAATCAATATACATCAACATTATTATAATTGTCTTTTTATTCAAAAGATAGTATATGCTTCTAATGATAGCAGTAGCCAAGTGAAGAGAGAGTAACCCATTGTTCACAACCCAAGATCAAAAGTCACTCTATGGTTTCTTTTAAAATGATGCACTAGGGTAGCCTGGGTGGCTCAGCAGTTTAGCGCCACCTTCGGCCCAGGGTATGATCCTGGAGACCTGGGTTCGAGTCCCATGTTGGGCTCCCTGCATGGACCCTGCTTCTCCCTCTACCTGTGTCTCTGCCTCTCTCTATCTCTCTCTCTGTCTCTCATGAATAAATAAATAAAATATTTTTTAAAAATAAAAATAAAAAATAAAAATAAAATGATGCACTATATCCCTCTGCCCTCCTCCAACGAATAAGAGCCTGAAGAATAATTTAACAAATAATCCCAAAGTATTTTGTGTAATCAAAGTGTGATTCTAGGTTTGAGGGAGAATAAGCATAGGTAATAGACCTTGTTTTTAGTTCCTTCTCTTAAATAAAAAATAGAAATGTTAATATTCTTTTAAAATATACAAATATTGAGATGCCTGGGTGGCTCACTTCATAAGCATCCAACTTTTGGTTCCCACTCAGGTTGTGATCTTGGGGTCATGAGATTGAGCCCTGTGTCTGGCTCCTTTCTCAGCACAGAGTCTGCTTAAGATTCTCTCTCCCTCTCCCTCTGCCCCTCCTGCTTATACATGCTCTCATTCTCTCTCTCTCTCAAATAAATAAATTGTTTTTAAAAATGTACAAATATTTACCATATTGTTTTTGAGACCATAACTGTATAGCCCAAAGGCAATTTAAAATTTAGCACTTGGAAATAACAAAAACAGCAACCATTTGTTCAGCAACTACTATGTGTAGAGTCAAAGAGTAAAAACCATGTTATGCTGAACCCACTGGGGACTTTCAAGTCTCTTCTAATACCCTAGGGATCACTTACCTTTTTTTTTCTGGTTTAATATTAAAATCCTCTCTAAGAATATTTTCTCCAGTCCCAGATTACTGCTGTTAGTTACAGTGAAAATCCAAGTAAATTTCACATCTATAATCAGAATTCATATATAAATATTGATCATTCTTTTTAAGATTTTATTTATGAGAGAGAGAGTGCATGAGAGTGGGGAGAGGTGGAAGGAGAGGGAGAAAGTCTGAAGCAGTCTCTGGCACAAGCACAGAGCCACATATGGGACTCCTTCCCACAACCCAAAGATCACAATGTGAGCCAAAACCAAGAGTCAGACAATTAACTGACTGAGCCACCCAGACACCCTTAGATCTTGATCATTTTTAAACATAAGATAAATTATTATTTCCCAAAAACTACCGAAGTAAATATACTAGAGAATAAATTCTATCTGATTAAGCAAATTTACAGAATCAATTACAACAAGCTCCCACTAGGCTTGGAGATAACACCTCAGACACTGCTGTCAGGGGCCCATGCCAGGGCCCTTATCAGTATCAGTGATGAGCACCAACAACCAGCAGCAGAAAGGGGAAGTGAAAGACACATCCTTTTAACTCTTTCACAACACTTCCTTGACTATACTAGATTTTTCCCACCATGGCTCTGACAGTTATAGGAGTCTATCTCCAATAACCTGGAGAAGATAAATAATGCCAGCTCCCTTTACTCTCCAGACAACTTTATTTAAATATAATTGGTGTATAATATTAATGAACACATTTTTACCAATTTTTTTTATTATTATCTAAAGGCTAACTCAGAAACCTGCTCTCTCACTAATCATTGAATGTACTTTCTATAGGCAAATATTTGGGAGCCTGCAGGTGTCAAGCAGCATAGAAAAGCAGGATCAAACTAGACAAAGAAGGGATGAGTACTCCAGGCTGAGGAAGATTTGTGCATAGTTTTTCTCATGCCAACCAAGAACATCCTTGGCTGTTTAGGTGCCTCTAACCATTCAGCAATACTGATCCATCCGGCCTTGAGTGGTCTTACCTCTGTTAATCCTTATGCATTAGAGAGAGACTCCGTATCAAGAAAAATAGATTCCAGTGTAAAAGGACTTATTTCAGTGGGAGCTTGTAATTCAGCCCAGGTTATTGCTAATCATTAAAAATGAACCCATCGAGCTAATCTTCAAGAAAAAAAAAATGTGAAAACCACATTATGGTTGTCAGTGTGGTAGTACAAGATTTTCATATGGAAAATGCATTTCTGTAATATAATAAGTCAATTATACCTCGGCTAAAAAAGGAAAAGAAAATGCCTTTTTGCATACATGCCTCAGTGGAGTTAATAGTATAAATGACAGGTGAAATTAGTGGTATCAATACAGTTTTTAAGATGAATTATATTTCATATAATTTTCAAGGATTTTTTTTTTTTTTAGAAATTCTAATATCCCCTGCTTCTAAAAATGCCTGAATAGATAGACTGTCACCACTAAGATACAAGTAATTTTTGGCCTTATGGTGCTTTAGCAACAAAACCAAAACCTTTTTTTTTTTTTTTTTTTAATAAGAAAGAGACATTTGGGCAGCCCGGGTGGCTCAGCGGTTTAGTGCTGCCTTTGGCCGTGGGTGTGATACTGGAGACCCCTGCATGGAGCCTGCCTCTCCCTCTGCCTGTGTCTCTGCCTGTGTCTCTGCCTCTCTCTCTCTCTCTCTCTCTCTCTCTTTGTCTCTCATGAATAAATAAATAAAATCTTTAAAAAATAATAAAAGAAAGAGAGAGTTGGAGGGCAGAGGGCAAGAGAGACCCTCAGGCAGGCTCCATGCTCAGTGCTGCTTATAGGGCTCAACCTTACAAACCTGAGTTTATGAACTGAGTCAAAATCAAGAGGTAAGAGCTTAACCAATAAGCCACCCAGGTACCCAAAAAATACATTTTTTTATGTATCATGATTCTTTGAGTTCTTTACTAAACAAATACATCTTGAAACAAAATGAAAAATAAAAGCTGAGAGCCATACATGGTTAGATTGGAAGAGAACACACTTGCTTGTAGTTTAGCAGTATAATTATGTTTTTAATATACAGTATGTTCCTGAGGGTTTTACTTCAGAAATAATCTTCTGTGAGTCAATCTCAAACATGTATACATAATGTATGATTAATGCAAAAATCATAATGTATGATTTAAACAAAGTAAATTAATTTATTCCTTTCTATAAATGAGTCTTTATATTATTCTACAAAAGGTATTATGAGTGCAATATTTAATATTAAAGCTGAAATATAAAAATTAAGTGCAAGACTATCTCAAACACATTCCCTTAAGAGTAATTAAAAAGAAAAATATAATAACCAAATGAAGATGATATCAAGTAAGATTACAAGCATCCTGGTGAAAAAATAAAGAATGTTACCTTATTTCAGATAGAGACAAAAATATGTGCAGAGTTTAGCTCTTCCTACTACACTTTTCTAAAAACAACTGAAAAGAAGAAGGGAAGTAGGAAACTTCTAGGAGACCCACCCTAGCCAGGCATTTCGGTGGGCTCTGGAGATTCAGCAAGGAAAAAAGCAAATATATCCACTGCCCTTATGAAATTTACATGAGAGAGAAAAAGGAGAATTGAGAAAACACAATATTACAAATAGTGAAGAAGCAATCAAGTAACATGAAAAAGAAAAATGAGAAGCTCTACTTTAGTAACATCAGTACCAACTCACCACCATTTCCCAAAGATAACTACAGAGACTTGTTGTTGTTGTTGTTGCTTTAATGTTTTTATTAGTTGCTATAGTGGATGAAAAAATAAGTAAATGACAGTATCAAAATTTTAGTGAAACTTTACCTATGTCTTATGATCACTGTCTTTGGACCATAAGTTTGTGATTCCTTTTTCTTCTGTTGTAATGAAACCAGAGTGTTTACTTTATAATGGAAAAATGTTTATGAAGAATAATAATCCATTTCAAGGATGACTTTTATGTAAGTTTAACTCAGTGATGGTACCACACAGAATGCATGGCCCTTGGCCCAGCCAACATGGAAAATATGAATGGACATATATAATCTGGTTGCAGTTTTCAATCTGGTCTTTAACCACCAGTTCCAGGCTCCATAAAATTGACTTAGTAGAAACAGATATTGATCATGAAGACAGCTAAAGCAAAGAGATAAACTCTATCCATTTCTCCTCATTTTCCCAACAGCTTCTCAAGGTCAAGGAACATGTCTACCTCATTCTGTAAATCTTCATTAGGTCTAGGACAGAGCCATCTACAAAGGGAGACTTCCAGGTGCCCTTGAGGCAAGAGAAGATATTAAAGGAATTTAGTGAGCCACTTTTACTGAAAGGAAGCACAGCATCATGAAACAGTGAATAGGTAAATCTGACGCACATGTAAGAAAGCAGAAGAAATGAGATTGGAATTGTGGGTTGGGGGCAGCCTGAGGAAGGCTGGAAAATCAGGTCAGAGAGCTGGAATTCTGTAAGAAATGAAAAATCATTAAAGAGAATTCCAGACACATTTCTCTTCTAGGAAACTACAGGACACTTGGGAGGGAAGAGAGGCAGAATTTAGGGAATATATCAGAATGTGATTAAAGAAAGAGGAAAGGAATAAGAGCCAAGAGTATGATGGTAATGGAATCAGAATAATTAATGGTAGGAAGGAATAAGAGGAAAGAGAGGGAACCAAAGAATACTATAAGGTTCTCACTCATTTGGCTGAAAAAATAATGGTGTATCTAGGGAATCTCAAAGAAATCAGGGATTAAATTTGGAAAGAAACTGAATAGTTTGGTTATAAGCATGCTGAGTTTAATATTTGGCATATTAAAGATGTGAATGAAAATATTCAATCAAAAATTTATTTATTTGGATCTGCCAAATAATCTGCCATGTGTTTTAAATAAGATTGAATTGGGGTATGTGGGTGACTCAGCTGGTTAGGCATCCAACTTTTGATTTCAGCTCAGGTCATGATCTCAGGGTGGCAAAATTGAGTCCACGTCAGGCTCCAAATAGGCATGGAGCCTGCTTAAGATTCTTTCCCTTTCCCTCTGCCCTTCCCTACCCTATGTATACATAATGTATGTATTTTTTTTTCAAAGAAGAGAAAAGAGAAGGCAATGAAGGAAAATAAATTATGTAAGAAAGTAAGTCAGATGAGGTGGAAGATGTAATTTCTGTTATAAAAATCAAAGAAGGTCTTCTAAATGAGTGACATCTGACCTAAAGCCTGGTACATGAGTTGGAGGAAACCAGGGGAGAGAGATTTGCAGACGGAGGATGACATCTGCAAACACCCTAAACCAGGAAAGTGTTTGCCACCTTTGAGGACCAGGGATAAGTGGCCAGGTGATCAGGTCAGAACAAGCAAAAGGAACAGGGCACAACATTAGATTGAAATAGTAAACATTTCATAGATGAAGAAATTGAAGCTCAGAGTGGTTAAGTAACATACCCAAGCTTCCCCAGCTGGAAAGAGTCAGTTTCTGACCTCCCCCCCACCCCCGCCCCATCAGTTTGACTCAAAGCCTATATTCCTAATGAGTCCAGTAGGCTCCCCAAACCTGCTCTGAAGAGTCACCTGACTGCTTGTTAATGTACAGATCCCTAGGACTACCTCCCAATTTCAGAAACCTATAGGAGGAGGATCAGATGGAGCCCCCCATAAAAGAGACTGTACATACAAATTGGCTAATTTTAGGAGAATTTAATAAAGGAACTGTATGAGTTGCCTGGGGCTGCCATAACAAAGTATCACAAACCAGGTGGCTTAACCAACAGAAATGTATTGTCTCATGTTCTGGAGGCTGGAAGGGAAATTCCTTCTGAGCTGTGGGATCTGTTCCATGCCTCTGTCCAGCCGCTCGTGGCTTGCTGGCCATCTTTGATGTTCCTTGGCTTATAGATGCATCACTCGAATTTCTAACTTCATCTTCACATGACATTCTCCCTGCATGTATGTCTCTGGGTCCAAATTTTTCTTTGCTGTAAAGACACCAGGCACATTGGAGTAAGGCCCACCCTTAACAACCTCAGCTAACTTGATCATCTGTGAAGACCCTGTTTCCAAAGACCTTCCAAATTTCCAAAAGTCACACATTCACAGGTTATAGGGTTAGGACTTTTAATGACTTTGAGGAGATACAAATCAACCCATAACTTTTTTCCACAAAGATGTGGCAGGGAAAGCACAACGGATAGTGCCATACCCCAGACTAGCCTCAGCCATTACCTACCAGCCCTCACTGAGGCCTGTAGGAAGGAAGTACCCCAACTTCCCTCCTTCCAGTCTCTTACTGACTGAACCCAACCAGAAGCCAGAAGGGAGAGGGGCCCAGTAAAATGTTAATAGAGGACACCCTCCTGGGATGTGGAGCTAAATGGAGAAGAGCCAAAGAAAGTGGTCCAGAGAGGCAAACACAAACTATCTAGCCAGAATGTCCTGAAAACCTTTAAAATCAGACTCCAGAAAATTCTTAGGCTCAAGTGTAGTTTAGGAAATGTGATGCCATATTAAAATGGCTAGAAAGGGGATCCCTGGGTGGTTCAGTGGTTGAGCGTCTGCCTTTGGCTCAGGTCATGATCCCAGGGTCCTGAGATCAAGTACTGCATCGGGCTCCCCAAGGGGAGCTTGCTTCTCCCTCTGCCTATGTCTCTGCCTCTCTCTGTGTGTCTCTCATGAATAAATAAATGAAATCTTTAAAAATAAAAAAACAAAGTAAAATAAAATAAAATGGCTAGAAAGACAAGATCTTGAATATCAATGACTCTTACATATATAACCTAGGACTTCTTTCATTTTTTTTTATGGAGAACTTTGAACTACTTAATAAGAAAGACATATACTAATTGCATTTGAGGTAAGAAAGATATATAGATAGATATAGATATATAGATATAGATATAGATTTTTTTTTTTACTTTAACAACCTGCAGCTTGGAAATAACATCCCAATTCTTGAACCTTAAGCCTGGGTGATTTGGGAGATGAAGAAGTCAGTTATCACAATCGGACCAAACCTGCCCTGGCACCTCACTGTCTGTGACAGTCTCATTCCTCTGTGATCTTGGCTCACGGAAACTGTGACTTAATTGAGAAAGCCTGGAGCCTCGATGCAACTCACACATGTATAAAACACCACCGTGAAAGAGCAGAAGGAAAGCTACAACAGCATGCCTATCTTTCTCAAAGTAAGGAAGCCCTTATCGCCAAAATCTTGTCTGCTTCCCCTGCTTCAGAACATACAAAACATGCAAAGGCTGAACCAAAGATGATGTCTGTGAGTTCAGCGTCTTAATTCTGTGAATTAATTTGGTTTTCACATATGGGTTGTTTTTCTAGAATACAGGATTACTACATTATGAAATGCTAATTGTTTTTGCTATCCTGCATGACCTGCCTGGAAGATGAGATGCAAATTAAGACATAATGTAATTATGGCTGCTCTCACCCTATTCAAATGTATTCTTCTTCTCCAACAGGTTCAGGTATGTGACTTTTTTTGTTTAGCTTCCAGCCTCCTACTCTATCTCCTACCTTTTGTCACCCATGGACTCTACCCTGTTGAAATGCCTAACATCATCATAAGATAGGAAGGCATTTGGATTTAAACAAACATTCAGAACTTCTGCATCCAAATAAAGTCTTGTCTTTCTAAAGAAGCACCTTGGAAGGCTAAATAGTCCACACAGCAGCATTTTGATACCAGTGAACTCTCATTAAAATATTATATAAGAAAAACCACTATATCAAACACTGTATCAAAAATACTATATGGGAGAGACGCCTAGGTAGTTCAGTGGTGGAGCCACATGATCCTGGAGTCCCGGGATTGAGTCCCACATCAGGCTTCCCCAGGGAGCCTGTTTCTCCCTCTGCCTGTGTCTCTGCCTCTCTCTGTGTGTCTCTCATGAATAAATAAATAAAATCTAAAAACAAAAAACAAAACAAAGCAAAACAAAATACTATATGGAAGGCATGTGCTGACAGGGCTGAA
Organism: Canis lupus dingo; assembly: GCF_003254725.2. Lineage (NCBI taxonomy): Eukaryota > Metazoa > Chordata > Mammalia > Carnivora > Canidae > Canis > Canis lupus. Next base: position 17,237,638 of record NC_064250.1, read on the forward strand.
TGGTGCCTTATTGCTCATGGAAAGTTTACAGAGGCAGAAACCTCTCTTCTCTTCCACCAGCTGTTAAAGCTTTCTCTTAGACTCTTTGCCAGCTGCCCACTCTGATTTCAGCCCATTATCTTACCAGGACAGAACTAAATACCTCACTGATGGAAACTTTCCCCTCTCCCACCACCCCAATCAAAAAGAAAGAAAGACACAGAGTGGGGGAGGGAAGAAAATGAAAGAAAAGAAATCTAAGAATGATAAACGTCTTCAGCAAAGTATCTGAAAATCTCTCAATAAGGCATGAGGCAGGGAAAAATGTTACAGAGTGTGAGTCATTTACGATAGCAAATACTTGAAGTTGGTGAAGTGTTCAACCACAGGGGATTGGTTAAATATTTTATAGACTATCCACACAATGAAATAGTTTGCTGTGACTTAAACCTATGGTATATAGACCTGTTTTCACTGACATGGAAACTTGTTAGGTAAGAAGAAAAGCAGGTTACAGAACTAGAAGTATAATGTGATCTCATTTTTAAAATATTATATCTGCATGTATCTTTGAATATGTGTGTATGTGTACACAGAGAAAAAGACAAAGAGGAGAAAGGAAAGATTTGATTAAACACCAAGATGTAAATGGATATTTTTGAGAGATAACAATTATGGATGATTTATTTCTTTTTGCTTATTTCTATTTTCTGATGTTTCTACAAGAACTATGACTTACATGGATAAAAAGTAAAGAGAACTGCCAAGAAGAAAACTGAATAGCTGTGGCTGAAGATCATTTAAGTAGTGACCCAGCATTTACCTTTTTTTTTTTTTTTTTTTTTACTTCATCACTTATTAAAAGCAGGTGATAGGGGCACTTTGGTGGCTCAATCAAAAATCTGCCTTCTGTTCAGGTCATGATCCCAGGAGCTTGGGACCCAGCCCAAGTCAAGCTCCCTGCTCCATCCTCCCTCTCTTTCTCTCTATTTCTCTCTCTCTCTGTGTCTCCCTCAAATAAATTTTTTTAAAAATCTTTAAAACAATAAATAGGTAAAAAATATAAGCAGGCAATAATATTATTATGCTATAAATAAACACAGTAATAAGATTTAGATACAATTCTCCAGAGTCCACATCTAGTGCTCTTTTAAAGTCATCAGTCTTTCCATCTCCAACATGTATTAAATGAAAAAGCAAAATCAAGAGGCAGAAGATGTAGAGTATGCAACCAATTGTTCACAAAAGAACAGCAAATAAAGAAGATACATTTGATTAGCGCATGTGTGCCTTCAAGTTATCTGAAGGGTAAATAGGAGAGCTGTGACAGTGTCACCTGTGAAGAATCCAACTGAGCTGAGGGAGCACAGAGATAAACCTCCTCATATTTTTTGTTTGAAACCTGTGAGTGGATTACCCTAGTCCAAAATGAAATTTTTAGTTAGTCTTTTATAGTTCTCTTTTTCTTTCTCTTTTTTTTTTGGGTGACTTATCTTTTTCATAGTGTATTCTCAGAATTATACCTAAGTGATTTGTTTGAGGGCTTAGTCTTGATTTAATATCAATTCTATTCAAACCTCCATCTGCATGATTTTTTTTTTTTTTTTTTTTTTGCCATATCTACTTGGTCTCTTTTCAAATGTGAAAAGGAAAATGACCTGGGTAGAAGGAGACAGCCATATATTTCACATACTTTCACCCCATCCTCCTTAATGATAGGTTTACCAAGGTCAAATAGAAAATAAACCACAGTTGAGAGTTTGAAGCTAACAGGCATGTACGAGGCACATGTTCTCATTCATCGCTTTATTTTGGATTCAATATTAACTTCTCTTGGATGACAATGCTGCCTCCATTATTTCCCCATTAACACGGTGCACCCAAGGGGAACATCTGCCCAACACTAATGAGCTATTCACAGGAGCAACAAGAACAGAGTACGCTGGAGCCAAGGTAAAACAATTAGAGGGAAAGGAAGACTGTTGGCTCCTGACCTAAATTGAATTGCTTTTAAGAGACAGAAGCAGATTTTTAATTATGTAATCCCTTTGTTTCTCATTTCCTTTCAAACTTAAAGGTCAAATTCCCCTTTCAAATGCTCAGGGCCAGATCTGATATTATTGTGTCTGAGACGGGCTGCACTGAAGCCACAAGAGGTGCCCTGTTTAACCCAGATGGAGGCAAAGTGCTTTTGTTTTCTCTTTGCTATCGTCTGAACTACTCTTTGGAAGAATTAGTAACTGCTGTCTTTCTCCCTTTGCATTTCATTTTTCTCTCCAAAGAGTATTCTAAGAGAAATCGAACCTACCTTTACCAAGAAAAAGAACCGAAGACATGAAGATCTAGGATTAAGAGGAAGTCTAGTTAACTTCCACTTTTGCAAGACTTGACTTGACTTTGAAATTGCTTTAATCTATGCCTCCGTTGCTCACATCTGATTGTTTGCATTTCAAAAATGGAAGAGACTTTTCTTCTCTCACTCTTTCCCTGGGCCCTTCTTACTCTCCCTTCGCCAGGGCCTCTCCTCCTCCATCCTCCTAAGCCCAGGTAGGTCCATCACATCCACATCTTCCAGTTGCATCAACTATCTCTAATCTTGCTGTTCTCCAACTTCCTGCATCTTACTGTCTGTCCACCACCCTGGCCTACATCAGCTTGTCTTTCACTGGCAAGAAATCTAATAAGTGGGTAGCACTGGTTCCTGTGAAAGGAAAAAGAAGGAATTGAGGGCCAGCTGTGTCCAGAGGTTCAGTGTCATCAGGATCTCTGCATCTCTCCATCTCTTGGGCTCTGCTGTCCCTCTGTGCAGTTTCTTTCCCTGGCAAAAAAAAAAAAAAAAAAAAAAAAATTGTTTAAAGATAAAAAGGAAATTTGGCGATTTTAACATTTTCACTTGAAGATTGACTTTTTAAGAGGTATAACCAGTTGAGGTTACAATGTTATGGTACTTGAGTGTACTAAAGTCTTTCAAATCTGTTCTCTCTGGGGTGCCTGGGTGGCTCATTGGGTTAAGCATCTGACTCTTGGTGTCAGCTCAGGTCATGATCTCAGGGTTGTGGGATCAAGCCCCACCTTGGGCTCTGCACTCAGTGCAGAGTCTGCTTCAGATTCTCTCTCCCTCTGTGTCCCACTCATTCTCTTTGTCTCCCTCCCTTTCTTTATTTATTTATAAATAAATAAAATCTTTTTTTAAAAATCTGTTCTCTCAATTTGAGGGCTTACAAAAACCGTTTAACGATGTTTACTGGAGCTTTCTATAATTGTAGCCATGGAGGCTCCATACCAGCAAACAACCTTCTACAGATTTAAAAGCCATGTCTCTAAGCATACTGTCAAGTTACTAATGAACATATGGTTAATTTAGCTAACAGTCACATTACCATGTATTCAGCCTCAAATTGATAAATATGCAGTTAACCCAGGGGGGCTTTTCTAAATCATGTATTAATTCAGTCAACGTTTGAGTATTTACTATGTTCAACTTTGGATAACAATAACAATGAATATTTTACTTATTCCACAAAGGAATTAAAGTAGCTTAAAAAAATTATATGATATTCTAAAATGCTTATTTTGTTTTAAGAATGGTCATTTTTGTGTCATTAGGTCATTTAATTCTCCCAACTTGGTGAGTTAGTTAGGAAAATTTTTATTATTGTGGAAACTTCACTACAAGGAAACAGAGAGGTTTGAAGAATCAGAACTTAAATCTAAATCCTTTGGCTCTAATTGCTTGTTTTCTTTCCAGGACACTTACTCAAAGTCAGAGTACCAGATATCTAATGATATGCCTGACATTTTTAAACACACACGAAGACAATTATAGAATAGTGAGACTATCGATAGCTTGGCAAGAACAGAATTTTAACCTGAAAATCCTATCTGGTGAGGATTTTAAGAAGAGAAGATGACCTTAGTTGCTATGCCTTTGGCAAACACCAATAACAGAAATGCAGGCATCAGCCCTGCAGAAGATACAAATGCATGTACCCTAAAGGCAGACCAGTCCTAAGGTAACACATTGTCTTATCTCTGCTCTGTTTGCCTAGCTTTGTCCTCTTTGCTCTTGCTGTACATGTCCATGTTTCTTTTCCTCCTGAGCCTAACAAACCATAAAGTATCTGAGGAATGGTGGTATCCTAGAAAGATTCTAAAGTGAAGTACTCATTCAGAAAGGACATCAAATATCCTAGGTGTGGAGTATGAGCCATCACAGAGTTTAATGACTGTTGAAACACACAGCCCACCATGTTGCTTCTAGGGAAACTTTTACCCATCTCTCAAGAATCCACCTCATTCACCATGCATCCATAACTTTGCCTCAGCACTCTATCCCCACATAGAATTCTCTTAGCACAGATTTAACAATTATATAAGGACCTAATATCTGTAATTCAGTGTTATTTATCAGTAATTGTATATTAACCCTATCTCCAACTAGAATGTAACCACCTTTTTTAAGATTTATTATTGAGGGAAGGAGGGATAAAGGGAGAGAGTCTTCAAGCTCACTCCCCATTGAGTGCAGACTCCTATGCCAGGCTTCATTTCATGACCCATGAGATCATGACCTGAGCTGAAACCAACAGTAAGATGCTTAACCAAGTGAGCCACCTGGGTGTCCTAGAATGTAACATTTTGACATCATTTTGCTTCCTTGAAACCTGGCCCCTTTGTCAATATCTACCACAGCAATAGTCATAGTGACAGTCTATTACATCAGTGGTTTACAGTGAACCACAACATCCAATATTCAGACATTTGTGTGCTTCCCTCCCCACTTAGTTAGGGTATACTATGTGACTGATTTTAATCATAGAATCAGAAGACTGTCAATCCGCAGTCTAAGCCTTGACAAGATCTGAAACTTCTGCTTTTGAACCTGTGGGAGTTCTAAGTTACTGTATAAGAAGTTGGGGGATCCCTGGGTGGCGCAGTGGTTTGGCGCCTGCCTTTGGCCCGGGGCGCGATCCTGAAGACCCGGGATCGAATCCCACGTCAGGCTCCCTGCATGGAGCCTGCTTCTCCCTCTGCCTGTGTCTCTGCCTCTCTGTCTCTCTCTCTGTGTGACTATCATGAATAAATAAATAAAATCTTAAAAAAAAAAAAAAAAAGAAGTTGGGCTGCTCTGCTGAAGGGAAGAAGGCCCTGTCATTCCAGTGTCCCAATTTAGTTCAGCTCCCAGCTGCTCCAAAGGTTGAATGAGCCACAGGAGTGACTATCAGCAAAATCAACAGAACTTTACAGCTGAGCCCACAACACAGAACTATAAGAAAATTAAGGTGATTTTTTTAAGCCACTATGTTTTGGGATTTATTATGCTATAATGGATAACTAACACAGGAATTTGTAAAATATTTGTTGAATGAATGAATTGAACTCATTATTTTTTATTGCTTTTGCTAAAAAGCTGCCATAGCAACAAATGTGACATTAAAAACTCATAAAGAAACAAAATAAATGAAAAAAAAAAAAAACTCATGGATACAGAGAACAGATTGGTGGTTGCCAGAGAGGAGGGGGGGTTAAGGGTAAAATGGGTGAAGAAGGTCAAGAGGCACATACATTTGTTACAAAATAAAGAAGTCACAGTGATGTAATGTACACCATTGTGACTATAGTTAACAATATTGTATTTCATATTTGAAAGTTGCCAAGAGAGTAAATCTTAGAAATTCTCATCACAACAAAAACATTTAAATTTAAATTTTATAAATTTTACGGGGACTGATGGTAACAAATTATTGTGGTGATCATTTCACAGCATGTACAAATACTGAGTCATTATGTTGTGCACTTGAAACTAATGTTATATGTCAATTATACCTCAATTAAAAATTTTTTTAAATACTATTCAGTCCATCTGAAAAAAGTTTTAAAAACAATAATGAGTGGATTGAAAAGAAGAATGCATGGAGAAAGAGAAAAAAACAACATTTCTTAAGAACATTCTATGTCCCAGGCCCTGTACCAAGGCATTTTCACATTCACATGTCATTTTCTCAACAACAAACCAATGAGGTAGATACTATTTTCCTGTGTTTTCTACTGATGAGAAAACTGAAGCTTTGACAAGTAGATCAACTTGGTCAAACACTTATAAAGTATAAAAACTTGGATTCAAATACTAAACTTTGTGCTGACAATGACCTTGTTGTTCCCACTCCATCATACTGCCCTCTTAGACACTGGTAGCCAGGGAGGTGTAATCATCAGCCCCAGTTTCAACAGCAGTTTTCCACGGCATCTTGAGCTGCTTTCATGACCCCATACACTCAAATTTCAGCTCCCTATGCATGATACCCTGAACTGACACTGCCTCCTCTTTCCTAAAATCCATCCCAACTCCCAGAATCATTACAAAGTTTCAACAACTCCTTAAAAGACAGCTGATTTCCCTTCAGGACACTCTGGATCACACTTGGGACCAGGAGACCAGACCCAATGATCTCTCTGGGCCAGATGTAGCTGTAAGGACAATATCTCCAAATCTTAGAAAAACAAGAAGAGAAACTATATGCCCCAGTTCAATGCATTAAAATGTATATCATTTCCTGGCACACCCATGGATACACAGGCTCGGTTAAGTCTGGGTGTGACAGTGAATAAGCATGCATTTTTTACAAGCTCTCCAAATAACTTTGGTACACAATCATATTTGAAAATCACTGTCCTGATCCATTTAAAAATATAACTAATTCAGGAAAAACTGGTAGTTTTTACTCTTCAAGACACATGTCATATAATAGTATGTGATAAATGATACATTTTTAATTATGTGGACTGTCTATCTTGACATCTTTAATTCACTAGATGTCATCAACTATCTTCTTTAATGTTGAGGCATAAAACCAGTTTAATATCCCAAAAGGTGAGTTTTAATAATCTCAGTAGTCATCCTAAAAATGGTACTGTTACCCCATAAAATGACAAGGTAGGTTTAGATTTGATTCTTTGAACACGTATTATTGCATCCTCACTATGTTTCCAGCTGATACAGTTAAGTAGGTTTAAGAATTTACATCTTGCCCTCATATTTCTCTAGTTTGCTAATTAAATGTAATGTTATGGCTTCCAGGTCAAAGTGGAATCTAGTTAACATTTTCCCATAAAGCTGCTCCTATGTTTGCACTGAAATAGCCATGAAAATATAAGACAAAACCTACCACACATATAACTTAGTGATCAATAACCTCATGGCTGGATCTTAGTGGGATCAAACAAAGCCCAAGGCATGTGAAAATGCACAAATAGAAAAATCTATTTGTTGTTCATCACGCCACATACTCTTTGCATCATAAGAAAGAAGCTGCTTGAGGAGAAAAACAATACAGATTTTTTACTGAAACAAACAAGACTTTTTATTGACTTATAATATAATACAAAAAATCTCATGTATCATAAGTGATACATCGGATTTTCACAAACTAAACTCATCTGTGTAACTAGCAGCCAGATCAACAGATTACTGGATGCCCAAAGGGTCCCTCAGGCTCTTTCCCATTACTACCCCAAACCCCCAACACCAGCATTTGAGCTTCACCTAAAAATCAAAAAAGATATTTCTATTCCCACCACCTTCAGTTCACTGACTCAGAGTCCACAAGAATGTAATAACCACTTTCCCATCTTCCCTTCTTGCTCTTGCTGTGAGTGTCTCCCCTGGAAGTGCCGGCTGCTTCCTTCCCTATGCCCACCACCATCCTTCCACTCCCCCCCCCATCTCCCCTCCCCCCACCCCTGTAGCCACGCCTTGCAAAATTGAAGAAATCAAGGACTCTCTGCTCACAGCCAGGCAAAAGGATGCCGAATACATCAAGATCAAGAAAAATAGGGATAATGTGAAGTTTAAAGTTCAATGCAGCAGATACCTTTATACCATAGTCATCATATACAAGGAGAAGGCAGAGAAACTGAAACAGTCCTTGTCCCCAAGTGAAGGAGCTGAAATGAACCTGGCACAATAATTTGAACTGTATTAAAAATTTTTTAATTCTTTTTTTAAAAAATGTAACAACCAGAGAAAAATGCAGCTGCCCTTTATGCTCCCTTGGGAACTTCTCTATGTGCCAAACACATTATCACACAAGACTCCCCTTCCAGTCCCCCAAAGCTCTGTACCCAGGCAGAGACTACAAATGCCCGAAAGAGGTGGGTGATAAGTATGTGTACAGAGCTGCAAGAAGATGCAGTGAGGAACTGGTGACAGCTGGTGGCTTCTGCTGTAGAACCTTGACTGCTGGGGACTGTAGTTTTTTGTATTATGATGCTTCATACATCACAGAATCAAGCATTAGAGATAGATGGAGTGTCAGTTAAACAAAAGCCTACTTAGAAATGGGAAGTTAGGTTGAAGGCTCAGTGCATTAACCCACCCTTCTCTGAAAAGAGACCATAAAAAACATTAATCGCCTCTGAAAAGAGACCATATCAAAACACCTTTGGACCATATCAATACATCAGTACATTTTTGTGGAACATGTGCATGAGACAGAAATAACAAAAGGCTTCCTCACCTTTCCTCATGACAAATACATAGTCTGGATTCATCTCCCCTTGTTCAAGGAAAAGAAGGAAAACCAACATGAGTCTATGGGAAGAAAGTAGGATAAGGAAGAGAACAGTCTGGGAGAAACCAGGAACAAAAGACCTAACCTCTGAAAATAAACATTTTTATACTCCAGAAGAAAATTTCCAAACTCTAGCCTTTTAAGGACAATATAAAAAGACACAGGATTTAACAAAGAAAAGTGGGACAAGGAAGGAGCAGGTTGAAATGAGATGGCAAATGGTGAAATGATTTCAAGGTGATTGAAAGAAAGCACTCTAGCACACAGAGGTGTTTTGGCGAACAGTTTAATAATATCTACTAGGCTGATTACATGCATGCCCTATTACCCAACAAACCATCTCACTGATATAATATTTACCCAGGGAAATGTCACAGAGGTTCCAGGATACACATTTCAAGTTAATAGTACTGTATTGAATACTGGACAATTGCTAAGAGAGTAGATTTTAGCTGCTATAATCATATATAAAAAATGGTAAGTCTGTGAGAAGAAGATATATTAATTATGGGTACCTGGGTGGCTCAGTCAGTTGGGCATCCAACTCAGATTAGGATCGTGGGGTCATGGATCAAGCTCATGGGGGCTCTGTGCTCAGCGGGGAGTCTGCTGCTTTCTCCTCCCTTGGTCCCTCTTCCCAGTCATTCTCTCTCTCTCTCCTTCAAATAAGTAAATAAATCTTTTTTAAAAAAAGATATGTTAATTAGCTTGACTATAGTAATCGTTTCACTACGTATATGTATAGCCAATCACCATGTTGTACAACTTAAATATATACAGCTTTATTTTTAAAAAGCTTTCAAAGAATGTTTATAGCAGCATTGCTTGTAGTAGCAAAACCAGACAACCCAACTGTCCAACTGTAGATAGGATAACATGGTAGTATTCACAAACAATAGAATACTCTTCAGAAATAAAAATGAGTAACCTAAAATTATTCACAACATACATGTATGTCACAAATATCATGCCTTGTGGAAGAAGTCAGACAAAACATTCATATTGATTGATTTCATATAAAGTTCAAAAGCTAAACTACAATATTTAGGAATGCATACATAGGTAGTCAACTATTTTTAAAAAATGAAAAAAAAAGAAAATAAAAGAAAATGAAGAAGTAAGGCAGTGTTTACCATCAAAGTCAGAAATGCATGACCTCTGAGAGGAGCACAGCTTTCATGCTTGGAATGAGGCATGTGAGGAGCCCCTGGCATGCTGCAGTGTACCTGAGCTGGTACACAGTTTGTTTTCTTTTATAATTTCTCAAGCTGTACATTCAGAATCTAGACACTTTTCTGTATGTGCCTCATATTCCACAACTTTAACAAGTATTAGAAACATATTAGCAGAGTTAAATCTAGTTGAGGAAAAAGGTAGGCTTGATAAAAGAAAGAAATGAAGACACACTTGTATACTTATAAAATACAGAGGTAGAGACCAAAGATGAAGGCAATGAGAGGGGAGATGATGACCATGGAGATAAAAGAAAGGGGAGGTTGAAGTTTAGACAACTGATATCCCTAGGGAAAAAAGTCCAAAATAAAACAGAAGGGGAAATCCAATAAATGATAACTGAGTAACACAACAGGTACTAGGCCAAGTACTTTATGAGTTAACCCACTGAATCCTTTTAATAATTCTAGCAGGTAAAATATCAACATCAGTTTCCTTCTTTACTCTGGTGAGAAAACCAAGACCTAAATTACCCAAAATTTTATGATTGTTAGGCAATAGGAAGGTAAGTAGTATGTAGAAGCCTAGAATCCCCATCTGTGAGGTACTAGTCAGTCTTCTGAACCATTACACCATGCTACCACTTATTTTTCCCTGCTCTGGATTAAAACACAATGTACAGTAACATTCAAGGCCCAAGTTCTGTGGAGAAAATCTTCTAAAGATTTAAGGAGAAACTTGTCTTGATCCAAGAATTTTATTTACTTTTTAAGAAAGAGCATGTGCATGTTTGTACAAGTAGGGGAAGGGATGGGGGGACAGAGGAAGAGAATCTCAAACAGACTCTTTGCTGAGCACGGAGCCCATGGGGCTTCCTCTGAGGATGGGAGATCATGACTTGAGTCAAAATCAAGAGTCACATTCTTAACAGACTGAGCCACCCAGGTGGCTCAAGAATTTTATATGCAACCAGGTTCTCTCACACTTGTGAAAGTAATAAGACAAAATTAGATATTTCAGAAAATACTCCCACTCATATATAATTCTTTTTAAAAAATATATGTTTGAAGACAAATTTCAATTGACAAGAGAAGAGGCCTAGAAGGAGGTAAAAATGAGGGAATCATAAAACAGAAGACTTTTTCCAGAGATCTAAAAATAACTGAAACAAATTTAAGCTTCGCAGAAATAGATTTAAAAAGAAAAACTAATGTCACACATATTTTGGGGGCACCTGAGTGGCTCAGTCGGCCTCTGCCTTCAGCTTTGCAGAGGTGATCAAGCCCTGTTTTGGACTCCCTGCTCAGCAGGCAGTCTGCTTCTCCCTCTCCTTCTGCTACTCCTCTTGCATGTGCTCTTGCACTCAGTATCTCTCCCTGTCAAATACACAAATAAAATCTTTTTAAAAAAAAAAACATATTTTTAAAATGTTTACAATAATCTATATTTAAAAACCCAGATTCCATTAACAAAGACTGTGTGGGTGAGGGACAATAAGCAATGATAAGGTGGAAAGTACGTGAATCTGCCCTGCCATGATCAAAGCTGTGGTCTTACTCTCTTATGGTAGAGAAATGTAAGTTAAAGAACGCTTTTGAAAGACTTGGAAAACTAAGTACCACGAGCAGAATTTAAATATGTAGTGTATCTCCAAAGGAAGATAAAAGTAAAGAAAATGAGATCCATGGTTCAAAACAATGAAAATAAAGGGGGAAAAAGGGAAAATAAAACACGAAACAAGATGAAAAGTAAAACCAAATGTCTTATAGTCAATTGGGTTGCAGATTGTGTTTAAGAGCCCCATCTAATATAAAGTGACATAAAGGGATAAAAGTTAGAGGGAAGGAAAATGTATGAAAGACAAAGGCAAGTATAAAAGAAGGAGCAATGAAAATACTAATATCAAGTTAAGAGAGGAAGTTAAGACCAAAAGCCTTACATAGGGTTTAATAGGATTATTTTGTATCAATAAGTGATATGGTCCTTAGTACCCTCATAGCAGTCAAATGTTTATATGCTGCCTAGGATTGTATTGAAACACATACAGAAAATGTGTTCAGAAATAGAAGACATTTTCAGCAACTCAATAGTAGCAGGAGACTTTGATACAATCTCCAGCTTGACAAATCAAGTAGGTAAAAAATAAACAAGGATGATATTTCATGAAATACATAATTAGATCAAGTGAAGGGATACGTCTATCAAATTACATATCCCACAAACCAAACACCACCTCCTAAAAATCCAGAAAAAAAATTGGCAGTATAATTAGAATCAACTTTTAGATAACCAAAATGAGAACAGTACATATAAAAGGATATGATATCACCAATGAGACACTCAGATGAAAATATTAATAAACACTTTAAATAGTAAGCAATAAAAAAATTAAAAAATAAATAAATAAATAAATAGTAAGCAAGAAAGCATTAAAATAAATGAGCTGCACACTTATAAGAAAGCAATAAAGCAAGTCAAGGATAAACACAAAGAAGTAATTAATAGAAGAAAGTAATGAATAAGAAAATGGAATTGATAAATAACCCCAAAGATGGTTCCTTTTTTTTTTTTTTAAGATGTATTTACTTATTTGAGAGGGAAAGGGTGTGAGTGGGAGAAGGGCAGAGGAAGAGAGTCTTGAGCAGACTCCCCACTGAGCAAGGAGTCCTATGCAGGGCTTGATCTCACACCCCTGAGATCAGGACCTGAACCAAAACAAAGAGTCAGACCTTTAACCTACTGAGCCACCCAGGTATCCCCCAAAGACAGTTCTTTGAAAAAAAGAAATGGACATAAAATGAAAAAAATAAATGTCCATAAAATGGACAAAATTCTGTTGACTCTAATCAGCAAGCAAAGACAGAAAGTAGTTACAAAGGATCAGGAATTGAGATACGAGAACGTCTTTAAAATACAAGGTTAAAAGTTTTGAAAATCTGAATCAAACAATAAAACACAGTTTCATACTAGTTAGTTTGGCTAAAATCATAAAAATCAAGGTGCCTGGGTGGCTCAGTCAGTTAAGCATCTGCCTTGGGCTCAATGATCTCAGGGTCCTGGGATGGAGCCCCACAGGGGGCTCTCTGGTCAGCGGGGAGCCTGCTTCTCCCTCTGCCTATGTCTCTGCCTTTGTCTCTGTGTCTCTCACGGATAAATAAAATCTTAAAAAAAATAAATAAATAAAAGTCTAATAGCCAATGCTGCTCATGTGATGTGTGGTGGATGCACCAGGCTGGACTACTGACAGCTGCTTTCATTTTGAGGTTAAACAAAACTGAAGACTTCAGGTAGTTTAAGTTACTTTTCTTTTGGTCTAGTCCTGTCAGGGCAAAAGCATACAGGGTATCTATCTAAGATACAGGTGGCTAGATGCAGCTCCACATTACATCCCTTGCTTCTCATGGTGGCACACTAGAATTTTAGCTACCAGGTCAGAGAAGCATAGAATGGAAGGCTCCCTGATTTGTTAATATCCCAGATACATTAAAATCCAGAAACAGCTTTTGCTACTCAGGAAGCCAAGTTGCCTGTCCCTAATGGTTAGGTTCCATTCCTTGGCATTCTTGTTGTGCCAGCTCTAGAGCAAACCCTGTCTGCACTGCAGGATCCAGGGGTTTTTCATTTATGTGTTTCGGGGAATTTGTGTGCCAAGTGTAGGCCATAGTCTTTTACAATGTAATACCTACTACCCTGACAAATCTATTCATTTGTTCATGCATTCATTCAACAAATATTTGATAACCATGTTTGAGCCAAGCAATCTAATAAGCTCTGGGAATACAGAAACTGGGCAAAAATAACTGCTTTCAATAGGGACAGTGTGTTCTAGTGGGAAAGACAGAGTAAAAAAAAAAAAAAAGTATAGTATCAACGGTGTACTGGTACAAGCCATGGGAAGTCAGGGAAGACTTCACTGGGAAAGTATCTTTAAGTATAAGTATGCAGGAGCGTCCGGGTGGCTCAGTGGTTGAGCATCTGCCTTTGGCTCAGGGTGTGATTCCAGAGTCCTGAGATCAAGTCCCATGTTGGGCTCCCTACAGGGAGCCTGCTTCTCCCTCTGTTTATGTCTCTGCCTCTCTCTCTGTATCTTTCATGAATAAATAAAATATTTTTAAAAAAAAGAATAAGTATGCAGTATCTGTCTTTCTGGCTCTAGCTTATTTCACTTAAAGAAATATCTTCTAGGTTCATCTATGTTGTTGAAAATGGCAGGATTTCCTTGTTTTTTAAGGCTGAATAATAGTTCATTTTGTGTGTGTGTGTGCATATAATATATATAACATTGAACTATTATTCATCCTTAAAAAAGAAGGAAATTGCAACAATACTGCATTGCATACATGAAATTCACCAAGATGGTAGATCTCAATTTAAATCTTTTACCACACGGGGATCCCTGGGTGGCTCAGTGGTTTGGCACCTGCCTTTGGCCCAGGGCGCGATCCTGGAGTCCCAGGATTGAGTCCCGCATCGGGCTCCCTGCATGGAGCCTGCTTCTCCCTCTGCCTGTGTCTCTGCCTCTCTCTCTCTCTCTCTCTCTCTCTCTGTCTATCATAAATAAATAAATAAATCTTTTAAAAAATAATAAATCTTTTACCACACACGCAGATACAAAATGGTAACTATCTAGAGACGGTGGATAAATTACTTAGCTAGATGGTGATGATCTTTTCACAATGTATACAGATATCAAAACATCATGTTGCACACCTTAAAAACATTCAATTTTTATATATCAAACACACTCAATAAAGTTCTTAAAAAATAAAGAATGTGAATTTCCTAACTACAGTAAGATACCTCTGAGCACAGGCCACTTGTCTCCTGTCCCTTCCACAAGCAATCTCCAGGTAGTCCCACCACTTCCACTACCCTCCTCCAAGCATCAGTCATCTTTCCTGAATGAGCACAAGTCCTTCCCATCTATCCTTCCCCATTGATTACATCCAGCCTTACCACCCTTCAGACTTTTCTGCTCAGATCAAACCGTGCCCTTCAAAATCTGACTCCCATCCATCTTACTAGCTTTATCTACTGTATTTTCCCAGTGTATTAATTGGAAGAAGAAATTACCCAATTGAAATGACCCCCCCCCCCCCCTACACTCTTGCCAGAGAATTTCTCATAAGAGTTTCTTGCAGGTCCCAATGTTCTCTTTGCTACACATGTCTGACATAGTACCAGAGCCTGGGAATGTGATGTACACTCTCAGTGGTCATGACAGTGCTGATGGCAACAATAGTGGGGGAAATGGACTATATCTCCATTAAAAAATAAGGAAATCAGGAGCCTGGGAAGAGAGGAGAGTAGGGGATGGGTAGTAGTAAAAGAGGGAGATTTAGGACATGAGTGTGAGGCCTTGTGTCTCAACCCAGCATCATCAAAGTGCTTAGTGAGGGGATAAGTCATAGAGATCCAAGTAAGTGTAAATGCCCAGCCAAAAGAGGCTTGTTTGGGGGCGCCTGGGTGGCTCAGTCAGTTAAGCATCTGACTCAGCTCAGGTCATGATCTCAGGGTCCTGGGATTGAGCCCTATGTCTGGCTCTGTACTCAGCAGGGAATCCACTCATCTCTCTCCCTCTGTCTCCCTCACCCATTCTCTTTCTCTCTCTCAAATAAAAACTTTTTTTAAACCCTCAAAAAAATAAAATAAATAAAAAACAAAAGAGGCTTGATGGAGTCTTTGTTCCTGCCTGGAGTTCTGTTCTACAGATGACTACAGTAAAGTAGATAGTGGTGTGGAGAAGGCCTGAGAGAACAGAGCCTCACCCCAGCTCAGGTGTACCTGGATACAGGGAGGGAGCTGGAAAGAGTCACAAGAGGTTTCAAACTCCTTAAAGGTGCAGAAGGTACTTGAAAATTGGCACACTGAGCAAGAGGTCATCTCAGTTTAGAGAGGCCATGGCCCAAAGCCAGTGGTCAATGGGGACAAGCTGACTTTGGGAAGGTCAGGAGGACCAGGGTGAGCACATGTGGGAGCCTGATCAGCAAGGGATCATAGCTGGGCTCTCCCGGAGCATCACCAAGAGAAACAGCCCAGAAGTTACAGAAGCGATGCACAGTGAGGAGAGACCAAGTGGGATTGCCTTCCAGCCAGAAGTCAGTGATGACCAAATGACCCTTTGCGGATTTTTTTTGTATATTTTTTTATTGGAGTTCAATTTGCCAACATATAGCATAACACCCGGTGCTCATCCCATCCAGTGCCCCCCTCAGTGCCCATCACCCAGTCACCCCAACCCCCCACCCACCTCCCTTTCCACCACCCCTTGTTTGTTTCCCAGAGTTAGGAGTCTCTCATGTTCTGTCTCCCTCACTGATATTTCCCATTCATTTTCCTCCTTTCCCCTTTAATCCCTTTCACTATTTTTTACATTCCCCGAATGAATGAAACCATATAATGTTTGTCCTTCTCCGATTGACTTAAAACTAGTAGTAGTAGTTTGATACTAGTAGTATCAAACTCAACACCCAAGAAACAAAAAATCCAATCATGAAATGGGCAGAAGACATGAACAGAAATCTCACCAAAGAAGACATACACATGGCCAACAAGCACATGAGAAAATGCTCCGCATCACTTGCCATCAGGGAAATACAAATCAAAACCACAAAGAGATACCACCTCACACCAGTGAGAATGGGGAAAATTAACAAGGCAGGAAACAAATGTGGAGAAAGGGGAACCCTCTCAAGCTGTTGATGGGAATGCGAACTGGTACAGCCACCCTGGAAAACAGTGTGGAGGTTCCTCAAGAAGTTAATTGAGCTACCTGATGACCCAGGAATTGCACTGCTAGGGATTTACCCCAAAGACACAGATGCAGTGAAACACCGGGACTCCTACACCCCGATGTTCATAGCAGCAATGTCCACAATAGCCAAACTGTGGAAGGAACCATGATGTCCTTCGACAGATGAATGGGTAAAGATGTGGTCTATGTATACAATGGAATATTACTCAGCCATCAGAAAGGATGAATACCCACCATTTGCTTCAAAGTGGATGGAACTAGAGGGTATTATGCTGAGTGAAGTAAGTCAATTGGAGAAGGACAAGGATCATATGGTTTCACTCATATGGGGAGTATAAGAAATAATGAGAGGAATTACAAGGGAAAGGAGGGGAACTGAGTGGGAAAAATTAGGGAAGGAAATAAACCATGAGAGACTCCTAACTCTGGGAAACAAACAAAGGGTAGCGGAAGGGGAGGTGGGCAGGGGGATGGGGTGACTGGGTGATGGGTACTGAGGGGGGCACTTGATGGGATGAGCACTGGGTGTTACACTATATGCTAGCAAATTGAACTTTAAGACAAATGTAAAAAATAAAAGTTTCTGCACGCCCTTAACTGGGTTCAGTTAGCACCTACTGCCACTGTGTTACAGAAACAGGTCCTCAAGAGGAAATGATGGGTGAAATCTACATAGAAAGACAAGGAGGGGTGAGGAGCCTCCAACTGCTTGGGGCCCTCTCACCGGTCAACTGGAGGTCACGTCCTCTCAGTGACCTCCACCAGCTCACTTCCCTGATCTGGACCACTAAAAGCTCCACAGGAATTTTAATCACCCTCAGGGAAAGGAGCACAAAGAAAGCAGGGATTCTGGAAGCAAACCACCTGGACTTAACATCTCGTCTAGCACTAAGTAGCTGTGTGATCTTGAGTAGGTTGTTTAACCACCCTGTGCCTTAGTTTCCTCATTGGCAAACTGGGAATGATAATAGTGCCTCTCTTAGAGGTTATTCTTAGCACTTAGAGCGCTGCCTGGGGGGCTTAGTCAGTTAAGTGCTGGACTTCCTTTGGGTCTGGTCATGATCTCAGGGTCCTGGGATGGAGACCCAGAGAGCTCTGAGCTTAGTGGGAAGTCTGTTTCTTCCTCTGCTTTTGTCCCTCCCCAGGCTCATGTTATCACACATGCAGTTTCTCTCTCTTTCTCTCTCTCTCTCTCTCTCATAAATAAATAAATAAATAAATAAATAAATAAATAAATAAATAAAATCTTTAAAAAAAAAAATGCCTGGCACTTATTAAATGTCCTGCAAGTGTTGGCTGTCATGCTTGTCATGGAAGGCCTGACCCTGCATATTAGAAGCACTCAATCATTTCATACCCATATAACCCTAGAGGTGGTTATTATGATTGTTTCCATCTTACAATTAAGGAAGCAGGCCCAGAGAGGTTGAACAATGTGCCCAAAGTGTTTCAGCTAGAGAATGACAAAACTGGGACTTAAACCCATGCAGTGTCCGTGCCCCCTAAATACCTTACTCTGACACCCTTGCTGTCTACATTTGTGCTTAAAGTCAACATCAGTGGGGGGAAAAAAATGTCATCAGTGGATTTTTTTCCTTAAAAGATATGAATTACATCTGTTTTCTTCTCCTTGCTAGATGAAAATCTATTTGACTACTATTTCTAAAAAATAATACAAGAAAAAAATCTCTGAATCTAAATTCTCTGGGATTACCCCACCTGGATATAATAGCAAATACTCAAACCTAGATACTTTAAAATAGCTGAACCACCCACTATTTGTAACATTTACCAAAGCTGTTTCTCCTCATGAAAGATGATCACCACTCACATGATGAGTAATTCATAATTCACTCAAGTGCAGAAATGAACAAGAGTGAGAGAGTTCTTAACTTTTTAGGATCTTCTACTAAATTTAACTTTCTGTTACCAATTCCCCTGATTATGGTTGCTGTGCTTTTGCTGAAGAAAAGGTATCATAATACTTAAATCTATATTCAGGTTGTGACCAAGATGGAAATACAGACAAAATATTAAGTATTCTACAAGAAATTATAGATAAAAAATGTGGTCATATCTAGGAGTACCTGGGTGGCATAGTTGGTTAAGTGCCCAACTCTTGGTTTCAGCTTAGGTCATGATCTTAGGATTGTGAGACTGAGTCCTGCACTGGGCTCTGCACTCAGTATGGAGTCTGCTTAAGACTCTCTCTTCCTCTCCCTCTGCCCCTCCCCAGGCTCCCCTCTGAGTGTTTTCTCTCTCTAAAATAAATCTTTTCCAAAAAACGTGGTCACATCTGGAGATGCTAGGATGATATGTGACCTCAAAATCCCAACCCACCTCTCTTATTGTGCCACAATTGCTGCTTTTAAAAGAATTGATTTACAGAACAAATAAAAATTTTCATGTATTTATAATTTTCTTCTGGGAATTCAGATTTTGAAAGCTTGTCATGCATGATGTGGAACTAAACTCATACTCTCCAATTTTGTACCCTTTCAACAACTACTTTTTACTTTTGGGGTCCAATTATTTCAGATAGGTATAGGGATTAGTTTTCAAAAAACAAACACTAAAATATGAGTTTTGATAGAAAAAAAATCACATAAAAAATTAGAGAAGTTCAGAATTTAAATTGGAGGAGAAAGATCTTAAAACATCATTTGAGTTTTCAGTTTTGTAGTAGCTACTGCCCCCCTGAGGTGAAAAAGTGCTAGGGCCTTCGGGCTGTAGTCCCCTGGATTGAAATTTATCCTACACATTTTCTAATCTGTTTCTCTGAAATGCTCTCCTTGCAATTTTTATTATATTATTTATTTCTTCCTTTAGTGATTCTCTCCTTCGTTCACTGAAGGCTTAGCATAAAAACTCAGAGTGAATTCAAATGTTCACTCAATTCAAGAGCTAGTTCAGCAATTCCATAAATAAGTAGAAAGTGAAAATAATAGTGAAATGTAACGACACATTCCTCAACAGAAAAAAAAAAAGAGGGGATACCTGGGTGGCTCAGTGGTTGAGCATCTGCCTTCAGCTCAGGTTGTGATCCCAGGGGGTCCTGGGATCGAGTCCCACATCAGGCTCTGCCCGGGAACCTGCTTATCCCTCTGCCTATGTCTCTGCCTCTCTCTGTCTCTCATGAATAAACAAATAAAATCTTTAAAAAAGATTATAGGATAATTGTCTCTTGACAAGTTTTTTTAAAGAATTTATTTATTTATTTATTTATTTATTTATTTATTTATTTATTTATTATAGAGAGAGATGGAGAAAGAGATAGTACAAACAGGGGGAGGAGCAGAGGGAGAGAGAGACTCTCACAAGTAGACTTCCCACTGAGGGCAGAGCCCAACACAGGGCTCGATCTGAGAACCCCAAGATCATGACCTGAGCCAAAACCAAGAGGTGGACACTAAACCAACTGAGCCACCCAGGTGGCCCATCTCGTCACAAGTTTTGTTTCACATCCTTCTAAAATGTAATAATAAAGAATTGGATAGAAATAGAAGTTTATTAATTTTGTGAAATCATAAGATTCAGAAATAATGAGAAATACACGCAGCTGTGTGAGTCATCTAACACACAGCAAATCTTTCAGATAGGATAAATGATTAAATATGCCTCCTTCCCTGCAGATATGTGACTGGTAGGTGAGTTCTATTTCTAACTTTTTAGAATCATCAGCAACCGATATTTTTAGCACAAAGCACTGCTCTATAAATCATTTTTATCTCTAGTCTCTGAACACTTAGGTAACCTACATACTATTGCATAAAAGTGATTGAATAGTAATATCGCTGAGCTATTTTTTTAGCTACAACTACAAAGAAACACTTACTGGTACTACACAAGGTGTCATCGAGTTGTGAAAAGGAGTGTCCATGTTTAGCCCTGACTCCAGGCAGGAAAGGTTTCTCATCACCAAACACACTTCCCATGCCTATAGCCCACAGAGAATGCCCACCGAGCAGAACTGACCCAGCAGCAGAGAAGAACATAACCACACAACGTTCTGCAGAAAGCTGCTGCATCGTGTCACCACCATTCTCATTAATAAGAAAAGCAGACAAATGGCCTTGTCCAGTGTTTTAGAGGCAAGCATAGCTTTTTATTAGAATTGATTGATGAAGATTCAGTTCTTAAGGTTTACTTCAAACAGTTTACAAGCAAATCTTGTAAACAAGGAATAAAGGTCCTACAATATGAACTATACATCACAAACAGACTGTGGAGAAGGATTTGAGTGGGTGGGACCCCAGAGAAAGTCTGAGCAAAGAAAAAGAACAGCACTTTTCCCAAGATATGCTGATTAAGAAGTATCTGTGAGAGAACTGGAGACTAACAATGGGATTGTCTGTGTGTATACCATTCATACTCTTCCTATGGATAAGTGTGCAACAAGTGGCTTGGACTAAGATGTCAAGATAACATAGATAGCAGGTTCCAAAGTGAGCTCTAAGCTAGGCCATCAGGCAGAAATATAAATGAGGTGGTGCATATTTCCCACCTAGCACAGTGGGGCTATGTCCGTGATTTGGAGTGATCTTCAAATCGATTTGGTTAAGAGTCACCCAAAAATGATCAGCCTGCTACCGTCTCCATCAAGTGGCTGAGGGGTGGGAAAGTACACACATGGAACAAGTTTCAAGGGACAGAGACAAAATACAATAGCTTTCATAATTATGGCTCACAATCCTACTCATTCAATATATGATTTACAAAGATGTGGAGTGAATCATAAGTAACTGCCATTAAGACTTTTGTTGTCTTCAGAAAGCTGTAAGTTAGTAATCCTGATGGATACTGTTAGAAAGACACCTAAACCAGATGGACAGATAAAATACTGCATCTTCTGGGACTAGGTCCCAATGTGCCATGCTTTTGCTTCATCTGATTAGTTTTGTGAGTACTGAATCCCTATTCTTTGCAATATCAGGTCAAAAGGTAAATCATCATGGTCACTGTGATCTTTGTTTCACCAATAAGTTTAATTCTTCTTGAGAGGTGTTGTAAGGGCACATTTGGGAATCAGAGTGAAAGGATTCCAGAAATAGCTGTTTTACAAAATTCAAGGCAATATGGGAACCATTTCCCTGCCAGAGTTCATGAATCTTCGCCCTAATGTTCCACCAATAGGCCTCTTCCACTTCTTGTTTCTTCTTTGTCATTTTTCGACTGTTTACAGAATGGCTGCTGCTCTCTGGATTATCCTATTCAACTTTTAAAGGACGAGAGGATAATTGGTCTTGTTAGTTACCATTATCCTTACAAGGGTAAGTTTTTCATGCCAACTTATTTTGTAGCTCACCAGCCAGTCTGTGGATTAGGTGCCTTTAGAAAATGTGACCCCAATCTCTTTGCTTAGGAAAGAGACTGGGCTGGCTGCTTAGCTCAGCAGAGGGTGGCGAGCAGGAGGAATGTAGCAGGTGCAATGATTGACAGGTCTCATATACTACGGTAAGAATTTGGTTTTCTTCCTCTGTAGTGGTAATGTTAGGTTTTATTTATAAATGAGTTTTACCTATGACAAAAACAGAGCCTTATATGACACATATCACAGCTACATCATTGTTAAACACATTTTGTGATTATATCCGTAATAAAAGTATTCTTTGGGCATGTTTAAATGTATCTGTTGGAAAATCATAGCTTCATAATCTACTTAATCATAAGAAATCCCCACATCATTCCACAGAACTATTATTTTGTGGCAGGTCCTGCAGAAAGGTGGAGATTTTTTTCAACCCAGTTAGTCCTCCTTCTTTAGATACAGCCAGATTCTTCAGTTTTACAGACAGCTAATGATAGCGACTTCAAACTGCAAGGTGCAGATGGAGAAGCAGATGTAGCTGTCACAGGTATAGGCTGAGTAAGCACAGTGGGCGCCATGAATGTTCCTGCCAGAGAATCTGCAATAATAAAACATTAGTTCCCTGAAAACATGCTGGACTTTAGACTCCAAATGGAAGGTAATCATTAGAGTCATTTATAACATGCCATGTCAAAAGTGTATATGAAACTCAATAAGTAAACAATTGAAAAGTTTCACTGTAAATATATGAGCAGATGAGAAGGCACAACACACACAAATCAGAAGTCTGTTGGTCTAAAGTCTGCTCAGACTGTCAAATTTATTTTTCTAACCCCAGGAAGATCCATGTGTACCCCAGTCCATAATGCTTACCTAAGCAGCTAATAAACATACCTAATTAAGAACATTTAACAACATGCCTTGGCAGGCAGCCCCGATAGGCCAGCGGTTTGATGCCACCTTCAGCCCAGAGTGTGATCCTGGAGACCAGGGATCAAGTCCCACATCAGGCTCCCTGCATGGAGCCTGCTTCTCCCTCTGCTTGTGTCTCTGCCTCCTCTCTCTCTCTCTCTTTCTCTCTCTCTCTCTCCTTTCATGAATAAATAAAATCTTTAAAAAAAAAACATGCCTTGGAAACATATTTCATGGTCTTAAGAAAATGGGACATGTCTTCTTAAAATAATTAAAGGCAGTTGTTAATTAAGCCATTTCATAGTTTATTAGTTAGGATCTTATTTTTTTAAAACCCCTATTAAAATACAAAACCTAATTCTGAGTATTATGAAAACCCAAGATTCAATGAAAACATTCTCTTTTGTCACATGATATTGTACTACTATTAATATTTCAATAACTTGATAGCCTTTTTAATAGAAATACTTCCTTGCTGAAAAAGATATATTTGATAAATCAGTTGGCTTAACGTTCTCATTAAAAATAGAAGTTTAGAATTAAACACAAGAAACCATACATGATGGCCTAATCTGTGCTCAACAGAGGAAGACCGTCTGTGCTTCCTACATGTCTTGTTAGCACTTAGTAAATAATTAATAAAAGCAACTTCATCTAATCTCATAGATTTAGCTATCAATTCTAGGCTTATTGTTCCCAAACCTGAGACTCCTGATTCCAGATTGCACATTTCCAACTGGCTGTTGGACTTCTTTGTGTGGAAGTCCCAACACATAGTGAAAATGTTGCTTTTAGCAGAATTTGCTATTAAAATTGTGGTCCAGAAAGCAGCACTGGTATCACCTGGGGAACTTGTTAGAAATGCAAAATATCAGACTCAGTTTCAGACCTACTTCAACATCTGCATTTAATGATTATCTGTAGGTGATTCCTATGCATGTTCAAGTTTGAGAAGTACTGCTCTATGATTCATCTCTGTTGAATTTTACTTCTTCACCAGTGTTTTCAAACATGCAAAATATTTGACCTATCAGCATCTCACAAGGATTTTATGAAGATTAATTTTTAAACCTTTGCAGATTAAGTTATTTTTAAATTGCCTTGAAGACAGGAACTATCTGCTCTAACACATTAGATAAAGTGAGATGTGATCCTTCAGTTTTGGAGGCTCTTTAATCAGTATACTTATCACTTCAAAATGATATCCTTACTGTAACTCTAAAGTAATCTCCAGATTTGTTTCTCTTAGAGAAATCTCTAACCCCTACAAAAATTGTTGATTTTATGGATCTCCCTACTTTGCCAAAACAAATAGTGCAGTCCCCAGAACAGGTTAAACACATACCTACAGATCATTCTGTGGCTGCTTCACCCTGTTAGAGCAGCTGAGCAAGATCTTGACACAGATCAGAAAACAGCATTTTCTCCAGCAGAGCAAGCCACATTTCTCATAGGAAATAGATTCACACCACTTGGCTCTGCGATGCACTTTACTCTACATAAATACTCTGGTTATTGCAGTTGGAAAATACACAGTGCTCTGTTAGAAAAGTGGGTGCATGATGTCCTGCTTAGAAACGTTTTTCTAAATTGGCAAACACCTGCATTATGGGCTGCCCTGCTCTCTTTTAATGACAATATCCGAGTGCCAGATGGCTTTGTAGGGCAATGATTATCGTCCCTCAGAAAGTGTTGTGTAAAACAGATTTAAATTTTCTCCATCAAATTCTGGTCAAGACTTATTTTGATATGTGGCATTGTAATTCCTTCCCAATTCACTATCTTTTCTCTAGAAGTGTCGTCATCTGTCGCATTCAGTAATTTACAGTTATCTTGTCACTGAAAGTGCTCTGTATACAGAAGTCAGATGACCAACATCTGAGATACTGACAAGGAATTCCTGAATTGGACAGATAGGGCTTGACCTCAATGGACTCTTTGAACTTCAAAACTACACAAATTCTGAAGTTTGAAACTACTTCTACACTCTTCAGTGGTAAATGTATAACATCTAATCTTCTCTGAAATTCATTGGAGGAAAAATTTTAGATGGTTGATCATTAAACAATTATGCTTCTTAATTGACCTGAACAAAAATTTTAAATTACTCATTTAAGACTTCCATTTGAAAAAACACCATTTTACTATTCAGAAGATGAGCTGATACTCAATTTCCTTCTTAGCTTTAAAAATGGCTTTAAGACTTTCAAGTTCTTTTTTGTTTTATGGAACATCTCCATTGATTCTTATTTTGTTTTCTCATTAAAAATCTGATTTTAGGGATGCCTGCATGGGTCAGTGGTTGGGCGTCTGCCTTTGGCTCAGGGCATGATCCCAGGGTCCCAGGATTATGTCCCAGGGTCCCAGGATCATGTCTCACAACATGCTCCCTGCATGGAGCCTGCTTCTCCCTCTGCCTGTGTCTCTGCCTCTCTCTGTGTGTCTCTCATGAATAAATAAAATCTTTTTTCAAAAATCTGATTTTATTATTATTATTTCCTTTCTTTAGATTTTTTTTTTCTTGACTTGAATGCAAAGTTTATTTCTAATCCTTTTTCTCCGGCTGCATTTAAAATAACACATATCCCTCTAGTAACCCTTTTTCCCATACCACAACTTTTGATACATAGCACTTTCTCTGTTCAGTACTAAATATTTTATAATCTTCACTGAAATTTATTTAATTCATGAGTAAATCAAACCTTACAGTTTAGTTTCCAAACAATGGTGTAACAAAGAGCAGTTTTATCACTCTATGCCAGCAATTACAAATAATGTCAGTGACAAAATACTTCAAACTGAAAAACAAGACTTTCATTGGTCTAACCCCTAAAAACATGAAAGAAAAAAAAATAATAATCTATACAATAGCTATGGCTACTAAGTTTTAATATGTTTAGTACATTTTTATTACTTATCCTTTAATAAACATTCCATTCTGTATAGAACTTAATTCAGAGAACTCCCAGTTAGAGTCCAGTCCCAACATACAGAGACACCTTTCAATTTGGAGGGTAAGTTAGTAACACATTTTGAATCATTTCAGCTCCCTTGGTGGAGTGGGGAGAGCTTGTTTCTTCAATATCCCTGGTACTAAATATCCTGCTCTTTAAACAGTAGGTTCAAGTAAATCACACTAGGCTAGTAATCACAAAGATGAAGAAACAATTCTCTCAATCTAAACTTGGGAGTTTTTGTTGGTGGATAATGTTAAAACAGCAAAACAGAGTGTGAACTTTTAAGTGTAATTTTCCCAAGTGCACATTTTAGTGCCTAAATGGAACCTTTCACTGAATTTGAATATCTTTATGAATAAAATTTGTCTTTAACTGCTGTTTGTTTTAAAACTAAAAGACTCACCAAGAAAATAAATCATTACATCAGTGGCAAAATTTCAGGGGGTTTTTTTGGTGTAAAGTTTTAGACGAGGTTAATCAAAACTCAAAGTAGCTGTAGTCTAAATCAGGCTTGAACAATGTACATTATTAAGACAGTAAGCTTTAGATCAGCACACAGAAACTGCAGAGAAGGCAATTAAATATGCAATAACAAAATCTAAGAAAATAGAATTTACACTGAAGAATCAAATTTCAAAGAACACCCATAATGTAACAGATGTTCTACTTACATGGCCAGAAAAAATTAAAACACCAATATCCAAACACCTTGATCTGTAACTGGACATTTGTTTGAAACCAATGGATCAAATAATGTCAGTGTGCACCATCATTCAGCCATTTGTGCTCATTTTTGCAAAAGAACTTTTTTTTTTTTTTTTTTTTTTTTTTTTTAAGATTTTATTTATTTATTCATGAGACATACACACACACACACAGACACAGGCAGAGGGAGAAGCAGGATCCATGCAAGGAGCCTGATGTGGGACTCGATCCCAGGTCTCCAGGATCACACCCTGAGCTGCAGGCAGCACTAAACCGCTGCGCCACCTGGGCTGCCCCTGCAAAAGAACTTTGGAGGGTTTTAGCAAATGTAATAGGAATTTATCTTGAATTTTCTAGTTTATGTATTACAGTGGAAATCTTTATACCAAGAAGCTTTTTGAAAGCCGTTAGCATCAATCCTGAAGAAACAGTTTTAAGAATTTAGGAATTTATGAAATTTGTAAAATGGATTTTTTTATTAATCTCTATCAAACTTACCTTTGAGTTTTCCTATTTGTGTCTCTTTTGCTTCAAATAAAAAAAACACTTTTGAAATTAATGTCTCTTCACAATCAACTATGAAAAAGATTGATGAGTCTGACTATACTCAGTAAAGCATGGATACATGAAAAGATTTTTATGAAGTCTTAAGACAAATTTACAGAAGGTTCAAAATACTACATATGATTTTGTTCATTACAACAGAAGCCCATTAAGTATTTTTAATTTTCATAAAATACATGAAAAAGTACTGATCGTTATTTTTTCTTTTGTCTCTTATTTACCATACTTTCCCCCTTTGCTGCCTTTTTCATCTTTGTTGCCTTCCCTTTCATCAGATTGCTTTTATTGCTTCTTTTCCTCCACTGGTTTGGAAGTTACATATTCTGGTTTGAAATTTTTATATCCTGGTTTGAACTTTGTTATCCTTAACTTTTAAAAATACATAGCGAAGTCTATGTTTATTTAACAAACCCTAAAATTAGCATTTCTATCTGCCAAATGTTTAGACATTTTACTGTTTTGGGTTTTTTTAAATGTTTCTTTAGGGGGAAAAATCCCCAATTTCCCAGTTATCACATCCTCAACCCAAATAATTGGGCTTTATGTCAGTACAATCCATAGATGGGGAAGAAAAAAAAATCTGAATTTATTTAGTAATGCAACTTCATTATTCCATATCTAGTATTGCATACAATACTAGATTATTATTATTACATTGACCAGATAATAATACACTAAACCTAGACCAGTATTTGTTTCTCTATTTTTTTTCAAGATTTTATTTATTTATTTGAGAGAGAGGGAGAAAGCACCCAAACGGGGAGGGGGAGGAGCAGACTACCAGCTGAGCAGGGAGCCCAACACTGGGCTCAATCCCAGAACCCTGGGCAGATGCTTAACCGACTGAGCCACCCAGGCACCTGTTTCTCTATTAAAGAAAGGAAGAATGAACATAAGGAAAATGTTTTAATTTCATAAGGTAAACTATTAAAAAGCAAACAAGAGGGGATCCCTGGGTGGCACAGCGGTTTAGCGCCTGCCTTTGGCCCAGGGCTCGACCCTGGAGACCCGGGATCGAATCCCACGTCGGGCTTCCAGTGCATGGAGTCTGCCTCTCGCTCTCTTTCTGTGTGTCTATCATAAATAAATAAAAATTAAAAAAGAAAAAAAATAAAATAAAAAAATAAAAAGCAAACAAGAGAAACATCTGATACTTGACAAAATGCTCAAGATGAATATAAATCAAACACATAAAAGCACAAAAAGTATGCATGCATGGATATTGGAAAAATGGAAAATGAAAAAAATGTAAATTATAGGCATTAGAAAGCAAATAATCCTAATTTGTTGGTAGTGTTTGGAAAATAACTGATTATTTTCATTTGAAATAAAACCAAATGCAGTAAGCCACTTACTTTGTAACAGCCAGTGAAGAATGCATCTGCTTTGTCACTATTTAAGTCCCAAATAGCACACCTAAGACTGATGCTTAGGTAGAACTAGGGACCTCTCTCCAATAGTACACCTTTCCAACTGTGTTCTTTGTGCTATTTTTCAAAGGAGATCTAAGATCTGATTGTTGTGCAATATCCAATGTTACCAGGTCAAAGTGTTTGGATTATATTATGAGGGCAAAGAGAATGACATAATCAGATTTGTATTTCAGTGAATTGAAGAATGGAGGAGACTGGGGAAAGCAGACAGGTTAGGAGGCTGCTGCACCAACCACATGAGACATGATGAAGGCAGAACAACAGTAAAATGGAAAACAGTAAAGAGACTAGGGAGATATTAGAAAGGCAGAAATGGTAGAAATGGTTACTAAAGATGTTGTGGAGAGTAAGAATCAAAAAATGCTGCTTCACTGGTTTCTGGCCTGGATTGGACAACAAGCACATTCAACACATGCAGGCCACGGGCTAGGAAATATAGAGGTAAGTTTATCAAGTGGGGAACTGGATGGAGAAAATGTCAGCTCACTTTTCGAATCAGCCCATAAAAGAATAAATGTATCTTCTTACAACAAAATAAAAATGCACAGAAATGAGGTCTAAAGCTGTTTTTAGAGATAAAGGCACTAGGGGTAGTGGATTCTACAGTAAATTTCAAATAGTTCTGGACATATCAAAGCTTCTCAATGCTGCTAACAATTTAGCAGATACACTATCTGCTCTGAATTTTATTAAAAGGGTTAAACATTTCTTTCTTCAACAATCTATTTAAATATCTAGCAATTGAGTAACAGCTAAATTAGACACAAACAGATCCCAGGTGCTTTCTTTCAAATGGTAAGTTAAAAAAGTATGATGATATATTTGTTCCTCCGTATGCCTTACTTTAGCACCTTCAGCTGTAATTGATTTAGAAAAGTAAAGGACAGTTGGGGGTAAGTACTGACTTACCACTCAAGAACAACAATGCACTCTTAAAGAGTGTAAGTTAAGGGCCCATGCAAATTAAATATGTATCATCACAGGGGCTTAACTCAATTCAAAATATGTTAATCCAAAACTCAATTTCCTTATGGCAAAAACGACTACTTTGGGGAGGATGTAAGTGCTCTAAAATTGATTGTGGTGATGATTACACAACTCTGAATATTCTAAAAACCACTGAGCTGTACACTTTAAATGGGTGAACTGTGTGGTATGTGAATTATATCCAATAAAGCTGCCATTTAAAAAAATGAACACTTTTTAATCTACTCATAGCAGATTTTATAATTGCTCAAATTTTATATGAGGCTTCTCAGGCTTTATCAGACTTCGAAACAAGCAGGAAAACACAGAAAAAGTATATTTTATTGGTATTTAGGCCTAGCACAGTTCAATTCAAATAAAATGGAACAGAGCAATTTATTTAATTGAATATAACATATAAACAATTTTTTTAAGTTTGTTTTATCATATGATTGTGTTCATGCAAGTACAATCATCAAACTGTCCTTCTAAGCATTTATCATAGCACCACCTTTTTATTTGCAGTACTCGATATAAATTTCATTGTCAAACATCTGGCTTTAGCAATGTAAACATTTGCTACAAGTAAACTTTAAAAGGTGAATGATACTAATGAATAAATCAAAATAAAACTGAGCATCACCACATGATATCATTCAACAAAATATTATATAATACTGTTTGAATAAGAACTTAATACATTTCATAAAATGGAAGCAAAAATAAAAAGCAATATGTAAACTCCCAAAATAGTGTTAAAATACTGAAGGACATAAAGTAAAATTTACCTCTGAAAAATAAGGGGAAAAAACATAACCATGCAGTAAAAAACAATTTTGGTTTAGTAGTGATGACAGTTACTTTACTGCAGACTTCCTAAAATGCACTATAACAAAATGGCTTATTTTCTATCACTCTTTTAAAAAAAAAATTATCCTGTTTAATCATGTAAGTTGGGTACTTTATGGGAATTTCACATTTTTTTGTCAGTTGTGGAACTGTTACCCCAAAAACTTTTCATCTCTAAACTATTTTTCCAAATGACCAAAACCATTAAGTTATCTTTGTGAAAATTACCTTATATAAAGCCAACTAATTCCTAAACAAATCATCATAAAAATAAATCTTCCTTAACAGAATAAGTACAGAAAAAGTATATGCATAAGTGCTTGAAAATCACAGATATATTTTAATGAACAGGCAAAAATGTTCACATTTATCATTACTGTTGATGATTTTGTTTACTTTCTGGCTAAAATCAAGTTTTCAAAAAGTCAGCAAGGACATATTCAGTGCCACTTTAGATTTTGCTACAATATACAAATGAGTTATATCTCTGTAGTACAAGGCCAACTCTATTTTTTACTCTTTAACATAATTAAGTTATAAAGGCCTCAGGTTTCTAAAACCAGTCATAATACTGTGGGAAGCAAAATAAATTTGTTCTTATTGCTCTCATATTCCAGCTTAATCTACAAATGTGAACATTTTTCGACATGTTATCTCAAACCATACTAATACAAAGCCTAGAGAGATACTTCTGTTGATTTCCACAGATAAAATGAAAAAAATGAAATTGAAATATTATTTCCTCTTAAGTGTCCTTAATATGTTTAGCTCTTCAAGCAGCACTTGACACAGCAAGTTTCTTCAAGTGATCCATAAACACTTGTAAACTAACATCATCTGTGAGAATAGGTGCTCCAGACTCCTAGAAGAAAGATGTTTGCTATGATTAAAACAGAGTAATACCTTAAAATGTATAAGCAAATGTTTAAAACAGACAAGGAATCATTGTAAGCAGAATAACACCGATATTCCTGTTGTAGAATAAAGAATCTGACTGGCCCTTGTCCCAGGTTCCTCAGAGGGAGACTCTATACCCTTGAAATTTCCTAATAGTAATGTCTTTGTTATTCATAAGCCCCTCCACTTACAACTGAATTCATGAGCTCAACTGAGATGAGATGACTCAGGATGGGGGCCAGTCATCAGAAAGATCAACATGTGATTAGAGGGCTGGATATTTCAGACAACCTGACCTCTAGGGAAGGGAAGTGAGGAAAAGGGAGGGAAAAAGGGGAGCTGGAGATTCAATAAATCAGGCCTGGTAGTAAAGAAACAAATCTTGATACCAAAGCTCAGTGGAGCTTCCTGTCTAAAAAATTTATCAATATGCTAGGAGGTAACACATCCTGATTCTATGGGGAAAGAGCACAGAAGCTCTGTATCTGGAACCCTCCCAAACCTCACTCTGAGGGGGTCTCTTCGCTGGTCCTTATTTGTATTCTTTATAATAAAACTGTAATCATAAATATAGTGCTTTTCTGAGTTGTGTGTGTTCTTCTAGAGTAATCAAACTGAGAGGGGGAAGCACCACCACCACCAACTCCCCTACCCTCTCACCCCTACAGATTGGAAGTACAGGAATCCCACTAGCAGCTGGCACCTGAAGTTGGGGGCAGGCCTGCTGTGAACTACGTCATTTAACTTGCCGAGTCTGCACTGCCCCCAAGTGGTCGGCATCAGATTTGCACTGCAGAATCCGGGCAACTACATACCCAACCTAATCTCTACAGTAGTAAAGTGTTCATTTGTCTTTTATGTATTGGTGCTTTATCACTACCAATCACAGTGATAGCATCAAGAGTACTGATCACAGTAAAGCATCAAGAGAACTAATTAATATACCCTGCTAATAATTAGTCATATTCAACTGAATTCTCATTATTTTTAGTTCTCAGTTTAGCCCTTAGAGAGAAGTTATATGTACCTATCCATATCTCCCTCTATGGATAGACATATATAACTTATGAAGAGATAAGTTACATTTATCTCCGTATCTCCACATAGATGTAGAGATAGATGTGGAGGAGGGCTAAGAATCTAGCCCTGAATCTATTGTACATTCAGTTAACAGGAATAAATCTGCCTTGGTAATATTACTGCTGCCTGTCTACTAAATAAAATTGAAATTGCACATATTTTGGGGCACCTGGGTGGCTTAGTTGATTGAGCATTTGACTCCTGGTTTCTACTCAGGTCATGGTCTTGGGGTCCTGGCATTAAGCCCCATGTTGGGGTCTGTGTTCAGTGAGAAATCTGCTTTAGAGATTCTTTCTCCCCCTCTCCCCCAATGCACCTCCTACTGCTCGTGCTCTCCTCTCTCTCAAATAAACACATAAAATCTGGGGGGTGGGGGGGAAGAATGAAAGAAATTGTACATATTTTAACAGACACGCCAGCTGGAAGGAGGTATATTTACAATTTTTTTAAAGATTTTATTTATTTATTTATTCATGAGAAACATAGAGAGAGAGGCAGAGACATAGGCAGAGGGAGAAGCAGGCTCCCCACGGAGAGCCTGATATGGGACTGGATGCAAGGACCCCAGGTTCACAACCTGAGCCAAAGGCAAACACTCAATCACTGAGCCACCCAGGTGTCCCTACAATATTTTTAAAATAAACCATGCTTATCATTTTCATTCAAGTCATTTTAATTGATCTCTGTGGGTCCTAAGTAATTATCAAGAGTTAAGGAAAATCCCTAACTTCAATTTTAATAAAAACTGTGTTGACAGAATGACTTTGGTAATCCAAACCACTAACAGTGAAATTCTATTGTAGCAAGAAAAAGGTTTCCTGAAAGATTTTATATCTTAATTTTTACATTTTTCACCTGATACTCAAGTTCTCATTTATAAGTAAATATAAAAAATCTAAACCAAGTAATTTTCAGAGATCAGCAAGTGAATAACAAATAGGAGATGGGCATTTTTAGCTCTTGCAAATTCCAGTCTGGCATAGCCACAGACATGCCATGACCTCTCCTCAATAAAGGACAATCAATTTTACTATGTGTTTTCATACATTAATCATAAAAACTTGATAATGGAGACAATAGCACTGAGAATAAGAGTTTGGAGTCTGAAGCCAGACAGCATGGACTCGATTCCTCCTCAGCCACTTGCCTGCATGACTTTGAGGAAGAGAAATTACTTAACCTCTCTGTGTCTTAGTTTCCTCATCTGTAAAATAAAGGTAACAAAAGGACCTATTTCATATGGTTGTTATGATTAAATGAGTTCAACTGTGTAAAGAAACAGAACAATACCTGACACACACAGCAGGAATACAACATGTCTGAGCTATTATTAGCTCTTTTGAAAAATCTACTCTTATAACACCAAAAATATTTTTCCTTATTGTACATTCAGTTAACAGAGAAGCAAAGGTCTCAAAACTATGACTTAGACTAATAATAATCTGGTAGCTCTTGCTTTTTTTGTTTTCTGTGAATATTCCTGATTTACACATTTTCCACTTCAATTCACCCAATCCCAGATGTATTTCACCCGGTCAAGACAAAAATATACATCAATTTTCTAATTTATATATGTAAAGATTTTATTTGAAATTATAAATACTAATGCTCAATGCAAACATCAAAAATTTGCAGCTGATTGACCTTAATTTTTCAACTGTGCCTGTTTTCTCCTTAAAATATATCCAGGATTAGACAGAAAGATCCAAGCTATTACTTAGTATATGAAACTACAGCAGTGGGGAAGCAGTGTTGCAGTGGTGCCCTCTTCAGGCCATCTGTGGATAAAACTTATCACTGGTACTTGATTTCTGACAAAAAGAAAACTAAATTGTAAGATTGTATAATTTTTAGTAAAGTACTTGGCTACCAAGTTAACTCTCTAAACTGCAATCATTGATTTAGCTTAATGATTAAACATTTGGATTCTCCAGTCAGAGTAGCACAGGGTCAAATCCAGACCCTAACACAAGTTAGCTATGTGATCTTAGATAGGTTACTTAAGCTATTTAAGCCTAATTTCCTCTTCTGCAAAATAGAGTTAATAGTAAGTACCTCATAAGAATGTTTTAATAATTAAGTATTAGTGCATAAGAAGCTTAGCACAGGAACTAAAACAGTATAGATTCAGCTTATTAGTTATTATTATGATTATTATCTATAAAAATATTAACAATTTTTCTTACAAAAAAGCACAGGTCAAGAAAGACCTTAGGGCTCTCGTTTATGCCTCTACTTCCAGGTCATAATAAACTTCAAAGTTTATTTATTTATAAGATTTTATCTATTTATTCATGAGAGACACAAAGACAAAGACAGAGACATAGGCAGAGGGAAAAGCAGGCTTCCTCTGGGAAGCCTGATGCAGGACTCGATCTCAGGACCCCAGGATCACACCCTGAGTCAAAAGCAGATGCTCAACCACTGAGCCACCCAGGCATCCCTAAACTTCAAAGTTTAAAACAGATTTTCTTTCCTATTTAAAGTATCTTTGGGGCACGTGGGTGGCTCAGTCAGTTAGGCATCTGACTTTTGATTTCAGCTCAGGTTGTGACCTCAGTGGTCATGGAATCAAGCCCTGTATCAGGCTCCACACTCAGTGGGGAGTCTGCTTGAGATTCATTTTCCTTCTACCCCTCCCCCTGCTCAGGAACAGGCATGCTCTTTCTCTCTCTCTCAAATAAATAAATAAATCTTTAAAAATAAAATAAAATAGGGGAACCTGGGTAGCTCAGCCAGTTAAGCATTTGCCTTCAGCTCAGGTCATCATCCCAGGGTCGTAAGATCAAGCACTGTAGTGGGCACCCTGCTCAGTGAGGAGTCTGTTTCTCCTTCTCCCCCCTGCCCCTCTACCAGCTTATACACTCTCTCTCAAATAAATAAAATCTTTTATAAATAAATAAATAAATCATTAACGAGACTTATTATTTCCCCACTGAGAACAAGGAAGACTAATGACTAATATTTACTGAGTCTTACTGTGCATATCAAGTACATATTCTTAAACTTTGTTAACAAAGTCAAAGATAAGTAACACAGTTTTCAACTACCAGCCCAGAATGATGCCTTTCCATGCTTAACAGCTCAACACGTTCTTTATAAGCCTACTACTAACTACATCTCCATGTTGTAACTTATTATTTTTTTTAAGTAGATTTCACGCACAATGTGGGGCTTGAATTCACAACCCTGAGATCAAGAGTCTCATGCTCTACTGACTGAGCCAACCAGGTGCCCCCATATTGTAATTTAAATCCAGAAAAGCAAGAAGCAAGTTATTATTTCCATGAACTAAACCATACTTTTTTTTTTTAAGGTTTTTTATTTATTCATGAGACACAGAGAGAGAGAGAGAGAGAGAGAGAGAGTGAACATGAGCAGAGACATAGGCAGAGGGAGAAGCAGGCTCCATGCAGGGAACTTGATGTGGGACTCGATCCCGGGACTCCAGGATCATGCCCAGGGCCGAAGGCAGGGGGCTAAACCACTGAGCCACCCAGGGACCCCCAACCATACTTTTTAATGTGGAAATTCAGCCACGAAGATTTATTTTATTTAGTCTGCATTAATGTAGGCTCACAACATTTTGTTAAATAAATTATATAAATGGCAACAATCAGCTAGAGGGGAAGAACAGCTACCCTCTTTAGAAAAGGACTTCTGTATTCTTCCCACAAACCCTAGTTCACCAGAGCCCCTTGCCCACAGGTATTGCCCCTTCACTCAGAGAGTATCAGATTTTCTCGTAAGAGCTTCATTCATTTGTTACTTACCTGCCCCTAAGGGCATTTGCTAGGGGACCCCTGACAAATACTATTTTAAGGTATCCATTAACCTCTCCTTCTCCATGAGTAATCACCATTTCCATGAACTTTATTAATTGGTACTACTTTCTTATCCTCTTGCAATTTTCTTAAGTTTCTCTGAAGTTGTGAGATCCAGACTAGATCCAATACTCAGATGACTCAAGCATAATGGAAAGGCTGATTTATGGTACATTCTGTATTCCAAACTTCCACGTCATAGTAGTATACTTAGCTTTTTGTTCCACAGCAAGTGAAATGGTGAGGGTGATATTGATAATCATATGTATATGCATTATACAGGCATAAATTTTTTTCTTTCATGTGCTATATACCCCTTCCACACTTTCCAAGAGTAAGCTCCTTTCCTTGCTCTAAAAAATCTTACCTTTCAGAACTTTTAGACCATGGATTCAATTTATTTATCTATATCATAAAGTCTCTAACTCTTAAATACCTCCACAAAGCTCTCATACTCTAATCTCTGTTCTTCTGCCCAAATCTATTATACTCAATACATGCTATGTTTAAGGTACTGTGGACAGTCAAAAATTAAAATAACATAGTTATTATTCTCAAGTAATTTATAACCTAACACGAGAGATAAGAGCCATCAGAAATGGATGAAAAAAAGGAATGAAGGGGGAAAAACATATTAAACAAGTCATGCAATCATAGAAAAATTTTCATGGATACCATAAACTTCGAACTCAGCCTTGAGGGATGGCTTCATGTGTACAAGTGGTAATAGGGACAAGTTACAAAGATGGTAACATGCTTAATGTAGTCAAAGTAGAATAAGAAATCCAGTTGGCTAAAAAAACAGTAGCTGAAAGTGGGAAAACTTTGGATTATGCAATAAAGGACCCTCAAAAGCAATATAAAGAGTTTATTTATAATTCTATAGGGCATTATTAAAGATTTTTTTAAAAACTTATTTATTTGAGAGAGAGAGCATGTGGGCTAGGGGAGGGAAGAGGAAGAGAGCAAATCTCCAGCAGACTTTGCACAGAGCCCAATGCAGGGCTTAATCTCATGACCTGAGCCGAAACCAAGAGTCCCTTAACTGACTGAGCCACCCAGGTACCCCAAAGATTAAAGATTTCTAGCAGTGCTCTTAACTTAAAACTGCTTCAGGGAGACCACTCTGGCCACTGTCAAAATGGAAGAAAAAGGTCTGAAGCACTGACACTCTATATGAATAGTAACAAGGGCCTGACCTCAGTTAGTGACATGGAAAGGAGGGAATGGATAGGGGAAAGTGATCAAACCATTTATGAATAATTAGGGGCAGAACGGAAAAATAAAATGCAAATGACTAAAGTTCCAAGCCTTGGGAACTGAGAAAATGGTGGGGTCCTCTGTAAAAATAGGAGAGTCAAACAGAACAAGATAGTAAAAAAGAGGTAATTTCAAGTTGGGACATGTTGCTTATGCAATGTCTACAGGAAGCTCCTCCAGTGACGTATATATAACAGGCAGTTATGGAAATTCCAGTCTACAGCTCAATGTGAAGTCAAACTAAAGGTAGAGACTTGCCAGTTAGCCTCAGATGAAAGCTGAAGCCTTATGGGTGTATGCAATCACCCGTATGCAAAAAATAAACAGTGTATGCCGGGAAATCAGGGAAAAATTTTGAGGTACCTCTAAATTTAAAGAGAAGAGGCTTTAATCCTAATACTACTTCTTCTACCCAGCCTGGACCTCACATAGAAATTACTGTACTCCCTTTAATGTGTCCATCTTTCTTATTTCCAGTGCTAATATCACCCCCAAAATCTGTCATCTTTGATGTAATGCCTGAACTACAAAGCATGGTTAAAAAACATAATGGAAGCAAGCTCTAGAAATTGTTAGTAAATAAAATGAGCGTTCCAATATGAGCGTTCTGTCCTCAACATCTTTCTCTCTCATTATCCTTCCTACCAATTTGCTTTTGCAGAAGGAAATGTCCTGCCTCCTTAGCAATGCATCAGCTGCATATCGTGCTTGTGATCACACTTTCTGCTTTTGAGGATCTTAAACATCTGTAAGCTTTTTTCAGCATCTTACAGTTGATCTACAAATAAGTTCTATGCCCTTACCCTAATAAGTATCATCCTTTTATCCTACTATTCAAAATCAGATTAAATTTGCAGAAAAACCATTTATACTTAACAATCTCCACTTCTTTACCACCCTAGTACTAACTCCTTACAATCTATCTTGTATTCAATCAATATTTAAAACTGCTTACCAAGGCCACAAATGACCTACCTCCTAGTCTTCAAATTCCACCTTTTTGTAGTCTTTACCCCCCTTCAAATGTCTACAGCATCTCATATTTTGAGATGCTCAGAACCCCCTTCCTTCTTTCTATAAAGCCCTCCTTCACCTATTATAACATGGTACAATATTCTTTTCATTTTCCTCTCACCTCTCTATTTGTAAACTACTCCTACCAATTGTACTTCCTCAAGAGTTTATCTCATCCTTCTTTTGCTTCTCTACTCTCTCCTTGGACAAGTATCCACTGTGATGACTTTAAATATCACTTGTCCATGATCAACTTTCACATCATTGCCCTGATCATCAACCCAAATTTCTAAAAGCCTGCTAGATGTTATCTGGCCATCTAGATGTTATCTCAAATTCAGTGTGCCTAAAATCAAACGTTTTCTCTCTGCCTCCCACTTGCTGGTACATGTTCTCCTAGTTAT
This sequence comes from Canis lupus dingo, assembly GCF_003254725.2. Taxonomy (NCBI): domain Eukaryota; kingdom Metazoa; phylum Chordata; class Mammalia; order Carnivora; family Canidae; genus Canis; species Canis lupus. The sequence goes on from NC_064250.1 coordinate 17,276,287, forward strand.
ACTAGCTGAAAACCCTCCTTACCTTGTTTTCCCTCAGCTATTTATTTTTTAAAAACTCAAACCTATAGAAAAGTTGAGAAAAAAGTACAATGAACACCCACATACTCTATACGTAAATTCATTAACATTTTGCCACATTTGCTTTATGTTTCTTTATGTTTCCTTTTTTCCTTTTCTTTCTTTTGTGAATCACTTCTGTAAATTGAAGATATCATGATGTTTTACCCCCAAATGCTTTAGGACGTATCTCCCAGGGTCACGGACAATATCCTATATAACCACAACAGTAGTATCACCATCAAGAAATTTAGTAATATTATACTAGTAGCTGATAAATAGTACATATTCAAATTTCGCAAATATCCGAATTATGTTCTTTATACTTCTTTCCTCTGTAAAATCCAGAGTTCAATCAGAATTCAGATTTTGCATTTAGCTGTCTTGCCCTAGAATAACTTTTACTTTTCTGGAACATCTAATCAAATCTCATGGGTTCCACTTTTAAAATATCACTAAAATCTATTCCTTTTCACCATCTTGCCTTCATTCTCCCTCACTTGGATTACTTCAAAACATAGTTTCAACCTGCAGAATGTTCTCAATTTTAAGATTCAACTTTACTTTCTAAGACCCAAATTTACCCTGTTCAAAAACCTTCAGTAACATTTTATTACTTACTAAATAAAGACTCAGCTCCTCAGAACTCAACCTGGCATTTAAGATCCTCCACAATTTAGTCACACAATACACTTCCAATTTTTTGTTCTATTCATCCTATGTGTGCTCTGTACCTTACTTAGTCCATACTGTCCTCTACTTGGAAGTCCTTTCCGCATACAATTTCTACTTCTTAAAAACTGTGACCATTCTAAAAGGAAATGTTCCCTTTTGTGAGCTCTTTTCTATTCACACAGTCTCCTACTGCTATCATGTGCTGTTTCCCCCCTTCCTCTTCTAACCCCTATAATATTTTATACTTTTCTAAAAGAACATATCTCATACTGACTTATATTTTAATTAGATATGTATTGTATCTCCAGTACTAGATTACAAGCTCTTTAAAAGCAGGGACGATCAAAGTGATGAATCACTAAATCCTATTCCTGAAAATATTATACTATATGTTAACAAACTAGAATTTAAATAAAAACTTGAAACATTAAAAAAAAAAAGCAAGGATGATCACTATGTATCCTAAAGTGCCAATACAAAGTCCTATACATTGGATACTTGATAAATGTTGTACCAATAGGTAGGACTTCTTACAAATCAAAATATATTAACAATGATTTCCAGGCTCCTGCCTATCTTGTTCAACTACAATCCCTGATCTCTTTCAACTTATTATGTGTGGCCTTTTGTAGTTCATGTCCTAGCATTAAGCTTAAATCATCACTTCCTATCTTATATTATACACTATATTGCTTTTTTGTCTCAAGGGTGTAGTATTAACCTTGGAATATGAAGGAATTCTACCTATTTGATACGATCACTTTTTATTTTCTATGGTGCCACCAAATGCGAATTCTATTTTCTACTCATTTTTTCATTAATTTTACAACAGAAATCACTAGCAAATACACAGGAAAAAATGTAGTTCTCACTAAAATAACAAACTATAAATACACTAAAGAAATAATTCCAAGTTCCACTATTTACACTTACCTGTCCCCAGGCATACATATTGTTATGAGTCTGGGAAGGGTTGACTTTTGAAAGCAGGAAACGAGCCTTACAAGGGGAGAAGAAATAACATTATCCATTAAAAACAGATTTAGTCAATATGAGCTGAACAAACACAGTATGTAACTTAAAATCAACTTTATTTAATATGTTTTAATAAAACTAATTTTATTAAAAAGCAACTTTTAAAAAATAAACTAATTTTGGAAATATGTGGGCCACAGCATGTTACAAATAAATGTACCCTCTTCTCTCCAAGCTAAACACTCATAACAAATAATAAACTGCTGAATCCAAAATTCAGCATATAAAATTTATGTGTGCAACAAGTATAAGAGTTGTGTGAAATTTACTAAACACTTGGTCTGAAACATCAGAGATTAGAAGTACCAAAAAGTGACCTATATATTCTTTTACTTTAAACAATGACTCTCAGGGATCCCTGGGTGGCGCAGCGATTTGGCGCCTGCCTTTGGCCCAGGGCGCGATCCTGAAGACCTGGGATCGAATCCCACATGGTGCTCCCGGTGCATGGAGCCTGCTTCTACCTCTGCCTATGTCTCTGCCTCTCTCTCTCTCTCTCTCTCTCTCTGTGACTATCATAAATAAATAAAAATTTAAAAAAATAAAATAAAAATAAACAATGACTCTCAAAAAAAAATAAATAAATAAATAAAAAATAAACGATGACTCTCAAACTTTCTTAAACTGTAGGTTTTTCCATAAGACAATTTACTCAACACTTTAACCATCTATCCACTAAATCTAATCAACAGAAAAACCAGAATAAAAGGAAAATAGCACTACACATGACAACACATCAATGAGAAAACTAGGCATAAATTATCATGTCATATAGGCAGTCAATCTTTTGAAATTTAGTACCACACAAAATCTTTTTCTACTCTATGAGTAAGCATTTTAATACAAGAGCACTGGCTCTAGAGTCAGAACACCCAGATCTGAATCTCAGTTTCTCCCCTACTGTGTTTCCTTGGCCACAATAACCTAAGTTTCACTTTTATTATCTGTAAAATGGAGATAACAATATGACTGTTTTGAGGATCAAATGAGATAAGGTGTGTAAAGTACTATCAGCTTTACAAATTCTCCATACATGGTAGCTCTTATTACAAATATAATAAAACCCGAAAAATAACCGCTATCATTTCTGAGTAACAGTTGCTGATATTTATCACATAATTTATAACACTGTGCTAGGCACTAGAGATATAATAATGAATGAAGCAAGGTCCCTGCCTTTAGCAAGTGAAACAAACTTGTAATAACCTATAGTTAATTTATTATAACTCTAACAAAATTACAAGGGAGAAGTAAGAAGTATTTTAAGAGTATATGTTAAGGGATCTTAAACCAAGCTTTCTGAAAGGTCCTGAAGAGCCATGTATATTTGTAACGTAGTTAATCCTTGTAATTCTAAAAACCACAAAGCCTTTTGTAATACAATGCTTTGTAATACATGACATTTTCTAAAAACTGAACTGACAGAATGAGGAAAACAGAAAAAATTATGTTACCACAAACTTCATATTCATTGACTTTTTCATTAAATAAGCAGATTTAAAACAATTATGCCAAAAAAGGTACACTAAATTATTTTCCAAATTGTTCTTCTTGCTCAACTAAAGCTGACATAGCACCATAACATCATTCTGGCTCTGTTACTAAATCTGGGCTGGTGGCAGAAGGTGGGAGAAACTGCTAGCTTTAGGCAACTGGCCCATAATAACTACTTTGCTCTCAATGCTGAGGCAAAAACAAGCATATTTTCCCTTGTAAACTTTCTTTCTACCTATCTCCTTTCTCTTTTACTTGCCTTATGAAGTAGTCTTTTCATATTAAAGTCAGAAGCAAGTGAGAACAACTCATTACAAGACTAACAACAAACAAATTAACTGTACTTACCTGGCTACCTCCATGTTCAGTGTCAATGTACCTTGGCATTGGAAATCTGGAATGAAGAATCTCTTGTGCATCATCCACTGGGGCTTGTAGAAGATGGCGGAAATTTTCATATTCTGGCATGTCCTGGTATCCTGACTTGCGCCACTGTGCGATGGTCTAATTTTAAAACAATGAAAGGAATTATTACTTTCAATTTCTTGCCTTTCCAAAAACTTTAAGAGGTTTTTTTTTTTTTTCAAAAGAATTGATCCTCAGAAAATAAGAAAATTATAAATTATTATTTCATTTATCAGTTTTTAAATCAAGACATTTGGGATGCCTGGGTGGCTCAGCAGTTGAGGATCTGCCTTTGGCTCAGGGCATGATCCCAGAGTCCCAGGATGAGGCCCACATTGGGCTCCTTGCATGGAACCTGTTTCTCCTGTCTATGCCTCTCTCTCTGTGTCTCTCATGAATAAATAAATAAAATCTTTAAAAAAAAAATAAAAATAAATCAAGACATTGATTTTGGTATTCTTGTGTACATAGATGCAAAAGTAGAATATTTCTTCTCCTTTAAAAGTAAAAAGAAATAATAAACCAGAAATAATTTTAAACACTATGTTTATATTATTAGCTGAAAGCTATCTACTTAAGTTTATGATAAACAAGGGGGATTTTTGTCAACAGAAGATTTCCCAGAGACTTGAAAATTAACTGCCTACTATATAAAATCTTTATCAATGGAGTAACATTCTGGCAAGATATATAAACATATAAACTTGAGGAATGATAGCAGTAACATTATAAAGATAATATATGTGTAGAAGAGCATCTGAATCAATTCTTTTATTAAAGGAAATGGCTCCAAAAGCCATGTAATTAAATCATCCAAAAATTTAAACTTGGCTTGGTTTCTAACTTAATTGCATCAGTCAAAATATATACTCTATATAGCTTTATATTCTGTATTTAACAGAGAAACAGTCATGTGCATTTCCAATTTCTCTGTTAAGTACATTAACAAGCTATTTTTTTTAATTACAAAAAAAAGCAGCAAACTACCTTACTGTCATTAGGATAGAATAGACATTATTCTTAAAAATTAAAGGACATTAGTATTGGTAGCAATTAAAAATAATAATCAATATATCTTTTAAAAGGCCTAGATAATGTTACTTAAAAGGATATTTTGAGTAACACCTCTACTATTATAGTGCAAATCTTTTTTTTTATAGTGCAAATCTAAAATCATTTACAATTAAAACAATTTGAAAAATAAATCTGCATGTTACTAGACTAACTAGAATATAAATTTGAGTGTGGGTCTGTGAAAAAAGAAACTCAGTATTTCTCAAGGCATCCAGAATATAATGCTTTCTTATACAGAGGAAGCATTTAATTATTGGCTAAATGAATAAATGCAGGAATGGAGAAAGTTCTGCTAAATACCTGGATTAAAGCTTAATGGCGGGGCACCTGGGTGGCTCAGTGGTTGAGCGTCTGCCTTTGGCTCAGGTCATGATCCCAGAGTTTGGGGATCGAATCCCATATCAGGATCCCCATAAGGAGCCTGCTTCTCCCTCTGCCTATATCTCTGCCACTGTCTCCGTGTTTCTCATGAATAAATAAAAATCTTTAAGTAAGTAAGTAAATAAATAAATAAATAAATAAATAAATCTTAATAGCTACTCAAATATTCTGCTCTTTTCAAGTATGTACCATTCCAATCAAATAAAGGTATAAGTTTTAACTCACTTATGCTTTAAATAAGTTTTCAGCTCATGTGGAATATTTTTTTAAATACTTTAAATACATTAAATGGAATACTTTTTAAATGACTAACATGAAACAATGAGAGAACCTGCCTACTAACAAAGGCTTTTCTCTTCTCAATATCTCAGGTAAAACCCCAAAGTATGGTACACCTATGTATACATCAATGCTCTTACTTTCACAACACTATGCTTTATGTAAAATGCATTTATCCAATAGTACGTGGACAAATGGACAAAATAATCACAGGTAGATCAACTCCAAGTGCCATCTAAAAACCTGTGGTAGAAAGAATTGTATTTTATACCTATTTTATAAAAATAGAAATAAAAGTTTATCCTGAAGGAAGCACTAGCTATATAGTAAGGAGGGGAAAGCTTCCATGAATAAAAACTTTATGACACATATATGCATAGCTTTAAATGCTATGGAATCTTACCTCACCATGATAGATCAAAATCTGGAAGAACGTGTCCATGAGAAGAATGCGATCTGCAAGAATGCTGCTGCTATCAAGAAGAACCGGCTAACAGCAGAAAACAGAGAGAGAAGAAGAAGATGGAAAAATAAATTACTTAAAGTTACAAAATCGATCTTTCCAGAATATTTTAAAAATTTTAAGTTTATATCTTATAACTTAAAAACATCTTGCTATCATGAATTCTTGCAGTATATTTTTTCTGAGAAATCACAAAAAATGGAGGTAACAATGGAAAAAGTAGAGCCAAGAGGAAATCAGTGTTAACTCCTAAGGCTGATGATGGCTCCATTTAGTGAGAGTGGAAAGGCTTGGGAAAGAGCAAATTTGGAGACGGAATAGTTCTGAATAGGAAATGTAATGAGCTAATATACATTAATAGGAAATATAATGAAGCCCGAGCTAATGACATAAATTTGGGTATCACACACATTAAGATGGTATATGCATCACAGTATATGTCTACACTACAGAGAGAGAGGACAGAGCAAAAGCCAGAGATGGAGCCCTGGAACCTGCCAACACTTAGGAGATCTGAAAGGGAGAAGTCAGCAAAAGGAGACTGAAAAGGAACAAGTGGTGATTAGGTGGAAAACCAGTAGGTACTGCGGGTGTAAGAGAAATTAAAAAAAAAAAAAAAAAGGTTTTCAAGGAGAATCCTCATTAGGTAAATGCTACTGAGAGTTCTGGCAAGATGTAGGACATTGGTGGCCTGGTAAGAGTTGTTTCAATGTAATGTCAAGGACAAGAATCTGAATAATGTTGGTTGAGGAGAAAATGTGAGGTGAGATCATCATACAGACAAGTAACTTTCTGAGTTTAGCTACAACTGAGACCAGAGAAATGGGTGCTAATTAGAGAAAATGTGAAGTCAAGGGTGGTTTTGTCTGTTGGTTTTTAATGTAAATATTACTCAGGTTTCTGTGTTAATGAAAATGATCCAGAAGAAGAATAAGTCATGATTGAGGAAAGAGGACTCCAAAAGCAAATTAAGTAAATGAAGCTAATGGGATTCATGAATGAAATGGAAAGACTGGAATTTAAAAGAGGCAGACAGGAGGGATTGTGGGATTCCAAACTTCTTCTAAACACTAATCTACATTTTCCAGACACCTACAATTTACATGTATTACTCTGAAATCAGAAAAATCTCTAAAACTTTCTTTCCTGATTCAAAGAAAGAAAGACCAAAACTATACGACCAAAATACATAGCTAGATCATCACATTAACAATATATATTTTCTAGAAAAGCAGACACTATGACAAACTACTAAAAACAATTATAGTAACAAAATGTTTTATACACTATTTTTTACAAAACAATAAATAAAGGCATCATGAGAGATCATTCATCAAGAGATATTATATTCTCTTTATGCTGACCATCCTTAAATATTATTTTCAAATATAGTCACTAATACTTTTAAGTGGCCAGACAATTTGAAGCACAAAATAGAAAAACTGTTTGACAACTGGTTAAAGTGGGACAGTTTGCTAAGAAATCTAAATGGATGACATTAGATTTCTAACCTTTCTAACTATACATCTTTATAATCAACTGTATCCTATGTTCAAAAGGGTTATAAGAGAATGAGATTATATTTAAGCAAGAAGCTTTGTTTAGACAGAATGTCCTAATTATCAGACAATATACTCTGAATAAGTTACAGGTTCTAGATTCATCATTACATCTGGACCCTGTTAAAGACATAATAATTACAAGCCCTAGAGGATTTGATCAACCAAATAACTAGATGATTTGATCTTAAGTCTCTTCCACCTCACTTTTTATGTTTTTTAAATGATTTTCTAGTGCAACCTGGCATATAGTAAGCACTCATAAATTTTTTAAGTGAATATATAACAACTTCTTGAACTAAATTCTTATATTTAGTAACCATCTTCCAAGAAAAATTTGTTTTCACTTTTTAATGACACACATCACAGCAACAAAACAAATTGTTGTCTTCTGTCTCTCTTACCTCTGGGGGTCCACTAAAAGAATATGCATACAGAATGGGCTGAATCATGATTAAGGACTGGGTCAAATCTTGACGCATAAAATGGTGACGATAATATGAACTCTCATCGGGACTATTGTTAAAAACTTGTAAGAAAGGAGATCTTCTTAAATGAAACATAAACTACAAGAAAAAAATGTGAGATAGCTTTTACTTATTTTATTGCAAAAAAAGTTTACTATTATAAAAGCATTTGATTAGAACTATTAAGATAATAAAAACAAGTTATAAGGACATTCTAAATTGTATTCTTAAGAATCTCATTAATGGTCTTTATCAGTTACTTAAAAATATAATTCAACAACAATTACAAAAATGAAAGTAAAAGAGATGACTCAAAAGGAAAACAAGACTAGGAACAAAAAACTCCTTGCTTGGAACTAAGTTATTCAGATGCTGATGCTACATGGTACATTATCAGCATTCTTTGTTTTTATTCCTCATCTCTCTGGCCACTATCTCTGAATCTTTTTTATTACTATTCCTTACCACCATCAAAAGAGTCTAAAAGAACGTAAAAATAGATTAATAGATTTTCTATTTTATGAGAGTTCCCAAAAAATGCATGGGGAAGGGTCTGCATTGATTTAAAAAAAAGAAAAAAAAAGCACCTACATACATTCACTTGTTTCTCAATATTTAAGTTCTTTCTCATTCCTAAGAAACATTCTTTAGACTTTGTTTCATTACTTCTTTCTCTTTTCAATTTCCTTCTATCCACTCCTCAATATGAAAGAGATCAAAAAGGGGAAGAGTTTGGCCTAAACAAAGGACAGCTACATTGTGCTTTGATACAATCAAAGGGTCTCAGATACAATCAATAGAATCAGCTTTCCAAAGAACTCTCATTTGTCTTTCAGTTACTTTTCTACACTTCCCTCAGCACTCAGGGCTCAAGTGCTTACATGATGCTCCTGTCTGGGACTCATCCACAGGTCTCTCCCAGCACATGTCACTCAATGACATTATCATTCCTTTTCTTTCTTCTGTGATCAGAATTCATGGAGAGGCTGTCTCATCCCTTACCACTTTAGCTATTCCTGTTTATTCACAGCAATATGTAATTGGTAAATTTGGGGGTAAATATTTTAGAAATAAAAACCTTCCTTAAATTTAGTCTATGTTACCTTTTATAAGAGTGTTTAGAAACCACAAAGAAAAAAAATTTTTGTGGGTCCTCTGCTATTTCCAATAGAGGGGGAAAGATGAAAAGCCCCAATCTCTTGGGAGATCTATTAACTATTAAAAGCCTAAAAAGAAGGCATAGAGTTGGAAGAGAAAAGAAAGAAAGGAAAGTGTTCAGCATTCAGTCAAATACTAAGGCTAATGCCCTCAATCTCTTTCCTTTAAGTTTCTGCTACTAATATGAGTCCTAAGAAACGTTTTTGCTTGACTTAAGGCAAATAGACTTTGCTCTTTCCTACTTCTCCAAAATTGTAACCAGAGATTTAGGGACATCTCCCTGTATAAACATGAAGTTTCTACAATACAGATCACTGAAAGATTTTCAAAAAAAATAATAGTAGTCCTGAAAAGAGAGTTAAAGCCTTAAGCAAAGTGTTCACGGGCAAAAATTTGAATTTCCATGTCTCAATATAATCCTCCTTCCAGACTAAGCTAAAATGCCCTCTTCTAAAAAGATGTATCACACCACTTACTTGGAAGGATTCCTGTAAGTTTCCCTTAAATTTTGTGTATATTTTACAGCATTTCTCCCCTTCTGTTCTGTTAGGTATATTTCAGTTCTCACCCTTCAGACTGAAAGCTCCTTGAAAATGAGATCCGTGCCAGTCATCTTTATTCTCTTAAAGTTCCCTGCATATAGACCTCAGCTGAATAAATGTTCTGTTAGTCATCACATAAATAACCTAAGCTTTTAAAAATATCAACCAAAATAAGACAGGTAGATTCCACTGCCCAAGAGGCAAAAGTTCTCTAAGATAAATCAAATTAGCTTCTTTTCTATTTATTTGGTATATCCCCATAAAATTGTTCTCAGGTAATGGTACCATGCTGTAAAAATAGCTGGTTGGTCAAGTTACTTCCTTTCAGTACTACTGTAATTAGATTCCTTATATCAAATGGAAAGCTAATCGGCCTCACACCTACTTCTACCCCAGAGTAGGGTTCCAATGTAAATTTCTTTCACCAGAAATAAATGATTCTTTTGAAGGCAATCATAAAAATACTATACACCTTTCAATGACTACTCAAGCACAGTATCAATTTCTTAGCTATCCCAAAACTTAAAACATTACCAAAAAAATAACCTAATATAACAGGTCCTATATTCTTATACAACAGGAAAAGTGAGACTCAATACTATTGTCAACACTAAGAAAAGAACATGGACCTTTTACCTACTCACCTGTGGATAAAGGGAGAAAGTTTCTGAAAATCTGAAGGAACTTGGATCATCTTTGTGATACTCTCCAAATTTCTGACACTAAATAAAATAAAATGTGTTAGTAATATATTCCCTGGCATACTACTAACCCTCCTACCTATACATATTCTATTTTTTAAAAGTTATTATTCTTGGGGCGCCTGGGTGGCTCAGATGGTTAAAGCATCTGCCTTCAGCTCTGCTCATGATCCCAGAGTCCTGGGATTCTCCCTCTCCCTCTGCCCCCTTCACATTCATGCACATGTGCTCCCTCTCTGTCTCTCTCTCTCTCAAATAAATTTTTTAAAAATTTTTTAAGATTTTATTTATTTATTAATGAGAGACACACAGAGAGACTCAGAGAGAGAAGCAGGCTCCATGCAGGGAGCCTGACGCGGGACTCGGTCCCGGGTCTCCAGGATCATGCCCTTGGCTGAAGGCGGCACTAAACCGCTGGGCCACTGGGGCTGCCCATCTCAAATAAATAAAAAATATTTTTTAAAAAAGTTATTACTCTTTAGAAAGTAGATACTTGATATGGGATAAAACTGGAATTTATTTATATACTTATCGAGAAGAATTACACCCAACAAAATACACTTGAATTTAGAAACAAACAATACATTGGCTCCAATGCAGTAATAACTCATTTTCAAATATTTGGATTTTTTAAAACTGTCTCTGATAGCAAACAGAGTTCTTAGATAATGGCCAGAGAGTTCAACATGTGCCCTTTAAGACTCTGCCTGAAAAGGACAACAGCCTACTAACTGGAAGATGCAACTATCAAACTACCATAGTGGTTACAAAAGCAAGCTGATGGTATAAAACTCTACAACAGAAACAATGCAAAGAAAAAAAAAAAAAAAAAGCTGAGGAAAAGAAAGTATGAGACCAACAGTAAACTGGTAAACAAAGAATAAACACCACGGCAGAAATTAGAAGGATATTAAGGTAAATGGAGGCACATACACTGGTGAACGAGAAATAAGCCCTCCACAATAATGTGACAAAATGCAACTAAATAACTGAGATAAAACTTAGGAGAAAGTGCTTAGCACAATGACTAACAGTAAGCATTCAACAAACATTAGCTTTCTCACCTTGTTCTTGAGCAGAGTCTCGAATATGAAAAAATTTTTATAGTACTTATGCAATTGGTCTATATCCTGGCAATGTTCAGCTTAGTACTCACATATGGTCAAGGGTACAAAAAACAAGTTAAAAATAGCAAAGGATTCACTGCTATACTTAGTGCAGTTGCATTTGCTTCCTAAAATGTTTAACTATATGATTTATGTAATTATCTGTGCTGTATAGAGCACATAAAAAGGCATAATTGGCTTGATCACGTTTTTGGCTTCCAAGAAAAATCGTATCAGAACCACTGTCATGCAAAGAATAGCAAAGCTATTGTTGTAGAGCTAATCCTCAGAAAACAGATCTTGGTATTTGGAAATAAGAGTATTGTTGTCCTTAATGCCCTCTAATAATACTTCACTGATGAACTTTGATTAAGAGAGTAATCTTGGGCAGCCTGGGTGGCTCCGCGGTTTAGCACCGCCTTCAGTCCAGGGAGTGACCCGGAGACCCAGGATCAGGTCCCACATCCGGCTCCCTGCATGGAGCCTGCTTCTTCCTCTGCCTGTGTCTCTGCCTCTCTCTCTCTCCCTCTGTCTCTCATGAGTAAATAAATAAAATCTTTAAAAAAAAAATAAGAGAGTAATCTTCATTGGACAATATAACCACTAGCTTTATGTGGCAATTTAAATAAATTGAAATTAAATAGAAATCCAGTTCCTCAATTGCACTAGCCGTATTTCAAGTGCTCAACAGCTATATATGAGTAGTAAGTACTTCCATAACAGTGCAGATTATACAACATTTCCATCATTGCAGAAAATTCTCCTGAATTGTTGATCTGAATAGCAAATACACCTGAAATCTAAAATGTCAAATACACTGAAAAGACTCTGTGAGCAAAACCAGTAGTCATACATTATTCAGAACTATTGATCACATAACATTAAATATACACATTTTAAATTGTGCCTGGAATTCTGTTAAAATAAAGCATTAGGAAAATCTTACGTTATGGTTAATGAGGGTAATGAAAACATTGTTCACTTTTATGCTTGGCTAACCAGGGATGTCCAAAAGGCTAATAATTTTTAGAGTGAGATGTATTCAAACTTATGTCCAAAACTTTTGCTTGTATAATGAACATTTATTTTCATATCACTATCTAATCCCTCATTATTAGCATTTATCCTGTTATAACCTTAGATTAAATTCTTAGAGAGAGAATTTCTAGGTAAAAGGCAGTTTTTAAGCTTCTGATATATATCATCAACTGCCTTCTCAATATAAGGTAATATAGATGTTTATAGAACTTGTACAGTTCATACTCCAAACCTTCAAGCTATGAAGCTGTCCATTTCCCTGAATACTAACCAACTCTTAAGCATTATTATGTTTTTCTAATTCTTACCCATTTGATAAATAAAAATTATCTTGCTCTATTTTCTAACTTTGATTATAAATAAGATTGTTAATTTTTTCATATGTTTACTGGTTTCTTGGATTCCTTCTTTGGCTAATACCTTGTTCAAGACATTTGCTCATTTTTCCCCAAATCTTACTCATTTGTGAAAGCACATATATATAAAAATTTCCATATTCCATTATATGTATAAAAATATACATATATAAGTCATACATACAAGTTGACATTAAATTTTTGTAATGGTACTTTTGCCAAATAGATCTTTTTCATTTTAATGTAATAAAATCTTTCTAAGTTTTTAAAGATTTATTTTAGAGACAGAAAGAGAGAGAGAGAGCAGAGGTAGAGGGAAAAGTAAAGAATCTGAAGCAGACTCCCCACCAAGTGCAGAACCCAACATGTGACTAGATTTCACAACCCCGAGATCATAACCTGAGCCAAAATCAAGAGTCAGATGCTTAACTAACTGAGCCACCTGGCTGCCCCCATAATAAAATCGTTGAATATTTTTATTTAATGGCTCCTGCTTTTTATTTCGTGTTAAAAATCCTTCTGTATCCAGGGGTGCCTGGGTGGCTCAGTCAGTTAGGCATCAGCTCAGGTCATGATCTCAGGGTTGTGAGATCGAGCCCTGTATCAGGCTCCACACGGGGTGTGGAGCTTAAGATTTTCTCTCTCCCTCTGCGCCTCCCACCATCCCTCCTAAAAAATAATAATAATCAATTAAAAAAAAAAACATTCTTTTATATCCAGAAGTTAAATGTGTATAACTTGTTTTTTGAAAATACAGCCAAACTTTACCACAGTTAACAATACAAAATTTGCATAATATGTACATACATATATTTCTAATCTTTGAATTACTTAAAAATTTTGAACACTTATCAAGTGCCCTAGCACTGATTACTGGAATCTTGAGAAATAGTCCTTATTTACAATCTAACCAAAACACTAATACAGATGGGAAGAAAAAGTCTGAAGTATAAAGGAGGTGTCTCAAAGATCCATGGTTGGAGTTATTCAGAAGGAGTAAGATTGGGCAGATAAAGCAACAATAATACAATTTTCTTGGTGAAAATATCAACACAAAAAATCTAGTCCTGTCTTTAATTCAGTAACTATATACACATAAAGGCAGATACATATATGAGTCCTAAAGGTCAAAGCACAATCTCTATAAGAAAATGGTAATGGCAAATATGATCATCGTTATAAACAGTACAACAGGAGAGCCTGGTTGGCTCAGTCAGGATCTCAGGGTTGTAAGATCTAGCCCCCCATCAGGCTCTGTCCTAGGCATGGAGCCAGCTTAAGATTCTCTCTCTGTTCCCCTACTCCCACGCTCTCTCTCTCTTTCTCTAAGAAAACACAGAAAACAAGAAACAGCACAACTTAAGTGCCTGGTTTCACTGGTATAATAAGGAAAAACCTAGCTGGGGTAGGATTTGCTGGAAAGTTCCAAAGGTTTTAAACAAAAGAGATTTCCTGGACCAGATAAACTGTTTATCCACTGTAGCTAGCAGTACAGCTAAAAGGAAAACACAATTTGTGGTTAGTGGGTAAACCAAAGGTCAAAGATGAAAAAACAAAATCCAATATCAAGTTTAAGTTGTGAAAAAGGTGTCATTCAATAGAAAAAGTCAAGAGTCAAAAAAGTAAAGAACAAAAATGAAAAAAGGTAAGGAATAGGTCCATGAAGATGAAGGTGGGCACAAGATGGACCCAAACAAGAGACTCTGGATGAGGGGACAAAGCATATGTTGAAACCAATAGCTTAAATGATTATGACCAAGGGGAGCGAGGGCTTACATTAAAAGTGTCAGAAGCAAATGTGGCACAGCACCAATCTGGCCGTACATTGCCCATTACCTACAAAAGAGTTTTTAAAAAGATGTTTGGATTTTTTTTAAAAGATGTCGTTATTTTAGAGAGAGACAGAGACAGAGCATGAATGGGAAGGGCAGAGGAAGAGGGAGAGAGAATCTTAAGTAGACTCCACGCTGAGCACAGAGGCCAATGCAGGTGACTCCGAGGGTGATTTCTACTCACTTCTTACCACCATGACCTTGGACAGAACCTTTTAACCTCTAGACGCCCTGGTCTCCCTCTGGACTGTTGGGGTGCGTAAGATCTCCTTTACAGAGCTTTTAAATGACAGGCACACCTACAAAACCATTAATGCCATATCTGGCTGCAAAGTAAAAAAATAAAGTGTAGCTCTTGATATTACTTGTGTAGACATATTTCATTGCCTTTATTTGCCTATCTTCAGAAGAGCACAACATGTCACAATGCGGGCTTGCTGATCACTGGAATCAAACAATGGTTCATTTGGTGACCCAAAGGTCCTTTAGGAGGAAACAAAACGACCCACAGGTGCTGTACTGAGGATCTGTGATCCATGCAACACCGTGTTAGGTTTCGGCTGGAGGATGCAATGGGAATATAAAAACAGCCTACAAGTGTGACTGAGCTTTTGTGTATGCAAGCTTTATTCCTGATAATAAAAAAACATTAAATATATATATATATATTTAAAAAAAAAAAAACGAGTCCCACATCGTTGGGACTTTCATGATTCTGAAATCATGATCTGAGCTGAAACCATGGTCAGACACTTAACTGACTGCACCACCCAGGTGCCCCAAAAAGAGGTTTATTTTTAATGAAAATAAGCCTGAGTCATCAAGAAAAAAGAAAATAATTACATTCACTATACCAAATTGAGGAAAGAAGTTTGTTAGTATAATTTCATAGATTTTTTTCCATTGGGAAAAAACTATAAATAGTACCTACAAGGTACTATTAATCCCTTCTCTATTTGTGTTATCACTGTTACAGCTGAAATTTTAGCAGTGCACAATCAGTACAAAAAATGAGTCTTAGAACAGCTTTTATAACTAAGGTTCATTGGTCATCACCTAGAGTTTCACTTCAACTGTATGTTAATGTGATTCCATCAATTAGAAAAATGTAAAGATTACATTCTCACCACTTTTACTATATATGAGGGTTTCTTAGTCACTAGGAGTTCTTTAAAATCTATAAAAATGTGTTTTTTGAACTTTGCATACCATATGATGTCAGCCACAGTGATAGATGGTTTCCAAGTTACCTGTTAGCAATTTCTTTTATTTTTATTTATTTTTTAATTTTTTAAAAGATTTTATTTCTTTATTCATGAGAAACACACAGAGAGAGGCAGAAACATAGCAGAGGGAGAAGTAGGCTCCCTATGGGGAGCCCAATGTGGGACCGGATCCTAGGACTCCAGGATCAAAGATGCTCAACCACCAAGCCACCCACGTGCCCCAGCAATTTCTTTTGGCCATTTTTCATTCCCATGTGGCAGTATGCAGTAGTACTATGCTCATTTGGAAAACTCCAATCTCAGTTTTTGACATATGACAAGGGAAGCCACCAATAACTGGTGTAAACAAACTATTTTGCACAGAAAGCAGAACAATAGTCTGACGATATCAGCCCCTCCCTCAAATTACCTCCACCAACTTCCTCTTACCCACATTTGCCAAGTGACTTATAGGAACAGACAAACTATATTGGTGTGGCAGAAAATAATAGTAAAATTTTCATCGTGCTATGACTCTTCTATTCTCTATTCGCAAAACCCTTGCACTGCTGTTTAATACTACAAAATTGCAGAATGTGTAGAAGTGAATTATAGTGTATGTTTTTGTAATTTTGTACTTTTTGTAACTCATTTAGTTCTTTACAAGGCCATTCTGTTTTATACGTTAATAGTGTTTGTGTTTTACAAGCATGTCAAACAATATGGCAAATTTTGAAGTTCAAGTGTGAGACAGAATATTCTAGACATTACCCCACAGAGAATTCTGAAGAATTACAATCTTCTGAGTCATTTCACCACATTTAAGCAACAAGGGACACAGAAAAGATCAATCTTTACAATGAAAGCTACTAATCAGTGGGGTTTTTTTTTTAAGATTTTATTTATTTATTCATGAGAGACAAAGAGAGAGAGAGAGAGAGAGAGAGAGAGAGGCAGAGACACAGACAAAGGGAGAAGCAGGCTCCATGCAGGGAGACCGACGCGGGACTCAGTCCTGGGACTCCAGAATCACGCCCTGGGCCAAAGTCAGGCACTTAACCACTGAGCCACCCAGGGATCCCCATCAGTGGGTTTTTATGTGAGCTGATAACCCAAGTTGTACTTTGTTTTGTGTCACATGAGATAACCTACAAATGTAGTAGTAGTTCTCACAAAATGGCAAAAGCACTCTACTACAAATCACAGTCATTTGGCAAATAAAGGTGCTGATCACTTCAAACACTTTCTTCTCGAAAGAACAAGGCATTTAGTAAAACAAAGTCACATCCATTGAAAAGGCTCAGGAAGCAAACTATGTCAGATTACTAACTTATTACCCTGAAAGGAAAAGTCAGGGCACCTGAGTGGCTCAGTTCATTCAGCAACTTTGGCTCAGGTAATGATTCTGGGGTCCTAGGATGGAGCCCTATGTGGGACTCCTTGCTCAGCTTCTTCCTCTCCCTCTGCCTCTGCCCTTCTCCCAACTCGTTCACACGCTCTCTCAAAATAAATAAAATCTTAAAAAAAAAGAGAGAAAAAGTCACAGAACTATAATAGAACCTAATAATACCAACATGTAAAATTAAAGTAAGTAAAATGCTAGGATAAGATGCAGTCTGAGGGGTGTCTGGGTGGCTCAGTTGGTTAAACTTCTGACTCTTGGTTTTGGCTCAGGTCATGATCTCATGGCTTGTGAGATGGAGCTCCATGTCAGGCTCCACGCTTAGTGGGGAGTCTGCTTAAGATTCTCTCTCTCTGCCCCTCCCCCAACTCATGTACTGGCATACTCTCTATAAAATAAATACTTAAAAAAAAAGATGCAGTCTGATAAACTGAAAATGTTCCATTTTAAAGTAATACAATAAATGAATGCATTGATAACATATCATATGATGCTGAAGAAGTTTATGCAATCAGCTAAAAAATAACAGCTTCTCTATTTAGGTTGACGAGCCAACAGATTTCACTAATGTCATGTCAAACTGCTAAATGATAGTGCAATTCAAGAATATATTTCCACAGTCCTAAACTAGCAAAGTCAAAATATATTTAATACTTTATATTCCTATCTAGAAACAATGGTTCATCTTGGAAGAACTGGGTTGGCATTTGTACTTATGGTGTTCAAGCAGTGGTTGATTTGATGAGAAGTTTTATGACTCTTCTTGTAAAAAGACATGCTGATGTTAAAACACTCCTTTCACCACAGACAGGTGTTAGTATAAAAACACCCGTGAAAGTAAAGTAAAAGAAAAAAGTCCTGGATGATGCTACAAAAATGAGTAATTTTATTAAACAAAGATTAGTTCATTGAAGAATACTTTTAAAACTACATGAAAATCTAAACAAAGAATGCAAATCTTCCTGCTACAAACAGAAATCTGATAGATTAGCAGAGAGTTCTTAACAGTTCTCTTTAGCCTATTTGACTAAAATAATAGGCAAGAGTTTGCTGAGTAAAAAATGGAACATTAAGAATAGAACTTAATTAAGCATTCTAGGTTAAAACGTTAAGTAGTGGGTTCCTGCCATACTAAAAACCCAAGTAAATCAGCATTATCAATAATTTTACTAACACACATTTTGCTAATAGAGATCCAGATAATCAAGGCCCACCTATATTTTTGTATGTTAACGTGCATAATTTTTAAATCACAGTTAACTTCTCAATAAAATTAGAAAACTAAAACAATAGCAATGAAGAAAAATATGCAAAAAAAAAAGCAATAAAAAAATTTACAATAATTTAGGATTAAATTTGAAACTAATGTGGTAACAGCCCCAAAACAAGAAAGAAAGAAAAAAAGTTACTTAAGTGTCACTCTTTTAAGGAAAAAAGGTATTTTAGTTTACTGGAAGAGAGAAATGTACCATTCATTACTATGCCTTTCTCAGCAACTTGAATCAAAATTCCTCATACAGTCTTTCAGTTAAACTGCTAAGTATGTTGAAAGAAATCATAAGCAACAAATATGACAAACGAAAGTATATATATTGAGAAAAGTACATTGTTTACTTCTTACCAGTCGAATGAGCTGTCTGTCTAGCCATCTAAGTACATCTGGTCCTTCCTCTGTTTCTGCTCTATAGATTGCCAGCCGGGCCATAAGAATGGCAGCTGCTTCCTGGTCAAAAGACGCAGCAATGTTTTGGATTTGAGTTTGGGCATCTGCCCAGCTAAAGGCAAGAAGAAAGCAGAGAGATGCTGCTGAATTATTAAAGTCACAATACCACAGTTGGCTACTACACAGACGTAAATTAAAATGATGCAGAAAATTATTTCATATTTGAAAATTCCAACATTATCTAAAAAGTCAGCATTATTTAAAATCACTAATAGTTTCAGTATAGCATTATTTTTCAGAAAAATATATCCAAACCTAATAAAGTCTTCTAAAGTAATTGCAAAGATAGATCTCCAAACACATTCCTTAAGACATTAAGATTTTTACAAGTATAAAAAGAGCACACATATATGTATAGGTTTACATGTGCACAGAAATACACAAGTCTATGTCAGACTTTTCAATCTTATTGCTCCAATTTTCTAAAGGCAGAAACATGGAAATACAACAAAATAAGAGTTTTCCTCCAGCCTAAATAATTCTCATTTACTAAGCTGGAAAATGAACAAAATTATCAAAAAATGTTTTCTCATTTTGTCTTTAATTCAATTATTAATGATAAAATGATATAATTAAAGTTTCTATATATTCTTTTTCCCTCCATGCCCATCACCAATTTTAGCCCATTACCCATCCACCTCTCTTCCAGTAACCCTGTTTGTACTCTTTAGTTAAGAGTCTGTTTTAGGACTAAGAACTTTTTCATTGAAAAGTAATGCTATTAATTATTGTGCTATATTATGATGTATGTATATATATGTACATATTGTTAATGCCTATGAAAGGATAATGTTTATTAGTTTTGCTCCTCCTCTCAGAAGAATATGGTAAATAAAAGAATATTTCAAAGAATGTGTCTTAGGAGTCATTTTTTAAATGGCTATACATTTCCTAACAATGAACATCCAATAAGCTGGATTAAAAAGAAATAAAATGCAGAACGCCTGGGTGGCTCAGTGGTTGAGCGTCTGCCTTTGGCTCAGGGCGTGATCCTGGAATCCCGGGATCAAGTCCCACATCGGGCTCTCTGCATGGAGCCTACTTCTCCTCCCTCTGCCTATGTCTCTGCCTCTCTCTGTGTGTCTCTCATGAATAAATAAATAAATCTTAAAAAAAAAAAAAAAAGAAATAAAATACTATTATTATAAATGTTCATTTCCTAGTTACAGATGTTTCTCAAAACAGAAACCCAGTTTGGAAACATGACTCAGAATACTTTTGATATGATAATTTAATCTCTAATTAATACAACCTACTTCCTAGCGATGGTGGTCACTCGGATGCGTCTCTGCCCACTTGAATGCTGATACTGAGTCACAAACTGGATTGCACCACGCCCTCCTTGAGGAATTGGAGCATTATGCTATGTAAAAATAAAAGTAAAAAATAAGCAAAATCTATTACAGTGTTTTTATAGTTACCCTATTTAATGAAATTCATTCTAAAATCAATAGAAGGATGATTGTTTCCAGTGCAGACCAAAGAGTTGTGTTTTGCCACATAAAAGAGAAATGGATCTGGGAAAGGGGAAAAATGATGAAGCATAAGAGAAGTGAGTCCAGCTAGAATATCAATTTCAAGTAATAGATAATTCAGAAGGATGTGAAAGGACGAAATAAAGGGAGAAGTATAAAGAAATTAACAGATACACAAATGCATAAGTAAGGCAATTTTGCAAAATAGTAGCTGGATAAAGAGAAATTGAACCAAGTCCTTCACCTTTCAGTATACGAGATGAAAACAGAACTTTTAGGAAGATAAATCATATGATGAACAGATGACCAATAGAAAACTATTAATGAGAAGACCCCAATAGTAACATATAATAATGATCCTCAGAAATAGCAAGTGGTCAATAAGAGAAACTTTCCTTATGATCTTTGACAAGAAGCATTCTTGATTTACTTATTTTTTTGGTCAATAAAAGCTACTACTTTTCACAAATTTGGATGGTTAAACAAAAAAATTCCTGTACCTATCTTATGAAGGTTGATCATCAATACTTTGTGATTCATTTTATGCCTCATAACTATTGGTATGAAAGTCAGTAAGTTATACATTATATCGTCTTTAATATAACTTCCTCTTATACCAGAAAAAAAACTTTTCAAATATAGGAATCTTTACCTTACAATCTTTTTCTATGAATTTTGATATATTAAACATTCTTGTAGGGGTTTCATATATCATTATAATACACCTTGTGACAACTAGGAGGAGCCTGATGCCTAATTACAAAAATGCATATCTAGAACAGAATTTTTATTTATGCTTCAATTTTATATTAAAATAGAAAAAAAGGAAAACTGAGAATAAAAGTTGGGTTGCCCAATATTGTGCATTTGCAGGTTTCCTTAACATCTGTTTCGGTTACAGTTTATCCTCTCACCAAGTAGTTTAGCTTGAGAAAAAGAATATGACAAACAAAAATTCCAAACATAATAAGCTTCGGGTCTAATTACTATTGGAAAAAAATATGAAATATCTATGGCCTAAATTGAGTATTTCAAATATAAAAGTCATACCTGATTGACAACCTCAAAATATATAGCTAAGGTTGTAGTGGGGCTGAGCCCACATATCTTCCATTGACATGTGCCACCCGTTCCTATCTCCTGTAAAAATAAAATATAGTATGTTTGAAAAATAGAGAATACAATTTTTTTTAAAGATTTTACTTTCAGTAACCTCTACAACCAATGTGGGGCTCAAACTCACAACCCCAAGATCAACAGTCGCATGCTCCACCAATTAAGCCAGTTAGACACCCCCAATTTATTACTATAATATATATTAAGGTAAAAAGGGAAGGAAAAAACTGCAATAAGAAAATTGCTTCACATTTCTAACTAATTTAATGACTGTTAAAAGCTTAAGATTTTTAAGTCATAGAAATATGTCATGAAATAATATTAAGCAATTCTTACAAAATAAAATTATAAGATAATTCAAATTCTTGCTAAGTATTTTTTTTAAGATTTTATTCATTTATTCATGAGAGACATAGAGAGAGAGGCAGAGACAGAGGCAGAGGGAGAAACAGGCCCCCCACAGAGAACCCAATGTGGGACTCAATCCCAGGACCCCGGGGATCACAATCTGAGCCGAAAGCAGATGCACAACCACTGAGCCACACAGGTGCCCCCAAATTCTTGCTAAATATTGATACAAGTTCTTCAATATTAAAGATTTTAAAAGTATATACCATTTAATGAAGTAATTACAATTAACGCTATCTTTCTATCCAACTATTTGACCTGTGTAAAGAGGTACCGATTTAACACATAATATGGGCACATATGATAAAGGTTCTCAGAACAGAATTCCATAATTTAAGCAGTCTGATTCCCCAAAACACTATTCTTAGATATTAATTTTTACCATGCAATCTGCTTAAAATTAATTTTTAAACACTGTAATTTTAGAGATGATTACCATCACCCTCTCTATAGCTACACAATTCTACCACTTTAAAGTACATTATTTGACCACTAGATGGGATAACAAAAAAAAGAAAGGAATTAAAATGAAAATCTGGCTCATTTGCTTACTTTGTTGGAAATCCTAACAGACAAAAAAATTCAGATTTCACTTTTAGAAGTCTCCAAATTTCCAAATCACAATTGTTGGGGTTTTTTAGGCATACTGGGGCAAGTAATAACTTAGGCATAAAAAATACAGAAGACTGGTAACAATACAAAGGTTTAAATTTGCGGGTAGATGGTAAAAAGGACATGCAAAAAAAAAAAAAAAAAGAAACCACAAATAGATTATACCAGTGAAAACTGAACCACATTCTACTGAAAACTTAGCCCACACAAACAATTTTGAAAGAAATGCTATAGGCTGCCACTCCAAGTCTCTTGTTGGCCTGCCCTTTAAATTAACTGTATTTTCTTTTTAGACTAAAGGTCTCTTACATTTTCAGATACACAAGGTCCTTTAGAATTGAGAGACACACACGGTCCAATAGCTCCTGAAATCTTTATTTCCCTTGAGGTCTGCAATGTAAGAATACAGAGAAAACTTCAGTATACCCAAAGATAAGCTCAAACATATACTCAAGTATATAAAAATAAAGACATTTTTCCATATTTAAAACTCAAGTCAATGAAAACATACTAATTTAGAAATAATGAATCATTGGGCACTTCTAGATTGATAACTCCCAAATATAAAATCTAGCCCTGACCTAACTTTAATACTCTATTTCTACCTGCTCATAAGAAATCTCCATTTTGAAACCTCACTCTGAATTCAAAATAATATCATATCCCAAAATCATTATCTTCTATTTTTCTTTTTTTTTTTTTAAGATTTCATTTATTTATTCATGATAGTCACAGAGAGAGAGAGAGAGAGAGAGACAGAGAGAGAAGCAGAGCGAGAAGCAGGCTCCATGCACCGGGAGCCCGACGTGGGATTCGATCCCGGGTCTCCAGGATCGCGCCCTGGGCCAAAGGCAGGCGCCAAACCGCTGCGCCACCCAGGGATCCCTATTTTTCTTCCCTTAGAAAATGTGTCACCAAGACTGGTTTCTTTCCAATCTCTACTGACACCAAAATTTAAGCTATTGTTTCTATCAAAAGATTTTAAAAGCCTAATTCACTTTTCCTGATATTCTTTTTCCTGACAAAGTGATTAACATTGTCAGATGAATTTTACCCGAAACATTGTTCATTAATTTACAATGGCTTCTTCTGCCTGGACATGCATCGCCAAACTACATCCAACCACACAATTAAAACTATTTCCCTTACATTGCAATAAAAGCCATCCACTCTCACTGGGAAGTTTCCCCAAATATATCATGCTGGTTCTCACTTTTTTACCTCTCCTCATATGGGATCCTAACTAAAATGTGTTGTCCTCAACCAATTTAAATTCGTCCCTCTTTCAAAACCACTGTAAGACACTAAAAAACCATTTATTGTCAAGAATAAATTGTGTCCTGCAAACATTCAGGTTTCTTCCCTAAACCTTTCTATGACTTCTATAATCTACTGTTATTTCACTCTATCACAAGTGTTAATCTTATCTTTCTATCAAAACTAAGTTTCAGGGCACCAGGATGGCTCAGTAGTTTTTGTTTTTTAAGTAGGCTTCACGCCCAAGGTGGGGCTTGAATTCATGACCCTGAGATCAAGAGTCACACACTCTACTGAGTCAACGTGGTGCCCCAAGTTTCTTTTTAAGGCAATCTGTGCCTTGTATATCCCTTGAGATCTCTATAATTTCCTTGGTTAATGCTGGAGATAGAGCAAGCATTCAATAAAATAAAAAGATTAACAAGATTTTATTTAATGGAAATTCAAAATCAATGTGTTTATAATATACTAGTAGCTAACACTAATCCTTTGGGTTTTCTTTTTTGTTTAAAGATTCATTTATGTTTTTTTTTTTTTTTAAGATTTTACTTATATATTCATGAGAGACCCAGAGAGAGAGGCAGAGACACAGGCAGAGGGAGAAGCAGGCTCCCTGTGGTGAGCCCGATGCAAGACTCGAGCCTAGGACCCCAGGATCACAACCTAAACCAGAGGTAGATGCTCAACCACTGAGCCACCCATGTGCCCCTATTTATCTATTTTAGAGAGAGAGTGTGGAGAGGGGAGGGACAGTGGGAGAGAAAAATCTCAAGTAGACTCCCCTCTGAGTACTGAGGCCAACACAGGGCTCAATCCCACGACCTAAGCTGAAACCAAGCGTCAGATGCCCAATTGACTGCACCACCAAGGTGCCCCAAGCCTTTGGATTTTCTAAATCCAAATTTGAAATGAATGACAGAAGTGAGTAATATCAATAACCTACCAACCATTAAACAATTACTAATTATCCAAATGGAATAGAACGGGTTTCTCTTAAATTAGATACTAATTCCTACAATTAAAAAAAAATCTAGTACTAACGTAAGCAAATTAAAAAGATAAAGCACACTTTAAAAGTTTAACCCTATATAAAGGGAAAAAAGTAGTTAAATGAAATTTTACCTATCCAGTATCTTCTTCTCTAACAATCACTTGGAAATGCTCAAGTAAACATTTCAGGTACATTTAACAATAATACATTTTCTGGTAAAATCTCTAATTCTGGTTTTCAATATAAAACCACCACAACTTTTAAAGCACATATTGAATTTGATTAATGATATTTTAAAATTGTGGTGAAGCCTACAAACTTCTCTTGATAACATACCATACATGTCAAGTTTTGGCTCTTACCTTTATTTCTAATGTGCCACCAAAGCCCATTTTAAACTGTCCATGCATATCTTTGGTAAAGACTCTTTGAAAAGTCTGCTTGAATAAGGAAGTGTTGAAAGAGTCACCCATTACCATGTATCCTCTGCATGTAAAGAACAAAAAATAATGTATGTGACACAAGTATTGGGTCCATGTGTTAAAACCAGAAAAGTATTTTACTTCTCAATACTACGAACAGATTTTATTTTATTATTTTTTTGTTAAAGATTCTATCTATTCATTCATGAGAGACACAGAGAGAGAAAGGCAAAGAGAGAAGCAGGCTCCATGGAGGGAGCCCAACATGGGACTCAATCCCAGAACTCCAGCATCACACACTGAGCCAAAGGCAGACGCTTAACCACTGAGCCACCCAGGCATCCCACTACCAACAGATTTTAGAGATACTTTCCAAAATGTGCTAGATTACCATTATTTTTAAAAACTCAAATATATGAAAATATCTTCATTCCACACTCCACAAATAATCTCAATCCTGAGGGTATCTGAGTTCTCCTAACACTTTCATTTATCATCAGTAGTTCTTTTACAGATAGATAATACATCCACACAATACAAAATTCAAAAGGTACAAAGTGGTACACAATAGCAAGTATGCCTCTTCCTTCCCAGCCACCCAGTTCTCCTGGTGAAGATGTGTGACAATTACAGCACATGTTCTCATTCTTAAAAACAAATACATACTTGTGTATGTATATATTTGCATATACTGTCTATGTATCATATCAAACTTAACAGGATCAAAACCAGTGAATGAAAATAAGAGGAGCCTGAGGAATCATTTTCATTTTAAGCACTTATGTACTGCTTGATTCTTTCCAGTAAGCATATACCTATTTTAATTTTTTTTTAAGTTTTAAAAAAATTAACTATCAAATAAAAACAATTCTGAGATACCATTTTGCTCTAATAGATCAGCAAAAATCACAATTTGACAACATACTCTGTTGATGAGACTGTGGAAACTCAGATGGGAATGCAAAATGATGCAACCTGAATGCACAGGAATTTGACAATATCTATCAAAATTATCCATGTGTTTTCTCTTTAATCTAGTCAAGCCACTATTGGGAATCTGTCCCAAAAATATTCTGGAAAACAAAAACAAAAAGCAGAATATATGCACAGGGGTATTCACCACTGCTAGTAATAAAATAGAATGGAAATAATCCAGATGATCATCTGTTAGAGACTAGTTGAATAAAATATGGTATATACACAAAATGAGGTAATATACTGCTAAAGACCACTTTCCAGGGTATGAGTGAAAATGCAAAGTAGAGAAAGGTATGTATAATTTTCTGCTGCTCATAACCCATATACTCACATGCATACAAATATTTACATATATTTGCTCAGATTTTTAAAATACTTTTAGTAGATTCTAAACAATAAAATACAATAAAAAATTAAAATAGGGGGGATCCCTGGGTGGCTCAGCAGTTTGGCGCCTGCCTTTGGCCCAGGGCGCGATCCTGGAGTCCCGGGATGAGTCCCACGTCGGGCTCCTGGTATGGAGCCTGCTTCTCCCTCCTCCTGTGTCTCTGCCTCGCTCTCTCTCTGTGTTCTATCATGAATAATAAATAAATCTTTTAAAAAAAATTAAAATAGGCAAAAGAATAAAATTTATATGGCATAATTAATTAATGGTAATTTTATTTTTGATATTGTGAAACTCCTGAGTTTATCTTGGATGTTATTATTTTTTTTATTTTGTTTTCTCTATGTTTGTCACCAGTATACAAAAATACAGTTGAATTCTGTATGCTGACCTTGATCTAGAAGTCTTGACAACTTAACATACTAATTCCGACAGTAGTATATAAAATCTTTCAGACTTTCTACTTTTACAAACATGTCATCCATGATGATCTGTCATCACTAAACCTGACAATGTATCCTACTTCAAGACAATTTACACCACCCTAATTACCTGTTCCCTTTTTACAGCAAACCTCTTTGTAAGAGCTGTCTATACCCTTACTACTCAGTGGTCCAGCAACATTAGCAACACCAAGGATCCTGTTTGAAAAACAGAATTCCAAGTCCCATCCTATGCACAGTAAATCCAGAATCTGTACTTTAACAAGATACCCAGCTGATCTGCATATGGGAAAGTTTGAAAAGTTGTAATCTTTACCAGCTGTTTCCAATCCCCTCTTCCTATTCTTCTTCTAGTTCACTCTAAGTCAACTTTCACTGCTCTCAGGAAGGTCCTGGCAGTGTTCAACTGCAAAATCTTACAATCTCATCCATTTTTATTGCTATTTAAAAAAACGTCAATGTTCTTTCAGCTCCCACATTTTTTTTTTCAGCTCCCACATTTTTATCTCCAGCCCGGACCTATCTCTGCTCTATGTTGTAATACCCAACTGCCTACTCCAAACCTCCTCATGAATGTCAAATGGCATCTTAAACCAAACGTTCAGAACTGAACTCCCAATTTCTCCACTAATACTCTTCTTTCCACAGTCTTACCCATTTCAATAAAGGGCAGGCTTCCAGTAGATGCCCTTTCGTTTTCCCAAACCCCAGTTCCAAACTATCAGCAAATCTTCCACCTTGTAAATATACCCCAAATCTAAACATTTCTCAGCCACCACTTGGAATTCCTGTATCCTTATATAGACTACTGTAGACAATAAAGTCAGATGGTCTCTTTAAAACATTACAACAGATCATATCACTCCTTTACTGAAAACTCTCCTCCAATGACTTTCCATTTCACTCAAAGTAAACTTATCTGAAACCCTTACTATAGTCAAAAGACTGTCACAATCTGTTCCTCTCACTTACCTCCACTCCAGCTACTTTGGCCTTGTTGCAACTTCTCAAACACCCCAGGTATGTTCTCAACTTTCCAGTCACTTTTCTCTCTGCTTGAAACACTCTTCCTTCATATATATAGATGTCTCACTCCCTCTCTTTCTTAGGTCTTTGTTAAACCTCATCTTCAATGAGGCTTTCCCTTCTTGCCCTATTTAGTACTGCAAACCCCTGTCCTCATTTCCTGAATTATTCTCCCTAACATTTACTATCTTCTGACATGCTATTTACTTTACTTGTCTCATCTCTCACTAGAACTGTGCATCCAACATGTGGCTATTTAAATTTAAATGGAACTCAATTTAAAATTACAATTTTAAATTTTAAATGTGAGTCACACTCATATTTCAGTGGGACAACACCAAACATTTTCAATAGAAAATTACACTGAACATTCCTGCACTAAAAGAAGCCCCATGAGGGCAGATTTTTATATTTGGTTCACTGCCTTATATCCAGTACCTTGAACAGTTTGATATACAGTAGGTGCTCATTAATAGCCATTAGATGAATAAAATAAAATAAACTTGAGAAAAGAGTTGACCTACTTGAGTTTATTAAAGCCTAATTAAATTATCCCCAAAATAATTAGACTGCCAATGAAAGAGGAACACTTTGCAATTCATTCTGAGTCCAGTATTATCCTGATATCAATTCCAAAGATATCACAAGGAGAAAAAAAAAAAAACTACAAAGTCCCTTATGACGATGGATGCAAAAATTCTC
This sequence comes from Canis lupus dingo, assembly GCF_003254725.2. NCBI lineage: Eukaryota > Metazoa > Chordata > Mammalia > Carnivora > Canidae > Canis > Canis lupus. Next base: position 17,305,054 of record NC_064250.1, read on the forward strand.
AACAAAATATTAACAAATCAAATCCAGCAATATCTAAAAAGGATCATTCACAAATGATATTCATCCCAGGAATGCAAGGGTGGTTTAATACACAAAAATCACTATAACACACCACATTAATAATGAATAAAAATCATGTGATCATCTCGGTAGATGTAAAAAATACATTTGACCAAATCCAATACCCTTTAATGAAAAAATCTTCACTAAGGAGAGAAAATTCTTCAACCTGATAAAGGCATCTACAAAAACCCATACCTAACATCATACTTAATGATGAAAGATGAAATGGTTTCCCCCTAAGATCAAGAACAGGCAAATCTATAGACAGAAAGGAGATTAGTGATCTACACTGAAAGAGCGGGAGAGGGAGAAGAAGGAAGCAGGTAAGGGGAATGACTGCTTTCTGGGGTAATGTAAATGTTCTAAAACTAAATTTGGTGATGGTTGCTCCACCTGTGAATATACCAAAAACAAACCATTAATTGTGGTAAGCTTTAAAAGGGAAATTTTATGGTGGGAATTATATATCAAAAGCTACTACAATAATAAAACAACAACTGCAAAATATCAAGACAGGCTTTTCAAACAGAACTTGTGCCTTTGTAACTCAATTTTAGAAAAAAACTTAAAGTAAACTTTACTGAAAGGAGTATCAAAAACTGTTAACAGTTGTCCTGGATGATAAGATGATGACCATTTTTCCTAAGTTATTATTATTGGTTTATATAAACTGTAATTATCAGTCTATAATTGCAAAAACTATAAATACATACCCAGTAAGGTTGGGACAGCACTTCATCTCCAAGAGACCTGTCTGATCTAATGCACATGCATAGATATCAATAACATGACCAGTCGTAGCAGCTCGATTAGCCAATGCTTCAAAATGCTACAAAAGATTTTTTAAAATCAAATCAAACTAATGCACAAACTTAACCATCCTATAAATCATTTTTCCCATAGAGATCAAAATAACCTAAAAAATACTAAAAGAATAATGCATAATAATTTAAATGCGATATGTTCTAATTTAATTTTCTATAATAAAAAATTTCTCATAAGGTGATACAATAACTTCTATAAGCCTGACACTTTCACATATTTAAGATGTTCTTTCTAAATTAACTCCTAAATTAAGCTAGCTTGGAGGAAAGGCATATCATACGTTTTGCTCTTCATACATGAACATAGTGGAGGAATAAGAACTGTTTTTCCTAGCTAAATCCACATCCAAGTAACAAAAATATCAAATATAAAAAGACAGTAATAAAAGCTATTCTATTAACAAACCAAAAAATATTTTTTGAAGCTCTAACTAGAAAAATTCCAAGCTCAAAAGGGAAATTAGGTAGCAGGAAAAAAAGCATCCAGTAATAGTAACAAAAACTGTTATTAATTACACTTTTAAAAATACTATAAATAATGACTACCAAAAAAAAAAAAATAGAGCTAATACAACAACACAACTAAACTAAAATTGTGAACTCCAGAGAATATATTTAAAAAAGAGAGAGAGAGAGAGAGACAATAACAGCAAAACCAACTCAAGGGAGTCAATAGTCAAAAGTGAAAATGTACTGGTACAAACCCAAATAAAATTGAAGTTACATGAACAGAAAACAACTCACCAGAAAATGATGGGCTATTCATACTATGAAAAATATACCTATCTAAAGGCAGCCTCTTGGAAATGAAAAATTAGAAAATGCAAGAAATTTCTCCTGAGGCAGGAAAGATACTTTTTCTTTTTTACTTATTTGAGAGTAAACAAGAAAGCATGGGCAGAGGAAGAGCAGAGGGAGAAGTAGGCTCTCCATGGAGCAGGGAGTCAGATGTGAAGCTCAATCCCAGAACCCTGAGATCATGACCTGAGCCAAAGACGGATGCTTAACCAGACTGAGCTACCAATGTGCCCCGAAAAAAAGACATTCTTTAAAATGATTATCTAAAAAGCCACACAGAGTTTCTCTCAGGAATTATCTTTTAAAGAGATACATATTAGTGCTATTATACTTTTAAATATTTAAAACCAGAAAAATTACCAAGAAAAAAAAGACTATTTCTCCAATTCTGAATAGCAGTTACAACATCAGATTCTTACCATAAAGTACTTGTATTCCCTCTGTCATCAAGTGAATTTTTCTACTAAAACAACAAGGCTTAAAAGCCAAAATTACCTTAGTTCCCTTTTTAACATATTTAGCGTTGTCTTTTTCAATGTCGTGCCATGATCTTATAGGCGTCTTCAGTTCATCTCCAACCACCATTCCAGGTCCCTGAGTTGCTGGACCGCCAATGAACATCATGATACGAGCACCAGTGTTGGGAAAAGTACACTATAAGAAAAAAGTAACTTGTCAAAAGAGTTTAAAGGAAAATACAAGTTATACATTTCTAGAAGTGAATTTTGATATACATTTTCCAGAAAACACAAAAGTATACATTTCCCAAGAAATAATCAAATGTTTAAAATGAATTTAAAGACAAGGTATTTGTTTAAATACCTTTCTTTTGAAATCCTATTAATAGTGCCCTCCTAACTTTAAAATACTCTATAAACTTGATTCCTATAAACAAGGATGCTTCTCCTGCTTAACTAATCCTAGACTGGAAGGAGTAAAGAAAGAGTGAAAAGAGTGCATCTTCTGTTTTGTTGTTGTTTTATTTTTGTTTTTTATGTTTAAAACAAGCATAGCTTATATTTCAAATTCAAGATGATAGACTGAGTGCTCCAATCTACCTCTCCTTCCTCCTAAGGTACCAGTGACTTGAGAAAAAATGGTATTATTTTGAAAATAAATAAGTAAATAAATAAAAAATAAGAGTGCTATAAGTAGAACAGAAATTTTGAGGAATCCAAATACACTGGATTACAAAAGTTATACCATCTATTCTTTTCTGAAGCTATAACATAACATAAAAAAAGTGCTATGTTTTTTGTCCAGTAACTAAGAAAATTGCAAATAAAAGCATTTCTTCTTTTTTTTTTAAAGATTTTATTTATTTATTCATGAAAGACACAGAGAAACAGAGGCATAGGCAGAGAGAGAAGCAGACTCCCCCAAAAAGCATTTCTAATATGATTATATAAATTTTTCTAATTATGGGGATGCCTGGGTGGCTCAGTGGTTGAGCGTCTGCCTTCGGCTCAGGGTGTGATTCCGGAGTCCCAGGATCGAGTTCCACATCGGGCTCCCTAGAGGGAGCCTGCTTCTCCCTCTGCCTACGTCTGTCTCTCTTTCTGTGTCTCTCATGAATAAATAAATAAAATCTTAAAAAAAAAAAGTTTCTAATTATGGAACAAAGTAGAGTAACTATACACATAGAAAAGATGTAAACTCTATAATGATATTAATAAATAAATTTAAATTTTGATGAGGAAGGGGATATTTGTATGATTTCAAAGACCCTCACCATCTAATGCTTTTCAATTACAAAAGGAGGGAAAATAAAAGTATGTTTACAGTGGAGAAATCTACAGATACAATCTTAAGAAGTGATCACGGTGGGATGCCTGGGTGGCTCAGCAGTTGAGCATCTTCCTTTGGCTCAGGGCATGATCCCGGTTCTGGGATCGAGTCCCACATCAGGCTCCATGCAGGAGCCTGCCTCTCCCTCCCTCTGTGTCTCTGCCTCTCTCTGTCTCTCATGAATAAATAAATAAAATCTTAAAAAAAAAAAAAAAAAAAAAGAAGTGATCATGGTGACTGTATCATCTTGAATGGCAAATGAAAATCACAGGCCATGTGATAGGGTGTAATGAGAACACAGAATTATTTCTACAATATTCTTACCAATGATGTAAGACCTGAATCTAACTGTGTGGATACATCAAAACAAACCTACTTTGAGAGAGCCTATAAAATAACTGGCCTGAATCTTCCAAGCATCAGGTTCATGAAAGCAGAAGTTGAGGAACTGTACCTGACTGCAGGAAACTAAAAAAAACATGCTGCTAAATACATGTCTCTGAATTAAATCTTTTTAGTAAAAGAAATTGAAATAACCAGCAAAAGTTGAATGAGTTCTGAAAATTAGGTGGTAGTAACATGTCAGTGTTAATACTCTGATTGTAATAATTGTATTGTGGTTTTATAGAAAATATCCTGATTTATAGGAAATACAACTCAAGTTTTCAAGGGGTTGGAAAGGTGTCAACAATGTAAATAGTTCAAAGGGAAAAAAGTTCTTTACAACTTCTCTGTAAATTTGATAGCATCTCACATTTTTAAAAAGCATTTTTTTAAACTCTCTTTTCTAATTATAAAGCTTAAGATCTGTGTAGTGTAAAATTTTCAAACTCTACTTAAAAGCAAAATTCCCCTTATCCTACCACTGCTAACAGCTGGACGAACACCCTTCCAGGTGCCTCTCTATACACAAAAGGATATACCATAGGTCAAACTTTAAATGTAATTAGATACTTGTCTTAATGACCTGGTTTTCTCACTCAACAACATTACCTTGTACATATCATTGATACACACATACACATTTACATTTCCAAAACAAAGCTATCGTCACTACCTCAAGTAGTCCTACAGCTATGGAAAGTGCCACTCCAGAGGAACGCAAAGGTCTCTTCCCCTGTGGTACAGGCCAAGGGTCTCGCTGCAGTTCTCCCAGAAGATCTGTGAGATTCATGTCTATTTTCTGTACTGGCTGCAAGAATCTGCAAAGCAAAGTTAAATAAAAAGTCATTTATAAATGTTTGTAAGAGTTCAAGAAACAAACTGTTCACTTTTTTAGAAAGAAAGAAAAGTATGGGACACTTGGGTGGCTCAGTAGGTTAAGCATCTCCCTTAAGTTCATCATGATCCCAGGGTCCTGGGATTGAGCCTCCCTCTCCCTCATGTGCTCACTCACTCTAATAAATAAAATCCTAAAAAAAAAAAATTAAAAATAGAGAAAAGTAACTTCAATACATGGCAGACCAATGGCTCTCTAACTTTTGTGTACATCAGAACTAGTAGAAGAACTTATTTTAACAGATTGCTGATTGCAGAGTTTCGTTTCAGTAGGTCTGGGGTAGGGCCCAAGAACTGCATTTCAAACAAGTTCCCAGGTGATGTTATCTACTGGTCCAGAACCAGTCTTAGCACAACAACTATAAGTAAAACACTCACACCAAGTATTACTTCAGGACTGCGCCTTTTATTTACCGGCCTGGTAAGTTTTAAGGCTACTGAAGTAATTATGAGAAGATACATCAACTCAATTTTAGTAATACCACCTCTAATTAGTAAGTTTAGGAGGAAAAAACTACCTGTAAGGCTAAGAAGGCAAAATGAAAAGCTTTTGCAGAACCTAGTTTTGTTTGGCTGCCTTCAACCACAAAAGTTTTTATGAACTTAAAAATAGATCAGGAACATATCAAAACTAAAGTAACTCAACATTGTAATGATGAGAAACCAACCATTTTGGTGATATGATTCTGCCTCAAATCTTTAGAAGGTATACTAATGCAATATATTCACATTCTTAAAAATATTTAACAACATAGTATCACTGAATGTCTATGTTCAAGTTAAGGGTACAGGATGCTTAAAAGAGCTTCACAAATTGTAAAAATTATCTTTGCCATATTTCATTATTACCTATTGGAAGGAGGTGGCTGCTGTACCTGAGGACCACGTGTTGCTTGAGTAACAGGTACTTTAGAGAGTCCCAGCATTTCCTGTAAAGAGATTTTTTCTGTGATATCCGTTCAATTACTCCAAAGATGTATCAACTACTTACCATGCGCCAGATACTGTGCTAGGTATTAGGAACCCAAAAATAAAGAGCATAAAGTCTTTTTCTCAGAAAGCAAAAAGTTCAGTTGTGGAGACAGTCAGATAAACAGTAACAAGACAATGAAATAATCACCATGAGAGAGCAAAATACAAGGTACTATAGAAGCAAAGAGGAATATTAGCTCAAAAATACTTTATTTCTAATTAATAGTCAAGTTACTACATAACTTGAATGTATTTCTTAAATTATATTCATCCATCCCTTTGAGCAACTTCACTTGAGAAGTACCTGCTATGTGTCAGGCATCTAATGGTAAATATATATATATATATATATATATATATAGTCCTTGACCTTATGAAATTAAAATCTGATGAAACAAATAGCAGTTAATAAAATTGTTAGCTAAAAAAGTATAAAATTGCAATTGTAATAAATGTTATAAAGGAGAGGTACATGGAATCATATAAGAGTTATAATGTACACACACCTTTATGCCTATACTTCTTAATTTTTTAGTTACTACCTAACCAAATCACCAGTTTTGTTTTGAATTTTAAATGTGTAAAAAATTCCTCTCTAAACACATCACTATTTTACTAAATAGTTTTACTAAATATTATATTTACTAAAGTTTTCTTGAATTTAGAAATTTTTTACTAAAGTTTTACTTTAGTAAATATTATTTTACTAAATATTATTTTACTAAAGTTTTCTTGAATTTAGAAATTCTACTTAGTCGTGTAGTAATCAACTAAAAGTATATAACAGAAAATCAGAAAATCTAAAAATTTGCAAAGAAAAAAATACCGAGCTAATCCTATAGTATTTTCTATACTCCCAGCAGGAAAAGAAAGTTTTTACTAAGACTTACTATATGTTAGATTCTGTGCTACACTCTTTATATATACTATTTTTTTTTAAGATTTTATTTATTTATTCATGAGAAACACAGAGAGGAGAGAGAGAAAGGCAGAGACACAGGCAGAGGGAGAAGCAGGCTCCATACAGGGAGCCTGACGCGGGACTCAATCCCAGGTCTCCAGGATCACGCCCTGGACTGAAGGTGGCGCTAAACCGCTGAGCCACCGGGGCTGCCCATATATGCTATTTCTTCACAAAACAAAATGAAATAAATTTCTTAATCCCTACTTTATAAATGAAAACTGACACTCAGAAAGTCTACGTTAACTTGCCAAAGGTTATACAACTAGTAAGTGGCAAAGTAAGATATTAACCCAGGTTTTGCCACAAAGCCTTGTAAGAGATTCCACTGTCCCAAGAGTATTCTCACATTATTTCAGGCAGTACTAATAATAGTCTTATAAAATAGGTAATATCCCTTTCTACGGAGGCTAAAACAACAAGCAAAGAGATCAACCCAAGATGGCACAACTGGAAGAATTTAAGAATTAATAATTCAGGACTATTTGGGGAGCAAATATCAAGTTCTTTTTGACCAGAGACAGAAAGTAAAAACATTTTAATGGAGAAAAAAATTTAGTCCATAGCCATTTATTGCCTGCTACCAAAAAAAAAAAAAAAAAAGTATTTTATGTGATACATATCTATTACATAATATAAATAAAATGTATTCCACCATCAGAGGTAACATTAAACAAATTTTTAGTTTAAAAATAACAACTGCAAACACTTAACAGGCACAATCCATTTAATGTTCATGACAACACTGTAAGGTAAATATTATTATTACTTCTCTTCTACAAATGAAAAAAACTAAGGCACAGAAAGACTAAAATGTGCCTAATTTCTCTCCTGTCTCATAGAAACAGATGCTCTTCTTCTCCAAGGCACTCTGGCTTCCTGTGCCCCTGAAAGAATCCCTATCATGTCTTCTGAAACCTCACCTCACTCCTGATTTCATTCACCCTCTTTAGTTTCTCTCTCTTTCCTGTGTATAAACACATTCAAGTGTCCTTCCTAAAGTAAACCTGTTAACTCAGTTCTCTCTCTCAAATTCCCACACTATTGCCTTCCATACCTTCAACAAACCTCTTGTAAGAATGCTGACTCTAATTTTCCTCACTTCCTCAAATCTAATGATCTTATTCATTGTTCATTATCCTCCCCACCCAAATCTGCAAACTCCTCCACTATTTTCTGTCTCAATTAACTGTAGCACCACTATCTCAGTCTGCCAGCCTCAAATTAGAATCATTTAAAACCATTCTCAAAATCTTTTCTTTTTCATTTTGGGCTACCTGGATGCTCCGAAGTCTGACTTCATGTCTGTCTACTTTAACAAGGCTTACCTATCCTCTTCTAGGGTAACTATTCTTAGCTCGGGGTCGTGTCAGATCACAAAGTTTTTCACAATTCTTACATGAACAATCTTACCCTCTCAACAACCTTCCAATACAAGCACATGTTCACTCACTCTCTCATGGTCTAGCGAAATCGCTAAGTAAAAAAAAAAAATATATATATATATATTGAAAAAATATCCCCAGATGAACCTAATAAGCCACAAATAACTCCCTGTCTTGGAAGATAAAGCTTCAATTTTGCCCCAAAATAAAAATTTGGTCCTGATGTATGAAAAAATATATTCTCGTGGTTCATACATGAATAACTCTCAAGCCTTAAAACACCTCCCTTGCCAAACATAATAAAAGTGTTTCAATCCAAATGAGGTATCAAGAAACAAGAGCTACTATTCTGTGGTTGCTTTCCCTCAGTCTTCAGTATGACTTCTATAAGCTCTTCAAATCTCTAGCAAAATACCTTCAGTTTTACCATTCAAAGTGAGGGGTCTTTGGGACGTCTGGGTGGCTCAGTGGTTGAGCATCTGCCTTTGACTCAGGTCATGATCCCGAGGTCTTGGGATCGAGTCCCACATCAGGCTCCCCACAGGGAAGCCTGCTTCTCCCTCTGCCTATGTATTCTGCCTCTCTCTGTGTCTCTCTCTCATGAATAAATTTTTTTTTTTTTTTTAAAGTGAGAGGTTTTGGGCAGCCCCAGTGGCCCAGCAGTTTAGCGCTGCCTTTGACCCGGGGTGTGATCCTAGAGACCCGGGATCGAGTCCCGCACTGGGCTCCCTGCGTGGAGCCTGCTTCTCCCTCTGCCTGTATCTCTGCCTCTCTCTCTCTCTCTGTGTCTCTCATTAATAAATAAATAAATAAAATATTTTTTTAAGTCTTCATTCTGTATAATAACAATTTAAGGCAAATGCAAAAAATTGGTATCAACCCTAAATTTAAAGCCTTTATTATAATTAGCCATTCATCATAAAAATATTTTCTATAAACTTATATCCAGAATGCATTTATAGATAAATTTTGGAGTATGCTCGCAGATAAAATTGAAACCACCACTCTTGTTGTTACCTGCAGTTGTTTAGCAGACAGATCTTTTGTTCCTCTGAACACGTAGCTTTTTGAAATGCCCTCACATCCAAGTTCATGAACCTGTACCATTCTCCCAAAAGTAATAAGTCCAACCAAAGCTGTCGGTGGTAAAAGACTTAATGACATCTGCATAGATTCTTTCAGGGCTTGTAAATCTTCATCTTCCATGCAAGTATCAACCACATAGAGGAATATCAAAGGCATCTGAGGACCACGCTTTTAAAATTAAAAATGAGGGAATAATAAGAAAATGTTAATGTATTAACACTCAGCACAATACAAGGATAATTAGTAGAGAACTAATTAAATAATTTATAGTACATTCATACAATGAAATCTTAAATCATTTCATAATATTAAACATATTATGCATAGAAAGAGATATCTAAGGCATTTTAAGATAAAAATTAAATTTAAAACCATTATTTATAGTTTCAAAAGCTTTTGATTTTGTTTAGCTGCATAAGGCTTCATTTCCTGTAACAAGCATTTATTTCTCTTAAAACAAGAAAACACTAGCTGTAACGCTTTAAAACAAAATAAGATCATTTTTATAAAATAATTATGTAAACCTGAATCAGACTGCAAGAGAACTAAAAACTAGGTAGGCTGGACATATTACTTACTGGCTCAAGTTAACCATATTCTGCTTTCTTTACAACATTCATAAAGGATATTATTACCTTAACACTTAAATATGTAAACAATTATGTAAAGCCATTCAAAAAGGGAAGAAAAATTACTTTCTTAACAGGACTATTGCAAGAGTAACTTTATTAATTAGACTTGGGGATATACCATCAGGTTCTAGCATCATATTGATTTAAGTATTTCTGAACTGACCTTCCAACTACACAACAATATTGACACTATACTGCTCATTGACCTACTTAGTATGGCAAATCAAGACACCACCCAATATCCTGGCCACTCATTAAATAACTACAACAGAAAAATTACCTTGTTCAAACTGACCAGGACAGTTCTTACCTCTTAAATGCTCCATCAATTCAATGCGAGAATCAAGAATGATGCTCTTTAAGTTATCTCAAATTAACAATTATTTTGGTATAAAGTAAATTACTGGATAGTTAAAACTTTCTTCAGGATTTACTCTTATGTTCTTACCAGAACTACATATTCAATGCTAGAAAACTGAGGTAAAAGTTCAGCAGGTTGATTCAGTTCAGATATACCAGCATAAGTAGGTGGAAACTATGGAGAAAAAAAAAAATTTTTAACAAATTATTTTCCAGAAAGAGTAATGAAATTCTAAACTGCAAATAATTTTATCATTTAGTTACTAAAAAGTATTTATTGTATGAAAAATTATTTCACCTTTATTTTAATGTGCATTTTTTTATATATTTACACTAGTATCAAAGCATTAACATATGCATTAGGGGTTTTCTTACCTGATTCCTTTGATAACAAAAGTTGCAAGCCCAGAGTTTTGCTCGATAATCCACCTGACTGTTTTAAGAAAAGATACAAAAGAGCTCATGTTTCAGTTCAAGTGTACAATGATCCTAATTTCAATAAAATTAATTTCTTTATGAAATATGAACACATTCAAACTAATACTTAAAGTGACCTTTAAAAGCCATTACCTTTAGATGTTGTCAACATCTAATTCATGCTTTTAACATAACAAGTTACTTAAATGAACACGACTTCTAATATATAGTAAATACTAATAAAATTAAGACAATACTTTTTTCTTCAAATGATTTAGTAATTCTACACTCAAATCTAGAAAACATTTAATTCTAGAGATCCCTGGGTGGCTCAGCGGTTGAGCGCCTGCCTTCATGCCCAGGGCATGATCCTGGAGTCCTGGGATCAAGTCCCACATCAGGCTCTTGCATGGAGCCTGCTTCTCCCTCTGCCTGTGTCTCTGCCTCTGTGTGTGTGTGTGTGTGTGTGTGTGTGTGTGTGTGTGTCAAGAATGAATAAATAAAACGTTTAAGAAAAAGAAAACATTTAATTCAAAAAACATATTTACTGAATGCTTAGTATGTACAAGCCATTATTCCAGGTACTGGTGATACAGCAATAAACAAGAAATCAAAGATCCCTGTTACTATGAAGTTTATATTATAGAACAGAAAGACATACAATACGAAAGTAGATGCACAAACACAGAAAATACTTTCAGATAGTGATACTAAGAGATTAAAGATAACAAAGCAGGGTGTGAGAATGTGTTTGGGAGGGCTACTTTAAAAGAAAGCCTTCTTAAATAAACAACTGAAATGTGATCTAAATTAAAAGGAACTAGTCAATCCAGGCAGAGTAATCCAGGCAGAATATATAGCTATTGCACAAGTTTCAATGTAGGAATAAATTTGGTATGTTCAAGGATCAGAAAGAGGGTAAGATATAATGTAGTTATTAACAATAAAGAAAATGGGTAATTTAAGATGAAAGCAGAAACATTACAAAGGCTGAGTGAAGTAAGTCAGTCGGAGAAGGACAAACATTATATGTTCTCATTCATTTGGGGAATATAAATAATAGTGAAAGGGAATATAAGGGAAGGGAGAAGAAATGTGTGGGAAATATCAGAAAGGGAGACAGAACGTAAAGACTGCTAACTCTGGGAAACGAACTAGGGTGGTAGAAGGGGAGGAGGGCGGGGGGTGGGAGTGAATGGGTGATGGGCACTGGGGGTTATTCTGTATGTTAGTAAATTGAACACCAATAAAAAATAAATTAAAAAAAAAAGAAACATTACAAAGGCTAGATGATGTATGGTTTAGGAGTCTTGACAAGAAGTTTGGATTTTTCATTCCAAGTATAATAAAACACTGTTGAAATGTTTTAATAATCTGATATCCATTTGTAACACTCTAGCTTCTGGATAAACTGCTGAAAGACAAGAATGGAAACAGGGTGACCATATAAGAGGATAATTAAATTGTCCAGAAAAAAATATGGTATATCTTAAAGTAGAGTGTACTAGTAGAGAAGAGACTAAATATAAGAGAATCAGTAACATTCTAGAGGCAGAATCAGAGTTGTTAGTGGATTGGTTGGGGAGAAAGTGTAGAAAGAGGAATAAAAGAGGATTCTTGAAATTCTGGTTTATGCATTAAGAAATCATAACATTCTCAAACACCATACCACTCAATTATGACTTTTCTAAGGACACAACATGGGTCTAATGACACACAGCCAGCACCAGTATCTAGAGATATTAGTGATAGGATTAACAGTTAATAAAGTGACAACTTTACCTTTGGTCTCTTATCAACTCACTACAAATAGAATATCCTTCAATTTTACAGCTTTTTGGATTTGACTATATCCTACTTTGAAAAAATAACTATAACAAAAACAAAGAAATTTTTATATAAATAAGAAACTATATTTTTAAATCATATTGCCACGTTACTTTTTAAATGTATTTTAATTACCATAAAGGATTCAAAACTGCACGGCAAGTGGTCCTACTACACAGAACAGGTTCATATTGAATAGGTGGTAAATCAGGTCTCTCCTTCAGTGGTGTAAATAGGGCTGCTACTGGAACAACCATTCTTGTAGCTTCCAGTCGACTTGATGGCCAAACATTCCAACTAAATCGGACTCCATCTCGTTCTTCATTTTGTTGAATGAATTCCAAATAGGTCGTCATTGTAGAGTCTGATGATTATTTCTGCAACAAAATTAAAGATGTTTAAAAATCCTCTTAAGGAAAACTAAACTAAGCATGTTTTTCCCACTTTCAGCAATATTAATCCATGAAAAATCATAACCAAAAAAAAGTATTTATCTCAGAAAAAAAATTAGCAAGCAACAATAACCTGACTCACAACAAAATAATGACTCTACTGAACCCAGTGCTCATTATGCCTTATAAGAGGTATTTTATCCTTTTTTTATTAAAAACTCTTGAAAAAAAGACTACAGGAAAAAAAAAGGCAAAATAAGTGTCCTATTTATGTAAGGGTGCATAGGAAAGAAACTCAAAGATGGGGGAAAATTTAGATCCTGTGTTTTCCCTACCAGCCCTGTAAATTACATTATTCTAATAAACAGATTACCAAAAACAAATTCTAAAGCTCATTTGGTTTTCTATCCAGAAGATGACAAATTTCCACTAACCTTGCTAGAAGAGAATACTTAATAGTGCATAACAAAAACATTTTTCTGAAACCAGGTACTTCTATTTTAGACAGGTAATTTTTTTATTGTGCAAATATAAGACCATTTGTGGCATCCATAAATAAAATGCCTGACAAGTGGTAATCCCTATGCCATTTGACTTTTGCAGAAACTTAATTCAGAATATTTTTATCATTCCAACTTAGGAGAGCATTTTAAACTCTAATTTGAAACATATGATTTCAATATAATCATTTAAATTTATTAGGGGGAGGAGGATGCAGCTCTGGTTAGGGCCCAATATCAACAGACATCTCCATCTTGTTTCTCTCCTACTGCCTTTCTAGAATGCCAGCTCTCCTGCCTAGGCAACAGTTCTATCCAACATTCTCAAACTAAAACTACAACAGTGATTAGTGAAGAAAAGAAATTGTAAAATTTAATGTTTTGAGGGGATCCCTGGGTGGCGCAGTGGTTTGGCGCCTGCCTTTGGCCCAGGGCGCGATCCTGGAGACCCGGGATCGAATCCCACGTCGGGCTCCCGGTGCATGGGGCCTGCTTCTCCCTCTGCCTGTGTCTCTGCCTCTCTCTCTCTCTCTCTGTGACTATCATAAATAAATAAAAATTTAAAAAAAACAAATAAACAAATAAAATTTAATGTTTTGAGAGGATAGAATTTGAAGTACTTTTGTGGCTGGCCAAAAGATTTGTAGGAGAAATAAAAGATATCAAGAACTAAAGAATTACAGGGCAGCCCAGGTGGCTCAGCAGTTTAGCGCCACCTTCAGCCCAGGGCCTGATCCTGGAGACCTGGGATCGAGTCCCGCGTCAGGCTCCCTGTGTTGAGCCTGCTTCTCCTTCTGCCTGTGTCCTTGTCCCCCCACCCTCCATGTCTCTCATGAATAAATAAAAATCTTAAAAAAAAAAAAAAAAAGAAAAAAAGAACTGAAGAATTATGAAGGTAGGGTGCCAAAAGAGCCAACATAGACCCTGAAGTAACGAAGAATGACAATAGGATTAAATAAATAAAATCTTTTAAAAGAGGGGGAGGGGCGCCCCCCTCAGTTGGTTAAGTGCAACTGCCTTCAGCTCAGGTCATGATCTCAGGGTCCTGTGATCAAGCCCCACTACAGGCTCTCTGCTCAGTGGGGAGCCTGTCTCTCCCTCTCCTCTGCTGCCACTCCCCCTTTTGTGTGCACACTCTCTCTCTGTCAAATAAATAAAATCTTAAAAAAAAAAAAAAAGAATGAATGACAATATAGGATGAGGAACTGATTCTAAAATGTAACTGAAGAGGCCAGCCCCGGTGGCCCAGTGGTTTGGCACCACCTTCAGCCCAGGGCGTGATCCTGGAGACCTGGGATGGAGTCCCATGTCGGGCTCCCTGCGTGGAGCCTGCTTCTCCCTCTGCCTGTGTCTCTGCCTCTCCCTATCTCTCTCTCTCTCTCTCTCTGTGCCTCTCATGAATAAATAAATAAAATCTTTAAAAAAAAAAAGTAACTGAAGAAAGGGTATTATTTGAAAAAAAAAAGCATTTGAATATAATCATTTTAATTTTAGAAACATTTTCAAGGGATCCCTGGGTGGCGCAGCGGTTTAGTGCCTGCCTTTGGCCCAGGGCACGATCCTGGAGACCCAGGATCGAGTCCCACGTCGGGCTCCCGGTGCATGGAGCCTGCTTCTCCCTCTGCCTGTGTCTCTGCCTCTCTCTCTCTCTCTCTCTCTGTTTGACTATCATAAAAAAAAAAAATTTTTTTCAAATAGACTTTGATAATAAAAATTACAGAAAGCGAAGCTTAACATATCTATGTATTTCTCTTCTTTAGCAGCTAAGAATTTTCTTTTCTTTAAAAGAAGTAAGAATGTTGGGACGCCTGGGTGGCTCAGCAGTTGAGCTGCTGCCTTCGGCTCAAGGGGCTCAAAGTGTGATCTCGGGGTGTTAGGATCGAGTTCCCACATTGGACTCCCCATGGTGAACCTGCTTCTCCTTCTTCCTATGTCTCTGCCTCCCTCTTTGTGTCTCTCGTGAATAAATAAATAAAATCTTTAAGAAAAAGAGAAAGAAAAATTAAGTATATCTGTTAAAAATAATAAAAGAAAAATTAAACACTGTATTTCCTATCAGAATCTCAGAGACAACAAGAGAATTGTATGCTAATCAAAAGCGAACACATATTTTTCAAAGGTTGATGAGAGAAAAAAGAGGAACCCTAAGATAACTAAACTTGTTTAGAAAAGATGATCTTCAGGATGCCTGGGTGGCTCAGTGGTTGAGAGTCTGCCTTCGGCTCAGGGCATGATCCTGGTCCCAGGATCCAGTCCCGCCATCAGGCTCCCCTCAAGGAGCCTGCTTCTCCCTGTCTGTGTCTCTGCCTCTTTCTCTCTGTCTCTCATGAATAAATAAATAAAATCTTTAAAAAAAAAAAAGAACAGATGATCTTCAAGACAAATTATAGAAGCCAGATTTGAAAAGGATAGTACGAGTTTTCAAAAAAAAAGTGTGTGCTGAAACATAATGATAAAACAAAGGTCTGGAATAGTCAGAGGGCAGTTAGATGCCAACCTCAGTTTTAAAGGAGAAACAACCTTTCTGGGAGAAAAATCCAGTTTTTAGCCAACAGCTTCCATGCTACAGATGTGAATACAAACTCCAGGACTATGCAATCCCTCCTATTATTTCTACAGAACAAAAAAACAGGGGCAGCCCGGGTGGCTCAGCGGTTTAGCGCCACCTTCAGCCCAGGGCCTGATCCTAGAGACCCTGGATCCAGTCCCAGGTCAGGCTCCCTGCATGGAGCCTACTTCTCCTTCTGTTGTGTCTCTATCTCTGCCTCTCTCTCTCTCTCTCCGTCTTTCATGAATAAATAAAATCTTTTTTAAAAAATGAAGTTTTCCCATTTTTGCATGTATAATCTAACCTATATAACCTAAAATGCATCACCAAAAAAAAAACTTTTTGAAAGATTTTATTTATTTATTCATGAGACATACAGAGGCAGACACACAGGCAGAGGGAGAAGCAGGCTCCTCGCGACGAGCCTGCGACGAGCTCGATGTGGGACTCAATCCCAGGACCCCAGGATCACGACCGAGCCAAAGGCAGATGTTCAACCACTGAGCCACCCAGGTGCCCCCCCAAAAAAATTTTTAATTAAAAGTTTAAAAAATATGCATCACCAAAAAGCATTAAAATATTAGACCAATCAAGGTTTTTCATCTAAACCACAAAAACACAAAAAATGTTTTGACTCTTTTCTCAATTCTTCAAAAATGGTACATAACTAGTACTTAAGTATGTGGCATACATTTCCTCTGTAATCAATGAAGTGAACCTGTTACCTGGAAAATAACTGACAGTAGTTAACAACAAAGATAAAATCCCAGCTTCCAAGAAAATATCAAAATTTTTGAAAACCTGTATCCATGACTATGAGCTTCACACCTTGCTAATATTTAAAGATTTTTCTGGTAAGATCGGTGGTGATATTAATGTGAGTTTTCTACTGTATAATGAAACATGTCAACATTTGGAAAATATACTTTGTTCAGAGAAGCAAAGTTTCCCAAATGATCAATTCATGATGTTACCAAATCATGCATGGATAAAGATCCACTCACAGTGCAAGACAGAAAAATGGGAATTTTAATGCAACAGAGTACAAAAAGTTCATTCCTAAGATTTCAGATTTCACATAGCTATTAACCCTTGGCTTCTGAATCAACTAACAGGTTGTAATGTAATATGAAAGAAGAATATGCACAATTATCTGAAAAAGCGATTAGAATATTCCTCCTTTTTCCAACTACATATCTATATGAGGCCAGATTTCTTTCATACAATTCAAGCAGAATAATGTATCACAAAACACTGAATGCAGAAGTAAATATGAAAATCCATCTGTCCTTTGAGCATCTGCCTTTGGCTCAGGTCGTGGCCCAGGGTCCTAGGATCAAGTCCCACATCAGGCTCTCCATAGGGAGCCTGCTTCTCTTTCTACCTAAGTCTCTGTCTCTCTCTGTGTCTCTTATGAATAAATAAGATTAGAAAAGAAAAGAAAAGAAAAGAAAAGAAAAGAAAAGAAAAGAAAAGAAAAGAAAAGAAAGGAAAGGAAAGGAAAGGAAAGGAAAGGAAAGGAAAGGAAAGGAAAGGAAAGGAAAGAAAGAAAAGAAAAGAAAAAAAGAAGAAAAGAAAAGAAAAGAAAAGAAAAGAAAGAAAAGAAAAGAAAAGAAAAGAAAAGAAAAGAAAAGAAAATCCACCGGTCTTCTATTAAGGCAGGCATGGGATTTGGGGAGGAGGAGGGGGAGTTTGGAGCGGATCCTCAATAATATTTAAGAGTCTAAAAGGATTCTAAGAACCAAGGTCATAGAACAGTAGGTCTTAATTCAGAAAGCCTAGTAAAGAAAGGCTCTATGAGACAAAGCATAAAGACATCTACACACAATAGCCAGGTTTCAGTTTCTACAAGTAACAAGGCTGGGTTGTAACATCCTTACTTTTTATAGTACAAAACACAAAATATATCATGACATATTAAATATAACCTGTGTATTTTGAACACAATTACCATCCTTTTCCACTTTCTTTTCAACCTCTCTGCTCTAAGATTGTATTTGTTCACTAAATCACATCTATTTTATTTTGCATATTCTCACTTTCCAGGAGTATTTTGAAAAAGTCCCACCTATTTAATTTTAAATAGTCCAATTACATGTCCATCCACAATACCTCCCCCACCTCTCCAAGGTAGGAATTGCTCAATTTCAAAATTACTAATTCTAGTATGAAACTTTCCATGTAGGGCCCCATATCCAATAATGGTATATCTGAAATAAATTCCTTTTACAAATAGCTTTTTATAAAATGTCATTATTTGATCAGCAGTCTGTCCTCTAATCTTATGTTAAAACCGAATAAATATGATTCAGACACTATAGGATGGAGACTTAAAATACTAGTCGTAATATATTTTTTAAGTGGTACAAAACACAAAAGACTATACTAAAGAAATCTTATTTCCCCACAGTTTATAACCAGTGAGACTTACTTTAAATAATTTCTCATGGTAGAACTAAAAGCAAAGAAGCAAAGTATTATGTCTCTTTAATCTAGCATATCAAATACATGCCCACAGTATTTTTAAAGCTTTTCCTAATCAATAATAATTGTAAGTTTTCCATATTTCAATTTTAGCACTTTTATAGATCCTAAGTGAAAAATATCCTAAATTACAAGTAGAATTTGAGTTTCTTCCAAATCAGATGTATTTAACAATTAACTGTGCCTCTCTACTTTTCAGTTGTAAAGACTTCCGAAACGATGTTAATTAGACTACTGGAAAAGAGAGAGAAGACTTAACATTTGTATTTAAATCCATATTTAAATCTAAAACCTTTTAAACCAAATTAATTTGGCTAGTTATACACGGCTTTGCGGGGTGGAGGTTGAGGAAATTCACGTGAATTCAACATACACTAAAGATGACACGTACGTAGGTCGACTAATGCTTTTCCTTTCCCACCAAAACGGGAAAACGGTACAACAGAAAAGACTGGTCCCATCTGAAAACTGCACCCTGCTAGTAATCGAGGCCTAAGGCGTTAGCTTTACCTAGCACTTAATTCTCCTTATCCCCTTTGACTCCCAAGGCCGAACTACCGGTGACGAAGTCACCTGGGTTCAAAGTCTAGGGCACTTCAGATCAGGCAAGGTAAGAACCAAGAAGCCCGAGTGTCCAGGAGCGGTGAGGCTGGGGCGAGGAAGGCGGATCGCCCCGCAGGCGAGGGTGGGTGCTGGGCGGGATACTGAACTGCCGTTTTCCACTCGACTCCTGTCTTTCCTACCTTATTCAGGGTAGCGTGGGGAGGGCTCGAGGGCTCGAGGGCTCCCGGGCCCCCAGGCCCCAGGCCCCGAAACAACGAAGCACGGAGGTGAGTAAGAGGTGGAAGGGGTCAGGATTCATAGGTCGCTGCCGCCGGCGCGCCCGCCTGCTCCGGAGCACCAAGGGGGCAGAGCGGGCACGACCCCAGGGCCCCCGGCCCACCCCCGCCCGCCCGCGGCCGCACAGCTTCCCCTCCCCCGCTTTCCGCTGAAGGCCCGCGGCCCCTCCAGGGAGCTGGGGGGAGGCAGCCCGAAGTCAGTCCTTACCAACTGCCCCCGACGAGACCCGCGCCAGCCGCGGCCACCGACTTGCAAAATCGGTCCTTTCTGCCGACCTGGAGCAGCCGTGTTACTGCAATCAGGGCCGGCGCCGCCCCGCCCCCGACCGCCGCGCAGAACTCCGCTGGGCCAACATGGCTGGGGCCGCCTCTGCCACGTCAAGGGGAAGGGGGGCGGGGCGACCGCGCCAGGGAACTGAAGGAGAGCCCGCGGGACCCGCCGGGGCGGAGCCGGGAGAGGGCCCCGGGACGGGGGAGGGCGGGGAGGGGGCGGGGACAGGGCTGGGGGCGGGGCTACCGGATGAGGGGACTAAAGGGAAGGGTGGGCAGCGGGGCGGAGCCGAGGGAGTGGGGACGAGGAGGGAGGGGGCGGGGACAGAGCTGGGGGCGGGGCTACCGGATGAGGGGACTAAAGGGAAGGGTGGGCAGCGGGGCAGGCCGAGGGAGAGGAGACGAGGAGGGAGGGAGGGGCGGGGAAGGGGCGTGCACCGACCTGGGGCGGGGCTAACCTAGGTGGGGACCGCTCGGAGGGAAAAGGACCCCTGGGGAATTGGAGCGCCTTAACCGGTTCCCCGGAGCCACGTCAGATCCCAATCCCTAAGGGCTGCAGGCCAGGGTGGGAACTTCTGTTCCCTTTCAGACTCAACTCTCAGAGAGAAGCGCGTCGGGTAAGAGGACGTTCTCTCCTGTAGGGCCCCAATTGACTCCTAGAACCACAAAATCACATCTCCCCTAAAAAAAAAAAAAAAAAAAAAAAAAGTTAAAAGTTCGTTTTTTCACATAGTACAACAACTATTTACAGAACACGCCCATGTGCCAGGTACAGTAGCAATGCTGGTGATATGACATAGGCAGAGCCGGCCAAAATCCCTGGCCTGTACGTTGGATTTTTGTATTCCTAGACAGTCCACCTCTTTTCTCCTACACTGCATGTGCCATCCCTCCTCCTCACCACTACAATCTCTCGCTGATTAATCTTTTTTTTTTTTAATTTTGGGTTCAAGTTTTAGTTTTCAAATTTTTATTTATTTATGATAGTCACAGAGAAAGAGGAGGCAGAGACACAGGCAGAGGGAGAAGCAGGCTCCATGCACCGGGAACCCAACATGGGATTCGATCCCGGGTATCCGGGATCGCGCCCTGGGCCAAAGGCAGGCGCCAAACCGCTGCGCCACCCAGGGATCCCTCTCGCTGATTAATCTTAACGCCTTTTCTGCTTCTCTTGCAAAGAAAACAGCTGAGCAAACTGGGAGAACTAGAAACAGGTTGGAGCTGAGTGAAGTAAGTCAGTCGGAGAAGGACAAACATTATATGTTCTCATTCATTTGGGGAATATAAATAATAGTGAAAGGGAAAATAAGGGAAGGGAGAAGAAATGTGTGGGAAATATCAGAAAGGGAGACAGAACGTAAAGACTGCTAACTCTGGGAAACGAACTAGGGGTGGTAGAAGGGGAGGAGGGCGTGGGGTGGGAGTGAATGGGTGACGGGCACTGGGGGTTATTCTGTATGTTAGTAAATTGAACACCAATAATAAATTTAAAAAAATAATACATGATTAATAAACATGAAATTAATGCCCAGCCTAATAATCAGAATTGCCAAATAAAGTAATTATGAGAGAAAAATCCTACATAATTAAACAGTTTTGTTTTTTTTTAAATATAACATCTAGCACTAATTACAGTGTAGTAGAGAGTACATATCCCTACAGGTGGGAGTGTGAATCTGTATAATGTTTAGTAGAGCAATTTGGCAATTTAAATTTCAAAATTCAGAAGGACTCGACACCTTAGAGATGGTGATTTCTTTGGGAATCTGGAAATAAACATTTTTAAAAATTTGAAAAAAAAAATAGAAACAGGTTGGAAAGACATTAGAGCTTGGCGGTCTCAGGCACCCCATCCTTAAGTGAGGGGTTGCTCATGGAATTAACTCCAGATATGACAACACCAAAACTCTTGTCAAGTTTAGCTTTATAAGCATTTTAAGGAGTAGGAAAAAAGATCAAATCCTTGTTCTCCATTATAGTTGAGAAATAAGATGTGCACAAAATATATATTCTCTACCTATAATATGTATGCTAAGGCTGTTTGTAAGGTAGAAGAGGATGCTTTCTGCTTGTCAAATTTGAATACAATCCTGAAGAGGAAATGGGAATCAAACATCAAAATTCAGTGTAGGCCTGCAAATAAAGTGAGTTCAGGATGCTACCTTAATG
The DNA here is from genome assembly GCF_003254725.2 of Canis lupus dingo. Lineage (NCBI taxonomy): Eukaryota > Metazoa > Chordata > Mammalia > Carnivora > Canidae > Canis > Canis lupus. Next base: position 17,326,647 of record NC_064250.1, read on the forward strand.
AGGATTCTTGACTGAAAGCGCAGCAAGTAAACAGCTGTGGGCAATGGTAAAAAGGTAAAATAAGGACATTCACAAAAAGAAGCAAGATCCAAGAATGAGTAGGGTCAATAGACATAGGTGAGAGGACCCACACGGTACCTGGAATTCAGTAAAGAATAAACCAAAGTATAGCACCTTTGATAATTGCATTCATTTTATGGTCCCCCCAGAAATGCATCTTTGCCTTGCAGCTCAATGAAGCCTAAGAAGTCCTAAATCCCTTGTTCCTAACTGAAGAAAGCCTTCCTTCCCTATAACAATGAAATAGATGTTAGGATGGGCAATATATTTATTTATGTCTGTCTATGAACTTTAAGATGAACGAGTTTGAGATTAACCCTCAGATATAGCATCAAGATCTATTGGACCCAACTTTAGTTTTCTAGAGTTTTCTCTTTTTGGAGTTCTATATGTAAGAATCCATATTTCATGACCATGACTTTTATTCTTTCTTAGAGTTCTTCCAAAGAATAGAGAAATCATTTTTTAAAATAGAATGAAACTTATTTTTTTTGCAATTGCCTTATGGGTCCATTGGACTCTTGTAATTTTAGAATATATGATGGGACCTTAGTAATATTATTTTTCTCTATCTTGAAACATTCTGGGACACCTGGGTGGCTCAGTGGTTGAGCATCTGCCTTTGGCTCAGGGCGTGATCCTAGTTGGGGGATCAAATCCTACATGGGGCTCCCTATGGGGGGCCTGCTTCTCCCTCTCCCTCTGCCTATGTCTCTGCCTCTCTCTCTCTCTCTCTCTCTCTCTGTCTCTCATGAATAAATAAACAAAATCTTAAAAAAAACATTCTGCTAATTCTTCATCCATGGAATTTTTTACTCATAAATTACTCAAGCTCTTCTTTAAAAAAACTAAAATAACAAGAAAATTGAAGAACAATAGAATTATCAAAGAGGACTCAATAGTGAAATAGGTCATTACTATTGCATTTTCTTCTTGCAATGCCCAAAATACTACAGCATCTTTCAAGTTCTCTGTACTATGTTTTTAGTTTTCAATAAATATAGGTAAGAATTCAGAATTTGGAAGATGAATGCAGAGATACAGAGAACAGCAGTCTAGACCCTGATAATGATAGTGAAATCTTAAACTGTGAATCTTTAGATTACTATGTCCTAGAAGAATTTCTCAAACTCAAGTATCAATGAGTTAATATTATTTCTTTTTTGATAGTTTTTTTAGATTTTTTATTTAAATTTTAGTTAATTAAAAAAATAAAAATAAAAATAAAAAAATAAATTTTAGTTAATTAACATAGAGTGCAGTAAATTCACTGATTTTATGTGAAAATATGAATAAAATTCAGTGATTTATCACTTATATACAATACCCAGTGCTTTTCACAGTGCCCTCTTTAATACCCATCACCCATGTAGCCCACCCCCACCCACCTCCCTCTGTCAACATTCTGTTCTGTATTGTTAAAAGTCTCTTATGGGGGCAGCCCTGGTGGCTCAGCGGTTTAGCGCCGCCTTCAGCCCAGGCTGTGATCCCTGGAGACCTGGAATCAAGTCCCACATTGGGCTCCCTGCATGGGGCCTGCTTCTCCCTCTGCCTGTGTCTCTGCCTCTTTCTCTCTCTGTCTCTGTCATGAACAAATAAAATAAAATCTTAAAAACAAAAGTCTCTTATGGTTTGTATCCCTCCTTTTTTTAAAAGCTAATATTATTTCTAAGGACACAAAAGAAACATGTTATTGTCATCCAGTTATTCATTCAAAAGGAACAACTTGATTACACAATATTTTGCAAAAATAATCTGGATAATCTCATTTTCTTATGAGCACATATAACAGTATTCTTTTATCTTTTATGATGTTTATATGGATAAATTGATATGACACCTATGTGGACAAATTCTAATAATGGCAGTCATGTATACAAAGATGATAGGAAGAATATAGATAACCTAGAAATTAAAAATTCTTTGGGTTGGGGTGCCTGGGTGGCTCAGTCGATTGAGTATGTGACTTTTTATTTCAGCTCAGGTTGTGACTGCAGGGTCATGGGATCAAGCCCTGTCAGGATCTGCACTCAGTGGGGCATCTACATGAGGATTCTCTCGCTCCCTCTATCCCTCCCATTTTGCATGCTCTCTCCCTCTCTCTAAAATAAATAAATAAAATATTTCTTAAAATGTTTTTTTTAAATTCTTTGGGTTGCTTGCTTATTTATAAAACTAAAAATACAAAAGTTATGCATTTAGGGAGCAAAGAAGATGGTTATCCTCTCTTCAACAAAATTATGAGCCTTTAAAGTTCTCAAAAAACTCTTCAAGTTCTGTGTTTTGATGATACAAATGCATGAAGAACCAGAAATAACAATTAGCTAGGATATAGTAGTGATGTATTTGAAATCTGCAATCATTATTCGTAAGATAGGTATGTTCCAGACTCATGCATCACAGTTGCATTCAGAGGACATCACCCATTTTGGGTATGTCTTCAAAACCAGGAAATGTGGAATAAAAATTGGGATTTGATATATTTAGATACTTATTTAAATTTCTAATAAAATTGTTTTCCATTATGTCTTTACTCATTTCATAACAGCTTTATTGAATATCCCTTTAATCTGTATAAATCACTCATGAAATTATATAAAGTTATAAAAATTTAAGAGGCCATTGGACTCAAATTATAAATGGTGAAGACTATTTTTCTTGGGATACTGGAAATTAGGAGGTTTTGATTTGAGGAAGAGAAGAGACAGAATGGAAAACATCTTGAATGCCTGGGAAAGGAGAGTTAGACTAGGAATTGGAGAAAGGGAAGATTCTCCTAAAGCAAACTTCTCTGGCTTTCTAACTTAATTTATACACATCCTTGGCCCAAGGCATTTGATATTAGTATGTGAATCTTAAGGCTATTTATTAAACATTTACCAACATGCAACTGATTATAATTGTTTGCTTTAATTACTCCACCTTGAATAGATCCTGACATAAAATAATTGTTCCTTAAATGTTCTTGAATGAGCATGAAAACCTAAACAATCATTTATTATTATTATTATTATTATTATTATTATTATCATTATTATTATTAGGAGCACCTGGGTGGCACAGTCGGTTAAGCATCTGACTTGATTTCAGCTCAGGTTATGATCTCAGGATGGTGAGATCAAGCCCCACATTATTGTTGGGCTATGCACTCAGCAGCAGAGTCTGCTTGAGACTCTTCCTCCCTCTCCTTCTGCCCCTTCCACGATTCTCAAATAAACAAATAAATCTTTTTAAAAAACTATTATCATTACCCCATACAGCCAGAGGAATGTTGAAAAAGAAAACCAAAGCTGGTGGCATCACAATGCCAGGCTTAAACTATATTACAAAGCTATAATCATCCAGACAGTATGGTATTATCACACAAAACAGACACATAAATCAAAGGAACAAAATAGAGAACTCAGAAATGGATTCTCATACAGTCAACTGTATGGTCAACTAATCTTCAACAAAGCAGGAAAGAATATCCAATGGAAAAGGAACAATGCCTTCAATAAATGGTGCTGGAAAATCGGACAGCGACATGTAGAATGAAACTGAACCATTTTCTTATACCATACACAAAGATAAACTCAAAATGGATGAAAAGACCTAAATGTGAGACAGGAATCCATAGAAATCTTAGAGGAAAACATGGTCAGCTACCTCTTCGACCTTCGACCTTGGTCACAGCAACTTCTTGCTAGACACATTCCCAAAGGAAAGGGAAACAAGCAAAAAGGAATTTTGGGGACTTTATCAAGATAAAAAGCTTCTGCATAGCAAAGGGAGCAGTCAATACAACTTAAAGGCAACCTACGAACTGGAGAAGATATTTGCAAATGACATATCAGATAAACGGCTAGTATTCAAGATCTATAAAGAACTTCTCAAACTCAACACCAAAAAAACAAACAATCCAGTCAAGAAATGGACAGAAGTCATGAACATATCACCAAAGAAGACATACAAATGGCCGACAGACACATGAAAAAATGCTCCACATCACTTGGCGTCAGGAAAATACAAATCAAAACCACAATGAGATACCACCTTACATCAATCAGAATGGTTAAAATTAACAAGTTAGGAAACAACAAATGTTGGCGAGAATGTGGAGAAAGAGGAACCCTCTTACACTGCTGGTGGGAAAGCAAGCTGGCGCAGCCACTCTAGAAAACAGTTTTTTCTTTAACAGTTCCTCAAGTTAAAGAAGTTAAAAATAGAGCTTTCTAGGACCCAGCAACTATACTACTAGGAATTTACCCCCAAAGACACAAATATAGTGATCCAAAGGCACACCTGCACCCCAATGTTTACAGCAGCAATGTCCACAATAGCCAAACTGTGGAAAGAGCCGAGATGTCCATTGACAGATGAATGGATAAAGATGATGTGGTAATTTATACAATGGAATATTTTTCAGCCATCAGAAAGGATAAATACTTACCATTTACATTGCCAAGGATAGATGGTATTACACGGAGCAATATAAGTCAATCAGAGAAAAACAATTATCATATAGTTTTATTTGCCTGGAATATAAGAAACCATGTGAAGGATTATAGAGGAAGGGAGGGAAACTAAATGCGAAGTCATCAGAGAGGGAGAAAAACCATGAAAGACTCTTAATTATAGGAAACAAACTGAGGGTTGCTGAAGGGGTGGTGGGTGGGAAGATGGGGTAACTGGGTGATGGGCATTAAGGAGGGCACGTGATGTGATGAACACTGGGTATTATACACAACTGACAAATTCTTCAACACTACATTTGAAACTAATGATCTATATGTTGGCTAATTGATTTAAATAAGTAATAAATAAATATTTGATCATTTTTCTGTTTTGACATTAACTATAAAAATATAAAATCTGACATAAGTTCCCCCCCAAAATTCTTTATAATTCTAATTATTTAAAAATTTTTTAATTCAAGTATAGTTAACATACAGGATCATATTAGTTTCAGGTGTACAATTTAGTGATTCAACAATTCCATACGATACTTGGTGCTCATCAGAATAAGTGTACTCTTAATACCTTTTACCATTTTACCCATCCCCTCAACTACTACCCTTCTGATAACCCTGTTTGTTTTCTTTAGTTAAGAGTCTAGTTTTTGGTTTGTCTCTTTTTTTCTTTGTTTTGTTTCTTGATTTCATATGAATATGAGTAAAATCATATGAGTGAAATATGAATAAAATGAGTGAAATAGTATGGTATTTGTTTTTCTCTGACTTATTTCACTTAACATTATACTCTCTAGATCCATCCATTTTGTTTCAAATGGCAAGATTTTGTTCCTTTTTATGGCCATGTAATATTCCATTGTATATACATACACACACACACACACACACATATGTCATCTTCTTTACCCATTCATCTATCAATGGACACTTGGGCTTCTTTCACAATTTGGCTATTGCAGATAATGCTATAATAAACAAAATTCTTTTTTAAAAAGCCAATACTCTAAGGTCATTACTTTCTCAAATTGGCATTTCTCAAAATGCCAGAGAATATTAAATAGAGAGACAGGCAGACAGCCTCTTCTCTGCTGTCCTACCCACCGCTCCTTGCAGTGTATTAAATAAACTTCTATCTCCTTTTAAAAAAAAGAGGGGAATGGGGTGGGGTGCCTGGATGGCACAGTTGGTTAAGCATTCAACTCTTGATTTTAGCTCAGGTCTTGACCTCAGGGTCATAAGATCCAGTCCTGCATTCGGTTCCACAATCAGTGGGGAGTCTGCTTGAGATTCTCTCTCCCTCTCTCATTGTCTCTCCTTACCCCCACAAAATAAATAAATGAATCTTTAAAAAGAGAGACAGCAAGAGAGAAGGAAAGGTTCTATAATCAAAGTCTGGAAATACCAGTTAAATTGTATAAAATAGGTCTCTTGACTTGTCAGAGGTTTTAATGTGCTAATCTTCACTGTGGATCTTTAAGTGCAGGATTTAAATACATTTCCCAAAGATATTTGACCTTGGAACTTTTTTCCGGGGATTATCTGGGATCAAGTATTCTAAATACCCTATGACTTTGTTTCCAGTCATTAATTACCTTAAATACTAGTTAATGTGTAACAACCAATATTTTCCTGCCTGCTTCTGAACCCACAAATGTTTCTAAACTGAAGATTCCAGAACTTTGAAGATAGTCAAGGAAAATATAGTAATGTAAATTTCTTGGAATTTTATACAGCCACCACCAGATGGAGCTTTCCCCAGTACTTTTTCTTTTTGGTTTAACCTATTTTCTAGTATAAATAAAGTGCTTGTAGGTTTTTTTCTAACATGGATTCTCTTTCATTTGTTCAGATGGTGACATTGTATGTCACCACCTGTCTTTGTAGTACTCACTAGAAAAAGCAATAATCCAGATTGTTCTAACTTTAAATTTTCAACATCAGTAGTGTGTCAAGTCCATTTATATAGGATATTATGTGTCAGATGCTGTAGTCTGCACACACAATTACTATAATCTCATTAGACAGAGTAATAACAAATAAGACTAACTTATAAATTACACATGAGAGTTACAGAATCCAAATTTAAACAGACCTTAGTGATAATTGGTCTAATCCTTGTATATGACAATGAATGTAAAGATAAGAGAGGTTAAATAGTATATCCAAGGACAAAGCGCTGATGCCCATTTAAAACCTACAACACTGAGTTTCCATTTCATGCTTGTCTTTTCCCCTTTAAATGCTGAGAAGACTTGCCTTTAAACTTTCTAACTCTTGTTCAAACAGCAAGCATTTCTATTCCATAGAGCACCCCATCAGTATTATTCTCCAACATCACTTCATCCTGCCACTCTGCCCAATGCCAGAATGATTGCTAAGAGTTTATTTAATCAAACTAAACAAATGAAATATTTTGATCTACTCTTAAACCATTTATAGTGACCCAAAGAAACAAATCATAGTTATCTACCGACAGATTTTTTTCCTTTTTATACACACAGGGTTTTTATTTTATTTTTTAAGTAGGTTCCATGCTCAACATGGGGTTCGAACTCACAACCCTGAGATCAAGAGTCACATGCTCTATCAACTGAAACAGAGAGGTGCCCCTTCTTTTTAATTAATATTTCATTTGATTTGTAAAGAACATAAGAATTATTAAAACTCATGTAGGAGAGAAGGGAACTTCTACCTTAAAAGGAAGGAACTAGGCAGCAGGGTGGCTCAGCGGTTTAGCGCTGCCTTCAGCCTGGAGCCTGATCCTGGAGACCCGGGATCGGGATTGAGTCCCACGTCGGGCTCCCTGTGTGGAGCCTGCTTCTCCCTCTGCCTGTCTCTTACGCCTGCTCTCTCTCTCTCTCTCTCTCTGTCTCTCTGCCTCTCATTAATAGATAAATGAAGTCTTAAAAAAGGAAAGAAGTATAAAAACATTAAAAAATAAAAAATAAAAATAAAATAAAAAAAGAAAGAAGTAATCAAAAGGAGGAACTAGATTTGTGTTTTTGCTTTAAAAGAGGGATAAAGTTTTAGTTTTGTTTCGTGTCCTATAATTAAACTAGCCCTCATCTTGATTTACTGGTATCAAGTCAGCTTTGTAGTCTTCTTTGTGGATCTGGACCCCAAAGTTGGAGGAAAGCAGTCTCAGATAAAGAGATGGAGACATAGAGACACAGAGATTAAAGAGACTGCTCCTGCCCACAGGGTGTGTACTAAGACTAGAATCTCTGGGCACCTGGGTGGCTCAGTCAGTTAAGCATCTGCCTTCAGCTCATGTCATAATCTTAGGATCCTGGGATTAAGCCCTGCACAGGGTTCCCTGCTCAGAGGGAGTCTGCTTCTCCCTCTCCCTCTACCACTCTCTGCCCCATGTGCTCTCTTTCTTAAATAAATAAATAAAATCTTAAAAAAAAAGACTACATTCTCCTTGTATCTATCTTTTTATTGCCTCTCTCTACCCTGTGACCAATAGGTCTTAAAGGCTCTATTTAGCTACTTATTTTTATTGAGCTGTACCTTGTGACACAGTGATTTACAACAATGGCTCATTAAGTCTGACCACCCAGGACAGAATCTCAACTCCATCCACTTCCTAGTTGTGTGAGCTAGGCATGTCCCGTTACATTTTCTGAGCCACAGTTTTGTCATCTGAAAGTGAAGATATTGTAAGCCTACCACTTAGGGTAACAATACATTGTAAGGATTAAATGAAATAATCTAGATAAAATGTTTAGCCCTGAGAAAGAAAAGCAGATTCTAAGAGCCTGAAATGGGCCTCACTCTATCAACTGTGCCTAGCTGTTGTCAGGAGCTGTATGGCTGGCATTTACAGCAAGGCCCGCCATTCTCCTATTGAATATAAACCATTTCACAGCACACCAACATCATACAAGGCCACTTAGTGTCCCTGAAGGATCAAGATGAAAACAAGACAACTCTGTATTAGTGTCTGAACTCAGACAAATCAAGAAAATTGTCCAAGACACAAAATGACCAAATATCTTCCTGACCTATTTTGAGTACTGCTTCTTCTTTACCAATTATACCATTAGTTTCCCTTTTACCTCCTATATAAGAAGTATTAAGATATATAATCACAGAATTTGTATGCTCAAATGAGCTAGAGAAATAATTGAGCAGCTAAATGTCAAAGTAGGCAATTAAAGCAACAATGAGCCAAAACAGAATTAACAGTGAAGCTTCTAATCACTCCCACTGTTTGAGGGTCAGGTGGATCAGTGCAAACTTGGGGATCATCTCACTTTTGAGGAAGTCCCTAACCAGTGTTTTCTGCAGATTTATGGAACTAAGGCTGTTGTGATGGGTTGGGAGGAAAGGGTGGTAATAGTAGTAAAGTATTGGGTACTGGGAGAGTGGGTAAATTTCCCAATAAGGAGATCTCCAAATGAAGACATCTGGCTAGGAATGCAACTATGCATAAGAGCATGGCCAGCCAGGAGGGACTGAATCTAATTGCAACTCCCTTCAGAGACTGCAATGCACGGGGTGTGCACCAAGTCTGTATGAGGAGGGCAGTTTCCCCCTGTGAAGCCTTCCCAGGGAAAGCCTTTTTAACTGCTATGGTCAAGCATGAAAAATCACCCATAGGTTTTTAACCAGCAGTCAGACTCAGAATTATACCCAATTCCTGACAGTAAAGCTCCACCATCCGCAAATCACCAAGGCCCAAATCCTATGATAAGTTATAGTATCCTTCTTCTGAGACATACCCTAGTGTCAATAATCATGTGACTCTAGGAGTGTTCTGGTAGTCTTTGGTTGGAGGGCATTGACAGCCCCCAGCACACAGTAAGAAGGTTCTCTAGACATAACTATATACAGCTACATTTCTCACAACCCTGTCCAGCACCATTCATTCCTTATACTTTTTATGCATCAGCCATATTGACCTCCTTCCAATTTTTCCAGCATGACCTATTTCTTCTAGTAATAACTCCCTGAACAAACTCTTTCCTCTACCTGCTGAGATTGAATATACAAATGGACAATGGCATATATATATGGCATATATATATATAGTCATATATATGTATGTGTATGTATGTATATATATATGACCTAAAATAAAATCTTTTTTAAAAAAGAAAGAAAGACTAAAGAAAATTTGCATGCTTTTCTCCTATTAAGGAGTCTTATGTCAGTTTAATTATTAGGCCTAGCCAGAGACCCTAAGAGTGTGGAGGAGAAATTATGCCTCTCCTACAATATCTAACCTACAGCTTTCCCATGCCACAGCCTCCAAATAGGGCATATCTGAAGCCTTCCCTTTTTGTCTCCCAGTACAAAGCTTTCTTACTCCACTACACTAGCAGAAAGCAACCCTTAACAAAAAAAAAATTTAGGATTTTATTTATTTATTCATGAGAGAATAGAAAGGCAGAGACACAGGCAGAGGGAGAAGCAGGATCTATGCAGGGAGCCCGATGCGGGACTTAATCCCAGGACCCCAGGATCGCAACATGAGCCAAAGGCAAATGTTCAACCACTGAGCCACCTAAGTGCCCCAACCCTTGCAAATTTTTAACTTACTTTCCTCTTTCCTGAATGAATTTGTTCCTGTGTATTCAAAATTTTAGAACCATTTCAAATCATTCATGTACTTTATTACTCTCCTCTTCTTTTGGAAAATAATTATTTCCAAGGACAACCTTTGTTCCATCCCACTGTTCTTCTCCTTTTTTTTCTTCATCTATGTGTAATTCTGCCACCTACTTATACACGAAATCCAGTATTAAGCATTGTTCCTTTGGTAGGTAGTCTTCTAGGTCTTTTATCCAAAAAATAGGTGGAAATTGCTAACAAATTAGTTTCCCCTCCTCCACAAAAATTGTAAGAAAATCCAGAAATGAAGTCATCACTTACGTTTTCTAATCTTTTCTTTATTATTACCAAAATGTTTGGGGGCAAGAGTTTCCATATTTCTCTTTAACTTTGTTTCTTCCAAAATCAGTTAAACACACACACACACACACACACACATACACACAAACTTTTAATGCTCACCTCCATAAGTGTAGTTTCCACCTCTGTCACCATACAAAGTTATTACTAAATCAGTAACATTTTTAACCAAATAACCTTCTAGTTTGACTGCAGTCAAGTAGTGTGTTTCTGAATCTCCCAATTGTTTACTTACAGTTCATAAGCACAAATTCCTTTAGGTCTTAACCCAGGAACTGTCCTCACTTTATCTTCAAATGAGAAAGTTACATTCTGGTTTTGAAATCAATTACTTGCAAGCTAAAGGCAGTGCTTTAAAAAAAAAAAAAAGCTTTAAAAATAAGCATAATCTTAGGAAATAAAAGTCAATTATATTTACTCAGAGCTTCTTTAGAAAGAATCAGATATAACCTTCATTGTTCCTTGGAATGTCGCTCAGCACAAGTTACTTAATCCATTTCTGACATGTTTCCTCACCTGTAAAATGGAGATAATAGTACCTACCTCACAAGATTGGCCCTAAGATTAATCATGGTAACTTTTGGGTATTGGCATTAGCTTTATCCTTTCACTACTCATTTAAACAAAGAGATCTCTCAAGAAAAAGGAGGAGGAGGAGGAAGAAGAGGAAGAAGAGGAAGAAGAAGAAGAAGAAGAAGAAGAAGAAGAAGAAGAAGAAGAAGAAGAAGAAGAAGAAGAAGAAAGCGATGTCTACTCAACGACTAATATTCATTTCCAGCAAATACAAAGGGATCTTTCAAGTAGCCAAGCGCAAGAAATTTCTCTGGAAAATTAATATTTCATTCATTTGGCATCAGATAAATCTGGGTTGGAAATGGCTCTTCTACCCTCTGTCTCACTGTGGGAGTGAAAGTCACAGTTGTAGTACTTAACCCTTCTTTATATCGATTTGCTCCCCTACAGAACCAGGATAATACCACTTACTTCAAAGAGTTGGTGTAAAAACTAAACGAGGAAACATACGTGACATGTCTACCAGGGGTTTAAGAGCTCAACTAAATGAAGTGGATTTCTTGTAGACAATTAAAAATATATAGAGAGAGCTCAATAAATGGTAATTACAATAACACTGTTCATTAATTCAAAAGATATCCAAGGATCCCTTACTACTGCAGATGCATAAAGCTTAATAATCCTCAGTGTTTACCCTGGCCTTAGGAGAGAGAACAGAGGGAAACACGCAGAAACACTTCAGGACCACTTCTGCAAGGAACTAAACTTCACCGTCTCCTTACACCACCCGAGCCTTAAGTCTGGGACAACCGGCCGGCTTCCTCAAGCGCAATTACACTGCCTAAGCTCCGCCCCCTTAGACTCGGCACTTAAGGTCTGCGCCTGCGCCGTGACCTGCACTTGGCGCATGCGCCAAAGGGGGACTGGCGGGATTAAAAACCATGGCGTGGATGCCAGCAGAATCCGCAGTGGAAGAGTTGATGCCCAGGCTGTTGCCAGTGGAACCGTGCGACTTGACAGAGAGTTTTGATCCCTCCGTCCCACCGAGGACGCCTCAGGAATACCTGAGGCGGGTCCAGTGAGTGATTTGGCCCCGTGCGGGTGGGCTGGTCGTCCGCTCTGCCCCCGGGCACAGCTCGACCCCTACCTACGTGTGATAAAGCCCCGCCTCAGTGGCCGTTCCCTCTTTCACGCGAGGTAGGGTCGAATCAAGATCACTTGATGACATCTTTACCTGGGCGAGTTTTTATGAATGTAATTCTGTTTACCTGTGTCAAGATGTGTGCTTTTGGATTTCCTTGCTTTCCAGTTAGTTTCGGAAATAACCTTGTGTAGTACGTGCATTGCGCTTCCTTTTTTTTTTTTTTTTTTTTCTGATTTCGTGAAGAACTGTAGAATGGATCGCTCGTTTTACTGCACAGGAACAAAGCACAGCCGTAATCACATTTCTTGCATTTATTACTTATTTGTAGGATCGAAGCAGCTCAATGTCCAGATGTTGTGGTAGCTCAGATTGACCCAAAGAAGTTGAAAAGGAAGCAAAGTGTGAATGTTTCTGTGAGTTTTATTACCCAGCAGGGGATTCTCCCCTTCCTCCCCCTCTCCCCTCGACCAAATGGAAAGCTCAGTGGCCTTCCTGTGGTATCCTGTAGTATCTTTATGATTTATGTAAGATTGGACTACTTCCTGAGACATTGAACATTAGCTTGGACTTTTAACCCTCAAAAGGACAGTTGGCATTTACTGCCCCCAGAGCAGTTTCCAGTAACCCTGGCATTCGTGGAGACTCCTCATACTTCAGGGCTGTGATCCAATTCTAAAGAACTCTAAATAGGTTACTTACGTTATTCTTTATTTTTAAGGAACCTTTTTCCAGTCTTGTTCATAATTATTCTTGGATTGGTGTTTAATGCTATTTAGTGCAATATTGCATGTTCTGAATTTGGGCTTTGTTTTTTTAAGAATAGAAACTCAGGTGTCTTACATTTTTCTAGTTACTTGCACACACACCTTGAATATTTTTGTGAAGTGACTAGGTTGTGCCAGGCCCTGGGATTACAATAGAAAATGAGGCACAAAAATCCCTACCCTGGCAGAGTTTACATTCTCCTGAGGAATACAGAGTAAACAAGCAAACAAAGTAATTATATATTATGACTTTTTTTTTTTTGAGATTTTCTTCATTTATTCATGAGAGACACAGAGAAGAGAGGTAGAGACGCAGGCAGAGGGAGAAGCTGGCTCCTTACAGGGAGCCAGATGTAGGACTTGATCCCAGGACCCCAGGATCAAGACCTGAATGAAAGGCAGACACTCAACCACTGAGCCACCTAAGCACACCTATATTGACTTGATATGAAGAAAATTAACCTGTATATGACCAATAAGTAACAAGGTTACTTGTTTACAATTGTACTGTTGACAATTAAAATTGTCACAGAAAGTCTCTCTAAGGACATATTATTTAACCTAGGGTCAAAGGAGAGCAGCAGTTTTTAAATTGTGATAGGTCCTTTTCCTCTTATGAAATTTTAATTCAGATGCTATAATGTTTCACATATTTTCAGAAATTTTTAGTTGATGGATGAGAATATCTTATCTACCTAGCTTTTAAAAAACACACTATTATTTCAAGGCAATATGTATTTCAAGGCAGTATTTTGACCTATTGTGCTGTCTTAGGAAGCTGAAGTAGCCTTTGTAAAGTCAAATGTCTTAGATTATTTGAGTACATTCTGCCAATACCAAATTCTTTATGTGGGTTATGTCTCCTCATTTCAAATAATTGTCTTCTTATAGAAAGGTAGGACTAAATTATGTCTTCAGGGCTCATATAATTTAGATTTCTTAGTTTAGAAACTCCAAATATGAACCATTCCAGATTGCTCTTATTGAAGTGACCCCACAAGGATCTTTTCCTAATGTTCAAACTTGGACATAAATAGTAAAGTGAAAGGCCTACTTTTTGGCATCTGCAGAGTACAGTATCTTTCTTAGATAGCCTTAATCATTTACTTTATTACTCTTCATCTTGGTTGTGCTTTTACTTTGCAGAGGAATGACGTTCTAGTTATAACACTAACATCGATTCTAATATTTATGAACTGATCTCTAGCTTTCAGGATGCCAACCTGCTCCTGAAGGATATTCTCCCACACTTCAGTGGCAACAACAACAAGTGGCACAGTTTTCATCTGTTCGACAGGTGAGCGTACTTTAATCATTTTATCAAATTAAACCCCTTCCATTAGAAAGACAGTTCTAATTTTACTCATATGGAATATAAGAAACAGTGCAGAGGATCATAGGGGAAGGGAGGGAAAACTGATTGGGAAGTAATCAGAAAGGGAAACAAGCCATGAGAGATTCTTAACTATAGGAAACAAACGGAGGGTTGCTGAAGGGGAGGGGGAGGATGAGGTAATAGGGTGGTGGGCTTTAAACAGGGCCTATGATGTGATGAGCACTGGGTATTGTATGCAGCTAATGAATTCCTGAACTCTACATCTGAAACTAATGATGTAATATATGTTGACTAATTGAATTTTAAATAAAAATTAAACCCCTCTCTCCCTCAAGAATTATTTCTGTTCTTAGACTGTAGTTGGAAAAATAAGATTCATTATACTTTTTTTTAGATTTATTTATTTGAGAGAGCGAAAGTGCATGCAAGCAGGCAGGCATATGAGTGGGGGGAGGTACAGAGGGAGAGAATCCTTAGGCAGATTTCCTGCTGAGTGCTGAGCTGCAGTCTGGAGGAGCCCCGCCTTGGGACTCAGGGCTCCATCCCATGACCCAAGAGATCATGACCTGAGTCAAAACCTAAAATCAGTCGCTTAACCAACTGAGCCACCTAGGCTCCCTAAGATTCCTTATTCTGAAGGATAAAGTTAAAATATCTATGAATCAGTTAACCAAATTATAATCATGAGACATAATATAGTTGGAAACATGTTTTCCAAGGTTTTTTTTTTTTTTTTTTTTTAAGATTTTATTTATTTATTCATGAAAGATACAGAGAGAGAGGCAGAGACACAGGCAGAGGGAGAAGCAGGCTCCATGCAGGGAGCCTGACATGGGACTCGATCCCTGGTCTCCAGGATCAGGCCCTGGGCGGAAGGTGGCGCTAAAACGCTGAGCCACCCGGGCTGCCCCCCAAGTTTCAAGATTACTAGGATATTGCACAATTTATTTCTTTTCAGTTATCCATTCTCTGAAGATCACTTGCCTAACTTTTCTTCCTTTAGAGTGTGATCAGACATAGAAGTCACTGGAAATCACAACAGTTAGACAGTAACGTGACCATGGTATGTAAGTTTCTTTGTTTAAGTTGTACAGAGTGTACCCATTTGAAATAGTCCATATTTACTACCAGTCTTTAAAGATTCACTTAGTCTATGTTGTTTTTGTTCTTTTTCATTGACCTAAATTAATAAAAACAATTCCATCATGTAAACCTTTAAAGTATAGAATCAATAATGCAAGTTTTTTTTTTTTTAAAGATTTTATTTATTTATTCATGAGAGAGAGAGAAGCAGAGATACAGGCAGAGAGAGAAGCAGGCTCCATGCAGGGAGCCTGACGTGGGACTCCATCCTGGGTCTCCAGGATCACACCCTGGACTGAAGGCGGCGCTAAACCGCTGAGCCACCAGGGCTGCCCTGCAAGTTATTTTTATGGCAGTTTTAATTCATAGCATCTTGAGAGACTTTGGATAGGTAATTGTTACATCTCTATAAACTTTTAAGGGTTCTAGACATTGCTTTTTTTATAAAATAAATGCATTTTCAGTACTTACAAAAAGCTCAAATAAAGGCTTATTGGGTTTTCCTCGTGAGGTAATGGTGCCAAAACCAGTGACATCCTAGTAAAGTTTGTCATGCATACTTAAAAGTAGTATTTTCTGTGCCTTATCAGCTTAAATATATTTTCAACTTAAGGAAATATGTTATATCTGGACTACTGAATTAAAAAAGGGAGTTGGAGAGGAGATGTATACATTTTTCCAGAACAATACTTTTAACTTTTTGGGGAGTCTCATAATCTTCCTGAAAATCAAATAAAAGCTATTTATCTTCAAAGGAAAAAATTGTGTGCAACAGGGCACACAGTTTTGTTCATACTTTCAGGTAGTTCATAGATTTCAGATTTTAGAAGCTTCCTCTAAAAAAAAAAAAAATAGAAGCTTCCTCTAGGCAGTGCTTCCTAATATCTTTTACATGGTGACACATTAGGATAAATGGAGGAGGCTGCTTGCATAGCCCTAGACTACAAGTTGAAAGCTGTGAGATTCAGTATATGGACTCTACTTGCTTCTCCATACCATTTGAAAACTCTGCTCTAGGGAGAGTGTGAAACGAACTAACATCACTTGCCCAGGATCATTTAACTCATATAAGGTATAGTTAAGATTCAAACCAAAGTTTGGTTGTAAAGCTTTTCATTGTGCTGTGAGGCCTCCTGGGAAAAGGGGGCAGAGGGAAGGAGGGTAGGTAAGTAGATACATTTTTTTCTTGCTCAGTATAAGGACTTTTGGGGAAATGCTTACTAATTCAAAAAGAAGCTGGATCAATAACATTATAACAATATAATTTTGTCAAAAATGTAAATGACCTAATGATTGAATAAATTATGATCCATCAAAACAGTGGAGTATTAAAAGCAATAGCATGTTCATCATGGCAAAAGTTAACATTATGTAAATAATAAAATGAAAAAAAATGTTTTTAAAGATTTTTATTTATTCATGAGAGACACACAGAGAGAGAGAGGCATAGGCAGAGAGAAGCAGGCTCCCTGTGGGGAGCCCGATGAGGGACTCAATCCCAAGACCCTGGGATCACGACCTGAGCCAAAGGCAGACGCTCAACCACTGAGCCACCCAGGCATCCCTAAAATGAAAAATTTTTAAAGTACTCTGACATTTTATTTAAAGCAACCATGTAAATATAAACACTTATTTATTCAATCAATTTATTATGAATAAATCATTAAGCACCTGCTATATTTAATAATCAGGGTATTCAGTGTTACCTAAAATAGAAATAGTCTCTGACCTAATAGAGTAAAGGAAAAGGGCATATACAGTGCTCTAGTACATAGGTTTTACACTTTCAGAGGTCTCATGTTTGTCCTGAGAATCTAATGAAAGCTATTTTTCCTCAGAGGGAAAAACTACATCTATACAAAGTAATGTGCGAGGTGTTGTGTACAAATAAAAATTGTTTTGTTAATGCTTCTCCCCACTGGTCCTGAATTTAGAAGTATAGAATAAATCTTTTCTTTCTTTGACTGGACTGCCTTTCCAAGTATGTGAAGGATGTAATCCCATCTCCTTCCCTGGTATAAACGTCCTTCATTTTTGTAAGCATTTTTAGTGCATTTTTTTCCCTACCAGTTTCCATCTTTATCACCCTCTTGAACAAACCCTTGTTTGTCAGTGTCCATTAAAGGGTGATCCAAACTAAACACGTCCCACAAAATGTGTAACACTTGAGCACTGTATCAGTTTGCTAGGGCTGCCAGAACAAAACAGACTGGGTGTTTTAGCAAAGAGTAATTTATTTTCTCTCAGTTCTATAGGCTAGGAGTCTAAGATCAAGGTATTAGTTGGTTTGTAGGTTTGGTTCCTCTTGAGGCCTCTTTGACTTGCAGGTAGCCATCTTCTTGCTGTGTCCTCACATGGTCTTTCATCTATGTGCACAAGCATCTCTACTGCCTCTTGTTATATCTAAATTTCCTCTTTAAAAAAAAAAATTATTTATTTTAGAGAGAGACAGTGTGCCCATGCTAAGGGGTGGGGCGGGGAGGGGCAGAAGCCCAACTTGGGGCCTGAAGTCACCACCACCGGAGCCTAAACCAAAGAGTCAGACGTTTAACTGACCACCCTGGTGCCCCTAAGTTTCCTTTTCTCATAATGACATCGGTCAGATTGGAAGAAAACCCACCCTAAAAGCCTGATTTTAACATCTATTATAAAGGCCCTATTCAAATATAGTCACATTCTAAGATACTGGAGGTTAGGACTTTAACATAAGAGTTTTGAGGGGACAAAATTCAGCCCATAGCAGGTACTATATTTCTGTTGAAGTGGTGGGAATATGGAGGACTTTACTTCTTTTTCATGATTCAATAAAGTGTAAAAAAAGAAAGGACACGCATGGGTGGCTCAGCGGTTTGGCACCTTTGGCCCAGGGCGTGATCCTGGGGTCCCTGGATCAAGTCTCACATTGGGCTCCCAGTGTGGCTGCTTCTCCCTCTGCCTGTGTCTCCAACTCTCTCTCTCTGTCTCTCATGAATAAATAAATAAAATATTTTAAAAAGAAAGAAGTAAATTCTTTTTTTTTTTTTCTTTTAGCCAAAATCCGAAGATGAAGAAGGCTGGAAAAAATTTTGTTTGGGTGAAAGGTTATGCGCTGAAGGGGCTGTTGGACCAGCTACAAGTGAAGGTCCTGGAATCGATTATGTGCAGGTATATGATAATATGGATAAACAAAACAAAAAGGGTTCTACTTTTAGTGTATGATTTAATACAAAGATTCTGCAAACTACAGCCTAGGCCAAATCTAGACTGCAGCCTATTTTTGTATAGAGCTAAGAGTGTTTTTTAAAACAATACTAGGTGAGTAAGGCAATGTATGGCCTGCAGAGCCAAAAATACTGTCTGGTTCTTTACAGAAAATGTTTGCCAACCTATGACCTAGCTAATTGGCTCTTTAACTTAAAAATTTGCAGCCTGGTTTCTGAAACAATGCACTGTGACTTCTTAGGTGGGCTTCATATCTTTTAGATTTTAGTTATGTGATAATTTTTTGAGTTAGATAGAATTCAGGGTTTTGTTTTATGGTTTTTTTTTTTTTTTAATGATTAAGCATGGGTTATGACTTTTGAGTAGTCAGGAAAACATGACAATTAGATGCTTAAAAATGCTTAGTAGAATTCGTATTCTGGGGATGAAGTGTTGAAGATATATATTTAAATTTCCCATGGCTTTATTCTAATCATAAATTATGTGGCCAGCGGCTTTTTATCCTCACCATGTGTGTTTTTCTCATTTAAAAGTAATTCATCCAAAAAATGTAAAAGCTCTAAAAATCAGGACACGTAGGTGGCTCAGTAGGTTGAACATCCAGCTCTTGTTTTTGGCTCAGGTCTTGATCTCAGGGTCATGAGTTCAAGCCACACATTGGGCATGGACCCTACTTAAAAAAACAAAAAACGATTCCAAAAGTCACTAAAAGACCAAGAACCTAATTAAAACAGAAAAGGCAAAGAATGTAAATAGCTCACAGAAAGAAAAATATGAATTCTTGTTATATCAGAAGATGCCCAAGTTAAGTCATAACTCCATTGAGCTGTTACATTTCAGATAACATTGGCAAAAGAGATTTGATACACTTTGTTAACAAGGTCTGGGAAAATAGGCGCTCTTACACATGGTGGTGTGGTATAAATAGATTCAGATCTATAAGTGAACTAATTTGGCCCCATTTCTTTTAAAATCTGTTGTTTTTTTGGGTAATACCCTTAATGGATGTTACATTTCAAAATGTGTTTTAATTTGACAAAGAATCAAAACTTATTTAGCTTGTTATTACAAAATATATAGACGTCAAATACATCATGTGGAAGAACAATTTAAGGAGGCAGAGTTAATGCATGTCCTCTTAATTTTCTCTGCGTCAGTGCTATTTTCATAATGAGTGCTCCCAGCACTGAACTTTAAAGTACTTTTTTAATTGAATCAGATTAGGCTTGAAAAAAAAAATCACTGTTAAGTACCCTTAATTCCTGAAAATACTAGCTTTAGCTGAAGATTTTGAAAAAGTGTATACAACATGTTAATGTCATAATATCAATGGTATCATAGTGTCAGTTTAAGAAATTTCATACTTTAACATTTTTATTACTAAAGTCTTTTTTTTAAAGATTTTATTTATTTATTTGACAGAGAGCACAAGCAGGGGGAGCAGCAGGCAGAGGGAAAGGGAGAAGCAGGCTCCTTGCAGAGCAGGGAGCCCAACGCGGAGCTGTATCCCAGGACCCTGGGATCATTACTTGAGCCGAAGGCAGACGCTTAACCATCTGAGTCACCCAGGCACCCCCCGTCATTATTTTTAAATTTATATATTCAAATTGCAAAATACTTTTTGATATAACATATTTTTGATATAATAATCAACATAATAGTTGATGGAATGTTTTTATTATAATGGGTAATGAAGGAATTTCCTATTATTCATTTTTTTGTTTTTAAATAACGGTGTGGTAAGAAATTCACCGGTTTGAAAACAATGAAGCACCCTTTATAATACCATTTAGTAAATTTCAGTCTCATTTTTCTTTCAGATTGGTTTTCCTCCCTTGCTTAGTATCGTTAGCAGAATGAATCAGGTAAAATCCATCTAATAATAAGGGTCTATGTATACTTTTGTTTTCAATGTGCATGAGAGTTTATGAATACATTTATTGAATACTTCAGTATGTAAGACCCTGTCCTAACCTCTTTAACAGTTATTATTTAATACCCAGTACCACCGTATATGGAGAATTATTATTAACATCCAATTTTTATAGATTAGGAAACAAAATTGAAGGTTAAGTGACTTACAGGTGGTTTTTCAGCAAGTTCTAACAGCAACACTGGGCTTTAATCCCAATTTGATGTAATTCCAGAGCTCATACTAAATTATGTTGCTAAACTATTCAGTTGTATACATTTCAGTTTTAAGTCTTACATTCTGGAGTTTGAAGTAAAACTAAAGTTAGATTGCTATTTCTAGTGCCAGATGTCCTATACATCCCATTAAGAATTTCTTGGATCAAAAGCTTCTTTACTCCTTTAGGATGAAGAATTGTGTTATCCATTTATTATTATTTTTTAAAGATTTTATTTATTTATTCATGAGAAACACGGAGAGGAGAGAGGCAGAGACACAGGCAGAGGGAGAAGCAGGCTCCTTGCAGGGAGCCTGATGTGGGACTGGATCCCGGGTCTCCAGGATCACGCCTGGGCTGAAGGTAGCACTAAACTGCTGAGCCACCCGGGCTGCCCTTCTGTTACCCATTTAAAGAGCAAATGAAAAATTTGATTGTTTTGCCTTCACATAGCATTGGGTGCTCTTGGAAGATAAATTTTTTAAGGGTCATACTCTGTTGTAAATCATATATTGGCTAATAGTTTCACTTACTTGATTATTTGCATTAAAAATACTATAGTAGGCATACTAAATTCAGTGAGTGATTTTTCTAAGTGTCCAACTATACTTGAAGAAGTGAGAGAATATTTTTAACAGTTTAATAAATTCTATCTATATAGTTTTAAAACGGATCTTTCTCCAGCTAACTTGCTTTTTAGAGTTTTTACCTTGACTCAATGAAAATAATTTAAAGGTATTTATGCAAAGACATTTTTAAGAGCATGTGGAATTTTTCAGGCATTTATAAACTAAATTAGTAGTACAGACTAAATCCTTGGATTTAAACCAGTATATTGATACTTGAAAGTACATAAAAATATTTGTCCTAAAAGCCTTTTCTCACTGAGTGAGCCACCTAACCAAATTACTAAATACAGTCACAGTTTTCTCTGGAAGTCTAAAGAATGGGACCATCTTAAATATTAGAGTTGCTTTCTAACTAAACAATGAAACCTATGTTGAACTTGTCTTTGTTTTATTATTAATACATTTCTTCCACCTCCCTTTCCCCTTTTTCTTTAGGCAACAGTAACTAGTGTCTTGGAATATTTGAGTAATTGGTTTGGAGAAAGAGACTTTACTCCAGAATTGGTAGTATTGCATCTTTTTATTTTCATAATGTAAACAAAATTATATGTACTTATTTTATATATGAAGTATACCTCTAAGGTAATTATATATGTATATTATATCTGTTATATCTGTATGCATAACTATGTGTACAATGCAAACTATGCTTGTTTGCAGTGAAATAAAGAATTGACAGTAGAATGCATATCAACTTACTACTTCCTTCATTGAGAAAGATTTTCCTTGGAAAAAAGTCAACTAAAGATTTATATTCTGGCAGATGCAACTTATCTCATTGTAGTCCACTAACAAATAGGTCACCAACTGATATCTGGTCTGGAGATCCCATTTTGAGTAGTACTGGCTTAAAGAAATTTGAAATGCATTTTCTGTGTGTGTGTGTGTGTTGTGTTTGTTTGTTTTTTAAGTAGGCTCCATGCCCAGCATGGAGCCCAACATGTGGCTTGAACTCCTGACCCTGAGATCAGTCAAGGCCTGAGCTAAATCAAGAGTTGTATGCTCAACCTACTGAACCACCCAGGTGCCCCAGAAACAGTGATTTTAAACATTCATTTTTTCCACTTAAATATATATGTTATATAGTAGAGATTTAAAAGAATAAAATATAAAACCAAGAAATGAAAATTTAGTGATAATATGAACATTATACTTATGAAGAGACTTTTCTAAGCCTCTTGGCTGAGTGGCAGGCAGGCTTAAAAACTTGTGCATTATATTGCAGTGTTGGTGTATTTATTTTTCCCAGCAGACTCTTAAGTTTCTGGAGGGCAAAGATTATATCTTAGGCTTTCACAGGGAGCTTTGGAGAATCAGGTACACTCTTGGAAATATCCTTAACTGTAAAAAATACATGTTTCTAAAAATTAAATCTAACTTCAAAGAATAATAAAATTTCTTACTAGGGGACTAAGCAGATACTTCATTTATGTAATGCCCACCAAACTGACCCATTGTTGAAGGAGAAAAATGAGCTGTGAATATAAAACTATAGAGGGGCAGTATAGCTGGATTGCTGGGGTGAAAATCTCAGTTCCACCAGTTAGGATTATGTGTCCCCCTTCAGCAAGTACTGAATCTTTATGTGCTCCAGTTTCCTTATCTGTAAAATGCAAATAACAGCTCGTAGGTTATTGGAGGATTCAAAGAGTTACTATATACAAAATCCTTAGAGTAATGCCTGGCACACAGTGCTTGCTGTTACTGGTATTTGATAATCTTTTGTGAATTGGATTTCAAAGCCATGGTTAAGCATCCAGCCATTGAGCTCAGCTCAGTTCTTGATCTCAGGGTTGTAAGTTCAAGCTCTGAATGATGGCTTAAATTCACAAGTTGGGTGTGGAGCCTACCTAAAAAGTAAATAAATAAAAATAAATAAATAGGTAGATAAAGTCAGTGTTTCTGATTCAGTTGATCAAACATGTCTTTAAATAGTATAACTCATTCTGGGTTTTTTTAGCTCACATTTCATATATATATATATATATTTCTATATGATAATGTAATTCATTCACATAATTTCCATTGTCTTAATGTCTCATAGTTTACTTAATTATTTTCTCAGGATATTATTAGAATAGAATTACTGGATCAAGATTTTGTAAACTTTTATTACATTCTGCTAGATTGCTTTCCAAAAGGAATGAACCAGTTAATAATGCCATTGGCAAAGGATTTTTACTTTTCCCTGCAACTCCACTTTAAGTTAAACCATGTGCATTTGCCATTTTTGTAGGTTAAAAACATTTGATCATCAGTCTTCCATATGGTTCAATCTAACATTTATAATTTCTGTTTGTTTTCAGATTTAGTGATTTTATAGTAGTACTCCAAAGTAAACGTACTTTGTATTTCCTTGAATATCAGTAAAACTGAATATTTTTCCCACTGTTGGTATATTCGTGATACCTCCAATAGATAACTTTGTTCATATTCATATTACTTATTCATTGGCATCTGGATATTGAACTTTAAATTCTATATTCGTTCTTTCTCTCTGATAATGATCTTTTAGCAATATTACCTAACCTGTTCTACTTCTCTTCCTTTAATTTTTATCTTTTTAGCTCTTTGTGTTATAAGATTTTTTTGAATTTATTTTTTTAATCATCTGAGGATTACCCATTGAAGACGGTGATGATTGGGCTTTCCTGTTAATTAGAGAGAGTTTATTACCAAAAAGTGTCTATATTTGCCAGAGGAACCATTGAAGTGTTTCTGAACCAATGACAACTGATTCACTAAATTTTAACCTAGTTAATTTTTTGAGTCTAACATTGAATCAACAGTGTTCATTTCCTCTATCCAATTAACCATACTACCAGAACTCTACTATTGAGAATATCAGTGTATAAAGTAAAAACCTGTATCACAAAGTTTGCCTGTCATAAACTGGCAAAAGGAAAATGGATCTCTTTTTTTAAATGTCTTTACTTGGGATTACTTAATTTTTGTTTTTGAGAAATAAAAGCATATTTTTCATCCAGATGTGAAGGTATTAAGTAATACCTTCAGCTATTTTGAGTTTTTTTTACATATTAGTATTGCCTCATTGTGCTCACTGACTTTGAGAAAAGGAGCCTCTCAGTATAAATACATCTTAGTCAGTAGAGGTTTAAGCACCATTTGAATACCTGTATGCCAGCTATATATAGTAAATGTAGCCTCAAAAATTTGAGCCAAGTTTAAATGTAAAATAGCTTTTTTGATGTAGAAGAGAATTCCACTTACTATTTATAAAAGAAACCTAGATGTGAATCTTTTGTTTAAGGAAAAGTCTTACTGATTTGAGGTAGCTTGAGGAGCTAATTTAGTTTGTTGCGTGAATTGCTATGTAAACATTGTTTTAATATTCTTTAGGTTTCTCCAAAGTGATGTGTTGCTCAGAATAAACTCAGTCATCTACACTGCTGGTGGAAATACAATTTGATACAACTTTTCTGGGGTACAATTTACTGATTATATCTCAGAAATATTATGTGTGCATATACATACATACCTTTTGATACCACCATTTTATTTCTAAGAATTTAGCCCAAGAAATCAGAGATGCTCTAAAACTTACATTCAAGGATATTTATCATACTACTTTTTATATAACAGCAATAAATTAAACATAAGTGCTCAACAATAGGAAATTGGTTAAATAAATTATGGTGCATCGAAAATGGAACATTCATTCCACAAATATTTTAATTAAGCTCCTATTGAGTTCCAACTCTAGACTGGGTCCTGGGGGTTTATCTATAATTATACTCTCACAGAGTTTCAGGAAAGAAAGAATAAACCAGCAGTGACAGGGTCGTGAGTTCAAGCTCTGCATTGGGCTCTACATTGGGCATGGAGCCTACTAAAAAAAAAAAAAAAGAGGATAGGGTTAGATTTAGTTTGCCATGGTACTTACAGAAGTATCAAAACATGTTTTCATAATTTTTTAAAGATTTTTTTTTAACGTAATCTCTCCACCCAGCATGGGGCTTGAACTCACAACCCTGAGATCAAGAGTCCCATGCTCCACTGACTGGGCCATCCAAGTGCCCCTCAGAACATTATTTCATCTAGAGTATAGTTCCTTTGTATAAACACAGGGACAAAGTATAGCATTATAAAATTACTTGTGTATTGCCTAAAGGACAAAGGAAAAAAATGTATCTTAATTTTTGTAAGGATTTATTCACATCCTAATGTAGTTTTCTACCTATGAGTTAGGACTTCAGTTATGGTAAGAATCTCTGAAATGAACTCTTTGGGACTAAAGGTATTGTGAAGTGTCCAATGATCTGTGTCTGTAGTAAAAAGAAAACACATCAGCTGGCTATCTAAATGATCCAAACATAATACAGTTAATGTTACATGAATTTGTTTATAGCAAATAAGCAGAGCAACTTTGGACATTTTAAAAAATAAGTTAAACTTATGGTACAGTATTTGCTACTTACTACTTTTTAAAATCCTATTTAGGGAAGGTGGCTTTATGCTTTATTGGCTTGTCTTGAAAAACCTTTATTACCTGAGGCTCATTCACTGATTCGGCAGCTTGCAAGAAGGTGCTCTGAAGTAAGGCTCCTAGTGGTAAGTTACAACTTACTATTTCACATTGAAAGCGCTCATCAATTTATGTGGTGATAAAAAAGGATTCCATTGAAATAGGAAAATGTGGAATATTTTATTAGTCAAGATTAGATTTGATTTGGCCACATAATTTCAAAAAATTTTTTAAAAAATTTTAAAAGCCCAAAATAACAGTAGCTTAAATAAAACGGAAATGTTTTTCTTAGATAAAGGAAGTCTGTAGGTGGACAGAACAAACCAAGATGGCAGTAACCCAGGCCTTTGAGTTCTGTCTTACGTGGCTTCTGTTGTCAAGCTCATGTCATGGTCCATGGGGGCTGCTGGAGTTTCAGCCATTATATTTGAGAACTAGAAAGAAGAGAAAGTTATCCTCTAACAGAGCTTCCCAGAGTTTCTGCAAGCACATCTGGCTATATCTATAGCTCATTTAGCCAGAATTTAGTCACAGGGCCATAAGGAACTATGAGAAATGTTTGCTTTTAGCTGGGTGGCAGTGTGCCTAGGTAAAAGTGAGCTTCCTTTGCTAAAGAGTAAGGGAAAACAAGAAGCTAGACTGGTCAACTAAGTCTCTGGCATGATGACTGTTTTGAATTTCTCCAGACGCTTCACTAACTCATGCTTGCAGCATCACAATACAAATTTTATGCCAGATTAAGTCCACTTGGGATTCTTTTTTTCTTTCATCACTCCTATCCCATCCACAGAATGTATACTCGTTCTCAATTGACTACTCAAAAATGTCTTTGTTAAACAGCCCTGATATAGACCAAACTAGCTTCTAAGGCCTGCACTCCAAGCAAAATGTACTTGCTACTCAGTAAATATTTCCCATGTTCTGTTCCTAGACTTTATTTCGTCTATAGAAGTGCCTCTTCATTCTGCCACTCTGCATCTAAATACCATTTACTTTTCATAATCTGGCTCATATCCCATCACTTTCTATGATATCCCCCAATCCTGACAATTAACAAGAATTTCTGCATCCTCTGTTTTTCTTTGTTTATGAGCACTTAAAACATTTTCCGGGATCCCTGGGTGGCGCAGCGGTTTGGCGCCTGCCTTTGGCCCAGGGCGCGATCCTGGAGACCCGGGATCGAATCCCACATCGGGCTCCCGGTGCATGGAGCCTGCTTCTCCCTCTGCCTGTGTCTCTGCCTCTCTCTCTCTCTCTGTGACTATCATAAAATAAAAAATAAATTAAAAAAAAAAAAAACATTTTCCCTTTCATTAAAGTTAATACAGATATTTCATCTTCTCTGCTATTAGCAGGTAATATGTTTTATTCAGCTTTGCTCCATATAGTGTTTGACACAGAGTTGAGTACACTAATGTCATAGAAGTGTGTCCCAGGTTTGAATTAATATGTGACATCTGTGTCATAACATTACTCAGTAGTTTATTGTGGCTATACCTTGAGATGTATAAAAATAAATTTCAAAACATAAAAAACAAAAAATAAATTTCATACTCTGTAAGACCATTTATAAAATGTATAGTTCAGCCACTACCTCCATCATAATTGAGAACCCTGATCTGCTGGAGTATTTTCTGATATGTCTTATGCTAGAAGCCAGGATTTTACTCATCAATTGTTAAGTTCTTTAAAATATTTTTATAGGGCAGCCCCCATGGCTCAGTGGTTTGGCGCTGCCGCCTTCAGTCCAGGGCCTGGAGACCTGGGAAACTATAAATAAATGAAATCTTAAAATAAAATAAAAAATATTTTTATATAGTTTTCATTACTATGCAGTTAGGACATAGGGATTTTTTCTTGCTCCCTGCTTGGAGCCAGGAAAAACCTCTCCCCCACGTTATTCTCTTTGAACCTTCAACTCTTTCTTTCTTTTCCTTGTTGAGGACCTTTCTTTAAAAGATCATGTCAGATGTTTCTCAAGTGTTGTTAATTTTATAGTTTTCTACTTTTTCTTAAGGTTTTCTACTTCCATGTGATTATTATTATCTAATAAAATTTTCGTGGTTTTTTTTTTTTTTTAAAGATTTTATTTATTTATTCATGAGAGACACAGAGAGAGGCAGAGACACAGGCAGAGGGAGAAGCAGACTCCCTGCAGGGAGCCTGATGTGGGACTCATTCCGGAATCCCGGGATCACGCCCTGAGCTGAAGGCAGACACTCAACCACGTCCCAAATTTTCATGTTTTACATCTTAAAAGGAAATTTGTTTCAAAAATATTAAGGAGGACACTGTACATTTTTCTTTTCTTTTTTTTTCCTTTAGGACAGCAAAGATGATGAGCGTGTTCCTGCTTTGAATTTATTAATTTGCTTGGTTAGCAGGTAAGTAGTCCTTGGCTCCTTGCTTTATAATAGTGTTATTAATGGAAAGTACTGTTTTTATTTTCAAGCAGAGGAAATTGAGTTGTAAGAAAACAATATTATATGTGTTACAATTCCATATATTTCTAGTTTTTCTCTATAAGTAATGCTGCAGTATAGATTCTTATAAATTACAGCTCTATTATTTCCTAGGGCAAACTCCTAGAAATAAGTTGAAGGGCATGCATGTACATTTATTTATTTATTTATTTATTTATTTATTTATTTATTAAAATTTCATTTATTTATTCATGAGAGATACAGAGAGAGAGAGAGGCAGAGACACAGACAGAGGGAGAAGCAGGCTCCATGCAGGGAACCCAACGTGGGACTCAATCTCGGGTCTCTAGGACCACGACCTGGGCCAAAGCCGGCGCTAAACCGGCTAAGCCACTCGGGCTGCCCCATGCATGTACTTTTATTTTTTTTTTTATTTTTTTCATGCATGTACTTTTAAAACTGAAATATTTATTAACAGTTTGCCTTCCAGAAATACCTACTTTTCTGTATTCATGAAAGTGTCAGTGAGACAGCCCACCTCCCATTCAACACTGGGTATTTTCAGTTGATATAAATATTTCCAATCTAATAATAAAAATTACAAATTATTTTTATTTGCATTTGTTTAATTACCCATGAGGGTAGAGAACATTTCATTTTGTTTAAATTTTTTTTTTAATTGTCTGTGTTCTTTACTCATTTTCAGTTAGGACATTATTTTCATTTAGTATGTATTTGATTTCCTTTGATTTCATTTCTTACATTGAAATTCCACCTGAACTTATCTGAAAATGTTCTCATATTCTGAATTCATATGTATGTATTATACTTACACATATACATGCACATATGTTTATTTTAGGTCTCTTTCTGGACTTGATATTTTTTGTACAGTGTTTTTATTCTAATGCCAATATCTTTCTAAAGCTTTATAATATATTTAAATATTGAGAAGGTAAATAATCTATGTCCATTGTCCTTCCTCAAACAAGATACTTTTTCAGGGGCAGCCCCAGTGGCGCAGCAGTTTAGCACTGCCTGCAGCCCAGGGCGTGATCCTGGAGACCAGGGATCGAGTCCCACGTCAGGCTCCTTGCATGGAGCCTGCTTCCCACTGCCTGTGTCTTTGCCTCTCTCTCTCTAGCTGTGTCTTTATGAATAAATAAATAAAATCTTTAAAAAAAAAAAAAAAAAAAAACAAGATACTTTTTCAGAGTACACACGTGTTCAACATACAGTTTCTCAATCTACAATAATTATGCTACTGGTGATAATTAATGCCTTAACTAGGCATTTTGTGTCAATCATTTTTCTTAGTGCTTCATAATAGAAACTCATTTAATTCTTAGGAGATAGGTACTATTATCAATTACAGATGAGGAAACTATGACAGGAAGAGATAAAATAATTTTCCTGCCATCACAAAGCTAGTAAATTGTAGGGTTAGGTTCCAAAACCAGGCAGCATTGCTCCAGAGCTGAGCTATGGACTATGCTGATACCAAACTATCAGATCTCTTGGTAATAAGGATTAAATGAGAACCCTAAGTGCTATGTTTACTGGGTCTTTATCCTTGCAACTCCCAAGTTTTTTCTTTTACTTTCACAGATGAAAACACAGGTTCAGAAACATGAAGTAATTAAGGTTCAGTAAACTAGTACTGAGTGGAACCAGAGACTTTTATCATCTGACTGATATTTTATAATGTGCAATGGTGAGAAAAAAATATCTAAATGTATTGGTCATGGTTCTTTTTTTTCCTCAAAACATTACATAAAAATGGAAGAAAAGTTCTAGGCTAGAAAATTTTCTTAGACTATAGACTTCACTTAAGAAAATTTGCAGAAGAGGGGCACCTGAGTGGCTCAGTTGGTTAAGCATGTGACTCTTGATTTTGGCTCAGGTCATGATCCCAGGGCCATGAGATGGAGCCCTGGGTCAGGCTCCACACCAGGCATGGAGCCTGCTTAAGATTCTCTCTCCCTCTCCCTCTTCCACCCCCCACTGCCCCTGCTCATGCAGCATGCACTCTCATAAAGAAAGAGAGAGAGAGAGAGAGAGAGAGAGAGAAAGAGAAAGAAAGGAAGGAAGGAAGGAAGGAAAGAAAAAAGAAAGAAGAAAGAAAAAGAAAGAAAAGACTTGCAGAAGATTCCAGCAAGTTTGAAAAAAGATAACATAGGCTTTGACTCTTTGCAGTAGTCATTTTTTTTTTTTTTTTTTTTTTTTTTATTTATGATAGTCACACAGAGAGAGAGAGGCAGAGACACAGGCAGAGGGAGAAGCAGGCTCCATGCACCAGGAGCCCGATGTGGGATTCGATCCCGGGTCTCCAGGATTGCACCCTGGGCCAAAGGCAGGCGCCAAACCGCTGCGCCACCCAGGGATCCCCTGCAGTAGTCATTTTAATATAAGTATCAGATATTATTATAAGTCTCTTGTATTTTTGGTTATTGGTATTGTTTTGATAGCTTAAAAGCAAAAACTACTAATTGATAGAAATACCTACTCAAATGATTAGAATTCCATGCAATGGGATCTAATAGCCATTATCTATCTAATAGCTTAATTATTTTACCAATGAAAAATGTTTTAAGCTTCTTATGGAGATTTTCAAGTACTTATGAATGTAGTAGAATAACATTTCCCCCTCTCCTGCCCCAAGCAATCCATTACCCAAGTTTGACATTTATTAACTTTACCAGAATGTTTCATTTGTCTCATCTTTTTTATGTATTTTAAACAAATCTCAGACATGTCATTTCTCCTGTTTGAGTATATCTAAATGACAAGGACCTTTTAAAAACGTGACTCTGATAGTGGTATCACACCTAATAAATTTAATAACAACTCCACAATATTATCTGATACCCAGTTCATGTTTCATATTCCTCTATTGTCCCCAACATGTCTTTTTACATTTAAATTGTTCAAATTGGGGTCCAACCCTTTCCCTTTCCACACTACCCAAGGAAGGGGTCCATCCATATGCTGTGGTTCTGCATTTCCATAGTAACTTAGAGAAACTTTCACAATGTCCAGAGCCCTTGATGTCCTGCAAATGGAGGAGGAGGATGTCCTCAAATTCCTTACAGCAGGAACCCACTAAGGTGTCACCAACTGTGACCTCCAAATGGAACAGTACATCTACAAAGAGAAAAGTGATAGGATCTACATCATAAACCAGAAGCAGGGCACCTAGGTAGCTTAGTCGGTTAAGTGTCCAACTCTTGATCTCAGCTTAGCTCTTGGTCTCAGGGTCGGAAGTTCACACCCCATGTTGGGCTCCACACTGGGTATGGAGCCTACTTTAAAAAAAAAAAAATTGGAAGAGAAGCTGGGAGAAGCTTCGGCTGGCAGCTCATGTCATTGTTGCCAGTGAAAACTCAGCTGATGTCAGTGTCAAATCAGACAGAAATACTAGCAAGTGAGTTGTGCTGAAGTTTGCTGCTGCTACTGGAGCCACTCCTTACTGCTGGCCCTTTCACCCCTGGAACCTTCACTGACCAGATCCAGACAGCCTTCCTGGAGCCAAGACTTCTGGTGGTTACTGATCCTAGGGCTGACCACAGCCTCTCACAGAACTGTCTTATGTTAACCTCTGTGTAACACACTCACCTCTGCACTAATATGGACAGTGCCATCCCTTGCAACAGCAAGGGAGCTCACTCACTTGGTCTGATGTGGCGGATACTGGCCTGGGTAGTTCTGTGCATGTGTGGCACCATTTCCCGGGAACACCCATGCGAAGTCATGCCTGATCTCTACTTCTACAGAGAACCTGAAAC
This sequence comes from Canis lupus dingo, assembly GCF_003254725.2. NCBI lineage: Eukaryota > Metazoa > Chordata > Mammalia > Carnivora > Canidae > Canis > Canis lupus. The sequence goes on from NC_064250.1 coordinate 17,358,573, forward strand.
ATTGAAAAGGAATAGCAGGCTACTGCTAAAAAGGCTGTGACCAAGAAGAACTTGCAGGGTGAATGGACTGCTCCAGCTCCTGAGTTCGGGGCTACTCAACCTGAAGTCACAGACTGGTCACAGGACAGTGCTCAGCCTGTCCCTGAAGACTGGTCTGCGGCTCCCACTGCTCAGGCCACTGAATGCATAAGAACAACCACTGAGCATTCTTAAGCTGCTCTTTCACAAAGGCAAAGTGGAAGTAAAGTTGACGGAAAATAAAGTTGCTGAAAAAAAAAACAAAAACCAAAAAAAACCCAAAAACAAAACAAAAAAAATGAAATTGAGATCCAAATAAAATACATTCATTACTTTAGTTTGATATGTCTCCTGAATGTCCCCTTCAATTTCCTGGGTTTATCTCTTTGCCATTTATTTGTTGAAACAGTCCTTTGACTTGTGAAATTTCCCACATTTTGGTTTTGACAGCTATATCTTATCTTCATGCTGGTGTTTGATATGTTCATCTATCCCCCATATTTTCTGTAAGCTGGTAGGTTGGTCTGAAGGCTTGATTATTATATATAGTGTCTTTTTGTTTGACAAGACTATGGGTGCTGTTACGCACATCAGGAGGCACGTAATGCTAGGTGTCCCACTTTTATTGTGATGTTGATCACTGCATTCATTTAAAAGGATATTGCAGTCATTATTCCTTTTTTTTTTTTTTTTAAGATTTTATTTATTCATGATAGTCACAGAGAGAGAGAGAGAGGCAGAGACACAGGCAGAGGGAGAAGCAGGCTCCATGCACCGGGAGCCCGACATGGGATTCGATCCCGGGTCTCCAGGATCGCGCCCTGGGCCAAAGGCAGGCGCCAAACCGCTGCGCCACCCAGGGATCCCAGTCATTATTCCTTTTGATGCTCAGATTGTTCATCTTTGACTAGTAGGAACCCATCAGGTTAGTTCCTATGCTTTTTGTTTTATATAACCCTGGTGGTCTTTTATAGCTTTCTTACTTTCAGATATGTTGGGATCGTAGACATTTCTGGCCCCAGATCTGGAATCAGTCTTTTTTCCAGGAGTGCTGATTCCTCTTTTAAAGTAGGAAATGGGGATCCCTGGGTGGCGCAGCGGTTTAGCGCCTGTCTTTGGCCCAGGGCGTGATCCTGGAGACCCAGGATCGAATCCCACATCGGGCTCCCAGTGCATGGAGCCTGTTTCTCCCTCTGCCTGTGTCTCTGCCTCTCTCTCTCTCTTTCTCTCTCTCTGTGTGACTATCATAAATAAATAAAAATTAAAAAAAAAAATAAAGTAGGAAATGGTATTTAGAGCCCACAGTTTGGACATTGAGGAAGCTAGCTATTATTAAGTTGGTTATTGCCTTTAGGCCTTTTCAATAATCAGAGCTAGGAAGTATGTATTTTTTTTAGAATGAGAAAAATGAAATCATGAGTTCAAATCGATATTTCAGTCCTAATTTAAGATTACACCATTTTTCTTTAATGTTATGTTTCTTTCCTCCTCTGCTGAAAATTTTGGTTTCTAACATTAACAATTACTGGCTTTATCCTACAGTATGTACATAATTATTTCAGAATAAATACACTAACACTATTTCTTATAGTAAAACATCAGTTTAAGAATTCTTTGCAGTTCTTTTTGTCTCTCGTATATCTCACTAGGAACATATACCAGAACATCACATTTAAGATCACTTAAATGGTTATGCCAGCAACTTGACATATGAGAAGATTCATTTGGTCAGGTTTGGTGATTTTCTTTTTTTTTTTAATCTTCTTTTGTAATTATGTAAAATACATTGTTCCAAAGTTAAAATTTTAATTCAGGGTACATTTAAAATATTTTAGAACCTATCTTTATCCTCTCTAGCCTTTTTCCCTTCTGTAGTTTTCCATTTTATTATTAATTTTTGGTTTATCCTTCTAGTCACTGTTTCTTTCTAAAAGGATAAGCAAGTATATATAAATATATCTGCATTTCCACACATCTTTACAAAAGGTAGCATACTAAAATACGGTTCTGTACCTTTTTTTTTTTCACTTAATAAATCCAGAAGTCACACTATAGCAGTGTATTTTCCTCATTCCTTTTTATTAAAAAAATGCTTTTATAAAAAGCTTCAGTCTTCCACTGGATAGATGTACCATAGTTTATTCAACCAGTGTTCTTATTGATGGGTGTTTGGGTTATTTGTGGTGTTTTGCTATGATAAGTAGAATTGCTATTAATATTTTTAAGCATATACTAAATTCTTTTTTTGCTAGGTATTTTGACCAACGTGATTTAGCCGATGAACCATCTTGAAGTAGCTGGTCTCTCAGGGGTAGAAGATACTTGTGATGAAGTATCAGCCAGAGTCTGAAGATGCACAGTGACAACAAAGTGAGAATTGCATCACATCTTCAACTTATTTGAAGGTTCTTCATCTTAACCTGTGCATCTCAAGTTGACATTCAGAAGATAAATTGTAATGATTTGAGTATCTGAAGTATCTTTGGAAAATCCCAACCAGCCAGTTTTTAATGAAGAGTTTAAACCGTTTTCTGTAATCACATGCTTTTAAGACAAATTGAGTGCCATTTATTGGTGAAACATCCTGTACAGAAACTGTATGATGAAATTTTACTTAGATCCTTGGTGCTGTTTCATTGTTAATAATAAACTCTTATTGAGAATGTGTTTTGGTTATTAAAATCTTGTTTGACTCTTGAACAAAACAAAAGACAGTGCATAAATGTCCTTAGTATTTAGACAATAATCTTGATTAAACAACAAATGTTTTCATAGCAACAAAATTAATCCAGTGGTTTTTTTTTTAAGATTTATTTATTTATTCACGAGAGACACAGGTTGAGAGAGAGGCAGAGACATAGGCAGGGGGAGAAGCAGGCTCCTCACAGGGAGCCTGATGCGGGACTCGATCCTGGATCCCAGGATCCCATCCGAAGGCAGGCGCGCAACTGCTGAGCCACCCAGGCATCCAATCCAGTGTTTTCCACTTAAGCTCAGTACGTTTCTTTTTAAATGCTTTATTACACAAAACTTTTTCTTAAATCATTTTCTTTTTTTTTTTAAGATTTTATTTATTTATTTGAGAGAGAGAACATGAGTGGGGTAAGGGGCAGAGGGAGAAGCAGACTCCCCACTGAGCAGGAAGCCCTATGTGGAACTCTATCCCTAGACTCTGGAATCATGAGCCAAGCCAAAGGCAGATGTTAAACCAACTGAGCCACCCCAGCACCCCCTAACTGAAGTTTTAAAAATTAGGGATTTATTTTTGTTTCTCATAAAAATTGTGATTTAAGTAGTTCAGGACTTGGTGCAGCAGCTCTACAATATCTTAAATGCCCTGGGCTACATCCAGATTTTCAATTTTAGTATGTAGCTTTCATCTTTTTAGTCATGATATGGTTGTTCTATCTCTTGCCTCATTCCAGAAGGGATAACTCCTTTTTGTTGTCTATATCAGGGGAGCAAAATATTACAAGAAATCCCCAATGTATATATCATTTGCCAGTGTTATATAACACTAATTGTAAAGAGAGCTAGAAAGTATAATTTTTTTAGCTGAGTACCTTGCCACTGCTGCCAAAAATGGGGTTCTGTTAGAAAAGGGGAAAGTGGATATTGACTAAGCAGCCAGCATTGTCTTAGATTTCCAGCCTGTACCCCAACTAGCTGTGTCAAAACCTCACATTTTTTGCTGATTTGATGCTTGGGGGTTAAGAAGTTGGGGGCTGATTTAATAAAGTTGAAATGTCATTTATTGTTTTAATTTACATTTCTTTTGTAACCAGTGGCTGAACATGTAGTTACACACACTACTCACACAAGAAAAGAATTCCTATGGACGAAATAACATAAAAAAAAAGAAGGCAATTTTGCATGTGCAGAAGACAAGTGGTATAAATTACTATAAGATAGTTACTCCTCTTTTCCAGCAAGCCATAGGATCTCTAATAGTTAATTGAGAAATTCATGTTTATAATGACTCATCTGGCATAGGCTATTTTTCAGGATTGTAGAGACAAATGAAAGACATTTTAAGCCACTGAGGATATAGTATGCAGACTACCAATATTTAGGGTTTATCAAGCCTTTCACAAAAGTATCTTCTGATTTTAATGAGCAACTGAAGGGAAAATTTCTCCAATTCTTAACAGGTAGAAAGCCTTAAGTTCATTGAGAAATTACATATTTTGCTTTAAAGATTTTATTGATTCATGAGAGCTACACAAAGAGGTAGAGACACAGGCAGAGAGAGAAGCAGGCTCCCTGCAGGGAGACCAATGTGGGAATAGATCCCAGGACCCTAGGATCAGGCCCTGAGCCAACTCAACCACTGAGCCACCCAGCTGCCCCAAGAAACTACACATTGTATTCTTTTTTTTAAAAGATTTTATTTATTCATGAGAGACACAGAGAGAGAGAGAGGCAGAGACACAGGCAGAGGGAGAAGCAGGCTCCATGCAGGGAGCCCGATGTGGGACTCGATCCTAGGTCTCCAGGATCACACCCCAGGCTGCAGGCGGCGCTAAACCGCTGCGCCACCAGGGCTGCCCAAAACTACACATTTTAAATGTAAAATTTGGAGGTAGTTATTTTTGTTCTTTTTAAGATTTTATTTTTTATTTATTCATGAGAGATACAGAGAGAGAGAGACATGGGCAGAGGGAGAAGCAGGCTCCATCCTGGGACTCCGGGATCATGCCCTGAGCCAAAGGCAGATGCTCACCTGCTGAGCCACCCAGGCGTCCCTGGAGGTAATTATTTTGAAAATAACTGCTACCAAATGGTAGTGTAATCATGTCAGTGGGAGCAGTGAGAAAATAGATGTGCACCTGTATTTTTTTCAACATAAAAAATCAATTCTTTTGTTTAGGGGGACATTATATATTTACAAAGTTGGGATGTTTTTAAGTTTATATTTCTATGAATTTTTAAAAATAAGATTATTTCATCAGGTATCTTAGCAAAATAAGCCTAGTTACAGGCTGAATTAGATTAAAAGTGGTTCAGTTTATCAGTTCTAGCATCTGAGAACAAAGAGAAAAAATGTTTTAGAAATTATGGAGAAAGTTCAAGTTGACCTGTGTTTATGCCAAGATTATTTTTTGCTATACATATTACCAAATTTCAAAAAAAAAAAAAAAAAAGTTTCCCAGAGGTACCCTAGATTATTGATTATGTGTGCTGTATTTCTGGGGAAAAAAGAATCTTGTGATCAAATTCTAGGTTAAGGGCAGCCCAGGTGGCTCAGCACACCCAGGATAGAGTCCCATGTCAGGCTCCCTGAGTGGAGCCTGCTTCTCCCTCTGCCTGTGTCTCTGCCCCTGCCCCCCCGTATGTGTCTCATTAATAAATAAATCTTTAAAAAAATACTAGGTTAAACAAAATTAGGCTGATCTGATCGTTGTTTTTTTTTTTTTTTTTTCAGAACCTGTAACATGCCCTTAATGTGCATTAAAAATCTATAAAAGTGGGGGACCTGTGTGGCTCAGTCAGGTTAAGTGTCTGCCTTTGGCTCAGGTCATGATCTTAGGGTCCTAAGATCAAGCCCTTCTCTTTCCCCTTCTCACTTGTGCATGCACTCTTTCTTTTCTCCCTCTAAAATAAATCTTTAAAAACAAATCTACAAAAAAGGATGGATTTCCAAAATATATTTGATCACAATATTCATTTTTCAAAGAGTACTTTGAAGGGCACCTGGGTGGCTCAGTTGGTTAAGCATCCGACTCTTGGTTGTAGCTCGGATCATGATCTCTGGGACCTGAGATCGAGCCCCGAGTTGGGCTCCACACTGAGCCTTGGATCCTACTTAAGATTCTCTCTCTCTCTCTCTGTCCCCCTCTCCCTCATGCCACCCCCCACCCAACGCAGGTGTGCCTGAGCATGCTCACTCTCTCTTCCCTCTGATTAGAAAAGCTTTTATAGATTCTGCTTGGTTTCTTTAACTCTGATGACCCCCAAAATTGTGCCAATCCCAGTTTCTGCAATTAGTTTGAGGGCCTGAGTGAACTCCCATTCTACAGCCATATTCTTGTGGGACTTTGAAACAATTCACCAGGGAAACTTGGATCTAGCATTTTGTTTCCTTTCATCATTGCAGTTGGATCCTGCTGTGGACTATTTATGTCCCCACAGAATGCATATATTCAAGTCATAACCCCCAAGGTGATAGTATTAGGAGGCAGGGTCTTTGGGAAATGATTATTAGATCATAAGAGCTCGGTCCTCATGAATTAGTGCCCTTATAAAGGAGACCCCAGTTAGCTAGTCCCCTTCTGCCAAGTGAGGACACAATCAAAAACTGAACCAGAAAGCAAGCACTCACCAGACTGAATCTTCTCATAGTTTGTCATTCATATAGGTTTTTGGGGGTTATTTTTTTTGGGGGGGTGCAGGGCAGAGGAAGAGAGAGAATCTTAAGCAGGTTCCACACCCAGCATGGCTCACTCTCACAACTCTGAAATCACGACCTGAACCGAAATCAAGTCGGACGCCTAACCGACTGAGCTACTCAGGCACCCCTATATGGTAGTTCTCTACTTTTGAAACATATATATGCTTTTAAAACAGGTATGCAGGGCACCTGGGTTGAGTGCCTGTGGTGCAGGTCGTGATTCTGGGGTCCTGGGATAGAGTCCCACAAGGGGCTCCTGGCCAGAGCCTGCCTCTCTCTCTGTCTCATGAATAAATAAAATCTTTTGAAATAATAAGTAAATAAATAAAACAGGTGTGCTATTCAGTAAGGGCCCTTTATGACTATAATTAATGAAATAATGCAAAAGGATACTGAACTCTAAACTACCTTCCAATTGCAAAAGGGTTATAAGCCAGAATATCCTATGTGGTATTTTTCTCCTTTATTTCCATATATACACACAACAGACACTGTGTTTATAGATTATCTCAATATTTACATCAATTTTATAATTTTATCCCTTTTAATAGGTTTTTAACCTGGAGTCCATGAACTTGTTTGGGAAAAAAAATTACATCTCTATTTTTACTATCTTCTGTTACTTAGCATTTCCTTCAGTTATAAATATAGGCAACAGGGGCACCTGGGTGGCCCAGTGGTTGAGCATCTGCCTTTGGCTCAGGTCGTGATCCCGGAGTTCCAGGATCAAGTCCTGCATGAGGCTCCCTGCAGGGAGCCTGCTTCTCCCTCTGCCTGTGTCTCCACCTGTCTCTGTGTGTCTCTCATGAATTGAAAAATAAAATCTGGACAGCCCGGGCACATTGTGCGGAGTTCATAACATCAATACACTGCCAATAGTAGTCCATGGCCCCCAAAAGATTAAAACAAACACACAAACCCTATACCATGAGGAAATGAGCCTTCATCACTGTCCTGTTGCATCCCAGGTATGAGTCCTGAGCATTTTCTCCAACATTCCTCCCAAGAACTCCTGCTTCAAAGAAGGGGTTATTATCCAAAGGGTGTAGTTCGGTGAGGCTCGATACAACTTTGTGTGATAAGGGAGAAGCATTCCTTCTGCTAGGAGATCTATAGCTGATGACCCACAGATTTCCCCTTTTGGACGAAAAAACAATGGCTCACACGGTTCCTCAGCACAAGTGGCTTAAATACTTGATGATCTGCATCACTGGCTTGTCTTTCACATATTAAACAATCTCTTCTCTGTGCACTGCGCATCTTGATGTACACTAAATCCTCTCTCCAGATGGCACTCTCTATAATGCCTTTCTTCCTAACCCAAGGCCTCTGCTAGGTGACCCTCCTAACTTCTGCTAGCTTTAGGCCTATGCCCTGCCCCGACCCAACTCTCAGTCAAGGTCACTCTGTGAACCCTAGGACTCAAAAAAAAAAAACAAAAAACAAAAAACAAAAGCTTAAAAATCACTGGTTTATCATGATTTCTCACCTCAAATAGAAAAAGAAATATCCTTATTGTGGGGATGATTATTTAAAAACCCAAATGATATAAAGCTAAAAGTAAAAAATGTCCATCTACTACTGTACAATTTACTTGCAACTTTTCAGTCTTGAGATTCACAATCATGTATATTTATACACTGTATGTGCAGTAAGTATCCTATAACAAATTTTTTCTCTTAACACCAATTAATATCATTCCATGTACATAAAAACATGGAAAAACATGTAGATTTCATCCTTTTCACCAGCTGTACAGTATTTCCTTATGCCAGTACCATAATTTAATCAAGCACTATCAATGAACACTTAACTAGTGAAAATCCTTATACATACAAGTTTGTATACTCATTTTTCCCAGTTTGAGATATACTTGATATATAACACAGTTTTCTAAGGTGTACACCATGATGAACTGATACACATTTCTATTGTTAAAATGATTACAGCAGTGAATGCATCCATCACCTCAGTTATATTTTGTGTGCTGAGAACTTTTAAGATCCACTCTCTTAGCAACTTTCAAATATACAATACTGTCAACTATAAGTCACTATGTTGTACATTACATGCCTGGAACTTACTCATCTTATAAGAAGGTTGTACCCTTTGACCACCTTCATCCTCATTTATTTTCTTAGGTTAAATTTATAGAAATGGAGTTGCTGAATTAAAGGATATGTGTGCTTCAAATTGATAAGTGCTCTTTTAAAGTGCAGATATTCACTTATGGAGAATATGGTATGCATTACAAATATTTTTCTCTATTTTAACATTTTCATAGTATTCTCTACCATGCAAATGGTTTTAAAATTTTTTGTCAAGTTTTGTGTATATATGGCAAAAAAAAAAACATGTAACATGAAATCTACTTTCTTACATTTGTATACAGTATTGTTAACTATATGTACATTGTCATACTATCATAAGATCATAAAACTTATCTATATTCTTTAGTACTCTATAGTTTTATCATTTCACATGCAAACCTTTAAGTTCTTCTCTTCCCTCCTCTTCCTCCTCCTGAGAAAAAAAGTTCAATTCTCCCATACTATTTCTTATATAACCTAACTCTCCCCTTGTCTCAACTACAAGAGATTTCTTTTTGGCTATAAGTAACAAAATACAGAACCAAAAGTATATTGAACAAGAAAATTTATTTTCTCATGTAACAAAAAGTCCAAAGGAAAAGCAGTTCCAGGATTGGTTAATTCGGAATCACAATTAAGGTGCTTTCTATCTGTGCACCCTGCTATCCTCAGTATGATGGCTTTCATCTTTATGCTTGTTCTCTCTCAGTTATCATCAGATGGAAGAGGAGATGACAAATGTACTATATGAGCACTGACCCTAACCCACTGAGAAGATATGGTCTAATGAAAGTTGGTGTGCCTAATCCAATTACCCACCCCTCTGCTCTAGGGAAATAGTAATTAGGGAAAAAAGATAAGGAACCTTCAACCAGCTCTTCTACACATGGGGAGAGAAGCTGAAAGTCAAGACTGTAACAGAAGTATAAAATTCCTTCCTCAAATACCTAATATTCTTTGGCCTTGGAGTCACTGAATTCACATTTAAATTAATCTATATTTCACTTTTATTACATCGATGGAGCTCTCAAGGACTGAATTCTAATAAAATTAAGGACTAAGTTCTGTTAAAGTAAAATGAACTTTTTAAGCAATTTAGGCAGATAGGATGTATATATCACACACACATAATATACAATGTATATAATAAAATCCTTATAGGCATAAAAATTCTTAATAGAAATAAATTATAATAAAATAAAAATTGTTTTAGTGTATTGTTTGCTTTTCTTAAATAACTAAAATTCATAAAGCAAAACCAAAATTTGTTCATTCTTACAAATGAATCATACAAAAATGATTCTGATTGGTGCATACTTTTCTTAATGCTAATTTATCAAACCCTGAGTTTTGCTTCTCTGTCTGTGGTTATATACACACCACTATAAGCAAATAAGAATGTTTAAAATAAGGGTCCTACATCTTAGGGTTTAGATATTTGAAATCAGGTTTTTCATTCTGAATAGTTTCAGTAAAATCTGTTATTTAGACTGTGTATCTGCTTTAAGTAGGTTTGTGTTAAATTAATAAAATACAACCTTACTCCTGCTTAAGAGTGCATCTTTCATTACATAAGTTAGCAAATAGCTTATATCAATACAAATGTCCAATATTGTAATTAAATCATTGCTACTTGATATACTTTATACATGAATAATTTATCTCTTTACACTGTTGAAGCTTTGCCTTGCATTTCAGTATGTTTTATAGCTTCTGGATCATCACCTGAAATTTACCTAAAAAAAGAAAAATGAAAATCATTCCTTGATTTTAGGTGCAAGGAAAACAAGCCTAAACATCAATTTTTCTGTCCTATTAGAAAGTGATTTCAATGAAGAAACTTGCTGTGTCAAACAACTTTTCACACTTTTCACAATGCTCAACAAAGTCCATTTCATTTTTGAGATGATTATCTGTTTTGTGAATAGGTGTCTTTGCTTCTCTTTGTGATTCCTACCTGTGTAGTTAACCGCTGACTATCAGTGTAAACAGAAAGGTAATATAGCGATGCTCAAGTCAATTTTATTTTTGGTTGGTAGCTTTGGTAAAAAGATCTTTGGAAAGGACTTTAGCGATAAAAGATTAGTTGGTTTTATCTAGCTTTATTCTAGAAAATTGTTTTTAAAAAGACATTTCAATGGTATAGGAAAATTTGCTATCTTAAAGAGTAATGCAGAAATATTTCCTTTAAAAGTTAAGAATCACCAGGGTGCCTGGGTGGGGCAGTCAGTTGAGTATCTGAGTCTTGGTTTTGGTTCAGGTCGTGATCTCAGGGTTGTGGGATGAGCCCTATTTTGGGCTCTGCACTGAGCACCACTGAGCACAGAGTCAACCTGGGACTCTCTCTCTCTCTCTCTCTGCCCTTCCCCCACCTCTTAGAAATAAATCTTTAAAACTAAATACCTACATAAAAGAATCACTAAATTGTCTTATACATTTGGATTATGTTAGCACACTTTCTTAAATCATTGTCCATTATGAATTTAAAAGTCTGAATATGAATATAAGCATACTACATATTATATTAAATGTTAAAATTGATAAAAGTTAAAACAAAATGGCTTTAGCTTTCTAAATTTTTTCTATGTTAATAAAAACAAACACCAGACTTGAAAAATAATCACTAAAAACATTTTTTTTTTTAAGATTTTACCCATTTATTCATGAGAGACACAGAGAGAAAGAGAGGCAGAGGCACAGATAGAGGGAGAAGCAGGCTCCATGCAAGGAGTCTGATGTGGGACTCGATCCCGGAACTCTAGGATCACACCCTGGGCTTAAGGCAGGCACTAAACTGCTGAGCCACCCAGGGATCCCCCGTTAAAAACATTTTTAAGAAATGTGAATTCAACTTACAAGCAGGCATTGAAGATACTTCAGCTGTGACAATACTTTTTATTCCCAAGTTTGATAAGCCACCTCTGATTAAGCCACATGTAAATGCTAAATACTGAAAGGAACAAAAATGTAAAGAATATTAAGGATCTACTAAGATAGCAATGCTATTGAAAAATATGACATTTAGTTAAACCTTGGTATTAATAAGTCATTGCTGCTTAAAAAGGGACTGTGGAAGAATTTCTCAAAGTACTGAAAATTCTGATTGTTAAAACAATTTCCCAGCTTAATGACAACTAAAACATGGACACATGACTTAAGGTGCTCCAGCCCTGGACTCTGAATCTAGAAAGAGTGAAAAAACAAACTAGAAACAGATTAGAATTAGTTGTAGAGGCAGCAAAGGTGGCTGTCATCAGTGCTATGCAAAGAATTCTAACCCTCCCTCCCTAAGGGTCTACTTCTATAGTTCTTGCCTGCTTTCTGAGGCTTCCCATCAATTCTGTAAGTTTATCTCCCTAAACAGAGTTGGTTTCTGTTTTCTACAATCAAGAATAATGATTTCTTCAGACTTATAGCCAATCTGCTACAACAAAGAATCATCCAGTTCAGAATATCAACAGTGCAAGTGTTGAGAAACCCTATCAAATGGAAACCAGGAAAGAGAATGGGACTAAACTATAGCAGAGAAAGCCAGCCAAGAACAGGAATCAAAAATTAAGTAATCCAAGGAATTTTTGATTATGTACATTTTTGTATTAGATGATATTCAATATGATAAATCTATGAAAAACAAATTATCCGTTTATAATTAATTTACATAAATGAGTACTGATCAGTAAGTAGATCTGGAGTCATGAAATTTTGACCTGGAAGAGACTTTAGTGATTACTTATAATATAGGTGCTATGATAACCAATCTTATTAAGGTCTAGAGGGGATTATGTAACTTATCCAATGTCAAACAAACCTGTAAATTGTGTAGTTTAAAATATAGATTTATTTGGTTTGAAGCCCATGCTCTTCCCACTATACTTATAATGCTTTTGTTAGATAATTTAGGTATGGATAAATTTTTACAGATAACTAATAGGTTATACTGACCCAGATATTTTAATCACCTCAAAGAAACCCTTGCATTAAAACCTCAGCTTTCTTTAATACATCTGATCTACTTATGGATTCCTACCTGAAAATAAAAACAAAAACCACACAATATCCAGAAGCACAAAACATGTGTTATACTTAAAACATGTATTAGAAAAAAAATGTTGATGATATTAAAAAATTGTTTTTTAATTAACTAAAGGAGATTGTAAATATACTGTGAGGTGAATATTTTCACACAACGCCAGTTTTGTAAGCTTAACTATCTTTTCTGATATATCTATGCTGTATATTCAAGAATCTAACATTAATTTACATTTCAGTGGCATTTGGTTGTAATATCATAAACCTACTCAGCTATAGGTTAATACAGTTTATTTTAATATGATGAACACATGAACACCCGTCTCCTATTTCATAAAAAAGTACTTAAACAAAAGAGAACAACTTTAAAACCTATTCCAAATTCAAAAGTCTGTTGTTGTTGGCATTGTACTTTCCCTAAGAAAACTCCAATCTTCTATTCCATTAAATACCTTAGATGCATGTTCTAAATACTGTTTTCCTGCAGACATCTGAGTAAGCAGACGAAATTTGTTGTCCTGAAGTACATAGATGCCCTATTTGAAAAATAGAAAACATATCCAAAGTCAGTGTAGTCTGTAGTCTTTAAAAATGATCTCTTCCCTTCAAAACAATTCAATTTTTTTTTAAGTTATTAAAACTCTCTGATGGTCAAATTTCTTTAAATGAAGGAATTTCACAATTTTCAAGCTGAAAAATTGTTCAGAACTTTATAACACTAATATTTATTGAATGCTTCAAGATACTAAAGATATAAAGATGCCTAAGATAGTTCCTACCCTTAGAGAACCCACAGACTAGTGGCAAAGGAATCAGAAATACACGTCCAGGTGGAATTAGCAGTTATATATTATTAGCTCATATCTACAAAGCTAATAATCAGTCACTTCCATTAGCATTTCAATACTTACAAAGACTGATATTGTTATGTTAAAAGATGAAACTACTGGTAGCTACTAATACATCTTTTTCATTTTCTAATACTTAATCAAAATGCCAAATCCATTCTAAATATTTCCTTGAGTTTTATAAAACAAATTAAATTTATTTAAATGCACAATTTTCCATGTAATCTATTAAATCTTGTATCAACAAATTATTTTAAGAGAAAAATGACAGCAACTAAATAATGCAAAAGTTGCTTAAAAGTTAAATATACTTTATAAACTTTAGAAATTACTCTAAAAACAAATGTGACATACTTGTATTTCTGCGAAAAGAACCATTAATAACTAAGGAACCAAATCCTAGACGTTTATCATTCTACATTTGCTACTTTTTTTTTTAAGATTTTATTTCTTTATTCATGAGACACACCCAGAGAGAGACAGAGAGAGGCAGAGACACAGGCAGAGAGAGAAGCAGGCTCTATGCAGGGAGCCTGACGTGGGACTCAATCCCAGATCTCCAGGATCATGCCCTGGGCTGATGGCAGCGCTAAACCACTGAGCCACCCAGGCTACCCAACTTTTTAAAACTTAAGATAGTTATTTAATTGGGAGAAAGAAACAGCTATCATTACTGATAAATGTCTCTTAGTTCTTATTCACTATATCCTATTACAGAAAAAAGGTAATGATGTATTAACACATAAAAGAAACATTTCAAAGGTGACTAAAAATTTTTAGTTAAATATAATAAATGACTAAAATAGAACATTTATATTAAGTTAAAGGACCTAAAAACTAAGCCTTAATTTGTTTAAGTACCTGATGATTTGTCCTTAGATTGTCGATCTGTTTCTTGAATACTGTAGTCCAAAAATCTTTGCAAATGAACTTCATGATATCTAACTCATCCTTGAACCTTGCAGTATCTTTTGTAAACCTACAAAGACCAACTAAAAGTAATCAGTATTCTTCCTCCAAAGAAAGCAGGAGGGTCACATTATTCACTAATTTTGAAATGCCATTACAGCACTGAACATTAACTGATAGTCATAAAGTAATCAGAACAAAGCAAAAAGATCCCATTTCAATTCACATTGTTATGTAATTATGGTGCTAAAATTAATCTAACAATAAGCTGCAATTTTAGGTACCATACAAGTCATTCTAGCATGTCAAAAAAAAAAAAAAAAAAAGGCTGAGCATAATCATGGTATTGTTATATAAAACATAACCAGATTCAGCTATTCAAATAATGAGAAATGAATACTTTATGAATTCGTCTATAAATTAGAAGATTACTACATGCATAAATCTAGACTCTAAAGCATTTCCATTCCTTGCATTTAAACAAAAATCCATTTAGGTTAAAGAACCTACTAGACCTCAAATAGAAAATGTAACTAAATTTTAGATGTTGCCTCAGTACACCAAAGTTTTTAGGAAAAAAGTCTAAAATATAAAATATACATATACATTTTCTTCAAATATTAAAACATGAAAGTTAGGTAACTGAGTTAAAATAGCATCAGACCTAAAAAGAAATTTTAATGTGAATTAAAGAATAGAGAATAAATAAAATTTAGGAATTAAAATTAAAGTATTTCAAATTTTATATAATCTTTTGAAATGGATCACCTTTGTTTATAACCTACCTGGAAGAAAATTTTCAAATCCATACTGCTCACCTTTCTATCAATCCTTGTCCCACTCGAAACCCCATGTTTTCCAGCTTAGTAATACAGCGTCCATTTTCCTATTTTAAAAAATAATAGTTTTGAATATTTTTAGAATGCCAGACAATATTTAAAAATTGTTTTAAGATGCTGACTAAAAATATTAATGTAAGTGGTTGCACTTTTTTCACTAAAATATTCTTTTTTATTTTCTTTTTTTAATTTTACTTATTTGAGAGAGAGAGAGCAGGAGCAGAGGGAGGGGCAGAGGGAGAGGCAGAAGTGGACTCCCCTGCCGAGCAAGAAGCCTAATGGAGGGCTAGACCCCAGAAACCTGGGATAATGATGTGACCCGAAGGCATAAACTTAACAGACTGAGCCACCCAGGCACCCTCACTAAAACATTCTAAGAAATAGTGAATTACAAGTTATATTTGAGTTTTCTTAGTACTAATCATTTCATAAAGCACTTTTCTTCTCAGTTATAAAAAACGATGTCAACGTTTCACCTTTCCATCAGTCATTCCCTTTGGGAGGTTATTAAACTCTGTTGTTGCTTGCTTCAGAGTCATGTAAGCTTTCCAGTTCTGTGTCTTAGTTGATGACCCTATCTTCCTATGCCAGGAATTATGCAGTTGGTTTGCTCTTTCTTTGACAATCTCATCCAGTCTTTAGACTTTAAATACTACCCATATGATGAAGACTCTCAAACTCCTCTGGATCAGGGATCCCTGGGTGGCGCAGCGGTTTGGTGCCTGCCTTTGGCCCAGGGCGCGATCCTGGAGACCCGGGATCGAATCCCCACATCGGGCTCCCGGTGCATGGAGCCTGCTTCTCCCTCTGCCTGTGTCTCTGCCTCTCTCTCTCTCTCTCTGTGACTATCATAAAAAAAAAAAAAAAAAAAAAAAAACTCCTCTGGATCAAGCTATATAAAATTTTCAGAGTTCTTCTCTCAGGCCTCAATCTCCTACTGTTCTTCACTCACATCGGCTCTAGCAACACTGGTCTTGCTGTCGTTAAACATGCCAGGCATGTTCCAATCTCAGGGCTCCTGTACAGGCAGCTCTTCCTCCAGATATCCACATGACTCAACTCCCTCACTTCAAGTCTTCACTCACATGTCACTATCTCAGTGAAGCCCATCTTTTTTCTTTCTTTTTTTTTTTTTTCAGGTGTACAATAAAATCATTCAACAATTCTATAGATTATTCAGTGCTCATCATAGTAAGTATATTCTTAATCACCTTAATCTATTTCACCCATCACCCCACCCCCCCATATCAGTGGGTCTCATTTTAACTATCATCTTTAAAACTGCAACATTATTCCCCTTCAGAAATTCTCTATTCTGGTCATTTTCAAAGTGTGCTCCAAGACCAGTAACATTAGCATCACCAATTCCGAAACCCAATTTACTGAATCAGAACTGTAGGTGTGGGTCAGTAATCTATGTTTTAGAAGCTCTCTAAAAATAGCAGGTCTGGCTGGCTCAGTGGGTAGAGCATGCAACTCAATCTCTGGGTTCTAGGCTAAAACCCCATGTTGAGTATAGAGATTACTTAAAAATAAAGTTAAAAAAAAAAAAAGCCCCCTAACAGTCATTCTGATGCCCCATCCCATTTCCCTGCTTAATTAGTCTCCAAAGAATTTCTTTCACCATTTAGCATACTATATACATTTTACTAATTTCACATGATCCATGTCTCTCCATCCTGACCCTCTGCTAGACTACAGCTCCAAGATAGGAAAGATATTTATATATTCTAAAGTTTGTTAGTCTCCACTAAATACACCATAGGCCTCATTATTTGCTGAACTTTCTTCTAAGGAACCATGTATTCTAATGAGGTTGTGACTACTAAATCTGTGCTTTTATAGTAGAAACTTTATTGGACATAGCTATAAAGAGGTCCCATTGCCCCCTCAAATTAGGCATAATCAAAATGATATTCGGGGTACCTGGCTGGCTCAGTCAGTAGAGCATGCAACTCGATTTCAGGGTTGTAAATCCAAGCCCCACACTGGGTATAGAGATTACTTAACAATAGAATCTTTTAGAGGCACCTGGGTGGCTCAGTGGTTGAGCATCTGCCTTTGGCTCAGATCGTGATCCTGGGGTCCTGGGATCGAGTTCCACATCAGGTTCCCCACAGGGAGCCCGCTTCTCCCTCTGTCTCCCTGTGTCTCTCATGAATAAAATTTTTAAAATATTAAAATCTTTAAAAAAAAATTAGATGAGAACCTGAATGGCTTAGTCAATTAAGCGACCAACTCTTAGTTTCAGCTCAGATTGTGGTCTTAGGGTTGTGGGATCAATCCTTGCATTGGGCTCACTGCTTAGCAGGGAGTCTACTTGAGATTCTCTCCCTCTACCCTCCCCCCACTTCCACAATCTCTCTCTCTCTCAAATAAATAAATTAATAAATGAAATCTTTTTAAAAAATGATATTATCTTAATTTCCTTCACTTGTGAGGCCTCTAAAATTCCCTAACTTTAATGGCAATCCCAACCAGAAAACTTCCATTTTCTTTCCCCCTTTCTTCCCAACCTTCCACACACACTGCAGTCCTGTGGAGCCTACCATCTATATGCTTTCAAAATCTGTCTTCTCTCTTCATCCCTTCTCATCTCTCTCCTGGTTTTCAGTTAGAGCCTTCCAAATGATCTCCTTGTCTCTAGTTTCTTCTTCCCTTGATTTCTATCTTCTGTATTTCTGGTAGAGACTTTCTAAAAACCAAATCATGTTATTTCTCTACTGAACCTTTCAGCATCCTCTCCCCTTTCTTCAAAATAAAGTTCAAACCCCTTAGTATGGCATGTGCCTTTCCTTAAATGATCCTGGCTAGTTAACCAGAATCACTAATGGCCACATATCCATAAACATCTCTCCTTCTACCACTCTGAAATTTCTGCAAAAACTCTAGAGTTCCATGCTTTCTACAGCCCCTATGCCTTAGCACATGCTGTTCCATAGGCCATATATCCCCTTTTTTAAAAAAAAAAAAGATTTTTTTTTATTTATTTGAGAGAGAGAGAGAGAGAGAGAGTGAACAAGCAGGGGGAGGGACAGAGGGAGAAGCAGACTCCCCACTGAGCAGGAAGTCTGATGCAGGGTGTGATTCCAGGATCATGACCTGACCCACCCAGGTGCCACTTTATACATTTTTTAAAAAGATTTATTTGAGAAAGAGAGCAGCAGGGAAAGGGAGAGGAACAGAAAGAATCTCAAGCTGACTCCCCACTAAGCTGGGAGCCTGACGTGGGACTCTATCTCAGGACCCTGAGATCCTGACCTGAGCTGAAACTAACAGTAGGATACCCAACCAATGGTGCCATCCAGGCGCCCCATAGACCGTACATCCTTTAAATTCAGCAAAAAGTATCATATCCCCCCAAAAGCCTTCCTTGACACTCCTTTGGGCCCTATGCTGTCATAACACTCTGCACATAGATCTATTATTGTACTTATCACAATAATTCATTTTTCTGTTATTCTCCAGCTCACTTCAAAACATACTTAGGAAAAAAAAAAAAAACATACTTAGGTGGGGAAAAAAATGCTCAGGTGGAATAAGTAACCTGTCAGCCTTTGTGGAACAATCCGGTCTTTGTACAATCACCCAGGAGTATGTTGACCAGCAGGAAATATGATTATATATAAACATTCTGATATCCTAACTATTGATCACACCAGCCCAATGTTGCTACTTGTTCATTCACTTTAGTATCTGTGAATACTCACTAGTGGCTACCATTTTTTTAAGAAAAATTAAACTTGAGAATATTTTATCTTTTCACCTTTTTAAGGAATCTATTCTCCATAAATTGGTAAATGCCCAGTTATTCAGTTTTTAAAGATTTAATTCCTCTTCAAGCATAGTTTAAAAATCATTGATTTGCAGAGTGAGAATACTGGTTCTTTACTTCACTTTAAAACTCATGACTTCAAGGACACCTGGGTGGCTCAGAGATTGGGCTTCTGCCTTCAGCTCAGGGCGTGATCCCAGGGTGGCAGGATCGAGTCCCACATTGGGCTCCCTGCATGGAGCCTGCTTCTCCCTTGGCCTCTCTCCCTCTGTGTCTCTCATGAATAAATAAATAAAACCTTTAAATAAATAAATAAATAAATAAATAAATAAATAAATAAATAAATAAATAATAAAACTTAGGACTTCATCTCTGGAAAGAAATATAAAAACCATATAAAAACCACTGCTTGGGCAGCCTGGGTGGCTCAGCGGTTTAGCACCGCCTTCAGCCCAGGGCCTGATCCTGGAGACCTGGGATCGAATCCCACGTCAGGCTCCCTGCATGGAGCCAGCCCTCTCCGTCTGCCGCTCTTGCTCTCTCTCTGTACCTCTCATTAATAGATAAATAAAATCTTAAAAAAATAAAATAAAAACCATTGCTTAATTTCAGGATTATGTCTTTCTTTTACATCTTTTTATTACAAAAAACCTGAAGTACACCTAAGTAGAGACATTAATACAATGAACTCTTGTACACCTAGATTCCAAAATGGATTCTAATCAACACTCCCATATTAATTTTTTTAAAGATTTTATTTATTTATTTGACAGAGAGAGAGAGAAAGTAAGTGCACAAGCAGGGGGGAGAGAGGGAGAAGCAGGTTCCCCGCTGATCAGGGAGCCAGATGTGGGGCTTGATCCCAGGACCCTGGGATCATGACCTGAGCCAAAGGCAGATGCTTAACCAGTTGAGCTACCCAGGTGCCCCCATATTAACCTTTTAAAATCCTTTTTGCTTATATACACTTTCAATTCCCCATTGTAAACAAAGTACAATAGGAAAAACTATATTTTTAGTTTATTTAAATAGTTTTAAAGATTTATTTTTAAATGCCACCCAGTGTGGAGCTCAAACTTAAACCCCAAGATCAAGAGTGGCATGCTCAGTCGGGGCGCTTGGGCGGTGCAGTGAGTTAAGTGTCTGACTCTTGGTTTCAGCTCATGTCATGATCTTAGGGTTGTGGGATCACGCTCAGCATGGAATCTGCTTGAGTGTCTCTCTCCTTCTCCCTTTGCATCCCTCCTACCCCCACTCTTATGCATGCTCTTATAGTCTTTACATAAATCTTTAAAGAAATTTAAAAAAGAGAGTTGCACACTCTACCAACTGAGCCAGCCAGGCTTCCCAAAAGTTATATTTAGATAAAATGATTCAAAACTTACAGATTTCCTTTTCCTTAATATGACTAGCACATCTCTTAATATTGTCAGTTATGATTATGATAGGTATTTTGGTTAATCCACTGGAAAAGAGAAGGATTAAAAAAAAAGATTTTCCAGGCTAAAAGTTGAAAGAGGCAAAGTAGAGAGACGGGAACAAAGAGGACTGATTGTACACATCATAGTGGGGGAGCAGGGGTTTAATGATAAAAGAGTAAAAGAGGTGTGTTGGTCATTATTCTCTGGGGAAAGAGTAAAAGGCAGGCTAACTTTGCATGAAGAGCAAATGCCTGCTACTCATCACTTAGCATAGATACTAAACACTAAAAACTATTGGTTATTGATGATAATGAAGTCAAAAGTGTGGAACTTGGAAAAAATCTCTATTACAGATGAATAAGAATATATTTGCTTCATTTCCAATACTCTTCCTAGTATCTTTCTAATATCTCCAAATGCATTATGCCTTTCTGCCATACTGAATGTGCCCACTCAACTCAAAAATTATTTTGAAATCCTAACCCCCAATGTGATAGTATTATGAAATAGGGACCTTGGTAGGTGTTTCTGTCATGATGATGGAGCCCTTAAGAAAAAGATTAATGAAGGGGGACTGCTGGGTGGCTCAGTAGTTGAGTGTCTGCCTTTGGCTCAGGGCATGATTCTGGAGTCCTGGGATCAAGTCCTGCATTGGGCTTCCTGCATGGAGCCTGCTTCTCCCTCTGCCTATGTCTCTGCCTCTCTCTTTGTCTCTCATAAAAAAAATAAAATCTTTATTTAAAAAAAAAAAAGAGTAAGATTAATGGGGGCACTTGGGTGGCTCAGTTGGTTAAGCACCTGCCTTTGGCTCAGGTCATGATCCCAGGATTCTGGGATCAAGCTCCACATCAGTCTCCCTGCTCAGCAGAGAGCCTGCCTCTCCCTTCTGCCTCTGCCCCTGCTCATGTTCTCTCTCTCACTCACTCTTTCAAATAAATAAAATCTTTATTTAAAAAAAAAGGATTAGGGATCCCTGGGTGGCGCAGCGGTTTGGCGCCTGCCTTTGGCCCAGGGCGCGATCCTGGAGACCCGGGATCGGATCCCACGTTGGGCTCCCGGTGCATGGAGCCTGCTTCTCCCTCTGCCTGTGTCTCTGCCTCTCTCTCTCTCTCTCTCTCTCTCTCTCTCTGTGACTATCATGAATAAATAAATAAAATCTTTAAAAAAAAAAAAAAGGATTAAAAATAATAATAATAAAATAAAAAAAGGATTAATGCCACTATAAAAGAGACCCCAGAGAGCTAGCTAGCCCCCTTCCACTATGTGAACACACAGCCAAAAGACATCCATCTATGAGCCAGAAGTAGGCCCTCATTAGACATGGAATTTTCTGGTGCCTTGATCTTGGACTCTTCACCCTTCGCAATTGTTAGAAATAAATTTCTATTATTTATTAGTTACCCACTTTATGATGTTTGGTTATAGGAGCCTGCATAGGCTAATACACTCTCTTTCTTGTGGTTTACACCATTCCCAGATTCCTACAGACACCTCAAAAATTCAACATGTTCAAAATAAATTCATGCTTTATCTTTTTCTCCCCCTTTTTCCTCTCCGTCCAACACAACTGCTCAAGGTAAACACCTGAGAATTTTCAACTCTCACAACTATACCTGGGTCCCAGAGTTTCCACCTAACTTTAAAAAAATTCTCTACTTTTCTGTCACAATTCAGGTCTTCATCATCTTCTGCCGACTTCTGAAATAATGAATCTTCTCACTACAAGGGTCTTCTCTCTCTAACCTAAATACTGGATTATCTTTCTAAAATGCAAATGGACCACATCATTCTCCTCTTTAAAAATTATCCACGGGGGTGCCTGGGTGGCTCAGATGATTAAGAGTAAGTTCGGGTCAAGATCTCAGGGTCGGGGATCCCTGGGTGGCTCAGGGGTTGAGCGCCTGCCTTCGGCCCAGGACGTGGTCCTGGAGTCCCGGGAACGAGTCCCACGTCCGGCTGCCTGCATGGAGCCTGCTTCTCTCTCCGCCTCTGTCTCTGCCATTGTCTCTCTCTGTGTGTTTCTCATGAATAAAAAAAAAAAAAAAAGATCTCAGGGTCGTGAGATTGAGCCGCCCCTAGGGCTCTGCGCTGAGTCTGGAGCCCGCTTAGATTCTCTCTCTTCCTGGGACACCTGGGTGGCCCAGCGGTTGAGCATCTGCCTTCAGCCTGGGGCGTGATCCCGGAAACCGGTATCGAGTCCCACATCGGGCTCCCTGCATGGAGCCTGCTTCTCCCTCTGCCGGTGTCTCTGCCTCTCTCTCTGTGTGCCTCTCACAAATAAAATCCTTAAAAAAAAAAAATTCTCTCTCTCTCCGTCTGCCCTTCTCTCTCCAGCTCTCGCTCTCTCTCTCTAAAACAAAACAAAAAACTCCACTGCGAATGTCAAATTCTTTAATCATACAGCATACAGGGCTCTTTCCAGCTTCAGTTCCCAACACCTCTCACTCTCCGCCCATTCAATCGAGTGACAGTGAAACGCTTAAGCCTATTTAAATGCATTACACTCTTTCATACCCCTATGCCTTTACCTTTGCCTAAGATGCTTTCCCTACCCCCACTTTCCACCCCTCTTTCTCAACAGCATTTAAAAGAGCTTCTGACCTGAGCATGACTTTGGAATACCTCGTTTATAATATTCGTTACGCCTCCGTAATTCTGTGCCAAATTACTACCCAATACATTATTCGCCGAACCCCTATTCCCCAATGACTGGTGAAGTGGGGGGTTGACTTATGTCAGGCTCACGACACACAATTAATACATATTTTCTGAATGAATCAACGAATGAGTGAAAATTCCCACGTATTAGAAGTAACTCCCGGGAGAATGGAGTCACTGTTTCATTACTATCCCCCCAGCAACACAAAACTACCTCCGTCATAGGCACTAAATAGCTATTTTTTGAATTAGATTGGTTTCCTAATTACTATAACGCCTACGATCTTTCTTCCCTTTAAGCCCACACCGCAAGAGCCTTCTATACTCAGGCGCGTGCAGTAATCCTGAGGGTTACGGTGGGGGAGGGGGGGACTCGCAGGCCTGTCCGGCGGATGGCTCCCAGCGCTGGAAGTGACAGGATTAAGTAGGGGCGCCAAAATCAGCTGTGCAGCTAACACCGCCATAAATCATGGGAGCGACAACGCTTAAACAAAGTATCAGACAGAAGATGCGAAAGAGAAAAGGCTGACTGACTGCAGACAGCTGCAGGCTCTAGGCTCGGGATGCTTGGACGTGGACCAGTTTGTCTACACTTCACAAGGGCTTGGGTGGCGACACAGGAGTTGAAGCAAAGAGCGGAGGAAACAGTGTCACCGCAAAAGGACCTTAAGGGCTAGTGGCAGCACTCACCACCTCCCCCTGCTCCGCGGACTTGTACACTCCAGACACCATCTCGTTATGGAGAAGCAAAAACAACGCCTCGTCCGCCATTTCCTGCTTATTCTTCCAAACGCCGGGTTTCGGCTCCCGTTTGGGCCGGGCTCAAAGGTTCCGGCTGGCGCTTGCTTGAGCGATTCTTAGACAGCAGCGCCGCGACTCCTTCAGTCCACAGCCCGTTCCTGGTTGCTAGGAGACCCGGGAATTCGCTTCGCTTTCCCCAAAGCTGGGAAAAGACGGAGCCCGGTACCGGGGCGAGCCCACCCCAGGGCTACCAAGCCCTCAGGCCACACGACACAGTCTTGACAGCAGCCGGAACCAAACAGAGCCAGCGGAGATCCTATCCGGACCCTGGGCGTGGGGGGCGAAGAAAACAACTTCCGCTTCCGTCTACTCCGGCATTCCGCCAGCTCCAGGATCACAGAGTTACTTCCCGCTAGGGGTGAACCGCTCCCGCCCAGATCGGGAGAAGCGTCCTCTTACGAGTGACGTCACAGGCGGGGCGGGGCGGGGCGGGGCGGGGGGCGGGAAGCGTGAGCCGGGTAAAATAAGACAAAGGAGCGCCCGCTGCCCTCTGGGTGTTAACTACCTGTGTTAGGACTGGCGAGGTTAGCTTCGTCAAAAGCTTGCATTTCTGCCATATGTTCTTCAATATGAAGAGTAAAGACAGTGAATAAATCATTTTTTTCAGGCTATAAAGTTTAGATATGTTGAGAAATCATCCCAATGCATCGTGGATTAAACCTGGGTATGCAAAAAGATTTAATTATTTTGGCCACCAAGAAGTTTGCAGTGAGTGGGGACATAAGGGTTAAGGGGGATGAAGTAAGCAAAGAACAAGGTACACTTGAAACAAAATACAGAACCAGATGATCAGGTCCGTGAAAAAGTGCCAAAGATCAGAAAAGCAGCTTCACCGTGGTAAGTAGCTCATAGGAATGTATGGCAGGTTGGGATTTAACTCCTACAAGGATGCAAACACATATGTATGTACCTCTTAAATTTGGCAAATTCTAGCTTAAACATGTTGCTTAGCCTGTGATTAATTCTTTTCTTAGTAATTTATAAGGAAGGTTTTTTTCCCAATTAATTTGATGCTTCCCCCAAGTTAACATATTGATTTTTTCTCTTTTGTTCACAATAACCTTTCAACTCTCCATATTCTTTCACAGAAATTTAAAATCATCTTCCACAATTAGAATTATGGCAGCTTTTTTTCTTTTCTCTTTTACATGTCCCTTCTGATGTTTACATCAGTGTTTTGGATCATCACACAGATGTTCCACCTAAGCCTTTGAAAACGCTGTTAAAAAAGAAAACCACAAGCCAAAAGTGGAGTCATTTTTGCTAGGCCATGTCACCGAACTGGAGCCTGATACTTTTTTTTTTTTTTTTTTTTTTTTTATGATAGTCACAGAGAGAAAGAGAGGCAGAGACACAGGCAGAGGGAGAAGCAGGCTCCATGCACCGGGAGCCTGACGTGGGATTCGATCCCGGGTCTCCAGGATCATGCCCTGGGCCAAAGGCAGGCACCAAACCGCTGCGCCACCCAGGGATCCCTGGAGCTTAATACTTAATCGCAGTTCCAACCTCCACTAGAAATGTAGTCTTAGCTGATAAGTCACAAATTTTTCTGATCAGTACAAATAAGGTAATCTGTCCCAGAGGCCTTCTCCAACCCCTAAAGGTAGATGAGGTAGTAATACACTTAATAAGATCCTTTTATCCCCAAAGGAAAGTGACCTCACCTGAAATAATCCTTTTTTTTTTTTAAGATTTTATTTATTTTTTTCATGAGAAACACACAGAGAGAGGCAGAGACATAGGCAGAGGGACAAGCAGGCTCCTCTCAGGAAGCCCAATGTGGTACTTGATCCCTGGACCTGGCATCACAACCTGAGCCAAAGGCAGATGCTCAATCACTGAACCACCCAGGTGTCCTAAAATAATTTCTTTTTCTATTTATGACTTCCTCGTCCTACCTATGAAAATCTTTCCATTTCTGTAGCCTTTTGGAGCTCCCCTCTGCTTGCTAGATGAGATGCTGCCTAATTCATGAATCAATTAATAAAGCTAATTATATCTTTAAATTTTACTGTTGAATTTGTTTTATTTTTTTTTGAATTTTTGTTATTTAACAACACTAGTGTAACTTCAAAGATTATTTTGTAACTATAATCTTAATTTTTCAAGCACCCAAAATTTCCCATCTGTGAAATCATGTCCCTTTTGTCCTGACTGCATTTTCCCTTCATCATCACCATCAAGGAAAAGGAGTCCAAGCCTGCCATTGAGGTTAAAGAATAACCAAATGACCAACTTACTGAGGTTGATTTCTCAAACAATAACATGGCGTCCTTAGAATATTTTGGGATTTATGGGAAAATAATATTTATTGAGCATCTACAAAATGTTGAACACAACAGCCCACACTAATCATCCCTCATAAAGCTATGTTAAATTGCCTAGGATCCTAGTAATAGGTTCAATGGAAGTAGAAAAAGATCCTCTATTTTTGGTTGCCTCTAAAAGCATTTTTCCTTGGAAACTGTTATACATTTGGTGGTTAGGATCTACTATTACCACATTCTCACGCATCTGTTGAGTCTATTACATAGTGTTATACTAAAGATCAGTGAGACTAGGAATGCTTATAATCAGTAATAATTTATTATTTATCAACCCTTATTCCTTTTACACAGTTTTACTTTTTTCCCCCCATAGCACTTCTCCATTTCTAACATGCCCTGTAATTTACTTTTATTTATCATCTGTCTCCATACTTTTCCTGCCCCCAAACTCCTTGAAGGCAGAGATCTTTATTGCACACTGACCATCCAAGTACCTAGAAAAGTGCCTGGCACGTAGTAAGCGCTCAGCAAATACTACTGAGTGAGTGAGTGAATGAGTACATGAATGATTTTTGCTCCCCAGGAGCCTACAAACCCCACAAAAGCAGGAACCACAGCGCTCTTGTTCTAGTTTTTATCCTCAGAGCCTAGATTACTGCGGATAAACAAAGGAACTTTTAAAGATAGAGAAATTGGGATCCCTGGGTGGCGCAGCGGTTTGGCGCCTGCCTTTGTCCCAGGGCGCGAACCTGGAGACCCGGGATCGAATCCCACGTCGGGCTCCCGGTGCATGGAGCCTGCTTGTGTCTCTGCCTCTCTCTCTCTCTGTGACTATCATAAATAAATAAAAATTAAAAAATAAAATAAAATAAAGATAGAGAAATTAAGATGGTAAGTCGGGTTAGATACCGTTGTCCCACGAATGCTTGATACAAGGTTGACCCCCAGCTAACAGATGATAACCAAGATTATTCCTAACATCGTTTTCTGTGGGGAAATGCTTTGTGAGCTGTAATCTGCTAATGTATTTCCGGAACAAAACTGTTCACATGTTGGCTGTGTACACAGAGCAGAGTAACAAGCTAGAGGACACTCTCTTATACACACAAGTCACAATAGGGCCGCTACTCTAGATCCCCCCCTTAAACTAACCAGCTGTATAGGCCAGTGTAGACGAAAATGCCTGTCTCACTGGTCTCGTCGTCGCTTTTTTCACCTAGTACACACTTGCACAGCGTCAGATCAGTGATTCTCAGCTCGGGTGACCTAGGGAGTCACAGTTTATCTCCAGATTCAATTTCCTTACCAGTAATAAGTATTCTATTCAAGCTTTGACTTGAGAGACAAGGCATATAAAACGTTTCATACAGAACCGAAAAAAAATAAGTGTTGGCTATTACGACTAATGCCTTTTCACGTTGTTCATTTTTTAAGTCCCTCTGTTCATTATGGTTTAACCCAATGGAGGGACGCCTGCGCCCCCCCACCCCCTCTCTGGGCATGCGCACCAACAGCACGGCCGCACCCTTTGCTAATCTAATCATTTCCCGGGGAGTGATCGGGTAAATGATCCCACTCTGATGGGATTAGGTGGTTAAAAAGACACAAGGCACGTCACACCCCAAGTTAAAAGGGCTGGAAAGCTGCGCGCTCCGCGCCACGAGGGCAGGCCCGGGAGCCGGCGCCGGAGCACCAGCGACTCGCAAAGGCGCCGAGGCTCTGCGCTAGAAGCGGAGCCCGGGCACCGCAGCTGGCTGGGGGAGGGAGGCAACCGCCCAGAAGACTTTCCATTGGCCCAGAGTCACAGGGGCCGCCGCTTCTCCCCCTTCCGGACGCCGAGTGGTTGAGGCCGCCAAACAACGCCTACTGCCATTGGCTGGGCCCTGCTGTCAGTCTTCTCGCGTCTCGCGGCGCGACGGAGCCAGGCGCGGCCTGTAGAGCAGTCTCGAAGCCTGCTGCAGAGAGAAGATGGCGGTCGCGGTGAGAACTTTGCAGGAGCAGCTAGAAAAGGCCAAAGAGAGCCTAAAGAACGTGGATGAGAATATTCGCAAGCTCACCGGACGGGATCCGAATGACGTAAGGTGAGAGAGAGGCGGGTGAGAAAGGCCGGCTCCCAGAGACAGCTCTGATGCCGGGGTGGATTGGGGGCGGGAAGGGCGGCAAGCCCTGCGAAGGCTAGAACATCGGGGCCTGCGCCCCGGGCGGCGGTAGAACCCCGTCCTGGATGAGGTGGGGAGGCTCCCACGCCCTCGGCGTAGGTCTCGCAGCTCAGGCGCGCGAGGGAGGAGCGTGGCTCCTGGCGGTGCCGGAGTGTCCTCCTGGCCTGCGGGAAGGCCCGGGCTGCACGTTCCCGCCCTCGGCCCTGCAGGCCCGGAGCCGCAGCACAAAGCCCCCTTCCCCATCCGCCCGGTACCCGGCCCGGTGCTGGCCCAGAGACCCTCCCGGGACGCGGTCCGCCGCCTCTCCCCCAGGCTTCGGCCCCCTTGCCCACGTGCAGCTTCCTCGGAGTGGGCGAAATGAGAGCCTGGTCCGAGCCTGCTAGTGTGTAGTGGCAACGAAGTAAACGTGATTTCAGTGATCTTGGTCTTGAAAAAACGAGGAAGTCAAAATAGTACTTCCTGTCGTGTTTCAAGCACGTGGATTTGGATTCGTATTTTTAGAACTTTTCTGGTTATTTTTTCTCTCTGTGATGTACCGCATCCGTGAAAGTATTTGGGGACATTGAGTCCACACATGATTTTCATACTGATTTGTAAATATCTTTTAGGCCCATCCAAGCCAGATTGCTGGCCCTTTCTGGTCCTGGTGGAGGTAGAGGACGTGGTAGTTTATTGCTGAGGTAAGATTTTCTTAGAACGTAATTTATATGCTAAGATCCTAGAAATTTTTACAAAGTAAGTATTGTTTTAAACAAAATTTGCAGTAGAGTCCATGTGTTTGTGTTTGTTTTGTTTAAAACTGAACAACCATAGTTTTCTGTATAGTTATCTCGGAACTTCATTTATATGCAGAACTAGAGACTGAAGAATGTATTAAGTACTTGTTTGGTCTACTCTTTATTTTTGTAGTTTTTAAATAAGTGCTAAAAAAAAAAGCATCTTGGAGTGGATGCCCATTTAAGGTTGTTATAATTAGAAGGGTTTTCTAAAAATTCAGGTAAATTATCTTGTTAAAGGTAAATGTCATTTATTTTTTAAATGCCAGTTGCTTTATATTGCACATTTTAATTGCAGGCGTGGATTCTCAGATAGTGGAGGAGGACCCCCAGCCAAACAGAGAGACCTTGAAGGGGCAGTCAGTAGGTATGTTGGAGGAAAAGCTTCTGAAGATAGACTTCTAAGCTCTGTTTTCTAAGGTAGCCAC
Organism: Canis lupus dingo; assembly: GCF_003254725.2. NCBI lineage: Eukaryota > Metazoa > Chordata > Mammalia > Carnivora > Canidae > Canis > Canis lupus. The sequence goes on from NC_064250.1 coordinate 17,387,982, forward strand.
AAATACAAGTATTAAATAAATATTGTTGAGTTCAGAATTGAACTGAGTTAGAATTGAGTAGTATACTACTTCACTTGTCTATTTCCTTGGTACTTGACTGAAATAAGCCTGTAATCCTTCAGAACTCAGTTCTTCACGAACAGTAACAAATTTTACTAAAATATCATGAGAAGAATAAGATTGAAACAATAGTTTGTACTACTTCTCTGTGTTGTACGGTAGAAACTTAACCTCTTGAGGAAAATAGGAGATCGGGATTTGTTCATTGGTGACAGATTTTATCCTTTTCCTACCAGAGGAAAGAGAAATATGGGATAGAGAGTGATAAAGTGAGACTTCTGGAAATAAGTCCTAGTAAGAGTAAACATTTGTCCTTGGTAGGCACTTAAGTCAGATTTTACGTGGTCTTTTAAATTCTTTTTCTGTGTCAGGCTGGGCGGGGAGCGTCGGACAAGGAGAGAATCACGCCAAGAAAGCGACCCAGAGGATGATGATGTTAAAAAGGTAATTGAGATGAAAATAACTACTTACAGGATGAATCCAGTATTTCCATCTTCCTACATTTAGGAGTGCTACCTTTCATATGCCTGTTAAATTACTAAGATCTGTTTTCTCTTGCAGCCAGCTTTGCAGTCTTCAGTTGTAGCTACCTCCAAAGAGCGCACACGTAGAGACCTTATCCAGGATCAAAATATGGATGAAAAGGGAAAGCAAAGGTATCTTTAGTTTTTTATTGGGGGAAAAAATTTTCTGTCAAATAATGCAATTTTAGGAAAATTTATATGTAAGACTTGTCCAAGTGCCATTAGTATGTTCCTTTTTTTATTTTTTATTTTTTATTTTTTTTCATTTTTTAAATTTTGTAGTATGTTTCTTTTAGGAAGTGGTGAGCTTAGAGGAAGTGGAACCTACTCCAGTAATTTTCTCTTTCTGTTCTTTAGGAACCGACGAATATTTGGCTTATTGATGGGCACTCTTCAGAAATTTAAACAAGAATCCACTGTTGCTACTGAAAGGGTATTTTATAGTTTCCTTTGCTTCCTTTAAGTATTCAAAGTAGTTTATTACATGTCTTTGAAAAGAATTGAAAAGCTCTCAAGGGCACCCCTGGTGGCGCAGCAGGTTTAGCGCCGCCTGCAGCCTGGGGTCTGATTCAGGAGACCCAGGATCAAGTTCTGCGTCGGGCTCCGCTTCTCCCTCTGCCTGTGTCTCTGCCTCTCAGTCTCTCTCTCTCTCTCTCTGAATAAATAAATTAAAAAAAAAATACTTATTAAAAAAAAAAAAAGAAAAGCTCTCAAAACTGAGTTGTGGGATGCCTGGCTGGCTCAGTGGTTAAGTGTCTGCCTTCAGCTCAGGTCATGATCCCGGGGTCAAGTCCCACATCAGGCTCTCCACAGGGAGCCTGCTTCTCCCTCTGCCTGTGTCTCTCTCAAATAAATAAATTAAAAATCTTAAAAAACAGAAACAAAACTGAGTAGCAGGCCTAAATAATGAAGCCAAGAAAAAAGAAAATTTCCTGAACTTGTTCAATTTTTAGCTGGTGTGTTTTTGAGGTCCTGTGAAGTAACTGGATGAACTTCTCTTTCAGTGCAAAAAGCCTGGTCAGGGGACCCTGGGTTCCTATTTGAGCTCTACAACAATCTAATTTTGTGGTTTTGGGCAAGACTCTTCATTTCTTTAGGCTTTAGAGTGCTTTCTTTCAAACAAAGGAGTTGAACTCAGAATTGTAACTAGTTCAGTGATTATACCTTTTAAGATATTTATACACGCAGACAATAACTGTCACTCTGGAAGCAAAAATCTAAACATTTCCCTGCTTTCCACAGTTTATTTAACTGCAATCTTTCTAAAGGTTTTTTATTAAAGCCACAAAATTGTGTCCTTTGTGTTGAACATCAAGTTACTGCTTCTCAAAGGAGAACTGTGGTGGAAAGAGAATTATAGATTAATAAAGTTTTATTACATCTTTTATGTTAACTTTCCTAGGGAATGTAAAAGGCTTCAAAGCATAGTGTTTGAAGATTAGATGTTAATTGTCAGAATCTTTGATTTAAAAGAAACAATAACTGTGAAGATAACAAAGACAGTGCTCTTCTTTTTTTAGGTTTTATGAAAGAAACTTGCCTAAAACTTATATTAATATGGGTAATGTCCTTGCTATTTAGATTTTTACATGGAAAAGTGTTTTCCCTGTTTCTTAAAAGAAAAGTTGCAATTAGCCTCAAATGCTAAGTACTAAGTTTGAATTAGTACTTAGTTTGAATTAGCTGGTATCCTGAATTGCAAATATGCAATCTATAAAGGTAACATAGTAAAATTGTAATGTTTCACATGCAATCAGGATTATAATAAGTTTTTAAAGATAATTGTTTATCTTCAGCAAAAGAGGCGCCAGGAAATTGAACAAAAACTTGAAGTGCAGGCGGAAGAAGAAAGAAAGCAGGTTGAAAATGAGAGGAGAGAACTGTTTGAAGAGAGGCGTGCTAAACAGACAGAACTGCGGCTTTTAGAACAGAAGGTTGAGCTTGCGCAGCTGGTGAGTAGTAGTTTGGAATTGGAATTCTAAGATTGGTAATCCTTCATGTTTACAAAATCCTGACCTTTTATCTCTTCTTTAGCAAGAAGAATGGAATGAACATAATGCCAAGATAATTAAATACATAAGAACTAAGACAAAGCCCCATTTGTTCTATATTCCCGGAAGAATGTGTCCAGCTACCCAAAAATTAATAGAAGAGTCACAGAGAAAAATGAATGGTAAGTGGACATGAAGAGATCCAGTGAAATTGGGTAAGGTAAAATACACATACGTGTTTGTTTACTGTAATTGTGTTTCAGCAGTTGATTTTTTAAAAAGACATTCTAAGGTGCTAATGAGTTAGGAGTATAAGGGCATTTGGTTGATGGTAGAATTTAACTTGAAATTTAACCATGATGTAGTTAGTGCTTAATGCATATGTATTTCCTGTTTAAATAAGATGACTTCTTTTTAGCCAGACATAAATGCTAATGAAGCAAAAAAAAGTGAACATTGATATAAATCGATAGAATGAGTACACTTGAAAGAGTAGACACTGCTGAGATGGTGATTAGATGATTAGTCTTAGATCAGAAAAATTAATGCATGGCATGATAACATAAGAATGATTTTATTTCAAAAGTTTTATTCTTTCTCATCCAGTATGAAGTAAAATGGCAAAAAAAAGTCCTGTTTTTCCATCAGTTAATGTGGTACAGTTGCCTGCTACTAATATCTTAGAATATAGGTTTGGGGGGGGGGGGGCGGATCTTTGTTTCTGTCATTTTATTTCAATTTGTAATTATTTGCCATAATCAGTATTGTGTCATCATCTGTTTACAAAAATACACTTAGATAAAGTTTGATGACAATTTGTGACTGTCAAATCCTGAGTTTAAGTGTTACTTACGTATGTAACTTTTTATCCTTTAGCTTTATTTGAAGGTAGACGCATCGAATTTGCAGAACAAATAAATAAAATGGAGGCTAGGCCTAGAAGACAATCAATGAAGGAAAAAGAGCATCAGGTGGTGCGTAATGAAGAACAGAAGGCGGAACAAGAAGAGGGTAAGGTGGCTCAGCGAGAGGAAGAGTTGGAGGAGACAGGTAATCAGCACAATGATGTAGAAATAGAGGAAGCAGGAGAGGAAGAGGAAAAGGAAATAGGTATAGTTCATAGTGATGCAGAGAAAGAGCAGGAGGAGGAGGAACAAAAACAGGAAATGGAGGTCAAGATGGAGGAGGAAACTGAGGTAAGGGAAAGTGAGAAGCAGCAGGATAGTCAACCGGAAGAAGTTATGGATGTGCTAGAGATGGTTGAGAGTGTCAAAAATGTAATTGCTGAGCAGGAGGTAATGGAAACCAATCAAGTTGAAAGTGTAGAACCTTCAGAAAATGAAACTAGCAAAGAACTGGAGCCAGAAATGGAATTTGAAGTTGAGCCAGATAAAGAATGTAAATCTCTTTCTCCTGTGAGAGAGAATGCCAGTGCTCTAGAAATGGAAAATGAGCCTGAGGAAAAAGAAGAGAGAGAATCTGAGCCCCAGCCTGAGCCTGTGGCTCACCTCCAGCCCTTGCCTCAGCCTGAGCCTGAGCCTGAGCTACAGCCTGAGCCACAGCCTCAGCTACAACCTGAGCCACAGTTACAGCCCCAGCTCCAGCTCCAGCCCCAGCCCCAATCCCAGTCCCAGCCACAACCTCAGCTTCAGCTTCCGCTTCCTCTTCCGCTTCAGCCCCAGCCCCAGGTGCAGGCCCAGTCCCAGCCCCAAGCAGTACTCCAACCCCAGCCTGTCTCTCAACCTGAGACTTTGCCATTAGCTGTTCTACAGGCACCAGTTCAGGTTATTCAAGAGCAAGGGCATTTACTACCTGAGAGGAAGGAATTTCCTGTGGAATCTGTAAAACTCACTGAGGTGACAGTAGAGCCAGTCTTGATAGTACATTCAGATAGCAAAACCAAAACCAAAACCAGGAGCAGAAGTAGAGGTCGAGCTAGAAATAAAACCAGCAAGAGTAGAAGTCGCAGCAGTAGCAGTAGTAGTTCTAGTAGCAGCTCAACCAGTAGCAGCAGTGGAAGCAGTTCCAGCAGTGGCAGCAGTAGTAGTCGAAGTAGTTCCAGTAGCAGCTCCAGCACAAGTGGCAGCAGCAGCAGAGATAGTAGCAGCAGCACTACTAGTAGCAGCGAGAGTAGAAGTCGGAGTAGGGGCCGGGGACATAACAGAGATAGAAAGCACAGAAGGAGCGTGGATCGGAAACGAAGGGATACATCAGGATTAGAAAGAAGTCACAAATCTTCAAAAGGTGGTAGTAGTAGAGATACAAAAGGATCAAAGGATAAGAATTCCCGGTCCGACAGAAAGAGGTCTATATCAGAGAGTAGTCGATCAGGCAAAAGATCTTCAAGAAGTGAAAGAGACCGAAAATCAGACAGGAAAGACAAAAGGCGTTAATGGAAGAAGCCAGGCTTTCTTAGCCTATTCTTTGCAGCAGAAGATTTCTTGATGAGTAAAAGGATTACCTTTCCTTGTAAGGAGGATGCTGCCTTAAGAATTGCATGTTGTAAAAAATCTTTTTTGGAAAATACAGACTGTTTGTTTACCAGACATTCTTGTACTTTTTGCATAATTTTGTAAGAGTTATTTATCAAAATTATGTGAGGTTCCAAAATATGTAAAAATTATAATAATAAAAAAAGATTAACATCCCTTGTCATCTTTTTTAAATATCCTATACACTTCAGTAAGAATCTGTATATTTTAATAGGTAAATCTTTAAGTCTGTTCCCTTCAAATTCTGTATCATACATTGCTTTTGTAGAAATAAATGTGCATTTCTTTCATTAGTTTTGGAATGTCCTCGTTGACACTTGTATAATAAATTACCCTCTTGATATCATTTTCAGCTTTTATCACTAGATACTGAACGTGATTAGAATGTCTTTGAAGGTTTCCTCACTTTTATTTGCCTTAGGCAATTATTTGGAGTTGTCATAGTCAGATCTTTGCAGCTTTTGGGGAACATAGTTTGTTCTCAGAATCATTTACTATTTTTTTCTAATCTCCCTTGTTTTAATCTAAGCATTTCCCCCTGTTTCTCATATATAAGTCATATTTGGTAGATAAAACAGTATGATTTGGTTGGCATTTTCTTCATGATTATAGGAGCATCATTCATTTGTCTCCAGGGCTACTTGTGTGATATAGCATATACATCTATTGAAGAAAATAATCACTCTCTAGGGGAGGGAGGTAGAAAAGTATATTCTAAACTTGGGTTTTTGAGTTTGTGGTCTTGTCTTAACTTTTGTGTTGGCTCTAACTGAAACATGCCAATATGTGTTCTCAAGAGTTTTTGTTAAGTATTGTATGAAAGTTTACAGAATGAAGGAAGTTCATCTACACTTGAATCTGTAAGCAAGATAACACACAAGTGTACCAAGTGATTATTAACTTTGTTGTTTTATAAATTTGTATGAATTTGGAGTATCTGTTGCCATTACTATATATGTGCAAATAAATGTGGCTTAGACTTGTGTGACTGCTTAAGACTAGTACTTGTATTAACTTTCTGATGCTTTTATACGAGAGCACTTTAATTGCAAATGGCCTTTGAGTTCATAACTTGACATTGACTAGCTTTAGGCTTGACTGAATGTTTACTGTTTCCTCCCTTGACAAATAACATGGTGATGGTGAAAGCGTCAGTAAGCATTTCCAGCACTGTAGAAATATAAGAGAACATGTTAAAGTACTCTTTTAACAGTAAATGAGTAGAACTTTTCAAACTACAGAGCTAGCTACCTGCACTTCTGGTCCCATTTCCACCAAGAGTCACTTCTTTCAGGGGTTTAATAATCTCCAACATGTAATATAAATTTTATACTGTGTAACATGGAAAAATTGGTAAAAACTTAAAAGGGATGACCATAAGTGTAACCTGGTTCCTAGAATCTTTATTAAATCTAAAATAATTATATTAAGATCCTTTGGACAAATTAAGTTCACTCATTTTTACCTGAAAAAGTTGAAAGATTGGCCTGGTACATATGGAAAAGGAATTAATTTGGCTTTCAGCTCAGTTGTTAAGAGTGGTAATGATGGGGCTATAAAAGCATGGGAGGAAAAAAGGTGTTTGGAATATGAAGAGGAATTTTAAATTCTATATAGAGTTCTATTTCAAATTTTCTAACTAGTATGCACTTTCTCAGGAAGGCTTCATCTTTAAAGCAAGGTTGGCTTGTTTTTTTTTGTTTCCAACTAGTGCTTTGTCCTCAGATGTGAAATTATATGGAATTTGTTTTCAGAGAACCATGTATTGGTTCCTTATAAAGATACAAGCAATGTTACAATGTAGAAGTAATGACAGTTTCCTGGGGGGGGGGAGGTACAGGGTTTTCCTATTAGGTGTTACAGGTAGTGTTTATGGAAAATGTAGAAGCTGAAGATGGATAGGGCTAGAGACTGAAATTAATTCGGAGACAGCTAAGGAGCTATTTAGGAAACCTTGCTTTTTCTAAAATCTCAAGGTTGGCACAACCACAGAAGTTGGAAGTTAGTTTGATCTTCAGTGAGCTGTACCTCCAATCTAGGGCTTATTTGTGCACCGTCTAGAACTCGTGACTGTACACATGTATACTCTAGTAATTAGGCTAAGCAAAACGCACCAAAGTAATAAATTTGAGTTTAATATGAGCCGATGCTGTCCGAACAAGTCATTAAATGTTTCAGGGTTCAATTATTTAACACATTAACAACAAAACTTGAAATTCTTGAGTAAAATTTTCACCCAGTTTCCCTTCTTGAGGTAATGCCATTAAAGCACTTAGCCCAGAAAACATGTTCGCTATTTACATGGTTGGATCTTCCTGCTACTAAGTCAATTGGGAAGATTGCAATGTGATAAAAATTAGCCTGAGAAATCTGAAAATTTCTTATACTTTTATGTCCCTTAGCATGATCTTTTCCCAAAAGTGAGACTCAAATGCCTACAACTGCTTCCTATGGTCATTTGAGTACTGTATTTGATTTTGTAATAACCACCACTTGCCCTCACTGTCCACTTTATTTTCATGACATACATGATACTGTATAGTTACTATACTTTGACTTACTACTTTGCTCTTGAATGCAAGCTCCTTGAGAGCAAGATTTTTAAGATTATTTTTAACCCATTGCTTTATTTCAAATACCTAGGATAGGGCCTTATGCATTATAAGCAGTGTTATGAGTAAACGATGACAGGTTCTTAGCATGGCTTTTGTGATATTAACAGAATTACTCTGGCTACTGTGCTGAGAAAAATGGGGCCAACAGCAGGAGCATAAATGAGAAGCTATCTGCAATAAGGCAAAGTACAGTGACTTAAAGCCAAGATGGTTAAGTAGTAGAAGTGGTGATCAGGTTTTGGATATAGTTTGAAGATGGCTCCCAGGGGAAATGCTAATGGATTCTGTGGTGTGAGAAGTCAGAATGAGTAAAGATTTCACCTGAACAACTAGAAATGAATTGCCATTAGCTGAGATGAAAAGGAACAGATTTGTGGATAGTGGAGGAGTGACCCCATACTATGAACATGAATATCTCCATTTTTCAAATTTAATGCCTTTCCTATAAAATCTTATACTTAAGTGGATTCCTAGGTAACTGACTCATACATGGATAGATTGCTCATTCATTGTGAATAACACACAAGTACACAAAACACCATATACAACTCCATGAACTGGCAATTTGCTAATACCTAATGTAATCATCCAGGTGAAGAACTAGAACATTGCCAGGATCCAAGAACCCCTTCCAATCATTTCTTCATCTCTTTTCTGCCCTCAGAGGTAAGGTAACTATTTTTAAATAAAACAAGGAAGGTCTAATTGGTGGCAGCCTACTTGAGCAAACCAAAACCGTTTAGGAAGTTGAAAAACCCGTGGACAACCAATCATACACTGCCAACTTGGCTTTCACAGATAAAGCAATTGCTTCACCTATAGCCAAGCAAAATAATTTCCTTGCTTTGCTTCCTGTCTGCTCTGTAAGAGCCTTTCCCCTAGCTCCTGTCAGGAGTTTAGTGCTGCCCAGATCCAAATCAATATTTGCTCAAATTTCAAAATTTTAGTATATTTATCTTTTAAACAACACTATCCTGACTTTATGGTAGTCACTTACTTGATTCCCTTCATGGTTTTGAAACTGATTCATGCATCCTAAATGCCATGGTTTATTTTTTCATCTCCTATTTTTAACTCTTTACATAAGTGAAATGTATTTTATGAGTTCCTACACGTTTACACGTTTCTATAACCTGTTTTTGTATGTCACTGTAGATACCTATCACCAGTATATGGGTATTGAGATTGTTTTCAATTTTAGGGTCATACAAATAATTCTGTTATAGAACATTCATGTCTTTTGGTGAGCATATGCATGGATATACAGTATATTTAAGAGTAATCAGTAGGTCATGAGATATATTTTTGTATGTGCATTTTCTAGATGACTAATGGGGTTATGTTTTCCATTAAAAAAAAACTTTAGATGTCCTCGAGACTGTCTCTTCTGGATTTTAAGTGTTCTGTATTCTGGAAATGAGTCTGTTGAATATATGCACTGTGAATATCTTTTACTTTATAGTTTGGTTTCTCACTTTTTAAACGGTATTTTTTGATTAAGAAGATTTCTTGGTTATAATGTTCAGTTTATACATATTTTATGGTTAAGACATTATGCATTTTATTTAAAATGCCTCTCTCCATTTCAAAGTCAAGAGGGTAGCCTCCTATTTTATCTTTGAGATTTATTATTTTACTTTTCACAAGGAACTTGATTATTTTCCTAGAATTGGCTCTTGTGTTATAGTGTGATTTGGGGGTTCAGTCTCATTTTTTTTTTCTAAGTGAATGTCAGAGTGCCCAACTTCAATTATTGACAAGTTTGTGCCTTCCACATTTTTCTGCAGTACCAGCTTTCTCTTATATCTAGTATCCATATATTCGTGGTTCTCTTTCTAGGCTCTCCATTCTGTTCCACTGGTCTGTCCTAATCTTAAGTTGATACCACTGCCTTAATACCTTGGCTTCATATTAAGTCTTAATATGGAGTAGAACAGATTCTCCCACCTTGCTTTACTTGATTCTCCTGGCTATTCTTACCTAACTTCATTTTTTCATATAAATTTCAAAGTCAGCCTTTGAATATCCACAAAAAAAATTGTTGATATTTTTATTTGAATTGCTTTGAATCTACAGATTAATTTGGGAATTGACCCCACTGAGTCTTCCAATCTATGAATATGGCATTTTGTTAGCAATCAGGATAATTGTTACTGCCCATTTTGTGTTTTATATAAATGAGTTATTTTTTTTTTAATGAGTTCTTTTATATTTGTTCAATATTGGGTTTGTGAGGGTTAATTTCGCGGTTTGTAACTACTTTTTTTGCTATGTATTACTCCCACGTGTGCATATTCCACAATCTATGTATACATTCTGTTGTTGATGGACATTTGTGTGGTTTCCACGCAGTTGGAAGCCCATATGAACAGAGCTACTATCAATATACTTGTTCACATGTTTTGATGAACATATCTATACATTTCTTGCGGTATATATAATCTACCTGATTTTAAGTTAAAATGTAAAGTGCTGTACCTGGGCTTCTTCCTCTTCTGATCCAACAATTCACACTCTCAACTTTATCATGCACAAAATGCTTACTTCTCCTGTGGGATTATTTTCTGGATCTCATTTATTCTTCTTTTGTTCATTTCTCAGATATATCTGAGTTCTTTAGTATTTGTCCCTGGAAAAATTACTTCATCTCCTGCCTCTCATTTGACAATAGTTTCCTTGTGCTCTCATAAATACTTTAAATATTTTCTTTTTACATTTCACTCAGGCATATTTTGAATGTTTTCAGTGGGATGGTTAGCCTAGGTGACTATCTTTCTATATTACTGGCAATAAAAACCAATATAATTCAACAAATATTTAATAACCATTTACTATGTACCAGGCTATCTCCTAGGTTTAGAGATGCAATATTTAAAAAAAAGGAAATCTCTGCCCTGATGGAGTTACATTCTCTACCAATATCTCTTAAAATACATTTATCTGATTCTGTCTTTTCTCCTTGTTTTCAGCTTAAACATATGTCAGATATATCAATCTTTCCTCAGTATCTTTGAATCTAACTTTTGTATCTCAATTCTGGATAATTTCTTCAGATAAATATAATATTTTATTAACTCATGTCATGGAATCATGTCCTCCTCCTCAGTGAAACAACTTAGTGTTGCAGGTCTTCAAGGCAGGTGTTGAAATTACTGTTATTTTATTTTGTGTATATACATATACAGACGCATATATATGGGTACACATGTGCAAACACACATAATCTGTCATTTAAAAATCCAATTAGAGGCACCTGGGTTGCTCAGTCTGAGTGCCCGAGCTTGGTTTTGGCTCAGATTATGATCTTAAGGTCATAGGATTGAGCCCATGTTGGGCTCCTCGTTGAGCAGGAAGTCTACTAAAGATTCTTCCTCTCCCTCTGCCCCTCCCCTGTTCATGTGCAAGTGCACACTCTCAAATCTCAAAAATACTTTTGTAAAAACTAAAAAGTTAAGTCCAAATAAAAATACTTAAATAATATATGTGTATACTTATGGTGAGAGGTATTCCTGGAGAATTTCATACAAGCTGGATATACTTGTGTAACAAAATGCACAACACCCTCATTTATAGCTACTACTGAAATTTTGATTGTAGTAGGTTTGGCTACAACTATACATTTTTTTCTGTTTGACCTCGAAGTCACAAACATTTCATATGTATTGTAAAAATGTCTTCAATTTAAAAATAATGTGTCTTCTCATATTATCTATATAAACATGGCAAATGAATAAGTGATTGAATAAATCAGTACAGTGTGTAATTTTATCCAAACAATTCACTTAATCACTGTCTCTCATCCAGTTAAAATATTTTTTACTTTATAATGATGTTGCTGATATTTAAAAAAATAGCCAAAGGGCATCTGGCTGGCTTAGATACAACTCTTGACCTTGAGGTCATGAGATGGAGCCCGATGTTGGGGATAGAGTTTACCTTAAAAAATAAATAATTTTGGGGGCAGCCTGGGTGGCTTAGCAGTTTAGTGCTGTCTTCAGCCCAGGGCGTGATCCTGGAGACCCAGGATTGAGTCCCCCGGCAGGCTCCCTGCGAGGAGCTTGCTTCTCCCTCTGCCTGTGTCTCTGCTTCTCTCTGTCTTTCGTGAATAAATAAATAAAATCTTTAAAATATATATATATATATAAACCTTTTTAAATATTTTTTTAAAAATAGGCAAAATTGGGATCCCTAGGTGGCGCAGCGGTTTGGCGCCTGCCTTCGGCCTAGGGCGCGATCCTGGAGACCTGGGATCGAGTCCCACATCGGGCTCCCAGTGCGTGGAGCCTGCTTCTCCCTCTGCCTGTGTCTCTGCCTCTCTCTCTCTCTCTGTGGCTATCATAAATAAATAAAAATTAAAAAAAAATATATATATATATAAAAAAAATAGGCAAAATTGGGGATCCCTGCGTGGCGTAGCGGTTTAGCGCCTGCCTTTGGCCCAGGGCGCGATCCTGGAGACCCGGGATCGAATCCCACGTTGGGCTCCCGGTGCATGGAGCCTGCTCTCCCTCTGCCTATGTCTCTGCCTCTCTCTGTGTGTGACTATCATAAATAAATAAAAATTTTAAATAAATAAATAAAAAATAAAAATAGGCAAAATTATAGCAAATGCCTGTGACCTTATCACACAATTTAAGAAATAAAATGTAGGGATCCCTGGGTGGCTCAGCGGTTTGGCGCCTGCCTTTGGTCCAGGGTGTGATCAGGATCGAGTCCCACATCGGGCTCCTATCATGGAGCCTGCTTCTCCGTCTGCCTGTGTCTCTGCTTCTCTCTCTCTCTCTCTCTCTGTCATGAATAAATAAATAAAATATTAAAAAAAAAGAAATAAAATGTGAAAAATACAATGAAAGCCCTGTATGTTCCTCATTCCCTTTCCCTCTACATCAACTTTTAAGTTTTCTCGTGTCTTTGAAGCATAAGTTCCATCATTTTATAATATCTTTTAACAAGGATAATTTTCTCAGCTTGCCTATCATTTTTGATAAAAATTCATCTTAAAGCTTAACCAAATTTTCTCCAAAGTTAATGTGAGCTTCACGTTTATTCTGAGGCACTTTTGAAACTGTTCTTAATTAATTTCATTTACATAAAATTGATGGGTCAATGAGACATTTGAAGCATCTTGGAAAATTATACAACTTTACACTTCTACCAACTATAGTTAAGATTGCTTTTCTCTCCACATCCTTACCAACGCTGAGTTTTGTGGATTGCATTTTTTTATCTTAAACTAAAATTTTGAAATATATTTCTTTAATAAAGAAACATACATTCTAGTATTCATAATTCAGAGCATTTTTTTACATTCATTTTATCTTGAGTTAAAAGAGGTAGGAATCAACTTTTTTTTTAAAGAGTCTATTAAAAATGAATTATTGTGACTTCACCAAGTCACAAAAGCTTTTTATCTTCACCAAGATAAAAAGCTTTTGCATAGCAAAGGAAACAGCAAAGCTAAAAGGCACCCTATGGAATGGAAGAAACTTGTAAATGACATATCAGATAAAGGGCTAGTATCCAAAACCTATAAAGAGCTTATCAAATTCAACTCTCACGAAAAAAATCCAGGCAAGAGATGGGTGGGCAGAAGACATGAACAGACATTTCTCCAAAGAAGATGTACAAATGGCCAACAGACGAAAAAATGTTCAACATCACTTGGCATCAGGAAAATACAGATCAAGACCACAATGAGATACCACCTCACACCAGTCAGTATGGCTAAATTAACAACACAGGAAACAACAGATGCTGGTGAGAATATGGAAAAAAGGGAACCCTCTTACACTGGGAATGCAAGCTTGGTGCAGCCACTCTGGAAAACCGGGACGTTCCTCAAAAAGTTAAAAATATAGCTACCCTCTGATCCAGCAATTGCACTACTAGGTATTTATCCAAAGGACACAGTGATTCAAAGAGGCATATGCACCCCAATGTTTATAGCAGCAATGTCCACAACAGCCAAAATAATGGAAAAAGTCCAGGTGTCTCCATCGATAGATGAATGGATAAAGAAGAGGTGGTATATATACACAATGGAATATTACTCAGCTATCAAAAAAGAATGAAATCTTGCCATTTGCAACAATGTGGTTGGAACTAGAGGATATTATGCTAGATGAGATAAGTCAGAGAAAGATAAACATATAATTTCACTCATAAGTGGAATTTAAGAAACAGATGAATAGAAGGGAAGGGAAGGGAAGGAAAATAAGATGAAAATAGGGAGGCAAACCATAAGAGATGCTGAGCTCTAGGAAACAAACAGGGTTGCTGGAGAAAAGGTGGATGGGAGGAGGGAAAATTGGGTGAAGGACATTAAGGAGGGCACTTGATGTAATGAGCATTGGGTGTTACATGCAACTGATGAATCACTAAATTGTACCCCTGAAACTTAAAAAATAAAATAAAAAGTTGCTAGTAGTAATTGCAATATAATTATTGAATAACTTTTGTTTTTCTCTATTTAAATGTAATCATATAGAAAATTGACATATTTTCTTGGGTCTATTTATGGACTCTTCAATTGAGTGCTGTATTGTATTAGTTAAGGTTGTGTTATAGTAGGATTTTCTTTTTCGAATTTTTCTTTAACTTCTAGTTAACACATAACATACCGTGCATGCAATACTGGCTTCAGGAGTAGAATTCAGTGGGAATTCATTCCCACCAATGATGTAAGAGGGCTCTCCTTTCCCCTGCATCCTTGCCAACATCTGCCGTATCCTATGTTAATTTTGGCCATTCTGACAGGTGTGAGGTGGTATCTCGTGGTTTCAGTGTGTATTTCCCTGATGATGAATGATGTTGAACTATAGTAGGTTTTAATATGTAGTGTGCTAAATGCTCCCTCAACTATGCGGTCTTATTTTTTAACGAGGCAAACATTAGTTAACAAAGGCTTCATTAGCCTTTGTTTAAAAATTCATTCCCAGGCTTCTTCAGCTTAGTTAGCTGCAAAGAATAAATTGTATATAAGCAAAAACTGAAAAGAGCTGCAGTGTCCAGGAGACTTGGGCTTAATATCAGATGTAGATTTTAACAGATCCATGAGCAAAAGTTTAAAAAACCTTTATAAAAAAAAAAACCTTTATAATATAAAATAGCAACTCTCAATAACTTCTTCAACTTTTGTCCTCTTCAAAAGCTTATTCAGTTCACTTTGTTGCATTCTTGGAAGCTCCTGAAAATTATCCAAAAGATCTGGAACTTCATCATTAACAGTCTCTTCAGTAGCAAGTGGTGCTTTTCCACCCACAGATAGTTGAGGCAGAACTTCTGCAGTCTTAAACTAGTCAGACTGGGGACACCTGGGTGGTTCAGCGGTTGAGTGTCTGCCTTTGGCTCAGGTCATGATCCTGGGGTCCTGGGATCAAGTCCCACATCCAGCTCCCTGCATGAGGCCTGCTTCTCCCTCTGCCTCTGCCTCTCTCCCTCTGTGTCTCTCATGAATAAATAAATAAGATCTTAAAAAAAAAAAAAAAAGTCAGTCGGACTGTCTGCACCAAGCTAGGTTAAGATGCCAGGTAGCCTTTCTGTCAAGCAGTTTTGTCTCAGCATGCCCTGTAATGGTCAAAGTATTGACTGCCAGAGATGCCTGAACTTTAGAGTTGTGAAATTCCACCACTGTTCCTTGGTTTGTAAACATAGTCACCTCTTCAATATGATACATTACCCCTTACATTCCTTAAGGAGAATTAAAGTTTCTTTTTTTTTAAGATTTTATTTATTTATTCATGAGAGACACAGAGGGGCAGACACATAGGCAGAGGGAGAAGTAGGCTCCCTGTGAGGAGCCTGTTGCAGAACTCCGATCCCAGGATCCCGGGATCACAACCTGAGCCAAAGGCAGATGCTCAACCACTGAGCCACCCAAGTGCCCTAAAGTCTGTTTTCTGTCATCTGCTGTAGCTGTTCTGTTAACCACCTTCTTTCTGCAAGCAATTCCCTTTCTACCAGTGCACACTTGTGCCTGCAGTATGGCAAGTTTCTCCTGGCCTATGACAGTTCCTGTCTTCTTGGGGTACAAATGGGGTTGTCTAGAGAGCTAGGGCTGTTGCTAACGGGGTCTTAGGCAGACCAGCTGGAATTACGGGCACATGTATAGGGAGGCCTCCAATTATACTTTTCCAGATTTCCCAAAATAACACGTATTTATTTTAATTAGAAATTTTAATGAAGAATCATTTTTCAAGTTACCAAAAAATTAATTTCAATTGTGATTAAATTGACTTTATAATTTAGGAGCAATCAGCATCTTTAGAATATTGACTCTAAGCAGAAACTAGTGTGTCTCCATTTATTCTATCATGTATGTTAGTAAAATTCTATAATTTTCTTCATACAGGTTCTGCACATTTTTATTAAGTTTAGGCACAGGGTCTGTGTGGATAAGTGATTTCCTATTTTGAATAGGATTTTTTTTTCTAGCTTTATATTTTCAATTAGTAGTTTATATATAGGGAATTTGGAGATGTTTTTGCAGAAGATGTTTCTGCAGTTTTGCAGAAAACTCCTTTGTTTTCCTCATGTTTATAGTGGAGACTTCTGAAAACAAGCAAATTTCTTTTTCTTTTATTTTTTAATTTTTATTTATTATTTTTATTTTCTTTTAAAAGTTTTATTTATTTAAATAATCTCTACACTCAACATGAGGCTCTAACTCATGACCCTGAGATCAAGAATCTCTTGCTCTAAAAAAAAAAAAAAAAAAAAAAAGAATCTCTTGCTCTGACTGAGCCAGCCTGGTTCCCCAAGAAAATTTCTTTTTATTATATATTGGACCTATAACATGTTTAACTGATTTGAATAATAAGTCTTAATTCATTAATATCTAATTCTTCCCCCATGCCTGTTACCAACAATGCTCTGTTGAACTTCCCTCTGGTATCAGGCTTTCCTAACAATTTGGTCCAATTCTGTACCCTTAAAAAAAGCCTTTGTTGTGAAACTGAGGTACAAAAAAGGGTTGAAAAGACTTCTCTGCATTTGTTTTATAGTTTTTTTTAAATATTTTATTTATTCATTCATAGAGACATAGAGAGAGAATGAGAGGCAGAGACACAGGCAGAGGGAGAAGCAGGCTCCATGCAGAGAGCCTGATGTGGGACTCAATCCAGGGTCTCCAGGATCATGCCCCGGGCTGCAGGCGGCACTAAACTGCTGCGCCACCAGGGCTGCCCTGTTTTATAGTTTTGACTTTGGAACCACGTGAATGATTTATATAATAAAAAATTTAAGTCAAAAAGGAAAAAAATCCCTAAAAATCTGAAACAAATAGATACAAATGAATCTTGAAGTATATATCACACTGATGGTATAACTGCAGAAAAAATATTTCAAATGACTTTAAAACTTAATCAGTTGATGTACCTTCCTGGTGGCACATAGCCTAAGAAGTACAATGAAATATTCAGTTGTAATTGGTAGTTCTAATTGTTGGTAGTAATATTAGTATTGTTGCTTTGAAACTATTTTATGCAATATATATGTTTATATACTTGCATAAACAAGTAATAGTGTTAACACCATTAAAGATTTTCAGTGTAATAAAGAAATACAAAAATGTAAAATATAAATAAAAATATAAAATCAAAGATTTTTAAAATAAAGAATTTAAGGGAAAACTGTAATATTTCATTTGAATTGGAAAAAAACATATGAATTCATGATTTAGTTTTATTTCTAAAAGTCACATATTTCCTAGCTTTGTCTACTGAGAGGGCACAAAAATAATTACAGTCCAATAGTGGTGAGCATCCCGGTGCTAATTGCAGTCTCTGAATGCTATTTTCCAACAAAAAGAAGCAGGGCTCCTAGAAGAAATGGCTGATTCCAGGTCTGGGGCAGGAAATGTACAAGATGAGTTTGAGACACCATGTCAAAACAGAAAGCAGGGATGCTAAGAGGCACTTCTGAGAATTGATGGATTAAGGAAAAGAATTATTTATCCTGCCTTTTCTAGAGAGGAGGAGGGAGAGGGAACTATTATACACTCAAAAGGACTTAAGAGATAAATAAATATCAACTGAATGTGTGGATCTTTTTGAATCTTGTTAAACCAACTGTAAAAGGATTTTTTTCAACAACTGGGAAAAGCGTTAAATTTGTTAAATGTGATGATACTATTGTAGTTACATTTTTATCTGTTACTGTTACTGGAGTTATTTATAGGTGAGATTACATGACATTTGGGTTTTCTTTACTTTTTTATTTCTATTTTTTTAAAATTTATTTGTGAGAGATACAGAGAGAAAGAGGCAGAGACATAGGCAGAGGGAGAAAGGCAGGTTCCCTCTGGGGAGCCTGATACAGGACTGGATCCAGAACCCTGGGATCAGGCCCTGAGCCAAAGGCAGACGCTCAACCGCTGAGCCACCCAGGTGTCCCCCTAGGATTTACTTTAACATCTATGTCTAGCCCTCCCAAAAACCGGTGTGAGTCGGGGAAAGAGGTAATACAAGATTGCAAAAGCTGGTCATGGTTGAAGCTAAACGATGAATACATGAAGCTATTATACAATTCTATCCATGAGTTCACATACTTTTGTGTATCACATTTTTTCATAATAAATTTTTTAAAAATTTTAAAAATTTTTAAAAAATAAAAAAGAAATCCTTGCTCAGCCAGATGATTGTCTTTCTGGACTGCCTTTTTTTTTTTTTTTTGAGTATTTAAGGTGAGCAGATGCCAATAGGGGTGCTAAGAGGAGTCTCAGGGGACTTGATTCTCTTCATAAGTTCTCTAGGCATCCTAATAAACATATGATCTCAATAAAAAGTGTGCTTCCTCTACAAACATAATTTCAAGACAAATCTCCCATCTTCTTCCAACCAGAGTGCTGTTTCCTACATAAAATTTCTAGAGCTGCCCTTGTCAAAAATGTTCTGAAAGAATTTCTTGCCCTTCCTGTAGTCTGCTTATGCCTTCAGCACACATCCTTTCCAGCTGGAGGGATATTAATACAGTCTTTCTGAATTTCTTTCACTTGTTTTTTTTTTTTTTTAAGATTTTATTTATTTATTCCTGAGAGACAGAGAGAAAGAGAGAGAGAGGCAGAGACACAGGCAGAGGGAGAATCAGGCTCCACGCAGGGAGCCCTATGCGGGACTCGGTCCCAGGACCCCAGGATCATACCCTGGGCCAAAGGCAGGTGCTAAACCACTGAGCCACCCGGGGATCCCCTCTTTCACTTGTTATCTGAAATAGTTAACTGTGCCAATAAAATAGGGATCCACTGTTAACTCCTGACAGTCTTTTAAAAATTTGATGTAAAACATTTTTTATGGGTCTAATATTATCTAGAGCTTGTAATATGAGATATCTTTTTTTTTTTAAAGATTTTATTTATTTATTCATGAGAGACACAGAGAGAGAGGCAGAGACACAGGCAGAGGGAGAAGCAGGCTCCATGCAGGGAGCCCGATGTGGGACTCGATCCCCGGTCTCCAGGATCACACCCTGGACTGAAGGCGGCGCTAAACCACCAGGCCACCGGGGGCTGCCCAATATGAGATATCTTTAAAAAAATATCAAAATAGATAACATTTTCCTTTACTCATTTGAATGTGTTATCAAGAAAGAAGAATGCTTTACAAGAGTTCATTTATATGCTCTTTTTCCTCTGAAAATTTGTTTTTAAGTGATGCAGCACAAATGGTTTTATAGGCTTTTTACTTATATTTGTCAAAGTTTTTGTTTTTTGTGGGGTTTTTGGATGACAAAAAACAGGGGTGATGAATGAAATTATTTTCATTTGCATAATAATAAAAATCTGGATATTAAATAAGTCAAGTTCATCCTCTGCTCTTTGGATTATGTGATGGTTAATTTTATGTGTCAACGTGAGTGAGCTACAAGTGCCCAAATACTTGGTCAAACACTGTTCTGGGTGTGTCTGTGAGGGTGTTTTTGGATTACATTCACATTTGAATTGGTGGACTGAGTAGAGCAGATTGCCCTCCCTAGGGTTGAGTGGCTCTCATCCAATCAGCTGATGGCCTGAATAGAACAGAAAGGCTGTCCTTTCTGCCTGAGGGTATAAAATAGGACATAGGATTTTTTTTTTTTTTTTTTTTTTTCAGCCTTTGGACTTCAACTGAGTCATTGTTTCTAGTCTGGGGACTGAAACTTACCCTATTGTTTCTCCTTGATCTCAGACCTACAAACTTGGACTGGAACTATACAATTGGCTCTCTTGGATCTACAGCCTGCTGGCTGCCTATCTTGGGACTTCTCATCCAATTCTTTATCATCTGTGTGTGTGTGTGTGTGTGTGTGTGTGTGTGTATCTCCATCCATCCAACTGGTTCTATTCCTCTGGAAAACCCTGACTAATGACAATTCACTACTCTGTTTGACCTCCCTTTGCTTGCTGGGCCAGGGAGCTTAAGGGAACACCACTATATCCATCACAAATTTCTTTATGATTTCAGGTTTTTTTCCTAAGTACTTTTCTTATTTCTGCAAATTTGAGTTTTAACTTCTGAGGGATATTTTCAATTGAAAATAAAAATTAAAAATTAGTACACATTTAACAAACAGCCAAATGAGAGTGGAGGCCAGGACAGTAAGAAATGCTCTCCTGAGAAGCATTTGGCTGTCTCAGTTGGGAGAGCATGTGACTCTTGGTGTTGGGATCGTGAGTTCGAGCCCCATAAACTTAAAAATAAAATCTTAAAAAAAAAAATGTTCCCTTGAGAATGGTAAAGAAAACTTCATGAACCTGACATCTGTAAGAATGTCACTCAGAGGTCCATGTCCCTGTTGGGGAACTTTGGTGTGTGAAAAGCTCCTTCTTTATGTCAGAGGTGATACTGTATAATCATTATTCCTGGGCATACAAGAAGATAACCGCCCCTCTCCTCTCAGTTGCAGTTAGGTGGAGCCATGTACTTCATTCTGGACAACAGAATGTAGGCAGGAGTAATATAAACCACTTTACATGTCGTATTTCAGATGGTGTAGCTATGGGCCAGCTGTGTCAAGGATAGGAAACAGTTATCAAAACTAAAAGGCAACCTACAGAATGGGAGAGGATACGTGCAAATGACCTATCAGGTAAATGGCTAGTATCCAAGATCTATAAATAACTTATCAAAGTCAACACCCAAAAACAAACAATTCAAGAAATGGGCAGATGACAATAGACATTTCTTCAAAGAGGACCTGCCAAAAAGCACATGAAAAAATGCTCCACATCACTTGCCATCAGGGAAATACAAATCAAAACCATAATGAGATACCACTTTATACTGGTGAGAATGGCTAAAATTAGCAGGACAGGAAACAACAAATGTTGACAAGGATGTGGAGGAAGGGGAACCTTCTTGCACTGTTGGTGGAAATGCAAACTGGTACAGCCACTCTGGAAAACAGTATGGAGGTTCCTCAAGAAGTTAAAAATAGAGCTACCCTATGACCCAGCAATTGCACTACTGGTATTTACTGCAAAGACACAGATGTAGTGTAACAAAGGGGCACCTGCACCGCAATGTTCATAGCAGAAAAGGTCTGAGGCTGGCTGGTGGGCAGTTCACTTCCACTATTTTGATTCCAAGGCAGACAGCACGTTTCAGGCTCAGCGGTGAGAATATCCACAATAGCCAAACTGTGGAAGGAGCCATGCTGTCCTTCAACAGATGAATGGATAAGGAAGATTATACACCACACACACACACACACACACACACACACACACACACACACTAGAATATTACTCAGCCATGAAAAAGGATGAATACCTATTATTTGCATTGCCATGGATGGAACTGAAGGGTATTATCCTGAAATGACTTATGAAATAAGTCAGAGAAAGACAATTATATGGTTTCAGACATATGTGGAATATAAGAAATACTGAAAGGGACCATAAGGAAAAGGGGAAACTGAGTGGTGAAAAATTAGAAAGACAAACCATGAGAGACTCCTAACTCTGGGAAACCAACAAAGGGTTGCAGAAGGGGAGGTGGGTAGGGGGATGGGGTAACTGGGAGATGGGGATTAAGGAGGGCACATGATGAAATGAGCACTGGGTGTTTTACTATAAGTTGGCAAATTGAATTTAAATAAAATTTTAAAAAATTAAAAAAAGAATTACACTGTGATAAGTACACACTGTGGGGACAATGTTGTATGAACTCTCTTTATATAGACTCCATAAGTATCTATATTATTTGCCAATAAATGTGTTTTATATCCTATAACTCTCGGTGGAATTCCATAGATCACATCACCATCCCTCAGTGTTAGCTATTTAGTAAACAAAATATACAGCATGCTTACCACTAGTAGTTTATCAGATTTGTGGGGAACAGTGATTTCTTTTGTAATCAAAAGTAAAAAACCTTGGTTCATCAGGTGGCTAACTCCCTTTTCAAAAATCTCTGTGTGGACAACTGTGGAACTTATCTACTATAGTGCATCATCATTAGCAATGTGACATTTGGATAATGTGCGCACTCCGCTGTACTGCATTCTCCTCACTTTTATTTGAATGGAGCACTAACACCATTGGGTTTGCTCATATTACAAAAGTATCAACTTTTCCAAGTCATCATTGCAGATATAGTTTTTCTGCTCTTTGACATTTTAATATTCTATAGCATGGGATAGGAGGATTATGCTTATTTTGCTTATGAATAGTGGAATGAAAAATCCCCAAATTATAGAGTCAAATTTGAGAACAAGAGTTCTTAAAATAGAAAGGAAAATGTGACTATAGAAAAAAGACACAGAGGCAACACTAATTGGCTCTGAAGATAGAAGAAGGGGCCTCTAAAAAGGTGGAAAACACAAGGAAACTGATTCCATCCTCAAGCCTCCAGGAGAGAATAGAGTCCTGCCAAAACCTTGACTTTTGCCCAGTGAGGCCTGTATTGGATTTCTGACCTATAGAAAAATAGGTGTATTAATGAATTACGAAATAAATAAATTTATTTTTAAAGCTGTTGTCTAGTAATCTGATACAACAGCAAATAGGAAATTAATACAGTTATATAATTAAATAATGACATTACAGATATATTAGCCTAAATAAAAGATATTCAAATTTCACCTGGTTCTATCTATCTATCTATCTATCTATCTATCTATCTATCTATCTATCTATCAGAGACACTGAGAGGCAGAGCCATAGGCAGAGGGAGAAATGAGCTCCTTGCAGGAGCCCGATGTGGGACTTGATCCCTAGACCAAGGATCAGGACCTGAGCCTTAGGCAGGCACTCAACCACTAAGCCACCCAGGCATCCCTCACCTGGTTCATTTTAATGTTGCCACTAGAACATTACATATGTGGCTCACTATTTCTATAGGACAATGCTGGTCTAGAACATTATGGCTGGATCATTCATTCTGCGTGTTAGACAAATGCAAAATTAATTTTTGAGAAGTCTTGGACTGTCCTCCAGCCCTCTTTTGGATCATTTTCAAAGTGGGGCGGGGCTGCAGGTGACTTTCTATTTAGTCATTAGACCTCTCGAGCCTTGATAAAATAATATCATCTCATCTTCACTCTGCTGAGTTAAAAGCAAATGATTCAGCATTAATAGACTACATAGAATAGTCACATTCTACATACTGTCAGGGAACATGACCTCATCCTCACGGTTGTTCAGTACTTACCTATTTAACAAGATCATGTGCCTAGTTCAGGATTAACAGTAAATGTTTGCATAAAGCCAGAGGACAGAGATTTTTATGGTAGAAACTGGCTAGTTAGATACTATCTAGACATCAAGTATTTCTTCCCCCTGGGTGTACATATCTTAGCTTTCCTTGGAGTTACCTTGTAACCATGTGATTAGGTACTATCTAGTGGTAGTGGGCAAGGAAGATATTTTTCCAGGCCTGGCAATAAAAGCCCATGCATTATCATTCACACATTCTCTATCCTTTCTGTATTAACCTCAGAGACCACATGTTCAAGATGGCAAAATCATAAAATGGAAGGATTCTGGCACTACCTGGAAGAAAGCCACCAAATGAAGTTGCATGTCTGACTTTGTAAAAAAGAAGGCATTGTTTTTTGAAGTGAAAGAGACCTGTGGTTTGTTACCACAGCATACCTTACATAAAAACCAACTTTACTCCTGAAGTTTTTGAAGTTTATATAGTATTTATACTTGTAATAAACCAATGAGACTGTTCTTTTAAAAATCCTTTATAATCACACAAAACCTTTTTTTTTAAGATATATTTATTTGAAAGAGAGAGCACATATGCACAGGTGGGGAGGGGGTAGAAGGAGAGAATCTTCAAGAGGACTCCCAGTTGAGCTGGAAGACAGACCTGGAGCTCTATTCTAGGAATGATGAGATCATGACCTGAGCCAAAACCAAGAGTGGGATACTTAACTGACTGAGTCACCCAGGTGCCCCACAAAAACCCTTTTCTTTGTTTTTATCACCCAATTACAGGGGGAAATGACATTTGATTTAGAATCCTAGGTTGTGTCAAGGATAGCAGCACTTGACAAAGCCAAAATTATACTTTTTTGAAAGGGGAAATGGGAGGTTAAGAGGAGGAAGAAGAGGCCATGAAGAATGATCAACAGAAGACATTTGTAGAGTGATTACTTTTCCAAGAGTTCAAAGGGATATCTCTGTACTTTGTCCTATCCAGCTGAGTCATAGAATCATATACCTCATAGCTATACTAGTGACAATGTCATGGTATCCCATAGTGGTGTTTCAATAATGCACATGCTTTAAAGTTCAAGAGGACTAGTCACAGGGATGTTAATGCTGAAAGATGCAAAATTTCTGCAGTGAAGCCTTTGGGAATGAGATATTTAAGATGGCATAGGTATGAGATCTTGATTGCCTTCTATGAAGCTATGATGGGCTCAAGTCATAGTTACTCCTGAGTTTGGATATATTTAGTAGTACAATTAGAGTGGATTTAGTGGATTAATTCTGGCTCGTGGGCAAAGCCTTGGAAAACATCTTCTCAAATGATTTCTTAATGTCTTCATCATTAACAGTGCATTGTTAATAGTTTGCTGAATTAAAATGGTACCATATGCTTATTCCTGAGGTTAGTCAGACTGTACACTTTTGTTGTTTTTTAAACTAAATACTGGGGTTGAGTGTGGTGTGTCATTGAGTGTTATCCTGTAGATACAAGCTTAGGAGAATATATATGTGCTTGAACTAGGACAAGACTGCTGGATCCATTCTATCTCTAATCCCTTCTACTCTGTGAGGCTACCTATGGAGGAGAAACCAGTATTCATAGTCCAGAGCACCTCCCTCACATCATTCAGCCCTTATTAAGGCTGCAGAGACTGAGGTCTCTGATTTTTTCCCTTCCTAACCTTCCAATTACTTCTCTCTTTCCTCACTGCCATCTTCTGCCACTACTTCATTAGGACTCAAGCTTATTTGGAGGACAGTTATGTAAAAGCAGACAAAATTGCCTGGCAGTGTATGGGGACCAGAATGGGTCATAGAAGTTATTATTTGAGAAACAACATTTTGAAAACTAGTTATTATGTTTCTGAATGTTTTTAAATTAAATTCGATGAGTGTTATAATTGTTTTTTTTATTTTGTATTTCTTTTTGCACAGTGTCATATTTGTGTGATTTACTTAATCCTTGTGATTTATCTAATGAATAAAGTCACAGAAGATACGTTTGTTTAAGTACCTTCAACTTTGAATTGGTAGAAAGGCTCAAAGGTAATCTTTATTGGAATTTTGTCTTCCAACAATCAAAAGATAATTTATTTTGCTTTCAGTAATCTTATATATTAAGTATCTTTCTATTCTGCTAAAGAATAAACCTTCTGAAAAGAATTGGCAAAATTAAAAATTCTCCACATAATTCAGATAAAATAAGTTTTCGGTCTAAATGTTAACTTTATTTTTTTTTAATTTTTATTTATTTATGATAGTTACAGAGAGAAAGAGAGGGAGGCAGAGACACAGGCAGAGGGAGAAGCAGGCTCCATGCACCAGGAGCCTGATGTGGGATTCGATCTCGGGTCTCCGAGATCACGCCCTGGGCCAAAGGCAGGCGCCAAACCGCTGCACCACCCAGGGATCCCTAAATGTTAACTTTAAAAAGACTTTGAACTGTTCTGCTACAGTGGTAGTGAATACATGACTATGCATTTGCCAAAACCCATAGATCTCTATGCTACAAAGAGATAATTTTACTGTATGCAAAATTTAAAAAATCAACTTGAGGGCACCTGGGTGGCTCAGTCAGTTAAGCGCCTGCCTTCTGCTCAGCTCATGATCCCATGTGCCTAGGATTGAGTCCCACATTGGTCTCCCAGCTCAGTGGGGAGTGTGCTTCTCCGTCTGTCTCTGCCCCTCCCCCCTATTTGTTCTCCCTCACTCTCTCTCCCTCTCAAATAAATAAAATATTTTTGAGAGAGAGAGAGAGAGAAAGACAGAGAGAGAGTGAGCACAAGCTAGGTGAGGAGCAGGGAACCTAATGTGGGGCTCAATCCCGAAACTCCAGGATCATGACCTGAGCCGACATCTTAACGGACTGAGCTACAAAGATGCCCTTAAATAAATAAATTTTTTAAAAAATCAACTTGAATGGCAGAGGAACCCAAGATGGAATGTAGGCGATGGCAAATAAATCTAGCTGTATTACAAATGTATGAAATAACCACATTGAAGGGGATGGGGAGGAAAGGAGCTAATCTAAATAACTTTGTAAAAAAGTGTTTTGATTAGCTACTGTAAGGGCTGTAAGGTTAAAGGCAAAAAGAGTTATACATAAACATCTAAGTCTGATTGGTAAACTTGTTTATCACAGGGTATGGGTTATCATTTTAAAACTCTTTTACATGTGTGCTAGGCTTGAACAAATAAGTAAATACAGATAATGAGCCAGTTTTCTTACTGTTGGACAACTTACTGTTGAATTCTTTGATATTCCCTCCAGGAGATAGAGTTAGATTCTCTTCTCTAGAATGTGGACTGTACTTAGTATCTGCCAGCCAATGAACAGACTATGGCAGAGGAAAAACAATTACTTTACATTGGAGACACCTGGCTAATCTTAACTAAGTAACCAAGATTAATAGTACCAGTAATTAGACATATTGATATCATGTAGACCTGCTGATAGGCTGTGATGAGAAGGGTACACCACTCTGATATTCTTCCCACAAACTCCACATCTTCAGTCTAATTATGAGAAAGCATCAGATAAATTCAAATTGAGGAACATTCAAAAGTGTCAGTGTATGAAAAGCAAGGAAAGAATGAGACTGTCATAGAAGATTGTCCTAGAAGATTGAGGGGAAATAACAACTAAATGCAATGTAGTATCTTGGATTTAATCTTTGAATGGAAAAAGGACATTATTAGTTGGAGAACTAGGGAAATCATAATAATCATAGTTTAGTTAATGTATTGTACTGATATTAATTTATTATGTTTGATCATTGTACATGCTTATAACCTTATATAAAGTTATATGAGGTATTAACATTGGGGGATGCTAGGTAAAGGGTGTACAGGAACTCTATAAATACAACCTTTCTGAACATCTAAAATTATTTCCAAAAATAAAAAATAAATAAATAAAAATAAATAAAAATAAAATTATTTCAAGGGCAGCCCCGGTGGCTCAGCGGTTTAGCACCGCCTTCAGTCCAGGGCGTGATCCTGGAGACCCGGAATCGAGTCCCACGTCAGGCTCCCCAAATGAAGCCTGCTTCTCCCTCTGCCTGTGTCTCTGCCTCTCTCTCTCTGTTTCTCTCATGAATATATAAATAAAATCATTAAAAAAAAATTATTTCAAAATAAATAAGCCTTTTGAAAATAGGCTTATATGAATAATTTTTCAAAAACCATCAAATTTTAATTTTCTCAGGAAATAACTTGCATTGCTTTACTTAACATATCCTTTCTTTTTCTTTGAATTTTTATTTATGATAGTCACAGAGAGAGAGGCAGAGAGAGAGAGGCAGAGAGAGAAGCAGGCTCCATGCACCAGTAGCCTGACGTGGGATTCAATCTCAGGTCTCCAGGATCACGCCCTGCGCCAAAGGCAGGCGCTAAACCGCTGCGCCACCCAGGGATCCCTACTTAACATAGCCTTTTTTTTTTTTTTTTTTTTTTTTTTTTAATTTTATTTATTTATGATAGTCACCGAGAGAGAGAGGCGCAGAGACAGGCAGAGGGAGAAGCAGGCTCCATGCACCGGGAGCCCGATGTGGGATTCGATCCTGGGTCTCCAGGATCGCGCCCTGGGCCAAAGGCAGGCGCCAAACCGCTGCGCCACCCAGGGATCCCCCTACTTAACATATCCTAAAACAAACTCGCGACCTTCTCTGCCTCTCTTCCAAACCTGCTCCTTTCTTGTGCTCCCGTTTCAGTAAATGGCTCCACCACATTCTCTTTCAATTGCCCAAGTAGGAAATAGTTATCCTTGACGTTTCCTTCTCCCTTGCTTCACAAATTAACCACCAATCCTTAATCATAGTCCTGAAAATCTCCTTCATATTCTGTTGTTTAATAGCTGTTTTTAAAAAAGATTTTATTTATTCATTCGCGAGAGAAAGAGCATGCAACAGCAAGTGTGAGTGGGTAGAGGAGCAGAGGAGAGGGAAGGAAAGAATCCCAAAAGCGAACTCTGTGCTGAGCGCAGAGCCCTATCCGGGACTTGATTCCAGAATACTGAGACCATGACCTGAGCTGAAACCAAGAGTCAGATGCTTAACCGACTGAGCCACACAGGCTCCCCCCTCTCCTTTATATTCTAGAATTGAGTTGTCTTGTTTGTCTTCTCCTATAGATTATAATCTCCATGGGGGCAAAGACATTGTCTTATTTCCCCATGTGTTTCACATGCCTCACACACAATCCGGTACAAGCAGGCACTCAAAAGCTACTGAGAATGCACATTTTATTGTATGTTACTATTTAATGATATTTGTTTAAAATATTTTATTTATTTGACCGAAAGAGAGAGACCACAAGCCGGGGAGCATCAGGCAGAGGGAGAGAGAAAACCAGGCTTCCTGCTGAGCAGAGCCAGATGTGAGACTCCATTCCAGGACTCTGGGATCATGACCACAGCCAAAGGCAGACTGAGGCACCCAGGTACCCCTACTTAATGGTGTTTTGACACCCCAGTCTCTTCTATCCAACACAGTGAGATGCATCCATATACCTCCTTCCTTCCTTCCTTCCTTCCTTCCTTCCTTCCTTCCTTCCTTCCTTCTTCCTTCCTTCCTTCATTTATTATCTGTGGTAATCAAGTTTTAGAAATCAAGTGTGGTCTCATTAACAGAAGTTTCACTAAGTCCAATTTGATGTTCTGATTGCAGTAGTCAGTGATATTTTAGAGAACCATTTAATATCTGAGCTGGAAGGACTTGTGGAGGAGCTCCTTTAGCACAAGTCTCTCATTCTAGGAGCAAAGACTTTGAAGTTCCTAGAGGTTAGCATTTGCCAGATCCTAGCACAAGTCCATTGACAGAGGGGCATTTTTTTCTATATCCCAAAGAACCTGGAAGGAAGAGGAGAGAAAAAAAAAAAAAAAAACCCCAAGGACAATTATAGTAATAGATCCATTATCCTATACATCTTTTTGAAAGAAGTGAATAAAATAAACAATCAAAAAGAACTTATTAATTTCCATGCAGAAATTTTGTTCTGTAAACTCTTTTTAAAATTTAGTTATTTTGGGGAGGTATAAATGTTAAGTTACTGATATTTTTGTGAGTTAATTTTTTTCTTAAAGAAGGTTGGGGGCATGAGGTATTTAAGGACATGGACACCAAAAGAGGCAAGAAGGAAAGGTATATAAATGGGGACAAGATGGCAGCAGAGATTGAGGAGGATGATCTCTACAGGGATGACTTCCTTGACTATTTTATCTAAGTAGGCACTTTTCTCCATAATAACTCATCAGTACCTATAGTTATCTTGTTCATTTATTTGTTCGCTTGTTCTTGTCTGTCTTCCGTCTTCCTTCATTAGCTGCAAGGTCCATGAGAGCAAGGACTTTGTTCTGTTCCTTCCTCTATCTCCAATTCCCTAGAAGAGTGTCTGACACATTATGGAAGGGATGGCATAAGTGTATATAAAATTGACTCATTTTGGTTCGTAAAAGACATTAAGCTATTGATGACTAGAAATTAATAGGAATACTAAATATATCTGTTCTATTGCTTACTAACCTATTCATATAGCAGCCAGTCAAGCTTTACCTACAGTGTTTGGGAATCCAAAGGTTTTCCAAAACTTCTCTTGCTGGGTATTTCACTTTTACTGCTGCTACTATTATCAATGTAATAACAGAGATATATATGAGATCCAATTCTTTTTGTCAAGTTTTTAAAAGAAAATTTAATCAAAAAGATTACCTGACTTTGTTTTTGAAATGGGAGAAAGAACAATTGAGCAGCAGAGCTGAAGGTAGAATTTCATTTAGTCATGAGGCATAAAGAATCTTGCTCTTAAAAGGAAATCAATTTATTTATTTATTCATGCATGTATTCTTTCGTTCATTCAACAAAATTTATTGAGTTACCTATTAGTGATTTAACCTAAGATACTAGAAGAATAAGTAGAAGTTAGCAAAGCAAAAAAGTGAAGTTATATGATAAAATTACAAGTCATGTTATTCTCTTCCTTAAAACTTTCTGTGGCTTCCCATTGTACTTAGAATAAAACACTTATTTCCACAGCCAAAAGTCCCTGCATGACTGCACCTCTATGTCTCCTACCTCATGTTCTACCACTCTCCATTTGCCTTTTTTTTTTTAAAGATTTATTTATTTATTCATGAGAGAGAGAGAGAGAGAGAGGCAGAGACATAGGCAGAGGGAGAACAGGCTCCCTGTGGGGAGCCCTGAAGTGTCCCAGGACCCTAGGATCACGACCTGAGCTGAAGGCAGACGCTGAACCCTTGTGCCACCCACTTGCCTTTCTGTTTCTTGATTGCATATGCCAACTTATTTTCTACTTTAAAGCCTTGTTTCTTACATACTGGAAAGCATCCAATATGGCTCCTTCATTTTTTTCTTTAAACCTTTGGTAATCAAGGTTCAGATAATGAAGTATGACCTCCTCCTTAATTCTTCCCTCTGTACAGAATGTTCTGCTTTCCTATTCCCCTAAGTCAAATGTCACTCTCCAGAGATGGCTTTCCTGACAGCTTTATCTAAGTAGACACTTTTCTCCATAATAACTTATCACTACCTGCAGTTATCTTATTCATTATTTGTTCACTTGCTCTTGTCTGTCTTCCTTCATTAGCATGCAAGGTCCATGAAAGCAAGGACTTTGTCCTGTTCACTCCTATATCTCCAATCCCTAGAAGAATGTCTGACACATTATGGGCATTCAGTAAATAATATCTACCTTGAAGGATGAGATTTGTACATGAAATATTAAGCTCACTAGTACAAAGTTGGTGCTCAAGAAACATTAAATTCCTTTCCTATCCATAGATGAGACTAATCAATTCAATCCTTTGATCAGCAAATATTTTACATGTATCATCTTTTGTCGAGGATGTTGTATACTATTATATAAAAACACGTAGTAAAGGAATAATGACCATGTGTGTGGGATATTCTCTTTTTGCTCCTCCCAATACACTCTTCACTCTTGGCCACTGTGCTCTGTGTCCCTGGAACACAGACCTTTAAGACTGCTTCAAAGGGTTCTCTTATTCTCTGGCATTTGGCTGGGTTTGATCGATGGAAGTTACCATTGGGAGTTCAGGAGGTAGAAGAATGAGGTTTTCCTGACCGATTTCCTTTACTGAAGGCTTCAAGTTCCTGTTGGGCAGGTCGCTCTTATTGTTCTCTCCAGGTGGTGGTCATTGTTCCTTCATGCCCGGGGATGTTACATCCCTTGTTGGTTTCTTTGAACCCTGGCCACACTGTTGTAAATGGTCCTTCCTGAAACTTTCCTCAGTCATAGAGTAGTGCCATCCCTCAAGATGGAACACTCATCTGTTTCCGGTTAGAACACTAATATAGGCAGAATATGAAAAAGTGGACAGAATTAAAACATGGCTTTCAGCAACACAAAAGCAACAAAGGTAAAAGGAGCCATGGAGTGACAAGCAGAAATCGTGGCCCTGTTTTGTGTGTCTGGATCACTGAGTCTTCTAGAAGAAGATGAAGAGTTTGGGGTTCAAGGGATCATCACTTATGAAAGGAAGTGGGGGAAAGCAGGATTAGGCAAAGGGTAAAGTCTAACAACAGTGCAGGCTCTACAAAGCTTGGGGAGCTCTGGAGTGAGGAATGCCTGTCAATGCCCCACATTAGGCTGAAATGATCCCATCTTTGTACTCCTGTCATTTATCCACTTGATTTACTAGATCACGCAGCAAGGGGTATCTGCCAGAGGCTGCCTGCTACGTGTACTCCCTGCAGCTGAACAGAGGGTCCTTACCTTGTACTTCCTGCAGCTGAACAGAGGGTCCTTACCTTGTACTCCCTGCAGCTGAACAGAAGGTCCTTACCTTGAAGAGGGAATATGGGGGGCCATCTCTGTCTCCACAACAATCTGAATCTTAATCTTTCTTGGGCCTTATCTCTCATTGTCTACCATGGGAACTGTTTTCAAGGCTTTGTTCTAGTACCCTTTCCTAGTAAAAACCACTCCAGTTTAATTAGTTCAGCGTATCCCATGTACTTCTAATCAAATGTCTCTATCTTATAAATTTCCAGAGTAACAGGCAGCTGTTGAAAGAGATATATTCCCACTTTAGGAAATCTGATGCACCAAGAGACAAGATCAATGCTGTCTAGTACTAGAAATAACACCATTAAGCAGTAGAAGTGTAGCATTCATGATTATGTCTTCATATTGTCACGGAAAGGATTGCTCTATGATATTATCTCTAAGATACTGGACATGTGTGGCTTTGACAATTCATTTTTTAAAAAGATTTTACTTATTTATTTGAGAGAGAGTGAGCAAGAGCACAAGTTGGGTGAGGGGCAGAGGGAAAGACTCCCTGCTGAGCATGGAGCCTGATGCTGGGCTCAATCCCGGGACTCCAGGATCATGACCTGAGCTGAAGGCAGGCACTTAACCGACTGAGCCACCCAGGTTCCCTTGATGATTCATTCTTTAGCTTTACGCAATTAGTATTCTTATTTCCTGAATGGTTTCTGAAGAATGCCATAGTTCTTCTAAATCTGTATTCCTGACTGAATGTTACCATGAAATCTTCCTCAGCAGCAGCATATTTTAATATTGACACAACACTTGACCTGCAAGATGCATCAGCAATTAGATAATATCTAGCTAGCTTAATAGGACTTTCTTTATAGTGAAAATTGATGCTTTGGTTTCCTTAAACCAAGTGCTCTTATCCCTTTCATGTGCCACCTCTTCACCTGGGTCTATTAAAGACAGTTAATATTATGCTACCACTTAAAGTATATTTAAGTGACGATCTGAAAATAAAGTGAAATAATCTGAGTGCATTAAGTAACAAGAATTTGGGAACATTTCTAGGAGAAAATCTCCAGGCTGGTATCCTAGGCAAAAATTTTCCTACTGTTTTTGACTCAAATTTCCTTAAGGCCAGTCCATAGACAAATTTAAATTTAGCTGTGTTCTTAACTTAAAATAAAATTGGGGCACCTGTCTGGCTTAGTTGATAGAGCATTCAAGTCTTGATCTTGTTGTGAGTTCAAGCCCCACATTGGGTATAGAGATTGCTTAAAAAAAATCTTAAAAAGGGGCATCCTGGGTGGCTCAGCGATTTAGTGCCACCTTCGGCCCTGGGCCTGATCCTGGAGACCTGGGATCAAGTCCCGCATCCAGCTCCCTGCATGGAGCCTGCTTCTCCCTCTGCCTGTGTCTCTGCCTTTCTCTCTCTCTCTCTATGTCTATCACGAATAAATAGATAAAATCTTTAAAAAAAATTAAAATAATTAGTTCAGAATTTAACTCTAATGTCTTTAATATCGAATACAAAAAGGAAAAAGAATATTATTATTCCTGATTTGATATTATAAATTATGCAAATAAAAAATAAATTATGCAAATAATTGTGTTCCAAATTTTGAAGATGAGGAATTAAATGTCTTTGACAACATAGTTTATAGACTTGTAAAAGTATTCAAGAAACTAACCTCAAGTGGTCATGTGTACAACTATACAGTGTTCTGATTGCAAGCCAAACGATCTTCAAATTCATGCTGTCAGATTATTTCTAAAGATGTAAAAATCTTTGATCTGAGAGAGGGAACTTCTTACTGACTATTGTTTTTGGAAAATAAACAAACAAACAAAAACCCAGTGTGTTTTGTTTTGGATCCTGAAAGCAAAAGTCCTTCATTTAGCTTGCTGGGGTGCTAGATATTTGTTTAGTTTATATCAGGCACTAGAGGGGAGTGTGGTGTCATACAACTGCTGTATTATGCAAACCAGGCACACTGGCATGGCCAAATACAGAGAAAAGATACAGCAAAGGAGTTAGAAAAATACTTTCTCAAGGTTGAAATAGGACAACTGTGGTTTCCCCAGATCTACTGAGATCTAGTGTCCCAATATAGGGCTTTGTTCCCTTTTAAGCAGCAATAACCTTTAAATAAAGTGACTTTGATAGCTTTATTGTTATTTTACAACAAGGTAGGCCCCAATTTTATTTTCTTGCTAATTTCTTTTTAATATGTCCCTGATTTTTTTTTAATATTTGCTTCTTTTTTTTTAATTTATTTATGATAGTCACACAGAGAGAGAGAGAGAGAGAGAGAGAGAGGCAGAGACACAAGCAGAGGGAGAAGCAGGCTCCATGCACCGGGAGCCCGACGTGGGATTCGATCCCGGGTCTCCAGGATCGCGCCCTGGGCCAAAGGCAGGCGCCAAACCACTGCGCCACCCAGGGATCCCTGTCCCTGATTTTTTAAAAAAGGGAAATAATATCAAAAAGTATAAAGAAGAAAGGGAACACACTTGGAAGAATACTATACACTCTCACAGTATGGGGAAGGATTCTTTCGATCTCTGTCTCTACTGACAAGAAAATGCATACACTTTTAAATACATGGAATAATGCTATACTTGCTATTTCTGGAATAGTTTTGTTGCAGATGGAGATAGACATCATTCTGTGGCAGATGACTTGATTCTCGGTGGTAAAGCATAGTGGTTATGAGTATGGGGAGTCACAGTGCCTAGGTTTAAATTTCTTCTCTACTCACTATGTGACTTTGGACATTTAATCCATTTAATCCATCTCTATGTACCTCAGTGTCCTCATATGCAAAATGGATGATAATATCACCTACTTTAGACAGCTGATGTGAGATCACATACTTAAATGTTTAAAACAACACCCAGAACATAAGAAATGCTTACCACATTTTTAACCAAGTACAGGTTTAAATTTCATAGTATCACTGAAGATTTTTAAAATATGAAAGTGGTATTAAAAGAAAACTTTCAAAAAAAAATAAAAGAAAACTTTCATCATATTTCAAAGCCATGCTTTTAATATGTTATTACTCCTACACATAACTATATACTTTCTCCATTGATATTGGTATTTGCATGCAGCAAATACTCAGTTTGTATTGATTGACTGATCTATCTAAAGACTTTAACATAAAGAGATGAACTACTTTTTTTGTGGAGGCCTAAGAACTGTCCTGTTGAATGCAAGTTTCCTTTAAGTGAGATGGTTTTCCATGGGTCACCTTTATAAGCCATGAGTCCAACTAAAAACCTCTGTTAATTATTAAACCCTTATGTATTATCTGGATACCTGACACTGCAGATTCTGAACAGAAAGCATTTGCCCCTCAAGTTAAGCCTAAACACCAATCGAAAAACGTAATTATCAAGGGATTTAAAAAAAACCAAAACTTTTTCTCTTGAATTTAGTAGAGAGCGCGGGGTAACTCTTGTTTTGGCTGGCGTATCTATGGCCTCAACAATTGGTTTAAACCTTGTTTGGGATTCCTGCTTGTTTTAGCATGGCGGAGCTTGGAGTTCACAGAACCCTCCTTTTGGTAATTTTTCTGACAAAATGTCTGGAGGGCACAAAACTGCTGGCAGACTTAAAAAAATGTGGTGACTTGGAATGTGAAAGTAAGTTTGCTTTTCTTTTTTTCCTTCTTTTCCTCTTAAGCTAAGGTTCTG
Source organism: Canis lupus dingo (assembly GCF_003254725.2). NCBI lineage: Eukaryota > Metazoa > Chordata > Mammalia > Carnivora > Canidae > Canis > Canis lupus. The sequence continues at coordinate 17,423,760 of NC_064250.1, forward strand.
AAATGACATGTTATTGTGGACCTGTGTGATAGAGATGAGCACTAATATCATTTAGAAATATTTGCAATTATAAAATATACTTCACTATAAAAAGAAAATGCTAGAAGGAAAGCATTTTATAATAGTTTTTTTTTATAATAGTTTTTAATGTAAGTGTATCAAGGGGCAAAGATCGGCCTGATACATAAATATATCAGAAATTATAAAGATATTAATTCAGGCTTTAAAAGCAAATCCGTGCTCTTACAATTTTTTAAGATAGCTAGAATTGATTTGTATTGATTTGTATTAAAAAGGTTTTAAGCCATTTGATAATTCTTCATTTATGAAGTGCTTATATTTTTTAGTTTCTATTTTGCAATGAGAGCTTTCTGATTCTTATGAGTTTTCTAAAAATGTTTTTACCTTGTATCACCATGATTTATTGTATACACTTTATCAAATATTAATCATTTCTGCGTTCATTTATTATGTAAAAATACTGAAATCAGTGTTAGAAGTAAATAATTTTATTTATATCCTTGAATATTAAATTTCTCTTTTACAAAGAAAACTTAATTTTCATTTTATTGTGTAAGAAGTTATTTTTCTGGGCCAGCCCAGGTGGCTCAGTGGTTTAGTGCTGCCTTCAGCCCAGGGCCTGATCCTGGAGACCTGGGATTGAGTCCCACGTCGGGCTCCCTGCTTCTCCCTCTGACTCTGTCTGCCTGCTTCTCCCTCTGTCTGTGTTTGCCTCTCTCTCTCTCTCTCTCTCTCTGTGTCTCTCATGAATAAATAAATAAAATCTTAAAAAAAAAGAAGTTATTTTCTGTTATTAGCATTATGGCGCAAGATGAATAGTATCATAATTGTTTTAAATATGTTCTAGCTCTTCGGTATGTGAGAATTGTTTCTGATTTGCAACATGTAAATTAAAATGCAAAATATTATTAGTAGAAATGTAAATAATTTATAAGTAGATTTTTTATAGTAAACATTTTTCTTAATCATTTGGATATATAACTTGATATATAAAGAAGATTTACTAGATGATGTTTTGTAATAGTAATAATCTTTCTCCCCCTTTTTTACAACTTCATTTTAGTTTCCTTAGGGCCGGACATGAAACATGGAAAGAGAACCTTCAAATTTATAGTAATTTATAATGCTATGTTAACTGTAATTGTATGGCTTAAACAAAAGCATAACATATGTCAATATAATTATAATAGGTAATATGGTATGTATATTGCTTTATGTATTGAAGGGCTAAGCCTAGTATATGTGGTTATGATCATAATTATTGAGGGCTTATTATGTGCTGGGTCTGGAAGGGTAGGATTATGTATCTAAGAGGAATAAAATGAAATGTCAGATAAGTTTCTTGACCTCCAGGAATTTTCATTCTAGTGAGTGGTGACAAGACATGTCAGCATGAAAGATAAATAGTGATACAATATAAGGATAATAGGTAATATTGAAGTTCAGAGAAGGGGCAGAATAGATTGGACCAACTTGAGATGTCTCATAGAAGAAGTAGGATTTGAGTTGACTACGGAGAGAGATTGAAGGGCTTCTAGACTTAGAAAAGAACAGAAAGAAAAAGCACAGAATATGGAAGGCAGATATTGCAGTGAAAATAATTTCAGTACAAATCTGACTCTACCATTTATCAGGTGTGTGACCTACTTTCTGACTTGGTTATAGGCTCATTTGTCAGACTGATAAAAGATTATTGACCTTAAATCTGTTTTGGGGATTTAATAAAATAAAGGTATGAAACAGCTATCATAATGCCTGGAATATACAGTAGTCCCCTTTATCCATGGGTCACTTTCCATGGTTCTAGTTAGCTGCCGTCAACCATGGTCTGGAAGCAGATGATTCTTCTGATGTACAGTAGTAGCACAACTATATGTCACAGTGCTTACTTCATGTTTCTCACTTCATCTCATTAGGTAGGCATTTTATCATCTCACATCACTGCAAGAAGAGTAAATACATTATAAAATACTTTGAGAAAAGGAGATTGGTCGCATAACTTTTATAACAGTATATTGTTATAATTATCCAATTTTACTATTAGTTATTGTTGTTAATCTCTTACTGTGCCAAATTTATAAATTAAATTTTATTACATGTGTGTATATGTAGAAAAAAACATAGCATATATAAGGCTCAGTACTATCTGTGGTTTCAGACACCCACTTGGAACTAGGAGCCTTGGAACACATCCCCCACAGATAAGGGGGTTACTCTGGTAGGTGCCAGGAAGAAAATGAATTATCTTTACCTTTTCTTTTCTGAGAAGAATGATAATGACATATTCCAGGAACAACGGATAGATGAACTTGACAGTAAAGAAGTAAGAGGAAGTCATTTTAAATAAAGAAGAGGATCAGGTTATGTATAGCCTTGGATACCAAGCTAAAGAACTTAGAGTTGATTCTAGGTGCAGTGGGAAGTCTATGTAGGTTTTTGAGGTGTTATATGATATGAAGAAATTAGCATTTGGAAATACATAGGATAGTCTGGAGGAGGGCAAGATGCGAGGGGGAGAAATAACATTTTAATTTAAATTGTGTGTTTTCCTCATATGTTAACATAGCTTTAATAAGCAGAGTCTTAGCCATGAGAGATTACAGAGGACCTGACTGCCGATACCTGAATTTCACTAAAGGAGAAGAGATATCCGTTTATGTTAAACTTGCAGGAGACAGGGAAGATCTATGGGCAGGAAGTGTAAGTATCTAGTCTTAAAAATTAAATGTAGAATAAATGACTAGCTTGTACAGAATACCTGTTTTTCATCTCTAAAGGAACTTTAATAATTTTAAAGCACTTTACATATGTAGTATATATGTGATATATATTAAAAACCATTAACATATTTTTAAAATACTTATTTATTTGAGAGAGAGAAAGAGAGTGAGAGAGTGCATGCATCAGTTGGGGGAGGGACAGAGGGAAAGAACATCAAGCAGACTCCCCACTGAGTGCAGAGTGCCACGTGTGGGCTTAATCTCATGACGCTGAGATCATGTTCTGAGCCGAAATCAGGAGTCAGATGCTTAACTGACTGAGCCACCTAGGCACTCTATCCTTAACACATTTAAACAAACAAAAAATGGTCATATTCAGTCTTAGTTCCAGAATTTCTTTAAATGTAGTATTTGGGGAAGGCATCCTGGTTGAGACAGAGAACTAGGATTGTCTTGAATTTACTTTTACATAGCATGCATAGTTTTTGAAGTTAAGTTTTATATTTACTTGGAGAATAAAATTACTTTAGAGGAGCTGGTGGAGATTATGGGAGGTCTAGGCAACATCAGTGATACCATGGTGCTGCCAATGGCTAAGTTTAAGAGAGACTTAGAAGTTTCAGTTAATTTAAAGAAAAACATGTCTTTCTGAGCAAATAAAGGACAGCTTTTTTTAAAGATTATATTTATTTGAGAGAGAGCACACACAAGCAGGGGGCGGAGTGCAGAAACAGACTCTCTGTGGAGCAGGAAGCCCAATGTGGGGCTCAATCCCAAGACCCTGAGATCATGACTTGAGCTGAAAGCAGACAGACACTTAACTGAGTAAGCCACCCAGGCACCCCAAGGATGGAGTTCTTATTGAAGAGATCTCGGAGAGATGCGTAGCCTAGAGAAGCAAGGTATATGAATTTTTCATGAAAAACAACAATAACAACAACAACTGGGAGAATCTTTTATTTGACCCCCAAATCCTATTATACTGAAATTCCTAGAAGCCTGAATAATCTCTCTAGGAAAATTAATGATAAATGTTTTTAGTTGGCAACACACTTGTATCTTTGATTCTATCATTATGCTTTATAATGAAAAGATGCTATAAGCAATTTTACTCCCAAACTGAACGAGTATGACCAATCTGATGCATACATCATTTCCATATTGAACGCACAAAAGATTTTTCTGTTGGGTAACCTCCATGATCCCTATTTGAAGGAGCAGATTCTGTTTGGACATATCCTGCTCTTTAGCATCAGGGTCTGTACAACTGAACCCCTGACTGTCAATGGCCAGAAATATTTGGCTTCTGTAGTTCCCAAGATTCTTTACTGCTTATGGTCTCTTAAATATGCTGGTGTATATCTTTGAACACATTAGAGGCAAACAATGCAGCTTTAAGAAAAATGACATGGTAGGAAAAGAAAGCATTCTTTTTTGTTTACCAAGTGTGAAAATGATAGTTCCATACAGAAGCAGCATATAATGTGTGGAACCAGCGTGACGTTTCAAGCATATTTAGTTTTGTACACTAGGTGTTTAGTCCAGGCAAGCAGCTGTTTAAGAAACCACACTGTAGAATTTACCCACAGACTATGAATTTCCAAATAGCTGCAGCAACTATAGAGCTAGAAGAATCATAGTTAAGGTGTAATGGCCCTGGATCAAAGGACTTTGCCAGGGATAGAAAATGGACTGAAATTTTCACTCTCAGGGACACCCTATTTGTACTTAAACTGGATTGAGAAGATCCCTATTACTGAGGTAGCCCCAGAAAAGTTGAATGGAGACAGATTCTCCCAGGAGGACTTACAGATCTTTGCTGTTTTGATGAAGCCATCTTGGCTCTTCAGAGTTTAAACCTCTTACTTGATTTTGATATCCTGAAAATGCTGAATATGTCACAGCTCTGTCTAGCTTGGCTACAGTCACCATTCCTTTGCCTTTTGCTATCCTAGGTTTACAGTGTAAATCTGTGGTCCACCTGGATAAGGAAGGTCCCTGGCAAACATAGAAAGGAAGAAAATCAGTATTGATATGGCTTTCCCTCAGAAGTTTGAAAAAGTGGCATTTTACAACTTGGCTCTTTGTTCCCTCAAAATAATGCTATTCTTTGGAATAAGGGGTACCTGGCCAGCTCAGTCTGTAGAGCGTAAGACTCTGGGTCTTTGGGGTTGTAAGTTTGAGCCCCATGTTGGGTGTAGAGATTTTTAAAAATAAAATCTTTTCTTTTTTTCAAAAAAAGAATGTGATTTCACTCACTTTCCTTTAGATGGCAAGTGAAAGCTAATTATATTTGTGATTTGTGATAGATGAAAGCCAAGGATATAGGGCAAAATTAGTGTTATTATGGCTTTGATCACTCTTCCTTGCTAATCTTTATTCTTCATATTGGTAGAAAGGAAAGGACTTTGGATACTTTCCCAGAGATGCAGTCCAGATTGAAGAGGTATTCATATCTGAGGAAGTTCAGATATCAACTAAAGTGAGTATTAATAACATTTCAGTTGTTAATTAAACTTAAATTTTCTTGGCTAAAATAGTTTTCTGTAGTATTATAAATGTCCATTGGTTAAGTATCTTGTATAGTGAAGACATAAATAATTGGTCTGAAAAAAAAATTGGTCTGAGAACTCACTCTAGGAGTAGTTTGAGTATGTGAATAAAATTAGGTAAGACAAGGTTGATGACAGGCATATTGCTTTCTGAAAAATTTACAAAGTAGTAGAGTGTAGTGGTTATGAGCATCATGGATTCTGGACTGAGCTCAAAGTCTGACTGTGACCTTGTGTGCCTTAATTTTCTAATCTGTAAAATGAGGATGATGATTATAATACAGTGCTACTTCATAAATTTATTGGGAAAAGATGAACATATGTAAAGTATATAGAATAGCACTTAGTAGGTGCTATAGAAGTATTAGATATTATTACTAAGGTTATTATCCTACTGGGACAAAATTTATTTCCCATCACTCTTTTCAGGTCTCATATCTGTACAACTTCTTTTTCTGTTGAATTTTAAGTAAGCTTGATAATATTGGGTTTGATAATGTTGGGCTTGATAATGAGAAAAGGAATCAGAAGATGACTTTTCAATATGTAAGTTTGATTAGCCCATTTAATTCAAATTCCAGGTCAAGGCAACTTACCTTAAAAAAAGGTCAATAAAAAGTGAATCAGCCTAGTCAAACAAACTATTATCTGGCTCTTTTCCAGCATAAATTCTGAGATTAACAGTTAATTTAATGTATAATTATTGATCCTGTAAGTTTATCTCCAAAATATAACTGGAATATATTGTCTTCACTCTCCCCATAGCCCAACCTCATAATCTTTTGATTAGAATACTGCAATACTGGTCTCCTGGCCCCTAGTTTTGTCCTCTTCCAATTTATTCTCCAAACAGCAATGGATCTCATAGGAACAAAACTAAAACAAACAAACAATTCAGTTGTCATTCCTTTGGCTTAAAGCCTGTTAATGGATTTCCAATGAACCTAGAATCAAGCCCTGATTCCTTACCCTGGCTCTACACGATCTGCGCTCCTGTCCCCAACCTCCATCTCAATGACCCTCTCTTATACTGCTCTCCCCTCACTCACTATGCTCCTGGCCAACACTCGCCTACTGACTGTTCTTAGAACATGCAAAACATTTTCCCAGCCCAGAAACCCAAACAGGCTTTGCCCTGTGGTTCAAATGCTTTCTCCACGTTCTTCACTTAGCTAGTCCCTTCTTATCCTTTACATCGCTCTTATCTTTTACATCGCCCATAAACATTGGTGCCACACAGAGGCCTTCCATGATGATTCTTGTGGAATTACTGCATCTTTTGATTAAGATGCAGTAATTAACAGATTAACAGATTCCTGTTTATTTCCTCCATTGCACTTATCACAATTCATCATTACCTTTTTCTTTTTGTTTACTATAGAATTTCAGCACCTAGCACAGTGCACAGCACATAGTAAGCACATACTTACCATGTAAAATGTAAGCCCTACATTTTTAGGTCAAGTTCCCTGGGAAACAGACTCTGAGGTGGACCTTTGCACCCAAGAGGTTTACTGGGGAGTACTCATAGGAATAACACCTGTGAGGGAGCAAAAGAAGAAGCAAAATTGGGCAGAGAAGTTGAACTGTGATGCAGTTGCAACAAAAGTCTCAGTTGATTCCATAAGGAACTCTGAATCTGGGATGGCCTTTCAGAGTTGCCTTGAATAGAGGCAAGGCATTAGTGGCTTACCTGGGGTAGTGTAACTTGGGGTAGGTTAGGCTAGTGGTAACAGAGAGTTACTATTAGTTACTAATAGTAACAGAGTTACTATTCTAAGCACATCATTCATTTAATCTTCACAACACAACACCCCTATAAGGTGGGTACTGTCATTATCCTTATTTTACAGATGAGACTGAGGCATAGAAAGGACATATAATTCAACCAAGTTCATAGAGCTAGTAAGTGGCAGGGTCAGGACTTAAACTTAGACAATTGGCTCCAGAGTCTGTTCTCAATTACCTACTATACTGCAGACCCCAAAACATTGTAAAATTTCAATTTTGAAGTTTACTTTTTAAAAATTCTGAACTTTATTCTCATTTCATAATGATCATATCCAAAAAACAGCACAGATCACTGTTTCATACCTTCAGATTAAAAAATAACAACCTTGGGGCACCTGCCGGGCTCAGTTTGTAGAACATGCAACTCTTGATCTCCAGGACATAAGTTCAAGCCCCACATTGGGTATGAAGCCTACTTAAAATGAAATTTAAAAAAAATATTAACTTCACCATTTTTCTTCTTGAAGATCTGGTTGTTCTGAGATGAACAAGAGGATTCCCCACCACAGTTGACTCTATACAATAAAAGAAGTTTAAATGTTGTAGTGCAAATTTTAATAAGGCCTTCATGATTTAGAGTCTCTGGGCTGTCTGAGCTGTCTCCATGTGCTGTGAAATGCCCCTCTCTCAATTCACCAAACAGCTGCATGTGTCTGTTCAATGCACTCTTAAAAAAAGCAAGATTTTGTGGACATGTATGCCTTTTCATCAAGAGTTTATTTTCAGGATATACTCAAAGCTTGAATTTTCACTTAGATTAATATCATTGACCCTGAGTTAGTTGTGATATAAATATTGGAGATTAGGAGATCTGGTTTTAGTTTTTGTTGTGCTGTTAAGCTAGTTGTATGGTCTTGGGAAAATCAGTCATCTGTTTTAAATGATTTAGGGAGAAACAAGGAATTTTAGTATATTTAGTATATTTAGAATCAATTTTTTTCTTATAGGAATCTGATTTTCTTTGTCTTCTTGGAGTAAGTTATTCATTTGAAAATGAAGACAGTGAATTAAGCAATGATGATGGCAAAAATATACATCCATATGAAGAAGATAAGGACCAAAAATCTAGTGTATATGACAGTGATTTTCAGACAGAATCTGGATTTTATTCACCTTCTGAAAGTACTTGGTTTGAAGATCAATTTCCAGCATCAGAGGCTCCTGAAGATATCAGAAGTACTACTGAATCAAAAGAGTGGGAAGGAGTAGAAGCTGGAAGTATGGAAGAGGATTCTGTTCCAGAAGTGGATCATATCCTGCCATCCTCAACTGTGTCTGAAGTGAAAGGATGGTTTGGATTCGGAAGGGAACAAGCTGAAGGAAAGACTTTTGAATCAGTTATTGAACCTCTAGAAGAAAGTTCATTTCAAAGTAGAAAAATGGCAGGAGAAGATGGGAATGACCTGGAGGAATTAAATAATGATAAACACCAAACAGAACAAAAGCAAGAACCTGAACTGGAATTCTATTCATTGCCAAAGAAACAATCTGAAGTAGATTCTGAATCAGAGAACATTATCAGTCCTCAAGCCACTGGCTGGTTTGGGGGTAGTTTTAAAAGTTATTTAGGTTTTGGAGATGAGAATAGAGGGCTTGAATTATTGCCTAAAGAAAGCAATCCACCACTACAAGATGTTCTTGATTCTATATCATCTGAGGAAGAACCCACAGTTCCATGCACAGAAATATCAACAGAAAAAGAAGACATAATTGCCAATGATACCTCAATTCTCAGGCCAAGTTGGTTTGATTTTGGTTTTGGTATGCTAGGCTTTGTATACACCAATGAACATAAAATTGTATCAGATGATGGAAAAAGTGAAGAAGGAGGTGGAGGAGATAAACACGAACATCCTCCAACAAGTAAATTTGACCCTGATACGGAACAAGAAATAAAAACAATAAAAAGTATGGAAACTGAAGATCAAGTAGACACAGAAAGAGTCTTAGAGAACACGGATGATTTTGATACCTTACCATATTTTAAAAAGTTCCTATATAATTTTGACAACCCCTGGAACTTCCAGGACATTTCAAAGGAGACAGAATTGCCATTTTCTAAACAGATACAGGATGAAGAAAATGTAATTGAAAATGATGAAACAGAAGAATTTTCAGCTGAAAATTATCACACAGGTAATATGAAACTTATAATGTTGAAAGGCAGATACAGTCAGGTTGGTATAAAATATTTATAATATAATTTGTTTTTAAAATATAATTAATTCTTATAAGTACAAATTGGATGAAAAAGTCCAGAAATCCATGTTTCTCAAAATATTCAATAATCAACAACATTATCAATTATCCTTTTAATATTTTCTGGTTTACTGTGGGACTTAGATCTTAATATAATGAAATACCAAGGGAGAAAGAATGATTGGAGATACATATATGTTCCAAGAAGATCTTAAGGTATTTTACAATAAATTCTTATTTTTTTCCAAAATAGTATAGTAAATAGGTTTAAAAATATAAATAGTACTAAGGCTTTTTTTTTTTCCTTTTTAAACAAAAGTAGTTTCTGTTCCCTCTGTCCATTTCTACTCTCACCTCTGTCCTAGGGACAGTAATTTCTTTCTTTTTTTTTTTAAGTAAATTTCTTTAGTATTTATGTCTATTTTCTAAATAAAACCTTTATATTGTCCTGCTTTGATTAATCTATATTAGATGATGTCCATTGACTTTCTTTTTTGGTAAATGAGGATTTCTTTCTGCTCATTTACATTAACTTTTTAGCTCATTAACACCTTCCCAATATAACTATATTTGAATAGTTTTCTCTCAATACTGGGAGCTTAACAGTAGGCAATGAAGAGGGCAGAGTATCAGAAGATATTACTAGATCTAGATGTCTAGGTGTCTAGCAATTCCTACGATTAAAAACAAGTGGATTTTATTTTATTTTTAAAAATATTTTATTTATTTATTCATGAAAGACAGAGAGAGAGAGAGAGGCAGAGACATAGGCAGAGAGAAGCAGGCTCCATGCAGGGAGCCTGACGTGGGACTCGATCCCAGGTCTGCAGGATCACACCCGGAGCCAAAGGCAGGCGCCCAACTGCTGAGCCACCCGGGGAATCCCCATGTGGATTTTATTTTAAGTAAAGAATTATATAACATGATTTTCCCACATCTCTATTCTGATGTCTCTCTGATGGACAGATTAGAAACTCTGCAAATACTGGCCAATAATACAGGAACAATTGAACCCTAGAATGACAGAGAGCCTTTTATTAGAAGAGATCAACAATGTTGCAAACTCAGATGCAACCACATTTATTTCCATCAAAAAAGGCTGATTTGCTTGAATTTCCAGAAGAACTATATACCATTTCTTAAGTCTCCAAAATGTGAGCTCTTTACTTAATTAATATCCTTAACCAGAATGTAGACTTAGATTCTCACCCTTTTCTAAAGGAGGAAGGTGTAGGTGTGATGCTTTTGAATGACTAAAAATATTAAAGTCCTAGATTATCAAAGGCTAAAGAGGAAATTATTTTGTCCTACATGTGTTAGATCTTAAAGGGATATTTGCAAAAAAGCAGATAAAAGGAGTAAATAACTGAGACTAAAATAAAGCAGAACAATAACAGATCCAGAAATAGAGAAGACTCAAAATATAGATATATGAAAATATTTTAGAGCATATGTATAGAAACTCAAGGGCATCCTGAATATCACTTGATATTTATTATTAGTAGAATTTATTTAGTAGAATTTATTATTTCATAGAGTGATGCTAAGAGAATTTCTAAATATGAAAACTTGGAGAGGGGCCCCCTAAGTGGCTCAGTTAGTTGGGTGTCTGCCTTCAGTTCAGGTCATGATTTCAGGGTCCTGGGATAGAGTCCCACATCACATCCATCTCCCTGCTCAGTGGGGAGCCTGCTTCTCCTTCTCCCTCTGACAACCCCCTGTGTGTGTTCTCTGACTCTCTCTCTCTCTGTCAAATAAATAAATAAAATCTTTAAAAAAAAGAAAACTTGGAGAACAATCAAATGAGAATAAGGCATTTATGGAATTATAACTAGTTTTGAGGGACTTTCATGAAAACATTTGGAAATTCCTATAAGTTTCTAAAAAAAGATAATGCCATTCTATATACACAAAGTAGATTATTCCAAAATATTATGATATTAATTAAATGGAAAATAACCTGGGGTCATGTAAAATTTGTTTTTAAAAAGGAATACTAAGGAATTCATATAAAGCCACAGGCCCTATTTTTTGGTTATTGGAGAAATAGGTACAACAGCCAAAATTTTCAGATAATTTCAACAACTCTTTTAGGAAATACCAAATGAAAATTTGCCTTAATCAGAAAGAATGCATAAAAAAAGAATTACTGATCTTAAATCAATACTTATGAAAGGCTGAGACCTGAAATAACCAGATTTAAAGAAACAATAATATACTGACATAGGTCTTTACAAAACAGATAAATTAGGGAACAATTATTTATATTATAAATAATTTTTTTAAAATTTTTATTTATTTATGATAGTCACAGAGAGAGAGAGAGAGGCAGAGACACAGGCAGAGGGAGAAGCAGGCTCCATGCACTGGGAGCCCGATGTGGGATTCGATTCCGTGTCTCCAGGATGGAGCCCTGGGCCAAAGGCAAGCGCCAAACCGCTGCACCACCCAAGGATCCCTATTTATATTATAATATTAGTAACTATTTTACAAAATACTCCAATTGAACTTATTTAAATAATGAGTTTCCCAAGTACAGTTAAATATGAAAAGTTCTTCATTATTTTATTTGACTTAAAATTCTGTTTATTATAAACAATTATAAGAAAGGCATATCTGTATCTCACGTAAATCTTAAAGCTCAGGTTTAAGTCATGTGAAAATAATACCCTGAAATTAATTTAATTAGTTACTTAATTATAGAAATGCTATAGGAAGTATCTATTTTTCTTAACAAATGTATTTATTTTATTATTTATTTATTTAAAAAGAGTTTATTTATTTATTCATGAGAGACAGAGAGAGAGAGGTAGCGACATAGGCAGAGGGAGAAGCAGGCTCCATGCAGGAAGCCTGATGTGGGACTCAGTCCTGGGACTCTGGGATCATGCTTTTAGCCAAAGGCAGATAGATGCTCAACTGCTGAGCAACCCAGCATCCCCAGATGTATTTATTTTAAATGCAGTTAAAACACTATTTTATTTTATGTTTTGAAAGATTTTATTTATTTATTTGATACTGAGAGAGAGACAGAGCATGAGATGGGGGGATAGGACAAAGGGAGAGAAGGAGAAGCAGCACCCCTGCTGAGTGTGAAGCCTGACATGGGCTCTTTCCCAGGACCCTGGGATCATGACCTGAGCTGAACAGATGGTTAACTGACTGATCCACCCAGGAACCCCCAGTTAAAACAATATTTTAAAAAGAGTTCAGCTACATAAATGTTTAAGTGTAATTAATAATATAATTAAATTTTTTCCCTAATGCCATTAAACAATGTTGTAGATCACTATTTGAGTCCTGTGTTTACAATAGTCTCATTGTATTTAGACTCCTGAGTTGATTGCTCCTTTTTTTTTTTAAGATTTTGTTTTTGAGATTTTATTTATTTATTTTAGAGAGAGAGAGAAAGAGAGCACGCATGAGTAGAGCGGGGACCAGAGAATGAGAGAGAAGGAGATAATCTCCAGCAGACTGCACTGGGCACAGGGTCCACCTCCAGACTTGATCCCACAACTCTGAGATGAAGACCTGAGCTGAAACCAAGAATCAGATCCTTAGCCAACTGAGCCACCCAGGGACCCCTCATTTGCTCATTTTTAACTTTTATGTCCACAGGTGGCATTATTAAATTGCTGATATGTGTTTGCTTACTTGAGACTTTTACCTTTTGAACAATGCTAAATAAGTGACAGTATCAAAATGCTATGTTAAATTCATAATTGAAAGCGCAAAATTAGACACTAAATAATTCTCTTACTAATCTTTAATACTGCTTTTCAGAACTGCACTGATATTTTCCTATCATTGTCTTAAAAAGTAACTGAGAAGTAAATTCCACAGTTTACCTGAATTCTATACTTCAGGTGAGGACTGGTTAGAACCTTTTTTCTCCTTTAACTCTAATTAGTTAGTTCAATCAAATGATCAGTTTAAACTGTGTTTGAAAATTGAATTATCTGGGATGCCTGGGTGGCTCAGCGGTTGAGCATCTGCCTTCGGCTCAGGGCCTGATCCCAGGATCTGGAATTGAGTCCCACATTGGGCTCCCTGCGAGTAGCCTGCTTCTCCCTCTGCCTGTGTCTCTGTGCCTCTCTTTCTGTGTCCCTCATGAATAAGTAAATCATAAAAAAAAGAAAAAAAAGAAAATTGAATTATCTTAAAATAAATGGCTATTTGATATGGTATGCACATGGATATATGTTCCAACAATATAAATGTGGGAAATTTTGACTTAGGTTTCAAGTTATAATTTTTTTCAATTAATTTTGGGGAAGGATAATCCTTTTAATTTAATTTAATTTTTTAGGATTTTATTTATTTGAGAGAGAGAGAGAACACAAGCAGGGGATAGGGGCAGAGGAAGAGGGAGGAGCAGACTCCACTCAGCAGGGAACCCAACTAAAGGATGGATCCTAGGATCCCAAGGTCATGACCTGAGCCAAAGTCAGATGCTTAATGGACTAAGCCCCCCAGGCATCCCAGATAATCCTTTCTAAATGAAGATTCTCAAAAGATATGCATATATATTTTCATTCTAATTTGAACTCAGGTATATTATCATTTAAAGGTATAAATCATTAAAAAATTTAATATGTAGCAAAAAATCAGAAAAATCAGGAATATTTTATTTAAATCTCTATCAGCCTTGTTACACTGAAATGCAAAATAAAACTTATATTTTCCCTAATGATCATATGATCAGTTGGATAATATAAGATTTTTCTCTGCCCGTACAGATTTATGACTTCTGTAAAAAAAAGCAGTGATAAGATTTATAATTTCTTGAGTTCCTTCTCAGAAATTTATGGCACTTATTGAAGCAATATGTGAATCCATGAGATCACCAAATTAAAGGAAACGTGTAATTTTGCCTTTGCCAGACATCATAGCATAAGAATAAAATCCAAAATACAATTTTATTATTGATTTTAATCTGACTTCTCAGCACAACCTTATGTTGTTATTGGGTCTGAATGAGAAAATAAGCATATACTTGTGCATACTTATGGAGGCACATTTTTTACTAACAGTTGAATGAGGATATCTTGAAATTTTTTACTTTCATATTCTACTTAAAATATCTTTTCTATTGAGCCAACATAAACACAAAATGTTATTTTAATACTGTCAATCTTCACTTAATTGCTAAAATAACTTAAATATGTAAAGAATATAGTTTGAACTTATATTATCTATATTTGTTTTATACAACACACTCTAGTAAATTAGTAAAGAACACACTTAAAAATATAAAACATCCTATAATTACTAGCCAATGAGGATTCTTCTCAATCATTCAACATTTTTGCTTGATATAAAAGAGGTATCCGATTTTAGGATTTAAAAAGCTTCTACTTATTCATCATTTCTTCTAATTTATCCACTGGATAATATGATATATATAATAATACACTGGAGATGGGATGAAGGGGGAAACAATGATTGACTTTGAAATGAACAAAACTGCAAGAGGGTAGGAAAAGTACAATACCTCACATTTGATTGCTATCCTGTCATTTTCAAATTTGTTTCAAATATACTAAGACCATGGGTATCTTTCTTTGTGAATGGTTAATATAATTTCTTTGGTAGTGGATAGTTCTTCCTTTTTGGAGCAATCTCATTTCAAGTTTGAGAGAGAGGGCACCTGGGTGCCTAGGTCAGTTAAGCATCTGACCTCAGCTTGGGTCATGATCTAAGGGTCCTGGGATTGAGCCCCATGTCAGGCTTCACACTCAGCGAGGAATCTGCTTCTTTCTCCTCCCTCTCCCACTCCCCACTCCCATGTGTATGTGCTCTTTCTAATATAAATAGATAAAATATCTTTTAAAAAGTCTGAGTGATAATGAGTTTTATACTTAATAGTACATACTGGCAAATATGTGTTGTAGATATGCATGATCCAGTGGCCTACACTGCATAACGTGCAAATTAACTGCTGTAAGTTTTAATATCATCTTTCTTTTTTTTTAATAGTTTTTTCTTTATTTATTTATGATAGTCACACAGAGAGACAGAGAGAGAGAGGCAGAGACACAGGCAGAGGGAGAAGCAGGCTCCACGCACAGGGAGCCCGACGTGGGATTCGATCCCGGATCTCCAGGATCGCGCCCTGGGCCAAAGGCAGGCGCCAAACCGCTGCGCCACCCAGGGATCCCTCATCTTTCTTTTTTTAAAAATATTTTATTTATTTATTTTTTTTTTTTTAATTTTTTTTAATTTTTATTTATTTATGATAGTCACACAGAGAGAGAGAGAGAGATTGGCAGAGACATAGGCAGAGGGAGAAGCAGGCTCCATGCACCAGGAGCCCGACGTGGGATTCGATCCCGGGTCTCCAGGATCGCGCCCTGGGCCAAAGGCAGGCGCCAAACCGCTGCGCCACCCAGGGATCCCTATTTATTTATTATTAAGAGACAGAGAGAAAGAGAGAGAGAGAGAGAGAGGCAGAGACACAGCAGAGGGAGGAGCAGGCTCCCGGCATGAAGCCCGACATGGGACTCGATCCCGGGTCTCCAGGATCAGGCCCCGGATTGAAGGCAGGCGCTGAACCGCTGAGCCACCTGGGCTGCCCTAATATTGTCTTTCTTTGTGTAACTGGCACAGTTTGTTCTATTTATTAAATAGAATAGGTGGTTGTCATGATTACAGCAATCAGCAGAGTGGTTATGGAAAAGTATCCAGGCAAGGTGATCATTGAAATAGCTACTGACCATATTAAATTATTCCAATTGCAACTTATCCCCAATAGGTGGTAAAACAGTATTTTCTAATCTGAAGCTTCATTTGCAGGTAGCTTTTGCCACCTGCTCATGGCAGTTCAAACTAAATTTTTTGTATCAAGTCCCCAGATGGAAGTATCATGTTGAGTCTTTCTGAAGCTTGATTCTGAGTTCTTACTAAAATAAATTTGATTTCATTGCTTTATTTTGTTATTTATTTATTTATTTATTTATTTATTTATTTATTTATTTATGATAGTCACAGAGAGAGAGAGAGAGGCAGAGACACAGGCAGAGGGAGAAGCAGGCTCCATGCACCGGGAGCCCTATGTGGGATTCGATCCTGGGTATCCAGGATCGTGCCCTGGGCCAAAGGCAGGCGCCAAACAGCTGCGCCACCCAGGGATCCCTCATTGCTTTATTTTGTTAATTGCTATGCTTATGAATCAATTTGTGTTTTATGCCCCTCTAGAGCAAGTCTTGTGTTAAAAGCCCAGTGTGACAGTATCATGATGTAGTACTGTCTTACTGTTTTTTTTTAAATAAATCCTTCTGTACAGAAAAGGATTCATACTAAGATACTTTAAATAATATTGGTCATTTTGACTTTTCTGGTTCTCTAACAGATAAAGTAAGAAAAATCTATCTTACCAATTTTCTTGAATGGCAGGGATATATATTTTTGCAATTGCAGTTAAATATTATACTTTCTTAGGTAATAAATATATCTAAGAGGAATCCTATGGAGAACTATTTAATGTCTTACCCTTAGTTATAAGCTTATAACAACAACAAAAGAGACAACAATGGAGTTGTCTACGTTATATATTTTTTTTAAGTAGGGTTTTTTTTTTTAAGATTTTATTTATTTATTCATGAGAGACAGAGAGAGAGAGAGAGGCAGAGACACAGGCAGAGAGAGAGGCAGGCTCCATGCAGGGAGCCTGACATAGGACTCGATCCCGGGTCTCTAGGATCACACCCTGGGCTGAAGGTGGCGCTAAACCGCTGAGCCACCAGGGCCGCCCCTAAAAAATAGTTTTTAGGACAAAAAAGCAATCTAGTTTTAAAAACTTTTCCTTGGTAAAAGAATAAAGAAAAGAGGGATCCCTGGGTGGCGCAGCGGTTTGGCGCCTGCCTTTGGCCCAGGGCGCGATCCTGGAGACCCGGGATCGAATCCCACATCGGGCTCCCGGTGCATGGAGCCTGCTTCTCCCTCTGCCTGTGTCTCTGCCTCTCTCTCTCTCTCTCTGTGTGACTGTCATAAAAAAAAAAAAAAAAAAAAAGAATAAAGAAAAGACATTGTGGTAGGCTGAATAATGACCATTCAAAGATGTTCATGTCTTAATTCCCAGACTCTGTGACTATGTTACTTGACATGACAAAAATGACCTGGCATATGTGATTAAATTAATCATCCTGAGATGTAGAGATTGTCCTAGTGGGACCAATATTATCACAAGGTTTGTTAAAAGTGGAAGAAAGAGGGTCAGAGCAAGGGATAGGTTAGAAGATGCTGTAGTGCTATCTTTGAAAATGAAAGAAGGGGCCATGAGTTAAGGGATGCAGGTAGCCTCTGGAAGGTAGAAAAGGCAAGGAAATAGATTCTCCTCTAGAGCCTAAGGAAGAAACACAACCTTGTCAACACCTTGGTTTTAGGACTTTTGATCTCCAGAGCACTAAGAGAATATGTTTATATTGTTTAAGTCACTAAGTGTGTGGGAATTTATTATGTTAACAGTAGGAATGAATGCAGGTTGCAATTTATGTTTTAGTGAATTCTTTCCATAAAGAAGTGTCACAATGACCACAAAAATTCAAAGAATGGCCTGCCTAGAAAACAAAAGGGAAGCCCAGAACAAAGCCAGTATTAAAAGAACTCCAGGCACCTAGAAGGTTCGGTTGAGTGTCCAACTCTTGATTTTGGCTCAGGTCATGATCTAATGGGCTGTGGGACTGAGCCCTGCATGGAGCCCCATGTGGAGCCCCATGTGGGGGATTCCCACTCAGTGAGGAATTTGCTTGAAGATTCTCTCCCTCTGCTCCTTCCCTAATGTGCATGCATGTTCTTTTTCTTTATCTCTTTAAAGTAAATAGAGAAATCTTAAAAACCCCCAAACATTTCTAATTTTATTTGCAGATATGGCTTCTAAAATAGAGTCACCCATGAGAATTCATAAAGAAGTACATTTCAAAACTCTATCTTCTAAAAATAATGGTGAAAAATCAAAAATATCACTGGATACTAAAGGATCTACTGAGGCAGAAATAGACAGATCTGTGGAAAATACCCTGCCAAATAGTCCAATGGTTTCACCCGATTACGTTTTGCCTTCTCAAAATTACATTGCTCAAAAAGGTAAGAAAAAATTATTTGTTCTCTAATGCAGCAATTAAGAAAGAAATTAGATTCAAAACTTATATCACATCAAATGTTAACTTATTTTTATTGACAGAAGATGCTTCTGAGTGGCAGATTCTGAAATATTTATTTCAAATTGACATTTTTGATTTCATGAATTCTGCATTTTCATCAATTATAATCCTTACAAAAGGGGTAAGTTGAACTTTTAAATCTTTTGCAATAATTTTACCTATTTTTCTAAATATGTAGTTGAAAATGATGTTTGAGTGAATCCTCCCTATGCAAACATTACATAATATTTCTCTTTCCATAAAATCTTAACTGTAAGATTTCTCTTACATGAACATTTTGTTGCAAGGATATTGTTAAGGATTTTTTTTTTAGCCTTTAAGTTTTGTTGATCTTCAGCATTGTTTTATTTTTTCTATTTTATTCCCTTTTTTTTTCAAATCAGGGAAAAATTATGCTAAATGGATTAACTTAGAAATAATATGAGCTAAATGGGTCTTAAGCAAATTATTAGTATCTGAATAATAGCTGTGATCTCATAGTAGTGTATTGAGAATCTTACAAAAGCAACTAATATCTCAAAATTTGACCAAGCTGTAGCCAAAATTCCAAAATCTGTCTACCTTTATTGTAAATCCTATTAAATCCTATCTCATTTATTGCAGATGAGATATTGCAAAGGACTTAGCTATAGTACTTTATGTAGAAGGCCTTTTACAATTTTTTTCCTTTTCTCATCTACTGTTAACATATAAATAATTGAAGAGGCACTTTTATCTTCTTATATTTTAAGATGAAATTTAACAGTAGCTGCTTTAAAGAGATTACTCTAGTTGAAGGACATAGGTAAAAAAAAAAAACAAAAAAAAACCAAAACAGTAATTAAACTACAGTGCTGTAGTAGCCATAGGATGCTATTAACAGACTGATCAGCCTACTGATGCCCTAGTAGACCAACTGGACGTGGTAGCTAGAGATGGTGGGGAAGTAGGGCCTGGGAAAGTGTCTCAGAGGAGATCATATTTGAGCTTACCTTGAAGGAGGAGGACTTAGACAAAGGAAGGGTCGGCATTCTAGGTTGAGGAGAGAACATTTTTAAAGGTAAAGAAGTAGGAGAGATCAAGGCATTTTTGGAGAACTATAAGCAATTCAGTCTGATTGAATATAGGATAATGAAGATTATACAGGGATTAAATCAAGAATAGCTTTGAATGTTATACTATCTTGTAGATAATGGGGCACTATTGAAGACTTTTAAGCAGGGAATAAAATGAAAAAGTTTCATTTATAAAGTGTATCTGCCAACATTATCAAATGAAGATTGAACAGGTAAAGACCAAAGGCAGGTTTGGTCAAGAAGTTAATTGCATTAGTTTAGGAAATAAATGGTGAAGGTCTAAATCAGGGTATATAAACTCAAATGAAATGAATGAAACATAGGTAAAGTTGAGAACTGTAACCAATGGAGTGTGTATGCTTTCTCCAAAGGATGTTAGCTACTATTTACCTTTAGCCTGGTTTTGCCAGATCTTTTGATATTTCAAGATAAGTTGGAAATCTGGATATTTTGTGTGAAATCTCTTAATTTTGAATGGTGGCAAACATTCAGGTTAAAAAGAAAGACAAAATGTTCTGTGGATCAAGTTTGGCCCACTAGCCACCTTATTTATTTATTTATTTATTTATTTATTTATTTATTTATTTATTTAAATTTTTAAAAAGATTTTATTTATTTATTCATGAGAGACACACACAGAGAGAGAGGCAGAGACAGGCAGAGCGAGAAGCAGGCTCCATGCAGCCTGATGTGGTCAGGCTCCAGGCTCAATTCCGGGTCTCCAGGATCACACACCCTGGGCTGAGGGCGGCGCTAAACCACTGAGCCATCCAGGCTACCCCTAGCCACCTAGCTGCC
This sequence comes from Canis lupus dingo, assembly GCF_003254725.2. Lineage (NCBI taxonomy): Eukaryota > Metazoa > Chordata > Mammalia > Carnivora > Canidae > Canis > Canis lupus. The sequence goes on from NC_064250.1 coordinate 17,444,057, forward strand.
CCTTTATAACCTTGGTCTAATATCTGATGGTGGTTGTTAATGTATTTGGAAGGACAAACTAGATGGGTCTTTTGTAGATAGAATTCATTGGATTTAATGATTGAATGTAGCATGGAGAGGAAAATAGAAAAGTGAGGATAATTTACCAGATTTCTAGCTTGGGTGACCAGGTAGATGGTGGTGACTGTGACAAGAGTCTGTGAAAACTGGGCTTAATAACATATATCAGTTTGCTTTCAGAGGCTTCCTCTTCACTTTATTTCTTTTCAAAGGTTTCAGAGAGTTAGATATTACCTGGTAAATAAGCCCAGAGAAGTGATTAATTTACCCCGTATGATTTGGTCTTAAAGACGCTGATTAAAAACTTTACTTAGAAATCTGCTCCATCACAGGAGAAAAGAAACACTAGTAATAATTATAGAAAGTCATAATAAAACTTTCAACTACCCATGGAATTAGTTCTATACTGGTATGTCCTACTGACACATACCTCCCCTGTCAACCCTTCCCCTACAAATTGTACTTATGGAGTTACTAAATTAAAAAAATAATAATTTATTAATCAGTATGCCACATTCACCTCTCATATAAAGTGCTTATTTAATAAAGGCTATGAAGTATGTTTATTTTTGTGGACTCAGTAAATACAAACACATTTTACTTTAACCATTTTTTTTCTTTTTAAGATTTTACTTATTTATTCATGAGAGACACACAGAAAGAGAGGCAGAGATAGGCAGGCAGAGGGAGAAGCAGGCTCCATGTAGGGAGCCTGATGTGGGACTCGATCCTGGGACTCAGGGATCATGCCCTGAGCAGAAGGCAGATGCTCAACCCAAAGGCTGAGCCTCCCAGGTCCCTACTTTAACCATTTTGATTGAAACCTTTTAGACATGGGAATATTGAATTTAAATTTATGGAAATTACCTTGTGACCCTGGAAAGTCACTTATTCTGTAGGGCAGTCTCAGGTTTAAAACTCTGCTATAAGAGGTTGAGATTAGATGACATGCTGCTGGTCAAAGCTGACTTGTACATTGTTTAAAAAATTAAGAACCAGTTACTAACATTTTAAAAAGTGAGTTCATACAAAAACCTGAATTTCTGGTTTTTTTTGAAAAAGTAGAAGGCTGTAATATGTCGTCTCCCATTTCATACGGCAACAAGAAGCGCAAGGAATAGTGCTTGCATTGGATAGAAATGATTTCATCATTTCCCTACATTTATTTTACCTGCTTGGCCTTTATAGGGCTTTAAGTTCATAATGTTTGGACTAAATGTTCTGAAGAATTCCTGCCAGACCTAGAATTCTAATAATCTTAGTGTATCTACTAAGCTCCCATAATATAGGTTTGAATAGCTGCAGTAAATGGAAAATTTGAGCAATTTTCCTGTTAAATTTAGGTGAAAAATTTTCCTTTTCTTCTGCTTAAATGTTTCAGGTGATTGTTTCTATTTGCTAGTGATTTCAGCTAGATTTTGTACACAGCATAATTTTTAAAAATTATTTAAGTAATAGGAATTAATGCTACTTTCTATCTACTTTATAATTGAGGAAGCTCTTTGAGTTCTAACATTTATCTACTCTTAATTAGAATGCTTCATTTATATGTGGAACAAACAGAGGAAATTACCCAGCTCTTGTTCAACAGGTAATGCCTGATTCAGTTTGTTCTGAGAACAACTCTTACATCATTACTAGTACAGAGATGAAAGTGTGGCTCAGTATGTTTGGTTTTCTTCTAAAGGACTAGATCCTATGACCCATAACATTGCCTGTTTAATTAAATGGGTGTAACTAGTACTTACAGCTTTGCAACAGGGCCTTTCACAAGGGAAATCAGTATCTAAGTTGTGGACAAGGTTTACTGGTTAAAATGTTTCCAGTGTTCTTGGATGCTTCCTAGTAGCTGTCACTAACACACAGCATTTATTCTCCAGTTCCCTTAAAGCATGTCTACATAAGACCGCAAAATCCCATGCCTACTTGAGAACAATCTTTGGATATCTTTTTCATGGTAAAAGTCATGTATTCTATATGAATAGACTATAGAATAAAACATTCAATTTAATTTTTATCAGTTATCAAATTCAGGATATCTCTTTTCAATTGTAGATTTTTAAGAGGGTAGTAACGTGTATGATATTTTAGAAAAAAAAAAAAAAGCATTTAATCAGGAGTGACGGCCATGAAATTGGATCCTGTGTTGGTAGTCACAACTCCACCTTCAGCACCCCTTTACCACACAAGTGTCAAAACAGGATCACAGTCTATGTGGACCCGAAGAGTGCAGATGTATTAGAATCTGAAATCTTTCTCGAGGATATGAGGTGATTAGTAGAACTTTATTTACAAGTTAAGATATTTTAACATGAACTTTTTAAAAAATGGAATTGAAAGATCTAGAGGAAGAGGTAAGTTTCTATATGACTATTAAGTGTACAGAAGAGAAATTAGGTTTGACTTTGACACGGAGTTTAAGTGTTACCGTGTTTTTGCTACAGGGAAATCTTTTAGATTTTTAAACAATTTCATTTATTCTTTTGTCCCTAATTTATGTTTTTAGTATTTGGAATGGTGATTATTGAAAAATTGGAAAATGGCACAGACTGCCTTAGGGTGGGCAAAAGGATTTAAAAAATGTTTTAGGTTATAAATAAGTTCTGAGAGCTGAAAATGTTTCTAGAGTTTTCTGGAAATGTTCAGACATTAAGAATTTTTTTTTTTTACCAATGCTCTAATTGATACGTACATTGTTCTAAGATTCTCTGAAATTTTAAACATAAAATTTTGGTTATGCTTCTGTTTTGACTTTGATAGGCTATTCACATAATTTAATTTCAAAACACTATCCAACGTATCAGAAGGTTGTGTAATACCTTAAAAATGGAGAATTATTAAGCAATTTCTGCTGCGTTCTGATACTGATAGTTCCTGAAACTCCTCAGGCTGATGTGGCAAATGAGAGCACTTTGAATTCCAAACAACTAGGCCCCATTTTGGTCCTGAAAATCACTTGCTGTGAACTTGGGCCTTTTTTTTTTTTTTTTTTTTAAATTCTTTTTGGCCCAATTGTTCTGTTGCTGCCAGCTTACATCAGAGAAATTTCCTATGGACTTAAGATTTTGTTCAACTATTAAGTTCTTGGGTGATTTGTTTAGGAAGAAGCATCTGCTGCTTCTTTTCGTGTCGCTCTGCTAAGGGCTTGTAGGAGGCCGAGTTGGTGGAGGATTATTATTGCTGGCAAGGCCGACTTAGGGGTTAACCTTTACACCCCTGTCAGCTGAAGGTCTCCCACGCACAAATCCAGCCCTCCGTACTCTATTCAACAGACCTAAAAATAGGGTCCTAAGTTTAGACCGCAGGATGCTACTTTTAGCTCCCCTTCGCAGAGGAGAGCACCAGTCGCTCAGCCAGAATCCGGAGGGGCTTGCTCCATCGTTTGGGTAACTAGGAGCTCCTGGAATTAAGCCAGTGGTGCCTAGCAAGCGCCCAGGTAGTTCAGGTGTGAGTGAAGCCCTCGAAGCCCAGGGGACCGGATCGGTGTTCTCCTGCGTGGGAGAGGTTAACCATTGCCCAGACCACAGCGACCCGAGACGCCTTCCTGTCCAAAGTCCAAAGTCCGGACGCGGTTGGCAGGGCGCACGGGCACCGGCCCTGCAGGCCTTCTTTGGACGGGAATGAAGGCGGCGGCCAGTTTCCGCGGGCCGACAGCGTCCCCAGGGGTACGAGACGCAGATGCAGTCAGGGCCTGTGGGGGTGCAGACGGGGGCTCGGACAGGCTGCGAGACCGGAGCGCGGGGGGTGGGCGCTCGGCCCGGCGCCCGCCCTTGGGTCGAGAGGCCGCGCCAGGCTCCCCCGCGGGGCGGCTCGCCTGGCGGCCTCCAAGATAAGCCACGCCGCTACCTCGGCCACGGTCCGGTGCCAGGGCCCTTCTCCCCCGGGCTGTGTGGCCCACCCCGCAGCGCCCAGCGCCCAGCGCCCAGCGCCCAGCGCCCAGCGCGAGGCACCATTCCAGCGTCTCGGGCTCAAGCCCCTCTACTTCCAAAGTGGTTGGCTTCGCCCAGGAGAGCGCCGGCCCCTTTAAGAACGCGAGGCAAGGACACGTCGCGCGCAGAGGGAGGGGAGACTTACCGCGTCCCCGCGTCCCCGCCTCCCCGCCGCGGCCCGGCCGCAACCAAATTGAGGGGTGACGGGCGGTGAGGAGAGGGCCGGTCGCGGGCTCGCGAGGGGCGGGACTGGGCCTTCGGATCTTCAGGACCTCGAGCATAGCGAGGGGAGGCTCCCTGGGGGGGCAGCACTGGCCCCTTGAGGGCTGTCGGCGCCGACCCTCCCGCGGCCCCCCCGCAGCCGGCTCCGCAGTGGTCTGCTCCGGTTGCCGGGTGCAGGTTTGGGTTCCGGACCGAACGCGGTGTGTTCCCTGCGGGTCGCTGGGGCTCCGCCAGGCCCCGGCCGCGGCCGCTTCGGTTGGGGCAGCCTTGGCGCCATGGAGGGGCCCAGGACTGCCCCTCAGTCGTACGTGGGGCTGGTGTTGGAGGAGCTACGCAGGGTGAGTTCAGGCGCGGTCAGGGTTCCTTGGCCCCGGGGTCGCAGGCGCCTCCTGGTGGGGCGGGGGGGGGGGGGCGGGGGGAGCCGCCGACTTGGGCTTCGCGGTGCGAGCTGTCGGGGGCACAGGTGCTGAAGCGAGTCCTCACCTGCCCGGGGGCTCCGGCCCGTGTCCCAGGCAGGAGCCAGGTTCCTGGGCTGCGTGGATGGTTTTTGGTGTGTGTGGTACAGGGGACCTGGAGATCCGGAAGGTGAAGAGAGAATTTGCCCCAGCGGGATTTTGCAAGGGTGTGTTCAGCGTTTTCGGACTCCTCCAGCGAGTTAGCCCTACGGTCCCGTGACCCAGTCGGCTACGGGGGTCGGTGGCACGTGGCTCTCCCAACTGTGGGAAACTTGAAAAGACTGATCCTCTGAAATGAATCCCTTTGAATGATGGAACTTCTCGTTTCGTCTAAGCGTGCACGGGGAGTTGGGATTGTAATTCTGCATTTTCTTCTACTCAAGAGTGCTCTTTTGAGATACTTTACCATAAGTGAGATTGTTCTTTGCTTCTTTCTCTAGGTGCAGGTAAAAGGTCGTGCTGATGTAAAATCTGGAGATACTGAGCTCCCAGTGCTCAAAGTGTTTTTAGTTGTTTTGTTTTTTTTTTTAAGGTCAGTTTATAACAGGTTGCATGGATTTTTCTCTCCTGAGTGTTTTTGGTGTCTTCGTTGACACGTGTAGGGTCATTTATATCTTGTGTTTTAGACTATTTGCATTAAAAATCTAAAAAGTCTTTTAAAATATTGGGGCAGTTATGATTTTTTTTTTTTTGTTGTTGTTGTTACCTAAATTAAAAAGGACTGTTGTCATGGTATTCAGTTGCTCAACCAAGTGTGTCTAGTGATGGTGTGTGTGTGTGTGTGCGTGTGTATGACAATTCTCTGGAGAATCTAAATGAACTGAGTTTGGGCTCCTAGTATCATGCTGTCTGGTAAGGGAGAGAAGACAAAAAAAAAAAAACCAGTACAAAGTAGAAACTGATTAATTGCTTACCAGAGTATACGCAAAAAGTGCTGGGGAGATTGAGGAGTGGGAGAGATTACATTTTCTTGAGTATTTAGGAAAACAGAATAGCTTAAGCAGAGGGGACATAAAGAGCATTGTGTGTGCATGGAACTCGGAACTGTTTTTCTAGAATACAAAGTGGGCTCAGTGGGCTCTGCAAATGATGTGCAGAGATGCTTGCTGGAGACGTAAGTAGATTCCAGTTGATGTAGGTGCTGGAGAGCATTCGAAGAATTTCAGTGTTACTAGATTTTTGGTTTAACTAACTAGCTTCCTGATAGTAGCGTGTAGGTTAGATGTAAGGAAAACAGAACTAGAAATGGTGTAGGGGAGAGATGACAGAGTAGTCAAGTAGCGGTAAAGAAGAGGGTACTGAATGAGAAAAAAATATTTAGTGGTTAAGAGCAAAAATGGGTAGGATTTTGCTGATTGGATGTGAAGGATGAGAGAGGGAAGGAATCTAGAATGACTTCCAGGTTTCTGGCTATGGCAACTTATTCACTGAGATAAGGTGGAACAAGGGATGATTTCAGACTGTAACATATTTCCTGTTCATCACTAAAAGCAATAATCAAAACTTAGTTTTTTTTTTTAAATTTTATTTATTTATGATAGAGAGAGAGAGAGAGAGAGAGGCAGAGACACAGGCAGAGGGAGAAGCAGGCTCCATGCACCAGGATCCCGATGTGGGATTCGATCCCGGGTCTCCAGGATCGCGCCCTGGGCCAAAGGCAGGCGCCAAACCGCTGCACCACCCAGGGATCCCCCTCAAAACTTAGTTTTTATATGACTGTGAATGGAGAGACACATGGAGAGGGGTGGCCTAGCCAGATTTTGCAGAATTTTTTCTGTAAATGGATCTTCATATGGATGGTTTCTTTGCTAAAAAACACTTGTGTTTACCACAGGGGCCTGGGGCCTAGAATGGCACAACACTGTTCTGCTTTAAATGTTTAAAAAAAAGTCTTTTTTTTTTAAAGATTATTTATTTATTCATTAGAGACACACAGAGGGAGAGACCTAGGCAGAGGGAGAAGCAGGTTGCCTGTGGGGAGCCCAATGTGGGACTCGAGTCCAGGACCCCAGGATCATGACCTGAGCCAAAGGCAAACACTCAACCACTGACCTACCCGTGCATTCCAAGATTAATTTTTTTTTATTAAACTATAATTCACATAACATGAGATTCATCCTTTTTTAGTGTCCAATTCGGTGATTTTTCTTTGGATAATCACCCTATAGTTTAGCCATCACAATTCCAGAACATTTCCATCACCCCAGAAAGAAACCCTGTACTTATTAGCAGTTATTCCCAATTTTCCCCTCTCCATCCCTTGACAATTACTAATTTACTTTCTGTCTCCATGAATTTGTCAGTTCTGTATATTTCATGTAAATGGAATCATGTAATATGTAGCTATTTGTCTATGGCTTCTTTTACTTAGCATGCTTTCAAGATTCATCTCAAGTAATAGTACTTCATTCCTTTTTATGACTGAAAAATATTCCATGGTATGGATATACCACATACCACATTTTGAGTATCCATTCATAGTTCATGGACATTTGCATTGTTTTCACTTTTTTGCCTATTACGATTAATACTGCCAAGGACATACATGTATAAATTTTTTGTGAATGTTTTCAGTTCGCTTGGGTATATTCCTAGGAGTAGAATTACTGGTTCATATTTATCATATGTTTAACTTTTTGAGGAGCTGCCAAATTGTTTTTCACAGAGGCTGCAGCATTTTACATTCCCACTGGCAATTTTAAGAAGGTTCTTATTTTTCAAATCCTCTCCAACACTTTTTTTTTTTTTAAAGATTTTATGTATTTATTTGATGGAGAAAGCATAAGACAGAGGGTGAGGTAGAAGTAGGCTCCCTGCTGAGCAAGGAGCCTGATGTGCAGCTTGATCTCTTTGAAGTATGAAGATCTTAAATTTTGATGAAAACTAATTTTTTTTTTTTGGTTGTTTGTGCTTTTGGTGTCATATCTAAGAAACCATTGCTTAAAATAAGGCCATAAAGTTTTCGTACAGCTGTGATTCCTTTTAAGAGTTTAGCTCTTACATTAGAGTCTGTGATTCATTTTGAGTTAATTTTAATTTTTTTAAAGATTTTATTTATTCATGAGAGAGACAGAGAGAGAGGCTAAGACATAGGCAGAAGGAGAAGCAGGCTCTCTGCGGGGAGCCTGATGTGGTACTTGAACCCAGGACCCTGGGATCATGCCCTGAGCTGAAGGCAGACACTGAACCACTGAGCCACTTAGGTGCCCCTTTAATTAATTTTTATATATGATATGAGTATGGCTCCAGATTCATTCATTCCTTTGCATGTAGATATCTGCTTGTCCCAGTAACATTTGTTGAAAAAACTGTTCTTTGTTCATTTGTTTTGGTATTGCTGTTCAAAATCAATTGACCATAAATTTATTTCTAGATAATTATTTTTATTCTATTGATATGCCTATCCTTAAGCCATTACTAAACTATCTTAATTGTGATAGCTTTGTAGTAAACTTTGAGATTGGGAAGTATGAGTGGTCCGTCCAACCAACATCCCTTCCCCTTCCCCTCCCCTTCCCCTTCCCCTTCCCCTCTTCATGGCCATACAACTATAGAGAAGAAAATGCTATACCTTGCATTTTTCCATGAATTTTAGGAGCTGCCTGTCCATTTTTGTAAAAGAGACAGTTGGAATATTGATAGGGATTGCATTGATTCTGTAGATCACTTTGGGGGAATATTGCCATCTTGACAATATTAAGTCTTACAATCTATCAACCTATCAACTTGGGACATCTTTCCATTTGTTTAGAACTTAAATTTCTTTCAACAGTGTTTTGTAGTTTTCAGAGTGTACGGTTTGCAAACTTACTTTGTTAAACTTATTCCTAAGTCTTTTATTATTTTTATGCTATTGTAAATGGAATTCTTTCTTTCTTTCTTTCTTTCTTTCTTTCTTTCTTTCTTTCTTTCTTTCTTTCTTTCTTTCTTCTTTCTTTCTTTCTTTCTTTCTTTCTTCAGAGAGAACGCAAGTTGGATTGGCAGAGGGAGAGAGAGAATCTTAAGCAGGTGCCATGCCCAGTGTGGAGCCTGATGTGGGGCTCGATCTCATGACCCTGAGATCAAGACCCTGAGATAAAGACCTGAGCCCAGATCAAGAGTCAGGTGCTTAACTGACTGAGCCATCCAGGCACCTCAGTGGAAATGTTTTTTTAATTTCATTTTCATATTAGTCATTGCTATTGTATAGAAATAGGACTCATTTTTTTCTGCATCGATTATATTCTGCAACTTTGCTGAGCTTGTTTATTAGTTCTAATAGTTTCTTATTTAGAATTCTTATTTTAGAATTTTAGGCTTACTTAAGCTTTTCTCTTTATAAGATTTTGTCACCTTCAAATGGAGATAGTTTTGTTTTTTCCTTTCCAATTTAGGTGCCTTTTATTTTTTTCTTACCTAATTGCCCTGGCCAGAACCTCAAGTACAAGTTGAATGAATATGGAGAGAATGGATATCCTTATCTTGTTCCTGATTTTAAGGTGAAAGCTTTCAGTCTTTCATCAATAAGTAAAATGTTAACTATTGGTTTTTCAGAGATGCCCCTTATCAGGTTGAGAAAGTTTCCTTCTGTCTTAGTTTATTGAATGTTTATCATAAAGGATGTTTGGTTTTGTTAAGTATAATTCTTTTTATATGCTGCTAGATTTGGTTTGCCGGTATTTGGTTGAGGATTTTTGCATTTATATCATATATTGATGTTTGGTTTTCTTTTCTTGTAATATTTGTTTGGCTGTCATATCAGGGTAATACTGGCCTCATAGAATGAATTAGGAAGAGTTCCCTCTTCTTTTATTTTTTTTTGGCAGTTTGAGAATGATTGGCATTAATTCTTCTGTAAACCTTCAGTAGAATTTACTGTGAATCCATCTGGTCCTGGGCTTTTCGGTGTTGAAAGTTTTTTTAAAATACAGATTTCTTATGAATTGGTAACTGGGGTAATGTAGGGAGAGGCAGAAATCAGAATAGAGGGGTATTTTTTTTAAGAAGAGGTATAATAAAAGAGGTATAATCAGGTTTATTTAATACAGGTTAATGATCTACAGATAGCAATTTGGAAGGTGTACTTATATGGATCATTGTTATAAAACAGACTTTGGAGAGGAGAATAGACATTAAAGGGTGTTTTTCTAGGTAGAAAGGGCCTAAAAAGAGATTTGTCATACGGGTTTTGGGTTGAACCCTAGAAAGAATCAAACCTGATTAGACTTCAGATTTTTCTTAAAAGTGCATTTTTCTTTTTTTCCCCTACCGTTCTCCTGTGACTGAGTAATCTTGGACCAGGTAACAAAAGAATAACCCCATTGAGTGAGGATGAATAATAAACTGACCCAGGGAAAGATGAAATATAGGAGCAACTATAAAAGCCTTAAGCGTTTTTGTGCCAAAGACTTGCTAGGGAGAGAAGTAGTATAGAAGGGCCATGGTTACAGGATCATGGCTTTTAAAGGAGGATTAATAGAAATAGTTACCTTTACTGAGTACCTGCCCTGCATCTTCAAACAGCATTATTCCCAAGACAGATAAGAAAAGGGAACCATAGAAGTAGGAGAGAGGTATTCAGATTCCAAAATGCTTCATCAGTGGTTTTCAGACTCTTTTTTTTTTTTTTTTTAACGCTTCTACGCTGCAGATCTCCCCCACTGTGGAGAAATCTTAAATGGAACCCATATACTCTACACACAAAACCTAAACTGGTTGATATCAGTCTTAGAGCACCTGAACTCAGATTCTTTCTTTGGCCTTCTCTCCTCTTACTGTCAGAAGTTGAGGCATATTTGTAGAACTATAGTTTGGAAATCACTGCATTTTATCATAGTGCTATTTTTCATCACTTGGTAAATGAAAATGGCCAGAAAAATAGACTGTAACACCTTCTGTTTGGTAGCTGGCAGCCCATTTCATGAAAGGGTGTTAATAGTGTTTACATAATAACCTTGTACTTATGCTTGTGTCTTAGTTTGTGGGGGCTGCTATAATACAAACATTACAGACTGGGTGTCTTAAATAAGTAACATTGTTCTCAGTTCTGGAGCCTGAGGCCAAGATGGAGGCACTGCAGATCCTGTGTCTGGTGAGGACCCCTTCCTGGTTCATTCATCTCACTATAACCTCACATGGTGGAAAGGTCCAGGGAACTTTGTGTGGCCTCTTTTAAAAGGGCGCTTATCCCATTCATGAAGGCTCTACCCTCATGATCACCTCCCTAAAGTCCCACTTCCAGATACCATCACACTGGGTATTAGGTTGCAACATGTGTATAGCAGTTTGTAATCAATACTTTCTATCAAACATACATTTTTGAGAAGTTAATTTTCTATCAAACATACATTTTTGAGAAGTTAATTTTCTTTGTCTTGAAGGTTGTTGCAGTGTTGCCTGAAGATATGAGACCAGATACCAGTCCCTATGGTTTCCCATGGGAACTGGTGATATGTGCAGGTGTTGTTGGATTTTTTGCTGTTCTCTTGTTTTTGTGGAGAAGTTTTCAGTCGGTAAGTAACTAAGAATATTCATCTGTCTACAAGGTGTACCTTTTAAGCTATTCATGTTGATTACATGTATTGCCATATCCCAGTGTAAAACATCTCTTCATCTTCCTTAAGATGTTTTCTGATGAACAGAAATTCTTGGAAAATTTTGCTTTCAATATTTTAGTTCTTGATCCATCTTGAATACATTTTTTTTTTTTCTGGCATGGAGTAAGGATTCAGTGTAATTTTAACCCCAAGATATAACTGTTTTCCTACGCATCTGCCATGCATATTAGAGTTCCATATTAGAGTTCCACATGTATGTAGATATTTTCTTTATTCTGTTCCATTGTTTATTGTTGAAAGCAGATACATGTATATCATTCTGTATCCATTAATTAGGTCAGGTTTGCTAATGACTGATTTTTGTTCATGTATTCTATTGTTGCCCCCCTTTTTTGTTTTTTCATCTATTCAGGAGGATTTGCCTGAATTTCACTCTCATGATAAATTTATCAGTTTCTTTTTGTAGTTCTGTCAATTCTTGCTTTACATATTTTGAGCTTATTAGGTAGATACCTGTTTAGAATTGCTACTCTTCTTGGTGGATTGAACCTTGTATCAATATCTGGTAACCCTCTTTAAGTTTGTGATGCTTTTGACTTATAGTTTCTTTTCTCTCTTGTTATAGCCATATCAACTTTCTTTTGGGTGGTATTTGATAGGTCTTTTTCCATCTTCTATTTTTTAGCCTTTCTATGGTCTTCTACTTAATGTGTATCCTATGGAAATTTCTTTAATATTTAATCTGAAAATCTCTTTTTTTTCACTACTGAGTAGTTTGTAGTTGTCTACATATATTATGATTATTGATGTATTTGGACCAATTTCTTTCAGCTTAGTTTATCTTTTTATTTTTATTTAAAGATTTTATTTATTTATTTATTTATTTATTTATTTATTTATTTATTTATTTACAAGAGACCCATAAGAGAGGCGGAGACATAGGCAAAGAGAGAAACAGGCTTAATGCAGGGAGCCTAATATGGCACTCAATCCCAGGACCCTGGATCACGCCCTGAGCCGAAGGCAAACACTCAACCGCTCAACCACCCAGGCATCCCTAATTTGATATTCTTGTATAATATGTCTAGGTTTGAACATTTTTTTCTTCTTTTTTAGAATTATCTGGAATCTTTTAATGAGGTGTTTTATATTTTTTTTATTTCTAGGAGATATCTTCTGCATTTTCTGTTTTTTCTTTTTCTTTTTGGGACTATGTTTTTAGATGCTATCCCTTCTACTTCTGCCTTCCATATCTCTTAACTTGTTTTTCAGTTTTTTTGGTTTCCTGTTACCTTTTGAGCTAGTTCCTCAATGTGATGATTCAATTCACTTAATCCTCCTCAATACTGATTCTACTATACCTTGACTTTAAAACTTTTTAAAAACTATAAAAATATTTATCCCTGTTCATCTTCTATAGATGATATAAGTCCCCATTTTAGTCTCCTAAGCCTACTCTCCTTTACAAATGGAATTTTTCCTTAATTTTTTGAGAGAGAGAGAGATGAAAGAAGAAAAAAAGATTTTGTGGTCAGTTTAGATCCATGGACCAGTGGTAACATTTCTCAAACTTAATTTTGGATGTTATCGCTGGGAGAGATGATAATAAGGACTTCTTGAAATTGTTTTAGGGTCAAATATATTTGGAGTACAATGGGATAAGCGAAATAGATGTCTTTAAGAGTTATTTCAGGGTCTTTAATGTGATAATATAACACATAGTGTGGCTCCTCAATAGAGAGACTTCACTATGTAGCATTTTTCCCATTGTACAAACAACACTTTCAGTTAATGTATATTCATACTAAGGCAATAAGAAACCAGTTATTTTTCACTTGGTAGTAGAAGTTAAATACATTAGATTTACTTGAATATATATTTGTTTTAATGTAAATTTTGTTAAAAATTTGTTTCAGGTTAGAAGCCGGCTTTATGTAGGTAAGCTCTTTTTTCTATTCTAGATCTCATCATTATTGTTTATAATTTTGAAGCCTAAAGCTATTTATACATGATAATGTGAACTTTCTTTTCAGGAAGAGAGAACAAGCTTGCTGTAGAACTTTCTAGACAAATTGATGAAAAATGTAAACTACTTGAAAAATTTAGCCTTGTTCAAAAAGAGGTAAGATATTTTTAAAAATATTAGTATTCATGTTAAGAGTCAGAGGACTTTATACTTTTCAATGCCAATATTTCAGTGTAAGTTTATTAATGCTTTGTTTGCAAAGTGTGAGAGTTCAGTTGCTGTTCATATTACTAACCTTATTAATTTTAACCATTATGGTAGGTGTATAATGGTATCTCATTGTGGTTTCATTCTGTATTTCCCTGATTAATGAGGTTAAACACTCTTTTATGTATTTATTGGTCATTTGGATATCATTTTTGTGAAGCTGCCTGCTCGAGGTTTTTTTTTTTAATATTTGAAAAGGTGTGGTTTTTTTCCTTTTTGATAGTAGAATATTTTCTATATTTGAACATGAGCCCTTTGTCAGCAATATGTAGTGCAAATATTTTCCCCCACTGTGTGATTTGCCTTTTTATTTCAGATGGTAAGCCGAAGTTCTTAATTTTAACTTAGTTTAATTCATCAGTCTTATCTTTATGACTGCTTTTTGTTTCTTAAGAATTTTTGTCTACTCAAGGATATGAAGATATTCTTCTGTGCTACTTTGAGAAACTTTGTTTTACCTTTCTCATTTAGTCTTTGTAAAAAGTTTTCTAGGACTGCCATAACAAAATACCACAGACCAGCTGGCTTACCCAACAGAAATTAGTTTTTTCACAGTTCTGGAGGCTAGAAGTCTAAGATCAAAGTGTTGGCAAGTTTGGTTTCTTATGAGGCTCCTCTCCTTAGCCTGCATGTGGCTGCCTTCTTGCTGTTACATGGTGTTACCTCTGTGCAGGTGTCTTTCTCTGTGTCTATCTTTTCCTTTCATATAGGGACACCAGTCAGATTAGATTAGGGGTATCTTAAAGATCTCATTTTAACTTAATCACCTCTTTAAAGGGCCTGTCTCCAGATACAGTCACATTGTGAGGTATTGGGGCTTCAACATATATATTTTGGGGAATACAGATTAACGCAAATGTAATTTCTTTCATTCGTCTGGAATTGAATCTCTGGTGGTGTGATTTGGAAGTCAAGATTCAATGTTTTTTCATACAGATATTGAATTAGCCTGTACAGTTTATTAAAAGACCATGTTTTCCTTTGTTTTGTAGTCCTCTTATATCAAGTGGCCATATATATCTTAGTCTGATTCTATAATCTGTTCTAGTGCTCTTTTTTTTTTTTTTTTTTTATTCTTGTGCCAGTATCATGCTGTTTTAGTCTACTGTATTTTTATAACATTTCTTGATAGCTGCAGCATAAACCTCCATGTTTGTTCTTAAAGATTGTCTTGGTGATCTTGGCACTTTGCTATTCCATATATATTTTAAATCAATCATCAGTTTACACATGTAGCATGTTAGAGATTTGATTCGGATTGCATTGCATATATAGGTCAATTTGGAGAGAACTTACAGTTTTACAATGTTGTGTTTTTATCCATGGACTCTAGTATATCCCTCAATTTATGTCTTTATAAAATTCTCTCACTATTGTATACATTTTTCTGTTGAGGTCTTTAACATCTTTTCTTAGATTTATTCTCTGGTATCTGATGGTTATTGAAACTATTCTAAATAGTAAGGTTCATCCATGTTATGTATAGATTTGCCTATTCTGGACATTTCACTTACGTGGAATCATATAATATGTGGTTGTGACTGGCTTTTTTCACTTACATTATGTTTTCAAGGTTTATCCATGTTGTAGCATGTATCAGTACTTTGTTTTTTGCCAAATAATGTTCTGTGCCACAATTTAAATATCTCTTTGTCAGTTTGGTTATCCTCTTTTTTGGGTGCTATCAATGATGCTGCTATGGACATTCAAGTACAAGTTTTGTGTGAGTGTATGTTTTTAATTTTGGGGGGTATATATCTATAAATGCAGTTGCTGGATCTATATTTAACTTTTTGAGGAACTGCCAAATTGTTTTCCATAGTGGCTATACCCATGGACATTCCTACCAGATGTTTGTGAATGTTCTAGTTTCTCCACATCCTTGCTGTCCTCATGAGTGTGAAGAGGTATCTCACTGTAGTTTTAATTTGCATTTCTCTGATGGTTAATTGTGTTGAGCATTTATCTTTTCATGTGCCCATTGGGCATTTATTTATCTTCTCTTGAGAAATGTCTTCTCCGTTCCTTTGCCTATTTTTAAATTGGGTTATTCATCTTTTTATTGAGTTGTAACTTTATATATTATAGATATAGATATGAGCTTCTTATCACATGTGTGAATTGTAAGTATTTTCTCTCATTTCTGTGCATTGTCTCCTTACTTTCTTGGTAGTGTCTTTGAAGCATAAAAGTTTTTAATTTTAAAAAATATTTTATATATTTATTTGAGAGAGAGCTTGAGTAGTGTGGACGGGCAGAGGGAGAGAGAGAAGCAGATTGCCTGCTTAGCCGGGAGGCTGATATGGGCCTTGATATGGGGCTTGATCCCAGGGCCCTGAGATCATGACTTGAGCCGAAGGCAGACACTTAGCTGCTGAACCACCCAGGCGCCCCTAAAAGTTAATTTTGAAAATGCTTGGTTTATTTATCTACTTTTTCTTTTGTTGGTTATACTTTTGGTTTCATATCCAAGAAACCATTGCTTAAAACAAGCTCACAAAGGTTTACACCTGTATTTCTTTCTAAAAGTTTTATGGGATTAGATCTTATGATTAGGTCTTTGATCTGTTTTGAATTAGTTTTTTGTGAATTGTGTGAGGTAGGAATGGGTCCAACCTCATTCTCTGGGATGTAGATATCCAGTTTTTGCTAGCACCATTTGCTGAAAGGACTTTTCCTTCCCCATTGAGCTGTCATGGCACTGTTGTCAAAAATCAGTTGACTGTAATTGTGAAGGTTCATTTGTGGATTCTCAACTCTGTTTCATTGATCTGTTATGTCTGTCTTTATGCCAGTTCCAAACTGTCTTGATCACTGTAGCTTTGTAATAAGGTTTGAAATTATAAATCTGTGAATAGATGAGCTGGAATTTTTTTTAAGAGATTGTATTTTTTGGGCTCCTATGTGATATAGCTGGTTGAGTGTCTGATTCCATTTTGGCTCAGGTTGTGATCTCAGGGCCGTAGGATCAAGCCCTGCATTGGGTTCCATGTTGAGCTTGGAGTCTGCTCGGACTCTCTCTCCCTCCGCCCCCAAAATAAAGAAGCAAATCTTTAAAAAAAGATATTTAAGTAATCTCTACATCCAACATGGGGTTTGAACCAATACCACGAAATCAAGAGTCCTATGCCCCACTGACTAAGCCTGCCAGGCACCCCAGATTAGCTGCAATTTTGATAGGGTTTATGTTGAATCTGTAGATCAATTTAGGGAGTAGTGCTATCTTAACATTAAGTCTCTGATCTGTGAACATGAGATGTCTTTCCATTTACTTGGGTCTTCTCTATTTCAATAATGTTTTGTAGTTTTCAGAGAATAAGGTTTGGGGCACTTGGCTTGGTCATTTGGTAATGCGTGCTAGCTACCCTTGATGTCAGAGTTGTAAGTTCGAGCCCCAGGCTGAATGTAGACATTACGTAGAAATAAAACTTAAACAAAAGAAACAGAATATAATGCTTGCACTTTTTCTGTGTTAACTTTACTCCTACATATTTTATTCTTTTTGTTGCTATTGCAAATGAATTTCATTTTTTATTTGCTCATTGCTGAACTAGTGTTTATTCTCTTGTATTTTTCTAAACATTGTGGAACCTTTAGTGAGGTATCTATCCTTTTATTCCTGATACTGGTTGGTTGTCCATTTCTCTTTATCCTTTATCAGCCTTGGCAGTGGTTTATCAATTTTTTTAATGCCTTCAAAGAACAATCTTTTGGCTTGGTTGATTCTTTTTACTTTGTTTTCTATTTACTTTATTCTTTTTTTTTCCACTTTTTTTAACTTTTTTTTGGTCACTTTCTGGGGTAGGTACTCAAATCATTAAACTTTAACCCTTCTTTTGTAATTTGTGCATTTCAAGCTATAATTTGCTCTGGCTTTCATTAAAACATCTACCCACTATGGTTATGTCATGCTTTCCTGATCATTCAGTATAAAATATTTAAAAATTTTTATTGTGATGTCTTATTTTTATTTTATTTTATTTTTTAAAAAAGATTTTATTTATTTATTCATGACAGACAGAGAGAAAGAGATAGAGAGGCAGAGACACAGGCAGAGGGAGAAGCAGGCTCCCTGTAGGGAGCCTGATGTGGGACTCCATTCCGGGTCTCCAGGATCACACCCTGGGCTGAAGGCAGCACTAAACTGCTGGGCCACCCGGGCTGCCTGATGTCTTCTTTAAACACTAGTTATTTGGTAGGGTACTTACTCATTTCCTAATAAATAGAGATTTCCTAATAATTTATTTTTATTTATTTTTAGTTTAATTTGGCCTAATTCTGTTTATTTATTTATATATTTTTAAAGATTTTTATTTATTAATTCATTAAAATTTATTAATTTATTTATTAATTCACACAAAGAGAAAGAGGCAGAGACACAGGCAGAGGGAGAAGCAGGCTCCATGCAGGGAGCCCGATGCGGGACTCAATCCCCGGTCTCCAGGATCACACCCTGGGCCAAAAGCGGTGCTAAACTGCTGAGCCCCTTGGGCTGCCCATAATTCTGTTTAATTCACAGTATGCTCTCTGTGATTTCAGTCCCTTGTTGTTTGTTGAGACTTAATTTATGGCTTGGCATAGGATTGGTATTGGTAACTGTTTCATGTTTGACAGAAATACATACATTCTTTACCCTTATGTCAGTATAATGCTATTTTACTTACTCTAGTTTTTTGGTATATAAATATAAAAATTAAGTCATTTCTTACTTTTTAAATTCATGGTATCTATTGGTTGTTGAGAGAAGTATGTTTCCCATTTTGATTGTGCATTTGCTTTTCTCTTAATTTTGCCAATTTTATGTATACTGAGGCTATGTTAGATGAATACACATTTAGAATTGTTTTATCTTCCTGGTTAGGTGGAGCTTTTTATCATTATGAAATACCCCTGTTTATCTTTAGGAATTTTTGATTTTCATTTGTTAAGCATTTGCATGATAGATCTTTTCCCATTATTTTACTTTTGTTTATATAGTTTTGTGTTGTCTCTTTTAAAAATAGTATAGAGTTTTGCTTTTTTAAATCAGTCTAAAAAAATCTTTGTATTTAATGGACTATTATTTCATTTGGAGTCAATGTAATTTCTCATTTTTAGGGCTTAAATCTACCATCTGTGTTCTTTTTTCTCTTCCCTCTTGTTTTCCTTTTTATTAAAATAGTTTATTTTTCCTTATTCAGTATTTTCTATATCAGTGGGTTTGTTACTTAGGGATTATTTTATATTCTTTCAATGGTTACCTTAGAGATTCCAATATATATCCTTAATTTATTAATATCTAATATAAGTTAGTGCTGTTACTACTTATTGGATGATATAAAGACCTTAGAATACTTTAATTCCACTTGCCCCTTTTTTGTCCATGTCCTATGATACATATTTGGATTTTTTATATTTCTTTAAACCTCCAAATCATTTTATTACTATTTGAAATAGTGACCATTTATTTGGATTTGTCCACATGTTTATTATTTCCGTTGCTGTTTATTCTTTCCTTCATTTCAGCTGCCATTTGGGATGATTTTTCTTACTTCTGAATACCCTAATCTTTTTCCTTTTTAAAAAAATATTTTATTTTATTTAAAAGTATTTATTTGAGAGAGAGAGAGAGCATGCACAAGCAGGGGCAGAGAGAGAGGGAGAAGCAGACTCCCTGCCAAGCAGGTACCCGACACAGGGCTTGATCCCAGACCTGGGGATCATGACCTGAGCTGAGGGAGGACACTTAACCCACTGAGCCACCCAGGTGCCCTACCCTAATCTTTCCTTTTGTGAAGTACACTGGTGATAAATCCTCCCAGTTTTTATTTGTCTGATAGTGTATAATATACATTTTGTATAATTCTGTTTCTAGAATTCTAAGTTGGCAATTATTTTCTTTGAACACTTTGAACATTTCATTCTACTTCTTTTTTTCCTGCTATATTGTTTGTCAGAGTCAGCTATAAGTTTTATTTAATTTTGGTATCAATTGATGGTATTATATGTTTTAGGTTTTTTTTTCTCTTCCATTTTAAAAATTGAGGTGTAATTTTTGTATAGTTAAATGGACATTTTAAGTGTATTTTGGCAAATGTATTCATATTCACCCGTGTATTTACCATTCCCATTAAGATGGACCATTCCCATCAACATTTTTATCATGCCTTTTTTTTTTTTAAGATTTTAGTTACTTATTCATGAGAGACAGAGAGAGGCAGAGACATGGGCAGAGGGAGAAGCAGGCTTCCTGTGGGAACCCAACGTAGGAGTTGATCCCAGGACCCCAGGATGATGACCGAGCCGAAGGCAGATGCTCAACCACTGAGCCACCCAGGTGTCCCTCGTGCTCATTTTCAGTCAGTCTCCTACCCTTATTAACAATCACTGTTTTTATTCTAGCACCATAAATTAGTTTTTTCTGTTGCAGAGTTTGTATAAATGAAATCATAGTCCTTTGTGTTTCCTTTATCCAAATAATATTATATTTGAAATTAACTATGTTGTTGGATATATTAGTAGTTCTTTTTTTAAAGCTAAGTTAATTTGTATTGTATCAATATATCACAATATGTTTATCCATGGTCCTTTTAATATGTTATTTCCAGCTTTTAGCTTTTGTGAATAAAGTTGTTATCTTTCTACCAGGTGTGTGTGTGTATGTGTATGTATTTGTGGGCATGTGTTTTTATTTCTCTTTAGTAAATACCTAGAATTGGTGGGTTATAGGGTAGGTACAGTTTAGTTTTATAAGAAAACTTTACTCTCTAGCTACTTTATGATTTTTCTCCTTGTCTTTGCTATTCAGCAGTATTATTAGTTGTCTAGGTACAATTTCTTCTGTTTATTGTTCACGGAATTCATGATACTTCTAAAAATGTGGTTTAATAACTTTCATTTGTTTTGGAACACTCTTGACTATTACTTTGTTTCAATTATATTTTGCCTCTTTTTTTCTTCTTCTGGGACTCTAAATACTTGTATTTCAACTTTTTACTATATCTTATGTATCTCTTATGTGTTTTTTTTTATTATTTTGCTCACACTTCATGTGGATATTTTCTTCTGAGGTAGTTTTCATTTTACTAATTGTCTTCATCTGTGTGTAATGTTTTACACTATCTATTGAGATATTAATTTCATTTATTACCTTTTTCAGTTCTATGGTTTCATTGCGGCCCTTTTCATAGTTGTTTTTCTCTGGCTTAATAGTTCACCTTTTAGTTCCTTTTACATATTGACCTTATTTTAATGTCTGAAAATTCTTTTTTTTTTAAGATTTATTTATTTGAGGAGGAGAAAGAGACACAGTGGGGAGGGGCAGAGGCAAAAGAAGAGAGAGAATCTTGAGCAGACTCAGTGCTGAGTGCAGAGCCCTGTGCGGGGCTCAGTCTTAGGACTTTGAGATCCGGACCTGAGCTGAATCCAAGAGTCGGGCTTAATGGGCTGTGCCACCCAGGTGCCTCCTAACAGGAAACTTTGTTGTTTGCATCCTTCAAGAGTCTGTTTCTTTTGCTCAGTTTTTCTTCTGGTGGTGCTTAGTCAATTCTTGTTTTCATCAATGCCAGGTTGTATAAGAGAAAAATTTGAAGTTGTGGATGATGTTAGCTTTCTTTAGTGAGGACTTACTGTTAATTCTCATAGTCAGCTAGTCTGAGACATCAGAAATCATAGATTACTTTAATTAAAAGTTAAAATATTTGGAAATTTGACCTTATTTCAAGGGATTGGTCTGTTTCTGGTTTAGACTTTCTTATAAGGTAGCGAGTGTAGATTGGTATTAGTTTCTCAGTTTCTTGGCCTATCCTTCTCTGCTTTTGGACGGGGAGAAGGAAACGTCAAACGCTGAACTTGCTTCTCTGAGGGTTCCTTCTTCTATCACAGATTCTCACTATATGGATAGCTCTCTGAATCCTTCACACATACCTATTTTTTGAAGTGTTTTTGTCCATCTCTTCTTGTTCTAGTGAGAAGGATGGTCTGAATAGCTTAATCTTCCATATAATCACTTTTTTTTTTAAAAGCACTGATGAGATAAATGCAGTTTGCCAAATCTTACAGCATTGTATGTTTCATTTTCCTTATTTTGCATGTTTAAAGATCTTATATTGCCTACTTGCTTTCTTTTTTGTATGATTTGAATTACAAATGAAAATTTCTGATGGCCTGTTTGTGTTTGATTTCTCTTTAATGAATGGGCAGAGTTGAGATAGTTCTCTTAGTCTTAGGGTGAAGTGCCACCATTTTGTTGCCCATGTTAGGAGGCTGTGGTATGTAAGCTGCCCTGGCTCTATTCTAGTGCTCATATTTGAAGAACTTGAAGCTCAGCAAATTGAAGTAAATCAGACATACATGTGGAAGTGGATTTTGTCAGCTTCTTCATATAAATTTAGAATAAAATTTGTAGAGTTTTTCCTTACAGTGTTGCTTTCTTTCAGTATGAAGACTTAGAATCATCTTTAAAGGATGCCAGTTTTGAGAAGGAGTCAACAGAAGCACAGAGTTTGGAGGTAAAAACAAGTAATACATATAATTATAAAAGCTAGGGGAAAGATTCTTGCTAAATAACATAAACTTTAAGAACAGTGTTCTCCTCAAAACTATTTTACAGGAAATGTCAAAGAGCATTTCTAGATGTTAAAGGTTAAAGAAAAATTAATTATAAGAAATGGAACATTAGGTAGCATAAAATATTTAAAAAATGTGAGCTCTCCTTCCTAACTTGTTTCAAGTGAGGCATATTTAGTTGACTGGAATCTAGGGCCATATAGAAGCTCTTGATTTTTCATTCTTGGGAATGAAATATATTAAGGTAACCATTCCTTTTTTCCATTCAGTTTGCTCTAGAAAGGAAAAATAGGATTCATTTTCATAAATTTAGGAATAGATGGCAGCAATAAATTATGTAAATTGTGGCAGTACTTGCCTTTACTTCATCCCCATTGTATCAGGAGCTGACTAGAATTAGACCAAAGATTTACATTGTAAGCAGTGATGTGCTGGTAAATATTTAATAGCTGGCTCTCTAGAGAGTAGGAGTCCTTATTTGTAGCTTGCTTGGTTCTGTTGTGTAAATACTCCCAATTTTAAGTTACCAACATGATGTCACTGAGTGTAGGCTTTGGAAGAGATATATAGTCTGCTGTCCTGAGCCAGGTATGATTTAGCTAGGAGTAAGAAGGAAAATAATAAAAATTTGTCATTTAGCAAAGCTACAACAGATTAGGGTAAATGATAAGCATGCCCTGTTACTGTTTAGAGATAGAAATGTTGTCAGTAGCATACTAATATTAATGTAGAAGACAGTGGACTTTGTTCTTTTGGTGTACTGTTCAGACAATACAGCTTGATTGTTATTAGTCACTGATATCTGTAACCATCAGAAAGTCTATGTATAGAACACTGGATGATAACTACCTGGAGTTAAAATGAAAACTTAAAAAAATCTATAGATTATGTTTCAGAATTTCTTAGTAGAATCCGAAGGAAGTTATAAATTGAATTCCAAATGAAGCAAATTTCTTAAACTTTCTTCATTTGTTACCTACTAAAATCCTTAAGAACTTGGTGAAATTGTTTTATTTACTGACCTTCTGTTTTATCTCCTGTTCCAGTAGTAACTTATTAGTTTGATTAAAAAAGAAAGAATTGTGGAAGGCATTTAGTGTAATGGAAGAGTAAAAACTGGACAGTGAAGACATTTATTCAAGTTTGGTAGTATTGTGGATAAAATAAAACCAGTTTATTCTTAAGGCATTGAATTTATAGGATCTAGCAATAAAGTCTAAGTGAACATTTTGGAAATTTTTCTCTGGTTTTTATAATTAAAAAACATGTAATGTTTATTTTTGAGATTGGTAAACCTATTAACTATATATGATATAGTTAAAAAATTTGATGGTTGAATCAGTAGATAAAATCAAAACAGTAGAATAATTTTGATTCAAGTCAGGGAATTCATGTAATCAAATAGCCAAAGTTGGAGAAATACTTATAAATAAGTTTTTTTTTTTTTTTTAAATTTTGGTCTCCATTAAATTCTGTGAATCTTTTGGTTTTTTTTTTTAACAAGTTTGTTGAAGGATCACAAATATCAGAGGTATGTTTATTACAGTATTTAAAATCCATTTGGAATAATTCAGTGACTAATCATTAAAATTTAAAGAATCCCAGAAAATAATTCAATGCAGAACATTATTGTGAAGTGATCTTGGTTATTTTTTGAGTTTATTTTTCATTATATCTTTAATTATATTAAATCAGACTTATTTCTCATTTTTTACTTTATAATGCTCTAGAGCAGAGGTTGGCAAACTATAATCTGGGTTCTCTCTCTCTTTTTTAAAATTTTTAAAATTTGAGTATAGTTGACATAAATGTTACATTAGTTTCAGGTATACAACATAGTGATTCAACATCTCTATACTTTTTGCTGTGCTCACCACAAGTAGCTACCATCTGTCACTATACAATGTTATTACAGTCTCATTGACTATATTTCTTATGCTTATTCCCATGATTCATTCATTCCATGATTGGAAGCTTGATATCCCACTCTCCTGCACCCATTTTGCCCATCCCCTCACCATCTTTCATCTGGTAACTATCAGTTTATTCTCTGAATTTATAGGTCTGATTCTGCTTTTTGTCTATTTTGTCTTTTAGATTCCACATATGAGTAAAACCATTTGGCATTTGTCAGTCTGACTTATTTCACTTAGGTCCCTCTAGGTCCATCCATGTTGTCACAAATGGCAAGATCTCATCATTTCTTATGGCTATGTAATATTCCATTGTGTGTGTATATACCACATCTTTATTCATTTAGCTATTGTAAATAATGCTGCAATAAACATAGGGGTGTATTTATCTTTTTGAATTAGTGTTTTTTTTTTTGTTTTTTTTTTTAATAAATACTAAGTAGTGGAATTATTGGATCATATAGTATTTCTACTGTTTTCCACAGTGGCTGTACCAATTTACGTTCCCAGCAACAATGCCCAACGGTTCCTTTTTCTCCACATCCTTGCCAACATTTGTTATTTCTTGTCCTTTTGATTTTAGCCATTTTGACAGATGTGAGACAATACCTCATTGTGATTTTGATTTGCATTTCTCTGATGATTGATGAGTGATGTTAAAGATCTTTTCATGTGTCTGTTGGCTATCTATATGTCTTCTTTGGAAAAATGTCTGTTCAGGTCCTCTGCCCAGTTTTAATCAGATTGTTTGGTTTTCCACCTGTTTTTGTAAATAAAATTTTACTGGGACACAGCCACGCTCATTCATTTACACGTCTTTGCATTCTTACTGCATAGGCATAGCTGGGACAGGGACTACATGGCCTGTAAGCCTAAAATATTTACTTTATGGTTTTTTTATAGAAAAGTTTGCTGACCCCTGCTAGCATTACTTTTATTTAATGTTATAACAGTGAACAAATATGTAAACAAAATTTTATTGATTTACAATATATGTGTTTGATTATATTTGATTTATCATAACCAAAAAAGTCTTATGTCTATCTTATAAAGTTGGCTTCCTCTTTTTTAGGCAGTCTATGAAAAGCTGAACAAGTCTAAATCTGATCTTGAGGATGAAATACTTTTTTTGGAAAACCAGTTAAAAGAAGAGAAATCTAAGCACTCTGAACAAGATGAATTGGTAAGGTTTTTGTGTTTGAGGAGACTATAGGAAAAGGAAAGTTACTAGATTTTAAAAAATTAATATGTGGAGGTCAGGGCACCTGGGTGGCTCTGTTGGTTACATGTTTGACTCTTGATCTCAGCTCAGATCTTGATCTCAGGGTTGAGTTTAAGCCCTCTGTTGGGCTCCGTGCTGGGCATGGAGCCTACTTAAAAAAAAAAAAAAAGGATCAGTTAAAGTATTATATGCACTGTAAAAAATACAGAAGGCTGTTAAGTACAGAGTAAAATTTTCGAGATCCACTAGCTTTTTTATTTGTTAGAGGTTACCGTGTTAAGTTTCTTGCTTATCTTGTAGAGATTTTCTACATGCACTATTAAGTAGCTCACGTAAGTAGAGTTGAATAACCACATACATAGTGGTTTTTTTTATTACTTAAAAATTATTTTGAAAACATTTTAGCTTTGTCATTTATTTTAAAATCTGTAAGGAAGATATTGATGTATGGAATTATTTAGTAAGATACGATATCAGTGAACTTATCTTGAGCCTATATAATTTAAGTGTTATATTAAAGATGAGATGAATACTATTGTTGTCCAACTTTCATATAAAATCCCTTTAAGCATATGGCTGAGAGGTTTTCTTAATTTGAGTCCTCATTTTTTTTGAGTAGATACATTAGGTTAACACTGTATCTGTGTTACATTAGGTTAACACTGTGGCATCTTAGGAACTGGGAAAATTTAGTAAAGAAATACTTGTTTTTGATTGATGCTGTCTTTTCAGATGGTGGATATTTCAAAAAGGATACAGTCCCTAGAAGATGAATCAAAATCTCTTAAATCACAAGTAGCTGAAGTAAGTTGAATTAGTTTAGGTCTGTTGCGTTGGAAAATCATTTTAATTTTACTGTTTTATGATTAAAGAAGAAGGTATAATATTACAATTTGAGGTATTGGGGTCTTAAATATAGTTCTTTTGTAGAAGGTACTTCAGGAAAGTTCATTTTTTTATTGGACAGGTATTTATTGAACTCTTGGTGTATAATGGTCGCTGTTGAAGGTGCTTGGCATTGTAGACAAAATAGACTGGAAAGCTCTCATCTAATTTAAATTCTAGAGAGGCCTGATAATAAAAAGTTCACAAAATTTGCTACACAGTACATAAAAGATTAGAAGTGGTTAAATCCTTGGTCCAAGGCCACATGACAAGTTGTGGCAGATTTATGACTGGACCCTGATGCTAGACTAGCCTTTTTTCTGCTACCCCACACTGCCTTTTCTATTAATGTTGGCGTATTTTTGTCTTTAATTCCATGTTTTAGGGACTATTTGTAAAAAGCTGTTGTATTAAATTAATTCTTATAAGCTTGATATGTTGTTTTACTTAGGCCAAAATGACCTTCAAAATATTTCAAATGAATGAAGAACGACTTAAGATAGCTATAAAAGATGCTTTGAATGAAAATTCCCAACTTCAGGAAAGCCGGAAACAGGTTTGTACTCTAGAGAGAGGACTTTTATTAAATTAAATCAAATTTAATTAATTAAAAAAAGATTTTAAAAATTTATTTGAGAGAGAAAAAGTGGGCATGAGTAGGGAGGGTGGAGAGGCAGAGGGAGAGGCAGAAGCAGACTCCCTGCTGAGCAGGGAGCCTGACTTGGGACTCCATCTAGGACCCTGGGACCATAACCTGAGCTGAAGGCAGAAGCTTAATGGACTGAGCCTCCCAGGCACCCCTATAGGGACTTTTAAACTGTAAATATATAATTATAAATGTTCTAGACACACTCATGACTGACCCATGCTAGGAGCAAGATTAGATTCTTTCTGGAAAGCAGGAGAGTAGGGCAATCTGCTGTGTCTCTTTTGTATAGAGTATAAAAGTATATACTCCTGGCATCTTTTTCCTCCAGTAGTGAAAGTAATCCAGGGCAAATTTTTATTCATTTTATTTTATTCATTTTATTCATTTTATTCATTTTTATTTATTCATTCATTATTTATTTATTCATTCATTATTATTTATTTTTATTCATTCATTCATATTTATTTATTTATTTATTTATTAAATTTATTTTTTATTGGTGTTCAATTTACCAACATACAGAATAACACCCAGTGCTCATCACGTCAAGTGCCCCCCTCAGTGCCCGTCACCCATTCACCCCCACCCCCTGCCCTCCTCCCCTTCCACCAGCCCTAGTTCCCAGAGTTAGGAGTCTTTATGTTCTGTCTCCCTTTCTGATATTTCCCACACATTTCTTCTCCCTTCCCTTATTTTCCCTTTCACTATTATTTATATTCCCCAAATGAATGAGAACATACAATGTTTGTCCTTCTCCGATTGACTTACTTCACTCAGCATAATACCCTCCAGTTCCATCCACGTTGAAGTGAATGGTGGGTATTTGTCGTTTCTAATGAAAACTGAGTAATATTCCATTGTATACATTGACCACATCTTCTTTATCCATTCATCTTTCGATGGACACCGAGGCTTCTTCCACAGTTTGGCTATTGTGGACATTGCTGCTATAAACATTGGGGTGCAGGTGTCCCGGCGTTTCATTGCATCTGAATCTTTGGGGTAAATCCCCAGCAGTGCAATTGCTGGGTCGTAGGGCAGATCTATTTTTAACTCTTTGAGGAACCTCCACACAGTTTTCCAGAGTGGCTGCACCATTTCACATTCCCACCAACAGTGTAAGAGGGTTTGTGGTTTCCTGCCTTGTTAATTTTCCCCATTCTCCCTGGTGTGAGGTGGTATCTCATTGTGGTTTTGATTTGTATTTCCCTGATGGCAAGTGATGCAGACCATTTTCTCAAGTGCATGTTGGCCATGTCTATGTCTTCCTCTGAGATTTCTCTTCATGTCTTTTGCAGGGCAAATTTTAATAATCAAAGCAAGTAGCATTTAGTACCAGCTCCTTACACCCAGGCTGAAAGAGGGCAGAGAATACAGAATTATTGAAGCTCTGGGTCTGGGGCCTAAAGCTAGAACTATTTCTGGTGGTAGATCAAATGAGGATTTAGCTTTTACCCTCTTCCTTCTTCATATATATAGACACTCTCCTCACACATCTAAATATATTTCCTGGCCCACAATGCTCCCAATACAGTTAAAATTTTTCCATGGGAAAATTTTTCATTGATTACATTATTTACAGTTTTTTAGTTTTTAAATTTTTTTTTTAATTTTTAAAAAATTTTAAAAGATTTTATTTATTTATTTGACAGAGAGAGAGCGCCAAAGAGCATAAGTTGGGGGAAATGGCAGAGGCAGAGGGAGAGGGAGAAGCAGGCTCCCCGCTGAGCGGGGACTCCCCCCCCATCCCCCCATTGTGCAGCTCCATCCCATGGCCCTGAGATCATGACCTGAGCCGAAGGCAGACACTTAACCAACTGTGCCACCCGGCTATCCCTAGATTTTCTTACTCTTTGGGGTTGTTTTCATCTAACTCCTTTTGAATCACTAAGGTTTCATCTAACTCCTTTTGAATCACTAAGGTTCTTGAAATAAAATATTCTATATTCACTAATGCCATGTTCTAATACTTCTTATGACTGCATGCTGGGTATCCAATTTCTTTTTTTTTTTTTTTTCATTTTAAAGATTTTATTTATTCATGAGAGACATAGAGAGGCAGAGACATAGGCAGAGGGAGAAGCAGGCCCCCTGTGGGGAGCCCAGTGTGGGACTGGATCCCAGGATCCTGGGATCATGCCCTGAGCCAAGGCAGATGCTCAACCACTGAGCCACCCAGGCATCCCTGGGAGTGCAATTTCTTTAGTAACTCACTAATCCCCTAATCCCCAAATTCAAAATTTTTTCTTCAGTCTTCATTTGGTTTTAATCTGTTGGTGTCCTCTTAGTTCTCCTATACGTTCGTAGAAAAAATTTAGTTTTCTTGTGCTAGGAAATATGCTAATGAAGCCTTAGTTTTACAGAGAAATCCAGTAATTAGTATTTGACAGAACTGAGTTTTCAAGATTTAATAAATTTGGACTTTTCTTTCATATTTCTATGGGCCATTTCTTTGTGACTTGCTTGCTCATTCTTTTTATTTCCCCCTGTTTTTCTTATTGACTTGTAAGAGCTTTTTGCATGTTAAAGTTATTAATCTTTTGTTGTGTATAAGAGTTCCTTTCTAGTTATTTGTTTTTAGATTTTGTGTCATTTTTTGATTTGTGAAGCTTTTAAGTTATGTAGTCAAGCCTGTGTTTTTATAACAACTGTTACCTTTTGTTCATGTCCAAAAAATCTTTCCTATAAAAGTATATATAGTAAAAGATTGCTTATGTAGAATATTCCAAGGAAGTTCAGTTATCTTAACTATAAAACAGCACATGATTAAAAAATTTTTTTTAGTACAAGTAAGGTATGGCATGTTATATAGGACTTAAGGGATGGTAAGTAAGACCTTCCCTTCTTCCCTCCTTACATCCCTCCCTACTTCCTTCCCAGCAATACATTGTGTTCTATAATATCTATTAATGATACATCTAAATAGATAAATAAATTCAACTACATGTAAGTATGAAAAAGAATGATTTGCCTTTTTTTGGTGGGGTTTGAATTTTAGCTTTTACAAGAAGCTGAAGAATGGAAAGAACAAGTGAATCAACTTAATAAACAGAAAATAACATTTGAAGACTCCAAAGTATATGCAGAACAAGTTCTGTATGATAAAGAAAATCAGATCAAGGTAAGTGGCTCTGCTGATTTTAGTGACTGAGTCTGCTAGAATTTTGTACTAATTCTGATATTTGACAATTTTTTCTTTAGCAGCTTTTATTTTTATAATTTATTTGGTCAAATTTGAGCATGTGTACTTTTTTGGCATTCATTTTAATTTGTACCAGGATTGTCATTCTTGCTCCTAAATGCTCCTTAAAGATTTAAAGATTTGTCACATATATTGTATAATAATATATATTAATTATATATCATATAACTTATATTGTGTTATATTAATTATATCATATATTAATATGAATATCATTAATACTGATATTAAGACTACTAACATTTATTAATATCAGTATCAATGCTATAGAAGTAATATTAATCATATAAATATACAAGTATATATAATATATAAGTATAAATATGAATAATTAACATTAACACTAATAATGCTGATATTAATATTTATTAATATTACTAATATTAATGCTATGTATTAGTATATATATCAATATTCTATGTGTCTTTTTTCTCTTTTGCTCTGTATTTTAGCCTAGGTATTTAATGAAGAAAGAAAAAGAATAGCAGATTTTATATTTGTCTTTAGACTGCCATCTTTATCTATTGATAAATTAGCAAGAATTTTAGAAATTGGTCAAATGAATTTATATGTATCAGCTGGATATCTGTAATACCCAGATTAGCTGTTGTATGTACTTTCACGGAGATGAATACTTTTCAGAAAATAAGTCTAATTGAAACTTGACTCTGATAGGAATATAATAATTGGTATTATTGTTAGAATTTGTTCACTTTTTCTTCTCCTTGTTTGCCCCTTTCTAGCCCCTGCTCTTTTAAATCTTATCCTTTCAAGCTGCAATTTGATACTCAGGTGTAAATACCAAGTAATAAGATGTAAAACTAACATTCTGTAATTATGTAGTAAAGTGGAGGTTGCCATCTTGAAACCTATATATTTATGTTCTTTACGTTGTTACTAAATATGTTTTGAAGATTCCAGCTTTAGGAGTTGTATTTGTAATTTGAGATATTGTTTTATTTTTTTCCCCTAAACTTACTCTACTAAAGAACTTGGGATTCTTCCTAAACAGAACAAGAATGAGATGGTAATCTCAAGCTCAGTCAAAGTTGTTATCTATGTAGATTGATTTTTAAACTGTAACTACACATTCGGAAGTTGTAAATCAGCAAAAGGCATTACCTCTCTCTTTTTTCCCTTTTCTATTAAATGTCAAGTCTCTGACTGAACGCTTGATAAAGATGAAAGATTGGGCTGCTGTGCTGGGAGAAGACCTGACAAATGATGATAACTTGGAATTGGAAATGAGTGAATCAGAAAATGGTATGCAGTAGGGTATTAAGTCATGATTCATCTTCTTTTGCTAAAAATGATGAATAGCTCTTGTATTTTTTTAGTTCCTTTATGCACCATGTTCTTTTTTTATCAAGTTTTCTTTTTTAAATTTAAATGCAATTGATTAACATATAATGTATTATTATTTCAGAGGTATTAGTGATTTATCAGTCTTCTATAATAATGCCTAGTGCTCCTTATATCACATGCCTTCATTAATGTCCATCACCCAATTACCCTACCCCCTGGCCCTCCAGCAACCCTCAGTTTGTTTCCTATGATTAAGAGTCTCTTAAGATTTGTCTCTCTCTCATTTCATCCTGTTTTATTTTTCCCTCTCTTCCCCTATGATCCTCTGTTTTATTTCTTAAATTCCACATATGAGTGAGATCATATGATAATTGTCTTCCTCTAATTGACTTATTTTGCTTAGTATACTACCCTCTGTTCTATCCATGTTGTTGCAAATAGCAAGATTTCATTCTTTTTGATGGTTAACTAGTATTCCATTGTATATATACATGTCTTCTTTATCCATTCTTCTCTTGATGGAGATCTGGGCTCTTTCCATAGTTTGGCTCTTATGGACATTGTTGCTGTAAACATTGGGGTGCAGATGCCCCTTTGGATCAGTACATTTGTATCTTTGGGATAACTACCTAGTAGTGCAATTCCTAGGTCATAGAGTAGCTCTATTTTCAGCTTTTTGTGGAACCTCTGTTTTCCACAGTGGCTCCATTAGCTTGCATTCCCACCAGCAGCATAAGAGGGTTCCCCGTTCTCTGCATCCTCTTCAACATCTGTCGTTTTCTGACTTGTTAATTTTAGGCATTTTGACTGGTGTGAAGTGGTATCTTCTTGTGGTTTTGATTTGTGTTTCCCTGACGCCCAGTAATGTCGAGCTTTTTTTCGTGTGTCTGTTGGGCATTTGTAGGTCTTCTTTGGAGAAATGTCTGTTCGTGTCTTCTGCCTATTTCTTGATCGGATTATTTGTTTTTTGTGTGCACCATGTTTATACAATTTTGCTTTGGCACATTTTATCTGTCTCTAATACTCTGTCTCTCTCTCTTGCCATCCCTTATTGTTAAGCTTCAATTGTAATACTGCCTTTTCAGTAAATTTTTCTCCCTACTCCTCAGACAGACTTACAGCTTCTTTGTTCCATGTTCTTTTATATATTGTACATCTTTGTTACAGCAGTTTTCATATTGCATCATAATCATTTCAATGCATGGTTTTCCCTGTCATGTCAACTAATCAGATGGATGAGTGGGTAGTTTAAACAATGAGTGTTATATAGATGAATACCTTAGGATACTGTTTTTTGTTTGTTTTAGTTGGATGACTCAGTACTTTAGTCTTGGCCATTCCAAATTGTTATTACCACTGCTGGTTCCAGTCTGGAAACTCAAGCAAGAGTTAGGTTCACTATAGCTTCTCACTGTGTTTTCAAACCAGTTCCTGTGACTTGAAAAAATAATTTTTTGTTGACATAATTACAGATCCATTGGAAATTCCAAAAAGAGTACAGACATGTTTTGTGTATCTTTTACTAGTTTCCCACGGTGGTAACTCTTCTGACTTTTTGTCCTCTTTTTTCTCCCTCTACTCCCTGCCTAATTAACAAATTTATTAAGGAGCAGAAGGTATGATTTTTTTAAAAAATTTCTTTGATGATAGTATTAATGCATTGGAAGAAAACTGTATTCCTAAAGTGAACACATTTGTTCTGTTTGTACTTTTTCACTTTTGCTTTATCTTGCAAGAAGCAATTCCTTTTGTAATGAGAAAATACATGCTTGGTTTTTAAAAAAAATAAAAAAAAAATAAATAAAAAAATTTTTTTTCATTTTATTTTAATTTGTAGTATAATTCCACTTATATTTTGTATGCTGAAAAATCCAGTAGTTAACACTGGACTATATTTAGGTGAATACCAAATTCTTGTTACAAATTTGTTCTTGGAGTGAGTCGTGAAGAACCTAATTATGGTTCTTCCAATGCTTTATTGTTTAGCTTTTTGGGAGCATGTCCAAGCCATCCTGTCTCATATCAAATTCTTTATTGTAGCAGGAAAAGGGATAAGGCTCTAGTTGTGTGAACTACTAAAATCATTTGGATGTCTGTTGTGATGTGGCACTGTTTTCTCAATTTATTGTGTTTGTTTTTTTTTAAACTATAGATAATCAACCAAAAGGAGCTTTGAAGAAACTGGTTCATGCTGCTAAGGTTTGCATTACTATATAAATATAAAGAATATAGAGAAAGAAACAGGACTTGGATTAAACCTGTATGTCCTTAGTAATTATTTTAAAAGTCCATTTTATAGTTAACACCATAGAAGTGATCTGAATTTTCAGAAGTGATCAGAATTTATTAGTTGATTTTTTTATAATAACTTTGGAAATTCATGTTGTTAAGTTTTAAAATTTATAATAAAAAATTTAGGATAATGCACTTTTGTTTTTGGATAAGGAATATTTTAAAACTAGTGTATTTTCTTTCATATTTTTGTCTTTGAGCGTTCTTCCTCTGGTCTCAGTATTTTTCTTTTTCTATTACCCCTTATCCTAATTTGAAAAGTGAATGCTAGGTTTATTTTCTTCCTGTTTATATCTTTTCTTTTCCATTGTAGTAGTGGTATCTTGATCCTTACAGAACTATATGAAGTCTTGGTAATGTAGTTTGAAGGTTGCTTTAATTAAAACTTCTGTGTTGAAAGTAAATAGAATGAAAATAGCTACTTTTTAAGGATCAATCATTGATCTTCTCTGTCTCTGTTCTGACATTTACAACAACTGACGAATGTTAACTTTTCAAGATGGAAGCTGCATTGTTGGTTAATGCATTCTAGTTGATAATTTCATCAAAGTGATAAAAGAACTTAAAAAGGTTGGGATGGTTGAGAATTTTTTGTTTTTCCTTTTTTTTGGTATAACTGATTAATGTTGCTTTTTTTCCTTTTTCCATTCTCTGAAGTTAAATGCTTCTTTAAAAACCCTAGAAGGAGAAAGAAACCAAATTTACATTCATTTATCTGAAGTAGATAAGACAAAGGAGGAGCTTACAGGTAGGATATCTACATCTCTTTATATAGAATGGTCCTGTTAATTGAATCACGTATGTAAAGATCCAATTTGATTTTTTAACTGTTATTTTTGTTTCTGATTTGTGAAAAATTAGCACTGAGGTTTTTGTTGTTGCTGGTAAAGCGGGATTATCAGTTTCCTCCATGTTCATATGAAATAAAAATAGTGCAGTTTTAAAAAAACATGTAAAACCATACTTACCTTTTAATTTCAGTGTTACATGTCTGATACAGTTTTAGATGTTAAAAGGTAGCAAATTAAAACTGTTAACTTTTAAAAGATCATCCCTATAATTCAGTTTTGCCAGAGATGATATCCAATGTTAATGTCTTAAATGACTGTTCTTGGCAATGGCTTATTGCCTTGGTCAACAGATTACTTCTGATTTAGATTTAAAAATTTCTGTGGAAAGACAGGTATGCACATTGAAATTATTTAATGTTAGCATATTTCCTTTATTTTTTATTTATTTTTTAAAAAGATTTTATTTATTTATTCATAGGGATGCAGAGAGAGAGAGAGAGAGTAGCAGAGACACAGGCAGAGGGAGAAGCAGGCTCCATGCAGAGAGCCTGACGTGGGACTCAATCCAGGGTCTCCAGGATCATGCCCTGGGCTGCAGGTGGCGCTAAACCGCTGCGCCACCGGGGCTGCCCAGCATATTTCCTTTAAACTTTCCTTTTGATATATATGATTGATTAATTATATACCTTTAGAATAATTAGTATGCCATTACATATAATTACTTAAATTTTAATGCTTGTTAGTATGACTTTGTGAATTTGAAACTGCCTTCTTTACACAAAGTAAGTTTTGGTTTGTTATAAGATTTGTAATGTGGGCATCTGCCTGGCTTAGTCAGGTAGATCATGTGGCTCTTAATCTCAGGGTCTTGAGTGCAAACCCCACATTGGATGTGGAGATTACTTAAAAGATCTGTGGTGGGGCAGCCCCGTTGGCTCAGCGGTTTAGCACCACCTTCAGCCCAGGGCCTGATTCTGGAGACCCCGGATTGAGTCCCGCGTCGGGCTTGCTGCATGGAGCCTGCTTCTCCCTCTGCCTGTGTCTCTGCCTCCCTCTCTCTCTCTCTCTGTATCTCTCATTAATAAATAAATTAAAAAAAAAAAAAGAAAAAAAAAGATCTGTGGTGATGATTCATACCCATGTTTTGAGAGATGGCACTTCAATCTTAGAGGAGTTCAGAGGTGGAGTTATGATGTTGGAGGGGAAATGAGGTTTTTAAAAACAATTGATGCACTAATTAGTACTCATAATTACTTAGAATCGTTAATTATTATTTTATAGATAATTATTTTTGGTGTGTTAGCATTTGAAACCAGCTAAAACTGGTGTTTTTCTCTACAGTCTTGGTCTGGATTAAGCTAGGAAGATTATGTAGCATTTCTTATCAGAAGATCCAAATTTCTGGCCTGACTTATAACATTATCTAAATTTTGCTTAAAAGGAGGGCTGGCTAGGGACACCTGGGTGGCTCAGTGGTTGAGTGTCTGCCTTTGGATCAGGGCATGATCCTGGGCTTCTGGGATTGAGTTCTGCCCAATTTTCTCCCTCTGCCCAAGTCTCTGACCCTCTGTGTCTCTCATGAATAAATAAATAAAATAAAAAAAAAAAAAGGGTTGGCTAGAAGTTAAGTATTAACCGTTAATTTTTTACTAGATAAAAATAGACATTGTTCATCATGTGGAAGCAGTTTCACAGGAAATGTTAAGCTAGAATATTTCTCTTCAGAACTCTCATCTCCATAACCTTGAGAATTTTATTGTTTTTTCACTTCCTAACTGAAAATTAAATTTTTTTTTTCAATTTTTATTTATTTATGATAGTCACAGAGAGAGAGAGAGGCAGAGACACAGGCAGAGGGAGAAGCAGGCTCCATGCACCGGGAGCCCGATGTGGGATTCGATCCCGGGTCTCCAGGATCGTGCCCTGGGCCAAAGGCAGGCGCCAAACCGCTGCGCCACCCAGGGATCCCCTAACTGAAAATTAGATGCTGGAATTAGAATATTGAAGGTTTGGGAAATCTTGAGGTAATAAAAAAAATTATAACAATTTTTCTAGTTCTTTAAAATACTAAAAAGCATTTAGGTGAAAAAAATCATAAATTTTCTGTTGTCAGAAAGAATTTCATTTATTAATAATCTATTATTTTTAGTAATTTTTATCTTTAATGTGCATCTCAAAATGTTACTCCTTTAATTGTGATTTTTAAAAATTTTCTATAGAATGTATTAAAAATCTCCAGACTGAACAAGCATCTTTGCAGTCAGAAAATACACAATTTGAAAGCGAGACTCAAAAGCTTCAGCAGAAACTTAAAGTAATGACTGAATTGTATCAAGAAAATGAAATGACACTTCACAGGTAATAAAAATTATATTGTTAACTTCACTGTACGGCAAGTAAAATAGCTTAAAAATAGTGCATATTCAGCATATGTGATATGCAAAGTGCTCAACTTAGGATTGGGTAATATTTCTTCAGTTCATTTTTAAGGAAGTTATTTAATCTTGAAACACTTTTTTTTTTCTGAATCTGACCATTTTTCACTACTTCCCCTACAGTGACTCGCATCTAAACAAACAAACCATCATCAGTTTGTGTCTGGTTTATTGCAGTAGTCTCATTCATGTGTAGTCTCTTTCCATTCAACTTCCTGCACAGTTGGTTCCAGTGGTGTGATCCTTCTAAAACCTAAATTTTGGGTCTTGTCTTTGTCTTGTTTGCAAACTCAAGTGCCTTCATATAGTACTTAGAATTTAATCCAAAGCTTTTATATGACCTAAAGACTCTGTAAGATCTGACCTTCAACTGCCTTTTTTTTTTTTTCTCCCTGATTATGCTTTTAATTTTAGCTTATTTTTCTTTTTCCTTTATTATCCTCCAGTGCACTGGCATTCTTGATGAGATTTTTAGCATACTAAGCACATCTGTACCTCAGGGCCTTCTGCATTTGCTCTTTCTGCCTTGGATTTGTAGTTCCCTGTATAAGGTTAAATCCTTCATTTCATTTGAGTCTGTGTTCAGATGTTGCTTCAAAGAATCCTTCCCTGGATACCCTAACTAATATAATATATTACCTGCAATTCCCTCTTCCCTTATCTTGCTTTATTTTTCTTATAGCCCTTATAGTCTTCTGATGAATGATTGTCTTTTTTTTTTTTTTTTTAATCTTCTCAACATTTAATGTAAACTCCCTGAATTACTTTGTTCTCTTTTCTTCTATATTTCTGGTGCCTAATGCTATGTCTGGCACATGGTACTTATTCAGTAAATATTTGCAGAATCTATAAATAAATATGTTTAGTACCTTTATATAATAGAGTGAAAGATTCTGTGCGTGTGTATATTGATGCCTAAATGCACAGATACACAGAAGGCTGTTAAGATACCTATCTGGAGACTCTAGATATTAAAATACCAGTATAGGACATACTTTTCATCATAAAAGGAAATAAAATATAACTTAATTAATATAATTTCAAGCCCCTTTAATGAAAGTTATTACAATTGATATTCATCATTCATAGATTCTGTACTTACAAATTCACCTACTGGGATCCCTGGGTGGCGCAGTGGTTTGGCGCCTGCCTTTGGCCCGGGGCGCGATCCTGGAGACCCGGGATCGAATCCCACATCGGGCTCCCGGTGCATGGAGCCTGCTTCTCCCTCTGTCTGTGTCTCTGCCTCTCTCTCTCTCTCTCTCTCTCTCTCTCTCTGTGTGGCTATCATAAATAAATAAAAATTAAAAAAAAAAAAAAAAAAAAAAAACAAATTCACCTACTTCTGGAAACTTAACTTTTAACCCCAAACCAGTACTTACAGAGCTGTAGTGGTTATCTTAGGCACAGAATGGGAAAAAATGTGAATTGCCCAATGTGCGTGTTCCTGTTCTGCCTTCCTTTTTTTTTTAATATTTTATTTATTTACTTATGAGAGAGAGAGAGAGAGGGGCAGAGACCCAGGCAGAGGGAGAAGCAGGCTCCATGCAGGGAGCCCGATGTGGGACCCGATCCCAGGACCCTGGGATCACACCCTGGCCCAAAGGCAGACACTCAACCGCTGAGCCACCCAGGCGTCCCCTGGTCTGCCTTCTTATTTCATTTCTCATTTTGTAAACAAGCATCCTTTTTGCAGTATATGTGGTGCCACATTTTTGGGCTTTTTGTTGGTGATTTAGCTGTTTAAGATGGTCCCCAGCTATTGTGCTGAAATAGTGTGTAGTGTTCTTAAGTGCAAGAAGGCTGTGGAGTGTCTTATAGAGAAAGTATACGTGTCAGATAAGCTTTCTTCAGACATGAGTTATGATGCTGTTGGCTGTGAGTTCATTATTAATAAACCAACAATATATGTTAAATAAGGTGTCTTTAAACCAAAACACATAAAACAGGGTTATGTATTGATTGGTGGATGAAAATACTGTGACCAGAGCATGCAGAAACCTA
The DNA here is from genome assembly GCF_003254725.2 of Canis lupus dingo. Taxonomy (NCBI): domain Eukaryota; kingdom Metazoa; phylum Chordata; class Mammalia; order Carnivora; family Canidae; genus Canis; species Canis lupus. The sequence goes on from NC_064250.1 coordinate 17,482,737, forward strand.
ACTCTATTTCCTTGAGAGCAATGGTTCAGTATTTGCTAATTAGGATTTGTGGTGACTTTTAGAACATAACTGTTGGGAATGAGATGCTGTTTTATGTATTTGGAAACTGGTAGAAAATACCAACATTACATTGCCTTCGGGATGCTGGTGGATTTGTTAAGCTCTGTCATTGCAAGCTGTATACTGCAATCATTCTTTGGAGTCTATTCAAAAATTAAAAACTTGCTGTTCATAATCAGTCTTTGGGCCACTGCTCAGGATATGAAAGAGAAGTAAACTTGATTAAATGGAAGAGCTACAGAATGGATACCTCATGGTTTTCCATCAGTAATTTTAGGAATGGATGACCCTTCATTTTAATTTAGGATGAAAGATATTGTGAGTAAAAATTGGACATGAAGAATTATTTTAGGTGAAAGGAATATTTTTGAGTGTATCTTTTTGAACTTGACTGGTTGATTATAGAATTTTGATGAGGAATGTTTAAAATTTTTTTTCTTTGTAAGATTTTATTTATTTTGACAGAGAGAGAGAAAGAGAAAGAGCACAAGCAGGATGGGCAGCAGAGGGAGAGGGAGAAGCAGGCTCTCTGCTGAGCCCCAGTGTGGGCCTGGATCCCAGGACCCTGAAATCATGACCTGGGCTGAAAATAAAATTTAGATTCAGTAATTTTGATATTTTTCAGGATTAATGTATTATATATTACTAGCACTTTTCCAGATTTAATATTGGAGAGAAGTGAAATAGCATAACATAGAAGCTTGATATATTGCTGTATTATTTAAAAAAAATTTATTTTCATTCTTTTTGGAGAGGGGGAGGGGCAGAAAGGGAAAAAGAGAATCTTTTTTTTTTTTAAGATTTTTATTTTACTTATTTTTAGAGAGAGAGTGCGAGCAAGCGTGAGTGTGTTTATGGGGGTATAAAGGGAGAGGGAGAGAATCTTAAGCAGGTTCCATGCCCAGGGTGGAGCACAGTACAGGGCTCAGTCTTACAACCCTGAGATCATGACCTGAGCCATAATTGATATGTAACTGAGTGAACCACCCAGATGCCTCAATATGTTGTTTTAAATGTGTGACGTGAGATGTGATTGTTTTTTAGTTAAATCATCAGACTACCTTTATAGTGCAATTTCCATCATTAATGAGCCTAGCCAAATTCAAGGGAAAGGTTCATAGACTTTACTTCTCAGCAGCAGAGGTGTCAAAGAATTTCTGGTCATTTTTAATCTAGATTCTGTAAAAATACACCTCCTTCCATATCCAAGCCCATTATATTTTCATGCTTTTTCTGAAGAGATGACTTATTTTCTTCTAACACCTATGAAATGATTGACCTGGCAAATCCTTTCTTAGCAATTGGTAATGTAGTTTGTGGAATATAAAACATTTAATCCTGCCCTGTAGAATTTCTTCAATAGTTTGTCATGTTCCTCCCCAAAGTTCATGAAGAAGGAGAGACTGAATCACATTTAGGACTCCAAATGTGTTTCCTTGTGGTGTTTAATAAGTATTTCTTGAAGGACCAGTGTTGTTACTGATGGTATCATGTGAAACAACATGGGTAGTACGGTATAATGGAGTCACTACTTGCTAGCTCTATGCCTAGCTTCACTTACTTAGTTTCTCTGTGCTTCCTTTCTCTTTGTGTAGAGCTGTTGTGATAATTAAATAGGGTTATAATACATGTAAAAGTCTTAAGAACAATTTCTGATTCATACTAATGGCTCGCTAAATTAGCTATTATTATTAAAAGAACTAGAAGTAGTAAGTAGGACTACTACTACTACTGCTTTTATTTACTTTGGGTTCTTTTTTTTTAAAAAAAAAGATTTTATTTATTTATTCATCACACAGAGAGAGAGAGAGATAGAGAGAGAGAGAGAGAGGCAGAGACACAGGCAGAGGGAGAAGCAGGCTCCATGCAGGAAGCCTGATGTGGGACTTGATCCCGGTTCTCCAGGATCACACCCTGGGCTGAAGGCAGGCACTAAACCACTGAGCCACCCAGGGATCCCCTACTTTGGGTTCTTTATAAGTTGTTTTTATTTTTGTTTGTTTTGTTTTTTGTTTTGTATATGTGTATGAACCGTCCTGGAAGCCTGTTTACTATGTTAATGACTTAACCAATTTAAAAATTATTGAAATACAGTTCGTTAGTTGGTGCCTTCTTGTCTAATAAGTGTAATGCTGCTTTACTTAAGAAGTCTTGATAAATAAAACATAGTAGGATAGTTTTTACTAATATTTACCTTTGGTCTTATTTTTATGATAATGTCTTACAGAAAACTCTTACGGTACTTGATGGGATGAGCACTGGGTGTTTATACTGTATGTTGGCAAATTGAATTTAAATAATTAAAAGAAAACTCTTAAAACTTTTCTAATATAGTGGTACTATATTAGACAAGGTGGTTTATAATTTCAGTTTATAATTTTAAGTTCCATACCATAAATATTTATGCATGTACTTTTTTTCTTGCATGTGATGTTTTTAGTGGTATTATGCAAATTGTTTCATGGGAACCACTAGAGATATAATTAAAAAATGTGATTGATTATCTTATGATACTGTAAAAACAACAACAACAAACTTTTTGTTTTAAGGAAATTAACAGTAGAGGAAAATTACCGATTAGAGAAAGAAGAGAAACTATCCAAAGCAGACGAGAAGATCAGTCATGCAGCTGAAGAGTTGGAGACCTATAGGTATTAAATGTATTTCTTTTTGAGGTTGGGGAGGGTATCCAAAAACCTAATACCAGAAAAAAATAATAAAGCAACCAAAAAAAAAATAAACCCAACATATTTTTTATTATTTTTCATTTGGATATCTTGCTCTTATGCAATTATACAGAAAATATAAAAAGGAAAAAATGTTTTCCTTTCAGTGTGTATGATTTTAAATCTCTCACATTAGTTGTATTTGAACATGGGAAATCCTGTTTTATGTTAATGAGAAGAAATTTTTGAATCGCCATTAATTTCAAGGTCTTTCCTCTCTGGTTCAATTGGGAAAGAATGTATATAATATTAAGGAATTCGAGAAGTAGGCCTCAAAAAGAAGAGTGAGCCACAGTCAAAGATCTGAAGAAGTGTTTATATATCTAGTTGTTTCCTTAGTTCACTTATTACTTCCATGGAAATAATAGAAAATATTGAGAAAATAAGGGGCAGGATTTAGCAATATCTCAAATAGTTGTGATATTTCATTTTATATTAGAAAGACTAAGCTTGGGTTTTATCCAAAAGAAGAAATTATCCTACTAGTCATGTAAAGGTAGTAAGTATCATTTTATTTTACACAAATGGTTAATTTCCTAGAATTCTTTTATGGTTACAGACATCTGAATAAATCTCCCAAGTTCATGCTTTTAAAAATAAAAACAAACCAATATACCATATAAATCCTTGCATGACCTTTGGTTTAGGTAAATCAGAGTAGTAGTACTCTTAAAGCACAGTTAATGTTAAATTATATCAGATAAAAGTATACTCCTTTAGAACCTCTTAAAGGTGCTTAAATGTGTGGAGTTCTAGAGTTATTTTTTACATAAAGCACTCCAGATGCTTTAATTAATATTTTCAGTAGACATAGTGTATTCTTTCATTTCTTAGTATATGTTAATCGTTGAATGATTATTCCTTATAGAAAGCGAGCCAAAGATCTTGAAGAAGAATTGGAGAGAACCATTCATTCTTATCAAGGGCAGGTATATGTGTGTGTGTGTGTGTGTGTGTGTGTGTGTTGTGTGTAAATTAAAACAATTATCGTTTGTTTGAATTGGTATCTCTATTTTTTTTTTAATTTTTATTTATTTATGATAGTCACACACACACAGAGAGAGAGAGAGAGGCAGAGACATAGGCAGAGGGAAAAGCAGGCTCCATGCACCGGGAGCCCGACATGGGATTCGATCCTGGGTCTCCAGGATCGCGCCCTGGTCCAAAGGCAGGCGCTAAACCACTGCGCCACCCAGGGATCCCCTATTTTGATGCAGGAGTATAGTTACTTGATAGTTGTACACCTCTCTTGAGTTTTTGCACATGTCTGTGGGACATTTATAGGGAGCCAAAGTTCTGAAATAAGAGACTTTGTTTAAAATTACCATGTCTCCTGCTTCTTTAGGAATGTGGATTGAATAAATAAACATACATATACCCACACTGGGGTCTCATATTCACTCAGGCTAATTATCTCTTAGTTGGTAACCCATTGTAGTTGATTATTGAATAAAACAGAAATTTACTAGACAAAAATTCATTGAATTTTTAAGAATATACTAGAGTAGATCATGTGTATATGAAAATTTGCTTTAAAAATGTTACTCACTTTTCAGAGATGCTTGAGTTATTTTTGAGTTTATGAGTTGTGTACTAAGTTATATTGGTAGATGTGAAATTTTTTACTTAAGAAAATCAGTAGTATTTTAATGAATTTCTTTTTCAGATTATTTCCCATGAGAAAAAAGCACATGATAATTGGGTAAGTATTAACTTTTCTTTGTCAGATGGTTCTTTTTCCTTATTTATTTATAAAGATTTTATTTATTGATTAGAGAGAGAGCACAAGCAAGAGGAAGCAGGAGAGGGAGAGGCAGGTCTCCTGTGGAGCAGGGAGCCCAGTGTGGGGCTCAATCCTGGAACTCTCGGATTATGACCTGAGCCAAAGACAGATACTTAACCAACTGAGCCACCCAGGTGCCCCTTTCCTAATTTAAACGAGTAGTTTAAAAGATACTAAAAACACTAAAAATTAAGGATAGTATTAAATCAGTTTCTTTTAATTTTACTGGTAGTGAAATTTTGCTCTTTATGAAGTGAATACTTTGTTACAACACAGTTATTCACAAAAATCTGATTTTCCCTCTTTGCTTTTACTTTGCAAGGAGGTTATGCTCTCTCTGGGGGAGACGATGTAAGGTTCATGGATTAATTGTTTGAGGGCCCTGGATTGCCACTAATTATTTGTGGACAAATTACTTAAAATTACTGGGCTTGTTAACTCATCTGTGAAAACAACAGATTGAACTAAGTGATATTGAAAGCCTCTTCTAGTTGTAAAAGTTATACAATTTAGGTATCTGATTCTCAGTATTGAATTACTTGGTACACATCAGGAAAAAGTTCATCATGAAAAATGGCATGTGAGTGCTCCAGAGGGGAATTATATCAGGAAATGATAAGGATGTAGATTTCACTAATTGTAGGAAATACCCATCTGACATGTAGAACTGTTATAACAGCTGGCCTTTGTAGGACTTGTCCCTAGGAGTTTTCAAGGGGAGACAGTTTGCCTACTGGGTGAACATGTGGATTCTGGAATCAGCCTAATCAGCCTGTCATGATTGGTATTCTGGTTCCATCACCTGTAATGACAACAAATATTGTTTTCTTACCTGTAAGGAAAGATGGATACATCAGTAGTACCTATTTCATAGAGTAATTATGATGAGTAAGTGAGATAACTAAAGTAAGGTTGTTAGCCAGGTACCTGACACATAGTAAGCACTCCGTACATGCTGTTATTACACTGTTACACTGAAGCTTGGGAGGTACTTCTTAGATGTGGATGTTTCTGGAGTGGAGTTCCAGCATGGGTTGAGAATTAGACATGTTGAATATCTAGGCTCTTTCCATTTCTCAGATTTTGTGTTGAGGGCTCAAGTGAAGATTCGTTACTGAATTAAGCTGGGTTTGGAGATGAATTTAGTCTTTTTCGCCACTCCTCACCACTTTCTGAATACTAAGATGCAGATTACTTTTTAAAGATGAGAAAAACTTAAAAAAAAAAAGAGAAGAACTGATGTATGTTAATCTCTTGTGTTCTAGACAGTAGACTTAAAGGCATATTACTTACTCAATCCACAGAATTACTCTGTAAAATAGATATTATAATTCAAATTTTACAGATGAGAAAACAGCCCAAGATTACATGATCAAAGAGTGAAGAGTAGAGATTGAAATTCTGACCTTTTAGATTCTAAGTCCGATCTTTTTCTGTTATTGTACATGGCATTTCTTGTTTAGCAAATAAGACACTGACTTCATGTTAAAACATACAAAAAAAAAATACCTTTTATGTCTCAAAATGACCTTTTAAAAAAGATTTTATTTGAGGGGCATCTGGGTGACTCAGTGGTTGAGTGTCTGCCTTTGGCTCGGGTTGTGATCCCAGGGTCCTGGCATTGAGTCCCGCATCAGGCTCCCCGCAGGGAGCCTTCTTCTCCCTTTCCCTATATCTCTGCCTCTCCCTGTGTGTCTTTCATGAATAAATAGATATAATTAAAAAAAAAAAAAAGAGCTTTTGAGAGAGTGTGAGTGCATATATGAGCAGGGGGAGGGACAGAGGGAGAGGGAGAAGCAGACTCCCCACTGAGCAGGGAGCCAGATGCAGGGCTCAGTTGCAGGACCCTGGTATTATGATCTGGGCCAAAGCCATTCACTTAACTGATTGAGCCACCCAGGCGCCCCTCAAAATGAAGATTTTTTGGGGGGGTTTCATAAAGTATGCTTAATGAATAAAAAGTTCAGACTACATAGAAAAGATGTACAAAGAAGTAATCAGCAATATCACTTCTATACCTAAAAGAATATATTTAGACATAAATCACATGATTTAAAAAGTGTAAACATACTATATATTATTACTGTTTTATATTCTGCTTTCTTAATATATTACAGATTTTTTTCTATGAATATTTTATAATTTATATGAACTTTTCCCATTTGATAAATGCTTCCTTTGTTTCCACTTTTTTACTGTTACAAATAATTTCATAGTTTCAGATTTTACTTTTTCCCTTGACCATTTCTTTGCTCCATACCATTAGACTTAACCTTTTCTTCTTTTGAACTCACATAATACTTTGTTTCTATGTGTTCTGTGGCAAGTACTGTGGTCATTTATAATTGTCTTTACCACACATTTAAGCTTCTTAAGATAGGGACTGTTTCTTTCCCCTTAACACCTGTACTTAATAGAATGCTTTTTTGCATATAAGTATTTAATATCTGAATACAATGTGGTCATTCATTGAAATTACAGTTTTACTTAACCTTTGAAGTATAAGCTTTTCAAAAGTCTGTAATCATTTAGCATCAGTGCATAAAAACAAATATATATCTTTCAGTATCTTTCGTATTGATACCACGAGAATCAGTGAAATTTGCTTTTGACTTACTCACTTTGCATTGTTTTGTGCCTTATAATTAAGAGTAAATATGTTATACTGTGTAGAAAACATTTAGAAGTAGTTTTGGTTCTGCATTGTTCAATGTTAAATGAATTGGTATTTTATTAACTAAAATTGTTTTGGTGTAATATTCTGTTTTGTTACTATAAAACTGATTATATGGTTATATACTAGAAAATGATTTACACTTGGAATCTTTTTAATATTGCTAAAATATGGTTAAGCTGTGTTTGTGTGTGTAAATATTTAACATACTTTATTCTTAGGCCAGATAGTCTTAATGTGTAGTTCATAATTTTAAGTGAATACATTTGATAGTTCTTTTCATTTGTAAGAAGTTGTGGTTATAGATTGAGTCATTGTGATACATTCATTTGCCCAAGTGGATTGTATTAGTTTGGCCAGGTCTGATGTTCCATAGACTACTGCTTCATAACTGGAGAGTTCACAGAATGATGGGAAACACGCAGTATTCCATACACTTTTAACTTTTGCCCACAAACTATTTAGATTGAATATTGTATGTTGTTGGCATTTATTGTAAGTTTTTTTTTTTTGTAACATACGTATCTGATTTTCTAATCTTTTTTTAAATAAAAATTTCATTAAACGCATATAAAAAAGACTATAGAAATAATGATTTTTACAGTGCTGTGCACTTAATAGACCTGCTGCATGCTTTGAGCCTTTAAAAAAATGGCCTATACGGGGATGCTGTGAAACTGTTTTAGACCTTTATGGTTTCATAGAATTATAGTGATAACTCTCCAGAGATGGCTTTCTGGTATTTTAGCCAGCGTACCCAAGCCTAATGATTCTGAGTCTCCATTCCCATCAGCCTAAACTCGGGTCCTCCTACATTGCTTTTTTGTGGTATTTGGGTATTTACAGCACCAAATAGTGCTAATCCTTGACTTCACATCTAGATAACAGCATTCATTGGCAAGCACATAATCAAACTCCAGTCTTAGACTCATGTCATCTGGTTATAGGAAACTCATTCCCTTTTAAAAAATTCCCTAAATTAAAAATCTTTTTTTTTTTTTTTTTTTAAGATTTTATTTATTCATGAGAGACAGAGAGAGAGAGAGAGAGAGGCAGAGACACAGGCCGAGGGAGAAGCAGGCTCCATGCAGGGAGCCTGATGTGGGGCTTGATCCCGGGGCTGCAGGATCACGCCCTGGGCCAAAGGCAGACGCTCAACCGTTGAGCCACCCAGGTGTCCCATTTAAAAATCTTTTACATTGAGTTTCTGAAATGGATACTTAGGTGATTGTAATGTTTATGAATACTTATCTTTTCATTTATGTTTGTGTTATTTTAAAAATGTATTTTCAAAAAAAAACGTATTATTTTCTTTAAGTTGGCAGCTCGGACTGCTGAAAGAAATCTTAATGATTTAAGGAAAGAAAATGCTCACAATAGACAAAAGTAAGTATCTTTTTGGGGATACTTTAAGACTTTGTTACTTTATTTTTAGTTTTTATTTTATTATGTACTACTTTTATAGGGATAAACAACTGGCAGTGAATCTAGTGTACCTAGTTGTGAAATATTTATTAGCTTTACTATGAGTTACTAGATTTTTCATTTGGAACTCTTGTCTTAGAGAAGTTATTTATTTATTTATTTATTTATTTTAAGACTTTATTTATTTATTGAGAGAGAGAGAGAGAGAGAGAGAGGCAGAGACATAGGCAGAGGGAGAAGCAGGCTCCATCCATGCAGCGTGGGACTCAATCCTGGGTCTCTAGGATCACACCCCCGGCTGCAGGTGGCGCTATACCACTGTGCCACCGGGGCTGCCCTTACAGAAGTTATTTGAGTAAACTGTTCACATATTCTTCTGTAAAAAGCATAGCTTAATTTTTTTTTTTTTTCCTAAACCAGAGTAGGAAGAAGCTGATTATAAGGGATGGAAAGAGAAAAGACAAATTTCTGATGTAGCAATTCTCAGAGTACTAGCATCTTTTAGTAGATAAATGGGTAGAATAAATGTTTATTATTTCTCCCATTCTCTGGTTTTCTTGTATTGGGTGACATTGCCTTACAATAATAAAATGAAAGGAAGAATCAAAGTTTATAATGTATAATTGAAGGGAAGAGTAATTTTCTAGGAGGATTGTAATGATCTTCCCAGGTGTTAGAATTTCTTGCCAGAATGTACTATTAACATTATCTTCTATTAGTCTTTTTGCTTGTTTTCTACTCTGAAATTAAAACTATATGATTAAATGTTTTGTTTCAGATCCAATGATCAAAAACTAGAAATAAGAAATTGTTTTAAAAAGTCACATTTCTCAGATAAAAGGTTTAGGAGTAAAATAGTAGTATGAGTTCACTGGATTCCTATTTTATGTTATGATTAGAATCGTGGGTAACATTATAATGGAAAGCAGACATGACTCAGCTAAGAGCCCTGTATTTTAATCCTGGCACTTTCATTTTGAATAAATTATGTAAACTTTCAGTTCAATTTCCTTGGTTGTAAAATGATAGATTTGAGCTGGTTGACCTTGGAAGGCTCTGCTGTTTCTAAAATTTGGGTTCTGTGATAATAGTATTCACTGTAGTCTAGTTTTGAAAACGGAACAAAACAAAGCGATTTCAAACCTCAACGAAACTATCACTAGGCAGAAAAAAGCGTTACTCCAGAATAAGCAGTAGGGTGATGATGTTTTGGTCAGAATATTTATTTGTTTTGATTTCTTTTTAAAATTTTAATTCCAGTGTAGTTAGCACACAGTGTTATATTAGTTTCAGGTGTTCAATATAGTTATTCAACAATTTCATATCTTATCAGAATAATTTTAAAAGATCTATTTCTTCTATGTAGATATTGAGGTAGTAAAGAGTACCTTGCACTTGGTGGTGGCTTTTTTCTTGAAATGTGGGTTCTTTTCTTGGATGAGTAACTTAGAGATGTTTGTTCTTTATTTGCAGATTAACTGAAACAGAGTTTAAATTTGAACTTTTAGAAAAAGATCCTTATGCACTTGATGTTCCAAATACAGCATTTGGCAGAGGTAGTCTTTTTTTTTTTAAACACTCATTTAAAATACATATATATGTATATATTGCACATACCTTTTATATTAGTGTAAATTAATACTATTATATATTATAAATATTTCAGATTTTGGAGCCAGGAGTCTAATCTGAGTTCTATCACAGTCTCTAAAGTTTCTGAGTTTTGTTTCCAGCAATAGTGTAAATAATTGCTGCCTCCATTTCTTAGTGGGCATTTGTAACATGATGTACATTTAGTACATTGAACTCCTTGAAAAAGCAAAGTGCCTGGCACATAGTAAGGTACTCAATAATTATTTTTGGGGAGAACAAATAAGAAGTACTTAAATGGAATAACATTGTGACTGTTAACATATCCACTATTATTGGAATTTGAATTATAAAAACAAGAATTATAACAGTTGACCTTAAATATTTAAAAGTATCAATAAAGGTGGAAAAACATTAATAATCTGAGCTTTGATTGCTTTAATTACCTCCAGGAGAGGGCTAGTTCTTTGGAAGATATATTTAATATTTTCATCCACTCATTTGCGAGTTAGCATTTTTAATGATCTCATACTGTTCCAAATAGTTTAAATTTTTCAAAATAATTTTTGGTTGAATTGGAATTAAGCATCTAAGGCAGTGAAAGTAAACCTATCTTTATATAGGTGGAATCCCATTTTAATAACCATTTGAAGATGTAAAAATCACTTTTGAGAGTGTAATTTCATAAAAATTAAGGTCAATTTTTACATTGAAAAATAGATTATTATTAATTTCAATAGTAGCAAAGTTTGGATTGGGGGGAATTAATTATACAGAAGGAATTCTCTTCTGAACCTAATGTGGAAGTTTCAGAAAGATTAAATAATGCTTAGATCTTTTGTTGTAACTGAATTTGACATTATATAAGCTATATAATAAAATTTACATATTTTATAAGTATTATTTTGGTGGTATTTAAGTTTCTTGATGTTGATTTTTGATCTTTGGAAGCATCATTACTTGGGAGTGGTGAAGTTTGTAAAATGATCGGGCTCTCGGTTATATGGTTTATCAAATGATTTGATGAATAAGTGTATGTAAACTGAATTTTCAGTGTCATTGAATCAAAAGTAATTTCTGATGCTTCAGAGGATTTTGCATTTTTGCTTTTCAAAATCTGAGCTTTACTCAAATAATTCATAGCCCAACACAGTCTATCTGGTCCTAATTTAAGCTGAGCCCTTTGTATTACAACCGTCACCAGCTGAAATATCTGGAAGCATACTGCCATTAAAAGCAAAACCAAACAAACTTTATGGCCCCCAAATCCTCTTACACTGCTAAAATATCACCAGTATCCTTTGCTTAATATTAAGTATATTAGTTACCAAGAGGATAATATTTTTATTGACTACAGTATCCAATTGGTAGACAGAGTTGAAAAACGCAGTGTTCCATATTTAATTCTATCCTATATTAGCAAAACCCAAGGCATAATTAGTGTTCAGTGTGTGGATTAAACTTAAATTGGCAATAGGGTGACCTGATGGAAATTGTTGAAATGGGATTCTAATCTATAGTGTAGCTAATTGAAACTATGAATTTAAATATGCTGTTTTAATTATTCCAGAGCATTCCCCATATGGTCCCTCACCATTGGGTCGACCTTCATCTGAAACGAGAGCTTTTCTCTCCCCTCCAACTTTGTTGGAGGGTCCACTCAGACTCTCACCTTTGCTTCCAGGGGGAGGAGGAAGAGGTATATTGTTTAAACATCTTTTTTACTCTAGATTTCTTCCTTATTTATATTTTCATCTCAACTTATCTTTAAAATGATCTTTAAAATAAATCTTTGGAAAATACAGGCATTCCTTGCACTTATTGTGGAGTACTTTTGTTTGGAAAAGGAGCTCTCTGATACCTAATTTTAATATATTTTTCTCTTAGAAACAGGGTTATAATAGGTTACATTTTGGTCAAACACTAGATGCATATATCTTTAAATCATTTTGGCTTTTTAAGGACTGTATTTTATACTACATAATATAGCACTTTATAAAGAACACATAAAATATAATAATATAACCTAGCATAAGATTGTATTTTAAAGACATATCATTAAAATATAGAATTTCTACAATCTGTTTTTACTTCATTATCATGATATTTTTATTGTAGAAAATCAGAAAGTCAAAGAAAGAACCTTCCTTTTAGAGTAGAGTAATTCAGAAGTGCTCTCTTGTAGGCAGAGTTTTGATGAGAGCCATAAAGGAGACCTAAATGACTCAATACTTTGAGAAACTGGCCCAAGATTATTTGCTTTCTTACCCTGTGTGGAATTTGGAGAATTTCAGCAGCTACTCAAGCCTATGCAGTAGCTCTTGGTCTTTTTTCATTTACTTCATCAGCACTCACCCTGGAGTCGTTTTCCTCTTTCAATCTTTTACCATACTTTGTTCACTTTGTCAAGTTGCTTTAAAGTTTTCCTTTGAATTATGGCAAAATGCAAAGATACAGAGCACTGTTTATTCCCAAATCAAAAGTCTTAGATTTTTAGCCTCAAGTATTTGTTGTATAAGAGCTGATAGCATTCTTCATCAGTGTTGTAACCGTACACCCCCCCCAACCATCAGTGATTTTAGCATATTGAATGTGGTAGGAAGAGAAAGTAATGAGACTAAATAAAAACACCAAACTAAACCTAACTTATCAAAGTTCATATATTGAAATAGATACTGCTTATCAAAATAGTCTCTCATGGAGGGTGTACTTCACCGTTGAAGCTGCCATTATTTTAAATATTTTTGGAGCTCTTTCATTGAGATTGCCTTCAAAGAATGAGAAAATGAATTTGCTACTTTATAGTTATGGGATATTCTCTCTTTGCCCATTTTCTATTTACATCTTCTTTCCTTATCTTCGGTTTGGTACACTTAGCACTGGTCCCTCCCACCTCCCAATCCCACTGCTGTTTGGGCCCACAGCCTGGAGACATTTCAGAGAGAACCTTTGCTTGTGTTGGCTTTGAACTGAAAACTCCTAGGGAAAGAGTGAGTTGCAGGCTGACACTTGGAGCTCTGGTAGAACTTTGCTTTGAACACTTTAGGAAGGGGACTAATTTTGAAATTCTCATATGTGCTATAAGTGCCCTGAAATTCGTTTTCCCCCTGATTTTTTACCTTGATCTAAACAATAAGAAATATATTTTATATCATGTGCTATTGTACACCAACATAAATATGATAGGAACCATTTACATGAAGTAGTACTGCCTTTACTATTTTTGAAACTTTCTGGTATTTTCTTCTCATTTCTATTTCATTTCATCAAAAAAAATTGCTAATTAAGAGTAGGTTAATTTCATGCACTACAATGGTTACAGCCAGCATCTGAAAAACTGCTATAAAAATAAGGGTATAATTGGCTCAACTGAAAATGTGAATCACTGGAAGTTGAATGATATAAGTCAAGGATTGCTTGTAGTCAATTGAATATTTGGAATAACAGTAAAAATTACCTTTGATTTCTCCTCTCCTATTTAAATTACTTTCCTCTCCTTTTTAATTACTTTCAAGAAATGATGTGTTTAGATTATTTGCAAGGGTTTTTTGCTGTTTGTTAGAAAAGCTACGGAAGTTTTAGGTAAGTTATCAGTAGGTCTTAAAAAGATGCTTTGAAGTAAAAGTTTTGTGACCCACCAAAGAAGGATAACTAGTGTACTTTTTCTTCCTTTTGCTTTTTAAATTTGAAAATTTGGATGAGATATATGTTTGAATAAGGTAGGATATAAGGAAAATAATTTCTTTTTTGAGTAAATTTCATGGAACTTTTGGTCTGAATGAAAAATTTAACATTAAAGCATTCTCAAATTCGTATTTTGCCTGGTAGTCCTGGTTGGCTGTACTTTGGTCCTCCGAAAGGAAGCAGTCAGGAGAAGATCTTTGTCTCCTTTAAAGATCTGTGTTTCACGCTAGATGAATTCAGCCTAACTGACTCTTGCACATTTTTTGCCAATTTAATTTTCTGCTTTCCCAGCCTTTTTCCTCTAATGAACTTATTAGAAGGATGAACAAGCTAGAAGGAAAGATTTGGGGAAATCAGTGGAATATACAACTATAAGGAAAAGAGTTGAACTTCTGAATATAAAAGTCAGTTTACCTCCTGACTACAAAAAAAAAAAAGAGTAGATAGAAAAAATTTTAAAAGATTATATATGTATAATCATATATATATATATATATATATATATATAAATCATATGGTATATGAAGGATTCTTATACTGATTTGTACAAGTTACCAAGAAAACATCAAATTGGCCTTAGTCTGTTCTCTTAAAGTAGTGTACTGAAATGTGGGAAAAATTTTAGGAAGATTTCTAGTAAAAAATGTTTTTGTTTCTTTGTTTTGTTTTATTTTTTATTATTATTTTTTATTTATTTATTTTTCTTTGTTTTGTTTTGAATAAAAGCTAGTCCTTGAAAGGAAAAAGCTTTTATTTTTTGGGCAATATAATTTTGAGAACATCTCCTTCCCCCCTCAGGGACAGATAAATTAAATAGTAACATATTTTGTTATTTAATGTTTAAAAAATTTGTATTTGTTTTTTTCCATTTTAATTAAACATTTTATTACTCTTCTTTTTGTGGTCCTAAGAAGGGAACTTTGTAATGATGATCTTTTATAAATGTAAGCATGCCGATTTCCTTATCCAAATGAGTGTTACCTTGTTCAAAGTATTTATTCGAAGAGTGCTGTTGTTTTTGAAACTCTTGTTTTAGACTTGCCTTCAGAGTTGTGAGTTCTTTTTGAAGGTGAATTTGATATTCAGAAATTGCTAAAAGCCCTTTAAAGCCAAATTTATCTGGTGGGTATAAAGTTCATTAAAATAATTTTTGGACAGAAGAGTCCTGTTTTAACATTGAGATACTGTTTCTTGAATGGCTCCTATGTTAATCCGAGTACATTTCTAAAAGAGTTTTTCTAAAAAAATACTGTGAGTAGTTGTATAATTATTGAAATAGCTATATAGTGTCTAAGATGACTGTTTTAAAAGAATCCTTTTGACTATTAGAATATTAGTGTAAGCAACAAAAACCTTATTTTATAATTATTTTATTCTACCTGGCATAGAAATCTTTACTTTGAAATTTACTTTATACTCTTGTTTTTCAGAGTAGTATTTGTAATTTACAACTTAGCCACAGGTTTTATATATAAATAATGATGGTGATAACATTTATAAATGACTCTTATAGGCAATTGTTTGTTTATACACATGGCAAAATTATTTTTCCCTCTTATCCTACACTTTGTCCTAGGCTTTGGAAGGATAGAATTATAGTCTTATGGTATTAGGAAAATTTTGTTCGAATCTGAGCTACCTGGATTTCATTTTGATTGTAGGTCTTATATTTTTTTAGATAAAACAGAATTTTATATTTTTTCTTCAATTAGGCTCAAGAGGCCCAGGGAATCCTCTGGACCATCAGAATACCAATGAACGAGGAGAATCAAGCTGTGATAGGTTACCTGATGCTCATAGGGCACCTTCTGATACTGGGTCCCTTTCTCCTCCATGGGAGCAGGATCGTAGAATGATGATCCCTCCATCAGGTATGGAAAGAGTAATTATTTATCTTTGGAAGGCAACCAATATGTGCAACATAGAGGAATGGAAGAAAAAAGAAGTGCATGTATGTCCTGTCTTAAGAAAAACCATGATATATGTTAGAAAACAACAATAACATAAATTTCCAAACATAATAAAAATAATTTCCAAACAAATCGGTTTTGCTCCCCTCTAGCCCTCCCATGGAATATCTTTATTGCTTTTGTTGTTCATAGAAGTAATACGTGTTTATTTTAGAAAATCCAGACAATTGTGGAGCACCTGGGTGGTGCAGTCAGTTAATTAAGCATCTTGGTTTGGGCTCAGGTCATGATCTCAGGGTTGTGGGACTGAGCCCTGAGTCCGGCTCTGTGCTCAGCTTAAGGTTCTCTCTCTCCCCCGAGCTTGTCCTGTTCACACTCTCGCTCATATAAATAAATCTCTAAAACAAAACAAAACAAAACAAAAACTAAACAATTGAGACATGTACAAGTAGGAAAGTGAAAAAATCTCTTATCATCTTAGCCTGCCTTTCCAAGAATTTTTTTTAATTATTTTTATTTTTTTATTTTTTTTTATCCATGAATTTAGTTTTATCTCTTTTAGAGAATGTTGTTTTCTTGTTTTTTTGGTATATGTTCATAAACATAAATATAAAAATTCCTTGATTACTTCTCTGCAATTATACTATTTACCTTCTCGTGATTGTCTTTTCTTATTGAACAAAATATCTTAGAGTAACTGCTAAAATAAGTATATTTATCAGAAGAGTCACAGCAGAGTATCTTGAAGGAAGGCAGTAACTGCACTTCTCCTAATAGCTGTTACTTTCCAAAGGAATGCATTTAACTTGGTTTGCTAAACTTTTATTTATGCTTAGTGTTTCAGGACATTGAAGTGAGCTATACCTGCTTTGTATAAATTAGTTACACTTAAGAAACATATCTGATTCCTTCCTGAGGAGTTGGAGAGGGTAAGAATATTATAGTAAAAGAACTTTACTTTCAAGAATCAGTCATTGTGCAGGAGTGTTTTGGTTCTAAGAAATGGTGGCTCCTTATACTATGGCTTTACTTTGTTTGGTATCACTAAATATCAGCTTTGTGAAGACAGAGATTTATGTCACTTTGTTCATTGCTGTAGCCCCAGCATCTAGCACAATGCTAGACACGTAATATTTGCTCAACAAATATTTGTTGAATAAATGAATACCCAAATAATTCTTAGAAAGCTTTTTTTTTAATATTTGGAAATTATTTGCTGTGACATACATACCTAAGAATCTTTTAGGGGGGTGGCATAGAACATTTTCTTTTTTTTTTTTTTTTTTTTTTGAACATTTTCTTTCAAAGATTTTGCCTTTAACATTCATTAAGAAGTTTTGCTGTGATAAAAATAAAGATAATAAGCTACAACCCCGGGATCCCTGGATGGCGCAGCGGTTTGGCGCCTGCCTTTGGCCCAGGGCGCGATCCTGGAGACCCGGGATCAAATCCCACATCGGGCTCCCGGTGCATGGAGCCTGCTTCTCCCTCTGCCTGTGTCTCTGCCTCTCTCTCTCTCTGTGACTATCATAAATAAATAAATAAATACCTTAAAAAAAATTAAAAAAAAAAAGCTACAACACCTTTCTCAAAGGACTTTTTGCAAGATTTTGGTGGATATTGTATCTCTACATCTGTATAGAGGACTTTCCTTTTGGTAATTACAAGTGTTAGTACCAAGAGTCCCTGTCACAGGCACTGCATAACTAGCTCTTCAAGTAAAATCTAATAGCTCAAAGCTGGCTGATCTTCAGAAATAACCTAGGAAACTTCAAGGAAAATGCAGATACATCTGGGTCCCACCTCAGATCAGGCGTTCTGTGAATTTTGGAGGTAGTTTTTATTTCTAAAAAAACTACTGTGGAGGTTTTGAGGAGCAGCTACATTTAAAATCCACTAATCTAAAAAAAAACCCACCCCTCAAAACCCTACTAATTTAGTTATTGCCTTTATTATATGGGAGGAACACTGAGACCTCAAAGTTACTAGCTGACAGTCTTATGTTAAAACAGGTAGGCAAATCGTAGAGACTAGAACTCAGATAGTAATGGCTTCATTATTGTTCATTCATAAAATTAGCAGATATTTTCCATGTCCTTTAAAAATTGCCTGGAGTTTATAATTTTAGACCTTTTCAATATTATTTCATAGATCCCTGAGTCTTTTTATTTTGTTTAAAATTTTTTTTTCATTCTTTTGGTTGAATAATTTCTACTGATCTGTCGTCAAGCTTACTGACTCTTCCTCTTTCATCTCCATTCTGCTATTAATATTAAGCCCATTCAGTGAAAGTTTTATTTTTGATACTGTATTTTTCAGTTCTAGAATTTTCATTTTTTTATACTTTTGATTTCTCTGCTGAGTTTTGTTTTATTCATTATAAGCATTTCATTGAGTCTGTTTTTTTTTTAAGATTTATCTGTTTTTAGAGAGTGAGAGAGAGCATGCATGAGTTGAGGAGGAGCAGAGGGAGAAGGAGAGAGAGAGAATCCCGAACAGACCTCACACTGGGTGGAGAGCCTGACTCAGGTCTTGATCCAAGGACCCTGAGATCATGGCTTAAGCTGAAACCAAGAGTCTGATGCCTAACTGACTGAGCCACCCATGTACCCCTGAGTATAGTTTTTTAATAGCTGCTTTAAAGACCTTTTATGATCATTTTTTAAAAAAGATTTATTTATTTATTTGAGAGAAAGAGAGCTTAAAAGCCCAGAGTGGGGTGAGGAACAGAGAAAGAGAGAAAGAGACAGAGAGAGAGAATCCCAAGCAGGCTCCCTACTGAGTGCAGGGCCCGACAGGGGGGCTCAACCTTGCAACCCTGAGATCATGACCTGAACCGAAATCGAGAGTCAGATGCTTAACTAACATCAGAGTAATCTTGAGGATCACCTCTAATGATTGTCTTTTCCCTTAAAATTGGGCCGCATTTTCCTGTTTTCTTGTTATACAGAGTAATGGGATTATATTCTAGACATTATGCAGATTCTGGATTTTACTGTATTTCTCTAAAGAGTGTCATTGGTTTTGTTTTATAAAATGTTAAATTGATCAAACTTAAAGTTAGGTTTTCCCTGTCTCGACAAAAGCTCTCCAGACAGCAGCTCTTGTAACAGTTCAGTTTTTAGTCTTAGCTGAAAATGCCTTAAGCTTGCTTGGTTCAGGGGTCAGCCATTGACTTAGGCAAAAATCTCAGAATAATAGGCTTACTTCTTTGGCACTCCTGGGCTCTGTCCTTTGATTTTTCAAGCCACAATTTCTATGAGCTTTGACTGCTCTGTGCTACAGCATGATTATGATCTGCCTTCAGGCTAAACTATAAAAAAATCGAAAACTCTTAGGGCACCTGGGTGGCTCAGTTGGTTAAGTGTCTGCCTTCAACTCAGGTCATGATCTCAGGGTCCTGGGATTGAGCCCTGTGTCAGGCTGTCTGCTCAGCAGGGATTCTGCTTCTCACTCTCCTCCCCGCTCCCTTCCCAGCTTGTGCTCTCTCTCAAAAAAAAAAAAGAAAAGAAAAGAAAAAGAAACGGCAAACTCACCCTGTAATGGTACCTTCTTCCAAGTTCCCACCCTTTAACCAAATCTGCCTATTTTTGTTCATGCTTCAAAGCCTTCACGTAGTTATTTTATTTTATTATTTTTAAATTTCTGATGTTTTTACAGTTTCATTGAGCTATAAATGATAAACATCATTGTATAAGTTTAAGGTGTTGCTTTATATATTGTGAAATGATTACCACAGTAAATTCAGTTAACATCCATTATCTCATATAGGTACCAAAAAATAAATCTATATTTTCCTTGGAATGAGAATTCTTAGGCTCTCTCTTAACAACTCTGCTGTGTGTCATAGAGCAGTGTTAGTTATAGTCATACATATATCCTTAGCACTTATTTATCTTATAACTGGAAATTTGTATCTTTTGATGATCTTCATTAAGTTCTCCTTACCCCTACCTCTGGTAACCATAAATCTGGTCTCCTTTTCTAAGAGTTTGTTTTTTGTTTCTGTAGATTCCATATATAAGTGAGATAATACAGTATTTGTCTTTCTCTGCCTAACTTATTTCACTTAGCATAATGTCATAAGGTCCATCCATGTTCTCACAAATGGCAGGATTTCCTCCTTTTTTAATGCCTGAATAACACTCCATAGCATGTAGTTAGCACATTTGCTTTACTTATTCATCCATTGATGGCTCTTAGGTTGTTTCCATATCTTGACTATTATAAATAACATTGTAGTTTACATAGAGGTGCAAACTCTTTGTGTTGTTTCCTTTGGCTAAATACCCATAAGTGGAATTGCTCCATCATATGATAGTTCTACTTTTAATTTTTTAGGAATCTCCATACTTTTTTCTATTGTAGCTATACTTCAGGTATTTTTTGGGGGGTAAATTGTTAGGAGTTGTATATGTGGGAGAATCAGTCTGTTAGAAGCTCACTCTGCCATACTGGAAATGGAACCTGGTATCTTTTATTTTCTAAGTCTAACTAAAAATTCAAAATTGTGAGCTATGGGCGCCTGGGTGGCTCAGTCAGTTATACGTCTGCCTTTGGCTCAGGTCATAATCCCAGGGTCCTGGGATTGAGCCTCATGTTGGGCTCCCTGCTTAGCAGGGAGCCTCCTTCTCCCTCTCTCCTCTACTCATGCTCTATTTCTCTCTCTCTTTCAAATAAATAGATAAAATCTTTAAAAAAATTACGAAATTGTGAGCTTCTAAATTAATGTCTTCATAGGTGAGATATGTATCCATTCTCTAGAAAGTATCTCCAAATAACATACCTAATCTATTTAGGATAATACAGGGGTTGCCTGTGTGAACTCTAACATTCTTTTATATACTTACAGCTTAGGTTACATACTGTAAATCAAGAATGATTTAGGTAAAAAAAGCATTTAGACTGGCAGTGAAGAAATCTGGTTTCTTTCTTTAAAAAAAAAAAAGGGGAGAGCACCTTGCTAGCTCAGTTGGTAGAGTGTGTGACTCTTAATCTCGGGGTCATGAGTTTGAGCTCCATGCTGGATGTAGAGATTACTTAAAAACAAAATCTTAGGAAAAAAAAAAGAAATCTGGTTTCCAGTCTTTACTTTTTAAAATCTTTTCGTGTTATTTTTGAAACTTATTATCTCTTTGGACATCTGTCCTTTTATACACTGAGAAGGACAAACTGAGTGATTTGTGTGATTTAAAATTTAGCTGAGTGATATAAAATTGTCGCCAGGTATTAATGTTTGAGATTTGCTCAATAATTTTCAGTCTTGTTGGTAGACCAAATAACGTATTACTATATGTAATGTTAGTAAAACAAAAGATATTTATAGCAATGTTTTCTATTTTTTTTTAAAGATTTAATTTATTTATTCATGAGAGACACAAGAGAGAGGCAGAGACACAGGCAGAGAGAGAAGCGGGCTCCATGCAGGGGCCTGATGTGGGACTCAATCCTGGGACTCTAGGATTATGCCCTGAGCCAAAGGCAGGTGCTTAGCCGCTAAGCCACCCAGGCGTCCTCCTATAGCAGTGTTTTCTGAACTTAATTGATGAACATACCTTTTTCAGTTTTTAAAAATCTGCTGGCGGGGCACCTGGGTCTCAGTCAGTTAAGCATCTGCCTTTAGCTCAGGTTATAATCCCAGGGTCTTGGGACGGAGCCCTGCATGAGGGTCCCTGCTCAGTGGGGAGTCTGCTTCTCCCTCTCCCTCTGACCCTTCTCTCTATTTGTGTTCTCTGTGTTTCAAATAAATAAATAAAATCTTAAAAATAAAAAAGAAAGGTAAATTGTTTAAAAAAAAACAACTTCTTACTGGGAGATGTCCTGTTCCAGGTCAACTACAATTTACTTGAATTGGTGAATCTTGGCAACAGTAAACTGTGATAAATTATGTAATACTTAGAGCAACTGCCAAAAAATCTGTTTAAAGAGATATATTAAAAAACACTATAGATCAGATAAAATGGAATTCTGAAAACTGTCCAAGTAACCCATAAGAAAGCAGGAAAAAGAAAAAAGGAAAATAAACGCAGGAAGCAAATAGAAAACAAAAAAATGGCAGATATAAGCCCTAACATATTAATAATTACATTAAATATAAATTATCTAACATTAATAGTTAAAAACTGGTTTGGCAGAATGGATTACAGAACAAATCATGACTCAACTATTTGTAAAGAAGTCATTGACATATAATACTATAGTTAGATAGGTTGAAAGTAAAAGGATGGAAAAAATACACTATGTAAACATTGATCAAAAGAAAACAGGAATGTCTATTATTAATATCAGATACAGTAAACTTAAGAGAAAAGAAAATTACTAGATACAGAAAACATAACATAATGATAAAAAAGGATTAAGAAGACTTAGCAAACCTAAATGTGTGTACAGCAAGCGACAGAGCTACAAAATATATGAAGCAAAAAGTGATAGAACTGGAAGGAGTAACTTAAGCGCAGTTACAGTTGAAGACTTCAGCACCTCTCTGAACAATTGAAGAACAGCAGAGAGCTAGATAAATTTGAATGAGACCAGTCAATATTATATTTTAATATAGTTTATAAACATGAAAAGTTTAATTTATCTTATAGTTACTTTGGGGTGCCTAACATTGTGCCAGTTATTATGTTAAGTGCTTTTTATTAGTCATTCTAACACTTAGTGTTATTCCTGTTTTACAGAAAAAGAAACAACAAAGATAATATAGTAGAATCTTGTTTATTACAACTCAGAATTTACATGTTAATATTTACTTCAGGGGTGTGTGTGTGTGTGTGTGTGAGAGAGAGAGAGAGAGAGAGAGAAAGAGAGAGAGAATGTGTAAATAAAACATAAAAAGAAAAAATAGCACACTATATAAATTAGTTGAAGTTTATTCTGTTTCCTTTCTTGGGACCATTACCGTGCTTCTTCCCTAGAAGTGACTACTCATGAGTCCAGTGTGTATAAACTTAGATCCATATATTATTAAAAAATAAGTTATTTTTCTGTTTTATCAAGTTTTTTTATTTTTTAATTTATTTTTATTTTTTAAAAAGATTTTATTTATTCATGAGAAGCAGAGAGAGAGAGAGAGAGAGAGAGAGGGAGAGAGGTAGAGACACAGGTAGAGGGAGAAGCAGGCTCCATGCAGGGAGCCCAATGTGGGACTCGATTCCAGGTCTCCAGGTCTCCAGGATCAGGCCCTGGGCCTAAGGCAGCGCTAAACCACTGAGCCACCCAGGCTGCCCTATCGAGTTTTTTTAAAATCAGCATTATGTTCTTGAGTTCTTTCCATTTTAATATAAAGTTTACTACCTTGCTATTCAGTATTTCTGTATATAAATATACCACAATGTATTTATCCAGTGTCTGTTGATGAGCAGTTAGTGTCCAGTGTTTCACTATTAGTAACAGTGTTGTAGTTAACACCCCTTGCAAATGTCTTCTTTAAAGATGAATCCAAGAAATGAAATTGCTGAGTAATAGGATAAGCATATTTTTAGTTTAATAGATATTGCCTCATTGTCCTCAAGATTGGCTGTGCATGAAGTATCTGAGAGTAGTTATTTCTCTAGTACTTGATGTAAAACTTTTTTGACTGTTTCTAGCAATATGAATTAAAATTTTTATCTCATTTATATATTTAGTTCTTTAATTAGTGAGCTTAAGTATCTTTTCATGTTTGTCATTTGTATTATCTGTATTTATTTGCTCTAAGTTGCCTGACCCATTTTGTTTCTTCCTTAATAGAAATTCTTTTTAAGATTTTATTTATTTATTTATTTATTTATTTATGAGAGAGAGAGAGAGAGAGAGAGAGAGAGAGAGAATGTGGCATAGGAGGCAGAGGGTGAGGGAGAGGGACAAGCAGACTCCTCATGGAGCATGGAGCCCAGT
This sequence comes from Canis lupus dingo, assembly GCF_003254725.2. Lineage (NCBI taxonomy): Eukaryota > Metazoa > Chordata > Mammalia > Carnivora > Canidae > Canis > Canis lupus. The sequence continues at coordinate 17,506,467 of NC_064250.1, forward strand.
AAGGGGCTCTGAGATCACGACCTGAGCCAAAACCAAGAGTTAAATGCTCAACCGACTGTGCCACCCAGTGCCCCAAAGGGAGTTCTTAATATATTTTGTATACTAATCTTCTGTCTTTTGCAAATATTTTCTTGATTTGTTATTATACATGTTATTGTTATTTATGTTTCAAATTTTGTTATAGGTAAGTTAATCTATATGTTTTTTAAATATTATATTTGTCTTAAGACTTTTTCCTAGATCAAAATGATATTCTCTATTTTCTTCTAAAAACTTAAAAGTTTTAAGTTTTTGACCTGGATTTTATTTCAATTTTAGTGTTTAGTGTGAATAGTTTTTTTTGTCCCATTGAATAGACAGTTATTTTGATATTGTTTATTGGTTCTTCAGTTTGAAATACCACTTTATCTTGTCTATATTTGCATACATGTTTCTTAGACATTCTTCCTATACCATTGGTCTCTTTATTCCAGACTCATAACCTGTCTGTATCAATGCTGCTATCATTTACTTTCTGGAATTTTGCTTTTCATTCCATTTAAATTGCTTAATTATTAGAATAAATTATTTCATCATGTTGTGAATTAAGATTTTTATTAGACCTGAGAAAAATTCTAATTTTTTAACCATCTTTATAATTCTCTTTTGTTTCTGTTATTGGATAGAACCCAAAATTATTAAAATAGGTACTCAGGGAACTATTAACAGTCTAAGATTTGTTATGGAATGAAAAGAAATAAGCAACATTTTTGTTTAACCCAAACGTATTGAGTTTTATTTTTAGTTTATGAAACTGCCTCTTATTGCTGTGTACACATATTCACAGCCTTTATTCATTTTTCCCCTGATCCTTTACCTTCTCCTATTCTTTCTTTTTAATCATCTCTTCTAAGTAGAAAATAAAGGTATGAAATAAGCAAGCAAGGAACTGTCTTCATTTTCTGTATTTCAGTATCATTAGTCATATGTCTTCCACATAGCTTTATCTTACTACATTGTGTGTGTGTGTGTGTGTGTGTGTATGTATGTATGTATGTATTTGAGTTTGGTCAGAATACCCTCGTTTGCTTGTTCAGCCTTCCTTTTCTCTCAGGGCAAGCTTTATGTCCTCTGTAACACCACCATTTGTGATTTGTCCAATCAGAATTCAGTAGGCCACCACTCATGCCACTCATAGAATTTGTATACCTCTTTATTAAGGCATTGGTCACATTGTATTTATTACTGTCATCATTAGACTTTAAAAGCATGCACTGTGTCAAAACCAACTTTGTATCACTAGTGCTATGTATATAATAGGCCCTGGTAGATTTAAGGAATAATTATTTTGGCCAGTGGAGGGCACCATGGGTATATGTATTTTAGAAGCAAAATTATGATATGGTATCTTGAGACTTGATTAAAAAGAGTTGGGAAGTTTTCAGGTTTCTCCATTTTATCCTCTTGTCCAACTCTGCCATTTAATTAATCCCATGTTTGAAATAGAAAGGGATAACTCAGTTTAGATCTCAGTGGTTCGTATTGGCCTTTCCTTTTATTGGGCTAATTCAGACCCACTGAGAGAATCTTTCAGAATCTGTTTGCTTAGATTCTGAAAGAGGGAGGAAATGAGCCCGACTATCCATTCAGATCTTTCTCTCCCGATTCACATTTTTTGGCTCTTGGGAACTCATTAAATATAATTATCTCCATCAACTCTGGTTGATGCTGAGTGGTTTCCTTGCCTTTGTGTGGGAGAGGTGTGTCAAATGAGGTCCCATGTGGCTGAGTCAGATGAGGAATGGCATATCCAATGTTGTGTGGAGTTCACGTTATGAACCACTGCTTAGGGCAGTCATGGAAGGCAATTTGCAGCTGTTTTTCCATATCTATATATGGATAAGAAGGGGTCACATAAATCCGTCCCCTCTGACTTTCCTCTTATTTCGAGTTGGGCGTATTCATACCTAATCTATCAAAATCTGCCATTACCTGGCAGATCTCATAAAAGATGAGATCGACTACCTGTATTTTTTCAAGAATGATGAGTTCTACAAGAACCCAGGAATGACACTTTTGTGACCCCTGGGGACAATGGAGGGTGACTGTGGGAGCACCTGAATCAGAGTCTGTGCCTAGATTTGTGTCTGTCCAGGTGTCTTCAATCTGAGCATTGTGAACCTTCTGTTCGTCTGTTGAGTGAGGGATCTTTCCCTTTAGTTTTGGAGGGGTGCTAAATTCCAAAGTATAGAAGTTACTCAAATTTGATCATTGATAACCTCTGAATATTATCTGCTTTGGTGACTCTTTTATCATTGTCTTTTCTGCCACATTTCTTGATATGCTTCCAACATATTTCTTTTTTTCTTTCTTTGCTAAGTGGCTGTCTTCTCAATATTGTTTTTGTTATGTTGATATATTTATTTCCTTCATTGAATTGAAACTTTGAAAATCCAGAGTATCATATCATACTTATGTGTACTACAAAGATAAAATTATTGCCTTTAGTAAATAAATAGTTTTCCTAAAATTATTTACTATTGTCTACCAAGAATATGGGTCAGTTTTTTAGGAAGCAAGAGAAATGTCTGTGTCCAATATATTAAACTTAAGGAAAATTGATTTATTTTTATACTAATGAAAATATTTTAAAAACTTGTTTTCTAGGCCAACCATATCCTGATCCAGCTCTTCCTCTTCAAAGGCAAGACAGATTTTATTCTAATTCTGGTAGACTATCTGGGCCAGCAGAACTCAGAAGTTTTAATATGCCATCTTTGGATAAAGTGGGTAAGAAATACTTTGAGTATGTATATGTATTTTTAATAATGGTGGCACACTAAAGAACTGGCAGCTGAAAAAAGGACTAATAACTGTTATCTCTGGTAGCTCTTAAGGCCAGACAGAGTCTTTCCTGAAAACTTTCTAGTTTTATGTTTCTTGTTACATTGTATGTATCTGTGGCATCTGCAGATGTGTTAATGGTTGATTTGGGCACTGTTGTAATGGGTTTACTACACTTATTTATGATGGCAGATTTTACTCTGTTCCATGACTAACTTTTTAATTTTTCCAGTCCACTTATATACATCCTATTTAGTAATTAGGGAAGTTAAGCTAGTGTGAATGGATATGTGAAAATCCACCAGAAAAATAATTTAGGTGCATGTTTTGTTGCTGGTTTAATCAAGTACTTTATTTAAACATTTCATATTCAGATAGATTTGACTAACATTTACTGAGCAACCTACTATTAGTCAAGCACTCTTTTCCTTAAAGTGCCTCACAGCAAAACTCACTGAAATTGGGAAATATATGTATCCAGTGTATCAGTGAGAAGTGTGTGACATTAAAAAAATTAAAAGAAAGTAGAAAATTAAAATAAATTTATTAGTAAAAGGTTTCCTCAGGACAAGGTATATATTATTTGCAAGGGGATGAGCATTATCATCTGGTTGAAATATTTATTATTTTAGAAAATCTTTTTTGAATAATAAGTGAAGAAGGAGATCTATGGCTTGGATTTCTGTTATTAGTTATAATTAAATTCTTTCTAACCTTTGGATTTTGAAATTGTTTTCTCCCATTAATTCACGCTTAATGGAATGAAACTATGTTATTGAATATCTATTTTTAAACTAATGCTATTTAAAACTTTTTACATGTCCTTTTTTGTTATTATTGAACAATATCCAATTATTTAGATAATTTTTAAGTGCTTACTGTTTAGAAGGTGCCCTACATGACATGGCAGAGAATATAATTATAATAGGGTATAGTTTCTGCCTGTCAGAAGATAATAATTAAATGTGGAGAAAGAAATATATATCTTTAATTAATAATGACCAGAGTAGTTGAGTTCCATTAGAAAATATACTCTGTTCACAGAGAGAACAATAACAACAACAACAACAACAACAACAAAACAGGAAAGAGAGAACTGTTATCTAGTTGAAGGATCAGGGAAAACTCCATGAAGGAGGCAGCATTTGAGCTGCTTTTGAGGGAATTTGAAAAATTGGTTGGTTGAGTGGTGGGGGTCTGTGCCAGTAATGATGAACAACATAAGTAAAAAGAAGAAAAGAAACAGCACAAATCATTGATGAATAATGGCTATAAAGCCAAGATGTTAACCATTTGACAAAGTCTTATGAAGGTTACATGAATTAATGTGTGTTGAAGTATTTTGTAAAAAGAAAAGTTCTGTATAAGTCTAAATGTAATACATTATTGGTTTGTCAGTATGCTACATGGAGGAGAATCATCAGAGATCTGATTGAAACACATTGACTAGCACTAGTGTTTGTAAATGTTTATTGAATGAAAGTGAATTATTAATCTTCACAGTCAACTTATGAAATGGACATTATTATCCTCATTTTATAGATGAAGAAATCAAGGCTTAAAAAGGTACTCAGTGTCTCAGGTAGCAAGTGTAGAGGCAGGACTTGAATCCATGTTTGTCTGATTCCAGAGCTGTGGTCTTGATCCCTATACATTATTAAAATGAGGTGGTAGAGGATCCATCCATTGATACACTAAATGTCTATAGAAAGCTTACCATATGACAGGCATTATGGTAGTTGCCGTAATTCAGTGGTGAATAGGAGCTCAGCATCCTTATAACTTGGAAGACATATGTGCAATTGCACTATATAGTGATAAAAGTGAGTATAAAATGTAATGGAACCATATGGGGCACTCATTAAGATGAGGTATTGGGGTTTTGAGTGTGGGATAGTCAGATTTTTTCCTGGAGCGTGTATAAGCTGAGAATTTAAAGATCTAGAATTAGTTGAACCAAAATGATGGCAGTAATGTTCTAGGGGAAGAGAATAGCATTTTTAATAGGAGGAAGGATCATAGGAATGTAAGTTTATTTATTTGTTTACAATTGTTTTACAATTGATTACAAAAAGTTAAAGTTCTTAAGTGACTGGTGTAGTAGGTTTGAAGAGAATGGAGATTTAAAATTGCTGAGGAGAAATGTGGTTTGGAAGATGCAGAAAGAAGGCTGGTCACTGTGCAACTGCAAGTAAGGCTGGAAGTCTGTCAGCTTGGAATGGTCCCGTCTACCCAAATCTGTGGTTTATTTTACCCGCAGACGTGCTAAGTGGCTCAGATATAGGTAGAGTGGAAATGGAGAGTTGGATTAATACAGGGCTAGGATGTGTTGTCAGGCACATGTGGAAATATGGCCAATTAGGTAAGGACATTGATGATTGGATGCAGTGATGGACTCTGAAGTCCAGTTTTAGGGAAGGAAATGAAGGGAGGAGGAAACTGAAGAAAATGAAGAGAGACCAGAGGACTGGAAGCTTCAGTGACAAGAACAGGTGTAGGGAGAATAACTAAATGAGAAGGCTAGGTGAAGGTAGGTAGTTGTGGTCAGAGAGAGGGTTGTTTGAATTTTTCTTCTCATGGAGTGAGCACTTGATGATAACAAAGCTCAGGAACATTTATTTTGAACAACAGCTAAATTCATATGCTATTCTGTGTTACCTGATGGAGGAATTAGGAAGGTGGGATGAAAAGAGGAAAAGAAGGGAAGAAGGGAGAGAGGGAGAAAAGAAAGGAAGGAAAGAAAGAAAAGGGAGAGGGATGCTACCTTCCAGAAGTCTCTTATGATACTCTTGCAGCAGGGTTGCCTAGGAACAAGCAACAGAAATCACTGCCACATGGCCTTTGCAGCACTTTGAATGTGCCAACATTTCAAGTGAATTAAAGCTGTTCTTATGGCCGTCATGCAGGATCCTGGTTATCAGGCTGGTTTATGTGCCAACAGGGGGAATGGGGAAATATCAGCAATCCTTTGTGATCTGGAGATATTCTAACAATGGAGTGACTAGTCATGTATTTTTTATGGTTTAACTTTCATGTTTAGATGGGCCAATGTCTTCAGAAGTGGAAACCAGTAGAAATGATAGCAAAGACGACCTTGGTGTAAGTATTGAAAGTGGAATTTTATCAACATATTCAGGAGCTTTCTAGTCTCTTGCTTTACTAGAATAGAAATTTCACTAGCAATCTAGTTTTTGATATAAAGCTGCTTCTCTCATTTTGACCAGTATATGTACTTCTTGCATAGTATTATAGCTGTTTCTTTTCTGGATTGTACACTCTGGTGATAAAGTACAATTTATAGACTAGAGGCTTGAGTTAGTTTATTAAAGTTAAACAATTTGGGTTTTCCCTCTCGAATTTTTATTTGAATGTTTTAAAGGATATTTTTGTTACTATGTTTACAATTTTTGCTTTTGGTCACTTTATTTTGCATTGAAAATATAAACATAAACATCTTTTTTTTTCAGTGTATATTTGAGAAAAGAATGTATATTTTGGTACTCTTGGATTATTTTTGTGTTTTATCTTTAGCCAGAATATTACTTTGTTTTGGTTAAAGCTGTTTTCTTTTGGGTTAATATTTGTGATGAAAAAAAATCCATCTGACATAGAAAACAGAATCTTTCTCAGGAGACTATGAAGACTGTCACAGACTGCTTTCTGCCTAGGTGCTTTCTTCTAGACCTAAGATTTTCAGGAAGATTATTGCAAATTTTGCTGTTGTTTTAGTGACTACCATATGTCAATTTGTTATAGAATTTAAATGTGCCTGATTCATCTCTCCCTGCTGAAAGTGAAGCAACTGGCCCTGGCTTTGTTCCTCCATCTCTCGCTCCAATCAGGGGTCCATTGTTTCCGATGGATACAAGGGGCCCATTCATGAGAAGAGGTCCTCCTTTTCCTCCGCCTCCTCCAGGAAGCATGTATGGAGCTCCCCGAGATTATTTTCCACCAAGGGATTTCCCTGGCCCACCACATCCTCCATTTGCAAGTATGTTTTTCTTTTAAACTTAATATATGTTTTATAGAGTAAGTCAAAGATAGAATTCTATTTCTTATTCATATTGTACGTTTTTCTAGCTGTGAATATACCATTACTGTTACAAATTGGAAGGCAGCCAGCCATTGGTAGACCATAATATGGCTTCCACATTATTGATTCTAATGATATGGAATTACTTCTGTATTTCAGTAATCGGGAAAATCATTGGCTTTTTGCAGTAGTCTTCCATTAGGACCAAAATTATTTGTATCTTATTTGATTGGAAACTGGTTACTGTATCAGTTAATAAAAATAATTACAGCTTATATTTTAGCATTAAAACTACTGGCTGACGTATTTTTAAAATACTTTTTCATAAGTAGTTCCTATGTAATCCTACTTTTTTACAACCTGAACTATGTTTATCATGTTTGGACTAATTGTTGAATTTATTGAAATTCTTTCATAGCCTCACATAAGAAAAAAAGAATGATTTTTTTGTTTTCTAGCTATATTTTGCCATTTAGAACTAGATGTTTCTGTAGAATAAATACATGGTTACCAAACACTAGGCAGAAGGCTATTATATGCCTGATGTGGTGTCTCTTCCTTCATTTCTCCTCTATTTTAAAGTTTAAGGTGAATTAAAATGAATTTGGGGGAATTTCAAGGTAGTCTTTGATAAACCTGTAAATGTCTTAGGATAATACCAAATTAGAATTGGGAATTACTGATCTGAATTTTAAGTCTGGTGAAAATTATACTACATGAAAAATTTAAAAAGTAAACCTCATATATTTTGGAATAATTCTCCTTTTTAAAAAGTGTTAAGATGTTAGGTTTTCATAGGATGAAAATTGTGTCTAAAATTAATGATATTCCCTTTAATCATAAGCAGTTAAAGAGAGTATGCTTTTTTTCTATGCTGTAAAAATTCATTTGTTTGATCAAGTAATTATACTGATGTCAGTTTTGGAATATAAAGATAGGTGTACTCTAAGTTATAAACGAATCGTTTGTTAGAACTGCAGTACAGGTACTTAAAGTTAAAAAATGTTTTTTACCAATCTCTTTGAACAGTGAGAAATGTCTATCCACCGAGAGGTTTTCCTCATTATCTTCCCCCAAGAGCTGGATTTTTTCCCCCACCCCCACATCCTGAAAGTAGAAGTGAGTTCCCATCAGGGTTGATACCACCTTCAAATGAACCTACTACTGAACATCCAGAACCACAACAAGAAACTTGACAATATTTTTGATCTCTCTTCAAAAGTAATTTTGACTTCTCTCTCATTTTCAGTTTAAGTAACTGCTGTTACTTAAGTAATTCTACTTTCGCTCAAATTGAAGCTTAATGGAATTATAATTCTCAGGATAGTATTTTGTAAATAAAGATGATTTAAATATGAATCTTACGAGTAAATTATTTCCATTTTATTTTATTGTAGATAGTATAATTATTTTAATTTGATTAACAAATCCACTATCACATAAATAACAATGGGAGTTTTATATATGTAATCTTGCAGTTGGGGATGTTTTAAACTCCGAAGGCTGTGTCTTTTTGCCAAGAGCTGTATCTACTATGGTTGTAGACAAATGTGAAAGTAACTTTATGCATAATTAAATAAATTTTAATTGACTTAAAGACTTGTTTGGTATTGATGATAATAATAAATCAGCTAGTTTTCTGTAAATATGTCTCCATTAGTTAGTTTTTTACTTTTCCCAATAGTTTTGAGGCTCAAAACTAAAGCTTTATCTGGGCTTTTCCCATTCGATTATCTTTCTAAGAGTGTGCCCTCTTTCTTGCAAGTGGAGATGAATGATCAAAAGCAACATTGATTTTATTTATTTATTTATTTATTTATTTATTTATTTATTTATTTGCAACATTGATTTTAAAGAAAACCAGGATATTGTTTAAATGGTAATTTTTCAGTTTCGATCTTTTTTAGTTCATTCGCTAGCTTTTTTTTTCTGGCTTGCTTTTCTCTTAATTTGCAAGACATTTACTGTTTTTAGTGGGGACTGTTGAAATTTACTACAGGAATACTGGATTTGGCCTCAATATCTTTAGAATGTTTTCTTCACCCTAAGCTGTTTCCTCAAGTTTGTATTCTATTATCATTAGTCTTCTTGCACATTAATATGATTATGAAAGGAAAGATAATTAAGTATAGCTAGTAAGTATTACAGTGCTTCTGTTGAGAAGTTGGTTGTTTTTAGCTGTTTACTTGGAATTTCTCTTCAGTGCCAACAGACAGAAGATTAAATATTCTTGAACAAAGCAATCATGCACTTGTAATTGGAACACTTCATGCCAGCATTTCATTTCCCCAGATGTTCTCTGGAACACTTCTTGGAGGTATTTCTGCTCCCTCTCCATTCTTACCTCTGCCTGAGGAAAAAATGCTATAAACAGAAAGGCTTCATGAAGTGAATTGCTTGGAGAGAGGATTATGTAGATTGAGGACTGTAAAATCATCATTACCAAAAGCCAGGTTTTAGGTGAAATAGCTTTTTTTAAAGTTGGAAATTTGGAATGTGAAAGGAAGAAAACAGAATAGTGATGCAGAACATTCCAGTCAAGTGAAACTTCAGTTTGCTCCAGGATGCAGGAGACCTGTTTTGACTCAAGACAGAAAAAAGAAGAAGGGAGAGGGCAAATCAAACATGACCGAGTGGTAATAAAGTAAGGAAGCAAAATCATAGGAAACAACAGTCCATGAGAGCACAGTGAAGGACAGAAAGACTTGATATAGGCTGAATAGTTTGAAATATTTTGGGATTCCAGAATAAATGAACATTTTTAGCTTTAAACTTTTTGCTTTTATAAAGAACTACACCAAATGGAAATAAATAATCATATTTTCTCTATTTCTTATTCCCGATTATATTTTCTAGTCAGTGTCTCTTCTCTTTTTCCCTATTAAATTCCAGAATTTTAGAATTTTAGAAGGTATACCTCTAATCCTTGATTTATCAACTTGATTTATTACATTTATCAATTTGTGTATTGACTCCTTGAGATGAAAAATTAGGACTTAACACATACTATTGCTATCCTCATTTTCCTTTCCTCTTGTGATTGATACGTATCCAGCTTAAAGTTTGCTATTGTTACCTTTGTAATTTTTACATATTTAAACCTTTGTTATCACTTTTTTCCTTTATTCCTCTCCCCACTTGCCCTACTCTGGCCAAAATCCTGTTTTCTTTTAGCTATACGTTATATTTTCAAGGTTGCTAATAATATTATGCCTACAAGCATAACTATCTTCTATACTTGGTCCATAGTTGAACTAAAATTCAAAATCAGTAGCATTTATATCATTATTATTATTTAAATATTGTTCACTATTTGGCCAAATTATATACTAAATTTACATTTCTGTCTCTATGAATCCCAGTATCATAATTTCTGGGTCACTCTCAAGAGAATATTCTTAAATACCAAGGTCACTGAGTGATTTTTTTCTTACTCTACTCTCTTTCCCTGTTTTCTAGTAATGACACATTTTATACTTCTGTCAGGTGTACAGTCCTCCCTCCCACTTATTTAATGTGACTTCTTTTTTTTCTCCCTCATATTATTTGCCATTATTGTGTCTTAATTAAAAGAGAATTTCTTCATGTTTTTTCTGTTGGACGTATTATTATTTATTTTTTTCTCTGAAACACTTTAGTCTTAGGGTCCTTTGTCCTCCTGTTGCAAACTGACTACTGGCTGGTTTGTTTAAAGTAGGCTCATGCCCAGCATGGAGCCCAACATGGGGCTTGAACTTGCAACCCTGAGATCAAGACCTGAGCTGAGATCCAAGAGTTGGATGCTTAGCCAACTGAGCCACCCAGGCCTCCCTACTCCCTTTTTGGTATTAGTTTATATGGATACAGAATTCTAGGTCAGAATTTTGAATATATATTGTTCTTTTAACATCAATAGCAATTAATGTCAATACATTTTTATTTTTACATCGATTGTTTCTAGAGAAATCTGAAGGGGATTCGATTCTGTTCTCTTTGTTGGACACCTAATTTTTTCCTATAAAAAGTTTTAAAGTTTTTTTTTCTTTATCTTTTGTATTCTAAAAATCATGTGAGTTTTCATTCCTTTCTGGTTAGTCCAGGTCCTCTGAAAAGCAAAACCCAAGGTGGAAGTAGATGTTGAAGAGATTTATTGAGGGAGAACACCTATGAAAGATGAAGGGGAGAGAGTTCAGAATTAGGTAGAGAGAATCTTCAGATTGTGATTCAGATTGACATCTGTGGAAAGGAGAGAGGGAAGGAAGGAAGAATGGGTAGGCAGAGCAGATTTACGGTACAGTACAGTCCCGGAAGAGCCTGCACTGCAGCCACGGCAGTTCCCAGGACAAGGATTGTCTGTTAGAGGAGTCCCTCACTGGGTAGGAATAGCTCTGCTCTAGTACCCTTACATGTTCTGTCCTTGGCTGGGAGCACCCCCAGGGAGAACCTGGTCTTGGCGTGAATGCAGAAGGTGCAGCAGCAAGAGACTGGGAGCTGGCTGTACTCAGCAGTTTCTCTCTTGAAGGTGGGATAGGATGGGGTACTCCTGGCTCCCACATTGTGGTAGGCACTTAAACTATGAAGATGTATGTCCTAAAACTGGGAAATTTTTTTCTTTGGTAAATTCCTTTTCTCCTTTTTCTCTCGTGATTTTCACCTTGCCGCCCCCCCCCCCCGCCCCTTTTTCCGTGGAAAATTTTGTCAACTATATTTTGTTCACGTAAAGTTTTTTTTTTTTTAGCAATCATTAATCTTTGAGAGCACTTTTTATTATATTTTATTCTATTTTCATAGATCTTGTTCTTTTTTGTATAGTGCTGATAATCTTGAATTTCTCCATAGTAAATTGGAGGTTTCTAATAGTGTTTCTCTGAATGATCTGCTTTCTCTAGGTTTAATAATTCTGTTTGCTTCACTTGGGCTTATTCTTCTTACATGCTTGGTCAGCCTTGAGTTCATGTTTAATGAAGATGAACTGGTTAGCTGATTCTAGCTTATATCTTTTTCTATGTAACAAGGATAGTTTTCTTGTTTGATTTCTTCCTGGGAAATCTTTGTGTTTGGGAGGGGGTAGGTGGTGGGAGATGGAGGGTGGGGTGGAGACAGAATCTGTGACTTGCAGGCTTTGGTGTGATGACTCTTAGGGAGCTGGCTGATTGAGTGTAGGCCCTTCAGATACCAGAATGAGAAGGCTTTCATCTAGGATATCACCATTCACACTAGAAGTTTTGTGTGTTCCAAACACTTGAAGGTCTTTAGGGAATTATCTCTCTAGTCTTTTAGCTGGAGGCAAATCCCACTCACTGCCTTGTGCTTGGGGTTGTGGCAGGGGAATGGTGGCACCAACATTTAGTTCTGCTAGCAGACCTTCAATCCATCTCCCTATTTTCACACTCATCCCTCAGTTCTATACATTGTATAGTAACTGGCTCTGAGCCCAGCTTCAGACTATCAGGCCTACTGACTTCCAGTTCCTGAAACAGATTCTAGGCCATAGCTTTCTTGACCTACTTTATCCTCCAATCTAATCCAGTCTGTTCCTCTGTCCTTCAAAAAATTTTGAAACTTCATTTCTTGGTGTCCTTTTCTGCTCTTTTTAGCATTACGGTGTTTATGTCTCTTGGCTCTTATGTCTATCACAGTGGGGCTTTGCGGGGCAGGTAAGTGCAAGTGCTTAGTCTGCCACTTATAAAGCTGAAGTTCTCTGTTGTTGCTGTTGTCACCATCTGGAAGGGTAATTAAAGGAGTAGGGCAAGGTTCAAGATCATGAACTGAGTATTATTTTGGACTGACAGGCAATAGGCTTGGACCTTTCAGGGAAGAATACTTCTTGGTCCTGGTTGGATAATTTTCCCTCCACTTTGATCTTCTGTTATTTTATTTTATTTTTATTTATTTTTAATATTGTGTTTATTTATTCATGATAGAGAGAGAGGCAGAGACATAAGCAGAGGGAGAAGCAGGCTCCCTGTGAGGAGCCCAATGTGAGACTCAGTCCCAGGACTCCGGGATCACGCCCTGAGCCAAAAGCAGATGCTCAACCACTGAGCCACCCAGGCGTCCCTCTCTTCTAATCTCTCAGCTCCACTTTTCTCTGTCAGTTTCATTCCCATATACATTACCTGTCCATGTAGTTGCAGAATCTCTAGATTAACATGGATGGTATATTTAGTGTTCAAAATCTCAGGAAGGAAGAAAGCCCTTATTTTGCAATTTCAAGCAAAATTCCTGGAGACAGCTTTTACTTTTCTGACTTGGAGTAAAGTCCCATTTACAAACCAGTCCCTGGTGTCTGGGGCATGGGATCAGGAGCCCTCACCTGTGGTTGGACAGGATAAATCCCATCTGAATTACATGGAATACATTTTCTACTAGGAGAAGGGTTCTGTATGGATGGCTGAGCAGGCATAAATATTAGGGTCTGTCTTACCCAGAGGAACAGTCTTACCCCTCTTTTCTTAGAAAGCTAGGTTTTGTTTTTTTAAGGTTTCCAACTTACGTTGTGTGAAAAATGTAAAAAAATGTGAAGCATTTTTAGATGTCAGAGATTGTTTTGGCCTTAGTTCCTGTGACCATTCTACTTTGTTTCTGTTTTCCACTTATTTCACTTAGCATGATGCCCTCCAGGTTCATCTAAGTTGTGGCAAATGGGAAGATTTCCTTCTTTTTTAGGGCTGCAAAATATTCCATTGTATTCGTTTCCATATTACAGTGTCTTGTAAATAATGTTGCAATGAACATTGGAGTGCAAGTATCTTTTTAAGCTACTGATTTTATCTCCTTTGTATATATACTTTGAAGTGGAGTTGCTGGATCATATACTAGTTCTGCTTTTAATTTTTGGAGAACTTTCATGTTATTTTTCCATAGCAGCTGTACTAGTTTACATTCCCATCAACAGTGTACAACTTTCCTATTATCTTTATCCTCACCAGCATTTGTTATCTTTTGAGGTAGATTAACAGGTGTGAGGTGGTATCTCATTGTGGTTTTGATTTGCATTTCCTTGATGATTAGTGATGTTGAACTAATCTGTTAGCCACTTGTATGTCTTTGGAGAAATGTCTCTTCAGATCCTCTGCCCATTTTTTAATTGGGTTTTTTGTTGTTGTTGTTGTTGTTGTTTTTGCTGTTGAGTTGTGTGAGTTCCTTGTATATTTTGTATATTAACCCCTTCTAGGGTAGGTGGTTTGCAAATATTTTCTCTCATCCTGTAAGTTGCCCTTTTATTTTGTTGATGGTTTCCTTTGCTGTGCATAAGCTTTTTAGTTTGATGTAGTTTTACTTATTTTTACTTTTGTTGCCTTTGCTTTGGTGTCAAATCTAAAATACTACAGGACCAGTATCAAGGAGCTTATCTCTACTGTGTTTTCTTCTAGAAGTTTTATGATTTCAGGTTTATGTACAAGTCTTTAGTCCATTTTAAGTTGATTTTTATGCATGGTAAAAGATAGAGGTCTAGTTTTACTCGTTTGCATGTGAATATCCAGTTTTCCCATCACCATTTATTGAAGAGAAGGTCCTTTCTCCACTATATATTCTTGGTGCCTTTGTGGAAAATTAATTAATTAATTGACTATATATGGATGTGTTTATTTATGGGTTTGCTACTCTATTCTATTGGAATATGTGTTATTTGTATGCCAGTGCCATACTCATTTGGTTATTATAGCTTGGTAATACAGTTTGATGTCAGAAAGTGTGATGCTTCCAGCTTTGTTCTTTCTCAGGATTCCTTTGGCCATTTGGAATCTTTTGTGGTTCCATAGAAGTTTTAGGATTTTTCCCTCCTATTTATATGGAAAATGCCATTGGAATTTTGAATAGGAATTGCATTGAATCTGTAGATCACTCTGGAAGTATGGAGATTTTAACAACATTAATCTGAAAAAAATTAGTCTGAAGATTTTAGATCTGTTAATTTGATGATCCTTGGATTGCAAGATGTCAAATATAATCTGTTGATTTTACTAATTTAGTAGAAAACATGATGGAATCAGTCAAGTAATAATGTATTAACAGAAAACTTGATCAACCAGCCTTTAAAAATTTTCCTACATTTTTTGGGTCCACAACCATGGCTGAGATAATGTTTGTAAGGGGCCAAAATTATATATATATATATAATTAACCTAGTCTTAATTTATATATATAAATTCCCAGGTAAGGAGACTTCTTAGTTTCCAGAAATGATTACAATTACAAGGTATAGTGACTGCTTTTATAGTTATCCTGCCTGTCTCTTGCTAGTAGGTAGGCTAACCGTATACCAACTCCACAATTTTTCTTATTAAAAATAAGAGTGAAATAAAATTATACACATAGATTATATAGTGCATTTACATTTTCAGTGTCTTCTCTCTCTCTTTCTCATACACACACGCACACACACTTTATATGTGCTAGACATAAATTCATATACCTCCTGCATGAATTATTCTGTTGCTTTGTGATTCAGTAGAATTGGTGATACACACACACACACTTGCTGAAATATACCAAGGGCAGTTAACACAATTCAAGAAATTCAGCAAGAATACTGGTACACGGGAGTATGGAACCTTAAAACTTAATATCTATATATTTGAAAAACTAAGTTGAAAAACTGTTGTATCCACCAAATAATATTTATTATAGTTGTAGTACTGAAGAGTGATGGAATTAAAGTCATATAATATAGGGATCCTGTCACCTGGGTTCAAATATTCCTCTACCACTGACAAATTTTATGACCTTGGACAAGATTCTTAACCTTTCTGTGCCTCCATTTGTTCATACGTGAAATGGGAGTGAAAGGTATTACAGGGTTGCCATGGGATTAAATAGAGTACTTTCTAAGAGAAGTGGTTAATCATTAAGTACATGTCATAATATTTCCTAGCTAATTTATTTAGTGTTTTCTCAGATAATTTCAGTAAAGTAAGTATTTTTTATTAAAGCCTATTCTTATTTTGTTTTATTTGAGAGAGAGAAAACATTCAGTGGGGAAGGGTAGAGGGACAGGGAGAGCGTGTTTCAAGGAGACTATGCTGAGATTGGAGCCCAAAGCAGGGCTCAGTTTCATGACCCTGAGATCATGACCTGAGCTGAAGCCAAGATTTGGATGCTCAACTGACTGTGCCACCCAGGCGCCCCTAAAGTCCATTCTTTTAAACAGACTTTTAACTATCTTGTGTGAAAACCTTTCTAAAATGTATTAAATGTTCCATTAACTAATACAGATGTTCTGAAGATAACATTTTCCTATTGATTCAGGGTCATGACAAATATTTATCACTGCCACGTATTTCAAGCTTGTTTTAGGGCTATTCGACTGTTTCAAGTTCTCCACAAATGGCTTAATTTAATTATGTTCTTTTCAGATGTGTAAACTTCTATTTTTTCACAGTCACTCATTTCCTCCATGTCTAATCTATTGTGTTGAGAAACCAGATGAACAGGCTTATTAGAATTATGCTGAAAGTAAGAATAAGTGAGCTGAAAGGAAGCAGAAGTGGCTTTTCTGATGTGATGCCGTTAAGCATCAGTGCAGGGAATAAACTGTCCCCATAAGGGTTTTATACTTCTTTCTGGATCCTTGGCTACACTCCAAGTAGCTGAAGTGTTTTATACAATGCCTGTATTAGATAAGAATTACTCTGATGACAGTAGTACTTTAAATTGAAATATGATAGCGAAGATATTAAATAACTATTTAGAACTTTCCTACCTACAATTAACCTAGTCTTAAACTCTCAGTAGATATTTGAGCCTCTTTCTGCTTACTGTGATACAATCATCCATGAATGAATGACAGGCAATATTCTATCCTCCTCCCTCAGTCACATTTTAGACTCAAGCCAGGATCATGAAACAAGTCAGTCTGTAAACATGCATTTATTAGTAACTTGGATCATACTGACATTTTAAACTATATTTTTAAAATACAGGAAAGGATAATAGAATACTCTTACTTACTACCTAGATAGAGCAAACTTAACATTGACTATATTTTTTTTTTCTGAGAAATAAAAAGATGTCACAGATGCATTTGCCCTCGTGTCCGTACCAGTTCTTGCCCTCATGCCCCAAAGTGAGCACTCTTGTGAAGAGGATGTGAACATTTTGTTTTCCCAGTTAAACGTATTTATGTACAATGTGATGGTTTATTTTTCCCGCCTTTAAAAAATGTACATCAATAGGATCATTACATACATCCTTTAGCTGTTGGCTTTTTTCACTCAGCATTATTTTGAGATCATCCATATTAATAAATGTAAGTCTAGTTCTTTTTGACTGCTGTGTACTATCCCACTATGTGGATATGAGCACTAAATGCATTCTGTTACTAATGGAACTTAGGTTGCTGCTGATTTTTCATTGTAAATAATGTGGAAATAAGCATCTTAGTATTTATTTCTTCGTCACATAAGCACTAGTTCTCTAGAGCTGTGGTTTTCAAAGTGGGGTACATCTCCCAGAGTATGTGAAGAATTTCCAAATGGTATGCTTTGGGAAACTTCCCAGAATTTTACCTTTGGTGTGTATTCTCTTCCAGAACCATTCTTCTTAAAGGTGAACTTATGAAGAAGATGCAGATTCTCTTTCCTACCCTCACTTTTGCAATTACTTCTCCCATGTTACAAAAGGAACACATACCTTTATTGTGGTCCTAATCTTACTATGATGCATCATACTAGGGTATATAAACCTCTGGAACTCCAAAGAGACTATTTGAAATATTGGTCTCAGTGCTGAGAAAGTAAATAACTCTAATGATTTCTTTTAACTGAATGACTTATATATATATATATTTTAAATAAAAACATTTTTTAGGTTTCTTTTTTTTTTAAGTGAGCTCTAATCCAACATGGGTCTTGAACTCATGACCCTGAGATCAAGAGTCACATGCTCTATAGACGGAGCCAGCCACTCGCCCCTAAAATAATTTTTTTTTTTTAAATTTATTTATGATAGGCACACAGTGAGAGAGAGAGAGGCAGAGACACAGGCAGAGGGAGAAGCAGGCTCCATGCACCGGGAGCCCGATGTGGGATTCGATCCCGGGTCTCCAGGATCGCGCCCTGGGCCAAAGGCAGGCGCCAAACCGCTGCGCCACCCAGGGATCCCCGCCCCTAAAATAATTTTTGATGATACTCCACTGTGTTTTTTTGATCTTAGGAGTTCAAAGATTGAGTGCCATTGCTGTAGCAAAAATCTTTGTCTTCCCATCTACTTATGGGAAAATGATGTTTCAGCTTTGTGTTTATAAGAATGAAAAATAGGTAATAGAATTGATGTTGGACCTGACTCATTTCAGGAGCAAGTAATACCCATCCATGGAATATGCAATAACTGGGGCAAAAAGAGAAAAGACCCAGCTACATTCATTTCACTTAGAGATGCAGTTCTGGGGTGCCTGGCTGACTTAGTTGGCAGGACATACAATTCTTGATCTTTGGGTTGTGAGTTCAAGACCCACATTGGGCCTAGAGCTTACTTAAGAAAAAAAAAAAAAGGAATACATTTTATAATAAGTTTCTACTAATTTTAAGTTATATATTTTTGATCAATTATCACATTAAAGACTAAATGTAGGAGAAAAAATTTTAACACAGCTTTCTAAAATAAAAAAATTATATATTTTCAATTGTCTATATGTTTGTTGCAGAAAATAATCAGTGAAAGACTTATTAACAAAGATATTTGTATAAAAAGCTCTGGGATAGTTGGAAAGATTACATAGCAGTCTGGGTCAAATCAGGGGACAGACCACACAGTACTTTAAACAGAAAATTTAATATAAAGAATTTTATGATAAAATAATTATAAGATACAAGGAAACTATATGGGCTCCTAGATCTGAGGGAGGGCCCTCATGGTAGGACAAGCTGGGAGGAGGCGGTTCAGCCCCTGGGACGGCACAGACGTTGGCAGTCCATAGGTGCAAGTGGGAAGCAGGCAAGCAGCAACCGGGGTGCAGTGGGAGTCAGGGCGATGGGGATGAAAGGCCTTCAGAGCCACTGTGTGGGCTGGGCAGCGGCAACCCCATGGTTGAGCCTTAGGATCATAGGGGCCGTATGCAGGTGCTCAGGGCAGGCAGTGGGAGCCCCGGTGTGAGTGCAGGCAGGAGACTTTCAAAGCATGTGGGCCATGCAGCAGCTCTAGTTTCCGTGTCAGGAGGGCTGAAGGAAGGTCAAGCCAAAGCCGCAAGGCCACAGAAGCACTGTGTCTGGGCCTGTGGTTGTGGTAGACCCCACTGCAAGTGTCTACCCTCAGGCTGCCTACGCTGGCCTGCCTGGGAACCCTTCCTATGGCCTTACTAAGAAAATGTAACAGCGTGCTGACTTTAAAGGTGTTCTGTTAACGGAGAATATATAATGAGCAGTGTGTTCAGAGCTGAGGCAGTAAATTGATAACTGATACAATATAAGCAGTTTAAGGAGGAAAATGAATGATGTAAAATTTTCAAATGGTTAAGAGCTTATTGTAGTTTTTAAATGGATGAGTGGAAGTAGGTACTGAATTACAGCACATAGATCCTGTTATATACATTTTTAAAAATGATGTTTGTAGTTCATTTTAATTGTTTATATCCACTAAGATTATACCCAGCTCTGTATGTTTAAGTTTTTTCAGACGGTAGGGTGATTCAAGTGAAAATTTATTCATATGTACCGTCCATTTTCTTTTTACAACCAGCAGCTCAGGTTAGCTCGTATATTGTGGCAGAGTGATGCCTTTCGGGCTGAGTTCTGGGGTGGCTAGGAGCCCTGGCTGGTTGGAGCCAGGACTAGAGTGGAGCCAGGTAGGACAGTGTGCCCTGGATACGGTGTGGCCTCGGGCACTAACTACTTGCCCGTGAGATGCAGGGGTGCCATTATCCATCATAGGCAAGGAGTGTCTATGAGGCTGTGGGAGAAGAATGTCCCAGGTGTCCAAGGAGCAGGTAGGAAGCCTAGATGTGAAGTCCAGGATGTAGCTGGTTGACTGTGAGAGGCTTGGGGCCGAAGGGGCGGGAGGAGGGCTCCCTGCAGACTTCCAATTGCTTTTAAATAAATCAGGTCTTTCTGTCTGTTGGTGGCTGATCTGTGCTCCCGGGTGGCTAAACAAGCAGGACGGTTAAGTGTGGGAGACTACAAATTAGAGCTTTGTCATTATTTTTGAAATACTGTAATGAAAAAAAATTACTTGAATTTGAAATTAATTCACATTATCAGAAATCTCAACTTTACATTTACCACGTTTAGAGCTTTTTGTACTTTTTTTTTTTATTTGAGAGAGAGAGTGAGCAAGCAAGCAAGCCAGGGGAGGAGCAGAGGGAAAGAGAGAAGAGGCTTCCTTACTGAGCCAGCAAGCTGCACGCAGGGCCCTGGGATCATGACCTGAGCCAAAGTCAAGTCAGATGCTTAATCGACTGAGCCACCCAGATTCCCCTAGAGCTGTTAGATTTAAGTATAATTTCAGCAGCATACATTTTTGAATGGTTGTGAAAAAAAAAGTTTGCAAATTACCTATTTGTAGAGTGTTTCTCATTGGTGGCAATATTAAAAGTTTGGAGAGGTTATCAGTTAAAACAAGATTTTATTTGAAAGTTCTATACAAAAAAAAAAAAAAAAAGAAAGTTCTATACAAATTTAGTATTTCCCCCAATCCTCTGCAATTTTGTCTCATCAATTATATAATAAACAAAACAATGATGTTTCCCCTGCAGTTTTTTCCGGTTTACACTAGTATGCTGTACAATATTTTCTGTATGTGTCAGGACATGATAAAGGTTGGGAAGCACTGATACAATGTAGTTTGATGCTTGCATATTATTCACCCCTGCTTGTGTGTTACTCCCTTAGCACCACTTTATGTTACTGACTTCATAAAGATCCCATCTGATGCATGCCACAAGCCCCCAGCCAGTTAGTTTCTGAATCTGTGCATTTAGCCATAAGCACACTGTCCTTCCCCAAGACCCAACCCCACTAACTCCATACGTCTTTATTCCTAGGGTGGTAGGGGAAATGGGGAAATGTTTTTAGCTATGTAAAACTCATACAGTTTAGTAAGCTATGTGTTGAAGGGTTTTTATTTAATACAGTTATTCAAAGATGATCTTGTAGAGATTTCTGAGCTGTTAGGCCAACATTTAAATCTTTTAGTGAAGAATCAGTTTTAGATAACCAAGTCCAATCTCTAATGTTGCAGATGAGGAACCTGAATGTCAAGGGAGAGTTGGCTTCTGAAAGATTAGAGTCAGAGCTTAGAGTCTACTAAAACAGATGCTGAGCCTCCCCGTTTAGAGCTTTACTGTACCAACCTTCATTTATATGCTTGTCATATACGTTAATAGACTTTCTTTTTTCATACATTTTGGGTACTATTTTTGTATTTTAAGTACATAAACATGTTGATTCACTCAAAAGACTGAGATATGCTCAGGAAACAAGGAAGCAGTAGGTTTAATGACAACTGCTTGTGAACAGATTATTCCAAGATGAGGCAGTGTCTGGAAGAAGAGTCAGTGTCTGGAATGATTAAGGAAAAATAAATGAAGGAATAGAGCCATTTTCTATCTCATAAATGACAGCTGTTTGTCTCAACAACCAAGAATAGAGATTACAAAGCCAAACTAAAGCAAAATAGGGGTTCATGAACTGTTTAATACTGGTATAGTGAAGTATTTTTATATCTAGTATAGGAATTGTAAAAAGTTCTCATAGTCTATAAATTGTGTTCTACACTGTATCAATCATGTTCTAAATACATAATGCACTTGGGGTTTGTGCTAACCAGTGTACCTTTTGCTTTTAAGCTTGTATTTTGCCAAAGTTAGTTAAAATTAAAACCCTTCAAACTATTTAACCTAAGACTTAAAACAAGATTTATTTGTTTGAGAGAGAGATAGAGTGAGCGAGTGAACAGGGGGAGGGGAAGAGGGAGAGAGAAGTGTGAGTGTGGAGCCTGACTCAGGGCTCGATCTCATGACCCTGAGATCACAACGTGAGCTGAAACCAAGAGTCGGATGTTTAACTGACTGTGCCACCCAGGCGCCCCTAACCTAAGACTTTCTATGAAATATCCCAAACTGAAGATTTGCCGCACCAGACTACAATAGTAGCTAACATGATTACACATGATACAAGGATTTTTACAGTTTTTAACACTAAAAGTTTTCATGCTTTGTATACAATAAAATATATTACAATGATCACTTTTTAATGCTTTATTCATTGATTAAAAGAATATACATTTAACATAAACCATACAACATCAGTCATCAGGTCAAACATTCAGCTGGTTTCCTTACAGTTTCTGTCAGGATTTATTTTATCTGATCACATTTATAAGATAAAATCTCACCACATCTGGCATTTACACACACTGTGCCAGTGGATTCACACTACTGATGTACATATAAAATCCTCATGGTATGTGCTCACTGGAGACAAAACAGTGCACACCTGTCAAAAGGTCATTTTAATATAAGATGGTAAAACCATTTGTAAAATACATATAAACTTTTTCCATAAATAGAATCATATCTGGACATCTGTTGCATAAATTGTGTTTCCAAAGCTTACAATAGAGCAGCCAGGTCTCAGCACTGCTGGGCACCCACGTTGGCTACTTACTTTATTATTGCAGACTGTCCTTTAACATTAAATGCACAACATTCGTACCACTTAAAACTGGGGTCAGGTGGAAGTCTCACAGAGACCACGTCTGTACCGCGGTTGCCCTGAAACAGTTAAGTCGGCTTTTAAAGCCTCTCAGATATAACAAGGTTTTAAAACATACTTCATGGAATGTTCTTCATGTATCATAGCAGCTCATACCTGTGATAGAACAAGCTTTCAGTTTTTCCTTTCTTTCCTTTACATTCACTATTCACAGTGAAACAGGTGCATGGTTTTTTTTTCTTTTTTTTTGTTTTGTTTTTTCAGAGTTCTGAGGTTGCTGACTGAGCCACAGCACAGCTGTGTACCACAGGTCGAAATTCGACCTTAAATATTACAATCTAGCAGTATCTGGCTGGCCAGAGTGGGCCGGCCCCTGCCAGCATGTGGGCACTTCTTCAGTTAAGTCTATTCTTTGGCAGCTGACACGCGCGCTGACAGAGAAAAATCCAGTGACTTGTTGCTAGGAATTTCACGACTAATGTTTGTTTGCAAGCATGTGTGTTTACAACTGTTTTTTGATTTTCTTTTAAGGAGGTTTACCCTGGAATATAGTTTCTTCCTCCACTATTTGAAATCTGGGCTAAAAAGCTAACTTGAATGTATAATGTAATTGATAAATAAAATTATGTCAGATATAGTTTTAAAAAAGTCTAATAATTTGAATATTCATGTTTATGTAAATGTATTTTTTTTAAAAAGGATTAAGCAGTGTTCTAACCTAGTACTATACAAAATTCAGAATGGTAATTGGTGATATCAACTATTATATATGTAATGAAAGTAAAAGTCTTGGCTTTTCTGTTAACGAGAACTCATTTGGGATCATACTATCCTCCCTTCTTCCATTTCAATTAAAAATTAATGAAATGCTATCAGGATGCATGAATGCGGTGCATTGCATACAAATCCACCAGGCTATGGATATATATCTATATGTATAAAAATATTTTGGCTCCTGAGCTCTGAACTCTGACACACAAAGAATAAAAACATCAAAAGGCAGAGTAACTCAGTGAAAAATAAAGTTAGCCAGCAACCTCAGACAACCTTCGGTTGTATATCCTTAAGGTATGATAACAAGTCCATTAACCGTGAAAGCCCTACACATTGTCACTTTGAACTTCTAAACCAATACCCGACTACGTTCTTTGATCAAGAAGTAGAATACACATATATAATTCTATAAAGCTAATACTGATTAAACACAGCACAAAGGGATTAATTCACACTACTGGAAAAAAAAAAACATAATAGGACCCTACTTGCATATGTAACCACAGGAATTGTACATTTAAAAAAAAAGCTAAATGTCTTCGCTGAAGCTTTGCATCTCTCTGTAAAAATGACGATTTGGTTCAGTGAAGACACTGAGTGATTCGATGTCCATGACCGCGTGCCAAGGTTGACCCAGGCCCAGGGATACCTGCTCAATTAGGTTATGCACTGGATCCACATCCTGGTCGGCCAGTTCACCTTGGTCAAAATCAATGCTTTCTTCAGTGACTTCAAGTACTTTTAGATCAGAGCCACGAAGACGAGCAATGGCAATGAGGTTGTGCGCCCACACTGTGTAACCTTCAAAATAAAGAGAAGACAAGCACTGTCATTCCCTTGCTTTTTTATTTTGTCCATTTGATAAGTTAGTCTTTTCCACAAGCTTATATTTCACTTAACACTTTGGTCCTTTTCCTTTAAAATTATACTGAGATTGGAAAAGGAAGTATGATTGTTTAGCTCAGAAAACGAAAACAAAAATGAAGTTTGATATTGTTTCTTACAATATCACTGTGGGTGGTGAATTGGTAGGTGCTGTAATCCTTTTCTGGTATCAGTGCATTTAGTAAGACTGAAGCCATTTAAAGTAAAACTTTGTAGCTTTGGATATTGCTGTATCATAAAAACACATTTTTATTTCATATATATGTATCCATTAACAAAACATAGGAAACTTATTTTTAGTTAGTAAAAAATCCTCTCTACCACAATGTTACACAGTCCAAAGTTAAGAAGTGACACTTTAAACTGCTGATTGCCAACAGAAAATATGTAAGGTATAATTATTCTGGAAAGGAATAAAGGGGGGTACAGGGGCTTTAGCTGTATCCAACATCTTATTTCTTAAAAGAAAAAAAAACAAGCTTATATTGGCTGAAATTAACCTTTAAATAACCTGACATTTCTTTATCCTGTAAAAAAAATCTCTATTTTATTACCTTCAGTATTGATCTATCTTTGCTGCTACCTCTGATGACTGGCCAAATTACAATGCAAATCTTGAAAAGCAAGACACACACTTTCCTGCACTGATTCAGGCTAAAAAATTAATTTCAAAAATAAGGAAACCAGCTAATAAAGAGAGCTTAAGACACTCATATAGTCTATCTTGCATTCTGTAAATGTCTTACATATTCTAGGAATGGAAGCAAAATGTTCTTCTAACTTGTCAGAATAGTTAATATTAAGACGAAAAGGTACCAGTAAGAAAAAAAGCATACACCCAATCAATGGAAGCATTGTTTAAAAATATATTATACAAATTAATATGCTAATATCTAGAATCTAGAAGATGAGGCAGCAAGAAAAATCCTACTTTCTCTTCCTTCTGTATTGTGTGTGTGTTTTTTTTGTAAGATTTATTTATTTATTCATGAGAGACACAGACTATGGTAGAGGGAGAAGCAGGCTTCTTGCAGGGAGCCCGATGCAGGACTTGATCCCAGATTCTGGGATCATGACCCTAGCTGAAGGCAGGTGCCCAACTGTGGAGCCACCCAGGTGTCCCTTCTGTATTGTGTTTTAAGAGATCTCGTGATTAGAGGAAGAAATACATCTACTGCAAGTACATACATATATTTTCTTAGATAGATAAATTAATTTTAAATGCCATTCTCATGAAATACCATCAATCACATGGTGGAAGCCAGAAGCCAGAGCAGAACACTTAAGAGTAGAAATATGACTTTCTATTTTAAGTGGTATATCTTATTAACATCAAAAAGTATAAAAACAAAAAAAAAAAAAAAAAAAAAAAGTATAAAAACCTGCATTTCAACTTGTTATGAGATTACTCACCACTATAAATGTTAGTGCTATCTTTTTTACTGGTTTATAATGTTTTAGATGTAAAATAAATAACAAATTGAACTGAACAAAAATCACCTACCATGAATTGCCAGAAGAGAGAGCTTTGTGCACCTCCATGCTAGTAAAACCAATGGATCTTCATTTCGGTTGTCACTAAGATCTGGAAAACCAGATGTGTCAATCACATCATTCATTAATATAAAATGAGTGAGGAACTTATCATACTGCCTGGATATAAGATCAACAATAGCTCCCGAAACACAAGTGATGTAGCTGTCAAAATGAATCCTCTCTAGTGGTATACTGGGTTTAAGAATCTTTAACATATCTTCACTCTTGATATCAAAGGCCATTATGTAGACCCGAAGGCCGGTGCTCTTTCGTGCCAAGGCTTTCCAATGTTCATCGTTTGGCATGTTGTCCAGAGACTTGTGCATCACGGAAACATTGTGGACCAGGAGAGACAGTCGCTGCAAAGGCACATGGTTGCTATCGGTTAAGACTCTTGCCATTTCAGCTGTGAAGTCACAGAAATCCAGGGCAAGTGAGCGCAGATTCACAAATCGCTCCAGTTCGACTGTGGTGATAAGGGTGCTGTTACCAGGAATATTGTTGTCCAGCAAGCTCAGGTGCTCCATGGTGTTGGCAATAGAGTTTGAGAGAGATGACAGTGATGTTGGGGTTACTATTTCCAGCATAAACCCACAGGACAGCCATTTCAGTTGCCTACTATTACTCAGTATTTCTTCAAACAGTTGCTGAATTCTGTAAGGAAAACACATGCCACAATGATCCCATTAACATTTAGCACTAATCTTTTAGCACTGACTTTTGAAACTAGGCAATGAAATGGCATACAAATGCTGAGATCCATGTTCTCTCAGTTAATTTCAATCCAGCCCACAAGTAATATTATCATATATACCATTAAAATTCACATTAAAATATAATGAATAAACTGTATTAAACACAGAAAAATGTGTTCTTCACCCAAGGAAAGCAGCATTTGCACCATTATGGTAGAAAAAAATTGATGATATACAGTTTATATTACAGTGAAGGTAAGTAGAGAAATTACAGTTTTAAATAGCAATAATTACCCAGCAAATTCTTTGATTCGTCTTAAAGATTTATCATGTGGCATAGCATATTTCATAGTTAAAACATTTCCAATTTACAGGACATAGATTCTTTTTAGAAAAAAATTACTCTTCTGATTGTATCTTACAATTTCTCAGAAAAATTATTAATATAAGCCCCCTTCCACTAACTATAAAACTTACTGTTTAATTTTTTTGCCATCGGGATCCACCTTGTTGAGGTATGTATTTGACAAACTTCCTTGCTGTTGTAGAACACTTATGTCTCCAAAAAGGCTAAACTTCTGGAGGTTCCTACAAGAAAAGTAATTTAAAATGACTGTCTAACTAAATAATATATAAAAATATAAATATTAAAAATAGAAATGTAGAAGGGGGTATCTAGAAAAGTTTCTACCTTATAACTCACTTAGAATCCAATTCAGTACTTTCAGATTGCTTTTTACATACAATGAAAAGCAACATAATACAGGAGAAATAGCAAAAGCTTTACAGAATGAGGACTGAGGTATAAAGCTTAGTTCAGGAACTCAGTATTTTAATGACCATGGAAAAATGTTCATGCATTCTCTGATTTTATTTAGCTGTCTGTATTCTCTTGCATGTAACTGAACTTCTTTGAGATAGTTGTTCTGAATTGTCAGGCAATTTCCTTGAGGTTGGTTACTGGAGCTTTATTAGTTTCCTTTGGTGGTTCCATGTTTGCCTGATTTTTAATGATGTATGTAGCCTTGAATTGGTGTCTGCATTTGGAGGAACAAATACCTCTTCTGATTTTTATAGACAGGTTTCTGTAGGTAAAGATCTCCTCCTATTGGGTCTCTAGACTGATGAGATTGCCTCCAGGACCACAGTCAAGTTGGGCTGAAGCCAGGTCACAAGCTGCTGCTGGGCCCACACTGGGGTCTATGATGTGTAGACCCCATTACCAGACACCTGGACAGGTGTGGATCCTGTCCGGTCTCTTGGTGGACAGGACTGCCTCTGAGTCCTTGGTCAGTAGAGCTGATGCTGGGACAAAGGTCTGCTATTAGGCCCGCAGACAGCTGGCGTGTTACTAGGTGTGTGGGCAGGGGTAGTTCCTGCCAGGGCTCTGGGAGGGCTCCTGTTCTGCCATGGGATGGGCCTCAGGGACGGTAGGAGTGCCCAGGATTGCAGCAGAGAGGGGCTAGAACTGAGTGTTAGGATTGTTTCAGGGTCCACAGCTGGAACCAGATGCTGCAGGCCTGTCTCCGGGTGCACTGACAGGTATGCCATCTGCCGGGTTTCTAGATGTTGCATCAACCATGGCTGAGTGAGGACGGAGTTGGTTCACAGGGCTGCTTCAGGATCCAGTTAGACCAATGTTGGCAGGTCTGCCCTGGGGCACAAATAGGTGTCTCCCAACAGGTTCCTGTGCAAATAGGAATGCTCTTGAATCACACTTGTATACAAAACTGAATTTTGTATTCCCTTGATTAAAAATTCCTAAGGGATCACACCCCTAACTGGCTACAAGAAAAAGGCAAATGGCTTGATAAAATGAGGTCCTTCAAAATATGGTTCAAAAAAGCTACTCTGGGGCTACTTACTAATTTTTAAATGTAGTATCTTTCCCTCTCCTGGTCTGCCTGGTAAACCTCTATTCAGCTTTCTATATCTGAATGCCACATATTCTATTAAAGCCTTTTCTGAGGCAATCCTCTCAGCCTCTGAAGATTTAGCCATTCCATGGGACTTTGTAAAATGCTTTTATTAAACTGTAATATGCTTTACTATGATTTGTTATCTCTCTCATGAGAGAGGTAAACTGTTTCTTATAAGTACCTAGAAATACTTTTTGACACAAAATAGGTTCAATGAGTATTTGCTAAACAAATGAATATTTGGGAAGGTAAGTTCAAGAGTTACCTAAATATAGAAATAGTAATCAAGACCATAATATAAATGAGAACAATAGGAAATAGATACATAAGGGGAGGGGGCCTGGGATAGATTTTGGAAAGATAATCACATCATATGGAGAACTATTTTAAGGGTAATGTTTTTAATCAATTAAAAAAATAAGTTTCCTTCTAGATAGATCTTCTATGTAAAGGGAAATTAAAGATTAGGGGTATTGACAGCTATTCCAAATAATTATGTCCTTCATTACTTTGTTTTTCCTATCAGGAGTTCTTTTATGAAATAGAGAACTAAATCTGCCTTAAAATAAAAGGTTAGCACAACAAAGGGCTTAGAACACTTCTTCATATATTTCCATAGAATAGCAAGGCAATAATACCAGGTGAGTCAGAAAATATTTCACTGTATCTACTACCAAAATGACCCTATAAAAGTATTTAAATTTATTATTTATAAAAAGAGATACTGATAAAACATCTTTTCACAAATAAAAAGACTTTTTATTTGTGTTCCCAGGAGAGATGGGAACAAACCTGAATTATTAATATCATACTAGTAATATTCTTTCTGTCATATTCTAAATCTGCATTACTGAGGAATGTAGCTACTAAATACTTGAAATGTGGCTAGTCAGAACTGAGATGTGCTCTAAGTATAAAAATACATTTAGACAGTACAATAAATATACAATCTCGTTAAGTGTTTTATATTGATCACATATTGAAAAAATAATATTTATTTGGATATATTAGGTTAAAAATATTAAAACTAATTTCATCTTTTTAAAAACTTTTTAATATAGCTACTAGAAAAATTCAAAATACATGTATGGCCTATATTTTTATTGAATAGTGTTGTTCTAAAGAATATAATGTGCATATTTTAGTTTTCTGGCTAGCTTCATTTAAAAACATACTGTCGTCAGCAGAAATATAATTAAGGATATACAGCTAATACTACTGCTTTTATGGTTAAAATATTTAGTAGAAGGCCCACACCATTTTTCAGCTTGCTTTCTGACTAAATGTAACAATATGAACTTTAAGAATCAGTGACTAATTTTTAACTATAAAAAGTTAGGAATTGATTTCAGAAAATGTTATCCATAATTAAAAAAAAGTCCTACAACCCAAGTACATCTTAATTATAAAGCTAATGTATGTTGCACATACATTGCTGAAAACCTACATGATCTTCCTTCATTTTTCCCATTAACTCAAATACAAACCAAATTCATCAACTTTAAAAAAAGTACAAATGATCAAAAGGACAACCATTTTGAATCAATGGAGCAAATAAGCTCACCTTTTTTCACCGTGATTTCATTTCTGACTTTCCATTTACTGTAACTCACTTATCTTGAAGACATCATATTTAACCTTCACTGTCTGTATGTATCTCAGACCTGGAAAAATGCAGGCTTCCAGCTATGACTGATTCAAAAGCAAGTTCTCCCATAGAAGAGAAACAGGAATGGAGAGATACATAGGCAGGGGAAATGAAATTAACCATGGATTATACATTTCCTCTAAATGGCAAGTTTTCTCCACTTATTTACTATAATTAGGCCCATAGAATTTAAGATGACTATGCTGGTGTTTATTTTTTATTTTTCCCAAACATTTCAATCTACATCACTGGTGTCAAGGTCTGGGTGTTCCTTTTTTTCCGGCATTTGGTGGTCTCTGCGACAATGGAGAGAGAGAGAGAGATCACCCATGTTCTCCAAGACAGATAATCTATCCTCTCTTTTGTTCTCTAATCTCCTCTTTTTCTACTCCTTCAATCCAGTTAGTCCAAAAACTTCCTTAAGAATTATCAGAGACTACTACTTACCAAGGTGCCACAAGTGGAACTGGGAGTTCATTTAATGAATTGTGGTTTTAATTTTGCTGTACTATATGTGGTAAATAAAGAAGATGTCCTAGTGATGGAATATAAAAGTTCTCATAGATTAAAAAAAAAAACAAAAGCAGAAAAATTGTCTTTCACAATCATGGCTAATAAGCCAAGACTATTAACAAAAAATTTTGATATTTTGGCAATTCTTGGCATAATGGTAACTATATATCCGTCATAGTTATTAGCACTTAAAAGTAGAATTTAATAAAACATTGCCCCAATTAATGTTTCACAGCTGTTTAGATATACTCAATCTAAAACCAAAGTTTTTTCATCTGTTTTCCTTTGCAATTGTGACTAAGATATTCTTGCAATGTCATTTTCCTAAGCACTTAAATTTTATTGACAAGCAGCACTGAATTTCTTCAGCTACTCAGCAATCTAAAATTCCTAATGATAATTAGACCACAACTCAGTGCTTCTGTATGTGATCAAATAATCTAGATATTACCCAAAAATGAACTTCACAATTCCCATTACAGAATTGTATATGAAAGATTTTGTCCATTCCCATATCACACTTATCCCTCCCCAATCCAATAGCTTTCTCTAGCTGGAATCTATTTACCAGGTAATGTTCATTGCCAAGCTCACAGCATTAAGTAATGATGCTCAAAAATATTAAATATTATATTTTCTTGGCACAAATCATTTAAATATTTATAATTCTTTTTCATATACTATACACACTGGTCTGAATGAAATAGTGTCACTTAGACAATCAACATAAACCACATTATCATCAGCAAGAATAATATTATTCATGTTTTTAAAGGGTTGCTCTGGAGAAATAAAGTTGGTGTTGAAAGAGCATTGCATGAGAAAATAAGTGTCCAAAATGCAAAATCCACTGACTACAGTTTTTTTGTGTGAAATAAAATAGTTTTTATTTAAAAAGACAAAAACCTATCACATTAGCAACACCTAATTTTTTCTAAACATGATGATACTTTAGTTATCTGCAATCTTACCCACAAAAGTAGGTAAGAGGTCAAGCAAAATTAAGTACATTTATGTGAGGACTAACACCTAATTTATTTTGGGCCTAGAGTGCTGTTTGTCAATTTTGTTGGTAAGCTTTCATATTCTAAAAGAACTTTTCTATCAGAAATGCCACATTTCAATCAATCCAACTCACAGCTGTCAACCTCCACCACCACAACAAAAATGTTATAAAGAATTTCCCAGTCTAGGTGGAAGTAAAAACGCTTTACTTTAGAAATTTTATTATACTCAAAAAATCCTAGCCATATATTTTCTCTACAAAAATGTTAGATTGTCTACTGTCTCTTCTCAGTTAACCCCTCAAAGAAAATAAGGCCTCTTAAATTAGGTACTTAAGGTGGTTTTTATGTTGTTGTTTTGGTATTGTTCACATTAGCTCACAGGGTAATCTTAATTTAGGATTTTTAGGAGACAGCTTACTTTTGTATTTTCAGGCTGTATTTTTTGATAAAATCTACATAAATGCCTAGATAAAAATCTAAGCAAATGGGCAAAATAATTTACTTTTTGAATTCTTTCATAGATAACGTGGTATATATGATTTACTTAAAAATGGAAGTCTTAAGTATTTTTTCTCTTTTCAAGAGATTTTATTCATTTATTTGTGAGATTGAGAGCCAAGCATGATTGTAAGCGCACAAGCAGGGGGAGCAGCAGAGGGAGTGGGAGAAGCACACTCCCGTGCTGAGCAGGGAGCCCAATGTGGGTAGTATTTTCTTTCTTTCTTTTTTTCGGGGGGTGGTATTTTCTATTTTTGAGAAAACCATTTTATTTACTGAAGTATAATAAATGTACACTGTTATATGAGTTCCAGGTATACATTAAAATGATTCAACATTTCTATATATTACTTAGTATGCTCATCTCAGTAAGTGTATTCTTAATCTCCTTTATCTATTTCAACCCATCCCCCTTACCCACTTCCCCTCTGGCAACCACCAGTTTTCTCTATTTAAGGTCTGGGTTTTTTTGGTTTTGGTTTGTCTTTTTTACTGTGTTCTTTTGTTGTTTCTTAAATTATACATATTGGTGAAATCATGTGGTATGTGTCTTTCTCTGACTTATTTCACTTAGCATCAGACCCTCTAGCTCCTTCCATATTGTTACAAATGGCTCTCATTCTTTTTTATGGCTGAGTGTGTGTGTGTGTGTGTGTGTGTGTGTGTCACTTCTTTATCCATTCATCTATTAATGGGGCACTTGAGTTGCTTACATGTCTTGGTTATTGAAAATAATGCGGCAATAAACACAGGAGCACATGTGTCTTTTTGAATTTGTCTTTTCATTTTCTTTTTCTTTTTCATTTTCTTTGGATAA
Organism: Canis lupus dingo; assembly: GCF_003254725.2. Classification (NCBI taxonomy): domain Eukaryota; kingdom Metazoa; phylum Chordata; class Mammalia; order Carnivora; family Canidae; genus Canis; species Canis lupus. The sequence goes on from NC_064250.1 coordinate 17,539,244, forward strand.
ATACCCACTGTTGGAATTACTGGATCATAATATGGTAATTCTATTTTTAACTTTTTAAAGGAACTTCCATGCAACATTACACAAAGGTTCCTTTTTTTTCCACATGCTCACCAACACTTGTTATTTCTTGTCCTTTTGGATCTAGCCATTCTGACAGAGGTAAGGTGATTATCTCATTGTGGTTTTGATTTGCATTTCCCTAAGGATTAGTGATGTTCAGCATCTTTTCAGGTGTCTATTAGCCACTTACATGTCTTCTTTGGAAAAATGTCTATTCAGGTCTTCTGCCCATTTTTCAATTAAATTATTTGGGGGCTTTTTTGGTGTTGAGTTGAATAAGTTTTTATATTTTGAATATTAACCCTTTATCAGATGTAGCATTTGAGAACCTTCTTCCATTCAGTAGGTTGCCTTTTTGTTTTGTTGATGGTTTCTTTCACTGTGCAAGAGTTGTTGTTGTTTTTTTTTCTTTTGTAGTCCCAATAGTTTATCTTTTGTTTCCCTTGCCCGAGAAAATGTATCTTGAAAAATATTTCTATGGCTGATGTCAAAGAAACTACTGCCTTTGTTTTCGTCTAGAAATTTTATGGTTTCAGGTCTTATACTTAGGCCTTTAATCCATTTTGAGTTTATTTTTGTGTATGGTGTAAGTAAGTGGTCCTATTTCATTCTTTTGTATGCAGCTGTCCAGCTTTCCCAGCACCACTTGAAGAGACTATCTTTTCCCCATTGCATACATATTCTTGTCCTGCTTTGCTGAAGATTAACTGACCATAAAATCATGGGCTTATTTCTGGGTTCTTTGTCCTGTTCCATTGATCTTTGTGTCTATTTTTGTGGCAACAGCATACTGTTTGGATTATTATGGCTTTGTAGTATATCTTGAGTTCTGGGATTGTGATACTTCCAGCTTTGTTATTCTTTCTCAAGATTGCTTTGGTTATTCGGGATCTTTTGTAATTCCATACGAATTTTACTATTATTTGTTCTAGTTCTGTGAAAAATATTGTTGGTGTTTTGGTACGGGTTGCATTAAATCTGTAGATTGCTTTGAATAGCATGAATATTTTAACAGTATTGGCTATTTTCTTTTTAATAAAGAGTCTTCTTGGCGTCTGATTAGGAGCCCTTTGCATATGAAAATATTTATAAATGCAAAGAAGTACAACTGAAGTTAAGGGTCATTTGTTTCAGACTCAAGTTGGTAAATGGATGGAAAACTCGTAATTTAAACATGTAAAACATAATTTTTTTATCTATTAATAGTACAGTCATAATTAAATCCTGGCATTTTAAAATCTGATCTTTTTTCTTCAAACAAAACCAACTAATTCTCATATTATAGACTAATGCACAAAGTGTCTGCAATATAAACAATTTTAGGGCTAATAATCCTTTGGGTTATGGAGTTTACTTCTCTGAAACCTAACTGTCAGAAGATGCTTCACTGATATAGTCATCTTTTAGAGCAGAATGTTAAACATATATACATATCTTTTAAAATTTATTTTTAGAGCAATTTTAGATTCATAGCAATATTGATGAGAAAGTACACTTCCCACATACCTTTTATCCCCACACATGTATAACCTCCCCTATTATCAATATCACTCACCAGAATGTACATTTTTTAGGAAGGATGAACCTAATCTGACAAATCATAATCACCCAAAGTTCATAGTCTACCTAGGGCTCCCTCCTGGTGTACATTCTATAGGTTTGGACAAATGTGTAGTGACATATATCCATCATGATGATATTGTATATAATTTTTTCATTGTTCTAAAAATCCTCTGTGCTCTGCCTATTCATCTTTTCTTCTACCTACTCCTGGCAACCACCGATCTTTTTATTGCCTTCACAGTTTTGCCTTTTCCAGAATATCACATAGTTGGAATCATAGCTTTTTCAGATTGCCTTCTTTACTTAGTAATATGCACTTAAGGTTTCTCTACGTCTTTTCATGGCTTAGTAGCTCAATTTGTTTTAGTGCTAAATAATAATTCCACTGCCTAGATGTACTAAAGTTAATTTATACATTCACCAACTGAAGGACATCTTGGTTGTTTCCAATGTTTGGCAATTATGAATAAAATTGCTATAACCATCTGTGAGCAGGTTTTTGTGGACATATGATTTCAACTCCTTTTAGTAAATACTAAGTAGGATGATTACTGGATCGTATGGTAAGAGTATGTTTAGTTTGGTAAGAAACTGCCAACTCTTTTTTTCATAACGGTCATACCATTTTGCATTTCTTCTAGTAAAAAGAGTTCCTGTTGTTCCACATCTTTGCCAGTATTTGGTATTGCCAGTATTCTGGATTTGTACCGTTGTAGTGCATGACAGGGGTTTGATGATGTAAATAATGAACAAGATATAATATTAGAGGAAAAAGGTACAAAATCACACATAGATTATTATTCCAGTTTTGCAAAAGATACATCATGTTTGCCAGTGATCTCTGGTGAATTTTTTCTTTTCCTTGTATTTTCAAATATTGTTTTGTAGATATATGCTACTAGGGTATTCACAAGAAATTTGTTTTGAATATAGGTGACACACATTACATTAGGTTCAGGTGTACAACTTAGTGATTTGAAAAGTTTATACATTATGCTATGTTCACCACCTACCTTCTATTCCATTACATCGCTATTACAATATCCTTGACTGTATTCCTTATGCTCCACTTTTTACCCTTATGACTTACTCATTCCATAAATGGAGACCTGTATCTCCTTTTCCCATTCACCCAATTTGCCTAATCCCTTTCCCTCTGGCAGCCATCAGTTTGTTGCGTCTATTTACAGTTCTGATTTAGCCTTTTGTTTCTTTATGCACTTCTTTTAGATTCCATTTATGAGTAGAATCATATGCCATTTCTCTTTCTCAGGCTGACTTCAGTTAGTATAATACCCTTAGGTTCATCCATGTTGTCTCAAATGGCATGATCTCATTCTTTTTTATGACTGTGTAATACTACATTGTGTGTGTGTGTTATCGCATTTTCCTTATCCATTTGTCTACTGGACACTTCTGTTGTTTCCATTTCTTGGCTATTGTAAATAACACTGCAATAAACATGGGAACATATGTCTACATATATCTATAGGCCTTTAGATATATATACATCTATCTACATATCTTCTCTAGGTATATAACCAATAGTGGAATTATTTGGTTATATGGTATTTCTATTTTTAATATTTTGAGGAACTGCTACACTGTTTTCCACAGTGGCTGTACCAATTTAAATTCCCGTCAACTGTGCTAGAGGGTTCCTTTTTCTCCAAATCCTTGCCAACACTTGTTCTTGTCTTTTTGATTTTAGTCATTCTAACAGTTTGATTTGCATTCCCCTAATGATTAGTGATGTTGAACATCTTTTCATGTGTCGGCTATCTGCATTGTCTTTGGAAGAATGTCTATTCAAGTCCTCTGCCCATTTTTTAATTGGATTGTTTTTTCTGGTATTGATTGTATTAAGTTCTTTATATATATTTTGGATACTAACCCCTTATCAGATACATCATTTAGAAATACCTTCTCCCATTCTGTAGATTGTCTTTTTGTTTTCTTGATGTTTGCTGTACAGAAGCTTCTTATTTTTTTATTTTTATTTTTATTTTTATTTTTTGTACAGAAGCTTTTTAGTTTGATATAGCCCCAATAGTTTATTTTTGCCTTTATTCTCGTGCCTTAGGAGACATATCTAGAAAAATGTTGCTATGGCTGAAGCCAGGAAAATTACTGCTTGTATTCTCTTCTAGAATTTTTATAGTTTTAGGTCTCATATTTAGGTCTTTAATTCATTTTGAGTTTATTTTGTGTATGGTGTAAGAAAGTAGTGTAGTTTCATATTTTTGCATGTAGCTGACCAGTTTTCCCAACATTGTTTGTTGAAAAGACTATCTTTTTCTCATTGGGTATTCTTTCCTGCTTTGTTGAAGATTAATGGAGCATATAATTATGGGTTTACTTATAGATTTTCTATTTTGTTCTATTGATCTAAGTGTCTATTTTTGTACCAGTACCATACTGTTCTACTGCAGCTTTGTATATAACTTGAAGTCTGGAATTATGATACCTGTAACTTAGTTATTCTTTCTCAGGATTGCTTTGACTATTCAGGGTCTCCTATGGTTTGATACAAATTTTAGTATTATTCTAGTTCTGTGAAAAATACTGTTGGTGTTTTGATAGGGATTGCATTAACTCTGAAGATTGCTCTGGGTAATATGAACATGTTGACAATATTAATTCTTCCAATCCATGAGCTTGGAATATCTTTCCAGTTCTTTGAATCTTCTTTAATTTCTTTCATCAGTGTTTATATTATAGTTTTTAGGGTACAGGTGTTTCACTTCTTTGGTTAAGTTTATTCCTATGTATTTTATTTTTTTGCTGTGACTGTAAATGGTATATATACTGTAATGGTATGTGTGTGTGCGTGTATATATATATATATATGTATGTATATGTATATATATACACACACATATCTTTCTGCAACTTCATTGTTAGTGTAGAAAAATGCTACCAATTTCTGGGTATTGATTTTAAATCCTGCCACTTTACTCCATTCATTTATTACTCCTAGTAATCTTTTGGTGGAATCTTTGGGATTTTCTATGTATAGTATCATGTTGTCTGCAAGTAGTGACAGTTTAACTTGATCTTTACCAATATGGATATCTTAATGCTTTTTCTTGTCTGATTGCTTTGGCTAGGATTTTTAGTACTCTTTTGAAGAACAGTGGTGAGAGTGGACACCCTTATCTTGTTTCTGACCTAGAAAGCTCTCAGTTTTTCACCACCAAGGATGATGCCAATTGTGGGTTTTTCACATATGGCCTTTTTAAATGTTGAGGTATGTCCCCTCTAACACAATTTTGTTGAAAGATGGATGCTGAATCTTGTCAAATGCTTTTTCTGCATCTACTGAAATGATACGACTTTTATCCTTCATTTTGTGCTGTGGTGTATGATGGATGCTTGATTTGCGAATACTGAACTATCCTTGCATCCCAGGAATAAATCCCACCTGAATGTGGTGAATGATCTTTTAAATGTATTTTGTATGCACTTTGCTAATATTTTGCTGAGGATATTTGCACATAGGTTCATCAGGGATACTGGCCTGTAGTTTTCTTTTTCTGTGGTGTCTGTTTGGGTTTGGTATCAGAGTAATGTTTCATAGAATGCATTTGCAAGTTTTCTTTCCTCTTCTATTTTCTTGAAATAGTTTGAGAATAGGTATTAACTCATTTTTCAATGTCTGGTAGAATTCATCTGTGAATCCACGTGGTCCTGGACTTTTATTCTTTGGTTGTTTTGGAATACTGATTAAATTTAATTACTTGTAATTGGTCTGTTAAAATTAAATTTTTTTTTCTGGTTCAGTTTTGGAAGATTAAATGTTTCTAGGAATTTATCCATTTCTTTTAGGCTGACCAATTTGTTGGCATATAATTGTTTACAGTATTCACTTATAATCCTTTGTATTTCTGTGGTATGGGTTGTTAACTTTTCCTCTTGCATTTATTTCTTTCTCTCATTTCTGATTTTGTGTTCTCTCTCTCTCTCTTAAAAGATTTTATTTATTTGACAGAGAGAGAGAGTGAGCACAAGCAGGGGGAGTGGCAGGCAGAGGGAGAGGGAGAGGGAGCCCAATGCATAGAGAGCTCCTGCAGGGAGCATAATGCAGGGCTGGATCCCAAGGTCCTGGGATCATGACATGAGCCAAAGGCAGATGCTTAGCCAACTGAGCCACCTAGGTGGCCCTCTCTTTCTTTCTTAATGGTTAAAGGTTTGTTAATCATGTTTATCTTTGCAAAGAACTCTTGGTTTTATTAAATTTTTTTTTTTTTGGTCTCTATGTCATTTACTTCTGCCCTGATCTTTATTATTTCCTTTCTTCTACTCATCCTGGGTTTTGTTCTTCTCTTTCTAGTTCCTTTAGGCCTAATACTGATTATTTGAGTTTCTTGTTTCTTATTCCTTAGGCCTGTATTGCTATATATTTCCCTCTTAGAACTGCTTTTGATGTGTCCCAGAGATTTTGGATCATTGTGTTTTCATTTGTCATCACGTAATTTTTTATTTCTTTGATTGCTTCATTGACCTATTGGTTGTTTAGTGTCATGTTGTTTCATCTCCACGTGTTTGTAGTTTTCCCTGTTTTTTTTTTTCCTTGCGATTCATTTCTAGGTTTACATTGATGTGTGGGAAAAAAAGTATGGTATGATTTCAATTTTCTTAAATTTATTGAGGTTTGTTTTATGGCCTAATATGTGATCTGTTTTGGAGAATGTTCCATTTACACCTGAAAAGAATGTGTATTCTGTTGTTTTTGGATGGAATATTCTGTATGTATCTGTTATAACCAGCTGGTCCAATATGTCATTTAAAGACATTGCTTCCTTATAGGGGTTCCTAGGTGGTGCAGTTGGTTACGCATCCAACCCCTGATTTCAGCTCAGGTTGTGATCTCAGAGTTGTGAGATCAAACTCCATGTCAGGCTCTGCATTCAGCATGGAGTCTGCTTGAGATTCTCTCTCATGGGGTACCTGGATGGCTCAGTCAGTTAAGCATCTGCCTTTGGCTCAGGTCATGATCCTAGAGTCCTGGGATCAAGCCCCGCATCAGGCTGTCTTCTCAGTGAGGAATCTGTTTTCCTTCTGCCCTGCACCCTGCTCATTCTCTCTCTCTCTCAAAAAAAAAAAAAATCTTAAAAAAGATTTTCTCCTTCTTCCGCTCATGAATGTTCTCTCTCTAAAATACATAAACTTTTAAAACAAATCAAAACAAAAACAAAGACATTGTTTCCTTACTGATTTTCTGTCTGAATTATCCATCCATTGATATAAGTAGAGTATTAATGTCCTCTACTGTAACTGTATTACCATCAATTTCTCTATGTCCATTAATATTTGCTTTATGTATTTAGGTGCTCCAGTATCAGGTGGGCACAGATATTTACAGTTATATCTTCTTGATGGACTGACTCCATTAGTATTATGTAATGCCCTTCTTTGTTACAGTCTGTTTAAAAGTCCATTTTGTCTGATAGAAGTATTACAATCCCAGCTTTTTTTTTTTTTAAAAACTTTCTTTTACATAGTGTATGTTTCCTGTCCCTTCACTTTTAGTCTGTAGGCATCATTAAGTCTGAGATGAGTCTCTTACAGGTAGCATATATATGGGTCTTACTTTTTTAATCTACTCTTTTGATCAGAGCATTAGGCCATTTACATTTAAAGTAATTATTGATAGGTACGTACTTATTGCTATTTGAAAATTTTGTTTGTTGGTTGTTTTTGTAGTTCTTCTTTGTTCCTTTCTTCTTCTCTTGCTCTGTGATCAATTAGTATCTACAGTGTTTTATTTGGCTTTATTTCTCTTTTCTTTTGGTGTATCTATCACGGGTTTTGGGTTTGTGGTTACCATGAGGTTCATATATGTCACCCAAAGTATATAGCAGTCCATATTAATTTGATGGTCCTTAAATTCAAATACATTCTTTAGAAAAAAATTTTTTTTTCTTTTTCTCCTTCTTTTCCCTTTTTAGTCCCTTCTCCACTTTTGTGTATATGTTGTTGTATTTTACATGTTTTTATTCGTTTTTCTTATGTTTAATTATGGCCATTTCCTTTCCACTTATAGGAATCCCTTTAACATTTCTTGTAAGGCTGTGTTAGTGGTGATAAACTCCTTTATCTTTTCTTTTTTGGGAAACTATCTCTCCTTCAAATCTGCATGGTAACCTTGCCAGGTAGAGTATTCTTAGTTGTAGGTTTTTCCTTTCAGCACTTGCCACTTTCTTCTGGTTTGCAAAATTTCTGCTGAAAAATCAGCTGACAGTCTTACAGGTTTTCCATGTAGGTAACTTTTTGTTTCACTCTAGCTGGTTTTAAGATTCTCTATCTTTAACCTTTGACATTTTAATTATTACGTGCTATTATTATGACCTCTTTGGGTTCATCTTGTTTGGAACTCTCTGCTTCTTGGACTTAGATGTCTATTTCCCTCTCTATGTTAGGGGAGTTTTCAGTTATTATTTCTTCAAATAAGTTTTCTGCACTTTTCTCTGAAAACCCTATAATGTGAACATTTTTCACTTGATTTTAAGAGATCTCTTAATCTATCCTCATTTAAAAAAATGTTTTTACTGCTCAGCTTGTGTGCTTTCTATTATCCCATCATCCAGATTGCTGATATGTTCTTCTGCAACCTCTAAACTACTACTGATTCCCTCTAGTGTGTTTTTCACTTGTTCTTGTACTAACTCTTATTGAATTAAAATGATCTTTCAAGTATTTTCTTTTTATTGAAGGTCTCACTGAGTTCTTCCATTCTTTTTTCTCACCTATTGAATATCTTTATGACCATTATTTTAAGTTCTTTATTGGGCACACTGCTTCTCTGTTTCATTTAGTTCTTTTTCTGAGGTCTTGTTCTTTCTTTGGGAGCACAATCTTCTGTGTCCCTATTTTGCTTGACTTTCTGTGTTTGTTTCTATGAATTAGGTGAAACAGCTACACCTCCTAAAGCTGGAGTAGTGGCCTTCTGTAGGGTGTCCCATATGCAGAATGTGTGTGCTTGGTGATTTTTGTGGCTGGGCAGAGCTGTAGCTGAATATGCCAGTAAGTCTTTTAAACCATGTCACATCTCTCTGTCTCTCTTGTCGTTCTCTTGCCATTTATCATTGGTTGTTCAGTACCTGTTCAGTCAGCCCTTAGATCTTTTTCAGGAGAACTGTTCTGTTAATAGATGCAATTTGGTGTGTTCCATAGAGAAGGTAAGTTCAAAGTCTTCCTACATTGCCATTTCAACCAGAACTCAGAAAAGAAATTTAAACTAGCTGTACATAGCTTTCACCTTTATAAGAACTTTATTCATGGTAAAATCACTAAAAAAAAAAAAAAACCCTAACAACCTGTACACTAGTAAAATTTAACAAGTTAATATAAGGAGAATCTCTGGAATATTTGTTTTAGTTCCCACTATACCATATTAATTTTTAATACAATATTTAAAAATACCCCAGCAATGTTAGAAACATGCCACTGAGGGCAATTTAAAAAATTCTTCCTATTTGCAAAAATGAAATGGTAATAATCTTGTTACTGTAGAACTAATAATACAAATTTTCCTTACAGATGTAATCACAGACATACTTTTAAAGCTAGAATGATTTGTGGAATCATCCAATTCAATAATTTCTTTGAAATCAAGAAATTGAAGTAACTTGTTTAAGACTGCAATACTAGTTAGGGCAGAGCTAGGAAGAGGACCTGGGTTCTGACTCCCATTTCATGTTGTTTCTTATAATTAAACCATGTCCTTGAATACAGTGGTCTTGATGAAAGTTATTGGAAGAATCCTAAGTGGCATATTTTAGAGTAGAATCTGATGGACATTTGTGGAAACAAGTTTTTGGATACTTATTGTTCCATTCAAAATGAGAAATTTTTAATTGATACGGAAAACAATAATTCACTTTTAAATTTAGCAAAACAGAAAACAAACCCTGCTGACAACTCAGTGACAGCTTTCAAATATGTTGTGTTGAAATTAGACTATAGATCATATGGTGAAGCCATATTCCTGCACAATGTCTATAGCATGCACTTGCTCAAAAGCCTGTAATAAAAACATACTGGGAAAGCATTACAGTTAGTTTCAAAGTGTTCTTTCATCTTAATTCTTCAACTTAGTTTAGCTCTATTCCTAGGGTAATATTAATAGGATACAACCTACTTACTATTACTAGTCCCTCTGCAACACATCTTCCATGTGTTGTGAGAGCACAAAACCATAAAGAGTGTTTGATGATCAATCTTCTGAAACATGCAAAAGGCCATACTATTGCCAAAAGAGAATGAATTTCTTCAACCTGTCTGCATTCTTTTTTAATCCTATTACAAAAATCCATCAGTTTTAGATCTAGAGGTATCAGATCATTAAGTACTTACAACTTAGGAACTGAGCCTACAGACTTCTCTCCTACTCTTTGTTCAATTATTAAAATATGTACCGTGTGTCAACGATGTGAAAAGTTAGGGCAAGTAAGCTTCTTATGTCCATGAATTTTAGTCTTCTGGCAAAGAAATAAAGATTTTAAAAGGACTCATTTTAGAAAAGTTGGATGAGAATAAGGAATTATTAATAACTTTGTTAATGTATTAATAGCCTTGTGTTCATATAAAAAAACCCACAGTTTTCAGAGCTTTCTACTAAAGTGTGTAGTGTAAAATGACTTTGATATCTTGGACTTGTTTTAAAATACGTCAGTAAAGATAAAAGAAAAAAATGTGGCAAAATCCTTAAATTACTGAATCTGGGTGATAGGTTGGTTCATTGTGTCTATTTTTTGTGTGTGTTAGAAAATTTCATTAAAAAAAATTAGAAAACCAGGCAGTCATTTCTCTGTATGACTGGCAAGTTCACTAACTATTCTGTAGTTCAGTTTCAGCATCTGTAAAAGTAGGAATAATAATGGTATCTACCCTTATAATACTGCTGTTTCTCTGAGAAAACTAGTTTTGCATTTTAGGGGTTGTTAAGGACACATCTCATGAGCTTTCTGCAGTGCTGGCAATACAACTGGACCTTACCCAGTCCCATGACTGTTGTGGTGACTCTAATTGGAGTTTGGTATCAGGAGGGTGTTAGGTTTGAGAGGTGGGCCTAAGCTATGGAAGGTCAAAGTCTTTTGCTTCAGGTGACTACCCTTCTTCTTTGTCGAACCAAAACTGTCCTTTTGATGTTCCTAAGAGTGAGATTTTGATTCTTTTTTGAAGTAACTAGCAACATTTGAGTAAATGCTCAATTCTGCCCTTGTTTGCTCCCCTTTTCATTGTCCACTGAAGAGATGTCATAGAAGAGTACACATGATGAATGTCTGGGTAGGAAAACAGATTTATCTGGGCCTGTGGTTACAGGTGATTAGACCAGTGATTTGGGGCAAAGAATTCTTGTGAAGAGTACTAACTGCTTCTTCCTTTCCACTTAGTCCTAGCATCTTGAGCCCATAACTCACACGAGGGCCAGACTCAAGTAAATTCAAGGAAGTAATGGGTTTATATGAAGCAGGCAGTGAGGTAGGAGACAAGAGGGAAAGGAAAATCCCAAGTGACTGTAGTAAGGAAGACTAGAAGTTTCTGGGGCAATCTAACAGGCTAATCCATAAGGCCTATATGAACAGGGCACTGTTTGAAAGTACTTTGTGGAAGAAGGAGCTAAATAGCAAAGATAAGCCATATTTTCAGAAAATAAACTATTCAAACCCTAGGTATTTTCTCTCTTTTTTTTAAAAAGTATAAATCATTAACAAAAGGAAAACAAAATGAATAAAAATAGCCAATGGAAAAATATTTTGATATACTGAAGGAGTAATTAAAAGGGCATTATAATATCAAATAAACAAGTCTAATTTTTAATACTTACATTCTACTTCTGGAAGATCTCCAGATAAAAATACAGAATCAAACTACTCACTACTTCCATTGCTCCCACACTGGTCCATAGCACCATCATCTCTTGCCTGGATTACTACAAAGGCCTCCTGACCCAGCCTGTTGCTTCTACCCATCTTGTTACAAACTATTTCCAACACAGCATCTGAAATATTCCTTTTTCTTGTTTCAGTGTACAAAATAGATCCAATTTCTCTATACATCATTCTATGCTCACCACAATTGTAGCTATTATGTGTTGTCATACAGTACTATTACAGTATCATTGACTATATTCCCTCTGCTGTGCCTTTTATTCTCATGACTTTTTCATTCCATAACAGGAAGCTTGTATCTCCTATCCCTTTTTACCCACTTCGCCCATCCTCCCATCCCTCTTCTCTGTGGCAACCACCACTTTCTTCTGTTAGTGTTCTTTTTGAAATATTAGATCATGTCACTCCTCGGTTCAAAACTTTTTCACGGCTCCTCATCTCACTCGGAGTAAAAGTCAAAGTCCTTACAAGAGCCTAATAAAGGGCTACTTATTTCTACTTCATCTTCCCCTTTATGTGGTAGGCAGTGTTCTACATCCCAAGGCATTTCCTATCTTACTTAAGCACACTCCTGGTCAAAGTCCCACAGCAGAGCTCCTCCACTTACTGCTACTTACTCTAGGAATTACTTCCCAGAGAGACATAGAAGGCTGCTCCCTCCCTTCTTTTCTCAAACTGGTTATATGCACTTATTTTTTAAATAATAATTTCAGTATACATATTATTTTAATATACATATTTAAATTGTATGTTTTACAGCATGTATATTGTAGGTATGTATATTAAAATTCCATTGAAAAGAATTATCTTTTTACTTTTTAGCATAAGAATTTCCCTATGAATTAAACCATCACAATTTTTGACACACACACACACACACACACACACACAACCTCTGAGATACTGTTCAGACACTGGTTCCAGACCATTACAATAGAGCGAATATTGTAATAAGGCCAAGTCAAATGAATTTTTTGGTTTCCCAGTCAGTGCATATACAAATTCTTTTTACAGTATATTGTAGTCTATTAAGTGTACAATATGTCTAAGTGTACATGACTTAATTAAAAATATTTTATTGCTAAAAACCCATCATCTGAGCTTTCATCAATTTTTTTTTTGCTGGTGGAGGATCCTACTTTCAATGTGATGGCTACTGACTAATCAGGATGGTGGGTGCTGAAGGATAGGGTGGATGTGGCAATTTCTTAAAATAAAAAAAATAAAGTTTGGCACATTAAACTTTATGTGTCAAATTGACTCTTACAAATTATTTTTCTGTAGCATGCAAAGCTGTTTGATAGCATTTTACCCACAGTGGAGTCAATCCTCTCAAACCATCCTGCTGCTTTATCAGCTAAGTTAATGTAATATTCCAAATCCTCTATTGTCGTTACAATATTGTCATTACAGTCTTCACAACATCTTTACCAGGAATGGATTTCATTTCAAGAAACTACTCCCTTTGCCTATCCCTAAGAAGCAACTTCTTATTCATTAAAGTTTTACCATGAGATTGTAGTAATTCAGTCATATCTTCGGGCTCCACTTCTAGTTCTAGTTCTCTTGTTATTTCCACCACATCTGCAGTTACTACCTCTACTGAAATCTTGAACCCTTCAAAATCATCCATGAGGACTGAAATCAAATTCTTCCATACTCCTTTGATGTTGGTATTTTGACTTCTTCATGTGAATTGACTGTTCTTAATGATATCTAGAATGGTATTCCTTTCCAGAAGATTTTCAATTTACTTTGCCCAGATTATCACAGGAATCATGATTTATGAGTGATAGCCTTATGATATGTATTTCTTAAATAATAACACTTGAAAATCAAAATTACCTCTGATCCATGGGCTATAGAATGGATTTTGTGCTAGCAGTCATGAAAACAACATTGATTTCATAGTACAGTCCCATCAGAACTCTTGGATGAACAGGTGTATTGTCAACGAGTTGTAATATTTTAAAAGGAGTTTTTGTTGTTGTTGTTGTTTTGTTTGTTTTCCTGAGCAGTAGGTCTAAACAGTGGGCTCAAAAATACTCAGTAAACAAAAAAAAAAAAAAAAAAAAAAAAAAATTCAGTAAACCACGGTGTAAATAGACGTGCTGTCATCCAGGCTTTGTTGTTTCATTCATAGAGCTCAGGCAGAGTAGATTCAACATAATTCCTAAGGGCCCTATGATTTTGGCAATAATCAATGAGCACTGATTTCAACTTAAAGTCACCAGTTACATTAGCTCCTAATAAGAGAGTCAACCTGTTTTTTGAAGCTTTGAAATGAGGCAATGATTTCTCTCTAGCTATGGAAAGTTCTACATGGCATCTTCTTCCAATGGTAGGCTGTTTTGTCTTTGTTGAAGATCTGTTGCTTAGTGTAGCCGTCTTCATTAATTATCTTAGCTGGAGCTTCTGGATAACTTGCTACAGCTTCTGCATCAGCATTGCTGCTTCACTTTGTACCTTGATGTTATGAAGACGACTTCTTTCCTTAAACCTCATGAACCAACTTCTGCTAGCTTCAAACTTTTCTTCTGTAACTTTCTCACCTCTGTCAGCCTTTCAGTTTCTCAAGAACTGAAGAGAGTTAGGGCTTTGTTCTGGATTAGGCTTTGGCTTAAGGGAATGTTGTGGCTGGTTTGGTTTTCTGTCCAGATCACTCAAACTTTCTCCATATCAACAATAAAGCTGTTCCACTTATTTGTGTGCTCCCTGGGGTAGCATTTTCAATTTCCTTCAAGAACATTTATTTTGCATTCACAAATTGGCTGTCTGGCACAAGAGAACTTGCTTTTGGCCTATCTCAGCCTTTCACATGCCTTCCTCACAAAACTTAACCATTTTTAGCTTCTGATTTAAAGTGAGACACATGTGACTCTTCCTGTCACTTGAGGCCATTTCAGAGATTTTTATTTTAATTTTTTTGTAGATTTTATTTATTTACTCATGAGAGACACACACACAGAGAGAGAGAGAGAGAGAGAGGCAGACGTAGGCAGAAGGCGCCTGATGAGGCCTTGATCCTGGGACCCAGGGATCATGCCCCAAGCCAAAGGCAGATGCTCAACCACTGAGCCACCAGGCGTCCCATTTCAGAGTTATTATTTGGCCTAATTTAAATATTGTTGTGTCTCAGGGATTAAGGGAGAAGGAAAGAGACAAGGGAATGACTGGTCACTGGAGCAGTGAGAACACACACATTTACTGATTAAGTTTGCCATCTTATGTGGAAATGGTTTGTGGTACTCCAAAATAATTACAGTGGTAACATCAAAGATCACTGGCCACATATCACCATAACAAATCTAATAATAATGAAGAAGTTTGAAATACTGTAGGAGTTACCAAAATAAGACACAGAGACACAAAGTGAGCAAGTACTGTTGGAAAAATGGTGCCAAGATAATTGCTAGATGCAGGGTTGCCACAAAATGTCAATTTGTAAAATAAAGCATTATCTGTCAAGGGCAATAAAGCAAAGCACAATAAAACAAGGTATGCCTGTGGTATTCATTGAATTAGTTTGAGCAATTCTTTGAAAATAATATTAACCATCTATGAGCCTAAGAAATAGTCCTCAAGTTCTAACTACAGAAGGTTGAAGACCTTTCATCATTTTCTGGGATTCTGTTGTACTGTTTACTATAACTGGGACCCAAAAGTTTTTGATATCATAATCACACAAGGAGCACACAAAATGTTATCAGTTGTCTAAACTGATAAAACCTAAAATAATCTACATCATTGCAAGTAATTCTTTCAAGTTAATTCTATTCTTAGTTCACGTTTAGTACCAAGTGTGTTTACATCCACGTACCACTTTTGATAACATATTTCCTCCTCTCACAAATGCTGATGAATGACCACAGCCAAATGACACAAATAAAAACAAACACTTTTAGAGAAATGTTGTCCAGTAGAACTCTGCCATGATAGCAATACTTTGTTCCATGCTGTCTAATGACATATGGCGACTGAGCACTGGAAATGTGACTACTGTGACTAACAGTCACATATGGCTATTGAGCACTGGAGATGTGACTATTGTGACTAACTAATCTTTAATTTTATTTAATAAGTTAAAAATTGAAAAGCTCTATGTGACCAGCGGCAACTAAATTGTACAGCACAATTTTAGGAATCAGAAATAAGTCATCAGGATATAACAGCTTATTAGCTTTTTTAGGATCCATTAACTAAAAGCAATCTCCTAGCATTTGCTTTACTGTTCACTTACTTAATTACCTTCTAAGAATCACCATCATCTTTCAATCCCAGAGATTACACAAGAAAAGTTTAAATAAGATTGACACTTAAAATTGCTATTGAACATGCTATTAAAAGATCATTGTAATAATACTAAGAATAAGAAAACTAAGTGATTCTTAAAGAGAAATGATGGAAAAACATTTGATTCTCCTTTTTCTTTACACCCAAGCAGCAAGTTCTCTTGGCTCTATTTCCAAAATATATTCTAAATCTATCCACTTTTCTTCATCTCTACTGTCTCCACCATACTCTAAGCTATCACCATCTCTGTCTATATTTTTGCAACAGTTTCCCAAGTTTCCCTGTCTTTTCCCTCTTGTAATTCACTCATTACACAGCAGAGTATCTTAAAATGCGTATTAGATCACATTATTTTTGCCGTTAAATATTTTTCTGTGATTTCTTCTTAGAATGTAGCTCAAACTTCCTTCCACAAGCCCACATAATCAATCCCATTCCTTCCTCCTTCTATATTGCAGAAAGCAGGACAACGCCCCCTCTCACCTCACTTTCCTTCTCATGGTCTGGCCATACTTTCTTTCCTATTGCTTCAACAGGTCAAAAATTTGTCTGACCTAAGGCCTTGGTGTTTGTTTTTTGTTTTTTTTTTCCTCCCCCTGCTTAAAATGCTGTTTGCTCAGATCTTCAGATGGGTAACTTGTGTCATTCACATTGCAGCTCAAATGTCTTTTTCAGACATGTTTTCCCTTGCTACTCTAATGTTGCCACCTAGTCACTATTACATAGTGCTCTTTTATTTTCACAACTGAAATAATCTTCCTTTCATTTATTTACTGTTTTTTTTTTTCTTTCCCCTCTAGAATGTTGGCTCTATGAGAATAGGAAGTTTGTTTTCACTGCTTGACACATAGTGGGCTCTCAATATTTGGAGGAAAACCACCAGATTTTTTAAAACTATCATCTTAGGCCCTAAATAAGTTGATCAAGTTGGATGAGCTCTTTCAGGGCTTCCTCAGAACTAACTCATTAAAATGGAAATAATTTAATCACTTCACTCAAAAACTGCTTCACAGCTTCACTTAACACAGAAGAAATGACATTTTACTTTAACAATCTTTTGCTGGGTTTTATTTCATATCCTCAATCTATCAGTTCTCAGTCACTGTAAGAATGTACCTATATGGCCTAGAGAGAACCCTAATTCTTCTTAGCATCCCTCCGAGGAGGTTAGTTTCTTTAACGGGTTGGAATCTCCTCCTTTCTCAATGACCTATGAAACCATTTTAACTTGTCAGTTTTAAAGTAAGGAGTCTGTTGGGTATGCAGCATCTCACCTCTCTTCTCTATGGGTAGTCACCACTTGGATAGTATATACTGGTCAGAGTCCCAATATATTTTAAAATTTATTCTGCAAATAGACTACTTTACATAAATAATAAAAACTCTCAAAAGAAAGATGCTATTATTACATGTATTTACTACATTATGAGAGGGGAAAATATTTCAAGAAAAATAAGGCTGAGGGTTGTTGAACACAACACTTTCAAGGCATTTCCTACCATCTTAGATAGTAATAGGAAATGTCCAAAGAATTTTTAACATATTTTGAGATGTATTTTTTAAAGGCCTTATGTGTTTTTGGATCCTGGTAGACTGATGCTGAGAAAACAATACAAACGTAAGAGTCTTCTTCATTGCACATGCCAAGTCAACAAGACAAATCTAATAATTATTAATAGAACTTCTATTACTGAGAGGTTATGTCAGTGGGCATAGCCGTGAAATGGTCAATGTACATATATGTAGTTGGGAGACCTAGCCCAGATCTTTAAGAAGAAAATCTTCCTCATATAAAATCTCACTGGCCGGGATCCCTGGGTGGCGCAGCGGTTTAGCGCCTGCCTTTGGCCCAGGGCGCGATCCTGGAGACCCGGGATCGAATCCCACATCGGGCTCCCGGTGCATGGAGCCTGCTTCTCCCTCTGCCTGTGTCTCTGCCTCTCTCTCTCTCTCTCTCTCTCTCTGTATGACTATCATAAATAAATAAAAATTAAAAAAAAAAATCTCACTGGCCTATGCAGTATTTATCTTTAATAAAAGTACTGCACTCAATTTGGAATTTTATCCAACAAAGCTCATGTAAAATACTTATACAGTTCAGAAAAGCATAAACTGGATGATTACAACGTACCTATGCCTGCTGTTTAAAAATAAATATTTTTAGTTACTGAATCTATTAGCTATTATCATAAATCTTATTGTCCACAAACTCATTTTTCCTAAGTAGTCAAATACAACATTTCAATAGGTAGTACTCAACAACTAGATTATACCCTAAAAATGAGTATCTACATATGTTGTTTTCAACTTTTAAGAACAATTTCTTATGGAACAACTGCAGAAGAAATTCAGCCTACTTAACTTATAATACAATTGAATGAGAAATACCTACTGTATTTCTATTCTATTTTGTTTCTACAATACTGGCAGATATTGCAGCCTCCTGTAGGGAAGGGAACTATGAAACCTAGAGTACTGTGTTTTGCCCTTTGAGAGGCATTTCTGCAACTCTTTGATCTTCATCAGTTGTTCCTAACATCTAAGATATCTGCAAAGAGGCTACAGTCACCGTGAGGGTACACGCGTATATCAAACCCAGGAACCAAGCAAAAAACTAAAATGCTGATTATCCTCTTCGAAGAGTATCCTTGAAAAGTTCCCACAATCCAAGGTTATAGTTTTAGTCTTTTCCTGGGGAACATGAAAATATCTGGAACACAACAAAGTAACAGTCTGAGTTGTGTGAATTATATAAAGGAATTCACCACAAAGCCTGGAAACATAAGGCTTGTGAACCAGTAGGTTTCATATCCCCTTTAGTACTTTTAAAATGGCAGAAATCATAGAGCAAAACTACTGTAAATTTAACTTTGGAATGTTAAGAACAATATCAAATGTTCATTTTTCTCATTAGTTATTTAATGCGTTTGGAAAACCCCAAAAAACACTAAATAAAATTGTTTTCTTCTTCACTGAACCTGAGTCTGTAGTTCAAGTGCTTACAGAAGGAAGTATAGGGTTTAACAAAATTATCAAATAAACAACTTGATCTAAAACATTTCAAATTTGTTAAATTTGTTAAAATTGTTAAAATTGAAATTTGTTAAAACTAGACCCATTTATGTTTTTTAACATTCACATTAGTACTTTCATTATTACTAGAGCACCTCAAGACACTTTCAAAAATAAAGGTTAAATTAACTTATTTCCAAACACTTAAAGATAATTTATTTTAAAAAATCCTTTGAAATATCATTAGGACAGATAATATGTGTAAAAATACTATACTTTACACATACAATGAATGTGCTATCAAAGCAGCACAACTCACAGTACCATCCCTACTGTAAAAGACAAGAAAACCTTAAAATTAGAGATGACAGTGTACTGTATTTGTATAGAAGTGACAGCTGACCCAAATGGGCTGGCATACGGTGGCATTATAGACATTACAGATTGGGATGCTAATAGAAGTGATAGATATACTTTTATTTGTCAATTATACCTCAATAAAGCAGAGGGGGTAAAAAGTGGTAGGGGTAAGGAAAGGAGGGAAAGACAAATTAAACAACAATGAAAAGGGGTGATATACTTTTTTGCCTATATAACGTTATCCATCCATCCAACCAACTAGTTATTAAAACGCTTAAAGGGATTCGGCACTATGTAAAGCTTATTTGTACTTGGCAAAGGCAAGTTTTTTTGTTTTTTTTTGTTTTTGTTTTTTTTTGGATGGTTGCTCAGAAGTGCCATCTGATCTCAGAACAGAAAAATCTAATTAGTACTCACTGAATTCACCCCACTCTTGGTCTCATCAGGAGTTTAAGTGCTCACTGACTGAATCTTTTCAACTCTGGGTCATTTGGTCCTCTAGCCATACATTCAACTGAGAGCCTCCAATTTACATCTTCAAACAGCCTCTCTTGCTATACACAAAGTCAGAAAACAGAATGGCTTGGTGTGAAATGCTGCGGAAATACACAGGCCGCTGGAATGATGGAGCCATGCTCCAGGTACAACTTGGACTACATGCTTATTCCCTACTCTTTTGATTCAGATACAGAATTTATATACATAGTCTAGCATTAAATCAGTACCTTCTCTCAATTGTTCAATATAATACATGATGTTCAATACAACGTATTTATTGCAAAAGGAAGGACGCGGCTCCTGTAGAAAAGTGATGCTGTATAACCATGTGTGTATCGCTTGACTCTATTAAGCATCAGTTTCCTTTCTATAAAATAGGGATAACAGCTGCCTTGCCTAACTCATAGGGTCACTGAAAGGATCAAATAAGATAGTATACCGGTAAACTGCTAACTATTACTACCATATAAGTTGCTTCTTTTAGAACTTTTGAACTTTTCCAACTCACAGTTTAATTGTAAGTTTGGTTAGACCGTCCAGATACAAAAAAAAATGTAAACTAATAGGATGGAGGACAAATAAAAGAAAATGTTGATAAGGATAACGGGTCAGAACATAGGAAGTGAATCGCAGAATTAGAGTCCTGATGCAAAACCAGGACAGGTACGTGCTTACACGTTGCAGACATTGGGCAGTTCCCCCAGCACAAGCACTAAGCTGGACTGTGCTACTCTTAGGTGAATCACTGGGGACAAGTTGAGTCTGGTGATGCAAGGGGAGGGACTTCCAACCCTGATGATCAGGCTCTTCTTCCCTCATGCCTTTAACAAACACTCCTACTCTTTGTGCCTGGCCCAGTTAATGAAAACTATTCCTGGTAAGAAAATGGCTGTCAAAGATTTTTTTGGGGGGTGGGGGTGGCGCGGAGAATCTTGTAACTACGAGACACCAGCAGCACACCTCCTCCCTCCCCCACCACCAACTATTTTGAAATACACAGGTTCCGAGTCAGAAAGAGCAGGTTATGTTTTGTTTCTCCCAAGACTCACAGGCCTCACCCTTCAAGCTTCAGTTCTCTCATCTGTAATAGGAAGGATGACGGCGCCTGTCCGCTTCATCCCAGGGCCACAGAGAGGATGAGGGAGACAGTTCCTGAAAGGCGCCAGGAGTGGTGTCTGAAAACACCCAGTCCGCCACTGTTGGTAAAATATTACGATGCGTCCCGTTATGCCCTCCCGCCTCAAGGAAGTCGCCGGGTTGGAACGGACGCCCTCAGTCGCTGAAGAAAGCAACGCTAAATCCGGCCGGGTGTATCCGCACTGAATCTATTTCGGGGCGAGAGGCAGGAAGGACACGGGGCCCCGGGAGCGGGGGAGAGGAGAAAGGCGAATGGACTGGAGGGGTCCGCGACGAGCCTACCTGTTGTTCCGGATGCTGACCAGCACGCACAGCACCAGCTCCAAGTAGGTGCGCAGCACTTCCAGCCAACGGGTTGAGAGCTGCAAGGCCTCGACCTCTTCCCCGCCAGTCCCGGGGTCCGCGCCGCCTCCGTCGCCGGGGCCGCCGCCACCGCTCAGGTAATTCTCGGCGGCGAACTCAACACGCAGCTCTCGCACGAACCAGCCGCACTTGCGCATGAGGAATTCGAGCCGGGGCTGCTCGGCGGGGGAGACGCGGAGGCAGATGCGGAGCTGCGGCCAGAGGGCAGGGTAGAAGAGGCACTCGCGCCAGTGCGAGCAGGAAGCCGAGGCCCGCAGCCGGTCGGGCGCCGGCAGGAAGGAGAAGATGTGCACGATCAGCTCGCTGGGCAGCGACGCGGCGCCTGCCGCCTGCCCGCACAGAGCCATCCGGCCCCGCCGCCGGCCGCCCGCCCCCGGCCGCCCCCGCAGTCCCCGGAGCAGCCCCCGCAGCCGTCGCAGCTGCTGCCGCCGCAGCCGCAGCCGCCGCCACCGCGCCACCCGGGCGGCCCCGGCTCGGGTTCGAGCTCCCGGCGGTCGGGGCTGCGGCACTGACAAGAACAACAACATCAATGACAAGGAAGAAGGGGGCGGAACCGTCGTGGGTCTTGGCGGAACCAAGTGTGGCAGAAGTTGCCGAGAGGGGGGAAGGCCTCTGCGGGGGCGGCTTCTCGGGAGTCAGCTTCTGGTGCCTTGCACTGTCCTCACGCGGGGCCAAGTCCCACAGACTCCGTGACCTCAAAACCCTCGCCTGTAGTGTTTCGGGCCCAGGAAGCGGCAGAACTTGTCGCAAGGAAGCGGCGCACCTCCCCGCACCTGGAGGCGGAGGCAGGGCGGTGGTAGGAGCTGAGTTTGACGTCACCGGCGGTGGGCGGAGCCCTGCCAGGAGGAGCGCGACTTCCGGAAGAGGGGAGCGCCCGCTTGCCGGTAGGGAAGGGAGACGCGGCACGTGACTCTTGACGCACGCAGGCCGGCGGGGCGGGGCGGGAAGCGCGGTTGGTGCGGGCGCTGGGCGGCCCGGCCCATCTCCTACCTGCGGCCGAGTCCCGTCAAGTGTGTGAGTCGGTAAGCTCTTGAGGGCGCTCCGGCGGTGGCAGCGGCGGACCTCGGGTCCGTGCGGGGGGTCGCGACGCTTCTCAGTCTGAGGCTGTCCTGCGCTGGGCTGAGGACTCACAGCCCAAGTGTCCGCCGGCACGGGGTTTCCGGGCGGACCCGGCCGTGCAGAGTCCTGTTCCAAGAGTTTGAGAGAGAGAGAGCCGCTAGGGAGAGGGAGCGGGCGGGCTCGCGGGCCAACTCGGACGAGCTGGGTCGTCGGAGGGGAGACCCTCGGGGCGCGGCGGCCGAGCGCCCAGACCCGGGCCGGCCCGCGGGTGGACCTTCCCCACCGGTCGGTCGTTCGGTGCGCATGACCTCTGCGCCCTCCTGGCCTGTGGGGAAGGAGGGGGGACAGCGCCACCCTTTGGATTTTGAGGGAGAGAGAGAAGAAAAGTCCAGTGAGTGGGATCTCCTTCCTGGTCGGTCGGTCGGTCGGTCGGTGGGATGGTTGGTTGTCAGCCTCTTGTCCACGATTTGAGCGAGGCTGTGAGTTCCCGGTTCTGAGATTTAGAGGCTCTACTTGAAAAGAAGCTGATGAATATGGTAAAGACTGTCTTTAGTTTGGCGCCCGTAACTCGAGAGAAGGCTTTCTTTAAAACTGCCCCTTACCTTGATTACAACTTGGGGAGTAGTGAACCGGTTGTAAGGGGCGGTGAAGTCAGAAAGGAGTAAGTGATTTTATGTAATAATTGAGGATGGCTTTAGTGCGGCTGCCGCTTCAGAGCCGTAACTGTGATCCTGGAACAGCCTTGTTCTCTTGGTAAACACCAAGAGACTGTTCTACTAGATATATTTAGCTTTCTGAGGGCAAAACTCTTCATTCATGCTGCTTTGATGGCTTTTGGTGCCTTGCACGTACCATGTTTCCAACGGTATCGTGTTATCACTTCGGAGTTCTCTTCAGCTACGTATCTGCAAGAAGAGTAGGTCGCGTCTCTGAACCTCCGCGAGTGCTCTTTCTGCGTGATTATTATTATACCTTATGAGTACTTTAACGTGCACTTATGGAAACAATTAGGAAGTTGAGACTTGGATTTTGGTCTTTTATTTCTTAAACTCATTATTTTGAAGTGAACCATAGACCTCTGGATACTCCACTTTTAAGTCTTTCAGTATGCATCTCCATAAAAGCACATTAACTATGGAACAAAAAATAATCACACTTTAAATAATGACATCTTAATGTTATCTAATATTCTAATATCAAATATTTAAGTCTTCATATTTATCCGTTTATCTCCCGAATGACCCTTACAGATGTTTTATCCAAACTAGAATCCAGTTAAAGACCACACTTGTTTTTGTTTATGTATTTCAAGTCTGCTGATTTAGGATAGTCACCCCCCCCCCAACACTTTTTTTTTTTTTTTCCCCACCCTCTCTGATTAGCTAAAGAGGCGAGACTTACTATCCTTAAAGTATCTCTCCCCTTTGGTAATTGACTATTTTCTCTTGATGTTTAGCTTATCCCTCTAGTCCTTGAATTTCTAATAAACTTGAACGTTAATGCTGAAGGCTTGAGTAGGTTGGTGACATCTTGATCTCCCTCCTAAATTTATGTGTTGTTTTTCTTCGTAGTGTGTAAGGTGTTGTTTTGCCTCCCTAAAAATGTCTAGCTCCCCATCAACCATTTGCGTAATGCCCTTAACAATAATTGAAAATTCTTGCCTGAATCCTAATTTTATTAGGGGTTGCAAAATGATAGTTTCCAGATGAGGGTTTCATCTACATTTATTAATTTGCATTCTTCTGTGTAGTAGAAGCTTTCTTTTATAAACTGGCAACATTTAATTACTCCAAAATAGAGCTGCTGTTGGAAAGTTAGCGAAAAAGATGCTTAGTTCTTTTTCTTTTATTACCAATTTAAAAAGTAAGTTTTAGGGCTCCCAAGAGTGACAAATGAGTTTTTTCTAGCTTTTATTTTTTCTGAATATCATGTACTCATTGCTTTGGGGTATATTTTAATTAACTATTCATTTAAAAAAATATTTAGAGAGAGAGAGTATGAGCAGGGATAGAGGGAAATGAAGAGGTGAAGAGAGAGTCTCAGGAAGGGTCCATGCTAAGTGCAGAGCCTGTCCAGGGGCTGGATCTCACTGCCCTAAGATCAGGACAGGAGCTGAAATCAAGAGTCAGATGGCTTAACCGGCTGATTCACCCAGGTGCCTCTAGTTATTCTTTTTGATTCTTAAATTTGATGCTTCTAGAACACCTCTCAAAGAATTCTGTGTAAATATTATTATAATAAAAAATCCTTGAGCATTTTTAGTAGATGTAACATTGTACTGGGTTGGAGAGTGAGGCTAGATTTTGATCTTTTTTGCTTTTGCTATGATCCAGCTAGGTGACATTTGAACAGTTTTCTTAACTAACTCTTTGGGCCTCATTTTCTCCATCTGTACAAATAGAGAGTATTGGCAAGGTTCCCTGCAGCTCTGATATTCTCTGACTTAAATAAGAAGACAAAAAAAAAAAAAAAGACAAAACTTAGACATATTTTACATATCATAAAATCCACCCATTTCGAGTCAGTGATTTTTAGTAGTTATACCAAATGGTGCAGCCATCATTATAAATCAATTTTAGAACATCTTCATCCCTTTAATAAGATACCTTGTGCCCATTTACAGCTAATTCCTCAGACAGCCACTAATGTACTTTCTGTCTCTAATTTGCCTTTTCTGAACATTTAATATTAATAGAATCATATATGATCTTTTCTGTCTTCTTTCACTTAGCATAATGTTTTTGAGGTTCATTCATGATGTAGCGTGTCATTAATCCATTCCTTTTTATTGCTGAATAGTATTCCATTTTATGGATTAAAAAAATATATATAGCCTATTCACAAGTTGATGGACACTTAGATTCCCAGATTTTGGCTATCATGAATAATATTTCTGTGAACATTCATGTGCAAGTCTTGTGGACATATGTTTTCATTTCTTTTGGATAGATACCTAGGAAAGTGATAGGTTGTATGGTAGTTCCATATATAACTGTCAAACTGTTTTCCAAAGCGTCTGTATCATTTTTCGTTCCTAGAAGCAATGTATGAGGGTTTCCAGGCTCTGACTTTTTGATGATCTTGAGATAGTCTACGATTGATTTGAGATTATTTTTCCTTATTCTTAGCATTTTGCTAAAAACAAACCGCATTTTTCTTGGATACCATTAATACTTAGTTTTTAATTATTAGGAATAGTTCCTAAAGGAAATAAAAATATATCAATTTTATACCAGTCTGCTATAAAATAAAATTCAACTTAGTGTTTTTTTTTTTTTTTTTTTTTAAGATTTTATTTCTTCATGAGAGACACAGAGAGAGAGAGAGGTGGGTTCCATGCAGGGAGCCTGATGTGGGACTCGATCCTGGGACTCCAGGATCATGCCCTGGGTGGAAGGCACGCGCCCAACAGCTGAGCCACCCAGGCGTCCCAGCTTCTTAGTGCTTTTAAAAAAATTTTTACTTTCATGTTAAGGGAAGAGTGGTAGTGATACTATTAATGAAAATAAGCTAAGACATGAATTAATAAGATACGGTTCTTGCCTAGTTACTATAATAAAACAGTAAATGCCAGTGATAACATGATTTGTTTACTTTATTAAGCCATCTTTAACATTAATCAAATATTTACTGAGTGTGTATATTCTTAGCATGTTGAGTTAGATTATTTCTCTTGACATTTATGTCTACTAAAGTATAAACTATTTTTTGATAAACTAACAAAATGGACTTTTAAACAGCAGGATGAAATTGCATTTTGTGAAGTTGTAATGTCTGAGCTAAGATTCCAAGTGTGGGAGGAAGTACTGACGTTGTAAAGCTCATAAATACTCAGTAGTACTAAGCTACTGGTTCCAAAAGTAGCATATTGTCACTATAGCAACTACCCATACTTATTTGGATCTGAAACCCAGGCAACGAATGGTGGATAAGACTATAACATCAAGATAGATATGTGCTTTGGTGGATTGATGTGGTCTGGTCTGTTGATGGTCAAGTATTGGTTCCATTTTTCTTGTATGTTTATTATGATTGATTCAGGTTTTTATGAAGTCATCTTAATTTGTGTGTTTTTGGAGAGAAATTAAGCATTTAGTATCCTTATATTCTTCCTTTTCTAACATGCCAAGTTTAGTACTTCTTGCTAGGTTATTAGGATATTAAATGCATTTGTACTGTAGCCTTTTCTCCATTATTGTTTGGCAAGTTGTCAGACAGTAGTTATAAAAATATAACTTTTATTATGCTGAATCATTTGCAATATTATAACCGAAAAGAACCCATGGCAGATTTTATTTTAGCTACATCATGAAGAGATGCTCTAGACTACCAATAAACACGCGAATTGCCTAAATGCAAACTTTTTTTTTTTTTTTTTTTCAGAATAAGATTTAGGTTTCGGAATACTGTTGACAAATAGACATGCCATAACTTCCTTTCAGTTATCTCTTAGCATGCATCCATAAATTTACTTAGAGGCACAGGAGCCTCCTGGGAAAATAGAATTCGGAACCTGATTCCTTTCTCTCCACTCTGGTCTGATGGATTGGAATGGTTCCTAGTGAGGTCATATTACAGGAAAAAGCAGTGAAGGGTTGAAAGGAATTTGTCTTTAGGGTAGGGCATTGGTGAGTTGGCTGCAGGACAAAGGATCAGTTTTTTTCTTAGGTGTGCCATGTTGCTGATATCAGAACCGATTCTAACCAAACTACTTGCAAATTTGTTGTGCAAGTTTGTGAATTGAAAAATTTATATCAATAAAGCAGGAATTGATACTCTAAAAGACAGAAGCAGTGAGAGAGGAATTGGGTCCTGAGCGATGTGATAGTGAGTGGGGAGGACTGTAACTTACCAGAGGATACTTACCTCCACTGGGAAAGCTGAAAGTTTCTAGATTTTCAGAAGGCATTAAAATACTAATCTTTTAAAAGATGAAATGTCCTGAATGCTAGCTCATTCACAGAATATTAGAAGTATTCTTTGGACTAAACAAAACCAGATTACCTGTAGAATACCAGGTTACAACTTCTTTACCTAAGAGCTCTCATACATGTGGGCTGGGGCCACTTTGTGTTCTAATAGCAGGCCTACTAGCTAATTCATGTGCTTTAAGTCCACTTCTAGAGCTTTTTTATTTTTTATTTTTCCTTTCCTCATTCATACCTTTTAGAATTTAAAGAAAAAAGAAAGAAAAAAATATTTAGTGTGTTTATTTTATAGCATTATTGATTTCTTGTCTCTTGCCTATTAAAGAAGATGGGTGTTTTTATTTTTATTTTTTTTAAAGATTTTATTTATTTATTCATGATAGTCACACAGAGAGAGAGAGAGAGGCAGAGACATAGGCAGAGGGAGAAGCAGGCTCCATGCAGGGAGCCCGATGTGGGATTCGATCCCGGGTCTCCAGGATCGCGCCCTGGGCCAAAGGCAGGCGCCAAACCGCTGCGCCACCCAGGGATCCCGAAGATGGGTGTTTTTAGAAGTACCTTGTGTTGGCTAAAAATACATTAAAAACTAGTTACTGCTGTTTTTGATAGAGTTGATTCAACCTATAGAGTTCCTTGACTTCTAGTTAAAATCAGTAACTGGCTGATTTTAATTATTTTTAGTTGGAGTTGTATAGCTATGTATCCCACAATGGGGTACATAGGACTGTTACTCAAGGGACATGGTCTCTTAGTAATCATTTTAATTGGATTTCTTTGGTTGCTTAAGACACTTAAGCAACCAAAGGAACTTTTTTCTTTTTATCTTTTTTTTTTTTTAATGGATACTGTAGGGAGTTTAGAGGACACCCATAAAAACACACATCAGGGCATATCTGAGCCTCCCAAGGATTAGAATGGGGAAATCAAAACAGGAACTAAATTTACTCTTCTCATCTCTGAGTTCAGTAGTTTGTTTGTTTGTTTCCTTTCTTTCCTTTCGTGTGTCTCTCTCTCCCTCTCTCTCTCTCTCTCTCTCTCTCTCTCTCTCTCTCTCTCTCTCTCTCTCTCTCTCGTTGTTTTTTTTTTTTTTCTTCCAGTAGGCTTCCTTTGCTTTTTAATTTGCTCAGGGCCCCAAACTGCTGGCCTTACTGGTCTACCAGGTCTTCTCACTCAAGTATCCACTTTAATTTGCAAATTTGTCCTTTGTTTCCACCTGAAATTCTCGAGAGTATCTGTCTGAGTTATCTTTGGGAGATAGGGTACTAAAAAGTTGGTGCCATTCCTATTAAGGCCAAATGTTCCTGTTGTTAACCTTAAAAATAAAACCGCCAGTTATTTTACCAGCAAACAATAGGTTTATTCAGGAATAGCAGAGAATTGCCATTTAGCACAAGCAAATTGTGGCAAAATCTGAAAATAGAGGAACACTTTTTTTTTTTTTTTTAAAGATTTTATTTATTTATTCGTGAGAGACAAAAAGAGAGAGGCAGAGACAGAGGCAGAGTGAGAAGCAAGCTCCATGCAGGGAGCCCAATGTGGAACTTGATCCCAGAACCCCAGGATCATGACCTGAGCTGAAGGCAGAAGGTCAACCACTGAGCCACCCAGGTGCCCAGGGAAGCTCTTCTATAGAGGAAAGGGGGAAATTGGGAAAGCTTTTATAAACAAAAAGTCCATTGCAGAAAACTGGAAGTTCGAATTATAGAGGCTTTTCATTGGCTGAGCTGTGACTGTCTCTCGTTAGCTGGACTATTGCCAATGGAAGAGGAAAGCCTTTTTTCCTCCTGCTGAGGCAGTGGGGGCAGTATCCACCTGCAAGGTCCATTTTGCAATTGATGATGAGTGGTAGGGCATGAAAACTCCTCTGTGAACCTCTGACTCTATTTTAGTGAGATTTCCATTAATTAATTTTCACACTGCCATAGTCCAGTTAGCTGAATTTAGGAGGATGGAGTAATTTGTGCTGATGCTTTGTACAGATGGATGCTGGGGATTAAGGATGAAGAGAGGAAGCTTTCTTCAGAACAGGGTCTGGGCCAGCAACCACTCTGAAATCTATCTAGTACAGTGGGTACCCTGGCTCAGTAACTTTATCCAGAGATGCCTTGAACTCTATATTGAATAAAAATCACCTGTGTTGACAACTGATCTTTTAGGTAGTTTTGACTAGTTTTCAGATAATTTCTTTGGTATTCCTTACTCTTGGAATACTCACCAGACTTTTCAGGTCATACTAGTTGAATAGCTATAAGACTTTGTCATGGGGCAGCCCTGGTGGCTCAGTGGTTTGGTGTCACCTTCAGTCCAGGTGTGATCCTGGAGTTCCAGGATCGAGTCCCACATTGGGCTCCTTGCATGGAGCCTGCTTCTCCCTCTGCCTGTGTCTCTGCCTCTCTCTCTCTCTGTGTCTCTCATGAATAAATAAATAAAATCTTTAAAAAAAAAAAAAAGACTTTGTCATGAAGACCTATATACTTCATGGTCAATTACTGCAATGTTCTCATTACAGAATGTAATATTTAATCCTTTGGGAAAATCTCTTAAGACTCTTAGGTGCTGAATAGAAGAAATGAAGTGAATATTTTCATACAGTAACATTAATTAGAATCTTTGCTCCAGGGCAAAGGGGTTTCACTTGATAGGCCAACTGTAAACAGTTTTAGAGGCTGAGGAGTACTATGTTGAGGATTTGGAGATTGTTCTCTTGTTCTACTGGGAAGAGTGCCATGTTTGATTGTGATATCTGCCATGGCTGGAATTCTTGACCTGAATGACCTATGCTTTCTGGTCCCTAGTTTGAGTTAATTATTGTCTAAATGATACTAAATTATTGTCTATGTACATTTTTCAGTGGATTATATTTGTGCCAATACCTGATTTTGTGAGTAGTGGCATATCACTTAAGTATTACATTTTACAAGTAACTTTTTTCAAAATAACTTTTAAAAGCCACAGTGATATCAAATAAATTTCTAAGTATAAAAATTTGTCAGTTCTGGGACACTTGGGTGCCTCAGTGGTTGAGTGTCTACCTTTGGCTCAGGTCATGTCATGATCCCAGAGTCCTAAAAACCCCCATCAGGCTCGCTGCAGGGAACCTGTTTCTCTCTCTGCCTATGTCTCTGCCTCTCTCTCTGTGTCTCTCATGAATAAATAAATAAAGTCTTAAAAAAATATTGGTCAGTTCTTAACTGGATTCTCTAGGAATGTGAACTACTTCACTTATATTGAATATTAACGGGAGCACTGGGGTGAGGGGAACTCATACTTTTATACCACAAAGAAAATACAAGTTTTCATTTACTTGAAGGATACCATTTTTTTTTTTTCCTGTGGTATTTATATACAGGGAGATTTTAACATCTCTAAAATCCTACCTTGGGGCAGCCCTGGTGGCGCAGCAGTTTAGCTCTGCCTTCAGCTCAGGGTGAGATCCTGGAGACCTGGGATCGAGTTCCGCATCGGGCTCCTTGCATGGAGCCTGCTTCTCCCTCTGCCTGTGTCTCTGCCTCTCTCTTTCTCTCTCTGTGTGTTTCTCATGAATAAATAAATAAATAAATCTTAAAAAAAAAAATCCTACCTTTAGGCAAGAAGTTTCTAGCAGAAAATTCTTTATATTTTTTTTTCTTAACTGAAGTAATAATATATAAACATGTTAGCAACAACAACAAAATACTCAGTTTCTCATTCCTTGCCTGCCATTGTCCCAGAAACAAACATTTTAAACTATTTGGGTGTTTTGTTCTTTAGGTAACTTTAAGTTACAAGCTTTTACCTGCAGTCCTTGATTGATTAGCTTTATTTAATGTTTTTTTTAAATTTTTATTGATTAGACATTTGCCTACTCCCTTTTATAAAAAGATGAATACTTAGTTCAGTTACTCCCCCATCTTTCTCCCAATCTTCCTACTAATGTTTGATAGTTAATTATGAGTTTAGTTTCTCTCTCTTTTTTTTTTTTTTTTTAAGATTATATTTATTTGGGGCGCTTGGATGGCTCAGCGGTTGAGCGTCTGCCTTCAGCTCAGGGCGTGATCCCATGCTCCCGTCCCACATTGGTCTCCTGCTTGGAGCCTGCTTCTCCCTCTGCCTCTCTCTCTCTGTGGCTTTTATGAATAAATAAATAAAACCTTTAAAAAATATTTTGAGGGATCCCTGGGTGGCGCAGCGGTTTGGCGCCTGTCTTTGGCCCAGGGCGCGATCCTGGAGACCTGGGATCGAATCCCACATCGGACTCCCGGTGCATGGAGCCTGCTTCTCCCTCTGCCTATGTCTCTGCCTCTCTCTCTCTCTCTCTCTGTGACTATCATAAATAAATAAAAATTAAAAAAATAAAATAAATAAAAAATATTTTGAGAGAGGGCAAGTGTGAGCATGAGTTGGGGGAGAGGGGCAGAGGAGAGGGAGAAGCAGATTCCCCACTGAGCAGGGAGCCCTATGTGTGGCTTCATCCCAGGACTCCGGGATAATGACCTGAGCTGAAGGCAGCTGCTTAATCAACTGAGCCACCCAGGCGCCCCTAGCTTTTCTCTTGATTCTTAGATTAATCAGTTTTTGCTGCACAGCAATCACAGTCTTTTGTGTACAGGAGGGTAGATTATGGCAGTTTAGATAACTATTCAGCAATTGATTCATTTCTCTCTCATCCACTGCCATGGGAAGAGCATAATTTTCCCCATCCCTGCCATTAATAATATTAGGCTTAGTCTTATAACTTGCTTTGGCTGAAAAAATGTAGGAAGTGACAGTGCACCAATTTTAAGTGTACGCCTTAAGAGAAATTAAATGTTTCTAATTTGCCACCCAGGGAGTTTCTACCCTTTGTATAATAAAACATGTCCCAGTCATCTTTTGGCCACCATTGAGCCTCAGGTGGAGAAACAAGGAGATGTCAACTTGACCTACAGCCTGAAACAACTGCCTCAATTCACCTAAGTAATTCATTTCTAAGTGAGAAATACACACTCATTTTATGTGTGCTACTGGGATTTAGTGCTTGCTTATTTTGCATAAAACTAATTTTTATAAAAATGAGTACCTAGAAGTAGGGTGCTACTGTAACAGAAATTTAAAATATGTGTCATTGGCTTTGGGACTAGGTGGTGGTCAACAAGAAAACTATTATAGAAGGCTGGAAAAAATGGTAAACTGTATTATGTAGTAGCAAAACATTTGATTAAACTGTTTTCTGTTGTAGCACAGAAGACAGCAAATGTGAGTAATGAAGTTAGTATTGGGCAAGGAAATTTCAAGGCAGGATATTGAAAACATCAGCTGGTTGCTTTTAGCCTTACAGGATAAAGTACAAGAACAATTCAGTCGACCACATCTGACCTCTTAGTCATAATTATTCATGTCACTCCCATTCCAATTGCCTAGTTTGTCATCTTAATATGTATGTATGATAGAACATGCCAGTTGGCAGGCTTTCCTTTATGTGGGTGGGTAGAAAGCTGTCAGGCTGCTGGTCTTCCAAATGCCGCAAAGAGGAACGCCTGTCTCTGAGTCACCAAAACCATAGTATAAAGTTAATTTTTATAATGATGTTTCTTCTTCCCTCCTTTTTTTTTTTTTCCTTTTAAGCTCAGATTAACAAGGTTGGTAGTTGCTGGAACAAATAAACCTGAACATTTTGATGTTTTAACAAAATTTTTTCACTTACTTAATGGTCCAGTGAGGGCTTTCCTTTTAGCAGGCAGCTTTCCTTCTGCTTGCTGAGAATTCCTCTGTCTTGTGGTTCTGCCATCCTTAAAATGCCTTGTGATTCTGTCTCCTCCCAGTGGAAGGGGAAAGGAGAATGGAGAAGGCACTTCTTCATTGCCTTGGCAGGGAAATAAAATTATTTCTCCTTACATTCATTGGTTAAAATTAGTCACATGGTCCTGCCTACATGCATGAGAGTCTGAGAAATGCTGTTTTTGGCTAAGCAGTTATTTCTTAGGGACAACTTTATACTGTAGAAGAAGGTGTATAAATTTTGGTCCACAGATGGCCATCTTTGCTGCAAAGAATAATTAAACTCTTACAGTTTTTGTCTGGTGGTAAATAATAGGCTCCTTCCTGGATGCTTCATGGGTGGAGATGCAAGAGGAAGGTAGGTGGTATATTTGGTACAGTTTTTCTATATTGAGATCGTCAATTAATCTCTGTTCTTAGCCACTCTTCTCATCCCTTTCCTAATATTCCTTAGAGACAGTTCTTCAGGTGTCTCCGAGCTTAGAGTCTCTCTGGGATTCCAGTGAGGAGGTCTGCTATCACCTCAGTTACAACTTCCTCCTAGTATATTATGTTTTGTTTAAGTTGTCAGTATATTCCTGTATACCTTTTGTCTTTTAGAAACTTGTTGAAATCTCTTGCTGCCCAATGACTAACTCTTTCCAAGCTGAGTTCTCTTTACTGTTATGCACACTTATGTATCTATACATTTTTATTTTAATCTTCAGGAGTCAGGTGAAGTAAAGATGAGTATCTTCAATTAGTACTTCTAATAGAATTTTAATTATTTTTTTAAAACCTGATGCTTAAGAAAGATACATTTTCTATCCACCATGGGCTGAGTACTTCTCTAGTTCTATAGGTTATGTAAAAAAGTGAAATGTATGATCCCTTGCAAGTGAAGAATTTCCACCTTGCTCCTCCAACTTTGATACCACTGTTGGCTTACCTTTCTAGGACACTAATTCTATTGTGGTACTTTTTGAGAAACTTTGATGCATTTTCCTTGCTTGTTTTTCTGTCTGTAGACTCTGCCTGTCTTTCAGTTCCCTGCTATCAATACTTGTCCCTCTAGTGAGAGCTATTCAGTTCATTTTGTTATCAACATGCTATGTTGATTCTCACCTCTGTACCTTTACATGTAGTCTCCAGTCTCTGGAGTTACCATCTTTTTCATATCTGAATTCTGTTTAAATACAGATGCTGGGGCACCTGGGTGGCTCAGTGGTTGAGCCTCTGCCTTTGGCTCAGATTGTGATCTCAGCGTCCTGGGATTGAGCCTCGCATCTCGTGTCTCTGCCTCTCTCTCCGTGTCTCCCATGAATACATAAATAAAAAATCTTAAAAAAAAAATACAGATGCTGACTTCAGATTTCACTTTTTTAAAAGAGATTATCTTCACTACTCCAGACTTCAGTGATCCTTTTCCTCTGAACAACAACAAAGCTCATTTAAGCTTATTTATCTGTATTATTTATCATTGATTCACACTTGTTAGTGTTCTTTCCCACAAAATAGAGGAAAACTTATGGTTTTAGAGAAAACGCCTAGGATATGTACCTGATTACCCTAAGTATATAACATACCCTATAGTATATAATAAAGATTTATTGACTGAAGCCCTGAGTTGTTTAAGTCAGTGCTTCTCAAAGTGCAGACTGCAGACTGATGCTGGTGCACTAATTGTTATCACTGTGCTGGAATAGAAGTATAGAAATTGAGAATCAGCTTTAGGAACTTCAATGGAAATTTGACAGTGGAGCCTGGGTCACTCAGTCATGACTCTGATTTCGACTGAGGTCATGATCTCAACGTTGTAGGATTGAGCTCTGCATTTGGTTCTACACTCAGCATGGAGTCTGCTTTAGATTCTCTCTCTGTCTCCCCTTCTCCCTCTGCTCATCCCCCCACTTGTGCACATGCACACACTCTCAATAAATAAAATCTTAAAAAAAAATTTGACAGCAATTTTATGTTTGTTGAGTTACAATAAAATTTAACTTCTCTTTTGCATGTTTAAAAAATTTCTGGATATTTCAACTTCATATTATGGAAGTATCAGTCCAAAATGGGTTAGAAAATTTTTAAAAATGGCATCTGACCACAGATAGTTCAGGAAGTGTACTAATTTAGACCATAAAGAGTGAGAATTTAGCAATGAAGAGATCAGTATACTTTGGGCTGGTAGAAGATTTCATGAAGAAGATGAGATCTCTACTTGAAGGGTTAATATTTGGATAGTTGTAAACCACTGTGTCCTTTCCAGGAGGGATGATAAGGATTTGGACTACAAATGGAGAAGCGAAAAGTAAGCAAATTAAGAAAGAATAATTCATAAAAAATATTTTGAATTGAAAAAACCTATTTTTGGGGTGCCTGGTTAGCACATTTGGTGGAGCATGTGACTTTTGATCTTGAGGTCGAGCCCCACAGTATACCTAGAGCATACTTAACAAATAAAAATAAAGTAAAAATACTAAAAACAAACCAACCTGTTTTCATTTTGTTGTCTAGTTTCCTTTGTCAGTTTCATTTTGGATCAAAGCTTTTTCTCCTCATTGCTGAATTACAGAATCCAGAGACTCAGAATTAAAAGAATTGATATGACAGTTGCTCCTGGAGCATTAACATTTAGCTTATAGCACAAAATATGAGCTGAAACAGTTACTTTTTTAACTGTAGAAAAATATATGTAACATGAAATTTACCGTTTTAAGTGTGCAGTTTAGTGGAATTGAGTCTATTCATATTGTACGGCTGTTACCACTCTCCACCTCCAGAACTTTTCATTTTTTCAAACTGAAACTCTATACCCATTAAACAATGGCTTCCGCTTTCCCTTTTCTCCCCTGAACTAATTATTTAAAATTTACCTATTTCTACATTTTGTTACTTGTCCTGTTTGCTATCTGTATAAATGAATATATTTTGAATACCTCTTATATGTATGGAGCTAGGGCAGAGCAATTTGCCATGATATTAAGTGGTTTCCTAGGTGACGGCTTGTATCTTGTATCTTTTGTATCTTTTGTACTTGTACAAATGTACAGCTGTTGTTTCAGAGGTTACCAGAAAAAAGTCTCATTGCAGTCTGACAATTCTAAGATTGAACTGAAATATTGCCTTGATTTCATCTGAGATTTTGAGTACTTAATGAACATAGTTGCAAAGTTATTAAATATGAAAATGGATGGTAACTTGTTATTTTTTAAAAGGATAAATTTTTATAGCTGTGGCTACTATATATATAGTGAGGTGTCCTGGTTTTATTTCTTCCTCTCTTAAGTTTTTCTGTTATGTTCATTTGTACCTCTTCCTCCCCATCTATAAGTTTGCCTGTTTCCCATGGCTTTTGCCTTTCGTCTTTTGCTTAGAAATCTTACCTTTTTCAGTTCAGTCATCTCTCAGTGGGAAAATAACTTTTAAGTCTATATTTCTTAACCCCGAGTCACAGCTCTGAATCTAAAACCGTGTCCTAAAATTTTCTCTTGTGTGGTCTGCTGTTACCTCAAACAAAACGTGTCTAATGTTGGACTTACCATTTTTTTTCTATCCACTTTATTATACTCCTTCCTTCCTTCCTTCCTTCCTTCCTTCCTTCCTTCCTTCCTTCCTTCCTTCCTTCCTTCCTTCCTTCCTTCCTTCCTTTCTCCCTTTCTTTTTCTTTCTTTCTCTCTTTCTTAATGGCACCACCATTCTTTTTATCATCTAAGCTTGACACTTAGTGATCATGTCTTTCCCTGTTCAACTACTCACCAAATTCAACTATTTCTGTCCATTGTTATAATCATTATCACATCTGACCTTTCCATTGTTATCGCACTCTATCTAGTATAGTGCCTGATTACCTGATCCCTGTGTTGATGCAGTAGTCTCCTAGCAATAGAATTTTCTCTCTGTTTTTATACTACTTTCACATGAAAGTTATGAACAACTATTTTGGATTATAGTTAATTGTGTCTCATTCTCATTGTTGCCCTTTTCATCTCTGTATCCCCCAGAAACTTTGCATCATAAATGGTAATCAACAAATATTTTTGAGACTATGGTATTGTAACTATAATTTCTTCTCCTTCTAATGTACTTTATACAGTAATTGTCATGTTCTTTCATTCATTTAACAAATATCTATTGAATGCTTTCTTTGTGTCAAGGACTCTTTTTAGGTGCTAAGTATGTAGTAATCAGCAAACAAAACAAACAGAAATGTGTGACTCCTGGTCTAGTAAGGATAGAGAAGAATGACAAGCATAAAACATAGTATATCAAATGGTGATAGCTGCAGAGGAAGAAAAAATATATATAAATGATGGGGTATGAAGGGAGCATCAAGGGTGAAATGTTGACATTTTGGTCAAGTGGCCAGGAAGGCCCTTCTGTAAAGGTGGCATTTGAATAAAGACTTGAATTGAGTGGGGAAGGAATATCTGGGGGAGGAGTGTTCTCCAGGCAAAGGGAACAAACAGCAGGGGTCCCAAGGGGCAGGTGTGCCTGGCTTCTCTGGATACTGAGGAGGAGAGAGTGAGCTAGAAGATGAGTAGTAGGAATCAAAGGTGTGTGTGATGGGAGAGATACTGAGTGGGAAGATATAGATTGTAAGTCACAATTAGGAGTCTGGTTTTACTCTGAATGAAATGGCTAGCCTTTAAACATACAAGTGAGATGATCTGACTTACATGTTAACAGAATCATTGTTGTACCCATATTGAAGAGAGAGGGGAAGTAGGGAGAGGAGTTTTGACAACAATCTGGTCAGAGAGAATAGTAGCACAGACCTCAATGATAGCAGTGGGAGTAGTGAGAGGTATTCTAGTTTGGAAATATTTGAAGTAGAGCCAACAGAATATTCTGATGGATTGGCTGTGAGGTGTGAAAGGGAAAGAAGAGTCAGGATTATTTGAAGGTCTTTGGCCTAAGCAGCTAAAGGATGGAATTATCATTAAGGAGATGTAGGTGGCTCTGAAAGGAGTAAGTTTGGCAGGGGATTTTCAGGAGTTAAGCTTGGCACATGATAAGTTTGTGATGCCTGCTTGACATCCATGCTGAGCAAGACTGTCTAGGTTCATGTGGGTATACTAGACTGAAGTTCAGGAAGGAGGTCTGGAAATGATCAGCATAGAGATAGTATTTAGATTATGAGACCATTTGAGTCATCTAGAGAGTAAGTGTAGAAAGAAAGATTTAACTTTTTGAAATACCTTATTCCATATATCTGCTTGTAACATACTCCCAAAGGCTGCAGATTCTCCATGGCCTTTTTTTTTTTTTTTTAAGAGTTTATTTATTCACGAGACACACACACACACACACACACACACACACACAGAGGCAGAGACACAGGCAGAGGGAGAAGAAGGGTCCATGCAGGGAGCCTGACGCAGGGCTCGATTCTAGGTCCCCAGGATCACGCCATGGGCCGAAGGTGGTGCTAAACCGCTGAGCCACCTGGGCTGCCCCTCCATGGCCTTCAATAGTGTAGTTTCATATAAATCTTTTCTTTCAGTTAAACTGAAGTACTTATGTTGCCAAAGCTCTCCTTTTGCATTGTCACTTTCCTATTTTTGCTCACTGTATTCTTTTTACTTAGAATACTTTGACTTCTCTTTACTTAATTTCATTTTCCAAAATTCTGTATCTTTTATTCAATTCCCTTTATCTTGTTCGTTTGCACAGTTTCTCATGTTTTTATATGTGTCCGTTTTTCCTAGTGAACTTTTGAGATATATGGCAGGAACCATGATTTTTCATGTTTTCTACGGAGATCAGAACCCTGGTTCTACTCCTCAAGGGCAGTCTGTGGAGAAACAGTTTTCCCAAACATTAGAAACCTGGAGGAAGTAAGGAATGTTTGGGGACATCTGGATATTGATTCTATTTTCTCTTCTCAGATGAAGTTGCAGACTTATCGGCACTGGGTTTGGCTCAAGAACCAGAAGGAACCCAGATGTTTGTAATTTCTTTTCATTAAAGGCTATGGGTTGTTAGGGGTTGTTCTTCCCAAAGTGGTGGTGTAAGCCTGAGCATAAAAGAGAAATGGGACCATAACAATTCAGCTTGTCAAATATTGCTAGACCTCACCTTGTCCTCTTGCTGGTAGTGCAGGACACTAGAGGTCAGTGGAAGCAGTGTTGAGACATTCTATATCTATTCCTGCTCTGAGTGATAGTCTCACTGCTAATAAGATTTTGGATCCTTGGCTAAGTAAATCAGGAACTACATGTAAATGTGTGTATGTTTGTTCATGTGTTTGTGTTCTTTCCTCTGATTCATAGCTGATACCAAACCTTTGTTTAGGGCTTACTTACATGGGCTAGTCACAGTTCTAATGTTCTACAAGTATTAAGTCTTTTAATAATAATATCCAAATGAATTAGCCATTTTCAGATAGGAAATTGAGAAGATTGAGTAACCTTTTTCAGTAATGCTATTAATACTAAGTAGAGTAGCTGGGTTTGATCCCGGGAAGTTTTGATACAGACCTTATAGTTTTTTGTTTTTTTTTAAGATTTTATATATATAAAACATGCATACACACACACACATATATAATATATATGTGAGAGAGAGAGAGAGAGAGAAGGAGAGAGGGAGATGGAGGGAGAGAGCATCATCAGGGGCAGAGGGAGAAAGAGAAGCAGACTCCCTGCTGAGCAAGAAGCCCTATGCAGGTTGATCCCAGACCCTGGGGTCAAGACCTGAGCCAAAGGCAGACACTTAACTGACTGAACCACCCAGGTATCCCTAGAGCTTATACTTTTAAATGCTCTACTGTATACTAGCCTCTCTGAGCGCTGCCAGCAAATTTTAATTATTTTTGTCCTCTAATGGATGCCTCTATAATTTAAAATAGTATACTTATATCACTATTTCTTGATTCATCATCTAAGGCAGTAACTTAGATGCTGTTTACGTGTTTTAACTTTGAAGATGAGGATTTAATTCATTTACGCTATTCTTGTGCTACTTCAAATTTTATATAGTTATATATTATCGATGTTCTTTTCTCTATCTTTGCAATTCTAGTATACTTAAACCTCTATGTTCCATTAGCTTTTAGCATTATCTCTTATTTCTTGTTTTATGAAGTGAGGATGTTATCATTCATATCCTTTACTTCAACTCTTTTACCTCCTTTTGGCCTTTTAACTTCTATCAGATATCTATTGACTTTAAAATTATCAGTCGATAATATTTATATTCTATTTAAAGAAGGCAGTATAGTTGTGGTTCAGAATGTAGATATTGGAGCCAGGCTGCCTGGTTTCAAAAGCCAGGTTCTATGACATTATAGCTGTATGAACTGGCAAGTTATTTAATCTTTCTGTGCCTTATTTTCCCCAACTGTAAAATGGGGAGTAACTTATTTCACAAGATTATTATGATGCTTAAATAATTTAATATATGTAAAGCATTTAAAACAGGACTTGGTACATAATAAATACTATGTAAATAATTGCTATTAGTGTTAAAAACTTTCTGTAATTGTAGTTAACTCTTCCATGCTTTCAATTTATACTAAAAGGTAAAATCAGTAAACAGCATTTAACTATTTAACTTATTATGATTATACGATACAGAATAAAATAGTATATATTATGATTCCATTTCTTTTGTCTATGTCCAGAGGCCTCACCCTATGGATAATGCTTCTGGGATCAAAGTAAAATTGATTATTTTTCTTCTACTACATAAATTTCTTAAAATTATATAGCATTTAAATTTTCTTTGTAATTGTACCTTGACTTTCTTATGTATTGTTTTTCCTTCTAGAGTTAGGACTTAATTGTTTTTCCTTCTAATTGACAAAAGAGTAAGATATATTCATTCTGAAAATTATCTGCTTTCTCTGTCATATTGGGTTCTAAAATCTTCTTGGTGACAGCCCTTTTATTTATTTATTTATTATTATTATTTTTAAAGATTTTATTTATTTATTCATAGAGACGCAGAGAGAGAGAGAGAGAGAGAGAGAGAGAGAGAGAGAGGCAGAGACACAGGCAGAGGGAGAAGCAGGCACCATGCAGAAAGCCTGACGTGGGACTCATCAGGGTCTCCAGGATCACGCCCTGGGCTGCAGGCGGCGCTAAACCGCTGTGCCACCGGGGCTTCCCGGTGACAGTCCTTTTAGATCCTTTTGTCTTTCTGATCCACTTGGGATCTGTTACTCTTTAGGTTGGCTGCATAGCTGTCATTCAGGATCTTCCCTTTGCTATGTTTCTGGGGTAGATCTTCTGTTTCTTAGATCCAGTGTTTTCTTTGTTTCTCACTTCATTTTACTGAATAAC
Source organism: Canis lupus dingo (assembly GCF_003254725.2). NCBI lineage: Eukaryota > Metazoa > Chordata > Mammalia > Carnivora > Canidae > Canis > Canis lupus. Next base: position 17,580,413 of record NC_064250.1, read on the forward strand.
ATTTTCAGTATCTTCAGAACATTGCCTAATAACAAATCTTACCTGTCTGAAAATGTTTTTGTTTGATCCTTATATTTGAATGACCTATGGTATAGAGTTTTAAATTCAAAGCATCTTCCTTCAGAATTTTGAAGACATGCTACATTGCCTTCTAGAATTTTGTGCTATTCCTGAGAAGCCTGATGCCTGCTTATTTCTTGCCTTTCTGGAAGATTTTAGGATATTTAATTTATATAGCTCATGCTCAGAAATCTAAAGAATATATTTAGATATTGATCTTATTTTTTTCATATATCTGTTAGCCATTTGTATATCTTCTTTGGAGAAATGTCTGTTCATGTCTTCTGTCCATTTCTTGACTGGATTTTTGTTTTCTGGGTGTTGAGTTTGATAAGTTCTTTGTAGATTTTGGATATTAGCCCTTTATCTGATATGTCATTTGTGAATATTTTCTCCCATTCTGTAGTTTGCCTCTTAATTTTGGTGATTGTTTCCTTTGCTGTGCAAAACCCTTTAAAGTCCCGGTAGTTATTTTTGCTTTTGTTTTCCTTGCCTCTGGAGATATGTCTAGTAAAAAGTTACTGCAGCCGAGGTCAAAGAGATTGCTGCCTGTGTTCTCCTCTAGGGTTTTGAGGAGTTCCTGTCTCACATGGATTGTTTTTTCTTCTTTTTTTTTTTTTGGATTGTTTTTTCTATATTTTCTTGCTTTTCTGTCTCTGGAACTTCTCTTAGTCTTACTCTCCATTTCTTCTATCATTTGTTCTCCTATATTTTTCTTTTTCTTTTTGCTGTGTGTTCTAAGAAATGTCCTTGTCTTTATTTTTCTTCCTTTTGAAAAATATTTTTAGCAGTCATATTTATTTTCAAGGAACTCTGTTCCTTTAGTGCTCTTTGTTTCTATGGCATCCTGTTCATGTTTTATAATATTAAAGATACTAGTTAGAATTTAATTTTTTACATTTTCTTTTTCCTGAATATTCTTTGAGACTGATAATCTTTGGGAATGATCTCTGAAATTAGTTTTTTTTTTTTTCTTTTTCTTCCCTGCTCCCAGTTTCCTCATATGCTTGGAAATTCTTCAAACTTGTTTTTATTTAAGAATAAAGCATACATTGATGATTACTGGAAGCTGACATGAGTTTTCTCTGTTATTGAATAGATAGATATATTTCTGATAGGTTTCTTTTCTGAATGGAAGCCTGACTGAGACCTCTGTCTACGTGGGTGAGTTGTATCAACCGGAAAGCTTTCGTTTAGGATGTATAGGCAGAGGCCTGGCTATTATCTGGTGTTCCGTCATTGTCATTTGATTTTATTCTGGTTGTTACCACTCACTTAATCAATCAAAAAATCTAGCTAGTTGCCTAGTATAAGTCTCTAAAAAGCTTAGGTAGATTTATTGGTTGTCTTTTGTTGTATAGGAAACTTCCTAAGGTTAAGCAAAGCTTAATGGCTTAAAACAGCAACCATTTGTTTAGCTCACCATCTTCTGGATCAGCACATTAGGCTGGGATCAACTGGATGGTTATGATCTCAGCTTGGCTCCCTTATGCATTTGTGTTCATCTGTTTAACTATAGATGGCTGTGTTTATGAGGATGATGAGCTCTTGGCTGAGGCATTGGGGGCAATTAGGCCTTGTATCTCTCTCATCCTGCAGCAGGCTAACCTAGCTAGGCTTATTCAAATGACAGTTTCAGGGATCTAAGCAAGGTAGCAGAATTGCAAGGACTTCTGAAGTACATACTTAAAACTGGCTTAGAATTTACAGTGTCCCTTCTGTTGGGCTGTTGGCAAAACAAGTGAATAAGGGAATACACTATATTTTTTAATGGGAATAGCAATGAAGTCATATTGCAAAGGATATTAATTCAAAGAGAGATAGACCATTATGTTCAGCCATCCTTTCTAGGGAATTGATATACTATATATTTAAATATCTTTTTACTTTTAAGAATAAAATTTTATTATTTCTTGAAAATTTTATTTATTTATTTGAGAGGGGGAAGAGAGAGCCAAGAGCGAGTGTGAGCAAGCATGAGCAGGGGGAGGAACAAGCGGACTCCCCTCTAACCAGGGAGCCTAACCCGGGGCTCAATCCCAAGACTTGGAGATCATGATCCGAGCTGAAGTGCTTAATGGACTGAGCCGCCCAGGTGCCCCCAAAATAAAGTTTTATAGTTTCCTTTATATATATATATGTGTGTGTGTGTGTGTGTGTGTGTGTGTCTATAAAGTGTATACAGTTGACCCTTGAACAATGGGGGTTAGAGGTGCTGACCCTGAACAGCCAAAAATCCCTGTATAACTTTTGACTCCCAAACTTGACTAATAGCCTACTGTTGACTGGAATTGTTACTGGTTTAAGGCTTAATTAACATATTATTTTGTATGTTATATGTATTATATACTGTATTCTTATAATACAGGAAGCTAGAGAAAAGAAAATGTTATTAAGAAAATAAAAAGAGAAAATACATTTACATTACTGTACTGTAAAAAAAAAAAAAATCTGATGGAGGTGGACTCGTGCAGTTCAAACTGTGTTGCTTAAAACTGTCTATGTTGGAAAGCTTCCTAACCCTCATTCCTTGTATGCTGTGCCAAGCCAGGTCCTGTCGGTTTTGCTTTGTAATTACTGTACAATCCATCCTTTTTTCTCCTGCTGCTACCACTCTAGATAATAATAATCTGGATATAGATTATTATCCAAGATTCTACTCATGTACCATTGCAATTATATTTTATCCAATTTTTACAATAGCATCATTCATTTACCCCTTCTAGCCCCCCCTTTACCCCCACATCAGAAATTTATTCTCCACCACTACAGCTAGGGTGTCTTCCTTTTATAATGCAAATCTGGTCACATCTTCTGCTTAAAAAGTATCAATATCGTTCTGTGACCCTTAAGGTGAAGATCATAATTCTTACTGTAGTCTACAAGAAAATGCTATTATTGTTGAGATCTGAAAAACGTATAAATGTATGGGATAGCCAGGCACATTCTAATATGGCAAGGTTTTGAATTTTACACATGTAAGGACCTACAGTCAAGAGGATATTATTATTATTATTATTTAAGATTTTATTCATTTATTTGAGAGAGAGAGTGAGTGAGCCTAAGCAGGAGGAATGGCAGAGGGAGAGGGAGAAGCAGACTCCTTGCTGAGCAGTGAGATGTGTATAGGACTTGATCTCAGGACCTGGGATCATGCCTTGAGCTGAAGGCAGACACTTAACCAGCTGAGCCACCCAGGTGCCCCTTAAAGTCTATTCTTGTAGCAATTGTCAAATATATATAATACAGTATTATTACCTATAGTCACCATACTGTACATTAGATCATCAGAACTTATTCATTTTATAACAGGTTTGTACTTTTAACCAACATCTTCCCATTTCCTCCACCTTGCAGCCCCTTGCAGCAGCACTTCAAGCACCATTCTACTCTTTTTATTTTAGCTTGTTTTTTTCAGGTACTGTACATAGTGAGATTACACAGTATTTGTCTTTCTCTGTCTGACTTCTGTCATTTAGCATAATGCCCATTAGTAATGCCCAGGATTTCCTTCTCATGGCTGAATAATATTCTGTTGTATATATGTGTATGCATGTGTGTGATACACACACACATATATATAGTAGTTCTATTTTTAGTTTTTGAGGAACCTACACACTATTTTCCATAATGACTATACCAATTTACATTCCCACCAATAGTGTACAAGGATTCCTATTCTCTATATCCTTGCCAACACTTATTACATCTTTTTTTTAAGGGTTATGTGCTTTTTTCTTTTTTAAAATGTTTTTTTTTATTGAAGTGTAGATGACATACAATATGCAATACTGATTCAACACTTATATATGTTAGTCAATGCTCACAATAAGTGTAGTCACCATACAATGTTATTAAAATAGTATTGACTATATATGTTATACTTTTCATCTCTGTGACTTCTATATAACTGAAAGTTTATATCTCTCCATCTCCTTCACCTGTTTGCCAATTGCCTACAGTCCTCCAGTTGAGTAACCACCAGTTTGTTCTTAGTATTTATGAGTCTGTTTCTGTTTTGTTTGTACCCCATATTTTTAAAGATCCCACACATAACTGAAATCATATGGCATTTGTCTTTCCTGTCTGACTTATTTCACTTAGTTTAATACCCTCCAGGTCCATCCATGTTGTCACAAATGGCAAGATTTCATTCTTTTTTTTATGCCGAGTAATATTTAATTGCATATGTATGTTTATCACATCTTCTTTATCCATTCATCTTTTGATATACACTTAGGCTGCTTCCATATTTTTCCTGTTGTAAACAATGCTTCAGTAAACATAGATGTGTATAAATCTTTTTGAAATTAGTGTCTTTGTTTTCTTCAGAAAAACAGGAGTGGAGTTGCTAGGTTGTATGATATTTCTATTTTTAATTTTTTGAGGAACCTCCATACCAATTTCCAGAGTGGCCACACCAATTTACGTTATCAAAAACAGTGCACAAGGGTTCCCTTTTCTCCACGTCTTTGCCAAAATTGTTGTCTTTTTGTTACTAGCCATTCTCACAGGTATGAGGTGATATCTCATTGTGGTTTTGATTTGCATTTCCCTGATGCTTAATGATGTTGAACATCTCTTCATATACCTGTTGACCATTTGTTATGTTGTCTTTGGAAAAATTTCTGTTAAGGTCTTCTGCCCTTTTTTTTAACTTTTTTTTTTTTCTATTGAGTTGTATGAGTTCCTTGTGTGTAATTTGGATAGTAACCCATTACCAATATGTGGTTTGCAGATATTTTCTTGAATTCTGTCAGTTGCCTTTTTATTTTGTTGATTGTTTCTTTGGCTGTGCAGAAATTTTTAGGTTGATGTTGTCCCATTTATTTTTTGCTTTTGTTGCTTGTGCTTTTGGTGTCATATAAAATCATTTCCAAGACCAGTGTCAAGGAGCTTTTCCCTATGTTTTCTTCTAGGAGTTGTGCAGTTTCCTTTTTCTTGTTTCTCTATTGTTAGACCACTTGCCTTCAAAATGAGTGTTGTGGTTGTGTGAGGTGTCTTAGGAAGATTTTGCAGAAAATAGATTTGTTTTTGAGAATCTTTAAGCTGTGTGATGGAGAGTGTGCTTTGTAGAATGTGTCTAATGCTGTAGGTTGCAGTGTTCTTCTTTTTTCTCCCAACTTCCTCCTACCCAGATCACTAGCCAAACACAACTGCTTTTATTTTTCTACTTGTTTATCGTTTTGTCATTAGTCAAATTATATTTGTTCACTCCTGACAGTAGATTGCACAATATTCTAATCATCTAGTCCATATAGTAACTGTTGTAGCTAGAAGACCTTCAGAAGGCTTTTACCTAAACAAAGGAAAAATATCTTGGTCTGTTTTCTTTTGGATAGAATGGGGAACTTTTTGTTTTTTATTTATTTTGGAGTGGGATGTGAGTCCTTTTAGATCTATTAGGATTTTTCCAGGAACAATTTTGGAGTAAAGAAACTACTGCATACATCAAAAAAATATAAGGATTTGTGCTGCCCAACAGTATACAAGATTTTATCTAAAGATTTCAACTTTAAAAGGCTGTCAAATAGAACTACTACATAAATAATTAAAAGAAAATTTAATGTAAATTTCAGAGTAGGCTAATGTAGCAAGTTGGTAAGTGGGACTTTTACGGTTTCCTGATTTGGAGCTGAGATCCTAGAGCTAAGATTAAGAATATATTAGTGTCAGGTTATAGCCCCTGCCAAGGAAGCAGTTCTAGGCAGTTCCTGGTATATGATGGCTCTGTGCAGTTCCATATAACTCTGCCAACTCATTTATAGCTGATTGGTGATTATTGGACCCTGTGTTCCTTACTCTAGCTGCATCCAGGTCAAGAGCCTACAGATGCTGCCATGAAGGCACTGCCCTCATGGGGACCCTGACCAGTTGTTGGTCAATGAGATTCATTCTTTCTTTGATTTTTTAATCAAACTTTTATTTAAATTCTAGTTAATTAACATACAGTGTAATACTGGTTTCAGGAGTAGAATATAGTGATTCATCCCTTACATGTAACACCCACTACTCAACACAGTAAGTGCCCTCCTCAATACCCATTATCCATTTAGCACATTCTCCCACCCACGTCTCCTCCAGCAACCCTCAGTTTGTTCTCTGCAGTTAAGAGTCTCTTATGGTTTGCTTCCCTCTCTTTTTTTATTCCCTTCCCTTAGGTTCATCTGTTTTGCTTCCTAGGTTCCACATAGGAGTGAAATCATATGGTATTTGTCTTTCTCTGACCTATTTTGCTTAGCATAATACACTCTACACCCGTCTACATCGTTGCAGATGACAAGATTTCATTCTTGTTAATGGCTGAGTAATATTCCATTGTATATGTATACACACACACACACACACACACACACACACATATACGCACACACCCCACCCCATCTCTTCTTTATCATTTGATCAGTCGATGGACATTTCGGGTCTTTCCATAATTTGGTTATTGTTGATAATGCTGCTGTAAACATCGGGATGCATGTGCCTCTTCCAATACATATTTTTGTATCCTTTGGGTAAATACCTAGTAGTGCAATTTCTGAGTCATAAGGTAGTTCTATATTTAACTTTTAGAAGAACTTCCAAACTTCTCTAGAGTGGCTGCACCAGTTTGCATTACTACCAATAGTGTAAGGCGGTTCCCCTTTCTCTACATCCTTGACAACATCTGTTGTTTCCTGTGTCGTTAATTTTAGCAATTCTGACAGGTGTGAGGTGGTATCTCATTGTGGTTTTGATTTGTATTTCCCTGATGATGAGTGATGTGAAGCATTTTTTTTTATGTGTCTGTTAGCCATCTGGCTGTCGTCTTTGGAGAAATGTCTATTCAAATCTTCTGCCTATTTTTTAACTGGATTATTTGGGTTTTGAGTATTGAGTTTGATAAGTTCTTTATAGATTTTAGATATTAACACTTTATCAGATATATCATTTGCAAATATTTTCTCCCATTCCATAGGGTGCCTTTTAGTTCTAGTAAGAAGTTGCTTTGACTGAGTCAAAGAGGTTGCTGCATTCTCCTCTAGTATTTTGATGGTTTCCTGTCTCACATGTAAGTCTTTCATCCATTTTGAATTTATTTTTGTGTATACTATAAGAAAATAGTCCAGGTTCATACTTTTGCATGTTGCTGTCTACTTTTCCCAACACCACTTGTTGAAGAGAATGTCTTTTTTTCCATTGGATATTCTTTCCTGCTTTGTCAAAGATTAGTTAGTTGATCATATAGTTGTGGGCCCATTTCTAGTTTTCTATTCTGTTCCGTTGAACTGTGTTTGTGCCAGTACCGTACTGTCTAGATTACAGCTTTGTACTGTAGCTTGAAGTCTAGAATTGTGATGCCTCTAGTTTTTCTTTTTCAAGATTGGTTTGGCTATTCAGGGACTTTTGTGATTCCATACAAATTTTAGAATTGTTTGTTGTAGCTCTGTGAAAAATGTTGGTATTTTGATAGGGATTGCTTTAAAAGTTTAATTGCTTTGGGTAGTTTAGATATTTTAACAATGTTTGTTCTTCATATCCAAGAGCATGGAATTTTTTCCCATTTCTTTGTGTCCTCTTCAGTTTCGTTTCTTTTCTTTTCTTTTCTTTTCTTTTCTTTCTTTTCTTTTCTTTTCTTTTCTTTTCTTTTCTTTCCTTTCCTTTCCTTTCCTTTCCTTTCCTTTTCTTTTCTTTTCTTTCTTTTCTTTTCTTTTCTTTTCTTTTTTTTTAAGATTTTATGTATTCATTCATGAGAGACACAGAGAGAGAGGCAGAGACACTGGCAGAGGGAGAAGCAGGCTCCATGCAGGGAGCCCGATGTGGGACTCCATCCCAGGACCCCAGGATCACGCCCTGTGCAGAAGGCAGATGCTCAACCACTGAGCCACTCAGGAGTCCCTTCAATTTCTTTTATGTGTTCTATAGTTTTCAGAGTACAGATTTTTTACCTCTTTATTTAGGTTTATTTCTGGGTATCTTATTGTTTTCGATGCAGTTGTAAATGGGATCAATTCCTTGATTTCTTTTCCTGCTGCTTCATTATTGGTGTATAGAAATGCAACCACTTTCTGCACATTGATTTTTGTATCCTTCGACTGCTAATTCATGTATCAGTTCTAGCAACTTTTTTGTGGAGTCTTCCAGATTTTCTGCATAGAGTATCGTGTCATCTGTGAATAGTGAAAGTTTGACTTCTTCCTTGCTGAATTGGATGCCTTTTTAAAATTTCTTTTTATTGTCTGATTGCTGAGGTTAGGACTCCCAGTTCCAGTACTGTGTTAAATAACAATGGTGAGAGTGGACATCCCTGTCTCGTTCCTGAGCATAGAGGAAAAAGCTCACAGTTTACCCCCATTGAGGGTGATATTAGCTGTGGGTCTTTTGTATACAGCCTTTATAATGTTGAGCTATGTTTCCTCTATCCCTACTTTGTTGAGGGCTTTTTTTTTTTTTTTTTTTAAAGCATAAGTACAACAATACAGGCTGTTGGTTACAGGAGCAGAAATCAGAAAAACACAGAGTCATATCTGTGTTGAAATATAGAGATCTTCCAACTTTTGTTAGAGCTACCTGAATCTAGATCTTAAAAAATATTTTTGATATGATTAGATTCTATATAAGTTTTATATAAGCTTGTTTTTAAGTATAAGTGAGGTGTAGGTTACGGAGAATAGTGCTCTAGTTTGTCAGTTTAACATGAGACAATTTTTCCTGCTTCTGTTCTCTATGCATATCTACTTGAAATCCTTATGTGAGTGGCTACAGTTGTTGCACCAGTGATTTTATTTGAAGTTCCCACTGTAATTCTTGTCCACTTGAGCTATAAGAACTGACAGCATCTTCTGTTGCTGTCATGACTCCTTTAGGCACAGGGAGTGCGGCTCACTAAGATAGTGTTTATTTTATAGAGTAATAATCTTTTGTTAAATGTTGTTCTCACTTCTATTCCAAAAAGTGCCACTGCCAAATAAAAATTTCACTTTTAAGGAGAAAACATGTACTAGACAGTCAGGATTTAGTATAGGGTTCGTGCTTTTGGCTTCTGGTAATAAATTATTTCTTTGAAGTAAGCTATTAATGTGTGGTTATATAGAAATATAATGGGTTAAAGAGAGATTCATGTGTGCACACAGAGATACAGAAAGAGATGGAGGAAAGGAGAGAGAAATACCACATTCTCTTTTCCAGGTTTATGCTTTCCATCAGAACCTTGAGAAAATAATCCAGCTTGTATAAATAACTGCAGCCCTTACTGAATTTCTGTTGATTTTTTTTGGAGAGAAGTTGTATTGAGATTGTCATAGTCACTATGACCTCTGCTTTTTAAGTAGATATTGGGAACAACCTCTCTCTCTAAGGAAAAGGTTAGGTGTTTGAGTTAGAGATACAGAATGCACAGGGTACCCTAGCCTGACCTTCTAGCTGTTCAGTTGAGGACATTTCCTACTTCTCTTCCTAGTAGTGTTTTTTTTTTTTTTAATCAATAAAGTGGTGTCTTTGACAGCCTCTCTCTATGACAGCACTTCTTGGCATTCTTTCTTATAACTTAGGGGACTTTCTTTAGCAAATTTATTTCTTCACAATTTCCAATAGTTCCCGGTAGCAGCTCCCCATGGTGTAGCTTCTTTAGAGCTGATTTGATCCCAGGCCTCTTGTTTACTCCTATAGAAACATTGTCTGTTCCTAGCCTTCCTTTTTAGTCTCAACTTCATACTAGTTCTTTCCTTTCTGTTCTTCCTCAATGGACTTATCTATATATCAATACACTTGCAGTTTTTTGCATGTGATCCCATTTCATATTCCTGCCCTTTATGTCAGCACCCAACTCTGGATCAGAGGTTATTTTTTTCTGTGATTTCTCAGATGGAATTAACCACTAACTCCTTTGTGCCCATCATATATATATATACACGCTAACAATGGTTATAAGCATCTGTAATTCTTTGTTGTTTTTTATATCTCCTTTGAGTGGAGCAAAAAGCCCTGCCCAAATTGTAGATTCTTGAATAAATAATAATCTTTTAAGCCACTAAATTTTAGAGTATTTTATTATGCAGTTATAGAAACTGAAATAGATTTTGGTATTTGGAAGTGTGGTGACATGTAACAGAAACCTAAAAATGTAACAGTAGTTGAGGCCAAACTAGGAATAGACAATGGGCAGAAGCCGGAGGGCTTTGAAAAAATTGGTGGAAACCCGGTAGCCCTTGAGGAGGAAGTCAGTGAAGGTTTAAAGGAAAGTAAAAAAAAAAAAAAATCATTTGGAGTTAGTGAAAAGATCCTTGATATGTAATAGAAGAAAGTTTAGCAACATTGTCACCTATGATAATGTAGAAAGTAGGAAATGGTTTGCTTGATGACAGTGGATTGTATGATAAAGGTATTCCAGGGATGTTTTCTGGTTGTTTCTTGCTGCTTGTAATAAAATATGATAGGAGAGAGTGCTATGGTATGAATCATTGTGTCCTCCAAAATTCTTAGGTTAAATCTTAATGCCCATATGATGATATTAGCATTTGGGGCCTTTGGGGAGATACCTGGGTCATGAGGCTGGAGCCCTCATAAATGGGAGTAGTGCTTTTGTAAAAGAACCCCACAGAGCTGACTAGCCCCTTCCACCATGAGAGAATACAGTGACAGGTTGGCAGTTTGCAATGTAGAAGAGAGTCTTCACTAGAACCCAACCATGTTGGCACCCTGATCTTGGGCTTCTAGCCTCCAGAACTGTGAGAAATAAATTTTTGTTTATTTTAACAATGCCACACTGGCATTTTGTTAAAGTAATCTGATCAGAATAAGATAAACTAAGAAAAGAATTGTTAAATATAAAGGAACCAGAACTTACTGAGTTCAAAAATAAAACTCTCTTTTCTAGTTTCTCCAGATGGCAGACAATTCTCAAATTAAGAAAAGTCTAATGGAAAAAAAAAAACCAACTTAAAAATAAAATAAAAACTTGAAAAAAAAAAAGAAAAAGAAAAGTCAAGTGGAAAGAGATCAAATCTAGAATATTTTCAGAAAAAGATCCAACTACACTATTGTCATTTAACAGTGAAGCCAAGGGAATGATTATAAAACTCTTTTTTGAGGCCTCAGGAAATTTAATGTCATACCTCGCAAAGATAGTAGTTTCTTTAAGGAGCTGAGGACCTGCAGTGCTTCATAGATCTTCCTTATTAAACACAAAAGATTCTCTAAGAATTTTAAGAGCACTGTCTCTCAGAACCTTATGGGAAGCTCAAGGAGTTATTTTGAAGTTTATGGGTGTTAATGTAGTGGATTATGAATTGGTTCACATGAAGTCCATACACTTTTAAAAAAAAAAAAATACTTGTTTTTAAGAGCATTTTTAGGTTCAGAACAAAACTGAGCAGAAAGCACAGGGTTCCCCATATCCTCCGTCCCTCTCATACACTGGAGTGGTGCATTTGTTAAAATCAGTGAGCCTAAAAAAAAAAAAAAAAAAAAATCAGTGAGCCTGCACAGACACATCATTATAGCTCCTGGCCCATAGTTTACATTAGGATTCACTCTTGGTGTGTGTACAGTGGGTTTGGGCAAGTGTATAATGACACATATCTAACATTATAATATCATACAGAATATTCTTACTGCCCTAAAAATCTTCTATGCTTGCTTATTCATCTAGTCCTCCCCCAACCCCTGACAAACTAATCTTTACTGTTTTCATAGTTTTGCCTTTTTCAGAGTGTCATACGGTTGGAGTCATATAGTATGTAACCTTGTCAGATTGGCTTCTTTTGCTTAGTAATATGCATTTAAACTTCTTCCATCTTTTCATGGTTTGATGGCTCATTTCTTTTAAACACTGAGTAGTATTCTGTTGTCTGTATGGTTTATCCATTCACCTCCAGAAGGACATTGTGACCGTTTCTAAGGTTTGGCAGTTGGGCGTAAAGCTGCTATACACCGTGTGCAAGTTTTCGTGCAGACATAAATTTTCAACTCTTTTGGGTTAATACCAAGGAGTGTGATGTCTGTATGGTATTATAAGAGTATGTTTAGTTTTGCAGAAAACTGCCAAATTGTCTTCCAAAGTTTCTGTATCATTTTCCATTTCTACCAGCAATTAATGAGATTTCCTGTTACTCCATATCCTCACCAACATTAAGTGTTGTCAGTTTTCTGGATTTTGGCCGTTCTGGTAGGTGTGTAATAGTATCTTATTTTAATTTGTATTTTCCTAATATGATGTTGAACATCTTTTTATATGCTTATTTGCCATCTGTGTATCTTCTTTGGTAGGCTTATTCAGATCTTTTGCCCAGTTTTTAATCTGGTGGTTCTTTTTCTTACTTTTGAGTTTTAAGAATTCTTTGCATATTTTAGGTAATAGTACTTTATCAATATGTCTTTTGCAATATTTTCTCAGAGTCTGTGGCTTGTTTTCTAATTCTTGTGATCCACATAGTTTTTAAAAGGAGTATATCAATTTAGACTGAAAGGCACAGAGACAGTACAAAATGAAAAGAGGCCTTTGGATCTCAAACTTCTACAGTTAAGAAGAATGCCAAGAACAGGCTATTTACCATGGAACTTACAGCCCAGAGTAGGAAGACATGAACCACATGGATCATTCCCTAGTTGAAGAATTGGCAGCATATGCCCAGCTGGGTTTTAAACTTTTAATGGACCTGTGTCTGCTTCTTCATTTTGTATTCATGTTTGTGGAGATAGATAACTTATCTTTTTTGTTTACAGCTCTTCAGATCAAGAGGAACTATACTCAAGGGGCTATATCTAAGGAACTGTACCCAAGAAGTTCATCCATACCTGGACCTCAAGCCTGAGCCTAGTAGCTGCGGGTATTGGGGGAGGGAATGAGTATATTTTTTGCATGTTGGAAGGATGTGAACTGCTGTGGCCAGAAGGTGGACTGAAGCATATGGTATTTTGAAAACTGATTTCAACAATATTTGTGATTACACGTGTTCTTCTAGAACCATGCCACTTAGAAGCTGAGTGTATTTCTCCTCTTCTTGAACTTGTGTTGGCCTTTGAATTGAGGAGCTGATATGACTTATAAGGAAGTTAGGTCAGAAAAGGTGGTACTGTTTTTTGCCTGGCTCTCTCAGGTTGCTTACCTTTGGAACCTAGCCACTATAGTATGAGGAAGCCTAGTCTACATACAGAAGCTATGTGAAGCCAGCCAGGGTTTCATCTGACAGCGTCAGCCATCAGACACATTAGTGAATGAGGCTTTATTTAATTTCAGTCCCCAGCCTTTGAGCCACCCTGGTTGATGCTAAGTGGAGCAGAGACAAGCTGTTTAAATTGCAGATTCATGAGCAAAGTAAACGGTGTCTTGGTCAATATTAGGGTTATTTATTTATTTTTTATGTAGCCATAGTAACTGAAATAATTAGAAAGATATATAGTTTTAGAGTTTGTTTTTTAATTAAGTTTTGGTAATAAAGTTTTGCTGTTTTATGAAATGAATTGGAAAACATTTCATCTTTTATTTGGTATGGAATAATTTAAATAACATTGTGGTTGTTACTTAACTGTTAGAATTCAGATTTAAAAAAAATATTTTATTTATTTATTCATGAGAGACACTCAGAGAAGCAGAGACATTGGCAGAGGGAGAAGCAGGCTCCTTGTGGGGAGCCCGATGTGGGACTTGATCCCAGGACCTTGGATCAAGACCTGAGCCAAAGGTGAATGCTCAACCACTGAGCCACCCAGGTGCCCCTAGAATTCAGGTTTAAAGGTTTTTTGGATGTGTTATTGAAAATAATAGCTGCCTGAGTGGCTCAGTCATTTAAGCATTGGGCTTTTGATTTGTGCTTGGGTCATGATCTTAGGGGTCATGGGATTGAGCTCTTGAATCAAGCTCTGTGCTCAGCAGAGTCTACTTGTCCCTTTCCCTCTGTTCTTCCCACAGTTCATGCACACTCTCCACCTCTGTCTCTCAAATAATAAGATCTAAATAAATAAATAAATAAATAAATAAATAAATAAATAAATAAAAATGATAGTCACCTTTCTAGTCTTTCTTTGGTAATTTTGGGTTTACTACTTGGTTTAATTTGGGTTATTTATATTTTCTAGGAAATAATACATTTATTCTTTCCCAGTCTTGCTAATATTTGTTTTGTTTTATATTCTTAAGCAGTTAAAAAAACACGTTTTTGGAATTACCAACTTTCTGTATCACTAATTATATCTGTTATTTTTATTCATTCTTTTTATTTTCTTTTGGTTACTTTTATGCTTTTTTTAACCTTAAGGTAAATATAACATTCATGTGATTGTCATTTTCTTCATAATGAAAGGATTTAGGGGCATAAATTTTTACTTAAGTATGGCTTTTGCTGTGTTCTGTGCATTTTTTTTATGTATTTATCTTTCCATTAATTTATAGGGAGCCTGTGATTTTTCCTCTTTGATCAGTTAATTTTCAAATTTTAAGATGTTTCAAACCATTTAAAAATTATTTCTAGTGTCATTAAATCATGATCAGTGACTGTGGTCTGTAATATACTTACTGTTGAATATTTGTTATAGTTTGCTTTATGGAAATATCTATATGAACAAATTAAAATATAAGTTCTCTCACTGAGTGAAATAAAATTCCATATTGTCTTAGTTTAGATGTAAGAAAGAGGCATCCTACCCTTTGAAACCATTCTGTCCCCTGAATTCTTGCACTTTGGGCCTGTGATAGCAGTGGCAACTTTGATGATCTCTGATTTACCTTGGCAGTGGGTGGTGGTAGTGGTGGTAGTGTTGTTATTATTCTTTCCTTATCTTGAAGAACAGCACCTGGCTTCTGTTGAGATGGATGTTTTAGGTCTGTGGTTTAGGTATTAATCTTCTTATTAAATGGTCACTTTGCTACACCATTAGTGTCCTCTTCCAAAAACACTTTATTTTTTGCAGTGTGGATAGGCTGAAAACATTTCCAATCTTTAAGTTCTAGTTCCTTCTTTCTTTCTTCTTCTTTTTTTTTTTTTTTTTTTAGCTTAACAATTTTACCATAAATATTCAGGAGGGACCAGGTCATTCCTTCAATACTTTGCTTAGAGATCTGAGTCCTCAGCTAAATAGCTGATGTATTGCTTGCAAGTTCTACCTTCCACAAAACACTACAACATGAACACAGTTCTGCCAGGTTCTTTGTCACTTTAAATTAAGGATCATCTTTTCTTCAGTTTCCAATAATGTGTTCCTTATTTCCATCTGAAACCTAATCATAGTGCGCTTGTGGTCTGTATTGCTACCAGCATTCCGTTCAGGATTATTTAAATATTTTCTAAGAAGATTGAAGTTTTTTTTCCACCTCTCCTCTTTTCTTTCTGGGACCTCACCAGAATGGCCCTTTCATTTTGAGCATGCACCTCTAAACTTTTTCAGCCACTATTTGTTATCCAGTACCAAAGCCACTTCTACATTTTTAGATATTTGTTATAGGAGCACTCCACTCTCAGTTCCAAAATCTGTAGTAGTCCAGGTTCTCCAGAGAAACAACCTGTGGAGGCTGAGAATTCCCAGGATCTGCTGTTTGAACCTGGAGGCCCAAGAAAGTCAGTGGAGTAATCCATTCCAAATTTGAAGGCCTGAGAACCAGAGGAGCCGGTGGTATAAATCGCAGTCCAAGGTCAGGAGAAGATGAAATGAGAGATCTCAGCTCAAATGATGAAGTGGGAAGAAAGGAACAAATTCCTCCTTCCTCTATCTTTTAATTCTGTTTAGGCTCTCAACAGATTAGATGCCCTTCCACACTGAGAAAGGCAGTCCACTGAGGCCAACAATCCAAATGCTATTCTCTGGAAACAGCTCTAACAGATAAACTCAGATATAATATGGGCACCTCAAGACCACTGAAGTTTATATATAAAACTAACCATCAGGGCAGCCCTGGTGGCGCAGCGGTTTGGCGCCACCTGCAGCCCGAGGTGTGATCCTGGAGACCTAGGATCGAGTCCCATGTCGGGCTCCCTGCATGGAGCCTGCTTCTCCCTCTCCTTCTGCCTGTGTCTCTGCCTCTCTCTGTGTGTCTATGAATAAATAAATAAAATCTAAAAAAATAAAAAATAAAAAAAAATAAAACTAACCATCAGTAATTCATCAGTAGATGAATTTAAGGAAGAGGTACTCTAGAGATCTGCCTGAATAGTGGATTGGAAAAATCAAGAGTAAGATATCTAAAAACTAAGAACAAATACGTTAAAAAAAAAAAAAAAAGAATTAGGACAAAGACATTCACTTAAAACTCAATTTTCATATACTGTTTCTATGGAAATTCTGAAAGTTGTGCATTATCAAAATAATGTTATGAACCAAGGGAGAAGAAAACCAAGTTTAAGAAATAAGGTCTAACACAAAAGAGAAGCAAAGGAATTTTACAAAGTGTTGGTGAAAAAGATACCAAATGACAGTTGTGTAGCAGGCCTGAAAATAAACCAATTTAGATTGAAACAGGTCAGAAGACTTAAGGAGAGACTTCTTCAAGAAGATGAAATTAGTAAAATTACCTAATGGGTTTGAGTGTATTGAGAAAAGATTTATACAAGATTTGGAGAACATGGGGGATAAATATTAAATGTACAGAAAAGCGAAAAATGAAAAAAGATAATTTTTAGATTTTATTTATTTAAGAGAGTGAGAGAGAACACAAGCGAGGAGTGAGGGTGGGGGTGGGTGTTGCAGAGGGAGAAACAAACTTCCTGCTGAGCAGGGTGCCCGTCTTGGGGCTCAATCCTGGGACCCTGGGATCATGACCTGAGCTGAAGGCAGATGCTTAACTGACTGAACCACCCAGGTGCTCCAAGACTATTATTCTTAATAAACAGGTATGATAGAAAAAAGCTGGTTACCGGTGGGGGCAGCAAGAGTAGCGATTGGATAGGAAAAAAGATGGATTTTGATCTGTCATGATAAGGTTTTGGAAGAACAAGGAACCCGTATATGTGTTTGTGTGTTGAGAATGGTGGTTATATTTGAAAACTAAATTCTCATCTTTTCTAATAAATATTTTTAGTAGGTATTAATGCCTTTAATTAAAAGTAAGAATGTAAGATTATAAGAATATTATTTAGCAGATGGGGATAAACACCAAAGCCCAGCAGAAAGGGTTGAAAACAATTGCTTCAGGAGTAATTTGACATGTGTGGGGCCTAGTTTTTTTTTTTTTTTTTTTTTTAACGATTTTATTTATTTATTCATGAGAGACACACACACACACACAGAGGCAGAGACACAGGCAGAGCGAGAAGCAGGCTCCATGCAGGGAGCCTGATGTGGGAATCGATCCTGGGACTCCAGAATCAGGCCCTGGGCTGAAGGCAGGCGCTCAACTGCTGAGCCATCCAGGGATCCCCGCCTAGTGTTTTTTATAGCAAGTCTTGTAAAGTTTTAAATGATGTACATGTATAGCTCTTAAAAATAAAACCTCCAGAAACCTAAACTAAAAAGAAATAATGAGAGAAGACAGACTTGATAGATCCAAGAGATATAATATCAGAAGGAGTTCCACAAGGTTAAAAAAAGAGAGAAAATGTTAAGACCTTGTATCAGAAGAAAGACCTAAGCTTGCATCTTGAAGCATTCCCTCACCTCAACCCAAGTTTTAATTAGGGTTAATGAGAAAAACTAATATTAAGTATATGCCTATAAAATTTTCAAATTCCAAGGGTAATGATAAAATCTTATTGGATTCTAGATAAAAAGACAAAACAAAAACAAGTTACTCGCAAAGGAAAAAAAAATGATACTGAGATTGAGTTTCCTGTATACAGCTTTGGAGACTAGAAGCTGATAGGATAATATGAATGGATTAGTGAGGAAATTATACCCCATGAATCCTATAGTTGGCTAAACTTTCAGTTACTTGTCAGAGAGAAAAATATATACAGATGTGTGAGGATTCAGGGATTAGAGAAGTCTTGAGGAAGTACACTAACAAAAGTGAATAGTAACAGTAGAATATGAGAGGAAATAGTGCTAAGTAATAAAGTAAGTATACACATGTTCAATCTCATTGGATGGTGATAGACTGTTGGAAAATACTTATAAAGAAGTATTCTGATTTCACCAGCTTTCAACTTGAAGATTTTTAAAATAGAAATTTGAAAGGCTTTTCCTGGATTCACTAATTTCTCTTACAGTCTTTTCTTCTAATTCAGGAATAGTGCTTCTTTAGAAATGACTAATTCCAGGGCAGGAAAAGTAGGACAATAAGCCTGCATTGTTTTAACATGCCAGAAGGCAAGGAGTTGCTCAGAGATGAATGGGAACATGTCAAAAGGACAGAGATTGCATGCAGAAGATCTACTGGGGAGTACTTTTGGGAAAAATACTCATAAGGAAGTGAATAAAGCAGGATTGGAAGAGAGAGAAGTTGGACTGTGATGCAATTAACTTTCTGAATATGGAACTCTGGACCTGAGATGGCTCTTCAGAGTTTTTCTGAATTGAGACAAGGGGACTGGCCCTTATACCTCTCATGGTCCATTTATTTGATGTGGGTTTCCTCTGGAAAGGGAGCATAACATACCCTTGAGTGAGGAAGCTCCCTTCAATTGAGGTTAGTTCCTAGGGAGATGCCAGTTGGGAGCTGCTGCATACAGTATTTTCACACCTGGGGTAGAGTGCCTCTGTCCTTAGGAAAGACCTAGAGAGTACATCCTGACAGTTTCCAGTATCATCTATTTGCTTTATATGATAAGTGTACTCCATCTGGGATTAGTTCCTCTAGGGTTATGATTGGTCTCTGTGGAAATAGGATGGTAAATAGGACTTAACTCCTTAACTCTAGTCTTTCTTGCTATAGCTGGTCCTGGGGCCACAACTAATAATTCATTATATCCTTGTGCTACCAATTCTAGATTTCCCCTTACCTTTGGCTAATGCCTCTGCTGGTCTAGACAGATTATCTGAGGTCATTGAGTCTCTTATATCTCAGAAGTTCTGAGGCCTAGTCACCATGCTCTCTCTAGTCTCCAGATTGTGGCTTTTGTATTTGTCCATTTGTTGTCAAAATTAGACAAAGGAGGGATCCCTGGGTGGCGCAGCGGTTTAGCGCCTGCCTTTGGCCCAGGGCGTGATCCTGGAGACCCTGGATCGAATCCCACATCGGGCTCCCGGTGCATGGAGCCTGCTTCTCCCTCTGCCTGTGTTTCTGCCTCTCTCTCTCTCTCTGTGTGACTATCATAAATAAATAAAAATTAAAAAAAATTAGACAAAGGAGACACCTTTCATATATACTCTTCATATGACAAACATGTTTGCCATCTGGGTGATAAAAACGTATTTCCCTCTTAGATAAAAATTCAGAAGTCCTATCTCTTCATGATGACGAAAGTCAGTTACTTCTCCCAGATTAGTGATTTTTCTCCTTGCCCTCTGGTCTCTTGGCCAGAGGTGCTTGAAGTGACCAGGTGGCAGTTGTAACTTAAACTTTAATGAGCTGTATCGCTTGGTGAGAACAGAATCTGTAGCTTTGTAGAAGCTAGCATTGCTGGGAAGGGAAATATGAATTGCTAAATGGGTCACTGGGAATGATGGCAAGTGAGGCCATTCCTCCTTTACCATTTTGTTTCCTGGCTATATGTATTTTACTTATTACAGATGCAGCACCATATAATGCTGATTGATTTAGAGTATAACTGCATTTCGGTGGAGGGTAGATACTATCCATGCGGTATCATCTCCAAAGGGGTGCTTCAGTCATGTCTTTAGAATGGCTCTTCCATTGCTCTTAGGCTGGCAGCTTCTGAATATGATAGGACTGGTGAATCCCATGGTCTTTGCTTATATCCTTTGCTATAAAGAGGATCCCTTGGTCTGAAGTAATATTATGTAGGATATAGTTAAAGTGGATCTGAAATGTTGTTAGCTCTCAGGAAGTGGTGCTAAGGCCTTATGGTTGGGAAAGGCAAATCCATACTAATATGTGTTGATTTTTGTCAGGTGAATCACTTCCTTCCAGAGTGAAAAGGGTCCAGTGTAATCAATTTGTGCTGAGTCTTGATCTCTTTGAGGGAATGAATGTATCATATTGGGGGCTCAGCTTTGATCTCTGTTACTGGCAGGTTGGATCATCTGCAGTAGTGATTGGCTAGATCAGCCTTGGTGAGAAGGAGTCCATACTGTCGGGCCCTTGCATAGCCTCTGTGGCTGCCACCTGGCTACTTTGTCCCTTATGCCAGCACTAAGGTGACAGTGGCAGATGCTACATGATTTCAGTTGGTTAGTATTCTGCATACTTGGTTGTTTCCTGCCTCTTTTTTGGTTGGTATTCTCTAGTAGGTATTAATATGTGAATACAAATATTCTCATATGTTGTGGCCACTCACACAGGCCTGTCCTCTTGCCCTGTCCCCAGGAAAACCAGTTAAGAGATTTTGTAATATTTTAGATGAGAGTTAAAGGGGTCCTGAGTTAGCAGAGTGCCAGTGAATATATCAGTAAACATGTCTGAGCAGTGTTTCAGGTTAGGTTTGTGACATTTTGGAGACTCCAAAGTTTTCAACCTGATTGATTAGGAGGATCAGAAATCCATTTTAATGATAGAAGTGATTTAGGAAAAAGCTGGTCTGTAGGTAGGAGAGATACATTTTGTTTTGGACCACCAGACTGTTAGAAATCCTGGTCTGGAACTCAAGCAAGAAGTCAGAATTAGAAACAAATATGTAGCCATGTCATAAATCTACCGATTTCGAAACTCAGAACTACAGGGAAGAGTTTATGTGCTATCACTGCTCCGATACACCATTTACGGTCCTCAACCAGGTGCCTCTTGGGGGAATGGGAATATGAGGGAGGAAACTAAACAGCAACAAAAAATACGGGGAAATTGTTTTAATAAGGTTTAAAACTAAGGCTCATATAAGAATTTAAAAATTTCAACAGTGCTTAATGTCTTAATATAACTACTGCTCAGGGTCTCAGCTTCTCACTTTAAGATAGCATCTGCATTTGTGAAACAGAGGTGGCTTCTGTGATCTTACTGCTTGAAGTCAGGATTCTCAGATTCACATACTGTCTCAAGGCTCCCCTGGTTGCTGTGGTGATATCCTTTGTTGGTTGCTGCTCTCCCAAGTCCCAGCACTTGGGACTCCTCTCCTGCAGTTTGGTCAGAGCCTAGTGATACTTCTTGGCTAATCTGGCCTCTGGTGTTAGAGATCTGGCCAGAAGTTAGAGTCAACTCAGCTTAAGTGGGCTCACTTTGAGCGATGATCTTCACCTATACTCAAAACCCTCAACTGGCAAGCTTCCTAGTTAGATGTTCTCGGGTTTAATCTATGCCAACCTTGGGTACTAAGAGACTTTTTCTGACCAGGCTCGGAAATTTATTTTGATACTTTCTTGTTCATTTGCCTTTTAATTTGTTTAGTATCTGTTACTACCCACCCTTCCCTTCCAACACACATGCACACTAGAATATCAGTGGATGACAATGGGGATCTTGTTATTTCTTGTTCGTTGCTAAGTCACAAGCTCCAAGGAAAGTACTTGTTACATGGTTGACCATTAATAGATCTTTATCAAGCCAACAAAGGACAGAAATTATAGGCGAAATCCCTAAGGAAGAATATATCATGTGAGAACAAGATGAGGAATTAAACTGTTTAGTATATCTTTTACCTTCTATTTTAGAGGTAGAAGACAGAAGAGGTTCCAGGGAAGGAAACAGAAGAACTGATCTGAAGTAGGAAGAGGATGGAGGGCAGTAATGTGGGAGAAGCCTATGTCAGTAAAGAGCAGTAATCATTGTTGTCAAAAGCTCCAGAAGTAGAGTAAGAGTGACTGAATATGACAACTTGGAGTTTATTGATGATTTTGGGGAAAGTACCAACACAGGGATATGCAGAAACTCAGATCTCAAGGAATTGCACCATAAGAGGGAGAAGAGAGTTGTGGCAGCATGTAAAATCTTTTATGAAGGTTGACAGTGAGAGGAAGAAGAGATTAAATATGTCACTGGAGTCTTCAGAAATAGGACTCGAGGAGGGCTTTTTCCCTTCAAGACAGAAGAGACTTAGTGTTGCAATATGTAGGGAGACTTGGTGGAGGAAATGAAAACAAGAGATGGTTTATGAATTAAGGTCTCAGAACTTAACTGGGAAAGGGTGAGATCAACATTAGAAAGGAAGACAAAAAGGAAAGAAGAATGGTGGATGCCAAATAGAAAATCTGAAGCAAAAGGGAAGAACTTAAAGGAATTTACATCAGATTTTGCTTGTTGACATAAGGTGTTCAGGTTCTCTGTTAACAGTGCCTATATGCAGAACCCTGTGAAACATTGTGAAACAAGGCCATGTCATAAGGCTTGGCCTGCTGTCCCTGCACTAATTTTGCATATTCTTTGACCCTATCTTGACTGAAGGTGAGGCCATATTCCCTGGAAATGACTTCCCAGAGAATTTTGAAGGAGAGAGAGTTCTTTAGTTTTTATTCAGACTCAGATGGGATGCTTAATCGAGGGCCAATTATCTTTCCCCATGGGGAAATTAATTTCCAGGGAGAGACCTGAGTGCTCTGGAGTTCCTTAGAATTGATAGGAGGATCTCAATAGATGTCAAACTGAACTCTCTGATCCTGGGTTATGTAGTTAATATGGATAATTCAGGTAGAACATGTTTTAGATTCCTTTATATCTCATCAAATAAAATTTATTTACTCTGAATGTTTCTTGCTACTTGGTTCTCTTAAGAGTTGAGACAGAGTCCACTGGTGTCTTATTTTTATTATCCTATAGTAATTAAGAGTTTATAGGCTGATGAGAAAATTATCTGATAAAGTAACTTTCTCTTTGTTCTTTATTCTACTGATTCATTGTATATGGATTTTGTAAAATGTTTTTTTGGACAAGATGAAATATACCACCTACACAAAGAAGTACATAATGAGCACATTTAGAGTTAAAATATTTATTTAAAATTGTTAAAATATTTATTTAAAATTTATTTAAACTTTTAAATTAATAAAAGTTTTATAGAGTGCTACTTGTTTTGCCTATGCTTTTTGACTGTCATTAATTTATTCATATATCATATATTTATTAGCTGTAATATGCAGGTTCTGTTCCAGGTGCTGGGAGTATAAATGTGGAAAGAATACAGTGCCTGAATTTTAAGGGGCTTATGATCTGGTCTGGGAGACAGACAATTGTAATAAAATAAGTACAATAGTATATAGTATGGGTTAAGAAAGAAATGTGTACAGGATAGAATAGAGCCCAAGGGAAATAGTCACTTTCTGCCTCAGAAGGATGGGAACCTGCTCTTAAGAAAGATTATACCAATGAAATGATGCCTGAATCCTGAATGGTAAGTTTTATTAAATTTGCCATTAGATAATATAAAGTCTTTGAGGACAAAGAACCTCATATAAGTTGGTGTTCCAGCACAAAGGAAGAATTTGTCAGTAAATGAAAAACAAAGTTTCCCAATTCTCGATTTTGCAAACTTAAAACTATTATAAAATATTTTTTTATAATTACCAGTAGGTGGCAGTGTTACTCCATGGAAAAAAGACTGATCACCAAAAGTTGAAAATGAGTCTTGCATTTCCAAACCTGGTAATGACGGTGTTCTGGGTTAAAAATGGATGAGAAAAAGTGAGTTTGAATTTTTTTTTCTCTGCAGGCCAGCTTTTCCTTGAATAAGCCAATGTCTGTCCTCCCTCCTTTCCATTCATCGTGACCCCTAGAGATTTCCATAAAATTGACTTAGACACCTCTCATTCCAGGGCCTGTGAGAGTCTGAAGCCCTCTTCAAGATTTCTGCACTCCATTGACCCAGAAACAAAACTGAGCTCCCTGCCTAAAAGCCTATTTACATTAAACATTCATGAGTTTAAGAGCCTTTAGTGAAGATTTGGAAGAAAGGATAGCAGGCAGAGTTTATATATATAGCAGCAATGCAGACAACCTCAAATGAATCAGGCAGCCTCTCAGGTCTCAAAATGTCCTTTGGCCACCCACCACCATGGGATTTTACTGAATTCATGTGTTTCAGCCTTTATCTAGTTGGTTCCTCTTTTTCCCTTCTTGGCCCTGGAACTTCAAATTCTTTTCCCTCTCTCCTCCATCTTCTCACATTTCATCTCCTTCATATTACCCTGTCCCTTTTCCCTTCCCTTTTCCACCTTTTCTCTCCCTGCCTAACCCCTACCTCCAAAGCTACCAAGGTGCTCTGTAGTAGATGGCCCTTCACCCAGTGTGATCCCCCTCCTTTGAAGGCAATAGTGGTAGTTTATTACCCTGAAATAGCAAAACAATCTTTCTGTTTTCAAGTGTAATAAGAATACTTTAAAAAAACACACCCTGCAGGTATTTTTGTAAAAACTTCCATTATGGTTTTGAGCTGGTGATTGCAGATTTTTCCTTAGCAGGGTGTTATTAAATGAGTTTCTTAATGTTTTTTTCCCTTCCCTTCCACCTTCCATATGCCTAGAAAATCTTTCTCCATGATCTAATTCATATTATTTGTTGCTAATATTTTCTTTTTTTAATAAAGTTATCTGTGCAACTTAAGGTGGTCCCAGGGTAGATACTAATTTGCAAATTGTGACTGGTCTGCTGTAGGGGACCATTCCCCCCCACCCAAACTTTCTTTCTTTTTTTTTTTTTTTTCACCCAAACTTTCATAAAAAATTTCAATATAAAGAAAATTAGAATTGTTGAAAGAATGTTTACCTAGATTCCATGATTTTTTAAAGATTTATTTATTCATTCATTCATTCATTCATTCATTCATTCATGAAAGACAGAGAGAGGCAGAGACACAGGCAGATGGAGAAGCAGGCTCCATGTTTTGGAGCCCAGTGCGGGACTCGATCCCAGGACTCCAGGATCACGCCCTGGGCCGAAGACAGGTGCTAAACCGCTGAGCCACCCAGGGATCCCCCAGATTCCATGATTCTTAAGATGATATATTTGCCTTCTATCCATCTACTTTATTTTTTGATGCATTTCAAAGTATACGTCATTCCTAGACATTTTAGCATGCATGTAAATTAACTGGAGTTTAATATTTATTTTTAAATATTGTGTGTGGTGGATAAAATTTATGTCACAGTGATATCCAAATCTTACATGTACTATTACATAAATTTTGATGTAAAAGCCAGAGTTACCCAAACCACCATCAAGATACAGAAAATTTCCATAGAGGATTTATTTGGTGGTTGGTTTTTCCACACACAGGGAGTATAAAACGGTTAAATTCTAAACTTCCCAGGTCTGCATAAACTGTTGGGAGGAAATTACTTACTATAGTAAAAGGGATTTTAGGTGAGTTATTTTGTAGGTGTAGAAACACATCTCAGATTAAGGTCTTCATTTGTGCCTTTTTATTGTTTTAATTTGTTCAGTGACATACATAAGCAGAAACTGTCAAAAGCAAAGTGGTCAGTTTGGACTAGGTTTGTTTGTTTTTTTGTTTGTATGTATCTCAACTACCTGGAATGCTTTATACCTTTGCACTCAATAAATATTTGTTGTCTCCAGACTATTTGCTACAAAAATTTACTGGGTCTATTTTATAGCTATTGCTTGTTCAACTAGAAAATAATCATGGGATCATGAAGTCAAAGCCACAGAAAGTGTCACACATCTTCCTCAGCTGTTGATCAGTCACTATTTGAAGTAGAGTTAAAGGTAGAGAATGTGATACTGAGAGCCTTTCAAGGACATAGAGGTGAAGAAAGAAGAGCAGCTAAATTCAGACAGAACAGTGTTGAAGGGCCAGCAATAAGGAGACCTGGATTCTGACTTTTCTTACGCTTCCTGTTGGGAGTTCATACCCAGTGCTTGACCTTTCCAGGGTCTGCAGGTGCATGCAGATAGTCACTGCTCCTAGAAGATGTTTATATGGAAAAATTCTGGTACATGCTTATAGGAAGGCATATATAGCAGAAAACAGTAGCATGTTATTTTATTAAACTAAGTTGTAGTCAAGGAGTTCAGATATAGTTTTAAATACTACACCAAATTTCAGTACTCCCAAATGCTTGCCAAAGCCTGTTACAAACCACTGCTTGCCATTCTTTTTTTATGAGTGTGGTTCCCACTTCACTGACTTAAAGTCAAATATGTGGAGTGAAATCTTTCTCTGAATTGCCATCTTGGTCACAAATCATTTTCTTCCCAGTTGGAAAATTTCTCCAGAAGAAATAACAGTAGTTAGTATTTTGGTCAGTGTTTAGTTATGGAGAATAAAAATTCACTCTAGTTTAAGCAGAAAGAGATTCATCAGAGTATTAAATGGCTTACTGGTTGTAGGTTGAGCTTCCAGGAATGATTCCCAGACCCACACTGGCTGAAGAGGGATTGTTGCCTTTGCCACAGTTGAGATGCTATGATATCGGAAAGATAATCACCATGCCTATCAGCGCCAGAGTTTCTTCTATGAACGAAAATTGCCTACCAACTTAGGAAGTTGCTTCTTACAGCTGTTGTCCCAGACTATGCCACTGCTGTTTCAAGTCTCCAACGCAAGTGGATGCCACAGTCAAGTTTAACATCTGATTGTAGGAACTTCGATAAAATCTAGAACCCTAGGTACAAGAGATTGGGAAATAGTTTTTAAGCTTTTTAGCCCCAGTACTAGAAGAAGGGTTTAGGACATGTACTGAGTAAGCCATTCCACAGTGACTATAGAAGTATCCAGCATTTGGAGATTTGACCAAGGTGGCAATATAGAAGGCTCCTGAATATTCCTCCTTTCATGGGTGCACCAAATGTACATACAGCTACACTGAGAGAGGTACCCTCTGAAAGAAATTCAAAAACCAGCTGAGCCAACTCCACACATTGGGCAGAAGAGAAAATACTTAATGCGTAGGAAAGGCTGGGATGATTTCATCATAAACTATATCCCTGTAGAGTGTCATAAAATTTGAGAGAGAATCCCCAAATCCTAGCTTCTCTCTGGGGAACAAAGTTTTTGGACTACACATCTAGCACCCCAACTTAAGGGACTGACTGCAATCCTCCCCTTTGTGACACAGTTGGATCTTGCACACCCTCACTGACTGGGAGCCACTAAGAACAGAGATGATGGCTTGGACAGTCATACAGATTTGAGAGACAGGAAAATGGGCTGGGCTGGTTGGCAAGCTTCATCTACTTGAGACCACTCTGTCAAACTGGGAGAGAAAAGTCAATATATAATGATAATGGAGTCAATTCATCAAGAGGATAGAACATCTGTAAATAATATGCACCCAGTATAGGAGTACCTAGTTATGTAAAGCAAATATTAACATATCTGAAGGGAGAAATAGCAATACAATAATAGAAGGGGACTTCAACATCCCATTTTCAGCAATGGATAGGTTGTCTAGGCAGAAAATCAATAAGGAAACTTGAATATAGATGATATATTGGACAAGATGGACCTAACAGACATCTACAGAACATTTTATCCAAAGCAACAGGAAACACATTCTTTTCAAGTGCACTTGTAACACTCTCCATGATAGATTGCATTAGGCAACAAGTCTCAATACATTTTAGAAGATTGGCATCTTTTTTGGCCACAGCATGAAAGTAGGAATCAATTACAATAAGAGGATGGGAAAATTCACAAATATTTGGATATTACAGCATAATTCTGAGTAATTGGGTGAAAGAATCAAAGGAGAAATAAAATATCTTGAGACAAATGAAAAAGGAAACATAAAACTTATGGAATGCCACAAAAATAGTTCTAAGAAAGACATTATAGTGATAAACGCCTACATTAAGGAAAAAGATCTCAAACCTACATTTACACTTCAAGGAACTCGAAAAGAATAAACTAAGCCCAAGGTGTAGAAGGTTGGAAAGAGCAAATATTAGAGTGCAAATATATGAAATAGAGACTGAAGATAGAAAAGATCAATGTAAGTAAGAGCTGATTTTTGAAAAGATAGAGACAAATCTTTAGCCTCATCAAGAAAAAAAAAGACTCAAAATCAGAAACGAAAGAGACATAACAACTGATACAAAATAAAAAGGGTCATAAGAGACCACTACATTTTTACCCCAACAAATTGAAAGAAACAGATAAATTTCTAGAAACATAAACCTATCAATACTGAATCATGAAGAAATAGAAAATCTGAATAGAACAATTACTAGAAAGGAAGGAAATTGAGACAGTAATCCAAAACCTCTCAACAAACAAAAGTTCAGGACGAGATGGCTTTATTGGTGAATTCTATCTAACATTTAAAGAATTCATACCCATCCTTCTCAAAATGCTTCAAAAGAATAGGAGAGGGAGGAACACTTCCAATTTAAATAGGTCAGTATTATCCTGATATCAAAGCTGAATGATGGCACTACAGTAAAAGAATATTACAGGCTATTATCTCTGATCATTATAGGTGAAAAA
Organism: Canis lupus dingo; assembly: GCF_003254725.2. Taxonomy (NCBI): domain Eukaryota; kingdom Metazoa; phylum Chordata; class Mammalia; order Carnivora; family Canidae; genus Canis; species Canis lupus. The sequence goes on from NC_064250.1 coordinate 17,608,804, forward strand.
ATCCTCAATGAAATGTTAGCAAACCAAATTCAACAATATATTAAAAGGATTATACATTGTGATCAAATGGGACTTATTCTATGGATGCAATGATGGTTCCACATCCACAAATTAATGTCATACACCACTTTAAAAATGAAGGATAAAACTCATATGATCATCTCAATACATGCAGAAAAATCATTTGATAAAATCCAACATCCTTTCATCATAAAAACTCGACACACTGGGCACTGGGTATAACTGGGAGGTACCTCAACATAACAAAGACCATACATGACAAGCTCGAAAGCTACCATTATACTCAATAGTAAAAAGCTGAAAACTTTTCCTCTAAGATTGGGAGCAAGATAAGGGTACCCACTCTTGGTGCTCTTATTCAACATAGTACTGGAATTTGTAGCCAAAACAGACCACAAAAAGAAATAAAATAAACCAAATTGAAAAGGAACAAGTAAAATAGTCTTTTTTTTTTTTTTTTGTTATTGCAGATGACATATAAGAAAACCTAAAGATTCCAGTCTGAAACTGTTAGAATAAATGATTTCCATAAAGTTACATGATACAAAATTTAAAAAAAAAACAACTTATTTCTATACACCAATAACAAACTATCAGAGATAGTTCCGCTTTCCTGTAAGGCTTTTGTCTACTCACCCTTCCAAGATGCTTCCTGTTTATATTACTGTTTATATTTTTCTATTCATACACTGAGTAATTTGTTATTGTTATGATTACTAGATTATAATTTTTTTCATTTCAGTGTTATACATATATCTCTGTCCTCAGTGCTTAGTATTGCCTGATACACAGTAAGCACTTAATAAATGAAGTACATGTGTCAAAAGGGGTGATTGGAAAGGAGTTAAGATGGCAGAGGAGTAGGGGGACCCTGCACTTGGCTCATCCATTGAACACAGCTCGATAAATATCAAATCATTTTGAATACCCAAGAACTCAGTTTGAGAACTGAGAAAACAAAACTGCACATCCACAAATAGAAAAACAACCACTTCATGGAAGATAGGGGCTGCGGAGAGTTGATTTGGGGTAGAAAAGAACTGCAGGTGCTGCGGAGGGGAGGGAACCTTGATTGCAGAGAGAGGAAAGAGAGAGAGAAAGAGTGAAGCAGCAGCAGGCAGGGATTGCACAAGAAAAACCTCTTCCCCTAAACCATTGACTGGGAAAAGGAGAGGGGCTGACTACCGCAAGTTATTATAAGCAGTGGAGTGTAGAGTCTGAGTTTTAGAAGTCTGAGCCATCTCAGGGATTGTTCCTGGTAGGCTTTTGCAGAGAAGGAGGGCAGAGATCTGGGAGCAGGAAGTGTGGTCTCAGGATACCCTGGGTTGCACAGGGAGAAACAGTTCCCCCTTCTTGGAGAGCATTTGGGAGTGGTGGCATGGCTTCTCCAGGGACAGAAGAACTGGCAGTGCCAACATTCTGCCCATTCCCTACCATAGGAACAAAGACACCAGCTGAAGGCAGTAAGCCTTGGCGCCATCTTCTTGGCTGGTAAAGTACCCTAGACTGTGGTTCTGTGACTGCTTTTCTGGGACAAACTGGCAAGTGACAAAGTGCAGCAAGACACCCCTAGAAGATCAGGCCAGTTCCGTGTCATACAGGTCCATAAAATTTGGAGTTTTGAAACCCAGCTGCACACTTGAGAGATGAAACACAGAGTACTGTGCCACTTGGCAGGCAGACAGCTCAGACATAGGGTGAAGGCAGGGATCTGATGGAAGTCTGGAACACAAGAGGGGTGATTGATTGCTCTTCTGTCAGGGCTTCCTGAAGAATGGAGAGCACAACTCCCTGCTCCAGGGAGGAGAGAGTGGGGTAATGCCATTTTCCCCACTGTCCATTAGCAATGACCAGGGAACCTCAGGGAACAACACAGCACCTCCAGTGGTGATTGGAGCCACCTACACCAAGCCTCCTCCCACTGTACCCTGAAGGTGCATCTCCACTAGGGCAAGTCTGCCTGAGAATCAGCTCAGCAGGCCCTTCCCACTAGAAGACCAGCACAAATCCCTTGCATGCACTATGTCTACTGATCATAGAGTGCTGCAAAACTCCAGAAGCTCTAGAAGAAATAGGATCTAGCTTTTTTGTTTGTTTTGTTTCTTAGATCTAGCTTCTTTTAACAAGCAGACCAAAACATACCTAGGATCTAGCTTCCTTTTTTTTTTTTAACCTCTTTTTAATATAGACATTACTCTATATTAAACACAGGAACACAATAGACTTTCTTAACAATCACACAAAAACTGTAACCCAGACAGAATGACAAGATGGAGGAATTCATAGCAAAAGAAAGAACAGGAAGAAGACATGGCACGGATTTAATCAATACAGATACAAGTAAGATGTCTGAATCATAATTTAAACAATAATCATAAAGATACTAGCTGAGCTTGAGAAAGGCATGGAAGACACTAGAGAATAAAGATAGAACTAAAAACTAGTCAGGTGGAAAGAAAAAAATGCTGCAACTGAAATGCAAAACTGAAGGGATGCCATGACAATGAGGATGGAATGAAGCAGATGAATGAATCAGTGATATGGAAGGTAAATTATGGAATATAATGCTGAAAAAAATAGGGAAAGAAAAGTATTCAATCCTGAATATAGACTTAGGGAACTCAGCAACTCCTTAAAGTGTAATAATACTTTTATTGTAGGAGTCCCAGAAGAAGAAGAGAAAGAAAAAGGAGCAGAAGGTTTATTTGAACAAATTATAGCTTCCCTAATCTGGGGAAGGAAACAGATACCGGAATTGAAGAACAAAGAATTCCAATTAAATTCAACGAAAGCTAGCCATTACCAAGGCATACCATAGTCAAATTCTTAAGTACACAGACCGGAAAGAATCTTGAAAGCAGCAAGGGAAAACAAAATTCCTTAACCTACAAGGGAAGATGGATTAGGTTTACAGCAGATCTGTCCACAGAAATTTGGCAGGCCAGATGACAGTGGCATGATGTATTCAATGTGCTGAATGGGAAAAATATGCAGCCAAGAAATGTGTATCCAGCAAGGCTGTCATTCAGAATGGAAAGAGAGATAAAGAGTTTCCAGGACAAACAAAAACCAAAGGAATTTGTGACTACTAGACCAGTCCTGCAAAAATATTAAAGGGGACTCTGGGGAGAAAAAGACCCAAACCAACAAAGACTTGAAAGGAACACAAAACATTACCAGAAACACCAACTTTATAGGTAACACAATGCACTAAGTTCATATCTATCAATAATCACTGTGAATATAATTGGACTAAATGCTCTAATCAGAAGACATAGGATATCAGAATGGATAAACAACAACAAAACGACCTGTCTATAGACTGCCTACAAGAGACTCATTTTAGACCTAAATATGTCTGCATATTGAAAGTGAGGGTATGGAGAACTATTATGCTAATGGATGCCAAAAGAGAGTTGGAGTAGCTATAGTTATATTAGACAAACTAAATATTAAATCAAAGACTATAGCAAGAGATGAAGAAGGGAATTATATCATAATTAAGGGGTCCATCCAACAAGAAGATCTAATAATTGTAAATATGCCCCCAAATTGGGAGCATCCAAATATATAATTCAGTCAATAAAAAATATAAAGAAACTCACTGATAATATTACAAGAGTAGCAGGGCACTTTTAACACCCAACTTACAGCAATGGAGAGATCATTTAAGCAGAAAATCAACAGGAAAACAGTGGCTTTGAATGACACACTCAACCAGATGGACTTAACAAATATATTCAGAATATTTCATCCCAAAGCAGGTAAAATATATAAATTTTTGAGTGCACATGGAAAATTTTTCAGATTAGAACATATACTAGTTCACAATTCAGCCCTCAACAAATACAAAAATATCATGCATATTTTTAGAGGACAGTGCTATGAAATTTGAAGTCTGCCACAGGAAAACATTTAGAAAGACCACACATACATGGATATTAAAGAACATCCTACTAAAGAATGATGGGTTAACCAGGAAATTAAAGAAGAAAAGCAAATGAAAGCAAATGAAAATGATGACATGACAGTACAAAACCTTTGGGATGCAGCAAAGATGGTCCTCAGAGGGAAGTATATTACAATACAGGCCTACTCAAGAAGCAAGAAAAGTCCCAAATACACAACCTAACCTTATGCTGAAAGAAGCTAGAACAGGGACAGCAAATAAGGCCTAGAACTAGCAGAAGAAGAGAAATAATAAAGATCAGAAAAGAAATAAATGATGTAGAAACAAACAAAAGTAGACCAGATCAACAAAACTTAGCCGATTCTTTGAAAGAATCAATAAAATGGATAAGCCCCTAGCTAGACTTAACAAAAAAAAGAGAAAAGACCCAAACAGATAAAATCATGAACGAGAGAGGAGAAATAACAACCAACACCACAGAAGTACAATTATAAGAGAATATTACAAAAATTTATATGCCAACAAATCTGGAAGAAATGGCCAAGTTCCTAGAAACAAACTACCCAAACCAAAACAAGAAGAGATAGAAAATTTGAACAGACCCATAACCGGCAAAGAAATTGAATTCAATAATAAAAAAAAAAATCTCCCAACAAACAAAAGTCCTGGGACAGATGGCCTCCCAGAGGAATTCTACCAGACATTTAAAGAAAACTTCATGCCTAGTGTCTTCAAATTGCTCCAAAAAATAGAAGTGGAAGGAAAACTGCCAACTTCCCTCTACAAGGCCCCCATTACCTTGATTCCAAAACCAAAGACCCCAGTAAAAAGGAGAATTACAGGCCCATATCTCTGACAAGCATGGATGCAAAAATTCTCAGTAAAATACTAGCAAATCAAATCCAACAGTACATTGAAAGCATCATTCACCACAATCAAGTGGGATTTATTCCTGGGCTGCGGGGTGGTTCAGTATTTGCAAACCAATCGACGTGATACGCCGCATTAATAAAAGAAAGGAGATCAACCACACAATCCTGTCAACAGATGCAGAAAAAGCCTATGACAAAATACAGCATCCATTCTTGATAAAATCCCTCAACGAAGTAGGGATAGATGGAACATACCTCAACATCATAAAGGCCATATGCAAATGACCCACAGCTGATATCATCATCAATGGGGAAAAAAACTGAGAACTTTTCCTCCAAGGTCAGGAACAAGACAGGGATGACCACTCTCACCACTGTCATTTAGCATAGTACTGGAAGTCCTAGCCTCAGCAATCAGACAACAAAAAGAAATAAAGGGCGTCCAAATCAACAAGGAAGAAGTCAAACTTTCACTGTTTGCAAACAACATAATACGCTATGTAGAAAACCCAAAAGATGCCACCAGAACATTTTTTGCTAGAACTGATACACGAATTCAGCAAAGCTGCAGGATATAAAATCAACGTGCAGAAATCTGTTGCATTTCTATACACCAATAATGGAGCAGCAGAAAAATAAATCAAGGCATCAATCCCCTTTGCAACTGCACCAAAGACCTTAAGATACCTAGGAATAAACCTAACCAAAGACAGAAAAAGATCTGTACTCTGAAAACTATAGAACACTTATGAAAGCAATTAAAAGAGGACACAAAGAAGTGGGAAAAAATTCCATGATCATGTCTTGGAAGAAGAAACATTGTTAAAATGTGTACACTACTCAAAGCAATCTACACATTTAATGCAATCCCTATCAAAATACCAACAGCATTTGTCACAGAGCTACAACAATCCTAAAATTTGTGCAGAGCCAAAACAGACCCCAAATAGCCAAAGCAGTCTTCAAAAAGACAAGAAGCAAAGCTAGAGGTATCACAATTGTGGACTTCAAGCTATAGTACAAAGCTGTAGTGATCAAGACAGTATGGTACTGGCACAAATACAGACACATAGATCAATGGAACAGAATAGAGAACCCAGAAATGGACCCACGACCATATGGTCAACTAATCTTTGACAGAGCAGGGAAGAATATCCAATGGGAAAAAGGACAGTGTCTTCAACAAGTGGTGTTGGGGAAAGTGGACAGCAACATGCAGAAGAGTGAACCTGGACCAGTTTCTCACACCATACACAAAAATAAATTCAAAATGGATGAAAGACCTACATGTGAGACAGGAAGCCATCAAAATTCTGGAGGAGAACACAGCCAGCAACGTCTTTGACCTCAGCCACAGCAGCTTCTTACCAGACACATCTCTGGAGGCAAGGGAAATAAAAGCAAAAATGAACTACTGGGACTTCATCAAGATAAAAAAAAAGCTTCTGCACAGTGAAGGAAACAATCAACAAAACTAAAAGGCAGCCTACAAGATGGGAGAAGATGCCTGCAAATGACCTATCTGAAAAATGGTTAGTATCCAAATTCTCTAAAGAACTTCTCAAATTCAGCACCCCAAACCCAAGCAATCCAGTTAAGAAATGGGCAGGATATTTGAATAGACATTTTTCCAGAGAAGACGCCCAAATTGGCTTACAGACATATGAAAAGATGCTCCACATCACCCATCATCAGGGAAATACAAATCAAAACCACAATGAGATACCACCTCAGACCTGTCAGAATGGCTAAAATTAACAACACCGGAAACAACAGGTGTTGTCGAGGTTGCTGAGAAAGGGGAACCTTCTTTACACTGTTGGTAGGAATGCAGACTGGTTGCAGCCACTCTGGAGAACAGTTTGGAGGTTCCTTAAAAGTTAAACGTAGACTTACTTTACGATCTAGCGATTGCACTGCTAGGTATTTACCCAAAGGACACACAAATACAGATTGGAAGGGGTACATGCATGTTTATAGCAGCATTATCGACAATAACCAAACTATGAAGAGAGCCCAAATGTCCATCTTCTGATGGATAGAAGAGGCGATATGTATATATGTGTGTGTGTCTATATATGTATATATATAGACACATATATAATGAAATATGTATATAAATGTATACATACACATAATGGAATATGCATATATGTATATAAAATACATAATTGAATATATGCATAATATATATCATATATACATATAATGGAATATTACTCAGCCATCAAAAAAATCGAAGCCTTGCCATTTGCAATGATGTGGATGAAACTAGAGTGCGTTATGCTAAGTGAAATAAGTCAGTCAGAGAAGGACAAACACCAAATCATCTCATTCGTATGTGGAATTTAGGAGACAGAACATATGGACATATGGGAAGGGGGAAAAGATAAAAAAGGAGAGAGAGAAGCCATAGGAAACTGTTAATAATAGAGAACAAACTGAGGGTTGATGGAGGGAGATAGGTGGTGAATGGGCTAGATGGGTGATGGGTACTAAACAGGGCACTTGTGTTTAGCACTGGGTGTTTTATGTAAGTGATGAATCACTGAATTCTACTCCAGAAACCAATATTGCACTATGCGTTAACGAAGTAAAACTTATTTATTTATTTATTTATTTATTTATTTATTTAAGATTTAATTTATTTATTCATGAGAGACACAGAGAGAGAGAGGCATGGACACAAGCAGAGGAGAAGCAGGCTCCATGCAGGGAGTCCAATGTGGGACTCGATCCCAGGTCAAATCAAGCTCTGAGCTGAAGGCGGTGCTAAACCCCTGAGCCACTCTGGCTGCCCAACTAAGTAAAATTGAAATTAAAAGAAAACTGATGCTCTAAATCTTTTTTTTGTTTGTAGGAGAAGCTTAATTTGTTATTTATCAACAAGGAAATGCAGTTTTCAGAAGAATGAACATTTACCTTGCCAGTTCTTAAGAGTTTTCACAAAGAGCCCAGGCCCAATGACTAAAACAAGTGCTGCAGTTTCCAGCCTGACACAGTTGAAGTCCACAGACTGAACCAGCAACCGCACAGCATGGATACTCTCATAAACAGAAGTAATGTTTGTGAAATGAAAATGGCCATCAGCAACTAGTTAACTGTGACAACAATCTTAGTTTTAAAAATCAATTTAACTATTTCTTTATGACTGCTGAATTCATTAGGGTAAATTACATATCAGTACTGTAATTAACTTATATAAGTGAGAAACTGTGCTTTTGTTCATTTTGTGTTAAAATATCCCTCTATGTGCTAAAATTCCCAAGGATACTTAAATAAGCCCTTGAGCTGGATCTGACAAAATAGCTAATGAAGAACATTCATACAATATAATAGTGCATGTGTGTGTGTGTATGTGTGTGTGTGCATGGCAAGTGGATATTTATTTGGTATCTATAAATATGCAGATATATTCATGAATTTCCTAGTTTCTAATCTGCCATATTAATCTTTTTTTAACCAAAATGAAGACATAAACATTGTTCTAGGACTCAATGAATTCTAACACAAAATAATAGCCATCTTAAATAATTTTTGATGTCTGTGTAGTAGATGCTTGTCCATTACCATCAGTCCCACCCCCACAAATTAACAGTACCCTAAATAATGCTGAATGATACAATCTGAATGAGCTTCAAAATGGTTTCAAGGCAACAGAAATTTAACTGAGTTAACAACAAAAAATAAATCCATTCTAAAACTAGAATGTAAGCATCTCAAGAGCAGAAATCTTTGTCTACTTTTTAATTGATGATCTCAGACACTAGTACAGAGCCAAACACATAAGAGGCATGCAATAAATAATTATAGAATAAATGAATGAAGATAAGGAATTATCTTAGCAACATACACAACCAAAATTTACCAATGTGAGTTATTTTTCCACATTTCCTGATTGAGACAACACAAGAGTGTTCAGGTTTAACAGTTTGGAAAGCTAGGTGTTATGTGGGTCAAATATAGCAAACTATTTCCTATAATTAAAAACCATCTCCCCAAATCTAGATTGATATTACTCTGAAACACTCTGAAAGTAACTAAAGTAATTCCTCTCCCCTCTGAGAGACTGCAAGGTTTGTTTATAATACAGTTGCCAAATAAAATGTTTCTCCTATTTTCAACAGTTCTAAAAATCATAAATTAGACTAAAAGATACTTTTTAGGTTAATGATAATGCTGTCATTATAGGAATAAGCTGTTTAAATCAAAGCAGAATAGCATTTACTATTTATAAAGGAATTTGTTAAAGGCAACATTTAAAGAATAAATTCCCTGAAGCCTTAACAACCTAAGATTTTATTTCCAACCTGGTTTTAATATTACATGTCTGTTTTCTAATTTCCAGTAATTTAAGAATATCCCCTTTCATTCAATGTTCTTTTTATTCCACTGGGGTATTTTTGTTACAAAAAACTATAGTCGATCCTGATAAGTCTAAACCAAAAGATAACCTTATTAGTAGGATACTAGGAAAACTCACAGAATTCAAGAATAATTTGAAAACAAATACCAAGAAAGGGCAAGAGCAAAGGCAACTGGCGATCTTAAACACAGGAGTTCACAGACTGTGTTTGAAGTTGCTATTGATCTGATCCAGTTCCTAAAACTTCTACTCTTCATTCTCAATTCCAAATTTTAAACTCTTGCGAGAAAGAATGTGATTAAGCAAGGTCAAATCAGATAAATCATCCTGGAAAGTCAGTTACAGACAGGAAGTCAAGGTCAGCATATAGTTGTCACTGGGTACACACTGCATGTATTGGAGATCATTCCAAGTAATGAGCAACTCTTCTGAGTTGAACGTTAGACAGTAATCACAGAAGTGTCCACCACAGTGGTCATCATAGACTTAACTACCTTTGCTCATTTACTTGTTGTAAATTGGTGGAACTTTCTAACTTTTGTTGACTTTTTTTCATCATTAAGGATCATTTGTGATTTTTTCCTGGCAAACATTCAGAAGGTTTTATAAATGAGTAAAAGGAAATATCTAAAATAAAAATAATTGTAGCCACCTGAAACAAACAATTATGGCATGTTTCTAGAATTAAACTAAAGGTAAGATCAAACAAAGTTCAGAGAAAATTAATTATCTTTGGTTGAAATAAATGTAATTCAAAATGACAAGTTCCAACAAAGAATATGGTAATAAAATTTTTTTTTTGGTAATAAAAATTTTTAAGTATTATTTATATCATTTCCAAATAAAGGAGAGTCAATATAATTATGGTTTAATAAAATAACACAACCCAAAAACTGGAAGGATGAACTGGACAATTTGAAATAGTTTGGTTTAAATATGTTTTAGGATCATACTTCTCCCTATACCTAAAATCTATGTTCACCAAAATAATTTTATGATCACTGAAATATTTCTATCTAGCCAGGAAAGAGGTACTCTATGGAAAGAGAAAAAATAAATTCATTATTAGCTCTCTGCCCATTAACACATACATAAAAAATTTAAATATAGATGTTAATCAAAACATAATCCCTGTCCAATAAATTAGGTTATTGGGAGACCACACCCAGATTAGATCAACCCTAAAACCATATAATTTAGGGATGCCTGGATGGCTCAGTGGTTGAGCATCTGCCTTTGGCTCAGGGCATGATCCTGGGATCCTGGGATCAAATCCTGCATCAGGCTCCCCGTAGGGAGCCTACTTCTCCCTCTGCCTATATCTCTGCCTCTCTCTGTGTCTCTCATGAATAAATAAATAAAATCTTTTTTAAAAAAAGACCATATAGAGAAAATGAGTGGGAAATATCAGTGAGGGTGACATAACATGAGAGACACCCAACTCTGGGAAACGAACAAGGGGTGGTGGAAAGGGAGGTGGGCAGGGGGATGGGGTGACTGGGTGATGGGCACTGAGGGGGGCACTTGATGAGATGAGCACTGGGTGTTATGCTATATGTTGGAAAATTGAACTCCAATAAAAAAATAAAAAGACCATACAGTATAGCCTCTTTAGAGGTAAATATTGTTATTTTGGAAGTTTAGAGGCAAAAGCAAAATTATGAATGTAGAATACAGAAGATGCTCTAGAACACTAAGATACGCGCTGAGAAAAAAGAGGTAAAGAATATGTGAGCATGAATAATGGAAATAAACTGGGTGGTGCTCTGAGATGAGTTAGCAAGTAGAATGGAAAGATTGTGTTTTTTAATTCATTATTTTACTCGTTCCTACATTTTTTCAATTGATCTATCTACTGATAGAAGCAAAGTAATGTCCTTGGCTACCAAGAACTAATCTATTTTGATTTCATAGTTAAAACCAGAATCATTAGCACAGGTTCTGTCCCATGAAAGAATGACAGTTCAGAGTGTCCTCCCCAGAATTCTTTTAAACTTACTCATCTTTAACTTTTCGGGCTTGTAAATGATAAAGGAAGAAAGCACATTATTGAGGGCACACTGAAGATTTCTACCTTACGTTTAAGAGTGCTGTAGGGAGGAAAGATACCAAAGGAGCAATGCTGATCCTGGAGATTTTCAAATTAACCACCTTAAACTGAATTTTTATGATAGGCATTTATATCCTGTCTTTCCAAAGTAAATTTAGAACTTAATCTGGTTTTATTTGGAGCTCAGAAATGTCAATTGTATCACCTAAGTATGTGAGTCTGGGCCAAAGTGAAACATTTTAATTTAAAACTTAGTCCTTTGTACTAAGTAGGTAGTTCCCAAATGGCTGACCACAGGCCAGTGAGGATCTGATGAAATAATCATTAGTCTGCAGTAAAATGAAAAAGAAGTAAGGGCAATGCAGCAAGTTTCTCATAAAATTAAACTTATTTGGTTTTCATTTCTATCCATAATATTTTTACAATTAATTTTTGGAAGAATATTGTACACTAAACAGCATTATATAATAAGTGCATGTTACATACAATTAAGATATAACCCTAAACTGTTCACAAATTTAAAAATAAGTAAGAAAAAAAATAAAAATCAGTAAGACAATTATATCAGTCTGGGTACAATCGGGAGGCAGAAACCATACCAGTTCTTTGAGCAGAGGGATTTTACAACAAAGAACTGGCAACTAGAAAAGTAAGAAAAGATATTACAGAAATAGCAACTGCAGGAAGCAGCTAGCACCACCCTTAAGGTTAAGCGAACAAGGAAGTAGTTGTTAAAATCTAGAAATGTAGAGGGGTGACCTTGTGGGGACTCCAACTTTTGAAGAGGGAATGTTGCTTGCCTGGTGCTTACGTTGCGGGCTGGAGATGTTGCCAGTGTTGGAAAGCCATCTCAGTCAACATTGTAGAAGGGAGCTGCAGCTGCCTGGTGAAGTGTCACTGGACTAATACAGGAACAGAAAAAGAAAGGAAGAAAACTAGAAGCCAACAGGAATGGAGCAAGTCCCTTCTTTCTCCTTCAATCTCCCATTCTTCCTCCAATTCCTCCAACTGGCAGAGCCTAACAGGGGGCCAGATAACAGAAATGGAGTTTATAGAGTCCAAGTCCCAGCATTACAAAGCAGAATACAGAAGGGCTTAAAAACTGGGGGCACCTGGGTGGTTCAGTAGTTAAGCATCTTGCCTTTGGCTCAGGTTGTGATCGCATGGTCCTGGGATCGAGTCCTGCATCAGGCTCCTCGCAGGGAGCCTCTTCTCCCTCTGCCTATGTCTCTGCCTCTCTCATGAATAAATAAAACCTTTTAAAAAAACTTAAAAACTTAATAATTGGCACAACAATATTGGTCTTTGTTTATTAAAATTTTACTTACCAGGGCACTTGGGGTGGCTCAGTTGGTTGTGTCTATCTTCTATTCAGGTGGTGACCCCAGGGTCTTAGGATCAAGTCCTATATCCGGCTCCCTGCTAGGCAGGGAGCCTGTTTCTCCCTCTCCCTCTCCCCCCTCATGTATGGTCTCTCTCTCTCAAATAAATAAATAAATAAATAAATAAATAAATAAATAAAATCTTAAAAAATAAATTTAAAAAATAAAATTTTACTTCTCTCTAAAATATAACTTAGTAAAATCACATGTAGATACTATAATGTGATTTATAAGGATAAAGATATTTGGAAGACTTCACCCTCTTCAAAACATTTGTAAGTAGTCTCATTTGATTCTCACATAGCCGGTAACTTGAAATATCCCCAAATTTCTCTGCTATATTGATAATTCCACTTCTCAGGAAACAGAGTAGCCAATAAAGAAATTGCTATTCTGAACCTAATTTAACAAAAATAGACTGATTAGAGAGGGTGAAGTGACTAAGACCTTGGGAGAAAGCCAACGTGCCATCTCTATCCTTTGTATCCATGTGATCAGAAAAGAGAATGCTGGGGCAATCTCAGAGTCCAGCTACTCTCCAGGCTGCATGCTAACACTTCAGAGCTAGAACTTTTTTTTCTTAATATCCTTCAATAGTGCCCTCTCATTTGAAGCCTCCACCATTATATATATAACCACTATTCTCTTCCCGTTCTTTTCACTGTCATTATTAACCTCCACAGCACTCCCCCAATGTTCATTAAGATCTCCAGTATCTGGCTCAGGATACCCCTTCAAAGACAAAGTCCTGTCACATTCTGATTTAATTACTCACATGGAAGATCCACTAAATAGTAACCACACAATTGTCTGACTTGGACTGCTATCACAAACTTGGCCTCTACTGCAGCAATCATCTCTCAGGAAATACTCAAAACTTTGTCATCATTCAGAAGCACTGCATTTCTGGAATCCTGAACTGTAAAACTAGACAATACCTAATTTCTCTGATCATCTCAATGCTTACCTATCAGTGAGCCTACCATCCTAACCACTTTCCCAATCAGTCCCTTTCCTTTAATTACATCTTTCCAACTGAACCAGGAGTCATAATTAACATTGATTGAGTGTTCATTCTACCAGGCACTATTCTAAGTGTTATATGAGCATTACCTCATGTAACTCTCACAACACCCTGACAAATTTCATAGTTTGCTTCCATCTCATTGTTATTTCTACCATTTTATAGCCATACCTTCAATTTCCTTTGACATTCCACAACACTTACTTAGACAGTCATGGGCATATTTTATCTTCACTGGTTTTCAGACTACTAAAAAATAAATTACATAATGATAGAAAAGAATTGCCTCATCAAATTGCTTGGCTCACATTCCTAAGCTAGAATTCCAAAACTATTCAGTAGACCCTGTAGGCATCCCAAGTAAGATTCCTTTCCCACTTTTAGGGAGGAGTTTCAAAGATTTAACCCTCTGTTTAACTGAATTTTCTATTTTGCAACCATTCTATTCTATTTTCATCCTCAGTCTCAACCTGGGGCCTGACCTTCTACTTCAATGACAATATAGATATCATTGGGCATAATTTCGCTCTCCCTTACCTCTAAATCTATCTGCATGTGCTATTCCTTTTTTTGTCTCCAGCATGAAAGGAAGATGATCACCTTAATTCTATCCTCCATCTTCTATTTCAGGATATATTTCATCAGTCTCTCTTCTGTCTTCAATCTTTCACTGAATATTGACAGAGCATAAGCTTTGTGCCAGGTCAGGTTTTAAAGATATGAGATGCATAAGTGGGCAAAAAAAAGATCCTTGGCCTTGACTAACTTACATTTTACCTTCACTACTAGTTCACTTCTCTTAGATTTTTTTGAAATGGGGAGATCCCTGGGTGGCTCAGCGGTTTAGCACCTGCTCTTGGCCCAGCTCGTGATCTTGGAGTCCTGGGATCGAGTCCTGAGTTGGGCTCCCTGCATGGAACCTGCTTCTCCCTCTGCCTGTGTCCTCTCTCTTTCTCTCTCTCTGTCTCTTTCTCTCTCTCTGTCTCTCATGAATAAATTAAATCTTAAATAAATAAATAAGTTTTACTTCGTTAACGCATAGTGCAATATTGGTTTCTGGAGTAGAATTCAGTGATTCATCACTTACATAAAACACCCAGTGCTAAACACAAGTGCCCTGTTTAGTACCCATCACCCATCTAGCCCATTCACCACCTATCTCCCTCCATCAACCCTCAGTTTGTTCTCTATTATTAACAGTTTCCTATGGCTTCTCTCTCTCCTTTTTTATCTTTTCCCCCTTCCCATATGTCCATATGTTCTGTCTCCTAAATTCCACATACGAATGAGATGATTTGGTGTTTGTCCTTCTCTGACTGACTTATTTCACTTAGCATAATGCACTCTAGTTTCATCCACATCATTGCAAATGGCAAGGCTTCGATTTTTTGATGGCTGAGTAATATTCCATTATATGTATATATGATATATATTATGCATATATTCAATTATGTATTTTATATACATATATGCATATTCCATTATGTGTATGTATACATTTATATACATATTTCATTATATATGTGTCTATATATATACATATATAGACACACACACATATATACATATCGCCTCTTCTATCCATCAGAAGATGGACATTTGGGCTCTCTTCATAGTTTGGTTATTGTCGATAATGCTGCTATAAACATGCATGTACCCCTTCCAATCTGTATTTGTGTGTCCTTTGGGTAAATACCTAGTAGTGCAATCGCTAGATCGTAAAGTAAGTCTACGTTTAACTTTTAAGGAACCTCCAAACTGTTCTCCAGAGTGGCTGCAACCAGTCTGCATTCCTACCAACAGTGTAAAGAAGGTTCCCCTTTCTCAGCAACCTCGACAACACCTGTTGTTTCCGGTGTTGTTAATTTTAGCCATTCTGACAGGTCTGAGGTGGTATCTCATTGTGGTTTTGATTTGTATTTCCCTGATGATGGGTGATGTGGAGCATCTTTTCATATGTCTGTAAGCCAATTTGGGCGTCTTCTCTGGAAAAATGTCTATTCAAATATCCTGCCCATTTCTTAACTGGATTGCTTGGGTTTGGGGTACTGAATTTGAGAAGTTCTTTAGAGAATTTGGATACTAACCATTTTTCAGATAGGTCATTTGCAGGCATCTTCTCCCATCTTGTAGGCTGCCTTTTAGTTTTGTTGATTGTTTCCTTCACTGTGCAGAAGCTTTTTTTTATCTTGATGAAGTCCCAGTAGTTCATTTTTGCTTTTATTTCCCTTGCCTCCAGAGATGTGCCTGGTAAGAAGCTGCTGTGGCTGAGGTCAAAGACGTTGCTGGCTGTGTTCTCCTCCAGAATTTTGATGGCTTCCTGTCTCACATGTAGGTCTTTCATCCATTTTGAATTTATTTTTGTGTATGGTGTGAGAAAGTGGTCCAGGTTCACTCTTCTGCATGTTGCTGTCCACTTTCCCCAACACCACTTGTTGAAGACACTGTCCTTTTTCCCATTGGATATTCTTCCCTGCTCTGTCAAAGATTAGTTGACCATATGGTCGTGGGTCCATTTCTGGGTTCTCTATTCTGTTCCATTGATCTATGTGTCTGTATTTGTGCCAGTACCATACTGTCTTGATCACTACAGCTTTGTACTATAGCTTGAAGTCCACAATTGTGATACCTCTAGCTTTGCTTCTTGTCTTTTTGAAGACTGCTTTGGCTATTTGGGGTCTGTTTTGGCTCTGCACAAATTTTAGGATTGTTGTAGCTCTGTGACAAATGCTGTTGGTATTTTGATAGGGATTGCATTAAATGTGTAGATTGCTTTGAGTAGTGTACACATTTTAACAATGTTTCTTCTTCCAAGACATGATCATGGAATTTTTTCCCACTTCTTTGTGTCCTCTTTTAATTGCTTTCATAAGTGTTCTATAGTTTTCAGAGTACAGATCTTTTTCTGTCTTTGGTTAGGTTTATTCCTAGGTATCTTAAGGTCTTTGGTGCAGTTGCAAAGGGGATTGATGCCTTGATTTATTTTTCTGCTGCTCCATTATTGGTGTATAGAAATGCAACAGATTTCTGCACGTTGATTTTATATCCTGCAGCTTTGCTGAATTCGTGTATCAGTTCTAGCAAAAAATGTTCTGGTGGCATCTTTTGGGTTTTCTACATAGCGTATTATGTTGTTTGCAAACAGTGAAAGTTTGACTTCTTCCTTGTTGATTTGGACGCCCTTTATTTCTTTTTGTTGTCTGATTGCTGAGGCTAGGACTTCCAGTACTATGCTAAATGACAGTGGTGAGAGTGGTCATCCCTGTCTTGTTCCTGACCTTGGAGGAAAAGTTCTCAGTTTTTTTCCCCATTGATGATGATATCAGCTGTGGGTCATTTGCATATGGCCTTTATGATGTTGAGGTATGTTCCATCTATCCCTACTTCGTTGAGGGATTTTATCAAGAATGGATGCTGTATTTTGTCATAGGCTTTTTCTGCATCTGTTGACAGGATTGTGTGGTTGATCTCCTTTCTTTTATTAACGCGGCGTATCACGTTGATTGGTTTGCAAATACTGAACCACCCTGCAGCCCAGGAATAAATCCCACTTGATTGTGGTGAATGATGCTTTCAATGTACTGTTGGATTTGATTTGCTAGTATTTTACTGAGAATTTTTGCATCCATGCTTGTCAGAGATATGGGCCTGTAATTCTCCTTTTTACTGGGGTCTTTGGTTTTGGAATCAAGGTAATGGGGGCCTTGTAGAGGGAATTTGGCAGTTTTCCTTCCACTTCTATTTTTTGGAGCAATTTGAAGACACTAGGCATGAAGTTTTCTTTAAATGTCTGGTAGAATTCCTCTGGGAGGCCATCTGTCCCAGGACTTCTGTTTGTTGGGAGATTTTTTTTTTTATTATTGAATTCAATTTCTTTGCCGGTTATGGGTCTGTTCAAATTTTCTATCTCTTCTTGTTTCGGTTTGGGTAGTTTGTTTCTAGGAACTTGGCCATTTCTTCCAGATTTGTTGGCATATAAATTTTCGTAATATTCTCTTATAATTGTACTTCTGTGGTGTTGGTTGTTATTTCTCCTCTCTCCTTCATGATTTTATCTGTTTGGGTCCTTTCTCTTTTCCTTTGGTAAGTCGGCTAGGGAGTGGAACGCAGTTTCTTTCCTTTTTTATTTTATTTTATTTTTATGATTTTATTTATTTATTCTTAGACACAGAGAGAGAGGCAGAGACACAGGCAGAGGGAGAAGCAGGCTCCATGCAGGGAGCCCGATGTGGGACTCCATCCCAGGTCTCCAGAATCACACCCCAGGCTGCTGGTGGTGCCAAACCGCTGCGCCACCGGGGCTGCCTGGAGCAGCAGTCTCAAAGTAGTTCTTGGCTTCAGGAGTCTGGAAGGTGAAAACTTTTTCCATTTTAACTTTTCCATATAATACAAAGGACTCTTCTTTTCCCCCTTTCCAGAAGCTACATTATGTGATGACATAGTTGCTCTAATGTTAAGATATAAATTTATTATGATTTTTAAATAAGTAAATTGAAACATACTTCAATATTTCCTTAGTTTAATTTCTGTAAGGGTATAATTGATTGATATGGACAAAAAAGCTCTTTTGTGTATGTGGTCTTCCATAATCTTTAAGAAGGTAAAGAGATCCTGAGACCAAAATGTTCAAATACTGCTCGTTTAGAGTAATATAAGCAGTCATTTGAAGAAGTTAGGGGTTATAGAATTATATTGTAAATGCACTTATTGATATTTAGGCATTATTTTCTGGGTCCTATATAGTTGTCACAAATAAGTGCTGCATTACTATGTTAATACCTACTGTTCAGTGTTTTTCTTTTCCAAACATCTCTATTAAAATTGTACATGATCCTTGTGACACATATTTACAGTTGATGTCACTTGCCATTCATTATGAGATAATTGATTTGCTAACTGGAGGTTTTAAATAGTTGTACAGTCTTCATTGCAGATTGAAATTCACCTTATAACAAATAGCTGTGAATCATTTTAAACAATTTATAACAAATGAGCTTTCAAATTTTAATATTATCACAAATCTTTTCTGAAGTTTAGACATTTATCTTGATTTATTTGGATTATAATACTTTGTATCTGTAGATTGCCAGTATTTCCAAATTAATAGTTATATTTACCTTACTTAGGGAATCAGCAAAAATGAGTAAGATTCTTCAAAACATGCTGGTGAAAGTAATTTACGTTTAAGGTAATGAAGATAGCAACATGTAACAACACTTTTAATGAATATAGTCTCAAGGTTTAAAACTTCTCCAGAGTTTAATATTTTCAATATTTATATCAACACTTAGGATTTGAATACTGGTGCTGTTTATTTCAAGTGGCAATTGAAATAATTGTATAAGTGCGGAAATTCATCTGTAAATTTGTTTTGATTATGGAATATCAATAACTTACTAATAATATTGAACTAGATCATATTGTTGAAAAGCTTGAAATATTTAAATGAATCCTCTTTTTAGATAAGCGATATAGACAAGGGAAAAGAATATACTTTGAGGAAGAAGATTATTGCAAATTATGAAGCATTCAGTTATATACATTTTCAATTATTATTAAAATGACTTAGTGAAAGTTTTATCACAGGTATTTCCAAGTATAAAGCTCTTTTTGTATATTGGAGACATACCAAAAGCTATTTAGCTTTAGTACTTTAAAAATTAATCTGAATATATTAGGTAAAATCTCAGTTATCTGCTGTGATAGGGTGTTCTTTTGGTTAATAGAACTTTTCACATGTCTATGAAAGCTTATGCCTTAATCGTCACAACTTTTATGCTTTGAAGTTCTGAAGCTGAAGAAATGGAAAAACAGTGTAATGGAATACATATGGAATTTATACAAAGCTTAGTTAACTTTTTTTGTATAGGCACAATATTCACATGGTTTACCTTAAAAAAAAATCGAGACTCCTAACTCTGGGAAATGAACCAGGGGTGGTAGAAGGGGAGGTGGGTGGGGGGTGGGGGTGACTGGGTGACGGGCACTGAGGGGGGCACTTGATGGGATGAGCACTGGGTGTTATTCTATATGTTGGCAAATTGAACACCAATAAAAAATAAATTTATATTAAAAAAATCGAGAGTGAAAATCCTCCCTTCACTCCTTTGCTCCAACTACCAGTTCCCTTACCTAGAGTCAGCTTGCATTCTTTGGTACAAGTCACCACTACCTTTTTTTCTGGATTACTGCAAAAGCATCCTGATGTATACTCTGCTTTCTCTTTTGCCCATATATTCTCCACACAGCAGCCAGAGTGGTGCTTTTAAACACGATCACATCATGTCATTCTTCTCTGAAGGCCCTTAGTTATTTCCTCTCTTGTTCAGAGTAAAAGACAAAATCCTTACTAATGTTGATCAGAGTCTTCAGGAGCTGCTTCCTCTCTTACCTGTTTGATATTGTTTCTTCTTTCCTTATAGCATTCCACCATTCTGACTCCCGTATTTTTTCCCTGCTCCTTTGCACTTGTTCTTCTACCTGTAATGGGCTCGCCCCCTATCCTTATGCCTGCTCAGGCTTCTGAGTAGATTATCTCCTTATCAGAAAGGCCTTCCCTGACCATCCTGACTACCCAGCATTTCCTAACACCCTTCCCTGATTATTTGTTCTCCATAAAACTTCTGTGACCATTTACAAATATACCTAGGATTTTAAAATTCAGATGTGGTGAGTCCAAAAGATGAGAGAAGATTTTTTTTTAAAGATTTTATTTATTTATTCATGAGAGACACACACACACACACACAGAGAAAGAGAGAGAGAGAGAGAGAGAGAGAGAGAGAGGCAGAGACACAGGTAGAGGGAGAAGCAGGCTCCATGCAGGGAGCCTGATGTGGGACTTGATCCTGGATCTCCAGGATCAGGCCCTGGGCTGAAGGCGGCACTAAACCACTGAGCCACCCTGGCTGCTCCTCAAAATGAGAGAAGATTGCTGAAAAATATTTTTTTACAGTTTGCAAGAGGAAGAGGCATTCAGTGCTATGGGGCACTGGGGAAGGCTGGGGGGCTGTCAGGATGCAAAGAGTGAGGAGAAAGCATGGGCTAGAGCCATTATTGCAACTTTTGTGGGAAGAAATGGGAAAGATGGAGCAAGCAACTGAGCAAGTTTAGGATTGTATAGTTTGAATAATTTTGGCAGGCTCTGTCATATGCATCTGGTCCTTAGGTTTCCAATTGATACTTCAGGCCCTTATTAACTCTGCCTGAATTATTAATGTAAGTCTGAACTTTATATTTTATACCTTTTACTTATCCTGTTTTAAAGTTTATACAATACTGTCACATTCCTTATTTATTTTGACCTTCATAGCAATTCTAGGAGGTCATTATTTTAGTTATCTCCATTTATAGAAATAGCTCCAGAGCTATTTCCACAAGTAATTTTGCCTGAGATTAGTGTAAGTGGCAGAGATATAACCTGAATCACTTCCCCCCTGTGTTCTCTTCCTGATCTTATTCCTTTGCTTTAGAACTTCTTGTGGATTTTCATGGCTAATAGACAAAATCCAGCCACCTTAGCATGGCATTTAAGGCTTTTACTGTTTGTTTCCAATCTATCTTTTTTTTTTTCTGCAAAATTATGTCCCAGGCAAAAATGATCTCTACAGAAATTTGGACACATGGCACTTTGTCACCTCTGTACTTGTGTATGCTGTTCTCACCACTGGGACTGTTCATCTTGGCACGATAGATCATTCAAGGACCACCTTTTCTGTGAACCATTTTCATTGCCTTCTCCCTCTTCCCATGTAAACTGTATAGAAATTTCTCCTTTTTCTGAACTCTAACCTTTTTACCTAAATCTCTTATAGCACTTAGAAAAACAGTATTTTGATAAATATAGATACTTATGTTTCTTTTCTTCCTGTAGGTCTATCTTAGTGCTTGTAGTTTCTTCTATACAGCAGAAATCAGCACTTAAAAATTTTTTTTGGTATTGCCCACTCCTCTACCTCCCAACATCAGCAAGTAACAACACATTGCTTTGTATATATTAGTACTTGATAAGTATGCATTGGATAAAACTTTAATCTTTTGGGTGAATTGGGATATATTCATTGAGAATACAATATGCTGTAATTAGTTGAAGCATTCATATGAAGATAAGTGGATTAATGAATTACTGTAAAGCACTTAAGTTTTATTTGAGAACCTTTTGAAATCTCAGTGTGTCAGTATATACTTGCATTTTAAATAATCCTTAATCAATTAAATAAGTACCTTTTATACACTGAGTTTTTGAGCTAGAAGGCTGTATTTAACACCATTTGGAGTTTTAAGTAGTGTTAAAGCTCAGCCCTTAGCAGACAAAAGGTACTTTGGTACTAGAAACATTGCAACAAACATATTTTTAAAGATCTTTGTGATGTACTGAGTAACATTATATTCCATGTTTGTCATATCTTGTCCCTTGCTGTGAATATCTCTATGTTATATAAGATGCTCCAGTCTATAATATCAATTGGGAAATTCAAAAAATGCACTTATTAGAAAAATTTGAAAAAAATATTATTTCTAGAGCTATCACATAATTTTCAGTGTTTAACAGTGTTATTAAATGGAGATGGGGTTGATATGTAGTACCTGTATTATTTCCTTATAGCTCTTGTAATAAATTACCACAGCCTTGGTGGCTTGAAACATCAAAAGTTTATTCTATTACAGTTCTGAAGGCCTGAAGTCCAAAATCTTTATCACTGGGCTGAAATAAAGGTGTTGTCAGGGTGACACTCCCTCTGGAAGTTCTAGGAGAGAATACATTTTTTGCCTCTTCCAGCTTCTAGTGGCTGTCAGAATTCTCTGGCTTGCAGCCACATCACTCCAATCTTCAAGGATAGCATCTTCAAATCTCTCTCTACTCTGTCTTTATATCACCTTCTTTTCTGTGTAGTCAAGTCTCCCTCTTTTAAAGATACATGTAATGGCATTAGGGTCCACTTGAATAATCCAGGATGATCTTTCCATCTTAAGTTCCTTAACTTCATCCCATTCACAGTGACCTTTTTACCTTATAAGGTAACATTTACAGGTTGATACCTCATTTGTGAGTTTGATTTACATTTCTCTGATGACTAATGAAATACTTTCTCATATTTATATCAGTTATTATATTCTGTGAATAATTTCTTCTTTTTTTTTTCCTATTGGTTGCCTGGTTTCTTTTTTATAAAAAATAAATTTGTAGGTGGTATAAATTCTGTTAGGTGGCTGTATTGCCATCTGTTAGGTGGCTGTATTGCCAATATCTTTTCCACTCTGTGACTTTTCCTTTTCTTAGTTATGTCTTTTTATGACCAGAGGTTTTTAAATTTTTATGTAGTTTTATTTAATAACAATCATTTATTTTATGATTAACATACTCTGTATCCTGTTTAAGAAGTCTTTGCTTGCTCCAAGGTCATAAAGATGTATTCCAGGAGTACCTGGCTTGCTCATGTGGTAGAACATGCAACTCTTGGTCTTGAGATTGTCAGTTCAAGTCCCACATTGGGTGTATGGATTACCTAAAAATAAAATCTTGGGGATCCCTGAGTGGCTCAGTGGTTTGGCTCCTGCCCTTCGGCTTAGGGCATGATCCTGGAGACCCGGGATTGAGTCCCACATTGGGTTCCCTGCGTGGAGCCTGCTTCTCCCTCTGCCTATGTTTCTGCCTCTTTCTCTCTCTGTGTCTCTCATGAATAAATAAATAAAATCTTTAAAAAATCTTAAAAAAAAGATATATTCCAAATTTATCTTCTGGAAACTTTATTTTTAAATCATCTGGAATTTATATGAATTTATAATTAATCTGGAATCAATTTTTGCATATGGTGTGAGGGAAGAACAAGATTCACTTTTTCAGAAGGATATGCACCATATTGTCCCCATTTTCATAAATCAACTGACTGTATATGTGCAAATTAATTTTGTTTTGTAAAATTAGTACACTAGGTACACTAGGAAAATTAGTACACTAGTACACTAGGAATTGTGTTTGGTACTAATGATATAGATACAAATAATAGAGGTTGTCTGTCCTGAAGATGGTCTTGGTTGAGTGAAGAAGATAATAAATGAGATAATAATGAAAAATACA
Organism: Canis lupus dingo; assembly: GCF_003254725.2. NCBI lineage: Eukaryota > Metazoa > Chordata > Mammalia > Carnivora > Canidae > Canis > Canis lupus. Next base: position 17,632,507 of record NC_064250.1, read on the forward strand.
GTAATCATATTAAGAATTGTATGTTGTGAGTTAAGGGAATGAGTTTTTTGTGAGGAGATGAGGAAATCTCTGCTAGAGGAGTCAGAATTTGAGCTGGATCTTGGAAAATGAGTAGGAGTTTGATAAATGCGCCCCATGTAGAGAGAAAAATATATGAAAGACACAGGATTGTCAAAGAACAAGTGTGTTCATAAAATGGTGAGAAGTTTGCTATAGGAGGCAGTGTGCAAGAAGGTGAGAGGGAGAAGGACAAGGAAGGAACAAGAATTGATGGACATGAGGCTAGAACATTTTAGGCAGAGATGATTACATGTGTAGAATTAGGTAATTATAAAGGAACATGGCATATTTATCAAATGGTGAGAAATTCAGTATGGCTAGAAGGTAGATTGTGCTTGCATGGGAGAGTGTGAGAAAGAGCATGAAGGGAGGGATGAGGAGCCAATAGAGATGAGGATGAGAATTGAGTTGGGCTTTATTGTAAAGGAAATTAGGGAGAAAGTTTCCAACCAGCGAGTGGAAACATCAAAGTTGGCTTTTAGGAAGATGGGCCCTGGGGGCATAGAGAATAGAGGATAGATTAGAAAGTGGGAGATTAGTAGGTGGAAATAAAAGACATGAGGATTGGTCAAGAGGTAGCAGTGGTGATGGTGAGACAGTGTCAGATATGGAGCAAGTCTGATGTATAGTCAGAAGAACTTGGTGACCATGAATGATGAGGAATAGGCAGATGTGACAGATGCCAAAATTATAGTTTGAAACACTGAGTGAATGGTTATACTATCAACTGGTAGAGGAAATATGAAGAGAAGACTTGGCGGTATCAAATAATAAATTTTAGACTTAATAGATTTGAGATGCTGGTGCATTAAGTAGTTGGAGATATCTGGGACAATTAAAAAATATGTATGTGGAACTCAAGAGGGAGGTCAAGGCTATTAAGTACATATTTGATTACCATCAGCACAGAGAAGGTTCTTGAAGCCACAGGAATGGATGAAGTATCCAGGGAGAGTAATTGGAGGGTTAAGGAAATAAGTCCAGAGTTAATCTAGACTAACTTGAACATCTAAGAAGAGTATAGGAGAATATGCCTGTGAAGGTGGGATTTTTCCACTGCCCATCTGTGGTTTCTAACTTTCAACAATAGCATTTTTTCTTGTGTAATATAAAATAAAATGAAAAGAAAGAACTAGTATGAAAGATAGGAGGAAAAACAGGAGAAAGTCACGTCAAAAAGTTAGAGATGTTCACAGCTTAAGATGACACACAAAGTAAAAATAAACCATATAATTTGTTAATGAACTTTCCTTTTCCTTTGATTTTATTGAGATAACGTATGTATAGGGTTAAATAAATCAAATAGTGCATAAAGGCATTTGATAAGAAGCAGCAATTTTACTTTTTGCCCAGATCCATTTTTCAAAAGCAACCTATGTTTAACTGTTTTTTTTGTTTTGTTTTTTTTTTAGTTGTAAAATGTCTAAATATAAGCTTGGATAGTATGCTCGTTCCTCTATATTTTGATTTACCTACTTTAGATCATGACTGTTGTGCTAGGAAGAATTCTAAGATGTCTCCAAATATTCTCTGCCTGTGGTTTGCATGCCTTATATAGTCCTTTTCCCTTGAGAGTTGGTGGTGCCTGTGGATATTATGGGCTGTCACTCTAATGATTAAGTTATTAATCAGTTGACTTTTAGTTAATGCAAAGATTATTCAGATGAGCCCTTAAAAAAGGCATCAGGCCTTTTATAAAAAAAAGATTCTCCTACCAGGCTTGAAAAAGAAAGCTGTCTTAAAATTTTATTTAGGATTTTGAATCCTATTAATGTGAAAGAATGATATTAACAATTGTACTCTTTTTTTTTCCTCCTGATTTCTGCCTTTCACCTAGAATGAGACATAGTGAAGCCTGCTGGTAGCTCCAGTGTGGGGCATCTAAGGATACACAGCTGTGCAATGATGGAAATATTGTGTAATAAAAACACAGCACACCTGCTCAGAGTGAATTATTATTAATCTATAAGAAATGTGAGCTAATTGAAAAAGGGTATATGCTCTTGCCAGTTGATAAAACTTGGCTGGGTTTCTCAGAGGTGCTGCTCTGCATTGCCTATTGAAACCATCCCCTGAGATGGTCCGGGAAGACAAAAGCTGCCAAGACAAGGCTAAGGGAAATTAAATTAAGTATAGGAACTCTGCCTTGGAGGCTAAAGGATAATTTAAGTTTATCTGATGTCGAGAGACTTAGGTATAATTTAATGCTGGGAAGATAAACAACAGTTTCCTCTAATTGGGAGCCCCAGCATCATTGAGTTTCCTGATCCTTTCAATCTGCTTGAATCTTTTGCTGTTAAGCAAGACTTTTTTACAGAAATCTTTGAAGTGTGGTAATGTCTTGCAATGCTACCTTCTATGCATTCTGGGTTATTACCATTAAGAGTCTCTTCTATAAATAAAATTGTGTTCTGGGTTTAATTTAGATTGAATAGAGAAGTTTAAAAATGGTCACCAGCATTTCCAGTGTTATGAACCTGTCACTGTGCTTGAATTGCAAATAGAAGAAACCAACTTCAGTCACATTAAGCAAAAAAGATTTTTTTTTGGTTGGGAAGGCTCTCAATACCTGGGATTGATGGAAAGAATGGAGAACCAGACTCAGAAATATGGTGCTATAACTAAAATAAATACATGGGAGATTGAAGAACTAGGATAGGGAATCTGAAAGGTCCCAACCCCAGACCATGGGAGGGTAGGTAGAGGAAGAATCTCATCCCTCAGAGGGACTCTTGAGGGGCCTCTGAATTTCATCAGAGGTTGAGGGCAGGGCATCTTGATTATAGTTTCACTAAGACTGTACCCTGTGAAAGAGGTTTCCCAAAAGAGATGGAGGAACTGTTGGCAAGGATGCCTGGATGCTGGGCGGTGGGAAAAAAATTCTGAGGATCACATAGTGTCTAGAATTTGCAAGCCTGGGTAGTTCAGTTGGTTGAGCATGGACCTTCAGCTCAGGTCATGATTCCAGGGTCCTGGGATTGAGTCCCAGCATTGAGCTACCTGCTCAGGGGAGAGTCTGCTTCTCCCTCTCCCTCTGCTCCTCCCCCTGCTCATAGTCTCTCTCTCTCTCTCTCTCAATAAAGAAAGAAAGAAAGAAAGAAAGAAAGAAAGAAAGAAAGAAAGGAAAGTTTAAAAAAATTTGGACTTTGCAAGCCTGAAGGGAATCTAGGTCCTTTTCAGGGCTCCAAAAAGGCTAAACTGAAAAAGGATGTGGGGGGGAAAGTAGGAATGTCATCAAACATTAAGCTAGACTAAGAAAAGCAATGTTCTCATTCACTAAGCTAGATCAAAAAAGCACCTCTAAATCTGGGAATTTAGACCTTTCTGCTTTAAAATGGTCATATTCCAAGTCATGAAGGGAGATGGGAGAGGATTTCACAGTTTCCACTTGCCTGCCAAGTTTCTCCATTTGGTCCAATTAGTTTCAGATACAATGTTCAGAATGTTATTATGATATTATTCCTCTTTATTTGTGCTTATGTAATAAATCTTGTCTATGTTCTTTTCTATATCCACTTAAATGAAATACTAGACAATGTTCTGTTTATTCCTGATTGCTTTCTGACCAGAAACCATGCCTTTCTTGTTTGTTGTATTTTTCCTCCTAATGTTCTTCTGCTCTGTTTCAGGGGTTTCAGAAAGTGCTATATGGATTGCAAAGTCCTCCTCTTCAAGTTACAAAGTGTACAGGAAAATGATTTCTGAATTTCTTAGAGCTTTTTTTCTTTTTTCTTTTTTTTTTTTAAAGGATTTTATTTATTTATTCATGAAAGATACAGAAAAAGAGAGGCAGAGACACAGGCAGAGGGAGAAGCAGGCTCCATGCAGGGAGCCCGATGTGGGATTCGATCCCGGGACTCTAGGGTCCCACCCTGGGCCAAAGGCAGACGCTCAACCACTGAGCCACCCAGGGATCCCCCAAGCCTTTTCTTTTCACACCAGTTCTTCACTGTGACAGTTAAAGCTGAGATTTGATAATTATTGTGATACTTCAATAGGAAAATCTTCTTGCCTCACATAAAAGTGGATTACTTGGCTATAATTTGGGCAGCTGTATTTGTCTTTCCCATCACCTAGCCACTCAGATCCTTTCATAAGGAATTTTTTTTTTTTTTAGATGCTGAAGAGGGCAGCATCCTTTTAAGGATTGTGAACATCCAGTTGGGATGTGGTTGTGTTGTAAGCCTGAGAAATGCTTACCATGAAGATAATATGATTGACTACTAGTTGAGGAAAGAAAATATTCTCAAATTAGATTTTTCTTCACATTGAAAAGTGAAAACCTTTCCTAATTGCTCAAGAAAAATGAAGCCTGTGTGATTCCTTTAGGTTAATATAACCCTAGATGTGGAAGACAGTAGTTTTAACTAACTGCTTATTTAAAAGTCAATAAAAACTTAGGAAAGGTATATCTGATTAGATTTTAATGTTCTAGGTTCTTCAGCTTTATAATTAAATTTAAAGTGTCTATGTAGAAATTTGTTTCAATGATTTTAGGCAAAAGAAGAAGATCTTTGGTGATGGGACAAGAGAATCTATTCCTTCTCTAGCAGATTTCTCTCACTTTTGTGCCATTTTTCCTTTTGAGCCAAATTTTTTCTTTTTCCTTTAGAGAAACTTCCCTTATTTTTCCTTTCTGTCTCATATTACACAGCTATCAACTACTGTTTCATAAATATCTCTAGAAGCCATCCTATTCACTCCTTTCCCACTGCTCAAGTTCAGACTTGCATCATCTATTTTGGAGACATCACAACAGTTTCCATTCTCAGCTTTCCCCATCTCAATTCACATTTCCGGTTGCTACCAGAGTTATTGTCCTAAAATACAAAACTCTCTTGCTTAAAACCCTTCTGCAGTTGTTTCAATTGTGATTAAAACTGAAATTTATCATCATAAGGTCCTTAGTGATGTATCTCCTGAACAGTTTTCTTTCTCACCCATTGCTCATATCCACACATGTTCCAGCAACACTGAACTGCTTCTAGGTTCCTGAATGCTTCATACTTTTTAAAATCATTGTGCCTTTTCCTGTTCTTTCTGCAGTAATATTCCCCATTGTTCTCCTTACATGCTCCTATTGAGACAGATCTTCTCTGTGATGCCTTCTCTGACACTCCCAGCAGAACGAGTCACCTTCTATTGTATTACCTTTACAAATACTATTCTACTACCTCTGTTGTACCTTTGCCTATGCTTTTTATTGAGAACTGACTCTACCATTTTCTCATTATTTGTTTATCCCTCTCTTTTCTTATTTATTTCTAAGTTTCTTTTTCTTTTTTTTTTTAAGATTTTATTTATTGGCAGCCCCCGTGGTGCAGCGGTTTAGTGCCGCCTGCAGCCTGGGGTGTGATCCTGGGGACCCGGGATTGAGTCCCACATCGGGCTCCCTGCATGGAGCGTGCTTCTCCCTCTGCCTGTGTCTCTTTCTCTCTGTCTCTCTCTCTGTCTCTCATGAATAAATAAATAAAATCTTAAAAAGAGATTTTATTTATTTATTTATTCATGAGAGACACAGGCAGAGGGAGAAGCAGGCTCCATGCAGAGAACCTGACACGGGACTTGATCCCAGGTTTCCAGGATTATGCCCTAGGCCAAAGGCAGGCTCTAAACCACTGAGCCACCCAGGGATCCCCATGTTTCTAAGTTTCTTAAAGTAGAGGCTTCATCCCAAAAGCTAGCTTAGGACTGTCATGAATTAGGTGGGGATAACTGTAGAATTTTCTGTAATTGGGATTTAATTGACATACAGCATTATATTAGTTTCAAGTGTATTACATAAATGATTCAATATATGTATATATTGCAAAATTATCACCACAATCTTTCTAGTTAACATCCTTAAAACAGAATTATATTTTTTTTCTTATGATGAGAACTTTTAAGATTTACCTTCTTAGCAACTCTCAAATATACAATACACTATTATTAACTATAGTTACCATACTGTACATCACATTGGCAGTACTTATTTGTTTTGTAACTGGAAGTTTGTACCATTGGATCTCTTCACACATTCCTTTCCCTCCCTCTACCTCTAGCAACCACCAATCTGTTCTCTGTGTCTGTGAGTTCACTTTTTTTTTTGTTTTTAGATTCTATATATAAGTGACATCATATGGTATTTGTCCTTTTCTATCTGACTTATTTCATTAACACAATGCCCTTAAGCTCTATTCATGTTGCCACAAATGTAAGATTTCCTTCTTTTTATGGCTCAGTAATATTCCTCTGTGTGTGTGTGTGTGTGTGTGTAATGTTTTCTTTATTCTTTCATCCATCACTGGACACTTAGGTTGCTTCTGTGTCTTGGCTATTGTAAATAATGCTGCAATGAACAAGAAGGGGTAGACATCTTTTGAATTAGTGTTTTCATTCTCTTCAGATAAGTATCCAGAAGTGCAATTGCTGGATCATCTGATAGTTCTATTCTAAATTTTTTGAGGAAACTCTATACTGTTTTCCTTAATGACCGTACCAGTTCCCTCCAACAAATTCCCACCAACAGTGCACAAGGGTCCCCTTTTTTTCTACATCTTCACCAATACTTGTTATCTCTTGTCTTTTTGATATTAGGCATTCTAATAGGTGTAAGGTAATATTTCATCATAGTTTTGATTTGCATTTCCCTGATAATTAGTGATGTTAAACATCTTTTCATGTACCTGTTGGCCATCTGTATATCTTTTATGGAAAAATGTCTATTCAGATCCTCTGTCCATCTTTAAATTAGGTTCTTTTGTTTGTTGGTATTGAGTTGTATGAGCTCTTTTATACATTCTGGATATTAACTCCATATCAAACATATGACTTGCAAATATTTTCAGCCATTTGGTTGGTTGCCTTTAGATTTAATTGATGGTTTCCTTTGCCGTGCAGAAGCTTTTTAGTTGGATATAGTCTCATTTGTTTATTTTTGCTTTTCTTGCTTTTGCTTTGGATGTCAAATCCAAAAGAATCATTGCCAAGACCAAGGTCAAGGAGCTACTAGCTGCATTTATTTTCTTCTAGGAGCTTTTTGATTTCATATCTTAAGACAGTGATCCAGTTTTATTCCTTGGCGTGTGGCTGTCCAGTTTTCCTAACACCATTTATTACAGAGATTTTTCTTTCCTATTATGTATACTTGGCTTTTGTCATATATTAGTTGACCATATATGCATGGGTTTATTTCTGGGCTCTCTTTTTTATTCTAGTGTCTATGTGTCTGTTTTTATGCCAATACCGTAATGTTTTTGTTATTATAGCTTTGTAATGTAGTTTGAAATCAGTGAGTCTAATGCCTCCAATATTGTTCTTTCTTAAGATGATTTCATTTATTTATTTGACAAGCCCCAAGCAGGGGAAGCAGCGGGAGAGGGATAAACAGGCTCCCCACCAAGCAGGGAGCCCAATGAGGGACTCAATCCCAGGACCCGGGATCATGATGTGAGTCAAAGGCAGATGCTTATTTGAATGAGCCACTCAAGCACACCAGAAAGAGAATATTAAGCAGGCTTGATCTCAGGATCCTGAGTGGAAATCAAGAGTTGGATGCTTAACCAACTACGTCAACTAAGTAATGAATTAAGCACCCCTGTTTTCTATATATCTTGTACCTTCCCCCTCTTTTTTCCTATCTTCCTGTATTTTGTTGACTTATAATAATGATGTGTTTTGATTCCTTTGATGTAAATTGTATAGATATTTTCTTTGTGGTTACCATTCCAATTATAGAAAACATCTTAAAGTTATAGTTTTTATTTTAAACTGCTAACAACTTCAGTTGCATACAAAAGGCCTTTACTGTTCCAACCCCCTTTTTTTTGTTATTGTCACAAATTACATCTTTATATATTATATATTCATTAACATAGACTTATGGTTTAAAAATGTTTTTGTCCTTTAAATTCTATGCTCCAAAATGACAATAGGTCAAGCTACTGTATTAGTCCATATATTTATCTTTACTGGAGAATCTTATATTTTCCTACGGTTTTGTGTTACTCTCTATTGTCCTTATGTTTCAACTTGAATAACTTCTGTTAGTATTTCTTATCAAGCAGGTTTACTGGTAGTGAATTCCCTCAGGGTTTGTTTATCTAGGAATGTCTTAATATCTTCTTTCTTTAAAATTGAGATGTATTTGAGGGGCACCTGCATGGCTCAGTTAGTTTAGTGTCTTCAGTTTGACCCAAGTCATGATCCCAGGGTCCTGGAATTGAGCCCCACATTGGGCTCCCTGCTCAGTGGGAAATCTACTTCTCCCTCTCCCCCTTCCCCAGCTCATGCTCTCTTTATTTCTTTCTTTCTCACAAATAAATCAATAAAATCTTTAAAAAATAAAATTGAAATGTATTTGATGTATAATATTTATTCGTTTCAGGTGAACAGCATTGTGATCCAATATTTGTATATATTGTAAAATGATCACCACAAAAAGTTTAGTTAACATCTCTTCATTTTTAAAAAAGATTTTATTTAATTTGGCAGAGGGAGAGGGGGGAGAGAGAGAAAGAGAGAGAGAGAGGGAGAACACAAGCAGCAGGGCATGCAGCAGAGGGAGAGGGAGAAGATGGATCCCTGGTGAGCAGGGAGCCCGACTCGAGGCTCATCCCAGGACCCTGGGATTATGAGGTGAGCCAAAGGCAGATGTTTAACCACTGAGTCATCCAGGCACCCCTCTGCTTCATTTTTTTGAAGGACAGTTTTGCAGGATATAATATTTTGGTTGACAGTTTTTTTCCCCCCAGCACTTTGGATATCATTCTGTTGCCTTCTGTCCTGGTGATGTTCTATTGAGAAACCTGTTTCCAAGATTGTCTTTTGCTTTAGACGGTTTGGTTATAATATATCTTTGTGTGGTTCTTTTTGGATTTATTCTAGTTAGAATTTTATGAGATTTTATTTTATTTATTTATTTTTTCTTTCAAGATTTTATTTATTTATTTTATTTTTTATTTTTTTTAAATTTATTTTTTATTGGTGTTCAATTTACTAACATACAGAATAACCCCCAGTGATTTTATGAGATTTTAAAGTTTGTCCAATTTCTTTCCTCAGATTTGGGAAGTTTCACCTGTTATTTTATCAAATAATCTATTTGCCTCTCTCTTTTTTTCTGCTAAAAAGATTTTCCTAATGTATATATTTATCTGCTTATTAGTGTTCTAACAGTTTGTTAGGCTCTCTTCACTGTATTTCATTCTTTTTTCTTTTTATTTCCTGGAATTGATGATTTGAAATGGCTTGTCTAAGTTCTCTGATTCTTTCACCCTATCAAGTATGCAGTTGAAATCCCCTAATGAAATTTTCAGTTCAGTTATTGCATTTTATAGCTCTAGAATTTGTATTTGGCTCTTTTTTTTATAGTTTCTGTTTCTTGGTTTATACTCTTATTTTGTTCATGCATTATTTTCTTAATTTAATTTAATTGTCTATGTTCTTTTTTAGTCAAATGAACATCTATTTTGATATTTTAAGTTCTTTGTCAGGCAGCTCTTGATCTGCATTTCTTTAGGATTGGTTTCTGGTATATTATTTTGTACCATCCATTGGGCTATAATTCTGTTTCTTTGCATGCCTTGTAATTTCTCATTGGATTCAGATATTTGAAAAAACAACCACCTCCCTCAGTCTTTGTGTACTGGTTTTGTAGAGGGGAATACCTTTGTCAGTCAGCCTCATTAGAGGTTCTTGTACCTTTGGAAATTTTTCTGATCTTTTGGTCTTCCTGGCCTTTGCCTATGTAACTGTAGCTCAAATGTTTTCAGCAGCTTTTGAACTCTGATCTGGTCCTGTCAGCACTCAGAGTCAGCTAAGACCGATACCAAGACAGAAGCCTTTATACAAGGCGAATTTTTTATGTATAGTCACTTCTATTTCCATGCTGAGAAAGGAGTTCTGCTATGGAGTTTCTTTCTAGATGTTCTGTACTATGCCGCATAGAGTAAGGGACACATACAGGTGTACTAAATGGGACAAATTTTCCTACTCCTTTCACTGGAATCTCTTCTTGGTTTTCCAGTGGCCCGCATGTTATAGCTTTTCACCTCTAGAGTTCTCACAGAGGTATTCTGGTACATATATTGTTAAGTCAGTGTTTCTTTGAAAGAAAGAGAGCCAGGAGCTTTATAGTTCACCATATTTTTAGAAATAACATTTTATTTTATTTTTTAAGATTTTATTTATTAATGAGAGACACACAGAGAGAGGCAGAGACATAGGCAGAGGGAGAAGCAGGCTCCCTTTGGGGATCCTGATGCCAGACTCAGTCCCAGGACCCCAGGATCACAACCTGAGCTGAAGGCAGATGCTCAACCACTGAGCCACCCAGGCATCCCAGAAATAACATTTTAAAGCAAAATAATTATTTAGGATATAGGATATATTGTATATTAATATTGATCTCTTATTCTGTTGTACTATGAAGTAACATGTTTTGAAATTCATTTATTTTCATGTTTAGTTTATCCTGACCTGCATTTTTGCTGTGTCAGTTTATTTTAGGGGAAGACAGGCTTATCTTTGGGTTACTTAAATTCTAGTTAACTGTTTGCCTATACAGTACAAACATCATATTTTTTGATACTTAATTTTTTTAAAAAAGAGATTATTTGTGTTCAGACAATAGGTTTCCAAGTAGGCTTGCTGTACATATGTGTGTGTGCATGCATACATGTGTATATGTAATGAGGAGGCCAAAGGAAGAGTAGGGCCTTTCTTCCAGACTTACTACAAGTAGGACACCTGCATTTGAGACTAGTGGAAAATAGGATGTTTGTGTTGGAATTCATTTGTAGATACATTGAAAGTAGGGAAGAATTCAGATTATAGAGCATGGTCTTTTGGAATTAGTAAACTATGAATAGTTCTTGATTGCTGCTGTTTCTCACTGCCAAGGTCATTGTGTGGTTATGCTAATAAAAGTATATTTACTACTTACCTTAAGGTAACTACTCTGGGTTGAATTGTGTTATTCCCCAAAAAGATACATTGCAGTCCTAACCCCAAGTACCTCTGACTATGACTTTATTTGGAGATAAGGCCTTACAGAGGTAATTGAGTTAAAGTGATGTCATTAGGGTAAGCTTTAATCCAGTGTGAATGGTGACCTTATAAAAAGGGGAAATTTGAGATAGACCAAATGCAGGGACATCATGTGAACATAAAGGCAAACATTGAGGTGATATGTTACTAGCCAAAGGACAGCAAAGATTGCCAGGAAATCACCAAAAGCTAGGAGACAGGCATGGAGCAGATTGTTCCTCACAGCCTTCAGATGGAAACAACTCTGCTGACACCTTGACCTGGACTTCTAGCCTCCAGACTTTGAGACCACAGATTTCAGTTTAAGCCACTCAATTTGTAATATAGGAATCCCAGGAAACTAATACAGTAACCTCTTATGTTGCATAGGTAAAACAAATCTCTATAAATAGTTATCAAAGATTTGCTATATCCCTTACTATAAACACATCTTAGGGTATTATGTTGGTTTATGTTATCACTCATCAGTGGTTGAAAGTCTTCCTTTCAATCTAAAATCTTTATATTCTTAACCTCACTCAAATGTTTTTTTTTTAACATTTATAGTATTGGCATGTAGATACACAAGGTTCTTTTATGATCTTGGGAACGATATTTGGTAGAATGAATAGATAACTTTGTGTGAAATCTTTTAGAGTCATCATCATCTCTGTTTTTCTCATAAGAAGTGTTTGGGTAGGACCCAGACACTCTCATAATTGTGTAAGGAACAATTTTGAAAGGTGAATTGCTGTGACTAAAGAAGAAAGACTAGCAATTTTGACATGTATAGTTCTAGTTTTAGTTTTTTTTTTCTCTCATAAGGATTTTATTGGTCAAATCAGACTTTTTCCTTTAGAAATTATCTTGCAACATGGATTACTATCACTTTAACTCACTCAACTTTGGGGTAAATCAAATTTGCTGAGCAAGATAATACAGTTATTTTATGTGCAATAGTAAGGGAAAGAAGAATGAATGGCTTCTAACAGATGCTGTGCTTACAAATGTCAGAATTTTCAATGAGCCCATGACTTTAAAAGGTCAGACCATTTAATAGTTATACATTTAAAACTCAGTAATAAATACAGGGTATGTGCTATACTTCCTACTTTAAATGGATTGGTTTCCTGATATTCTGTGTCAAAAGATGGCTTTACCATCTGCTGCTGTTTTGTAGCATTCCTTCAAACCCAAACCTTTCTTTTTTTTCCTTATGTGCTTGTTAACTTTCAGGAGATGCTATCACCAACACCTCACACTGTAGACCTTTATAATATTTGTACAACAATGATATGAGTGATTGATTTGGAACAGCCTTCAATGCCGGAAATACATTGGAAGAATTATATGAATTCTAGGATCATTGTTAAAAATCTGGTCAGCATGACTTAGTAAGCAGATCATGGTATAGTCCTTTTTTGCATATCAATTTGATCAAACCTTGTTTGTCCAAATCAAAGTTGTTTTATTCAAAATTTCTATCTCTACTTATTTTTGTGTACTTAATTTGTTGTGAATTGAGAGAAGAATGTTTTAATCTCCTACTGTGATTATAGATCTATTTTTCATTTCTATTAAAGTTTAAATATTTTAAGACTGTGCCTAATTCCTTTTTTAAAAGATTTTACTTATTTATTTGACAGAGAGAGAGAGCGTGCAAGAGTGCACATGCACATGCAAGATTGAGCACAAGCAAGGGGAGCTGCAGGCAGAGAGAGAGGTAGAAGCAGGCTCAGCCAGGATCCTGATGTAAGGCTCAGTACTAGGACCCTAGATCATGACCTGAGCTGAAGGCAGATGCTTAACCAACTTAGCCACACAGGCACCCCATAACTGTGCCTAATTTCATGATATATCTTGACTATATACTTTATTGTATGAAACATCTTAATTACATATATATATATACATACATATATATATATACACACACATATATATATATACTCACTTGATATTTTGAACTTTATTTATAATGTGATTACTCTTTTTATTTTGAATTGTTTTAAAAATTTCTCATTAATTTTTAAATTGAGATATAATTGACATATTAGTTTTGGGTGTACATTACCTTTTTTTCTTCAACTTTTTATTTAAATTCTAGTTAACATACAGTGCAATATTGGTTTCAGGAGTAGAATTCAGTGTTTCATCACTTACATACAACACCCAGTGTTTATCATAACAGGTGCCCTCCTTAATCCCTATCACCCATCTAGACCATCCCCTACCCACCTCCCTCCATCAACCCTGTTTGTTCTCTATTGTTAAGAGTCTCAAAAAGTTAAAAATAGAGCTATCCTATGACCCAGCAATTGCCCTACTATGTATTTATCCAAAGTATACAAATATAGTGATTCAGTGAGGCACATGTACCCCAATGCTTATAGTAGCAATGTCCACCATAGCCAAAATATGGAAAGAGTCCAGATGTATCAACAGAATGGATAAAGAAGATGTGGTGTATATATACAATGGAATATTATTCAGCCATCAAAAAATGAAATCTTGCTATTTGCAATGATGTGGATGGAACTAGAGGATATTATGCTAAGTGAAATAAGTCAAGAAAGACAAATATATGATTTCATCCATATGTGGAATTTAAGAAACAAAATGGATGAATATAGGGGAAGGGAAGGAAAAATAAAATAGGATGAAAATAGAGAGGAAGGCAAACCATAGGAGATGCTGAACTCTAGGAAACAAACTGAAGGGTGCTCGAGGGGAGGTGGGTGTAATGAAGAGGTAACTGGGTGATGGGCATTAAGGAGGGCACTTGATATAATGAGCTCTGGGTGTTATATGCAACTGATGAATCACTAAATTTTACCCTGGTAACTAGTAACACAGTATATGTTAACTAAATTGAATTTAAATAAATAATTAAACAAAAAGTCTCTTATGGTTTGTTTTCCTCTGTCCATTTTTATTTCCCCTCCCATATGTTCATTTGTTTTGCTTAAATTCCATATATGAGTGAAATCATATGTTTTTTAAAAAATTTAATTATCTACTTATTTTTTTTCTGGGTCTTTTGGTTTGGGATGTGTCTGGGATAGACAGCTTATAGCTGCATTTAATAATGTAATATTACTTTCTACTTTTAATATAGTAATGGAGTATATAATTTGCCATTTATTGTCATTGTTAATATGTTTGGGATTATTCTTGCCATGTTACTTTGTAATATATGTTTTATATTCTTCCAAATTATTATTTTTTCAACTTCCCAATTTTCTGCTCTTGTTTTTTTTATTTTTTATTTTTTTAAAAGATTTTATTTATTTATTCATGAGAAAGAGAGAGAGAGAGGCAGAGACACAGGCAGAGGGAGAAGCAGGCTCCATGCAGGGAGCCCGACATGGGACTCGATCTCGGGTCTCCAGGATCAGGCCCTGGGCTGAAGGCGGTGCTAAACCGCTGAGCCACCCTGGCTGCTCCTCTGCTCTTGTTTTGATGGAAATATTTGTGTTCTGTTTTTCCCTTCTTATGGTTAGGTTAATTATACATTCTATTCCTCTGGACTCTACAGGCTAAACTTTAGTTTTTAAGGTATACGTTTAAGCATATATATATATATATATTTTTTTTATCAGTATCTAAAATAAACCAGTAAATAAATCCTTTCTGGACAAGACAGGGACCTCAAAACTCTGCTTCATTCTACCCCCTCCTCCTGGTATTTCCTTCCCATGCTGAGATCATCTGAGATAATTGAGTTCCAGATCATTATTATTTAATATTAAAATATATTTAGCTAATGTTTTATTGGTTTCATTGCTCATCATTATGGTTGCTTTTTTTTTAACCATTTCTTAGATTGTTTTTGTTCATTTATCTGACCCTCATCCCAACTTTACTGACGTATAATTAACAAATAAAAGTGATGTATATTTAAACTGTACAATATGTTTTGATATACCACATATTGTTTGTAGAGGGCTTATAGGAGATAACATTTCTTTACCCTTGACAATCTGAAAATAAATTTATTTTGCTTTCATATTTGAATAATACTTTGACTGAAAAAATTTTCAAGTTCAAAGTAATTTTCACTAGAACTTTGAAGACATTTCTCCAGTATCTTCTTGAATCTAGGAATGGTGTGGCATGTGATACTAATCTGATTCTTTTTTTCAGTAAATACCAACTTCTCCCCACCCTCCCTGGTAACTCTTCGCCATCTTTCCATCAAGTCTTTTACCTTTTTGACTTTATCCTTGGTAGTTTAAAATTATATAACAATGTGTCCAGGTGTGAGACTTTTTTCATTTATCCTCTTTGGTCCATCAGTTTTAAGGTCAGGGTCTTTCTTCAGCTACAAGAGTGTGTCTTCCATTATTTTCTTGATTCTCTTCTCTGTCCCTTTATTTCTGGTCATTTCTTATGGAACTTTGATAGATGAGGTTGCATCTTCTGAATTTATTCTCCACGTACTGTATAGTTTGTGTATCATTTATTTGGAAATAATTTTGAATAGATAGGAACATTGCAAGGACAGTACAAGGAACTTGTGCATTAAATTTAGAAACTGTTAACCTCATGCCACATTTGCTTTATCATTTTTTCTCTCTTTATATGTATATAATTTTTTTTGGGAAAACATTTGAGATTAAGTTACAGAATTGGTTCTCTATTACCCCTAAACACTTTAGTGTGAATTTCCTAAGACCAAGGATATTCTCTTTTATAATCATATTACAATGAATTAAAATCAGGAAGTTTAACATTAGATACTAGTATTATCTGGTTAAAATTTTTTCTACATTTCATCTTTTTATTCCTTTTGGGGTACAGTTTGGGAATCATTAATTTTTAGCTGTATTCATTCATTTTTTTCCCCCAGACCATCTATTATTATTTTTTGTTGTTGTCAATGTTGTCATTGAAGTATAGTTGATACACAATGTTACCTTAGTTTCAGGTGAACAACATAGTGATTTAGTAACCCTATTCATTATGCTATGCTCACCACAAATATAGCTACTATCTTCAGCCCATCTATTGAGTTTTTATTTTGACAATCATATTTTCATTTGCCATATCTTAACTGGTTCTTTTTCATGGCCTGATTTTGTTTCTTATTTCACTAAAATTATTAATTAGATTGCTTTTAAATTTACTTTGTTTCCTCTAATATTTTTTCTCACTGAGCTCATGTGTTATTTCTTCTGTTATTTAGTGCTTCTCTTTTATTGTGTTGCTTTTCCTTAAACATATTTTAAAAATATTTTATTTATTGAGAGAGAGAGAGAGAGAGAGTGAGACAGAGAGAACAGGAGTGGTTGGGAGGTACAGAGAGTGAGGGAGAAGCCAACTCCCCACTGAGTAGGGAAGTGATGTGGGGCGTGATCCCAGGATCTTGAGATCATGACCTGAGCTAAAGGTAGACACTTAACCAACTGAGCCACCCAGGTGCCCTTTTCCATAAATATTTTGATGATTCTTGGTTGTGTGTTCATCTTTGTATTTAAGAGTCTTTGAGGACAACTAGTGAATGCTTCTTCTGTTTACCATAGCTTACTTCAGTTATTGTGGGGAAGGTGAGCCAGTAGTTAGTATTCTGGTTTTAATAGTCCCTGTTTTCTTATAGATGTTGCCAGCCACCAGGTACCTTAACTTTCCTTGGCAAGGTATGCATTCACATTAACTATCCTTGCCAGAGACAGAAGATTCTGCTGTGTGTTACATGGTGCAGTAGTAGAAGGGGAGTTTCTATCAGTCATCTATGGCTGTAACAACACCAAAAACCTCTCTAAAACTTAGTGACTTAATAGCAGAGTTACTGAGCTGACAATTTTGTGGATCTGCTAGGTAGCTCAGCTGGTCTTGGCTGGTTCTGCTTTTCTCTGCTGTTCTTGTTTATGCATCTGTGACCAGCAAGTGGTTCTGTGATTCTGCTTTTCTGCTGTCAGTTGGTGGGTTGGTTTGAGGCAACTGGTCTCAGATGGTCTCAGTAATAAGTCTGACAGTTGGTTGAACTTCTTGGTTCTCCCCCATGAATCCACTCTTTCTTTAGCAAGCCAGCTGGGGCTTGTTGACATGGTTGTCTCAGTTCTAAGTAAAACAAGAGAAAAAGACTTTAAGACTTACCTGCATCATATTTGGTAATGTTCCATTGGCCAAAACAAGTCAGATGGCCAATCCATATTTAAGGAATGAGATAGAATCCACTTGTTGAAGGAAGGAGCTGCAATGTCACATTGTAAGGATGTGAATGCAGGGAAGAGAAAGATTTGTGACCATCATAGAGCAATCCCCCCCAGAATTGCTGACCCAACTGGCTGCACTAAATGTGGTTCTCCTAACAATAACTTGAGTAGTTTCCCAGATCTTCTTCTCCTATCACTGCTTGCCACTTCAGAGTTTGGAGCACCCATGGTATCTCTTCATCTTATTTCAGCTTCTGTTTTTTCTATGTTGGGACCATGCTTTCCTTCATCCTTCCAATTCCACCTGCCTTTTGTATTTTAAGGCTTTTTTTGTTATTTACAATATATTGAGTGTATTTGTTCTTATTCTCTAGACCTCACATGGATTTTTAATATTTTAAAATAAAATATTAAAAAATCTAGGTATATTTTAGGCAGAAATAGGAATCAGGGGCATATTATTGTTTTGTCTTCTTATTTGTATTACTTTCATTTAATAGAATCATAAATTTAAAGTATGGAACTTAGTGATTTTACTGGTATATCACCTATGTCTTTTCTGAGATGACCACTTAAAGAGCTCACTTAAGATGATTGTGTTATACTATGAAAATTTTATCTTATTTAAGAAATTTTATCTGAATCAGTAGAGTGTCCTTTGGAAGAACAAAAAGGCAAAATTTGACCACTTTAAGAATTACCATATTGTGTGGAATTGATGAAATATTTGAAAATAATCCACATTGGAAGGCTTTATGTTTAGTTGCTTTTACTCCTGCTACCTAAAGTATTTTTATGAGGAAACAATTATGTTTATTTTTCATCACATTAGCAATTGTGAGTCTCCTCAGTTCTCAGGCTTAATATAAAAGTCTCTCTCTTGAATATAGAGCCCTTGCAACATAAAATTGCTCTTTGAGAGTCGGAAAAGATTGAATTTGTCTAGAAAACTGCTATCCTATTGAAAGCTAATGACAAAAAGTTCAGCTTGTTTATTCACCTCACTGAGCTCAAAAAATGGCATTGTCACACAAATGTGTTGGTTATTGAAACTATTTCCCACAGCATGTGCTTTTCCTGAAGAGTGCATGCTGATCATTTTATTAGTTTCACTTGGTTTCCTAAGCCCAGGAGAATGAGTGAATGAATGGATAAGAACAACAGTAGAGGAGTGTCTGAATCTTGAGTTCTTTCCCTTGCACCAGCATTTAAATATCCTCATCTACTCATCTTTAAAAAGACTCTCTATATGCACAACCCTTTCAGCAATTCTCTATCCATAGTTATATTTCTCTATAGAACTACACTCTGCCCATTTTCTCACTTCCTATCCTTTTCAATTAGGTTTCTTCATCAAAACTCTATTAAAATTGCCAAAATAGCTCATCACCTCTTTGTGATTAAACCTGGTGGGAAAATTTCAATCTTTATTTATTCACCAAACATTTGTGGAGCTCCTCTTGTGTTGTGAGCACTGTTCTAGGTACTGGGATACAGTATTGAACAAGACGTAAAATTCCTAGTGTCATGTCATGAACAAGAGTGTCAAGTACTGATATGTGTTATGATGAAAATAAGAGAGAAAATGAGAGAGAGAACAGGAGAGAGAGAAGAGAGAGAGAAAGAATGCTTTGACACTTTAATGACAAAAAGGAGCCAGCCTAGCTTCATATGAACCTAAAAGCAGTGAAAGGAGCCACTGTGTCTGCTGTGGTAGCTCAGATGAAGGCCATGTGGAAGCTTGCCTGGAGACAGGCTCTCCTAGGCAGTAGTGGTAGGAGATGAGGATATGGGACTGAGGATATGGGGCTGGATTATCTTTGATCAATATATCCAAAGCCTAGGAGATGATGAGATACTACAAATCTGGAAAGGTACATAAACAGCCCACTTGGGTAGCCATCATTATAGTGACCTATTATGGGTCTAATGCAGCAAAACGACTGTTCATTCTTTACAGATCAAAGCAAAACAGACCCCCCCAAAAACAAACAAATATGTATATATATAGACTTGAATAGCCTTATCAACAATGTATGAGCTATATTTGATCTGTGGTTTCTACCAATACTGCGCTTTGCTGGAGGTTTTGAAAGTCTTTGCCATAGATTTTCTAAGGGATTGTGACTGTTTATGAGGCATTTAGTTTGTCATGGTGTTAGATTGACCAGGCAATTGCTCATGTTGGAATTTGTAGGTTATGATTTGATAAATTAGTTGACTGCTGCTGCATAGGGAGCCATTTGTGTTTGCTTTTTCTTTGATAGTTCACTGGAAAACTGTGAATAATAATATTGCATATAAAAGAGACAAGGATGGATAAAGGTGGAAGGGAATAAATTTTCTCTGTAAGTAGCAAACAGCCATGAATCTCTTATTAAATTTTCCAGGCAGGGAGCCTGTCACTCTAAGCATGAGTTCTTATTGTAAGGAAAATTTAGACCAGTTATGGACTTATTGTTCCAAAGTCGTCAAACAGAGTTGAAATGTTTTATATCCTGATCATATTTTTGGGGGGAGGGATTCAAGGGTAAAATAGAAAAACATTATTGAAATTTTTAAGCATAATAGTTCTTAGCTATAAGCAAGAAACCAAATTTTGTTGATCTGAGAAGGAAATTATTTATTCAGAGAACACTGGGCTAGAGAACCAGCCTTGGGACTATGCAGATAGGAACAATGTTCCAAATCATGCTGCAGAACTAGCTCAGTGGAGACATTGCTGTCATTGCTGCTAAGAACTACAGCCCGCCCTGTTGACATCCCTAGCAATGGACTCAAAGCTGCCATCAGCTCTGCTATCCCTGCTACCTGAAGAACTAGATTTTTGTGACAGCCACCTCCATTACCATAGATAATTTATTCCTTCTGTGTCTCATCCGACAAAGGGAAACACTGCTTTGGTCAGCAAGGGCCTGTCATGGGATTTGGTGGGTTTGGGGTACTTATGACATCCAAATTCATCCATTTTCTTGTATTCCAAATCTCAGTTTTGTTCTACCATGATCAATGCTTTTACTTTCACATAAGTGATCTCAGTGGGCTGTGAATTCATCTGACATTATAATTTTTAGAAAGCTCCAGGATCAAAGTTTGAGTTTGATTTCCAGTTATCTCAGCCCTGCGGCAGAAAGTGATAAGACATTCTTTTAGCAGTCAGAGAAACTCGGGATTTCACTTCGTGCCTCTAGCCAAGAATTTGTGATTTCAGCTTGTCATTCCTTCCCATTTAAGCATTGTAGCACTGTTAGAAGCAACTTCTGTGCCTCAAAGTTCTTGAATTCCTCACGCCGATCATATACTTGTGGCAAGGGTTATGTGTTCCTCAAAGACTACTTCTTTAAGGTGATAATCTGATAATTTGTGCCATGGGCTACCATTCTAATCTCTTAACATTGAATTTTCATTGTTTTTATTTCCAATGTGGTCAGATATCCAGTTCCATTTTTCTGAGGGATCATTGCCTATAACTGCAACTGGTAGCAATTTATATGTTACTTAGTGTTCTTAGTTAAAGCAACTCTATGCAATGTAAGCAGAAAAATGAATAAATTATTTCGATACTACCTGCGCAGAATCTTCAGGGCTGCAGAGCTAGGAACAATACTCCAGATCATGTCCATTGCTGCTGCTGCTGCTGACACTGGGTGCTGTACTTTGCAAGGCTGACAGTAGTGATAATGGATCTTGGATTGGGTCCATTAGAACTGCGGCCATTGCCACCCCAGGGATATTATCATGTTCCATCTCGTGTCATTGCCAGACTAAATTGCTCACATTTTCCTCTTCTTTGCATTCCTGGTTCATAATTGAGTGGATACATCTGACTGGTAAAATTTAGGTCATGGGCTCATGTTTCGGTTGTGAGGACCATACAAGGCGAATATCTGGCGTTTTGTTTCCTACAGGTGGTAGCAGGCTCTGCCATCTACCAGTACTCGTAAGTTGCAAGACCCCAAAATATAGGGAGTAGGTTTTGGTAAGCACTAAAATAGGTTAGCTCATTCAACACTCATTCCAACCCTTTTCTGGATAGTCCTTGTCTGGAGAGTGATGGATTTCCAAGCTCTGTTGCCCCTAGAATACATATACAAAATTGGGATATAAAGTCAACTCATATGGCTGCATACAGGGAGATTGAACCTTTTGCAAACATGGTTGTGAAGGTGATTTTTTTTTTTTAAGAGTGGCTGTGGGGGACTTCTGGCTTTCAGAACCAAGTGTACTAACCTGTGAGTGGGGTTGTTAATGGAATTTATTAGGAGAGACCTACACTGTAGCTGTTCCTTTTCTCTCACTGTGTTGTTCTTGGCTCAGTAATTGCCTGTGAGCTCCCAAGCCTTGTTCTTTGTCTCTTTCAGGGATTCTGTGAGTTGGCTAAATATTTTTCTATAAATCGCTTTCTGCTAAATTAGCTTGATTCAGTGCTGTTGTTTGCAAGTAAAAGCCCAGACTAATAGAAAGTTTAAGGTAATGGGTGGCCCAAAAGAATGATAAATACTTGTCTATGTTAAAATATACATGTAAAGATTGGAGGTATTGATCTTCACTCAGTATTTATTTATTTATTTATTTATTTTTAAATAATTTTATTTATTTTAGAGAGAGAGAGAGAGCAGGAGCAGGGGAGGGGCAGAGGGAGAAGCCGACTCCCCACCAAGCAGGGAGCCAGATGTGGGACTTGTTCTCGGGACTCAATCCCAGGACTCCAGGACCATGACCTGAGCAGAAGGCAGACACTTAACTGACTGAGCCACCCAGGCACCCCTTCATCAGTATTTATAAGAAAAAAATGATTAATATACTTAGCAGATGTGTATAGTTGTTGGTTGTGAGAGCAAAGTATTCTACTAAATCAGCTTGTAAGTTTCCGATCTAAAATGCTATCATTAATAGAGATGGGAGTATACATTAGAAGCACTGTAGCTGCTGTGGCATTGTGATGATACTAATAACTAGCATTTGTTGAGTGCTCACCATGTAATGCTACATGGATTACATCATGTAATCCTTAGAATGAACTTTTGAAGTATTTGTTGTTGTCATCTGTATTCTACAGATGAAGGAATTGAAGTTTGGCTGGTTTAAATACTTTCCTATGGTCATTCATCTAGGATGGACAATAGTGGGATTTGGACCTATAGCTGTCTGATGTAGATTCCTTATTTATGCCATTAAATAAACACTACCTGTTATAATTGAGTGTAGATTTACCTGCTCTGCTCAGAATTGCATAGCATTTTATGAGGAAGTTAAGATGGAAGATGCATGTTTAACAAAGAAAGCCAGAGAAACAACATGAATGCTCCATAGGAGAGTCATGGGTTAGAAGCTAATGAGTCTCCTGGGTGGGTCTCTTCTGTGTAGGAATTAAGAAAATTTTCCTAAGGCAAGCGAGTTATGCTCATTATGCTTGAAAGCCTTGATACTCCAAGTATGGTCCCTGGACCAGCAGCACTGACATCACCTGGGAGCTTGTTAGAAATGACTTTGTTTATGGAAGAATGAAATAGGAATAGCAAATGAAGTTGAGAAGCTTCCTGGATGAAGTCTTGTGCATTATTGTGTAGGAGAGAGTTTGTGTCCTAATGGAAATATTTGTATGTCTAGGCAAGAGTGCAATGAGGGCCTCATGTACACTTAAGTTTTTTTCCTGATATATTTTCCTTTTGTTCTCTCCTTTTGATTATTTTATGTATAATATATGTATACTTGTTTAAGTGAAAGATACTAAGAGATACCAAAGGACCTAGCTATGAGTCCAGGTTTCCTCACTGCCATCTCTTTAATATTTACTATGCTCTTCCTTTATTCTTCAAAGTTTTGATATTCCAGGTAGTATTATAGAGCTTGTAGGACACATGGTACTTAAGAGATAGTTCAATCATAGCCACCACTGTCTTGAAACAATATCTTACTTTCTTTGTTACTCTTTGTCAAGACTCTGGGTATGAGCTTTTCTTGTAAAGATCCCTTAAATTCTTGATTTAGGAGGCACTTGCTATCGCAGATGCAGTTGTGAGAAAATAAAACCTATAAGGTTTTCCTCTTGGAACCAAAAAGCTTTCTGCACAGTTCAGGTGGCTTTCATAGCCCTAAGCAGATGTCTGTCCAGATCCATTAAATCTTGGCACACATGCTCTTGGGAAAGGACTAAGACTATTTCACCAATGAGCAAGTGCTGAATGAAAGGACGTTTCCAGCTGTGTGTCTAGAAAGAATGTTTACTGAAGACAACTGAATGGTTTATTTTCCTAATTGTTCTTGAGGCTATAGCTTGCTGATGTATACTTCTGACACAGTAAATAAATATACAAAGAAGGTATTTAAACTGATAAATCCTTTACTATTTATGAGGATACTATCCTCATTTTCATGTTCTCATGTATTTTACTGTTAAATTATTTGGAATGATTTATCAAGATTCGTTTTTTAAATTGCTTATTCTTGTCCTCTTTTTCCCAAATCATGTGGGGGAAATCTACTACTTTACTTGTGAGAAGCATGGTTGAGAAGGTTTCTCCTGTCTCTATCTGAAAAACAAAACAAAACAAAAGGAAACAGGTATAAAGTTGATGTTGACCTTAATTGAACCATGTCATACTCACTCTTCCAGTATCTGACTCCTACTTCTCCATCAGCTCCATCTCTCATCCCTTTCTTCTTCACGGCCATTCTCAGCCATATTGAACTGGATTTCTCTAACATGCCATCTTGTTTTAGGGCTCTTCCTCTCACCTCTTTTTCTTCATAAGATGCCAGTCTCCCTATTGTCCACATTTTGAATGCCTTCTCATTTTCAAAGATGCAGCCCATTTTCTTACAGAATAGAGCCTTCCTAATATCTCCAAAGAAAACTGACTTTGATGTTTACCTGGTACCCAAAATTCCCATAAAACAATCTTTTTACATTTGTAATGAGTAATTGTGACAAAGAATGAAACAATGAAAGGCAAAGAACCAAGAAGTTTTTTTAGCTCTTATTTTTTAAAAAGATGTTATTTATTTATTTATGAAAGACACACACACACACACACACACACACACACACAGGGGCAGAGACAGAGGCAGAGACAGAAATAGGCTGCATGCAGGGAGCCTGATGTGGGACTCGATCCCGGGACCATGGGATCATACCCTGAGCCAAAGGCAGATGCTTAACCACTGAGCAACCCAGACACCCCAGAGTTTTTTTTTTTTTTTTTTTTTAACTCTTAAACTAATGATGCAGGCCTGGAAAATCTCAGGCAAGAATAATTTTTTCTTTCGCTTATGTTTATGTGCTATTTGTGTATTGAAACTTCTGTGGTGCGGAGTCCATGACTTACCTATCTTTGTATATCCAGTGTACACTCCAGTGACCATTTTGATCATTGCTTGATGCTGTTTCTAGAGGTTAAATGATCAAATTATGATTTCATTAAAAAATTACTTCAATGGCTTGGGATATTCATCATGACCTTTGATCCCTAAAATACACTGCCTTTATTGCGTGTCTGAAAATATTTATTTTTATATAAAATTTCTTTATAAATTTTCTTCAAATGTCAGGACTAAAAGCGTAGGCACATTTGCTCCTGAATGTTTATCCTATTCTTCACTGATGGCCAATTTAGAATGTGTCTGTTCAGGCAAGAATAAACAGAGCAAATGATCTCTTTTTCCCATATGAGCTCTTGAATTTCACTTTTCCTTAGAATGAAAACGGCTTCTTGCCATTAGAGGATTTTTTATACTGTCATCTTAAAAATGGATTTTCTTTTATCTAACCAATAACCTTTGTTTTCACTTATGCAAAACTTTGAGATCAGCTTCCACAGATTCTGTTTTGTGGTGAGTGCTGTCAATAGAAGGATGTCATTTGTCACACCTTAGACTGAGGAGTACCTTTTCCTTCTTATAACAAATAGGAAAATTCAGCTGTCCTCTACCCAAATAAGACAAATATACTTGGGACACTTATTTTTTGCCTGTGATTTTCTGGTCTTGCATCACTCGTTTAAGAGCTAAGGAATCTTCTTAGTTCTTTCCTTCTTATTTATTTCATAATAATACTTTCACTACTTCATATCCATGTAAAGATTGTCTTATGGGCATTCTGTGAACTGAACAAAATTGTAAAGGTCTGTCTATAGTGTTATCTTCTTTCTGTGTGTTCTTTCCCCCTGACCTTGATCAAGCACTAAATATTCTTAAACTCTTACTACTCAGTTTTCTCCACAGTCTGCCTGCTTCTTGGGCCAGCATTCCATAGACAAAGCCATTTTCCCCTCTTCTTCAACTAAAACGCTCACCAGTTGGCTGTCAAAAAGAACATCTATCTGATTAACTTCCTCCCTCCAGGGAGCTACTTGTCATTAATGGCTCAATATCTTAATCTTCTAGAGTGAAAATGAATATTGTAGAACAGGTAAGAACTTATGAAAAATTCATTAATCAAGCAAGTGAGTGTGATTGTGGTATTTCAGCAGTCCTGAGGTGGGGCCTGAGAAATTGCATATCCAGGAGGGATGCATACCCTGCTGCCTACCTCTCCCATTTGTAGGACTGCTACTAGTGGTGGTGGAAGCAACCTAAGGATTGCTAGGTCTAAATTTTCCATTTCTGTTCTCCCATGAAGGAATCTAAATGCTGTAATTTCATGCATTGTGCATTGTGCTTTGTATCACAGAAATTAAAGGTAAAACCATTTTATTTTATTATTTTTAAAAATATTACTAGTGGAACATAAAGAACAGTAGCAATATGACTATTAACCTGTCAATAACTCATGAATACCATTATTATACACTCTAAATTTTTGTGATATCTCTCATCAGATTATGTGTATTAAAAGATCTGTGACACAGATCATATATTCAAAGTAGTTTGCTTCAGATTCTCTGGAAGCAAATCACTAGAGTAGACAATGTGCTCAGTCATCAAAGCATTTCTTTCGTTACAGATGTGACTGACAAATATAGAAGAAAATAGATTTGAAGTGTAAAGGCAACTATAAAAATAGACAGCAGATGTCACTGTTGCTATTCCATTACCTTAACCTCATTTTTTGGGGGGGTTTGTTCATAGTTAATGACATTTTTCATTTTATTTGAGAGCTCTAATAGGTTAAACAAGTTCACATATGCTAAACTTCTGTTTTGAATTTTATATTTATTAAGGTTATGACTGTACATCTTGCATGTATAGCTTATAAAGAATATACTTAATTACATTTTATATGCCTAGGTTCATTAATTAAATATTATAAGTTGATAAAATAATAGCTTCTATAATAATCTCTGATTCAGGTTGAGGTATTATTCACCTTGAAGATAAATTTGTCTTGATTTTACTTCAAATGACCAATCATGTCATGTACTCAAGCAGAAATGCAGCAAGAAATAGTGATAGTACAATTAAAATCTCTGAAGATTTTTTTTCCCCACAAAATCTAATATTGCTGTCTTCTGTTACTCAGAAAGCTGAATCTTTACCATTATATTCTTGAGCATTTTTTCTTGGTCTATGAAATAAAGAACTTGGATAAACTATTCCTAATGTGCTTTCCATTGATAAAATTCTATGATTTAATAGGAAGCGCTGAAATAAGATACTCAGAGAATATTGCTTTTTATTTCTCTTATAAAAATCTTATCAGGAAGTAATTTTGGTAGCATTTATGGTTTGTATATATATTGCATGTTTTTTTTTTTTTTAAGATTTTATCTATTTATTTATGAGAGAGACAGAGAGAGAGAGGCAGAGGGAGAAGTAGGCTCCACGCAGGGAGCCCGATGTGGGACTTGATCCCAGGTCCTCAGGATCATGCCCTGGGCCGAAGGCGGTGCTAAACTGTTGAGCCCCCCGGGCTGCCCCTATGTTGCATGTTTTTATAAAAATGCATCATATTTTATTTTCTAGAACTAAAATGAAAGTATATATTGAACATGTTTTGGGAAATTAAGATTTTTATAATCCCAGAACAGTAATGAAAATGTAATTCACATATAGAATCTGTGATAACTGATTAACAATTCAAGGAATTTAATGACAATCTAAAAATTTGAGGATAAGCCTGTGAACATGTATATGATTAGATAAGAGCTGTTAGAATAAGTGAAAAAGGACAATTTATATTTTGGAATTTATCTTGTTTATTTATTGAAAATATGATTAATGATAGTGGTGACGTAAGCCTTGAAAGGAAGGAGATGTGCCCTTGGGACACTGTTCTTTGTTCTAATGTGTCAGCACTTCAAACTGGTACAATAGTCAAATTAATCATAAGGCATATATTCAGAATATTTTTTAAGATTGCATTTATTTATTAGAGAGAGTGAGCATAAGCAGAGGAGGGGCAGGGGCAGAGGCAGAGGAAGAGGCAGATTCCCTGCCAAGCAGGGAGCCTCAATGGGGTTTGATTCTAGGACCCTGAGATCAAGACCCGAGTAGAAGGCAGGCAGATGCTTAACCGACTGAGCCACCAGGCACCGCTATTCAGAATTTATGGAATAAATTTCATCATGGATGAATTGGAATATGGTTTTTGGTGCCTGTTTCATGTATTACTTAACTCAGCAAGTGTCCTGAAGAACTATTTAGAGATAGGGCACTTTATTCACGGGTAGGAACTCAGGTATTTAGGGATGCATTATTTCTGTGGCCTGTCCCAGGATAGTATGTTTTGAATACATTGCACCTTTAGTATCAACTTTGGTTTGAAATTTGGACTTGCCACTTTTAATCTGTGTTACCTTGGTCCAGAAATTAGCCTCTCATAAATACAGTTTCTTTATAAAGAGAGAATAATGCTACTTACATTTCTTAGGGTTGTTGTGAAGATTAGAGTTGATGCATTTGAAGTACTCAACACCAATATAATGTGTGTAAGGTGTACATAAATTATTCATATATATATATATATATATATATATATATATATATATATTTCACCAAAATCACTAATAGCCAAATGTTTCTCAATAGCCTGTTGAGTACAGGCTTTGAATTGCTTTTGGAAACATAAAAGGGTAGGATTTGTAGTATCTACACTTAGAAATAATACTGAAGTATTGTATTTACCGATTGGCACAGTAATACTTTACCTGACATTTTTAACAGTTGTTTTAAAATTTGTATTAAATTTGAATTTCAAAGCCTTATTCTTTACCTTTGTCTTTGTGTGTCTTTCTCTTTCCTCCCCTTCCCTCCCCCTCCTCTTCTCTTCTTCTTTCCAAAGCCTTATCAACTCTCCCTTAGTGGTAACTCCCTGACTGTCCCTACTCCTTTACCAACAGGCTAGTGGAGTTGAATTACCAGTTTTCTGCTCCACTCACTTTTCATCTTTAGAACTAGACATTCAAACGATGGAGAATATGATGCGATTTCAGAGTTAACCTGGTTGGGGTGTGAAGTAAGTGGATTATGGAGGTTCCTCTCGTGAAAACCATGGTAGAACGTGAACTTTACACTTGGTACCTCTTGGCATGACATCTTTACAGTTTTTATTTGTATAAAAAGGTATATTTATGACATGGAAATCAATAGTCTTAAGTTGAGAATATGACTCTCAACTATCAGACTTTACAGTCAGAGTGGGTAGGTTCCTTATCAGTCCTGTGACATCCCACTTTCTCTGTTCTCTGGGCCCCAATACTTCATAGAATTACATATGATTTATTTTTGTTACTTTCTCTGCCTCCTAACTGCTTCACTATTTTAGCTAAAATACTCTCTGCTAAACTCTTAGATAGAATTCAGAAATGAAATGAGCATGTATTCAGCTATGTGTACTTTGTTATCTATAATACATTTTTACTAGTACAAATAGCTTCCTGAACAATAATCCATGCTCTTAATATTTTTGTAGCAGTCTTAAATTGGAGGTGAAGTCATTATCAAGTAATGTGTGTTTGTGAGATAGAGGCAGCTGACATATGCAACTATTTCTCCAAATCACTCCCTACCACAACATTCATGTTTCCAACACATTTTCTGAGCATTTACAATGTGCTAAACACTGATTTAAGTGATTTATATATAATAATGTATATGTTTTATGACAATCTAGGTGTATGCTATTATTCTTATTTGGGGGAATGAGAAAACTAAGGCACAGAGAGTCCTCTAGCTCGTTCCATCTGTTGTTGTCCCAGGTCTCACAGCTAGGAAGTTGTAGAGTTGGGGTGCCCACCTCCCCATCTTCTGGGTTCAGAGTCCACACTCTTGGCACTTACACTGCCAATCTTCTAGATAGGTTTGGCTTTGTTATTTAAAATTGCTAGAAGAAAGTAGGATGGAAAAGATGACTTCCATGGGAGGCTTTCAGAGCCAGAGATTTTTTGCCCAGGGCATAGTTGTGAGTGGGGCTTGTAGATCAGCAAGCACCTTTGACCAGCTTGTAATGAAAATGTAATAACCCCAGTACAATTCTATATTTTGGATTAATGCTTTTCTTGTAATCTAACTTCAAGTTGGAAGATGAATTGACACTGGCAAGGATTATAAGTTCTACATTTGAAGTCTAGGAAACTAGAAGTCAGACCTAGAATTCTCTCCGTGGTTTAAGTTTCTTACTTAATTCAATGTATCATGTAATAAGCACTGAGTATAATCTGCACTATAATCTGCCTTTTACTAAAGTCCTCAAGCAATGGCTCTCTCCTGTTTTGCTGCAAAACTTTGGAGTGATGCTGATCATCTCGTTGAGTATTGTGAAATTATAAGATTAAAACATTCCTACTATGAAAGTGTTTTAAAGATGGTGTGTGGGGATCCCTGGGTGGCTCAGCAGTTTAGTGCCTGCCTTTGGCCCAGGCACGATCCTGGAGTCCTGGGATTGAGTCCCACATCAGGCTCCAGGCATGTAGCCTGTTTCTCCCTCCTCCTGTGTCTCTGCCTCTCTCTCTCTCTTTATGTCTATCATAAATAAATAAATAAATCTTAAAAAAAAGATGGTGTGCAAGTCTCATCTAAAAGTATGTAGATTCTCTTAGAGACTAGAAATATTTTTAAATTATTTAAAATCATATTATGTTTGAACCATATGACCATTTGGAATACACTGATTTATCAAACAACTTGTTTTGGTACAGTGGTGACTACAAGTACATTGTTATCTTTGGAAGAAAAATGATTTCTATACATCATGAGTTAGGTCAGTTAGTCATAATATATTTACTACATGTCTGATGCTGTTTCCTTTGATTTGGCTTCTCTCTTGTACATTTGAAGCTTATTTAGGAATTGTCAGAACAAGCTATCTCTTGAGTCTGAATTGTTAGCCTCGAGGGCAGGGACCACATTGTTGTATTATGTTTGGAACAGGGCATAGAAGTGCACTGCCTAGATAATAAAAGATGGTGATGAGCTCAAGTGGGTGACCTGGCTCATTGGTCTGGACAACATGGGCAGAGAGCACATGCTTTTTTTTCTCAGGGGTTTTTCCTTGATGACCTCTCTGAAGCTACTCTTCATCTCGATATACAGTCTTATTTTATTTTACTTTAAGAAGAAAATCTGTAACATAACTTGTCTACTTCTGTTTTACAAACATTCGGTTTTAAAACAACTTAAAATCATACCTGATCGTATTTGTTTTTTTATACTTAATACTTAGCAGAGTCCTGGGATATATAGGAGTTTGATAAATGAGTGTTGAATCAAATTGAGTTGGTACTTTGATGGTGGGTAATCAGGCAGTTGAGAGCAAATTAAGATATAGAATCCAGGTTTCCTTGTTTTTTTTTTTTTTTTTTCCTCCGCTGGAGGAACAGTGGATTTCAAATGACTCTTTGATGCTCACTCAGAATCCAGCCTGGGTTAGGTTTGCTGTAGACCTTAAGGCCAGGATATTGATAAAAGCAACAGACTTGAAAAGGTAGTTATATTTGTAATTGAGTTTGATATCAACTTGGGTTTATAAGGTTAGCAGTTTAGGGAATGCCTGGTTCTCCTCCACTTGGAAAAGTTTGTATCAGTAAAGGGGTCCAGAGGAGCTGGGAAGCTGGGAGCAGGAAGACTTATACTTCTTATTAAAAATGGACCTTCGTGGGGCACCTGAGTGACTCAGTGGTTGAGTGTCTGTCTGGCTCAGGTCGTGATCCCGGGATCCTGTGATCAAGTCTCACATCGGGCTCCCCACAGGGAGCCTGCTTCTCCCTCTGCCCATGTCTCTGCCTCTCTGTGTCTCTCATGAATAAATAAATAAAATCTTTAAAAAATAAAAATGGACTTTTGAAATGATGGCATGCTAAAGCCTTATAAAACAACTATCTTGGTGCTTTTACCAGTAAAAGCTTAAGCCTGTCTTGCTCAATGCCAATATAACAGGATAAGAAACTATGTTCTGACAGTAAAACATCCATTTGAGAAAGATGGTAAATTTATTGGGAACATTTCAGGGTTGAAGCATATTTGTAACTGTGAGATATGGCCTCAATTATTAATCATCATGAGAAACTGAATAGAACTGACTCTGATATGCTAGATTAATGGCACTTGATTTTACTACCCCAAGTTGAAATCATCATCTACAAAAAGAGATTTGCAGTCTTTTCAGTAATTCAACCCTTGCTATACTATAGCCTCAGAACTCTGGCTTTAATTACTGCTGATTTCATTTTACCTTCTCCTAGCGATGTCATTTTGAACAGTGGGGAGAGGATGTAGAACATTTCAAATTTGATTCTTTGCACTAGTCAACCCAGACCTGTGAGGTTAAGAAGGTCATGAGCTCTTTTTAGACCTGTAGGAATGGAGGAGGGAAGATGTCATTTTTTGAGCACTTACTCTGTTTTAGGAATGTTAGCTAAATGTAGGTATTATTCCCATTTTACAGATGAGAAATATGAGACCTAAAGCAGTTAAATATTTTGCCAACAGCTGCCCCACATATAAGATCCAAACCATAGGATACAAACCATACTGAATGACTTCTAACTCCATATGCTTCTGACTCTGCTGTAGAAATTCCTCCCTTAGTTGTGCATGTAGTTAAATCTTCACAGCAGTTTTTTCCTCATATAGCACTTATACTAGTGTTATAGTTATGTAAAATTTTGTGTTATTTCATTAGTCTGTTATTATTAATGAATAGGGTTGTATCTTTGTATTTTCAAAGCTACTGGCATAATGCCTCTTGCACATAGTAGATGTTTTATGAATTTTTATTGAATAAAATTGCTTAATAGTCTGACATTGTTTCCTACTTGATGTAGATCTAGTGTTGAAAACAGTTCTTTCCCCCAAAAGTGCTAGTGGTTGGTAATTAAAAGGTGAAATCTCATTTGCAATGTTGTAATTTACCTTCTATCAACACTTTTTTTTTTAAAACAGAAAGCAGCATATAGATAGTGATTTCTTCTTCTTAAAGGTCAGAAAAAGTATTTATAGGGGATACAAATAAATAAACTGAAGTCCCTACCCTTCATAGTCAAATGACAGTGATGGGAGACATTCATGATATTTATAATAAAGGACAGAATGTTCTAGTGCCTTAAGAAAATATTCAAATAGAGTTGTAAAAGTTTAGAGGAGAGGAGATTTTTTAAAATTTCAGTATAGTTAACATACAGTGTTATATTAGTTTCAGGCGTATAATGTAGTGATTCAACAGTTCACTCATATGTGGAATATAAGAAATAGTGCAAGGGACCATAAAGGAAGGAGGGGAAACTGAATGGGAAAAAATCAGAAGGGGAGACAAACCAAGAGGACTCCTAACTCTGGGAAGCAAACGGAGGATTGCTGGAGGGGAGGCAGGTGGGGGGATGGGGTAACTGGATGAAGAGCATTAAGGAGGGAACGTGATATGATGAGCACTGGATGTTATATGCAACTAATAAATTAATAAAAACTTACATCTGAAACTAATGATGTACTATATGCTGGCAAATTGAATTCAAATAAAAATTAAAACCCTAGAAAACACTTAAAAAACCCCCAAAACACTAGGTGTTACACTATATGTTGGCAAATCGAACTCCAATAAAAAAAATACAAAAAAAAATAAAAATAAAAATAAAAGACCAAAAAAAAAAAAACCCCAAACAAAAACAATTCTATACATTACTTAGTGTTCATTATGATATGTGTA
The DNA here is from genome assembly GCF_003254725.2 of Canis lupus dingo. Classification (NCBI taxonomy): domain Eukaryota; kingdom Metazoa; phylum Chordata; class Mammalia; order Carnivora; family Canidae; genus Canis; species Canis lupus. The sequence continues at coordinate 17,665,813 of NC_064250.1, forward strand.
CTCTTAATCCCCTTCACTTTTTTCACCCATCCCCACCTTCCCTCTGCTTTCTATAATTAAGTCTTTTTCAGTTTGTCTCTTTTTTCCTTTGTTCATTTGTTTTGTTTCTTATATTCCACATATGAGTGAAATCATATGGTATTTGTCTTTCTGTAACTCACTTATTTCACTTAGCATTAGACCTTCTAGGTCCATCCATAGTGTTGCAAATAGCAAGATTTCATTCTTGCCAATCTTATTTTTTTAAAGATTTTATTTATTTATTCATGAGAGACACACAGAGAGAGGCAGAGACATAGGCAGAGGGAGAAGCAGGTTTTCTTCAGGGAGTGTGATGCGGGACTCGATCCCAGGACCCTGAAACCATGACCTGAGTCAAAGGCAGATGCTCAACCACTGAGTCCCAAGATTTCATTCTTTTATATGGTTGAATAATATGCCATTGTGTGTGTGCATGCATGCGTGTGTGTGTGTGTGTGTGTGTATACCACATCTTCTTTATCCATTCATCTATTAGTGGACACTTGGGCTACTTCCATAATTTGTCTATTGTAAATAATGCTGCAATAAACAGCGGTGCATGTATCTTTTCGAATTAGTGCTTTTGTTTTCTTTGGGATGATACCCAACAGTGGAATTACTGGATCATATGGTAATTCTATTGTTAATATTACTGTTTTCCACAGTAGCAACACCAGTTTGCATTCCATCCAACAGTGCACAAGGGTTCCTTTTGGTTGCTTCTTGTGTTTTTGATTTTAGCCATTCTGACAGGTGTGAGGTGATATCTCATTGTAGTTTAGATTTGCATTGTCCTGATTATTAGTGATGTTGAGCATCTTTTCACGTGTCTGTTGACCATCTGTAAAGGAGAGATGATTTTTAATTTGCGAGGATCAGGGAACCATTTATGAAAGATGGGACGTTTGACGTGGAACTTAGAAAGATGAGTACATTCTGACACAGATTTCAGAGGAAGGGACTCCAGGAAAAGGAAACAACTCGAGAATAGTCATGGAGGCATAAATGTCAAATGAACAATAATAATTTTAATCTTACTGGAGTGTAAGGCATGTTAAACATGATAAAAATGTGAGACAGGAAAGGGGAGAGGGTTTAGAGAGCTTTCTTTAAGGTGCTATTTAAGTTCCTTTTTAATAATTTCAGGTCCTGTAATACTTGAATGCCATGACAAGGCACTTGGGTTTTACAAAGTAAGCAGTTGTGAGTCTCAAAAATTTTTTGAATTGTGACATTTTATCTTTTTTTGATATTCTTACAGTTGTCATGGAGTAACACATTTAGAACTGCACTTTGTAAGCACAGGTTTGAGAAGAGTGTTTTGGCAATGTGTAACTTCGAATGAAGTGGAAAAGGACAAAAGGTTAGAAGTTAGGAGGCTATTGCAGTAGTGTAGATTAGAAAGTGGCATAGATTATACTATTAGACAATAGTACAGATGAGAAAACATTGTATAGATTAGAAACAGGCTTGAACTCTGATGACGTCAATAGAAACAAAGAATGTGACAAATTTAAGATGAATTTTAGAATTATATTTGATAGTACTGGGTATTTGGTTGAATATATATATATATTCACATATATTCACATATATATATACACACACACACAAAACCATATATATGTATATATACTAGTACTGTTGCAAAGGGAGAGTTTAAAGATAATTTTGGTATTTGGAGGCTGGAGTATTGTAAAAAGGTTAAGAACATAATAGAAGCAGAGGAATCAGTTGGTGAAATCTATTTAAGGAAGAGGAGAAAGATAAGTGCCTTTCTGGTTGTGTTGAGTTACTGGCAAGGAATTCAGGGCAATCTATTCGGTTAGAAAATGGGAATGAAATGAAAAGGCTGATATTATCTATATATGCAAAGCTTTGGCAAGGAAGTTTTAGGACAAACTACAAAAGGGGACATTGTTTAATTTTCAATATCTATTAATCATAGATCCTTAATGACTCTATAATTAACAGAACTACTCTAATAATAAACAGACATACAGACACAAAAATGTATATACTCATACAAATATTCCTGCAAAGATAATTGACAATACTTACCACAATAAATTTAGAATATCCATCTGTAGTGTTAGTAAATAATGAGACAGATTTAACTTTAGAATTAATTTGGATAAAATGACCCCATGAATTTCCCTTACAGTGCTTCTTTTATTTGAATTCCAGAACCCCTCCTTAGGCCCTTTTGGTTGCTTATTTTCTTATTGTTAATAATCTCTTATAAGGTAATGTGGCTAGAACAGGATTTGTGCTATCTTGGGACCATTTTTATCAAGTGCTTGAAGGGTGCTGGAGGCTATTTTTATCAGATGGTGCTAGACTGATTTTCTAGAGGTTAGGTTTCATTTTATTAGTTGATGTCTAGCAGCACCAAAATTTGCTTAAGTTAGGTGGGGCACAGTTAGGCCACTAACTATCCAGCTATATTTGTCTTCCATTAATCAGTGGAAACTATCCAGTTTCTAAAATAGGTTTTCAAACTTACCTAGGCTCCCTTCTCCCCTCTTTCTCTTTCTTTTTGAAAATATGTTTATTGAATGCCTGTTCCATCCCAGACGTTATGTTGAATGCTAGGAACAGATCGATGAATAAGTTCTGGTTTTTAGGAACTTCATAGTCTAGTACATTGGAACCATAAATGCTCGGATAGAGTACACAAAAGGGAACTAAATCTGACCTGGAAATGGAGGGATAAATGAGAAATGATTTCCTGAAAATGGTGATATTTGAGCAGTGTTTTGAAGATGAGTTGGAAGTAGCTATAAAAAAAGAGTGTTGTGGGATGAGAGAGTCCATTCTTGGTAGAGATTTAAAGACACTTACAAATAGTCTGTAGACCTGAAAAGACGATCCTATTTGGGGCATTCTAGGAGATGGAGTGAAAAAAGTGGGCAGGAGTAAATAATTATGAGTCTTGGGTTCAAAGGACTTTCAACCACTTTCTGAAAGCTAGAGGGAACCATTTTAGGATTTTATGCAAGGAATTAACTTGATAAAATTTGTATTTTAGAAAGATTATTTTGGCACAAGAATGGAAAATGGATTTGAAGAAGGTAAGATTGGAGGCAAGGCAGTCTATGAGAAGCTACTGCTGAAATCTCGGAAAGAAGATGAAAGTGAGGCAGACCATATGGGACTTGGACCTTGATTGACAAAGTAAGTGACAGAAAAGAACAAATGCTCATGCTTGGCTTGGATATTTGAGTCCTTAATGTGACCATTCAGTGAGGATACAGAAGTGAGATCTGATTTTGGGAAATAGATATTTCACATTTTGGCATGTGGAAGTTGAGATTCTCATTGGTTATCCAAGAAGAAATGTCTATTAGGCAACTCATTTCAATGTTTTGAGCAAGACATATAGACCAGAATTATTCTGTAAAGCTGATGTCATAGGCATAGGTGCCAGACCCCAAGGGTCATGGGGTGAGGACTGAGTTTGGAGCTCTTGGGGAGACATTTAATTGATAATCAGAGGAACACATGGGGGAGAAAAATAAGCAGGAGAAGTAGGAGTAGAAAAAAAAAACAGAGAGGAGCAATGGTATAATGGAAATAGAGAGTTTAAAGAAGGAGGAAATGTCATTTGTGTCAGCCTGCAAACAGGCATATTAAGAAAACTTTTTATTATATTTTATATTATAAAGATATAATCAGTGACCTTTGAAGTGAGAAGTTTCACTAAAGCAGTATGGGCAGGGCTGAGTTTGGAACAGATTACAAAGGGGAACCCCAGTTACAAGGGGAACAGCTGAGTTAGAAACGAAAAATGAAATAGTGGGATGAGAACACATCAAAAGTCCTGGTAGCAAAACCAGGTTGGAGGCCAAAATGAGCAGTAATTGATCCTAGACAGGAGCAAGGAAAGAACAAAGCTCATATAGATTCTGTTAGAATATGATATAGTTTTAGCTGGCATGGCTGTAGTTAGGGTACCTTAGTGGCATTATGCAACCTCTGATACCACATTTCTGAGACAAGTTTTCTCCTGACCAACCATTTCACATCCAGAGGGTAAATCCGAAGTCCTGACCAGTTACATGCAGCTACTCCTCTAGCATTAAATAGCTTAGAACTGTTCCAACACAATGAGGCAAACTGTCTGTGGAAAGAGGAGTCTTTTATCATATACTACATAGGCCCAGAAATCAATAAATGCTTGACAGTCTGGAAAGAATCCTTTTGATGATGGATCCCATGCCACTGGAACTACTTAAATGCCTCAGCAATGTTTGTTTTTTGTCCAAGAGAAATGTGGACATATAAATGTGGAAATATAAACAGGATGTACCAAGAAGGCTTGAAGCTCTTACTTTGTTTTCAGGGTAGGCATTCCGTGGATATCATGTACCACATTTTAAGGGATAAATATCCAGCTATATTGGTGAGATAGCTAAGAACGGTATTCTTAGAAATTCTAATTTGTTGAGGGAAGGACAGGAGACAGAGCTGCTGTGCGTGGATGTCCAGCTTGGCCAGCTGTCCTATGATCAAGTAGCTCTGGAGCAAAGGCAAGCAGGCTGATTCCATTCCTGGTTCACAGTTGAGTCTGCTTCCCACCTACTTACTCCCTATAGTCTTCCATTTTCTCTGGTTATTGATCTTAAGCTTTGCTCTGAATCATCTGCCACCAGACTTACTGTGTTTATCCGTGAATTACTAGTAGCTGACTCTGACTCACCTTCTTGGATCATATCATGTCTTATAAAGTATACTCACTTGGGCAGAAATGAACCTTATTAAAACAGACTTGAGTAAAGGTTTTCATTCACCCTCATCACCAGAATGTTGATTGTAAGGATCTTACCAATCCAGTGGTCTATCTATAACAATATGATGAGATTTTTAGTTCAAAACTTTAATAAGCAACAAAAGAATTTGTTGACAATGCTTAATTCCCCAATCTGGAAGGATAACTATTTCAGTTCATGCAGTTTAATACCACAAAATAGAAAGTGGAACAATGGCATTTGATAGAAGTGCTCAGTTTTTTGGTGAAAACCCTTTGCCAAAGAAATAGTTTTTGTTTGAGTCTGACTACAAATTTATTTTCTTTTTTCTTGTTTTTTAGAGAGGGATGGGGGAAATGGGGCAGAGGGAGAAGGAGAGAGAGTATCTTATGCAGGCTCCACTTGGGGCTCGATCTCACAACCCTGAGCTCATGACCTGAACTGAAATCAGGAGTCAGTTGCTTAACTGAGCCACCCAGGTACCCCTAAAATTTTCTTAATTGGCCAAATTTAGCTGATCCTCTTCTGATCTTCCTCTGTGTATTACACACTAATTTGCCACTATCTTCTGCTGGAGGATATAACTTTTTTTGCAGAGATATTTTTTAGAATGAATTTTTTTCCCATTGAAACTGTGAAAAATGTTTAATTCATTTTGTCTTGCAAAATGTTGATACCTGCTTTCTTCTTACTTCTGAAGTGGCTGGTTGTTGCCTTGATTCTGCTTCTGCATTATTACATTCATCTTTATCCTTGTGGTCCTTGCTCACTTTTCCCATGCAGCACTCTCTGTCCTGATCTGCATTTTCCTCACTGTAGTGATGCTTAGTAGCTAAGACCTGGGAATGAGGCAGGCTGGACTTTAATTTGAGTACTGTTACTTGCTGTATGGTCTTGGACAAACGGTTGGACATTTATATTTCTTATCTCTGAAATGGAGCCATAATGCTACTACCTACCTCATAAGTTGTTGTGATGATGAAATGAGATGATACACAGAGTGCTTAGCACAGCACTATCACATAGGAAGGGTTTCATCATTACTAGTGTTTATTGGTTGAGTTCTAAACTGAATATATATTTACTCTCCACTATTTTTTAAGTTTGTTTGTTTATTTATTTATGTAATCACTATATCCAACATGGAGCTTGAACTCATGAGCCCGAAAGTAAGAGTCTCATGCTCTTCTGACTGAGTCAACGAGGTGCCCTTACTCCCCACTATTAAATAGAAACAAAATTCATGACACTTTCTGTATTATACCATTAAACCTCTCACTTTCTAGCAGTAGCATCTCTTCAATTATTCATGTTCAATATGTGGGCCAGCTATTCCTTCTTTTATAGTGGATCCTACATTTTTCCTGCTTTTCAGTCTCCAGTAAGACACAGTTTCATATCTTTGACCCTTCCTTCCTTTCCTGTTTTTTTCTTTCTTTTTTTTCTGTCTTTATTTCTAATCCTGTGCATTAGTTTTCTATTCTGAATAATAAATTACACAGACTTTGCTTAATATGATACACATTTATTATCTCATAACTTCAATGGGTCAGGAGTTTGGGATGGCTTAGCAGTTTGGGTCTCTGTCCATGGTCTCACAGGCTATAATTAAGGTCTTGGTTGGGCTGTATTCTCTTTTTTTATTTTTTTATATTTATTTTTTGGGCTGCATTCTCATCTGGAGATTCAAGTAGGAAAGAATTTACTTCTGTACTCGTTCAAGTTGAAGTATTCATTCCCTTGAGGATCTATTACTGAAGACCCAGGCTTCTTACTGGCTGTTGTCTGCTGGCCTCCCATAGTTCCTTGACACATGGCTTCCTCAGCATGGCTGCTTGCTTTACTAGACAGCAAAGAGAATCTCTCACTTCAGTCTGCTAAGGTGTAGTATTTTGTGATGTAATGTAAAATGGAAGTTACATCCCATCACTTTTGCTGTGTTCTATTTGTTAGAAGCAAGTCACAGGTCTCTTTTGCACTGAAGAAGAGGGGATTCCACAAAGGTGTGAACATTAGACAGTAGACAGTCTTTGGAGGGAGTGTTTTAAAGAAAAGATTCATGGCAGCTATGAATCTTTAGTTTCATACTGCTCTCAGTTTTTAAGGGAAAAAAACACTTTACTGATATTATAAAAATCTAATAGAAACAGAAGAAAAGGGATATCTGTGTATAAATGAAGGCAATTGTAAGCAATTAAGGAGAATAAGACAGTTACATCAAATTGGGTACCTACAACATCCAGCCTCATTAGCTGGGGAAGTCTTGTGCAGACAGCTAGGCTGGAGTCCCAAATAAGAGGCCTGGACAGAGCATCATCACCTCAGGTAAGATTTCCAACTGACCATGCCCATAAGGGCTATATTTATAGGTCAGATGATGGGGTCTGAAGTTAAATATTTGTTTACCTATGTATAGTTTGGAGTGAACTGCATTTCTATGTTATCATGTCTTTACATCTTCAAGGACCCTGGGCTATACATGTGCTTGCTTCCCTTCTCAGTTTCCATTCTAGGGGGCCGGCCCAGCCTAGAGCCAGAGGGGATGCAAAGCAAAATTTATAGCTTTTAGCATCCAGACCAGAAGGGCCAATTCTGACCTGGAGGCCAGCCAGTGTCAACCAACCAGGTTCCCAAGGTCACTCATGCAGCACAAGTTTCATAAACAACATTCTTTAGCCTGCCTGTGTATGTGCAGGTTGGGGTTGTCAGTTATGCAGGACAAATCACAGAAACCGGAAACCTTCTTCCATACAGTATGGGGGGTGATCACCATAGGGCCTGTGTGCCATGCCCAAATGCTTGACAAATTGTAAGGTCAAGGGGATACTGAACTCTTCCATAACCTTAATCTTGTTAATTCTATGAGCAAGATATCAAAATATTGTACTAAAAGAGAATTTGAGGTGGTGGTAGAATTGGAGGACCCTGAGCTCACCCTGTTGCATGTTTACAAGCAAGAAGCATGAGCGAAAGCTGGGTCACTGCCTTTAAAGAGACAACAGCCTGTGCAGAGAGGCAACATAAAATGGCAGCATCTAGGGCAAACAGGAGACAGATTTGTTCATACTGATTTTGGAACTTGTTCTTTGAAAATGAGGGATCTGGCAGGTGCCATTTTCTTCTTCTACTACCAGCATAAATGCAGAGCCACCTGTGGGAGGTGGAGCCACACAGACATTCATAGCCTAGGTGCAGGGTGGGGGCAAATTTTGTTAAAACTGCTTGCGTCTTGCCCAGCTACTAGGTGCACAACTGCTGCCATCATGCCCACTGCACCATGCCCAGCCACCACACTGCACTCAGCCATTTGCCCCCAGACACTGTTGAGTCACATGGCTGAATTGGTGTGCAGATACCAGCTGTTGGAGCACTCTGGGGGATCTGGAATAGGAACAAGTGGCCCATTGCAAATTTTGCTAACACTGCTGCTCTGCTCCCAAATTCCTTGACAGGCCTGCTGGGTCTGACTAACATCACAAAGAGCAAACACGCTCAAAAAAGATAGTGAGTCAATGCAGACAATTGCACTGAAAGGAAAAGTAACTCAGAAACAATAGCAAGGCATAAGCAACACACATAGGTTACTCTCCCGAAGTATGTTTTGGTGAACAGAGGACATTGCACTGCTGGGCATTCCAGGATCTCCTCTTCATAAAGTCACTAATTTTAAGAGCAAGAGCAGAAGAGATAGTTGGCTTTCTTTTCTTTCTCTCTTCCTTTTTTTAAAAGAAAAGGGTGAAATTTAATCTTTATTTATAGAACACTGCAAGATATAACATTCTACATAGAAATAAGAAACCCACTTAGAAGAGAAGTTCATACAATATGTACAGTTTGGAACTGTGCAAGTATAGTTTCATTGTAAATAGTACTGCCACAAAAAAAGACATATTTGAGAATTCTTAGTAGAGAAATAGTAAGACAAACTTATACCAAACAAAGTACACAACAGCTTTATGCCTCAGCTGTACAATCTAAAAGTCAAAGGTCCCAAGAATACTATCCTGAACTTAGAATATATAGCCTTTAGGGATAGTTTCTGGCACAGCATTTTTATTTTCTTCCTCCTCTACAGAGAAATAATTCTTGGTCAAGTTTAATGAAGTCTATATAGACTCATTTTCATCATTTTGTAGAACTTTGATTTTGTCCAAACCTCCATATTCTTCCATTATACTAAGTTTCTCAGTTTCACTTAGTTTCTCGTCAGCCTGAAAGATGTTTGAAATGGCATCTAGAATAAACAGAATACTTTTGGTATCTTTTATAGTTAAGAGATTCATCAGTGGTTCTACTATGCCACAATGAATGAGGTATATAGTCTGTTCAACTGTTCCACCACTTGTATAGTTGGTCACAACCCATACAGCTTCCTTTTATGTCCTAAAGTCTGCCTTAGAGAGAACACCAATGAGGAATGGGACTAATCCATGATTCACAATTTGCTGTATTTGGTCCTAGTGACCAGCTGTGATACTTGACATTGTCCACATAGCTTGCTTCTGAATATTAGTTTTGGGGTTCATTAGCAGTCTGGAAAGGATTGTAAGTGATCCCACATCTATTACAACCTGAGTCTGTTCATCTGTCCCAGTTGCAATATTTCCTGTGGCTCTTGGCACAGGGGTCACTATGGGCAATTCAATAGCCCCTAGAAACTTTACAAGTTGTGATAGAACTCCTGTTTTCATGACCATTTCAATTCATTCATTTGGGCCATCAGTAAGGTAGGAAATGGCCAAACAGGTATCCAGTAATACTTCTGGACCATCATGAAGTAGTAAATGAACTAAGGTAGGAACAATCTGCTCAACAGCATCTAACGGGGGTGCATGATTTTTGTTGTGATAATGGTTTGAAAGTGTCCAAAAAGGTTGTGTAAGTAACTACATGCAAAAGATGAAAAAAAAGAAGTCAGTAACTTACAAGGGAAAACCCATAAAGGTAGCAAGAGATTTTTCAATAGAAACTTTGCAAGCCAGAAGGGAATGACATGTTATATTCAAAGTGCTGAATGGCAAAAATCTGTAGCCAAGAATATCTGGCAAGGCTGTCATTAAGAATAGAAGGGGAGATAAAGAGTTTCCCATATAAAAACTAAAGGAGTTCATGACCACTAAACCAGCCCTGTAAGAAATATTAAAGGGGCCTTTTTGAGTAGAATGGAAAGACCAAAAGTGACAGTATAAAGGTAGGAAACACAAAAGTAGTAAAAATGGATATTTCTGTAAAAAAATCAATTAAGGAACTCATAAAAAGGATATAAAATATAATAACATATACCTAAAATGTGGGGAGGAGAGAAGAATGGATGCAAACAACCATCTACTTAATATAGACTGCTATATGCAGAGGTTATGTACAAACCTAATGGTAACCATATATCAAAGACCCATAATAAACATGTAAAGAATAACGAGAAAGAAATCTGAACACATCACTAAATGAAATTAATAAAACTTGAAAGAGAGAAAGACAAGAAATGCTAAAAGAAAATCTTCAGAAACAACCACAAACCAAGTAATAATTTGGCAACAAATACATATCTATCAATAATTATTTTGAATGTAAATGAACTAAATGCTCCAACCAAAAGAAATAGCGTGACAAATAGATAAAAAAAGGAAGACCCATCTATATGCTGACTACAAAAGACTCATTTTATTTTATTCATTTATTTTTAGATTTATTTATTTTAGAGAAAGTGGTGGGGGGGGGTGCAGAGAAGAAGAAGAGAGAGTCTTAAGCTGACTCCTCACTGAATGACATGGGGCTCGATCTCAGGATTCTCAGATCATGACCTGAGCTGAAACTAAGAGTCAGATGTTCAACAAGCTATGCCACCCAGGTGCCCTGAAACTCATTTTAGACCTAAGATACCTGGAGATTGAAAGTGAGAGGATGGAGAAATACCTATTATGGATGTCAAAAGAAAGCTGGAATAGCAGTACTTATATTGGACAAAATATATTTTAAAATAAAGACTGTTACAAGAAACAATGAAGGACACTATGTAAGGGGGACAATCCAACAAGAAGATACAACAATTGTAAATATTATGCACCCAATATAGAAGCACTCGAATACATAAAACAATAACAAACATAAAGGAACTAATCAATAATAATACAAAAATAGTAGGGGACTTTAACACCTCACTTACATCAATGGACAGATAATCTAGATAGAAAATCAATAAGGAAACAAGATGCACGTTTTTTTTTCAAGTTCACATGGAACATTCTCCAGAATAGATCACTTATTAGCATGCGAAACTAGCCTTAACAAATTCAAGAAGATTGAAGTAATACTATGCATTTTTTCCAACCACAATGCTATGAAGCTAGAAATCAACCACAAGAAAAAAAATCTGGGAAGACGCATGGAAGTTAAATAACATGTTACTAAACAATGAAGTGTCAACCAAGAAATCAAAAAGTACGTGAAAACAAATGAAAATGAAAACACAACAGTCCAAAATATTTGATATGCAGCAAAAGCTATTCAAAGAGGGAAGTTTGTAGCCATACCGTGCTACCTCAAGAAGCAAGAAAAATATCAAACAACCTAACCTTATATCTAAGGAGCTAGAAATAGAAAAACAAATAAAACTTAAAACCAGCAGAAGGAAAGAAATAAAAAAGATTAGAGCAGAAAAAATTATATAGAAACTTAAAAAAAATAGAACAGATCATTGAAACCAGGAGCTGGTTCTTTGAAAAAAAAAATCAATAAAATTGATAACCCCAGACTTATAAAAAAAGAGAAAGGACTCAAATAAATAAAATCACAAGTGAGGGAGAAGAAATAACCAATACCACAGAAATACATTCATAAGAGGATATTATGAAAAACCATATGCCAACAAATTGGACAACCTAGAAGAAATGGATAAATTCCTGGAAACATGTAAACTACCAAAAATGAAACAGGAAGAAATAGAAAACTTGAACAGACTGATAGCAATGAAATTGAATCAGTAATCAAAAAACTCCCAAGAAGCAATAATCTAGGACCAGATGGCTTTCCAAGCAAATGCTACCAAACATTTAAAGAAGAGTTAATATTTATTCTTCTCAAAGTATTCCAAAAATGGAAAAGGAAGAAAAAACTTCCAACTTATTTATGTGAGGCCAGCATTATTCTGATACCAAAACCAGATAAAGACACCACAAAAAAAGAACTGCAGGCCAATATCGCCAATGAATACAGATGCAAAAATCCACAACAAAATAGTAGCAAACTGAATTCAACAATACATAAAAAAAATCATTCACCACACCAAATGGGATTTATTCTTGGGTTGCAAGAGTAGTTCAATATTTGTAAATCAATTAATGTGATACATCACATCAATAATAGAAAGAATCAGATGACCATTTCAATAGATGCCAAAAACCCTCAACAAAGTAAGCTTAGAGGGGATACTCATCATAATTAAGGCCATTTATGAAAAATCCACAGCTAACATCAGCCTTAATGGGGAATAACTGAGAGCTTTTCCCGTAAGGTCAGGAATGAGACAAGAATGTCCACTCTCACCACTTCGATTCAACATAGTACTGGAAGTCCCAGCCACAGCAATCAGGCAACACAAAGAAATAAAAGGCATCCAAATCAGTAAGAGAGAAGTAAAACTTTTACTATTTGCAGATAACATGATACTATATATAGAAAACTCAAAAGACTCTACCAAAAACTGCTAGAACTGATGAAAGAATTTAAGAAACAAAACAGATGAACATAGGAGAAGGGAAGGAAAAATAAGATGAAAACAGGGAGACAAAGCATAAGAGACTCTTAACTATAGGAAGAAACAGTGTTTCTGGAGGGGAGGTGGATTAGGGGATGGAGTAACTGGGTGAGGGGCATTAAGAAGGGCACTTGATGGAATGAGCACTGGCAACTGATGAATCACTAAATTCTACCTCTGAACCTAATAATATGCTGGGTTAATTAAATTTAATTTAAATTAAAAAATAAAAATAAATAAAATAAAAATGAATTCAGTAAAGTCTCAAGATATAAAATCACTGTACAGAAATCTGTTGCCATCTACACACCAATAATGAAGCAGCAGAAAGAGAAATGAAGAAAATGGTCCCATTTATAATTGTACTAAAAAAGAATGAGATATCTAGGAACAAACTTAGTTAAAAGGGTGAAAGACCTGTACTCTGAAAACTATAAAATACTAATAAAAGAAATTGAAGACCATACAAGGAAATGGAAAGACACTCTATGGTCATGGATTGTAAGAACAAATATTGTTAAAATGTCTATACTACCCAAAACAATCTAGATATTTAATGAAATCCCTATCAAAATACCAACAACATTTTTCACAGAGCTAGAACAAATAATCCTTACGTTTATATGGAACCCCAAAAGACCCCAAATAGCCAAAGCAATCTTGAAAAAGAAAAGCAAGCTGGAAGCATCACAATTCTGTACTTCAAGTTATATTACAAAGCTGTAGTAATCAAAACAGTTTGGGACTGGCATAAAAATAGACACATAGATCAGTGAAACAGAATAGAAAACCTGGAAATAAACCTACAGCTATGTGGTCAATTAATCTCTGACAAAGCAGGAAAGACTATCTAATGGGAAAAAGAACCGTCTCCTCAAAAAATGGTGTTGGGAAAACTGAACAGCAATGTGCAAAAGAATGAAACTGGGCCACTTTCTTACATTATACACAAAAATAAATTCAAAATAGATTAAATTCCTACATGTGAGACCTGAAACTATAAAAATCCTAGAGAGAACATAGTAACCTCTTTGACATTGGCCATAGCAACTTTTTTCTAGATATGTCTCTTGAGGCAAGAGAACTAAAAGCAAAAATAAACTATTGGGACTTTATCAAAATAAAAACTTTTGCATAGAGAAGGAAATAGTCAACAAAGCTAAAAGGAAGCCTATGGAATGGGAAAAGATATTTGCAAATGGCATATCCAATAAAGTGTTAGTATCCAAATTACATAAAGAATTTAGAAAACTGAATGCCCCCAAACCAAATAATCCAATTTAAAAAATGGGCAGAAGACATGAACAGACATTTATCCAAAGAACACATCCAGATGGCAGGCAGACAGATGAAAAGACGCTCACCATCACTTGCGACCAGGAATTGCAAATTAAAACTACAATGAGATATTACCTCACACTGTCAGAATGGCTACAATTAGTAACACAAGAATCAACAGGTATTGGTGAGGATGTGGAGAAAAAGGAACCCTTGTGGACCATTTGTGGGAATGCAAACTGGTGAAGCCACCGTGGAAAACAATATGGAGCTTCCTCAAAAATTTAAAATAGATGTACCCTATGACCCAGTAATTGCACTACTAAGTATTTACCCAAAGAATACAAAAACACTAATTCAAAGGGATACATGCACCCCTCTATTTATTGCAGCATTATTTATAATAGCTAAATTATGGAAGCAGCCCATGTGTTCATCAATAGATGAATGGATAAAGAAGATGCAGTAAAAATATATGTGATGGAATATTACTCAGCTCTAAAAAAGAAAGAAATCCTGCCATTCGTGACATCATGGATGGAGTTAGAGTGTATTATGCTAAGCAAAATAAGTCAGAGAAAGGGAAATATCATATGATTATCTCATGTAGAATTTAATTTGTAGACAAAACAAATGAACAAAGGGGAAAATAAGAGAAAGAAACCAAGAAACAGACAATTGTAGAGAACAAACTGATGGTTACCAGAGGGGAGGTAGGTGAGAGGTTCAGTTAAATAGGTCATGGGGATTAAGGAGTACATTTGTTGTGATGAGCACTGGGTGACGTATGAAATGTTGAATCACTATTATATATCTGTAACTAATATAGCACTATGTTAGCTAATTGGAATTAAAATAAAAACTTAAAAAAATAAATTAGTCTATTCAAAAACACCAATAGAACAAAGCAAAAAAATGGTACTACATCTAGAATTCTTGGAAAAAATGTGACAGCAACAGAAGATATGAATGGAAGGTACTTACAAAGCCCTCTGGAAGCTTAGAAGCTTAGGAAAGGTCAAGTTTTGCAAAGATCTTTCAGGAAATGTGCTGAATATTGAGGTCTGAGCAAAGTAGAAAGGACTTGAGATAGTCCAAGTGGGTAATATGATAATAGTAGATTAAAGTAGAGGGGTAAACAAATTGTTAAGTACCAGTGTCTATCTTAGGTTGGTTGGAGTGAATTTGTAAGGCAGCCAACAGACCATGGCTTTGTACAGTAACTGGGAAGTTTGGAAGCAGGATTAGGAAAAAAAGGTAAAGTTTAATTAAGGATGAGGATTGATAAAGCAAGAACAAGTGGACATTTAGAGAGTGAGGAATTCTAAATCTTATTACTATTTCAATTTGACTTGTCTAGCTGAAGATAAATAATTGTTTGGCCAATATTAAGTTATAAGGTATTCCGAATATATGGAACCCCCCCAGAAAAAATACAGTTTCTAATCATATTTAATAAATGTTAAAATTTCATATTTTCCTTTATTTTTTCTCCTTTTTAAAACAGCTAAAACCATACCTCCTATACTATCTCTCTCCTTTTTTCTCCCTTAATGAAGATTTGAAGTTTGCAGTTCTTACATACCTGTTTAACTGGGTCCGTATATATAATCTCAGAATGCCATTTTAAAGGAGGAAATTCTTTTGTGCACTCATTAGCAAGTAATAGATATAAAGAAAGGAGAAAAGAATTAGAATAATCTTCGAGGACACCAACTAATGCCCAGATGTTTTGTTGCAACATAATGTGCCTGATTTCAGAGCAAGTATTAAAATGGTTTAATATCCATTTGGCTTAAAAGGTTAAGGGCAGAAAAATAAATGTACTCTTCTGTGGAGGAGTTACACTGGAAGGCAAAGGGAGTTCTTGTCTAGCATGACCTGTAAGAGATAATTGTTCATTAGAGAGTGTGAAGTCTGTAGTAAGCACAATCACATTCATTAGCCAGTTCCCTGCTTCCTGTCTGTAATGGGCATTAAGTTTCTCTCTGTTCAATTAGAATGAATTCTGGCTTTAGGACTGTAGATCCTTTCTGGGTTTTTAATATTCTGGCTTTTGGTATTTTTATTTTTGCATTTTCACTGAAGAGTTGCAACCTCACAGCAAAATAGGAATTATTTCATAACTACTATAGTCCAAATGTATGAGAAATTGTCATAGAATATATAATGTATACAGAAACCAAGCAAAAATGCATTAAACATGAAACATTAATATAAAAATTATCTAAAATATATTTATACTGACTGACAAATATAATATTTTGTTAAGCCCAAATAAAAGCCAGAAATTTAGGATACAGTATTTGAAAAGACAAAGATTCAGATTGTATATTGCTAGGTGTCAGAGTCACCTTCAGTTTAGTCTTAGGTAGGGTCACTCCAGTTTAAACTACATGGTTTAGACTTCTTTTCTGGGGAAAAAAATAGCCTAACCCTTCCTCTTTTTTTTTAAATAATAAATTTATTTTTTATTGGTGTTCAATTTGCCAAAACACAGACTAATACCCAGTGCTCATCCTGTCAAGTGCCCCCCTCAGTGCCAGTCACCCATTCACTCCCACCCCCCGCCCTCCTTCCCTTCCACCAGCCCTAGTTCGTTTCCCAGAGTTAGGAGTCTTTATGTTCTGTCTCCCTTTCTGATATTTCCTACCCATTTCTTCTCCCTTCCCTTCTATTCCCTTTCACTATTATTTATATTCCCCAAATGAATGAGAACATATAATGTTTGTTCTCTGATTGACTCATTTCACTCAGCACAATACCCTCCAGTTCCATCCACGTTGAAGCAAATGGTGGGTATTTGTCATTTCTAATGGCTGAGTAATATTCCATTGTATACATAAACCACATCTTCTTTATCCATTCATCTTTCGATGGACACCGAGGCTCCTTCCACAGTTTGGCTATTGTGGCCATTGCTGCTATAAACATCGGGGTGCAGGTGTCCCGGCGTGTCATTGCATCTGCATCTTTGGGGTAAATCCCCAGCAGTGCAATTGCTGGGTCGTAGGGCAGGTCTATTTTTAACTCTTTGAGGAACCTCCACACAGTTTTCCAGAGTGGCTGCACCAGTTCTCATTCCCACCAACAGTGTAAGAGGGTTCCCTTTTCTCCGCATCCTCTCCAACATTTGTAGTTTTCTGCCTTGTTAATTTTCCCCATTCTCACTGGTGTGAGGTGGTATCTCATTGTGGTTTTGATTTGTATTTCCCTGATGGCAAGTGATGCAGAGCATTTTCTCATGTACGTGTTGGCCGTGTCTATGTCTTCCTCTTGAAATTTCTGTTCATGTCTTTTGCCCATTTCATGATTGGATTGTTTGTTTCTTTGGTGTTGAGTTTAATAAGTTCTTTATAGATCTTGGAAACTAGCCCTTTATCTGATACGTCATTTGCAAATATCTTCTCCCATTCTGCAGGTTGTCTTTGAGTTTTGTTGACTGTATCCTTTGCTGTGCAAAAGCTTCTTATCTTGATGAAGTCCCAATAGTTCATTTTTGCTTTTGTTTCTTTTGCCTTCGTGGATGTTTCTTGCAAGAAGTTACTGTGGCTGAGTTCAAAAAGCTAACCCTTCCTCTTGATTATGCCTGGTAGGAAAACTCACTTAACAACAAGCAACCCAACCAAATAAACAGGTGCATGTGGAAAACAAAGTCAGAATGTAACTTTGTGAGAGTATTTTGGGTGGGGGTAGGTGGGAATGTATTACAAATGCACTTACAGTATTATGAAATGGAACTTCAAAACTCATTCATTTCAAACCATTTTTATACTGAGAAGCTACTTGTACCTGTTACTGTGCTACTCTGGAGAGGAGAGGCAAATATGTGAAAATTCTTACTCTTATGGTATTAATGCAGATTGATTAAACCTGTCAAGATGATAGAAGCTTCACTCTTGTGGTAGAGTGGTAAGTTTGATTTTCTGGGTGATAGGCTGGATATTTTGGGGGTATTATGTCATTGAGAGATGCTTAGAACCTCTTGATAATTGATTAGATAGAAAGGGTATAAGAAACTTATTTGACATATTGGAAGAGTCAGTGATTTTCATGGAGGTCAACCCTGTGTGGGCTATATTGAAAAACAAATATACACTTTAGGAAATTTCCACGAGAGTGGCCTTCTGTCAGGGAAATTCTGACAGAAGCAGACAGACCTCTCTGGCAGCAGCAGAATCTAATACACTAACATTGTAATATCATCTGTTCAACATGTAGGAAGGAAGAATCTCTCAACTTTAGCTGTTCCCTGGTATCTCTAAGATTCAACTTTGACAGTGTCCTTGGGCAAATGATTTGTGATTAGGTGAATGTAAGTGACACTGGATTTTTTTTAGAATTTCTCATTCCTCGAAAATATGCCTGAAAAACCAATATAGTGAATGTGAGGAAAATCAGTAAAGTCAAGAGCACCAGGCTTTATCTGCACTTACGATTAAAATGGAAATTTCAGATGTAAACCAAGCATATTTTCTGAAAGGTAGAGAATTATATGACCCTTGCATCATTCTATTCTCAAGATATCTATTAAGTTCTTATTATGTGAGAGGTATGGTTCTCAGCTTTGGGGATATAAAGAAGAGTAAACCATCATTCCTGCCTTCCACTATAAGAGCAGTTACAACAATGTGATTAATGCTACAATAGAGGAATAAACAAGATGCTGAGAAAGCACAAGAGAGGCAACACTTTACTTTTCCTAGATAGCATAGAAAAAGCTTCTCAAAGATGGTTGCATTTGAGTAGATGATTGAACAATAAATTAGTCTTCCAGGGTAATAGGAAGAAACATTATAGACTGAAGAGAACATATAAGAAAAGGAAGAAAGTTCTGTAGCAGCCAGGAGACCAGGGTGTGTTGGAGATATAAAATTTAATTAATTAAAATTTAATTTTATTTAGGTATAGTTGACATATAATGTTACATTAGTTTTAGGTGTACAACATAGTGATTCAACAACTATATACATCATGCTATGCTCACCACAAGTATGGTCTACCATCTGTTAACATACAACATTATTACAATACCATTAACTTTATTCTGTATGCTGTGCCTTTTATGCCTATGACTTAATCATGCTATAACTTGAGGCCTGTCTCTCCCACTCCCCTTTAAACATTTTGCCCATGCACTGACCCTGTTCCCTCTGGAAACCATCAGTATGTTCTCTGTATTTATAGGTCTGATTCTACTTTTTGTTTGTTTATTTATTTGTTTTGCTTTATAGATTCCACATATAAGTTAAATCATATAGTATTTATCTTTTTCCATCTGACTTATTTGAAAAAAGAACCCTTGTACACTGTTGGTACAAGTGTTAAATTGATACCACCACTGTGAGAAATAGTATGGGGGTTCCCCAAAAAATTAAAAATAGAAATACCATATGATTCAATAATTCCACTACTGGGTATTTACCCAAAGGAAAAAAACCCACATATTTAAGAAGATCTATGCACCCCTGTGTTTATTGCAGCATTATTTACAATACTGAAATTAAAGTAGCAGCCCAAGTGTCCATCGATCGATGAATGGATAGAGAAGTGTGGTATACACGCACATGCACACACATACACACAAAGACGAATATTATGCAGACATAAAAAGGATGAGATCTTGCCATTTGTGATGACATGTGTTGACCTAAATGGTTATGCGAATGCAGACAGAACTTTTAAAGTTAGACAGTGGCACAAATCCCAAAAAGACTTGAATGCTCTACTCTGGAGTTTGGACTTCAACCTGCAGACTATGGGGGCCTTTGAGGGATTTGAATCCAAAAAGATGGAGAATGGATGATGAAGGCAATGGGTGATGTTGGATTCTGGGTGACCAGTTAGAAAGTTAACATCTTTTGATGAGAAATGATGAAGACCTGGGACTGAGGTAGAGGAGCAGTAGAGGATTAATCTCAGCTTTCTGATTTTGTGAATCACTGTTTTATTAAACAAAAGAGAAGAGCCAGCTTTTGGGAAGGGAAAGGGTGGATTCAGTTTTGGACACCTGGAATTTGAGATTCTGTGAAACATCTGGGTAGAAATGATCATGAAGCAGTTGGTAAAGTAAGCATGAAGCTCAAGGGAGAGATCCAGTTTGGAGGTAATAGATTTTAGAATCATTAACGTATAGAAGTTTTTGGAGATTTGAATGTGAATATAAGATTGCTCAGGACAAGTATTTCACATCAGAGGAGAAAAGCAAAGATCAGCCCAGGGACTCCTATCAATTAAGGAGAGGGTGTGGGGAACCAGCTGTGGAGCCTGAGAACTAAATCTCATAGTCCTTGGCACACTGGGGATGCGTGAGGTCCAGAGTCTGCACATTGACTCTTGACCACATTGTACTCTAGATATAGCTCCTCTGCTGCTCCTCCCCCCTCCTTTAGTCAATAGCCTCTTCTTTTACCCTTTGAAGTAAACATATTTTTCTCTGCTTCCCAAAGTTAATCATTCCTATAGACGATCCGTTATCTCACTTAATAAAAACTAGAGGAGACAAAGCCTCAGGGTCCGAGTCCAGTCTGAGTCCGAGTTCTAGTTTCAGTCTCTCTGTCCCCCAGATTAAAATTTAGTGAGAGTTGGAGTCTTTCTTTGTATCGTTGCCTCCAACTATCCTGGATCCATGGCATCAGGGGGAAAAAGGAGTGGATAGTTCCAAGAAGATACTGGTTAACAGTATATAATGCTGCTTGAGTGATAAAGCTTGAAAATGACACTGGGTTAGGCCATCATAGACCAAGAGAAGAACAAAAATAGCTTTATTGGAATGGTAAAAGAATAAGGTAACAGAGGGTTGAGGATTGAATAGGAGGCGAGGAAGCAAAGCCTTCAAAGGATTATGATTTTAACCGTCTCCTGAAAGCAAGAAAAAAAATATTTGTAGCTTGAGGGTGCTGAAGGGTTTCAGAATTATACTTTTAAAAATAATAGAAGAAAGTTGATATTTAAGAGAATTCAAGAACCTGCTGTGGTGGCTAATGAACTAGTTTAAAAAAAAACAGCTTTTTTTTTTTTTTTGCTTCTATTTTGGGTGTTATATAAGGATGTTTTAAAACTAGCTGTGACTTTGAAATGTCTAAACCTGTCTAGAAGTGCCTTGAGAAACACTTGAGACAAAGGAATGGTATTCCAGTTTAGGAAAGAATGCCCACTGCTGCTGAATGCAGAGTGTGGCTAGATGTGAAGATGATGTTTAAATAATGGCAAAGAAAGTTAAAAATCTTTCAGCATCTTTGCTGACTCCAAGAAGCAAAAACAACATGCCCTCTGGCAAACATATTTTCCCTTCTGAAATTCTGTCAAATAAACTCAGAAGGACATGAAAAAAAGTGGAAATACATCTTGTAACATGTGCTGATATGGTTGCACAGCCCTTATTTCATAGACTGTACATGATGAATTTCAACACTGGATCTGATTTCTCTGGCATGTACATTGTACAAAAGAGCTTGGAGAGGTACAACTTTATATTCATTCTAGAGAACTTGAGAAAGCATTGCACCAAAATGAGACTATAGGTACTATATAAGCAAGAAGAAATCTTTCCCTCAAAAATGAAGGTTCTCCCTAGTAACATTCAAGGAAAATTGCATCCTCTGAGGCACTTTATACATTCATATTTGCCAATGAAAGAAATGCAGCATAGGTTTAGCATTTCATTTGGGGTATCACTGTCTTAGCTAGCTTTGAATGGGCTTATTTTTCAAGAACTGAAATAGTAGCTCATCATATATTTCTCAGCTTCTGAAATGATTGGTATTCCTCTCCTATCTAGCAGCTGTTAGAGGGTTTTTTTATTTAACCAGTGAAGAGTTCCAAAATAGAAGTGTTGTCCTGGATGTATTTTAAAAACACACATTTCAGGTCTTTACTTCTTAACTTAAAGTAGTAGATAAAAATCTCAAAGTGAAAATGACAGGATAACATTGTGACATGATTCATAAAGGTATAAGGAATCCATAGATGGCCCTGCGTGTCAGCTCCCAAGGCAAATACTGCAATTGTCATACTTAACATCCAAGAACTAAGTGAATTTGGTTAAAACCTTGATTCACTACAATGCTTATGGAATCAAGTGTTCTGGGTAACTAAATTCTTTAGTTATTTAGATGGCTAAATAGAATACCCCTTTTATTTGAATTTTTGTTGCCATATTGTATTAATTTAGTGGTTTCCCTCTTGGTGTAAAAAGCTGAGTTTGATTGTGTATTCATATTCTATTCCTGTTGAAGGGGGAGAGGTAGTTGTTTTCTTGATATTTTCCTTGAGGTCTGTGCACAGGAGAGAGATTGTAGTTGGTTGCTGGCTATTTCCTATTCTAGATCTGGTGATTAATCTGTTTATTATTATTTTTTAAATTAAAAAAATTTTTTGAGAAAGAGAGTGTGAGCCGGCGTGGGGGTGGGGGGCAGAGGGAGAGGAAGAGGGAAAGAGAGAATATTAAGCACGTGGAGCCTGATGAGGGGCTCAGAATCACAACCCTGAGATCATGACCTGAGCCAAAATCAAGAGTCGCCACTTAACTGACCTTTCATACCTGCCTCATTAGGGTTGCTCTTCATATCCCCACAGTGCCAGGCCCATGTTAGTTGTGATTATTACCATCCTTTACTCTTCTTATTCATGGGTAGGCCAGAGTGCACTTCTAACACCTGTGCAGTTGGAGATGTCTTAGTCAGTTTGCGCTGCTGTAACAGAATACCGTAGACTGGCTGGATTTAATAACAGAAATTTATTTCTCAAAATAGAGGGTGGGAATCCAAGATTATGGTGTCAGCATGGTCTGGTAAGATTCTTTTCTTGATTTGCCTCTTTCTTGCTCTGTCCTCACATGGTAGAGGGAAAGAGAGGGTTCTAGCCTTTTCTTTCTATTAAGATACTAATACCATCATGATGCTCTACCCTCATGACCTTGTTTAAACCTAATTACTTCCCAAAGACCAAATCTTCTAACACCATCACATGGAGGTTAGGGTTTTTGCATATAATGTTTGGGTTCATAGCAGGAGAAGATGGGCATTTTCCTTGGAGAGCTTAATCCTCAGTCCCCAGAACTTGGAAAGAGCTATTCTCTGTAAATTTGGTGCTGCTTGGTCTTTTATGTATGAATATTTTTGGATTGGTTTGTATGTTCTATTATAAGAGATTGTGTGCTTCAAGTAAATAAATAAAAGAAGAAAAAAACCCCACAGGTTGTTATGTTGTCGTTTGCTTCTTTATAGCCTTAACATTTAGAAAATAATTTCTGGGTACGAAATTACAGTAATTTGAGGGTTTCAATAGATTAATCAAGGTTTTCTATAATATACTTCGATAGAAGACAGTGAGTAATTACATGAATTATAAAACATAAAAGTAAACCAACGTATAATGAGAAAAGGCAATTTATCAGTGCTCTCTCCATGCTTCTGCGTATACCTTGAGGTATGCAAGAGAATAGCAACCCAGTTAGCTTCCCTCTCCTCCAGGGGTAGGCAGCAACTGGAGGATTCTTTTGATCATTTTATTCATTTTGTGTTAAAACTATAGCACTTCTAATTTATAGACATATTGTGAATGTCAAGGAAATGTCACCCAAATCATTTGAAATACAGTGAAATTCATATGTTATATTTAAGTAACAGGTTGCCCTGGGATCCAAGGGATGCAAACTTAAATAGAACTGGGATTTTGACTGTTCAATTTCAGCACTTTAAAGACACAGAATAATCAAGGTGAATTTCTTAAAGGAAGAGACTCTGAGGATAGAACGGTAACTGTGAAGTATTTCTGGATAAGCCATTAAGTGGCAGATTGGCATACGGCTACATTTCAGATCCTGATTTGTTTGGTTTAATGTGAATCACTTTTTTCCCCTTTAAATTGAAGCCCAAATCCTATAATGGAGATACTTAAATGAACCCTTTGGGTCACTTAGGCATCTTTTTCAGCAGCCCTCTGAGAAATTCAATAGTCTGTTATAAAAATTGAGTTTTATATGTTTCTGTCGATGCCTGAGGAAAAATTTGATTATCCTCTAGATTTTTTCCAATCCTTTAACTAGATTGGATTATTTGCTGATTTACCCTTTACTTCCCAGTGCCGTAGTAGTGTTCTAGTTACAGACTTTATAGTATAAGCTGACAAGATTATAAGATGTTTATCTTCCTAGGGGAGCAACGTGGTAGACTTTGCCATTGGTCTTATATGGATCCACATTGGAATCTTGCTTTGATTGCCTGTGAATTGGGTAACCTTATGCAAATGACATGATTTCTGTTGGTTTTAGTCCCATTTTAAGTATAGTGGAGATACTAAAGATAATCTTGCATGGGGCAGCCTGGGTGGCTCAGCAGTTTAGCGCCGTCTTTGGCCCAGGGCCTGATCCTGGAGACCCAGGATCGAGTCCCACGTCAGGCTCCCTGCATGGAGCCTGCTTCTCCCTCTGCCTGTGTCTCTGCCTCTCTCTCTCTCTCTCTCTCTGTTTCTTATGAATAAATAAAAATTAAAAAAAATAACCTTGCATGGAGTTGGTCAAATGAGTAGCGTCAATACATGTGGAAATACTGGGTTCTGGTAGGCTCTCAATAAATGTGAATCACCTTCCATCTCATCAACCCCCAAACCATATTTTATTTATTGAGGAAGCATACAACCAAGGCTATGTTTAGATCCAGGATCTTTTATAATGAGAGTTCAAAATAATGCATCCTAAATCAATCTGTCTTGGTCAGAGATGTAGACCAGTAGGTGCTATACATCAAAAAGATTTATCACAAGGAATTGGCTTGTGCAATGTTTTAGCTGTGTAGCCAACTCTGAAATTCATAGGGCAGGCTGTCAAGAAGGGCAGGGACTGAGGCTACTGTCCTTAAGTAAAATTGATTCTTCTTTAGGGAAGACTCAGCTCTACTTTGAAGGTCTCTACACTGATTCAGCAGGCCCACTCAGATTATTTGAAATAATCTGCCTCACTTAAAGCCAACTGCTTATGGACTTTAATCACATCTATAAAATGCTTTGGCAGAAACACCTAGATTAGTGTTTTGTTGAATACCTGGAGACTGTAGCCTAGTCAGACTGACATACCAAGAAGACCATCACACCATCCATCCGGCCTCTCTGGATTCTTTTTTTCATAGAAAGTAGGAACTTTTAGTATATGTGCTGCCTACAGAAAGTGGGAGCTTTTAAAGAAATTACTTTTATTACAGTAAAATATGAGGCTCAGTATTTTTTAAACCAAATGGCAGAAAAATCATACGGAAAAATTTGTAGTTTCATGAGCTGAGGTCAAATGTGAAAATATACTAGAAGATAAATGTTTTCTGCATACTATCAGAAATTATTTAATTTTTTATTGTTTATGGATTTATAGTTGGTCTCTTCCACTAAGATGCAAGCTCTATGAGGACAGGGGTTTGTTGTATTCACTTTGAAATCCTCAACATCTTGAGCAGCACTTGGTGTAAGACAGATGCTCAATAAATATTAATGGAATAAGTCAATAAATGATTTCTTCCAGAGAAGAGTTGAGTTACATTATCTTGTCTGAATAAGAATTTTCTGTTATGTTTACTTGAGTCACTTTTGGCTTCAGCTGTGTATTGTACCAATGTTTATTAGAGGACTAGACTGAGGAATGAAATCTGATCTGCCCATTGGTCACCAAACCAGGTGCTTTGGTTTGGGCTGTGTTGGGAGGAAGAAATACTTTTTCTTCCAATAAAGGGGCCTTATGCACACAACCAACTGTGTTCCTGGGTTGGAGGGTGGGGAGTGTATCATCCTGTGTAGTTCTCACATAGGTCAGTAGCAACCCCAGCATTCTTCCATTATAACTTCCCATTGCATGTTGGAGATTTGGGAGAACAACAAACAGAAGGACTAAAATGCCTCATCTGTTCTTCTTGGGTGGCAACTTCCTCTACAAGATCATGATCCTGTTTCTTCTCCATAGGGAACAAACCCTGGTATTAAGTCAGTTAAAGATCGGAATAAAAATCTATTGGTGACTTTAAGATTTCGTACTTACTGTTTTATCTCCAACATTTTCTGAGAAAAATACACATCTCTTTACAAATGTATGAATTATTTAATATATAAAAGATTATGTATAACATGTATGTAAGTTATGAAGTATAACTGTACAAACACTCATGAATTCACAAAGTTAGGAAATAGAACATCACTAATACTATTAAAAATTTCTGTTCTGTTGGCATATCCTCCCTCATCATCCTGTCTCCCTCCAGAAATCACCACTGTCCTGAATTTTGCATTTGTCATTGCTTGGTATTTTTCACAGTTCTACCAGATATGTATGAATCCCTAAACATATGTTATTTCATTTGCTTCTTTTTAACTTTACCTCAGTGGTATCATAATATATATAAGTTTTCACTAATCTTCTTTCCTTATTTATTTATTTTAAAAAGATTTTATTTATTCACGAGAGACACACAGAGAGAAGCAGAGACATAGGCAGAGGGAGAAGCAGGCTCCCTACGGGGAGCCTGATGCGGGACTTGATCCAAGGACCCCAGGATCATGCCCTGAGCTGAAAGCAGATGCTCAATCACTGAGCCACCCAGGTTCCCCTATAAGCTTTTTCTTTAAGTATAACCTGCATACAGAAAATTGTACATACCATGCATATGTAGTTTGATGAATTTGTACAAAGTGAACACAGTCCTATAACCAGCACACAGGTTCAGTCAGAGAATATAATCAACACCCCAGAAGCACGCCTTCCCCCCATTTCCCTCCCTGTCACTACTGGCTCTGCTCCTCACCCTCTGTCCACATCCTTTCTCCCATCCCCTTGGGGAAGGCTCTTTGAATATTCTGACATTTTGAAGTGATGGTGCTGTGGTACTGTGAATATAATATTGTTCATGGAGGTATAAGATTAGAGTTAAATCCTAGCTCTAATATATCTTTACCATATGACTTTGGGTCCTTATAATTCTCTGGTTCTCAAATGCTTTATCTGTAACATGGAGATCATAAGGAATTTTTGGTTTGACAAGAAATTGAAGTGAACTAAGAGAAGTGGAATTTTCTAATAAAGGTGCTGGCACAGAGTAGATACTCAGTAAGTGTTAGATCCTGAGAGCTGAGTGACTCTATGTGAGTTGGAGGATATGAACTCACGGGACATCATTTCTAGATTGTATGGTCTTTTGACATTAACCTATCAATGTGTTCTCTTGCCTCCATTGCTGCAGTCCATTTTCTCAGGCATTTTTCTGTTCTAGGGACAAGCTTTCTTGAGATATCCTTTATTCTGAACGAAGTGAAACTGAAGTTCCAATATGTAGTCTAGTCTCACCTTACAAGTCCTAGTTTGCTGGCCTCAATATTAGTTTGATATGAGCTTTGATAAAATTCTTATTATGGAGTTGAAGAAAGCAGCAGTGTACATCAGTGGCTTCTCTCATATTTATAGTCTAGACTTGAAGCTTGTTTTAAGTTACACTTGACACCTTTGGAATGCAATGCCACTCTCTGAATAATTCTAATTTTAGGCACTGCTTTTAGTACTAATGAAGGTCAATATTTCTATCTTCTAATAGTGCTAATGGTAGATGCTCAATATTTCTATCTTCTAATAGTGCTAGTGGTAATGTCCTTAATTTTTGGAATTGGATGTTGGTAATAAAGTCTACATAGTTTCCCATTCCCTCATTTAGAATAATGAACTATTCATTTTGTATATTCTTGTCATACAGTTTTTATCTTTTTCCTTGTTTACCGAAATCATTAGAGTGGCTAGATGTGCACTAAATGTATATTTTATATATTTCTATTTTCCAGAGAAGAGGAAGAAACATTTTTTCTTCCCTGCCATGGTTTTATTTCTTATGCAGTGTGAGCACATTTTAATTGTATCATGAATTTCAGTGTCCATTAATTTGAGGCAATAGACCATATTTGTGATTTTGAATGAGGCTGTGAAAATTTCATCAGTTTTCATAGGTTCACCTGTAAATAAAAATGAGGGCAGGGTAATGAAGTATAAAAAATGTGGATGGAGAGGAAAAGATAAAACTTGTACTTATTGTTTGTATACTGTATATGTGTATATTATTGTATTTTTACCTATGCTATCTCATTTAATGTCACCATGCCAAAGCAAAGGCACAGTAAAAATCAAACACCCATTTCCTGGCATCAAGGTGATAATGGTACCTTTTTACTAGGAATCTTTTTTTTTCAGTTTAAAACAAAAATTTAATATTTAGACCACAAGTTTATCATTATAATTTGAGTCAACACATTGAGTGGAAGGTCACAAAATGGGTCCTCAGAGGAAGAGTTATCTAATGAAGAAGATGCATTCTTTTCCTATGTCCTAACCACCTTGGTTCCTAGGGAGATGCCCTCCTTCCCTAAAGAGTACTATGCCAAGTCAAAAGCAAAAGTCTTTTCTAATATGGAATTAGTAGACCCTTGTAACTGATGTTACAAGGTTTTCCTTTGTTTCCTGGGAACTAGGTCCACTTCACATGGATATTACTCCTTTTAACATACAATGAGTTCTGTGAAAGGTTAGAACTAAGATGTCTAATGCTATGTACTAAAGGTACTCCAGGGAGGAATCCAGACTGCTGGGACACCATCATGTATGTTTCTTCTATCTCAGTGGCAGTCATCAGTGGTTGCAGAGGAAGAGGCCAGTCTGACAATCAGTCTTTCAGTCTGGGGGTGTCCCACAGCTATGTTATTGATAACTCTCCTCTCTTTTTTATTATTAATTATAACAAATTCTAGTATAGTTAGCATACACTGTTATATTAGTTTCAGGTATACAATATAGTGATTCAACAATTAGTATACATTACTCAGTGCTCATCATGATAAGTGTACTCTTTAATCCTCATAACCTATTTCACCCACCCACCTCCCTCTGGTAACCAGCAGTTTGTTCTCTATAGTTAAGAGTCTTTTTTCTTGGCTTCTTTCTGTCATTATTTTTTTCCTTTACTCATGTGTTTTGTTTCTTAAATTCCACATATGAGTGAAATCATATGGTATTTGTCTTTCTCTGACATATTTTCCTTGCATTATACCCTCTAGATCCATCCATGTTGTTGCATATGGCAGGATTTCTTTTTTTATAGCTGAATAATATTCATATATATATATGAATTCATATATATAGATATGATATATATTCATGTGTTATAGATTTTATATGTGTTATATATATTCACATATTATAGACACTAAATATGTAATATGTATATCACATCTTCTTTATCCATTCATCAGTCAATGAACATTTGGGCTTCTTCCATATTTTTGCTATTGTAAATACTACTGCAATAAACATGGGGTGCATGTATCCCTTTGATTAGTGTTTTCATATTCTTTCGCTAAGTACACCAGTAGTGCAATTACTAGATCATAGAGTGGTTCCATTTTTAACTTTTTGAGGAATCTTCATACTGTTCTCCACAGTAGTTATACCAGTTTGCACTTTCACCAGTAGTGCACAAGAATTCCTGTTTCTCCACATCCTCTCCAATACCTGTCATTTGTTTCTAGTGAGAGAATGAGAGCTGAGGAGCAGAGGGAAAGGGAGAATCTTAAGCAGGCTCCATGCCCAGTGTAGACCCCAATGCAGGGCTCAATCTCATGACCCTGAGATCATGACCTGAGCCCAAATGAAGAGTCAGATGCTTAACTGACTGATCCACCCAGGTGCCCTATCACCTGTTGTTTCTTGTTTTTGATTTTACCCATTCTGACAGGTGTGAGGTGATACCTCAGTGTAGTTTTGATTTGAATTTCCTCATGGTAAGTGATGATTAATATCTTTTCATGTGTCTGTAGATTGGATGTGTTCTTTGGAGAAATGTTTGCTCATGTCTTCTGTCCATTTTTTAAATTGGATAATTTGATTTTTGTGGGCATTAAGTTGTGTAAGTTCTCTCTATAATTTGGATATATTAACCCTCTATCAGATATATCATTTGCAAATATCTTCTCCCATTCAGTAGATTGTCTTTTAGTTTTATTGATTGTTTCCTTCACAGTGTAGAAGCTTTTTATTTTGATGGAATCCCATTAGTTTATTTTTGCTTTTGTTTCCCTTGCCTCAAGAGACATATCTAGAAAAATGTTGTTACTGCTGATGTCAAAGAAGTTACTGCCTTTGTTCTCCTCTAGGATTTTTAGTTTCAGGTTTCACATTTGGGTTTTAATCCATTGTGAATTTATTTTTGAGTATGGTGTAAGAAAATGGCTCATGAAAGTTTCATTCTTTTGCATGTTGCTGTCCAGTTTTCCCAGCATCATTTGTTGAAGAGCTTTTTTTTTTTCCCACTGGATATTCAGAGATTAATTGACCATGTAGTTGTGGGTTTATTTCTGGATTTTCTATTTTGTTTCATTGATCTATGTGTCTGCTTTTGTGCCAGTACTATATTGTTTTGATGACTACATCTTTGTAATATAACTTGAAATATGGAATTGTGATACCTCCAGCTTGCTTTTCTTTTTCAAAATTGCTTTGGCTATTTGAGGTCTTTTGGGGTTTCATACAAATTTTAGGATTGTTTGTTCTAGCTCTGTGAAAAATTTGTTGGTATTTTGATAGAGATTGCATTAAATGTGTAGATTGCTTTGGGTAGTATAGACATTTTAACAATATATGTTCTAATAAACTATGAGGATGGAATGTCTTTCTATTTCTTTTTGTGGTCTTCTATTTCTTTCATCAGTATTTTACAGTTTTCGGAGTATAGGTCTTTAACCTTTTTGGTTAGGTTTGTTCCTAGGTATCTTATTATTCTTTCTGCACTTGCAAATGGGATTGTTTTCTTAATTTCTCTTTCTGCTACTTCATCGTTGGTGTATGGAAATGCAACATAATTCTAACATTGTTTTTGTATGTTGCAACTTTTCTGCATTCATTTATCATTTCTAGAAGTTTTTTGGTGGAGTCTTTCAGATTTTTTATATAAGAATCATTTCATCTTCAAA
Organism: Canis lupus dingo; assembly: GCF_003254725.2. Lineage (NCBI taxonomy): Eukaryota > Metazoa > Chordata > Mammalia > Carnivora > Canidae > Canis > Canis lupus. Next base: position 17,696,593 of record NC_064250.1, read on the forward strand.
TAGTGAAGGTTTTACTTCTTCCTTACTGATTTGGTTGCCTTTTATTTCTTTTTGTTGTCTGATTATTGTGGCTAGGACTTCCAATACTATGTTAAATAACAGTAGTGAGAGTGTACATCCTTGTCTTGTTCCTGACCTTAGGAGAAAAGCTCTCAGTTTTTTGCCATTAAAGATGATGTTAGGTGTGGTTTATCACACCGGTGGCCTTAATTATGGTGAGGCATATTCCCTCTAAACCTACTTTGTTGAGGGTTTTTATCATGAATGGTTGTTGTACTTTATCAAATGCTCTTTTTGCATCTATTGAAATGATCATATGGTGTCTGTCTCTTCTTTTGTTGACATGATGTGTCACATTCATTTGTGAATACTGAAGCATCTTTGCATCCTATAGATAAAATCCCATTTGACTCTGGTGAATTTTTAAAGAAATGTATTGTTGGATTCCATTTGCTAATAATTTGTTGAGGATTTTTGCATCTATGTACGTCACAGATAGTGTCCTGTAGTTCTCTTTTTTAGTGGAGTCTTTATCTGATTCTGCTATCAGAATAATGCTAGTTTCATAGAATGAATTAGGAAGTGTTTTTTCCTCTATTTTTTGGAATAGTTTGAGAAAAATAGATATTAACTTTTCTTTAAATGTTTGGTAGAATTCACCTGTGAACTCATATGGGCCTTGACTTTTGTTTGCTCAAATTTTTTGATTACTGATTCAATTTCATTGTTGGTAATTGGTCTGTTCCAATTTTCTATTTTTTCCTGATTCAGGTTCGGGAGGTTATATATTTCTATTTATCTATTTCTTCATGGTTGTCCAGGTTGTTTGCATATAATTTTTCATAATATGCTCTTACAATATTTTGTGTATCTGTGGTGTTGGGTATTATCTCTTCCCTTTCATTTCTGATTTTATTTATTTGAGTCTTTTTTTTGTTTTTAAATGAAACTGGCTATAGTTATTTTGATCTTTTAGAACAACCAGCTCTTGGTTTCACTGATCTGTTCCATTGTTTTTTAGTTTCTATGTCAGTTATTTTTACTCTAAACTTTATTATTTCTTCCTTCTACAGGGCTTGGATTTTGTTTGTTTTTCTTTATCTAGTTCTTTTAGATGTGGTTAGGTTGTTTATTTGGTATTTTTCTTGGTTCTCTAGGTATGTCTGCATTGCAGTATACTTTCTTCTTAGAACCAACCACTTTTGCTGTGTCCCAAAGATTTTGGACCACTGTGTTTTCATTTTCACTTGTCTCCATGTATTTTTTGATTTCCTCTTTGATTTCATGATTATCCCACTATTTTTTAGTAGCATATTATTTAACCTGTCTTTTTGTGTTCTTTTCAGGTTTTTTCTTGTGGTTTATTTCTAGTTTCATAGCATTATGGTTGAAAAAGATTCATGGCATGACTTCAGTCTTTTTGAATTTGTTGAGACTTGTTTTGTGGCCCAATATGTGATCTATTCTGGAGAATGTTCCATGTGCACTTGAAAAGAATGTGTATTCTGCTGTTTAGGGTGGAATGTTCTGAATATATTTGTTCAGTCCATCTGTTCCAGTGTGTCATTCAAAGATCTTGTTTCCTTGTTGATTTTCTGTTTAGATGATTTGTTCATTGATGTAACTGGGGTGTTACATCCCTGCTATTTGTGTAATATTGATTAGTTCCTTTATGTTTCTTATTAAATGCTTTATGTTTTGGGGTGCTCCCATGTTGAGTGCATAAATATTTAGAATTGTTGTATCTTCTTATTGGATTGTACCCTTTATGAATGTATAGTATCCTTTCTTTGTCCCTTATTACAGCTTTTGTTTTAAAGTCTATTTTGTTTGATATAAATATTGCTACCTCAGCTTTCTATCTACTTCCATTTGCATGATAGGTATTTCTTCATCCTCTCACTTTCAATCTGCATGTGTCTTTAGGTCTAAAATGAGCCTCTTTTAAGCAGCATATAGGTAAGTCTTCTGTTTTTATCCATTCTGTCACCCTGTGTTTTTGATTATAGCACTTAGTCCATTTACATTAAAAGAAATTATTGATTATGTACCTATTCTTTGTCATTTTGTTACATGTGTTGTGGTTGTTTTTGTATTTCCTCTCTGTTCCTTTCTTCTGTTGTTTCCTTCTCTCCTGCTTAGTTGGCTTTCTTTAGTTAAACACTTAAATTCCTTACTCTTTATTTTTTGCATATCTGTCACTGTTCTTGAACTTGTGATTATCATTTGCTTTACATATAGCACCTTCTGCATCTATAATATGTTGATGGTTTCTTAATTTTACTCTTCTCCCCTCCACATTTCAGATATTTGGTATTGGATTTCATATCCTTTTATTTTCTTTCTCTTTATTGATTTTTATAGATTTATGATTTTTTTCTTTTGTATTTCCTATTTTCCTTATTCTTACGGTTTTTATTTTCCACTCACAGAGTCCCTCTTAACATTTCTTGTAGGGCTGGTTTAGTGGTTATTAAAATTTTTACCTTTTGTTTGTCTGGAAAACTCCTTATTTCTCTTTCTATTCTGAATGGTAGCCTTGCTAGACAGAGTTTTCTTGGCTGCAGATTTTTCCTTTTCAGTGCTGTGAGTATATCTTGCACTCTCTTCTGTCCCCAAAGGTTTCTGCTGGAATATCAGCTGATAGTGTTATGAGATTTCTTTCATATGTAGCTGTCTTTTCTCTTGCAAACTTGAAGATTCTTTTTTTTTTTAAAGATTTTATTTATTCATGCGACACACACACACACACACACACACACACACACAGAGGCAGAGACACAGCAGAGGGAGAAGTAGGCTCCATGCAGGGAACCCAACGTGGGACTCGATCCCAGGTCTCCAGGATCAGGCCCTGGGCTGAAGGCTGCGCTAAACCTCTGAGCCACCCGGGCTGCCCACTTTAAGATTCTTTATCAGTTTTTTGGCCATTGTAATTTTTATGTGTCTTGGTGTAGACCTCCTTGAATGGAAATTTTTTTGGGATCTCTGTGCCTCCTGAATCTGGATTTCTTGTTTCCCATCCCATATTTGGGAAGTTTTCAGCTATTATTTCTTCAAATACATTTTCCGTCTCCCCTTTTTTGAGATCCCTATAATGTTAATGTTATTATGCTTAATAGTGTTACTGAATTCTCTAAGTCTGTTCTCATTATGCAATATTTGTTTGTGTCTCATTTGTTCAGCTTGATTGCTTTCCATTACTCTATCTTCCAGGTCAATGGTAGCTTTCCCCTGCTTCCTGTAGCCTGGTATTTATTTCATTTATTGTATTTTTAATTTCGTTTATTGAGTTCTTCAACTCTGATATGTCATTTTTTATCTCTTTGTTAAGGGTTTCATTGATATCCTTCTACTGTTTTTCTCAAATCCAGTGAGAATCTTTATTGTTATTTTTAAATTTTTTTAGAGGAGAGGAGAGAGAGAGAGAGAGAGAGAGAGAGAGAGAGAGAGAGAGAAAGAGAAGGGGGGAATAGCAGAGGGAAAGGGAGAATCCTAAAGCAGGCTCCATGCCCAGCATGGAGCTCAGTGTGGGACTCAATCTCATGATCCTGAGATCATGATCTGAGCCAAAATCAAGAGTCAGATGATTAACCAACTGATCTACCCAGGCTCCCCTCAAGTCCAGTATCTTTATGATCATTAAATTTTCTATCAGGCATATTATGTATTTCTGTTTTGTTTAGATCTCCAGCTCTAATTTTTGTTCTGTTTTTTCATTTGGGATATATTCTTCTGCCCCCTCACTTTGCCTGCCTCTATATCTGTTTCTGTTTTTCAGAAAGGTCAGCTATACCTTCTTTTGAAAGTAGTGGCTTTATGAAGAAGAGATAGTGTAATGCTCTGCAGTGCAGTGTCCCCTGTTTACCAGAGCCTGGCATTTCAGGGGAGTGTCGGATGTGTGTTCCTTGTACCCTGATGTTGTGTCTGATTCACTTTTCCTTCCAGTTGAGTCATCTGCACTGACTCTCTGCCATTGTAGGCTGTGCTTGCTCATTGTGGTATTGGTGGGACTTAGGCAGGTTGCCTGTGAGGGGGCATGCCCTCAAAGGGAACTCAGGGACAAGGTGGTGGCATTGACAAAATTTGTACTGAGCCCAGGGTGATGGGGAGCAGGCTTGGAGTGGACAAGTCCTTAGGAGAACTTGTGGGCAGGGTGTACTGTCAGGATATTAGGTAGCAAGTGTCTGTGCAGTGCCACGTCCTGCAGGTGGCCCTGTGTTTATGTGGAGGGCAGAGGAGGAAAATGGCACCTGCCAGCTCCTTTGTTCTCAGAGAGGTTCTTAAACATGCTCTGAAATCAGTTTAAGTAGACCTCCCTGCTCTAACTCAGGAGTTGTGCAGACTTGCAATCTGTGTTGCTTCTCCATAAGCTGTTGTCTCTTAACGGTGGCAACCCAGGTATCATTTGCCCTCTGGCTAGCCCGAGAGCTGAGTCAGCTGACTTTTAAAGCTCCAGGTTCCAAGTCCTGTTGGTTATACAAACTAATGCAATTCAATTCCTCTGGTTTTCAAGGCCAAATGTTATGGGGATTCATCTTCTCCATCCCTTCCCTAGTACAAGGGACCATTTTTCTTCCCTCTTCACACCTATAGCCAAGAGGCTCATGATTCTGTCCTTCCTACCCTCTCAGATGTGGCTTCTTCTATATATTTAATTATGGAATTTTTTCTTCCAGTCTTTGGGTTGCTCTCTGGTTTATTTACACAGATATTAGTGACATCTAGCTGCAATTGTGGGTGAGCTCCTACTGTGCCATCTTCCCAACTCTCTCCTCTATTAGGGATATTTAGTTTCCAGGCACCAAAATTAGGTCCTTCCAAGGGTGCACAGCCACATGTCTTGAAAAGCTCATGTTTAAGGTTCATTCCTTATTTCATTTTTGTTAAAGTTTTGTAAGGTTTATATTTTATTACACTAAAAATGAGGAGTAGAGAAGTTCAAATGATTTGTTTGAATTTATTGAGGACAGAATATCCTTGCAGTCCTGTAGGAATTCTGGGAAATGGAACATGTTCTGGTTCTTGATCTATAAGTGTGACTTAGAGCAATGCTTATTAATTTAGTAACAAATATTTATTGAGTTTTTACTTTGTGCCAGCACCTGCTCTGTGTTGGAGTTAAAATGTTGAGGAAGATGTGATCTATTCATGAAATTATAGCCTAGGGAGGAAGCTAGGTATAAAAATACAGTCACAATCTAAAGATAAAGTGGGGGCATTGCTAAGTAATGTAATATCTTAGCCATGTGAGTGTCAACATCAGGATCCTAGTTTACTTTTTGGATTAAGCGTTTCAGGACGTGGATGGAACTGGAGGGTATTATGCTGAGTGAAGTAAGTCAATCGGAGAAGGACAAACTTTATATGTTCTCATTCATTTGGGGAATATAAATAATAGTGAAAGGGAATATAAGGGAAGGGAGAAGAAATGTGTGGGAAATATCAGAAAGGGAGACAGAATATAAAGACTCCTAACTCTGGGAAACGAACTAGGGCTGGTGGAAGGGGAGGAGGGCGGGGGGTGGGAGTGAATGGGTGATGGGCACTGGGGGTTATTCTGTATGTTGGTAAATTGAACACCAATAAAAAATAAATTAAAAATAAAAAAAAGGGTTTCAGGAATCTTCTCAGTAGAAGATGAATACAAGTAGAAGATGAATACAAGGTGGATAAGTGGAAGGGCATGACAAACTAGCAAGTACAGAGGAATAATGTAGTTCAGGGAAATGCAAGAAGTTGATATCTCTGGTGTTTTTGCAAAGATCCACCAGAAACTGTGTGGAAATATAGGAATATAAATCCTTTCATTCCTACCTACATGATATTCCTCATGTCTATTCCCTCTGCTAATTCCCTATTACTAATGTTTATCTCAATGTCTGACCAGGAACATTGCATCTTCCTCTAAATCATTTTACTGCCTTCAGTCTTGATCATCTTGGGTTTATTGTCCATAGTGCTTCCAAGGTGATCTTTCTGTACTCAGCTGTGATCTTGCTCTGTGTTTAAAACACTTCTAAATCTGCCTTCCTGGTGGCAACAGGATAAATATGGATGATACTTGTTGTATGTCATACGAAGCTCTCATGATCTGGTTCCTGTTTGATAAGTTTTTAAAATTTTATGTATACTTATCTTAAATGCAAACATGAAGTTTTGGGGGCAGAGATAAGAATTATTATTCCTTACAGCAATGACTTCACTCATTCTCCACACCCAGTAACTCATAAGTGATACAGTGAGAGCCAGATGTTATCCTGTATTTTGGGGGAATGGGAGAGTGTATACTGCAGGGAATGGGAGAGTGTATACCGCAGGAGAGGAATCCTGAAGTTATGAATCTGTGAGTTTATATAGGATACACGCTGCCCCATCATCTCTTGAGGGAGAGAGAAACCTTTACTCTTTAGTTTTTATAGTCCTTTAGAATGTAAAGGACTGGCTTTGAGGCTCAGGATTTCATTCCTCTTAGATAAAGAAACATAGACAACTGTAAAATGTCTGGAGGTCTCTGACTAGTTAGTCAATATTTAGCTTCCAGGATTTATCTTTTAACCTAGTTTCCAATTTTCTTTGGTCAGAAACATGGAAACCGTTTCAATCCAGTTTCACACTCCTCACCTTTCCAGGTTTATCTGTTGCTTCTTTGCTGAAGCACTGTGCTCCATCACTGCTAAACTACTTGTTGTCTGTACTTTGTGGTTTCAGCCCTTATGCCTCTTTTATTTGTTTTAATATTGCCTCATTAATTTTTTGCTCATTATTTCTATCAAGAAAAAATTTATATACAGTAAAATATAGTGAACCTAAGTTTATAAATTGGTAAGTTTTGATAAGTATAAGTACCTGTGTAACACCACCTCAATCAAAATAGAACACATTGCTATCAGAGCAGAAAGGTCCCTTTGTGCCCTCTTTTTGTCAATTACCCTATCCTCTTGTAGAAACTATTGTTCTGATACATCACTATTGGTTAGTTTTGCCTGTATTTGAACTTCATATAAGTGAAATCATATACTCTTTTTTGTCTGGCCTCTTTAGTTCAACATAATGTTTTTGATATTCATATGTGTTGAGTGAATCAGCAGCTTATTCTTTATGTGGAGTAGTTTCCATTATATGAATATTGCTCCGTAAGTTTGTCTTATTCATATATGATGGCATTGGAATATTTCCAGTTTTTGTCTATTATGAATAGAATGGCCATAAACACTCTTATTCAAGAATTTTTTTATGGGCCCAACTTTTTGTATTCCTTGTGTCTCCCCCTAGGGGGAGAATTGCTGCTGGATTGTAGACAGAGTATATGCTTTAACTATACAAGAGACTGCCAAATATTTTCCCAAAATGGTGTACCATTATGTTCTATGCATTCTCACCATGCAGTTCTCTCTGACGGGACCCCTTCTGCTTCATGAAGTCTTTCTCATCTTTCAATTCATAGCCTAAGCATCATTTTCTTTGTGAAAGTTTTGAGAGAGTTGATTTTACTCATTTAGGCTGCCATCTTGTCTCATTGTTCCCTCTCCATTTCAGCTGTCCCCTACATCCTCAGTCCATGGGAAGCAGGAATTGTGTCATATGTATCTCACACACTCATACGTATTAGGGGAAACTACTAATGTTCTATATTATTAGATGTCATTCCATAAAATTCTATGAGCAGTTACCATGCCAAACAGAATAGATGATAAGTTTATAAAAATTTATGACATTTAAATGTCAGTTTTGTTCACTGATTGATGGAGGAATCTGACTGATGAAAGATGTTATGTTGGGGACAAGGACGTTTTGGCTATCAAACCAGCTCTCCAGTCCTCTTTTTGTTCATATAGTGAAAATACAGGGAAAAAGTAGCATAAAGTCACATAGTGTTGAAATAGTTACTGTTGCCTCAACAAGACAAGAAGAAATAAAAAGAATGCATATGGATTATCTAAGATTATAAACATCATTATCCTTTAATTCAAATAGTATAACAATATTATTACTACCATCTTCCCTTGCTTTTATGCCATTTTTTGAATTGTATCTTATTTTTAATCTATCAAAGGATCATGACGTTTTCTATCTCCTATAAAGATGATCTAACCACAGAGCTTTCACTAAGTAGTGGATGTTGTGTAGGTTGTGAAGCAAGATGAGAAATAATATTGAAATGACATGTCTGCCAAGCAATAGATAACAGAAAATGCATTTATTCTAACTTTTTCATGTGCCTCTAAAAAAAGGGGGGTACTTCACAACAAGAAGCTATTTTAATAGTTCATTTGAAATCTGTTGAGGTTTCCTCTCCTCCTCCACAATTCCCAGGTAGGGGAGAAGAGTTATTATTACTTACTAGTCAGTAAGGTTGACATTTAATGAGAAAGCAGTTCTGAAAAGTGGATAGGTTTTAAAAATCTCAGCATGGATAAGTAGAAATATTAAAGGCAACAGCTGCCTATAAATGATTGTTGTTAGCTTCAATTTACATAGTAAAAAGCACAGAAAACTAAGATTTCTTCATTCTTAGCATTTTAATGATCAAACTATAAGACAATACGACACTTTAAGTTGGTGACTTTTAAATTTTATTTTTCAGGAATGCACTAGAGGCAGATGAGTAAGCTCATGTGCTACCAAAAACACCATGGGAAAATGTTTATGCAGCACCATTCTTAGCTAATGTGCCAGTTCTTCTCAGAATACACAGTCAGGTGTTATTTCTCTGAGTTTCACAAACAGAGATTGCTTAAAGGGCTCATGGAATACTATATGTTCATTTTTCAAATGAACTAGAGGAAAGTGATGACTTGGGACTTAATTTACCAATATAGTGTATGTGGTCTGTATTTACTGAGTGCTTTCTGTGTTCAAAATGCTATGGAAGAAAACATTGAAGATATGCCCTAGTTTTGGTGAAATTTTAGATTTCAATTGTTTTGGAAAAATTGAATGGCACATGTACCTATCAACATAAATATTTTGAATGCATATTTCCACAAAGCAGTCTTATGTGAATCCTGAAATAACTCGAAAGAAAGTCTTTGTGATTATATTCTGAGCTTAACCCACTTTAAAAATGAAACCTGTTTAAAAGCTGGAAACCTTCTTCAGCTCTCAGATTTTTATTTTGGGTCACTGTTAGAGTGTAGATATATATTTTTTAAATTAAAAAAATAAAGGATTTGGAGGGAAGATGGCAGAGTAGGAGGATCTTAAACTGACCTCATCCCACAACTAGATAATATCCACATCTGTGCAGATGACCCAGAAAATGACTTGAAGATTGGAAGAGCAGATTCTTCACAGCTAAATGTAGAGAAGAAGCCTCATTGAAGAGGGTAGGAAGGGCAGAGATGAAGTTGTGTGCCAAATGGACCCACAGGACTCTAAGTGGGTGAGAGGGACACTGCATGCACAGAGAGGGGAGAGGACCAAGACCTTCACACCCAGGTACCCTAGGCACTGCAGACCCACATGGGGAAGATGAACCCCCATAAAATTTAGCTTTGAAAAAATTGTTTGACTTTGGCCTAACAATCAGTGGAACTTAATACCTGGAACTTTCATCAGTGGGCTTAGCTCTGGGAGCCAGGAGGGAAGAGACCTCACCCCAAAGAGACAGCACAACAAACAGCCTGCAGAGATATAGCATAGAAGCAACAATTTGAAAAACGTCCGGGGGTATACTGGAAGGAGATTTATTTACAGATCTGAGTATGTGCTGAAGGGCAGGAATCTTTGGGGGACTTCTCCAAAAACAAAAGAGCTAGTGAGTGCCATTTCCCCTCCTGGCCACCCAGCCTAGATACATTGGTACCTGCTAGAAGCAGCAAAACATGAATACTCTTGACCCAGCTTTTTAACAGCTACCCCCTTGACCCTCCCCCATGTTCTCCTCTAGACATGCTCCATGTAATATGTCCTTGGCCTGAATTCATCCAAAGTGCTAGCAGCTCTGATAGGGTCAGCATAAATCCAGAGTGACTCCTGCCCTGGGGAGAGGGGAAGATAACCACACACACCAGTAAACCGTGGTGGCATCAGCAGTGGGCTGGCATCAGACATCTGGTGTGACTGCAAGCCCTGCCCACCAATAAAATCTTCTCAAGGGACAGCAGAGGGAATGCACCCTGCAAGTTCCTGCAACTGTATCTTTGCTGACGTTGATTCAGCTCAAGCCCAGGGAGGCTCCAGACTGGCCCATTAACAACACAGGGACCAAACCCTGTCCACAACAGGCAAAGAGAGCTATTGCAGATGACTAGATTAAAGGCAAACATGGCTCAACTACAGTAGTAGGGTACATGCAACCCACATAGGAGACACCCCTGAAATGCCAGGTTCTGGTGAACAGGGGACATTGCACAGCAAGGCACAACAGGACCTCTTCTTCATAAGGACACTACTTTCAAGAGCAGGAGATATGGTTGACTTTTCTAACACATAGAAACAGATGCAGAGAGACAAAATGAGACAGGACAATGTCCTAAATGAAAGAAAATGACAAAACCACAGCAAGAGACTTAAGTGAAACAGATATAAGTAATATAACTGATAGAGAATTTAAAGTAATCATAAAGATACTCACTGGACTTGAACAAAGAATGGAGGACTTCAGTAGAACCCTTAGAGATAGAAAACATAAAAAAATGAACCAATCAGAGATGAAGAACTCAATAACTGAAATTAAAAATATGCTTGATGGAATCAACAGTAAGCTAGAGGAAGCAGAAGAGTGCATCAGTGACCTGGAGAACAGAATAAAGAAAGATATCAGTGGAACAGGAGACAGAAAAAAAGAAAAAGTAGTCTAAGGGAACTCAGTGACACCAATTGTAATAACATTCACATTATAGAGATTCTAGAAGAAGAGGGAGAAAAGGGGCAGAAGATCTATTTGAAGAAATATTAGCTAAAAACTTCCTATATCTGATGATAGAAATAGAAGTCCAGATCCAGGAAGCACAGAGAACTCCCAACAAAATTCACACAAAGACAAATAGAACTTAAAATGACAAAAGGTAGTGATAGAGAATTTTAAAAGCAGCAAGAGAATAGAAAACAGATAAGAGAAACCCTATATAGCTATCAATAGAAACCCCTACAAGATATCAGCTGATTTTTCAGTAGAAATTTACTAGGCCAGAGGAGTGTGGTATGATATATTCAAAATACTGAAAGAAAAAAAGAACTGCAGCCAAGGATACTCTACTCAGCATGGCTATCATTCAGAATATGAGGATAGGGAGAGTTTCCCAGAAAACAAAAGTTAAAGGAATTCATGACTAAACCAGCCCTATAAGAAATGTTAAGGGGGTCTCTTTGAGTGGAAAAGAATGACAATAAGTAGGAGTAAGAAAAGTATGAAGCACAAAAGCAGCAAAATTAAGTATATCTATAAAAATCACTCAAAGGATTCACAAAATAAAAAGATACAATGTATGACACTCTATGCCTAAACATGGTAGAGGGAGAGGAGTAAAGACTGGGTTCAAACTGAGTGACTGTCAACTTAATATGGATCGCTACATGCATAAGATGTTGTATATAAACCTAATAGTAACCAGAAATCAAAAACCAGTAATAGATACACAAAAAATAAAAAGCAAGGATCCAAGCATATCACTGAAGAAAGCTAGCAAACCATGAATGAAGAGAGCAAGAGAAGAAAGGAGCAGAGAACTTCAAAAACAACCACAGAACACATAACAAAATGGCAATAAGTGCATATCTATCATTAATGATAGATCAAATGGACTAAATGCTCCAATCAAAAAACACAAGGTGATAAAATTTAATTTTATTTTTTGTTTTCTCCTTCAATTAGTATGTAACTTGTATATTCTACATCTATTAATTTAAGGTTACCTTTGTAATTTTGTCATACACACCCAACAAATTTTAAAGTTAATGTCTAAAACTTTCTTCCAAATGATATAGACTTTAGAACCTATTAATTTTGAGCACTCACCTTCCAAATAATGTCATTGTTGTCTTGCATTTTAGCCTGATCTTTTAATGTAAAAATTATTACTGTAAGTATATAGAGTTCTGATAACCTCTTCAAAATTATATCCTATCTTGTAGAGTATCTCAATTTGTGCCTTCAAAGTTACTTTACACAGTGTGCATTTAAAATTACCTAGTATTTTCCAATTTGTTTGTTCTTCTCTTCTTGTATCTCAGACCCTCCCTCAGGGATTTTTGTTCTTCCTGACATTTATCCCTTTAAGAAATTCCTATAGTGAAGATCTATTTTTTAGAATTGCTAATACCTTATATTGGATAGAAAAGAATGGATGTGTTGGCATAGTGAGTAGTGAACAAAGGTTGTATAGTTTGAATATTGCATGCTGCTTCAGTGTATTCAAATTTTCTGGCAATTCTAAGAGTTCTTATATAGTTGAATATTTTTTATTTAAAAATTATAGGATATTTTATTTTCTTTTTACTCAAAAACACATATTTACAAAGATACTTGTAAATTAATTTTCTCAAATCAATGCCACTGAAGTATTTTACAGCTTTTGAAGATGTAGCATATTCATACTAAATTATTACTGAAATATTAAAGCTTTGACGTTCACTTTTTTGTCAGTAAATAGCATGCTAAATTAACAAGTTAATTTTATTAATGTTAATATAAAGTGCTATAAATTTATTAAATTAATTATTTAAAAAGCAATGCCATGCTTGAAAAGGCTGGGCATTTCATAACTCTTTTCAATAATGTTTTATATTAAAAGTGACTCTAATTATATTTAACTGCTGACAAAGCTGTTGAAAAAACTGACACTATATTAAATAGTTTTAATGCTTTTTTAGCTTAGTGTTTTTCTTTTGATTTGGAAAGAGTTGTTACAAAAGAGATCCGATAATAATAGGTTAATACTGAGGCATTTACTAACCTCTTGGGATTCTTTTATGGTCTGTGAGGTAGTTTCTAGTACATAAATTAACAGTAAACTCCATGCCAGGAAATACTAGCACACACTTGCTTTCTTTTAAGCTGTTTTAAAGAATGTGCTTATTGTTTACCTGACTTTTTGAAAATACAGTCTATGGAATAGGGAATCCTTGAGGGATGCTATATGAAGATATTCACTGATACTTTATGAAAGATTTGAAAGTTAGGGGTTTAATTTTATTTCTTCTTAAACCTAGAGTTTAAAAGTAATTTAAGAACTAAATAAAAGCCTCTATAGGGACCTTTCAGCTTCTGGGCTTACCAATAACATTTTGAAAAATCCCATTACTATTAAGCACTGCAGTTTTTCATTAGATCTCCATAGCTTTTTTTCTCTTTTTTCTGACACTTTGTAAGTAACAGATCTGTACATTGGAACATAGCACTTTACTATGGCTTAATATTAATTGTCTTTCTTAGCATAGCCAAATAGCATTTAAAACAATGCTTTGAGGAATATTAACACGAAGAACAGCTTTTTCAGTCATGCAGAGAAATGATTTTGAAGTGACATTAATTTTCACATAAAATTCTGTTGGGAAACCTTATAATGGTTCATTTTTTTTTTCTTTTTTAGGAAAAAGACTTCCAAGCTATAATTTTTGACATTCTTTAGAGGCACTCATGCTTTTAGCTTGAGCCACATAAGTCAAAATAACTTGGTATTTTAGAGCCTTAAAGTTTAATATCAATAGTTTTAAATAATCCTCTTCCTGAAAACTATGTTGAATATTTCTATTTCTTTTTTTTTTTTTCAGCGTCATGATCAGACTATTACATTTAGCAATCAACAGCATGGGTGCAAAAAAAAAATCTACATTAAAACCCTTTGTTGGAATGCTTTACACTTTCCACAGAACAGAAACTAAAATAACCTGTTGTACAATTAGTCACAAATACAGTCCTCGAGTTTTTTGCCCATACACATGAGTATTGTCTAAAACATGTCTTCTTTGTAGCAGCTAGGCCCTGCCACCACTGTGCTTGGCTGAGTTCACAAATCTGTTGTAACCTGTAGCTTCCCTGTCACTTCTCTGGCTCTCCTCTCCTGCTAAGCTTTGTTTCCTGGCAGTAATTAAAACCTTCTGCCACTGTCATAGCTGCTGCTGCTGCTGGAACCGCCATAGCCACCTTGGTTTCGTGGTTTGGCAAAGTATTGGCCTCCACCACCATAGGGGCCAGAGCTTCTGCCTCCAAAATTTCCTCCTTTCATGGGTCCAAAATTTGAGGATTGATTGTTGTAATTGCCAAAATCGTTATAGCTTCCGCCACCTCCAAAGTTGCTTCCGTCATTACCAAATCCGTTCTAGCCATCCCCACTGCCACCGCATCCACCACCACCTCGACTGCCACCGAAGCCACCTCGACCACTGAAGTTCCCTCCACGACCAAAGTTGTCATTCCCACCAAAACCACCTCCACGACCACCACCAAAGTTTCCAGAACCACTTCGGCCTCTTTGGCTGGACGAAGCACTAGCCATCTCTTGCTTCGATAGGGCTTTCCTTACTTCCCAGTTGTGGCCATTCACAGGATGGGATTTTTGAATGACAATCTTGTCTACAGAGTCGTGGTCATCAAAGGTCACAAAAGCGAAACCTCTCTTTTTGCCACTGCCTCGGTCAGTCATGATCTCAATCACTTCGATTTTCCCATACTGTTCAAAATAATCCCTTAGATGATGTTCTTCAGTGTCTTCTTTAATGCCACCGACAAAAATCTTTTTCACAGTTAAGTGGGCACCGGGTCTTTGAGAATCTTCTCGGGAGGCAGCCCTCGTTGGTTCCACGACTCTTCCGTCCACCTTGTGCGGCCGGGCGTTCCTGGCCGCGTCCACCTCCTCCACGGTGGCGTTCGTGACGAACCCAAAGCCTCTGGAGCGCTTGGTGTTGGGGCCTCTCATTACCACACAGTCCGTAAGCGTCCCCCATTGCTCAAAATGGCTCCTCAGACTCTCATCGGTCGTTTCGAAGCTCAAACCTCCGATGAAGAGCTTCCGCAGCTGCTCGGGCTCTTTGGGAGACTCTGACTTAGACATGGCGGCGGTGGGAGGGGAGACTTTAACGATGCTTACTCGGCGGCGTCCAGGGGCAGAAAACGAATATTTCTATTTCTTTTATCATTATCTGCCTTGTGGCAGTCTCTTAAAGAAAGACTTATTTTTATTTTTTATTTTTTTTAAAGAGACTTTGATAAACACAACTTTTCACATCCATTTTAATCTCTTGCATCTGTGGATTTCATAATTGATTGTATTTTCAATTCATTTCAAATTAAATTTTATTTTTAAAATGTCCTTTATATTTTGAAAGAAGTTCGTAGTTACTTTTTTATTTATAGTTACTTTTTTAAAAGTTATTTTGAGTTGCCAAACTAACTGAGCCAATAGGTTATTATGAGAGAAATTTTTCCGTGTATTTTTTCCTCTCTTTTGCATGTAGGACTCAAGAAAGTCAAAACATCAAAGTATGTTTGACATTTTTTTAGGGATCTTATATGGCTTTCTTTTTCTAGAACTTCTGTCAACATCCAAGTGGGTGGTACTCTCCTCTCACATTACCTTCTTACTGGTAGGATTTGCTTATATTTCCTTTACAATAGTTGACCTAAAACAACAATGACTTTTTTACTTCTGGGATGGCTGGATGTTTGTTCCATGTGATATCGATCAGGATTCCCCCTATGGGTTTGTTTACTTGGCAGATGGTCTAGCCTGCAAGGTCCAAGAAGGCCTCTGTCACATGTCTGGGACCTCAGTATTGACTGTTGTTTGGATGACTGTGACACTTACCATGTGGCCTCTCTGTCCAGGTGGTATCTATTGAATTCCAGGTTTCTATTGGTTGAAGCAAGTCAATTCCAAGGTGATGGAAATAGACTCCATCTCTGGATGAAAGAACAGCAAGTGAAATTTTAGTGTATTCTAGATACAAGTCCCTCATCAGATCTATTATTTATAATTTTTTAGGTGGGGGTGGGGGGAGGACAATGGTTTCTTAGATATGCCAGCAAAAGCACAAGCAGCAGAAGAAAAGTATATTAGGCTTTATCAAGTTAAAAATTTTTATGCATCAAAGGGCACTATCAAGAGAGTGCAAAGGCAGGATGGGAGAAAATATTTGCAAATCATATATCTGATAAGGGACTTTTGATCTAGAACGTATAAAGAACTCTTATAACTTAACAAAAGAAAAAAAACAACTTAACAAAAGACAAACAACTCAATTAAAAAATGGACAAATTTTAGATACACATTCTCCAAGGATAATACACAAATGACCACTAGCATATGAGAAGATGCTCAACATCATTAGTCATTAGGGAAAATACAAATCAAAAGCACAATAGGATACTACTTCATACCACATAACAACTGTTGGTGAAGATAGGAAAAATTGGAACCCTCATGTATTACTAGTGCAAATGTAAAATGGTGCATCTGCTATGGAAAACAGTTTGACAGTTCCATAAAAAGTTAAAAATAGAATTTACCATATGACCCAGCAATTCCACTTTTAGTTATATACCTAACGGAATTGAAAGCAGGTGGAGAAACAAAAGCCTGTATACAAATGTTCATAGCAAAAGCTATGTTTACAAGAGCCAAAAGGAGGAAACAATCCAAATATCCTTCAACTGATTAATGGATAAACAAAATGTGATATATCCATAAAATAGAACATTATTCAGCCTTAAATAATGGTACATGCTACAACGTGGATGAAACTTGAAAACATTATGCTAAGTAAAAGAGGCCAGTTACAGAAGACCACATGTTGCATAGTTTCATTTATATGAACTATCCAGAATATACAAAATTAGACAGAAAGCAGGTTAGTGATTGCCAGGGACGGAGGAGGAGGAGAAATGGGAAATGACTGCTTAATGTGTATGAGGTTTATTTTTTGGGGAAGGGAGGTATAATGGAAATGATCTGGAACTTGAAGTGGTAATAATTGTCCAACATTGTGATATTACTGAATTTCATTAAATTGTACACTTTGATATGGTGAATTTTATGTTACATATATTTTACTACAATAAGAAAAGCAGTTGTGCAATTGGATTTGCTTGCTCTTGTGCTGTATTCATAAAATAATGCTCAGGCTAGCATTGGGAAGATAGGTAGAAAGAATCAAGTCACCCCAGTTGTCCAAGACAAAACAATCCTAAATCACCAGGCAACTATCCATTTCTTAGCATATAAGAATGCTGGGCTGAGATTGTCAGAGCCATCTTACCTTCCCCTAGCTGACTCAATGGGTCAGCAATAAATGTTTACAGTTTTATCCTTCTGAAGTTTTTTTTATTTGTTTCAGAATTATTATGACAATTTGAATGTAGGATCTAATACTATTTATTATTAAAAGAAATCCGGCCTTCTTGGAGAAATGGCTGGTTTGAAGACTGGGGCAAAGATGGTAACAGGTGAGCCTTGGACATATAAGAAAGCAAGGAACCTTTTAAGGAATAATGAGATTGTCTTAAAAGGACATAAAGTTCTAGAAATGGATAGTGGTGAAGGTTGTACATCAGTATGAATGCACTTAATGCCACTTAATTGTACACTTAAAAATGATTAGGAGTACCTGAGTGGCTCAGTTAGTTAAGTGTCTGCCTTTGGCTCAGGTCATGATCCCAGAGTCCTGGTACAGACCCATGTCAAGCTCCCTGTTCAGTGGGGAATCTGCTTCTCCCACTGCCCCTCCCCCCTCTGCTCATGCTCTCACTTTCTCTCTCTCAAATAAATAGAATCTTTAAAATAATTTTTAAAAATAAAAATGATTAAAATGGTAAATTTTATGTTATATATATTTTACCACAATTGTTAAAAGAAAGACCCAAGAGCCAGGCTGAAGGGATTCCTACTGGTCAAAGTTATGTTAATATGAGCATTAAATTTCAGCCTCAAAAAGAACAATGATTGTAGTTTACTTGAAACACATCAAATATGTGAAAAGCTTGAGTTTATAATGGTGTTAGAAATAAAAACTCCCCAAATTAGAAAAAAACTTATTTTTACTTACTGAGGTGTCTATTAAACTGACATAAGAACAACACAATATCCTGGATTCAAATTGTTTAGTAAAACCAGCTGTAAATGTAATTTGGGGGGACAGTTAGGGAATTGGGAGAAAAAATATAACCTAATGGTAGGGATTGCTAATTGACTTCCAGTAGTTATTCTCTCTTTGCTCTATTTAGAAACAGAGCTCTCTGTTTTAGCTACAATTGGACTACCCAAATAGAAACTACATTTTCCAGTCTTCGTATGGCTGAGAATGACCTCTCATTATATATTCTGGTTAAAGGGTTACGAGCAAATATTACATAAGAGGTATTTCTATCTTATTTGAATCACTTGATTTAGGGTTTCTGTGAAGCCTCAGTTTAACCTATTTCCTAATGAAGCACAAACCCTACTTGACATTTGGGCTATTGAAGCATATCATGCATACATATATCCAGATGCAATAAGTAAGAAATAATAAAAGACAACATAGTATAAGAGAGCTAAAGGAAAATAAGTTTTACTTAAGACATTCAAGACTTTAAAAAGCTAAAGTAACTGTGTTAATATATTTTCTTACTAGTGTGGAAAAGAGATATAAAGAGTTTTTTTTAAATAAAGATTTTATTTATTATTTGACAGAGAGAGAGAACAAGCAGGGGAAGTGGCAGGCAGAGAGAGAAGCAGACCTCTCACTGAGCAGGGAACCTGATGTGGGACTCGATCTTTTGACCCTGGAATCATAACTTGAGTCGAAGACAGATGCTTAACCAACTAAGCCACACAGGGGCCCCAAAATATACCAGTTTTAAGGAAAGATATACTTTTTGTGATCCTGAACTCTGAGAAGAGTTTATTAAGGATTTTTAAATAGTTGTTGAAATGTCTGTATAGAAAATGTCTATACAGAACGTAAAGACTGCTAACTCTGGGAAACGAACTAGGGGTGGTAGAAGGGGAGGAGGGTGGGGGGTGGGAGTGAATGGGTGACGGGCACTGGGTGTTATTCTGTATGTTAGTAAATTGAACACCAATAAAAAAAAAAAAAGGAAATGTCTATATCAAAACTATATCTTTAATATAAATTTTATGGAAATGAATTTTGTATAAAGAATTTATTATATCTTTTTAAATTCATAATATGCCTTTGGTGGATAGCTTTCTGATGAACTGTCTTAATGCAGGATAATACAAGCTTTTTAACCACCAGGAGGAGGAAATATTTCTTAGATCAGTGTTTCTAACTGGTTTCTCTACATGGTAGGCCAGAGGAGGGGCTCTACAAATGTTTGACTTGAATTTGGCTTAAATATTTTGAAAAATGTTTTAAAGACTGTTAAAAAACAAGTGCTATAAAAATTTTCCTGCCATCTCTGTTTTAGTGAAGAGAATTCTGACAGTGTAGAGTGAGCTATTACAAACTATGATTTGAGATTAATTTCCTATGTGATTTAAGATTGTTTCAATATTGTGTAACCAAAACAAAATGCAAAAACAAATTGAATCCTGAGGCCAGTGTAGCTACAACTAACAAGTATAACTACCAATTTAAAATCTTTGGGATTCGACAGGACAAATTAGTTTTATATAAATTTGAACCAAACTAACTTTATACACATAAAAAGCTACTTTATATATTAGAGTTGAATGCAGCATTTTATTTGACAGAGGGTTACATTGCTAAAATAATACTCAAAATCTACTTAGATTTTCCCTGTAGAATATCAGTAGTTTCCACTAGGCTTTGGACAAGAACCACTGGACAGATAATTCCCCGTTGAGATGGATAGTCAGTGTCTGACAGGAAGACACTCTGCTGTTGACTGAAGGAAGATCAATATGTTCTAGATGCCAGGAGCATAGACAGTGAAGATGCTGATAGGAGCCTAATTTGTATTCCAGGTTTAGTGAGTGCCATCCAACTTTGCCTGTACTTGGGCGCTGGAGGCAGGACAACAATCTTCTTGACATTAGCTCTGTATCTATTCAGTTGCTTAACAGAACCTCGATTAAGGCTGAGAATTTTATACCTTAAAGATAGAAGAATATCCTTGCTTGGATACTTTTGAGAGAACAGATGATTAAACACACATATTTATCACTGCAAAACTTTAACATTGATCAATAAATAACTTTTTTTTTTGGTGGGATTGTATCTTGATTTTTCCTTTAAAAGTATGTCTGTGCAGACTAGCAGTATTACCATAACCTAGGAGGTTACTAGAAATGCAGAATTTCAGGCATCACCTTAGACCTATTGATCAGAATTTATATTTTAAAAAGATTCCTGGGTGATTCATAAGCATATTAAAATTTGAGAACCACTGCATTAGATGTTAGTAGCCAAAGAAAGTCTGAGACAATTCATTGAGTTAATTGGTTGAATAGAAATTTCTAAAATATCTATTTGGATGACCCAATTCACAATTTTGGTTTTATTATCAATGTTTGAGTACTTTCTCATCAATATCTGCCTAATAGTAAAAGCTAGTTTTATAAATGAATCACTACTCCAAAACAAATACTGTGACTGTTGGAAGAAATTATCTTCCATTTTCTCAGGCTTCCATGAGTCTCATTCAGTGCTTAAAATTTCAAGAAGTCTGGTCTATCAATTTGGTTTTAACTTTTATTTTCCTATTTTTATTTTTTACTCATGTGTTAATTTACTTATTTTCTTTAAATTTTTCCTCCAATTTTAATTTTTTATCCAGGTGCTGATTTCCATATTGGACCTTTACAAGGTTTTAGAATGATCTTTTGACATGGAAAGGAAATAGAGATATGAAATGACTTTAAAAATATTCAGAAAATACTAAAATTTTTGACACTTATGCTTTTGCCAGTATGCCAAATCTACTCCAAAAGCTTCACTAACTACAAGCCAAGATGACAAAATTGAAATCTGTGACAGTTTTCAAACAAGCATTCACTTAAAAAACTTCCCAATTTTTTTTTTTGCCCATAAATTATAATTTACAAAGTAAAGTTTTGAAAATCTTAGCTATGGTTGTAAGTTGCTTTTTCCAGGTGATTTTAGAAGATGGTATTTCCAGAATCTTAGCTTTTCTGTATCCAAGAACATAATCAATTACAGAATTTGATTATTGGAGTTTTCAAAATTTCAGTCACATTTCGTGTACCTCGCTCTGAATTGTGTGTGGCATTGGAATGTCAGCCAATATTCTTGCCAATATTCTTGACATATCCTTGATGATGTTCAGTTTGCTAATAATTTTGATCCATCAATCATTTACATCTCATGTCATTAAAATGAAAAGTTTTCAAAATACTTTAAAATATCTTACTTAGTCTTCACTGTAATTCTGTGTGGTAGCTTTTATTTCATTTACTCATTTAATTAAAAAAAAGATTTATATTTATTTTAGAGAGAGGGAGAGAACATGAGTGAGAGGGGCTGAGAAAAGGAGAGTGAGAATCTCAAGCCAACTCTGCTAAGGGTGGAGCCTGACAACGTGGGGCTGGATCTCACTACCATGAGGTGGCTCAGCAGTTTAGCGCCACCTTCAGCCCAGGGTGTGATCCTGGAGACCTGGGATCAAGTCCCACGTGGGGCTCCCTGCATGGAGCCTGCTTCTCCCTCTGCCTGTGTCTCTACCTCTCTGTGTCTCTCATGAATAAATAAATAAAATCTTTAAATTAAAAAAAATTAATTATAATTTGCCTTTCAATTTAATCACTGTAAGATCTTAAAATAAGTAGAATGTGAATAACCCATTATGATTTTTTTTAATGGATTCCTACCTGAAGAAGAATGATATAGCACTCATTTCAGATTTATTACTACTTTAAAGATCAAGTTTCCCCCTAGTTACAGGGAAATTCAGGAAAATAGACAATAAATAATAGCTATATGTAGCACTTGAAAGGCTTTATTAATAAGTGATGTCAAACCATCTAATGCTTTTCCTCAGAGTTATTATTCATCAACACTTTATGGATATCTACTTGTTACGCTGCTTCTAAACTATGGATAAGATTCTCATGTTCAGGGAAATATTTTCTTTATTGAACTTATTTTAAGGATAAGCTCAATTTAGTTATCAATTTCATGTGAGACTTGAGCTTTGAAATTTATATTTATTGTAAAATAATCACCTCTCTGGTTTCTAACTGACCTTTTGCTTTTTTAGTATTGCTCATTTCTTTTCATTGCAGACTTACTCTTAGATACTGGTTAGTATCTAAGCTAATTGTTTATCACAAGTTGATTTGGGTTCGTCTTAATTATGGTACTTGTTTGCAGTTCAAGAACTATACAGACTATATTCTAAGGGTCTAATACTAGTTTTCTTCCCTTGGGATGTTAACCAACATTTATAATTTTTATTCATTCTCAAATAAATGGCCTCTGCATTTAGGATTATTTTTGGCCTAGACTTTGCACCTTCTCTGTTTGCCTTCAGGATATCTCCAGTTAAACGTCCTACTCTCAACTGAGGTTTTGTAGGTTGAAAATAGGTAACTTCTTCCTAACTTATTAGGTAATGTTTCTAACTGCCCAGAATCAACTTTGATGTGATTATGCACTACTTTTCTTCTTTAGCATCCATCATTCAGTTAGTTACTGACTCTGTGGACTGAATGTTTATGTTTCCCCCAAATTAATGTGTTAGAGCCCTAATTCCCAATATGGTGGTATTTGGAGATAGGGCCTTTGGAAGATAATTAGGTCATGAGGATTGAGCACTTGAGAATGAGATTAGTGCCTTTATAAGAAGAGGACCAGAGAGATAATTTCTCAGCCATGTGAGGATATAGGAAGAAGGAGACTATGGATAAGCCAGGAAGTGGGGTCTCACCAGAACCTGACCATGGACCCTGATTTTGGACTTCCAGCCTTCAAAACTGTGAGAAATAAATGTTTGTTATTTAAGCCACTCTGTCTATAATATTTTATTATAGCAGCCATAACTGACTAAAAACACCAAACCTTGGAGTCATGGGCTAAATTGTGTTCCCTTTTCAAGTTCATATATTGAAGTCTTAACTCCGTGTACTGTAGAATATGGTTATATTTGAAGATAGACTCCTTAAGAGGCAATTAAGTTTAAATGAGGTCATTAGGGTGGGCCCTAATCTAATACGACTAGTGTCTTATAAGAAGAGAAAATTAGGACACAAGTGCATACAGCGGGATATCCATGTGAAGACACAGGGAGAAGATGGCCATCTACATACAACCAAGGAGAGGCCCTCAGAATAAGTTAACCCTGCTTATACCTTGATCTTGGGCTTCTATGCTCTGTAACTGTGAGGAAATACATTTCTGTTGTTTAAACCATCCAGTCTGTGTATTTTGTTATGGCAGTCCTAGTAAACTAGTACACTTTGGCAATTCTCAGCAATGCCTCTTGAATTTTGGCCAGTTGAAGAATACATGTTGTTTCCTTATTGGAAACATTATATATATATATATATATATATATATATATATGATTCTATTTTTCTAAAACAGCATTACATTTTCCATATACTTTGGCTGAATTTGGAGAAGTAATTATTTTGAAAAAAAGAATTTCCATTTGTCCTTTATTTCTCAACTTAGAAGTAACTTCCTTAAGGAGGCATGCCCTTATGTCCATATTTTGCACTTAGTACTTGTCCTGCCTACAGCACTTTTAAAAAAAAAATATTGTGCAATGCAAACTTTATTTTTTTTTTATTGTTTTATTTTGAGTTTTTATTTAAATTCTGGATGGTTAACATGTAGTGTAATATTGATTTCAGGAGCCAAAAAGAATATTGGTTTCGGGAGTAGAATTTAGTGATTCATCACTTACATATAACATCCAGTGCTCATTACAAGTGTCTTCCTTAAAACCCATCATCCATTTAGCCCATCTTCCCACCCAGTTCTCCTCCAGCAACCCTGTTTGTTCTCCATATTTAAGAGTCTCTTATGGTTTGCCTCCCTCTCTCTCTTTCTCATTTCTCCCCCTTCCCCTATACTCATATACTTTGTATCTTAAATTCCACATAGGAGTGAAATCATATGGCATTTGTCTTTCTCTGACTGACTTATTTGGCTTAGCATAATAGACGCTAGCTCCATCCACATCATTGCAAATGGCAAGATTTCATTCTTTTTTTCTTTAAGGATTATTTATATAAGAGAGAAAGACAAAGAGAACAGGAGGAGGGGCAGAAGGAAAGGGAGACAAGCAAACTCCTTGCTGATCTGGGAGCCTGAAGATCAGGGCTTGATCCCAGGACCCTGAAATTATGACCTGTGTCAAAATGAAGAGTCAAATGCTTATCTAGCTGAGTCACCCAGGTGCCCTAAGACTTCATTCTTTTTCATGACTGAGTAATATTCCATTGTATGTATATACCACATCCTCAATATCCATTTATCAGTTGATGGACAATTGGGCTCTTTCCATGATTTGGCTATTGTTAATAATGGTGCTATAAACATGGGGGTACATGTGCCCCTTCAAATAACCAACTACAACATTTTATTATACTATGTTATAGTTACACATTTTACTACTTTTCTCCCCCACCTGATGAATTGTAAATGCTTAAGGTCAGGAACTAATTCCTGAATGTTATTATATCTTACCACCTAGCATAGTGCCTGGCACAAAGAATGCGCTCAAAAAATATTTATCAATAAATTACTTTGTATTTTGCTGTAGTAACAAGCAATCCCCAAATATCAATTTCTTAAAACAACAGAATGTCTTGCTTATAATACTTGTTCACTGTAGTTCTTCTGGAGGATTTGTTCTCTGTCCTGGATTGAGGCTAATGGAGTAGCCACTGTTTAGAGTATTGTCTGTCACTGTGGCAGAGGGGAAGGAAGAACTTCGTGATCCTGCAGTGGTTAATAAATCTTCACAGATAGCACTTCTCTTCACATTTCATTCATCAGAGCAAGTTCTGGGTCACATACGATGTCAGTGTGGGGAAGGAATTACAATCCTACCATATGCCAGATAGAGAAAAAGCCAGAGATATTTGTGAATTGCACAAGTGTACCAAAAACTTCTAGATTGGCACATGCTATGTTATTTTATTTATGATTTTGTCTTTTTATTTTAATGTTTTTCTGCTATCTCTACCTTAGTGTCCATGAATTTTACTAAAATATTAAATTTGAATGTATATTTTTATCATATTTAATCTGGATCTTATGATCCATCAGAAACTGTTCCAGTTTTTCTTTTATATTTTGAATCTCTTATCTTCTGGAGGACTATATAATCTAGTTCTTAGAGCATATGATCTTACTTTAGTTCCATATTTTGTGCACCATGCTCATGGATAGAACATTATAACTTTTTTGTTTCTCAGTTTCCTTATCTGTAAAATGATATTCTATCTCAACTTCCTTCTAGCTCTTTAATTCACATATATGTTAAGTATATACTATTAGTGACTATGCTATTTTTTTAAAGACTTATTTATTTACTTATTCAGAAGAGACACAGAGAGAGAGGCAGAGACATACGCAGAGGGAGAAGCAGGCCCTATGTGAAACTCAATCCCAGGACCCCAGGATCACGACCTGAGCCAAAGGTAGATGCTCAATCACTGAGCCACCCAGGTGCCCAGTAATTATGTTATTGATGGATTTATTCTTTATTTGGTTGTTGTAGAAGTTCAGGGTTGTTGGTTTATTAGTAGTAATTACTTCATTATTTTGGTGTAAACTTTATACAGGACGGTTTCCTGTGTATAATCTCAATTATAGACTGTTTTCTTCTGTCAAAACATAGCTTCTCTCCATGTAGATGACTGATGTTACTGATCAAAGACACTTGAGCATATCCTGGACTGTATTTGCTTTTTTTAAAAAAGATTTTATCCATTTATTTATTCAGAGAGAGAGACCATGAGTGGGAGGAGGGCGGAAGGGCAGAGGGGGAGGGAGAGAGAGAGAGAATCTCAAGCAGACTCTCTGCTGAGTGTGGAGCCTGGTGGGGCTCCATCCCACGACCCTGAGATCATGACCTGAGCTGAAACCAAGAGTCTGGTGCCCAACCAACGGAGCCACTCAGGTGCCCCATATCATAGACTTTCTAAGGAAGCTAAAGCAATAAGAATCCATAGTGAAAAAAAAAATCAGTGTTTGATTATGTATATGTTTAAAATTGTGGTAAAATTAACATAAAAAGTATACAAATCAAATGATATTTTGGGGAAAATATTTGCATCACATAGAAGTATACAAAGAATTTATGTAACTATTATACAGAGATATCTCATAAACTATTAAGAAAAAAAGAAAGTCTATACAGGCACATATCCACACAGCCAAATGAACATAAGAAAAGACACTGACATGGGTGCCTGGATGACTCAGTCGGTCAAGTGTCCAACTCTTGGTTTTGGCTCAGGTTTTGATCTCAGGGTAGTGAGATTGAGCCCTGTGTTAGGCTCTGTGCCCAATGTGGAGTCTGCTTGTCATTTTCTCTCTTTCCCTCTCCCTACTCTCTGCCCCTCTTCCTGCATGCTTTCTCTCTCTCCCTTTCTCTCTCAGATAAATAAAAAGGAAAAAAGGAAAGATGCTGAAAAGAGTGGGGAAATGGGTATTTTTATACACTGTTGGTGAAGTTTAGAATGCTACAATCCTTTTGGTTAAGAAAGTACAAGTATATCTTGGGAGAACACTACTAGTTTCATAGTTGGTCATAGAGAACTAGATCTTTCGCTAAATGAGGAGCCTTAATTCTATCAATAATTTATAAGAATATGTTTTAAAAATAGAAAATAGTTATTCCTTTCATTTACATCAGAAGATGCCAAGGCAGGGAAATTTTGGTAGTTACGGTTGGAGAGGAGAAGGATGGAGAAAGGGGCACTTTGAGAAAGCAGGTATGGATGGGGTGGCAGTTTGGATTACGGAAGTGTCACATGAGGTCTTGATGCCTAAGGAATGGGATGAAGCAAGAGATGGTACAAGTTTTTGATAACTTTTCATATTTGCCTTTGGTTCTTCCATTTGCTGTTTTGCCATGAAAATATCTTCCAAATTCTAGATGACTGAGTTCAAGTGTTAGGTCTGCTTTGGAGGGAGCAAAACTTCATTGGTTCTGCTGCCGTCATCCAGCATCTTCTTAACGATTCCCTTCTTTCCTTTCTTCCAGTGCCATGGAGAAGAGAACAGAGCTTGCACAGGAAAGGAGAAAACTATATTTGAAGCATTTACTGTCATAAAGTAGTTCTGCAGAAGGATTGGTTGCTCCGAGGGTCCCTATGTCTACTAAACCCTCCTTATTTTTACATGGCCATTCCACATCTCTCCAGATTTCAAATCAGCTGTCCTATGGATTAAGTTCTCTGATGAGTTCATAAAAAGTCATTAATTTTCTGTCTGTCCAGCTTTCTTCTTGTTGCAAATATGAGAGCTACAGTTTTGAGCTGCAGCTACAAGTGACAAGATTTTAAGTAATTAAGTTACTAAAGCAATGCAGGTAAACTGAATGATGATAAAAATTAAAGAAAAGTTGGCATAAATTTAAAGGATAGTTTAGAAAGGATGTATGAGTGATATAACTAAGAAGATAACATCAGTCCAAAAAATTTGTAAATACTTATTGAGCATTTACTAAGTGCAATGTATCTTATTAAGTGCTTGCCTAACTTTTAAAATGGAGTCTTTTCAATTTCAACTAACCACTTAACTAACCACTTCTAGTTAAGTTCTCTTATTATTCCCATTATGAAGAAACTGAGGCACAGAGAGTTAGGTTGACTTGCTGAAGGTCATACAATTAATCAGTTTTAGAACTGGGACTCTAATTCAGGAAGTCTGAATCCCCAGTCTGTCTTCATATAATAAATAAAATGAGGCTACCACTTTTTTCAGATATTAAAAGGAACTCAGTTGAACAAAGAAAGAACATGCTGTAAGAAATAGTTCAATAGCAGAAGATACTATAACAGTAAATGAAAGGAGACATATTCTCAGATTGAAAGGAAGGAAAGAAAAGGAAAGCCTGTGAGGATTTTAGAGCATCCTGACCATGGCAGCATGTCTGACCCAGGCAGACAGTTCTAAGAGTTGCTTGGAATGGTATTCAAGGTCCATAGGAACAAAACTGTCCATCTTATCTTACTTTTCTTGTATATACCCTCAGATGCCTCTCTATTATTCAATGGCAACTCCAGCTCTTGAACTCTGAAAATTCCACTGAAAGTGGTGAAGAAAGATTCTTATTTTAAATTATATCTTCCCACTCTTTGTGAGTATTATGTGCATTACATTTCTAAAGAATCATTCTCTTTGCCTGAGGAACAAGACAGTTTAAAAATAACTTGTGTTGTGATTAAAAAAGCCTTTGTATAAGGATACCTGAAAGAAAGTGTGTACAGGTATCTGTATAACATATAATGGATGATAGCTTTCTTTTTTCTTTTTTCAGATTTTTTTCCTGATTAAAATAACAAACTTACCCACTCCTCTGGCAATCACTCATTTCTTCTATCTATGAGTATGGGTTTTGATTTTTTTTTTAGATACAATATATAAGTAAAATCATGCAGTATTTGTCTTTCTTTGTCTGACTTATTTCACTTATCACATTACCCTTGCAGTTAATTGGTGTGGTCACAAATGGCATGATTCCATTCTTTTTTAAGGTTGAGTAGTATTCTAGTGTATGTGTGTGTGTGTGTGAGCATGCGCGTGTGTGTATGGGTATGTTTGATCTATCTATCTATCATCTATCTATCTATCTATCTATCTATCTATCTATCTATCTATCTATCATCTTCATCATCATCATCATCTATCTATTATCTATCTGTCTATCTATCTAGATATCTATCTATCATCTATCTATCTATCATCTATCTATCTATCATCTGTCTCTCAGTTCTTTATCCATTCATCCACTGATGGACACTCAAGTTGTTTATGTATCTTGGCTATTACAAATAATGCTGCAATGAATATATGGGTGCATATATCTTTTCCAATTAATGTTTTTGTTTTCTTCAGATAGATAGATACTCAGTAGTGGAATTTCTGATCATGTGGTATTTCTATTTTTAATTTTTTGAGGAATTTCCTTATCGTTTTCTATAGTGGCTGCACCAATTTATATTACCATCAACAGTGCATGAAGGTTCCATTTTTCCTACATCCTCACCACTTTTTTTTTCTTGGTTTTTTTATACTAGCCATTCTGACTGGTGTGAGGTGATATCTCAGTGTGGTTTTGATTTCTGTGTCCCTGATGATTAGTGATATTGCAAATCTTTTTCATTTGTATGTTGGCCATCTCTATATCTTCTTTGGCAGGAGAAAGGTCTACTCAGATTTGCCCATTTAAAAAAAATTAATTAATTAATTAATTAATTAATTAAGAGAGAGAGAGAGCAGGGAGGGGCAGAGGGAGAGAAAAATCTCAAGCATGCTTCTGGCTGAGTGTGGAGTCTGATATGGGGCTCAATCTCACAACCCTGAGGTCATGAACTGAGCCAAAATCAAGAGTCATCACTTAACCAACTGAGCCACCAGATGCCCCTTCTGTGTACTTTTAATTGGACTTTGTTGTTACTGAAATGAGTTCTTTATATATTTTAGATATTAATCTCTTATCAGAGATTGATTTGTAAATATATTTTCTCATTCATTTGGTTGCTTTTTTGTTTTATTGATTTTTGTTGTTGTGTGTGCAGAAGCTTTTGAGTTTGATATAGTCCAGTTTATTTTTGCTTTTGTTTCCCCTTGCCTTTGGAGTCAGATCAAGAAAGCTTTGCTAAGATTGATGTCAAGGAACTTACCAACTAGGTTTTTTTCTAAGAGTATTATGGTTTCAGGTCTTATATTAAAGTCTTTAATCCATTTTGAATTAATTTTTGTATATGGTGTGAGATGGTGGTCCAGTTTCTTTCTTTCTTTCTTTCTTTCTTTCTTTCTTTCTTTCTTTCTTTCTTTCTTTCTTTCTTTCTTTCTTCTTCTTTTCTTTCTTTCTTTCTTTCTTTCTTTCTTTCTTTCTTTCTTTCTTTCTTTCTTTCTTTCTTCTTTCTTTCTTTCTCTTTCTTCTTTCATCCTTCCTTTCTTCTTTCATCCTTCCTTTCTCCTTCCTTCCTTCCTTCCTTCCTTCCTTCCTTCCTTCCTTCCTTCCTTCCTTCCTTCCTCTTTCTCTTTCTTTCTTTCTTTCTTTCTTTCTTTCTTTCTTTCTTTCTTTCTTTCTTTCTTTCTTTCTTCCTTCCTTCCTTCCTTCCTTCCTTCCTTCCTTCCTTCCTTCCTTCCTTCCTTCCTTCCTTTCTTCTTTTCTTTCTTCTTTTTTTTTTTGTATGTGGCTGTTCAGTTTCCCCAACACCATTTATTGAAGAGACTACCCTTTCCCCACTGTATATACTTACCTCTTTTGTTGTAAAGTGATTGATCATATATGTGGTTTATTTCTGAGCTCTCTATTCTGTTTCATTGATCTATGTGTCTGTTTTTATGCCAGTACCACACTGTTTAATTACTATAGCTTTATAGTATAGTTTGAAATCAAAGAGTATGATACCTCCACATTTCTTTCTCCAGATTGTTTTAGCTTCAGGGTCTTTTGTTGTTCTATATAAATGTTAGAATTATTTGCTCTAGTTTTGTGAAAAATACCACCGGAATTTTGATAGGGATTGCATTAAATCTATAGATTGCTTTGGATAGTATGGACATTTTAACAATATTAATACTTAACAGTCCATGAGCACAGAATGTCTTTCCATTTATTTGTGTCTTCTTCACTTTCTTTCATTGGTAGTCTTATAGCTTTTAGTGTACAGGTATTTCACCTCAGTTAAATTTATTCCTAGTTATTTAATTCTTTTGATGTGATTTTAAATGGGATTTTCTTGATTTCTCAATATTTTTTATTTTTAGTGTATAGAAATACAACAGATTTTTTATATTAATTTTGTATCCAGAAACTTTATTGAATTCATTTATAATTTATTTTTTTAATTTTTTCATTTATAATCTCTAATAGTTTTTTTGGCAGGATCTTTAACGTTCTCTCTCTATATATTATTATATCATATATGAATAGTGACAATATTCTTCCGTTTTCAATTTGTTTGCCTATTATTTCTTTTTCTTTCCAAGTTGCTGTGGGTACAACTCCCAATTTTATGTTAAGTAAAAGTGGGGAGAGTGGGCATCTTTGTCTTGTTCCTGATCTTAGCAGAAAAGCTTTCAGCATCCCACCATTGAGTATGATGTCAGCTGGGAGTTTGTCATATAAGGGCTTTATTATGTTGAGGTATGTTGCCTCAATATCCACTTCGTTGAGAGTTTTTATTGTAAACATAAGTCGAATATTGTCAAATGTTTTTTCTATTGAGATGATCATATGATTTTTATATTTCATTTTGTTAGTGTGATATATCACCATGATTGATTTGCAGATGTTAAACAATCCGTTTCTCTGGAATAAATCCTGCTTAATGATGGTGTATGATCTTTTCAATGTATTGTTGACTTTAGTTTGCTAATATTCCATTTAATATTTTTACATCCATGTTCATCAGGATTATTGACCTGCAATTTTCTTTTTTTTGTGGTGTCATTGTCTGGTTTTGCTATCAGGGTAATGCTGGCCTCAAAAAATGAGTTTGGAAGCATTATTTCTCTTCATTTTGTTGGAAGAGTTTGAGATGGATAGATACTAAATCTTTGAATCCTTGATAGAATTCACCAGTGCAATCATTTAGTCCTACACTTTCATTTGTTGGGAAGTTTTTGATTTCTGATTCAATCTCTTTACTAGTGATCAATCTATTCAGATTTTCTATTTTTTTATAATTAAGTCTTGGGAGATTATAAGTTTCCAGGAATTTATCTATTTCTTTTAGGTTGCCTAATTTACTGGTATATAATTGAGCATAGTAGTCTCTTACAATCCTTTCTAATTCTGTTGTATTAGTTATAACTTCTATTTTATTTTTGATTTTATTTATTTGAGCCCTCTCTTTGTCTTGGTATGTTTAGCTAAAGGTTTGATAATTTTATCTTTTTAAGGAACCTGCTTTTAGTTTCATTGACCTTTTCTATTTTCTTTTTATACTCTATTTCATTTATTTATGCCATGATCTTTATTATTTTCTTCCTTACTAATTTTATACTTCCATTTTTTTTCCTTTTCGGTTTTCATTGGTTGTAAAGTTAAATTGTTTGAGATTTTGCTTGTTTCCTGAGGTGGGCCTGTATTGCTGTGAACTTCCCTCTTGGAACCACTTTCCTATAGATTTTGGTGTGTCATGTTTATTTGTCCCTTAGTATTTTTCATTTCTCTTTTGATTTGTATCATTAAGGTATTTTCCTGAGAGTTTGTCTTGTTCTTCCACTTGGAACATATTTTCCCGTTTCCTCATTTTGCTTGAATTTCTGTGTTTCTGTGGATTAGGCAAATAGCTACTTCTCTCATTCTTGAAGGAGTATACTTGCGTAGGTGATGATACTTTTTATCCAACTTAGCCTTGGTCAATCAAATCTTTTTGATTGGCTGAACCTTCTGACTTATTCTTGATATGTTCCTGTTGTTGAGGGTATGCCAAGACCTGTCAGGGATCCAAGGGGAAGGATCTCATTTAGCATCTAGTTTCAGGCTGATTAGAAGCCAGACCCTCTGGTAGCAGCTTTTAAAGTATATAAATATATAGTCCCGTGGGGCTATAATCCAATCCCTTGTTGGCCTCTAGACATGGAGGACTGGAGGTGTCTCCTGGGCTATCATTGCAAAATTCCGGGCACGAGTATATGAAGTCCTTTCTGTGAGATCTTGTTATCCTGCTATGAGGCCAAGGGAATGTGTAAGGATGGGGTCTCCCTTCCTTGCCTTTATGGAGTACCTTGTTAGCCTTTATGTATGTGGGAAACCTGAAGCTTGTCCTTCAGGTTGAAGCTCCAGGCTAAATAAATAGGCCATTTTCACAGAAAGACTGAGATTATATTTCAGTCTGCTCTTTATGCAATGCACTTGGGATGGTGGCCTGTGAAGAACTATTTTTTCTAATTGTAAATTCCCGAGGAGCCCAGGAATGCCAGCTTCCTTGGACACCAGGGCTGGAGGGGTCAAGGGGCATCCTCTGTGTGGATTGTGGGTACGTGGGCAGTGCTGGGGGAGGGGCACACTCACTAGTTTTAGGAAGGCAATGGGGTAGTTTTGCCTTCACTCATGGTGGGTTTTAGTAATGCAGCAGGACAGTGCCTTGTCTGTGTGTGTGTGCTAGCTTTAGTCTGGGAGTAGCAGAACGCCTACTTGTCAACCCCATACAGGGAGTGAGGGAGTGCTATAACTCCCTGCAATGTAGCTTCAGCAAGGCAGTGGGACAGTGCCATGACAGCTCATTCTGCCAATCTTAGCAAGGTGGCAGGAAGGTGCTATATTTAAGTTTACCCACCTGTGCTAGCAGGTAGGTGGAAGTAAGAAAATGGCATCCACCATTGCCTCTGTCTCTGGGGAGAGTTTCAACTGTCCCTTGCTCCTTTGGCAGATGTTTTTAGATTAGCAAATAAATTGCCTTCAGATATAGTCTAGGCACATTTTGAATGCTGGTTTTTTAGCTGGGTGTCTGGGCAAGTGAGACTGTCCATGAGCCCTTTAAAAGGAAGCTCTTAGTTTTCTTGTAGCATGTTGGGTCACTTGGAAGTCTACGTCATTGGCTTTCTAAGCCAGATGTTTTGGGAGGCTCATTTTCCCTGGTGCAGATCCTAGGGTTTGGGTGCCTGGTGTGGAGCACTAACCCCTTGCTCCTCCAGGAGAAACACCAGACGAATGAGATCCCTCCCTATTGTGTCAACATGCCAGGGATGAGGTTTTGGGGAGATCATGTTTCTGCCTACCTGTTTTGATGTGGGTTTTTAAAAAATCCTTTATTGTGGAAGATAGTTCATCTAGTTTTAAGATCTTTTTCTGAGGGAAATAATCAATATGTAATGTAATTTGGTATGTCTGTGGGAGGAGCTGAATTCAGGATCTTCCTAGCTGCCATCTTATGGAAGTCTCCTCTATAGGTGACAGTTTTTAATTATGCTTGGGGGAGATAATTTGTTTAATATAGGAACAAAATATAGGTAAGAAAAAAATGGGGGATCCCTGGGTGGCTCAGCGGTTTAGCACCTGCCTTCGGCCCAGGGGGTAATCTTGGAGTCCCGGGATCGAGTCCCACATCAGGCTCCCTGCAGGGAGTCTGCTTCTCCCTCTGCCTGTGTCTCTGCCTCTCTCTCTCTCTCTCTCTCTGTGTCTCTCATGAATAAATAAATAAAACATTTTTAAAAAAGAAAAAATGTTATGCTAGATATATTTGGCATGTATTCAAATATATATGTTGTCAACAAGTTGGATAAATCCCCTAAATATAAAATATATAAAATTTGAGGGATGTAGTTGACCATAGGTCCTTTTTGGTAGTAATGGAGGGAGAAGGAGGCAGACAGGACTGGGGGCAATATTATTTTAATTAGAAGAATTTTTAACACAAAGTGTAAGGCAACATTCTCTTTACTGTGGATACTGGTTATGTTTAATACATACAGTGGGTGATTGTCAAGTGCTTATTTGTAAACATTTTATATACTCTTAATGCTGAAAGTGTGGGAACACTCAGAATGCCTGGGGAGGGGGGATTTGCAGAAATCTTACTGTAAGTCCAGCAATTACAGTAAAATTACTGTAATATTTTGCAACACCATTCTTTATTTCAAAGTCCAGCCTAGACTTTTAAAATATTTGATTATTGTTGGATTATAGCAAAATAACATTCTGTTGAAAACAGGCCCTCCCATCCAATTTTAAATGTATTGAGACAGCAGCAATGTCAGTCCAAGTCTGAAAATCTGCTTCTTTAACCTTTTTAGTGGATGAGCAGATCACATCATCAGAAAATATGAGATTGGAAAGTCTAGTAGGAAGTTTTGCTTTTAAATTTGTGTTAGTGTGGAGAGAAAGTGGGCTCTCCAGTGACTCTTTACCTGGCAGCACGAAGAGGGGCTACACACTGGCATCCCAGCTGGAGGAGCCAAGGGTTACCCAGTGCTTTTTATTTCAGCATTAAAATACTATAGAGAAAAGGGTCTGACTTCCCACCTTTAATATTGCTCAATCATTTCTTTTTTACTTCTTGCTTCAGTGAGCACAGTATGTGGTTTTCAGGGGGAATTTACTGAAAAGAGAACCCTTCACTGTTTTATGGATGGATTTTGGAGGAATCTACAGTCAATGCATATTTCTAAATTCCTTCACAACTGCTGTGATTCTCTAAATCTTGGTAAGGGCATGGTGAAAAATTTGCTCTTTATATTTTAATGAGTGACAGAATATTTTGACATTAGCAAATGAAGAGAAATGTTTTGTATAACATCAGTGACTCAAACCATGAGTGTGGCTTTCTATTTTGGCCAATTGTACTGAGCAGGTAATCATAATCAAATAGCAGGGGTGTGTGAAGCACAGGACAATTTTTTTTTGAAATTTTCTGGGTAAGTGAGATCATTTGTGTCAGTCTTGTTATTAGAATGGTTATCTGCTTTCTGTGTTAGGACTGTGCTCTCCCCACTTTCTTTTTCTTGCCCGAATTTACCCAAAATATTTTTGCAAATGTATTTATGATTTGGAGTCTAGAATTATTTTTGGGTTTCAAGTTTTTGCTTTCCATTTAAGGGCCACTCTCAGCATTTCACCAACATCTCCTAAACCATAGTGAGTAAAGGATGACAAGAAACAAGACAGAAAGTGTTAGTGTGTTAAGGAAAGGTCCAGTGTGGAGCCTTTTTGTCTTATGGCATGGGAAAGGCCATGCTTCTGGTGACTGTATTCATCAGCTATTTGGATTCTGCTTCATGCAGATTCTGATTTAGGGCATATGGTATCATCTTTTAGCTGGCTTAAAAAAGGTTTACACCAAATGTAAATGTATTTTTTGGTAAATCCTTGAAAATGAATTTATATTAATCCAGGTAATTCTCTGGATCAGAAATTTAAAATTCTGAAGGAGGTATGTGTAACAAGCATAAATGAATGAAGTACATCATGTTTAGACTAATATTGCCTTTAAAACCACTGTGTGAGGGGATCCCTGGGTGGCTCAGCAGTTTAGCGCCTGCCTTCAGCCCAGGGAGTGATCCTGGACTTCCGGTTCCACATCAGGCTCCCTGCATGGAGCCTGCTTCTCCCTCTGCTGTGTCTCTGCCTTTCTCTGTCTCTCTCTCTCTGTGTCATGAATAAATAAATAAAATCTTAAAAAAAATAAATAAAATCTCTGTGTGAACCTAAAATACACATATACAAATAAAGAGGCCCCCCTGGCTGACTGCGTGTGACTCTTGTTTTATACACACTTTATCTTCTCACAGTAATAATGCTTAACTGGGTAATAGAGCTTTTTTTTCTCCTAGTCCCTGAAAAACCAACCTCTCAGCTGTAGACCCCATTTTTAGCTAGGACAAATATCATCTTATTTAACAAATCTTTCTGTAAGTGGCTAACCTAGGAAGGTACTGCTCTCTGTGGTCTCAATTGCCTAATAGAAGGTCATTTAATTTAAGTCCAAGGACCCTGTGGGAAAAATCCCAATTGGTTACTGTGCCTGTGGTCTAAATAAGGTGCTTATTAGCTGCTCCTCACAAGAAGAACTAGTTTTCAGATCTTCACCCACACCGCCTTAGTTAAAATTGAAAATTTCCTGCTTGGTATAACAAGAAAGGCAATTCAGTTCTGCTATTCCTAAATATTATTAGAAAAACTCTGCCCTTAGATACAGTTTAATTCCTGAATAGGACTGTTGCTGGGAGAACTGACTGAATATGTTATATATTGACTTAAACATTTATTGTGAAAACATGATGTATTTGCAAAGAAGTTCTGAAATCCTATGGTATACATTAAGTATTGCTTCTTTTGTAAACATTCAAAACCCATATAACTATCATTTTCAAAAATAGAGTTTGCAAAATTAATTAATTGGAGGCTTCTCCACTTCAGGTATAGACAGTTATCCAGGAATCTGCAAAGGCCTCATCTTGCAAAATTATTTAAGCACATAATAATTATACCTTTCACATGTGTAAGACATCATATAGATTACTCACTCTGAACAAGACTTTACTGGGGCACCTGAGTGGCACAGTTGGTTAAGCACCTGGCTCACATTGTGATCTCAGGGTCCTGATCTCAGGTTTCTGAGATTGAGCCCCACATTGGGCTTCATGCTCAGTGTGGAGTCTGTATAAGACTCCCATGTGAACATTGCTTCTATAAACCTTGGGGTGCAGGTGTCCTGCCATTTCATTGCATCTGTATCTTTGGGGTAAATCCCCAGCAGTGCAATTGCTGGGTTGTAGGGCAGGTCTATTTTTAAGTCTTTGAGGAACCTCCACACAGTTTTCCAGAGTGGCTGCACCAGTTCACATTCCCACCAACAGTGCAAGAGGGTTCCCCTTTCTCCGCATCCTCTCCAACATTTGTTGTTTCCTGTCTTGTTAATTTTCCCCATTCTCACTGGTGTGAGGTGGTATCTCCTTGTGGTTTTGATTTGTATTTCAAACTGTGGAAGGAGCCTCAGTGTCCATAGACAGATAAATGGATAAAGAAGATGTGGTCTATATATACAATGGAATATTACTCAGCCATTAGAAATGACAAATACCCACTATTTGCTTCAACGTAGATGGAACTGGAGGATATTATGCTGAGTGAAGTAAGTCAATCGGAGAAGGACAAACATTTTATATTCATTTGGGGAATATAAAAAATAGTGAAAGGGAATAAAGGGGAAAGGAAAGAAAATGAGTGGGAAATATTAGTGAGGGAGACAGAACATGAGAGACTCCTAACTCTGGGGAACGAAAGAAGGGGTAGTGGAAAGGGAGGTGGGTGGGGGGATGGGGTGACTGGGTGATGGGCACTGAGGGGGGCACTTGACGGGATGAGCACTGGGTGTTATGCTATATGTTGCAAATTGAACTCCAATAGAAAAAATATACAAAAAAAAAGATCTTTTGTTAGGAAAAAAAGACTCCCGTGTGCACTCGCATAAGTCCCCACCATGTGCACATGCCCTCTCTCAAATAAATAAATAAATCTTTATAAAAACCAAACATCTATTAAGGCAAATTATAAGTAACTCTGCCTTTCTAGCTATAAATAAGCCTTTCCATTTCCCATGAAAGTTTATTATTATCCTCTTTATGTGGAAGAGTAAATGGAGGCAAAGACTGAGCATTACTAGTAGGTCTATTGACTGCCTCGATTGATTAGTATATTATAAAGGGATTAATACCATTGAATAGAGTATAACTTTGATATTTATGACTCATCTCCAGTAATGCTGAATTATTTGTCATGTCAGCAAAATGAAATCATATTTACATTTACAGTAAAAAATACCCTCTATAATGGTTTTAAAACATGGACAACCAATTTTCTGATACAACTCCATTAAGAGGTGACATCTTCATCTTTTCTGGAGCCAGGACTCTGATTTCTTAACCAGTAGAATAGTGAAAGTCACTCTGTACGGTCTTTGGCCTAGGTTTTAAGAAGTGGCAGCTTCCCCTTTCTGTCTTTTGGGATGCTTGATCTTGGAACCCAGACACCATACCCCGAGGAAAGGAAAGCATCCAGATAGAAGCATCATGCAGCATTCAGTGCACAGCTGTAGCTGAACTTCTAGATTATAGCCAGCTTCAACATATCAGCCATGAATGAACCATTTTGAAAATGGATCATCTGGTCTTCAGCTGAGCTGCCATTGATGCTGCTGTATGGAGCACAGATTAGCCATTTCTGTTGATCTCTGCCCAAGTTACAAATTCAAAAACAAAAACAAAAATGACTATTGGTGTTTTTAAGGCACCTAAATTTTGAGGCGATTTTTTTCCTGCTCTAAGAAAATGACAACATTCCCAGGTCCCTTCTTTAGTACAGCAAAAGTTAGGTACTACTTGAAATCTCAACTTTTGATACTATATTGGCTTACAGAAGAAGAAAGTGGACATACCAGATTTCTGAAAAAGCTCTCAGTTTTCACTAAATATTGGTGGAACTCTAATTGTTCTAGGATGATGCATCACAGCCTAATGTAATCTACTGACCATCTACTAAGTGCCAAGCACTATTGTAACTTCAATGGAGGCCGCTTTGCTGTTTTTAGTTCTGCTTGAGCTACCGGTTCACTATTGGCCATTTGACAGATTATTCTGTACTAATGAGTCCCATTTCCTCGTCTGTAATATGAGATAAACATTCAAGTCCTTCAGGTCTAATATATTACTTATGATTCTAAAACTTTAGCTGCTCCATTTAAAAATCCAAATGTTTATTGCTCTTCCCTTCATTATTGGAATATTCTTCACTTTATAGCAAGTATTTCATTCCTAGGAAGGGTTGAAAGTAGTTTAACCTGATGTTAAACTCTCATGTTCTCCAATTAATGACAGTTATCCAACCTAAATTTAAAACCACAAAGATAAAAGGACCCAGAAGCTGAGATGAGGAAGCTCTGATGGGCAAGTGAAAATAGGGCCAATAATATTTGCTTCATAGGGTTTTCAGAAGATATAATAAATGGTAAAGCTTATAATTTAGAGTCTAACACTTAGTAGACCCCCAACAAATATTTTCATTCCTTTTTTCCTGAGAAGCAATCCAGACTAATCAGTTTTTGAAAGGTAAAATTTTGGTCATGGAGTTGCATAAGATGCTTTTCCTAATTTCATAAGTTTCTTAGTTCTAAATGCCCTACATTAAAAGGTTGTTATAAATATATTGTACTTCCTTTGTCCATCTACATTGTCTGATTTTTTATTTAAGGATGCAAGCTAGGATATGTTTGATGAAAAATTTATTCTAAGGAAATGCCTGAAGAGATGAACTATGGCATGGCATTTTATAAAATTCATAAATTGTAGTATTCTCTTATTGGACACATCTTAATTAACAATGTATTGTTGTTGGGGTGCCTGGTTGGCTTAGTTGGTTAAATTTCTGCCTTCGGCTCAGGTCATGATCTCAGGGTTCTGGGATCAAGCCCTGTGTCAGGCTCCCTGCTCAGCGGAGAGTCTGCTTCTCCCTCTCACTCTGCCTCTCCCCAGTGTTCATTCCTTCTATTGCTCTCTCTCAAATAAATAAATAAATAAATAAATAAATAAATAAAATCTCTAAAGAAATAATATATTGTTATTTCCTTGAGTGTATTAGTTATCTATTGCTGTGTCACAAATTATCCCAAGACTTGGTGTTTAAAACAACAATAGATATTTATTGTCATTCAATTTTTATGGATCAGACATTTAGGAGTGGCTTAGTTGGATGTTTCTGACTTAGGTCTCTCATGAGATTGTAGACAAGATGTCAGCCAGTGCTGCAGTCATCTGAAAGTTTGACTGCAGCTGAAGGATTTGCTTCCACTGATTCACTCTAGTGCTGCAAGTTGGTGCTGGCTATTAGGAGAGATCAGTTTCTTACTATGCCAGTCAGGTCCTGATTTCTCCATAGAGCTACTTCAGCATCCTTATGAGAAAACATTTGATTCTCTGGGAGAGCAAGGAGGAGCAATGTCATTGACGGCCTAGACTTGCAACTCAAACTCTAACACTTGTATGATATCTTATCAATTACACAGGTCAGTTCTATTCATTTTGGGAGGGAACCACCCAAGGGCTAGATAACTAGGAAATAAGAATCATTGTTGACCATCGTGGATGATGGTTACCATGTCAAGGTTTTAGCTTAGTCTCTTTTGTCTTATCATTATACAATATACTCTCCATGGATAAACCCATCCATATACCATCACATACTTTACATACCATCATTTAAGCCCATATATACTCCCAAGTATATAAATAATTTTAGATTTTTCTTCTTCAGACTTCAATGAATAATGCCAATAGGGCATTCATTTTACCCGACTGATATTTGCTGAGTAATCACTGGAACCAAGCCTTCAACTAGTCTGGGTAAACAAGAGAGACCTCCTGTCCTCAGGGAGATCACTATTTGGTGAAGCAGGAGGAAAATAAGTAAATAAAGATTGCATTCTGTAGTTAGCATAATCAAAGCAGTATACTGCTGTGATAATAGGGTGTATGGGAAGAGAGGAGAGGGTTAGCTATTGTAGATGCAGTGGAAAAAGATGTACTCTTTGAACAAGTGACATTTAAGCTGAGGCTGGAGGAAGATGTGAAGGGGTGTAGGGTAGAAACTGTTCCAGGTGCTGAGAACAGTGAGTGCAAAGTCCCCAAGGTAAGGAAGAGCATAGTGTCATGTAGAGAATGTCAGAACTATTGTGGCTGGAGCATTGCGAGTGAGAGAGAGAGAGAGAGAGAGAGTGCCAAGTGATAAAATTGGTGAGGTAGGTAGGGACTAGATCACTTAGGTACTTGTAATCCAGAGCCTTATAATGTATGTCATGGGTTTTGAGTATAATAGGAAGAGAAAGGGATTTTATGCACTGTCCAGTCATACAGTGTATGTGTATATATATATATAGTAACAAGTCCATATGTAAGATTGTTATTCTCTTGTCTGCTCTGAATTGCTAGTCCTTAATGCTTCCTGAATCACTGAATAGCAGCACCATCCACCATTTAAGAGTGTATAGACTCTGGAGTTAGGCAGACCTTGAGTCCTGTCTCTATAGCTTACTAACAAAGAGATCTTTGAAGTGTTATTTATTTTGTCTGATCTCTAATTTCCTCACCTTTAAAGTGGGAATTGTGGTGATGATTACATTATCAGGCACTTGGTCATATTTGATACATGATAGCTATGATGAATATTTTCTTTAAACAGTGAAACTGGGCCCTCTGAAGTATTTCCAGCTCGTGTTCTTTAGTTTACTTATGAAATATCTATCCAAATTCTATTTTCATGACCGGCAGTTTAGAATACAGAATCTGGTGCAGCATAGGGCTTTTACTACAGGGCAAAATAATTTCCTAGTTAAGTCATGTGCTAAAATGGGTTTTAAAATATTAGGAAAAATTTTGAGATTCACTTTACTGTTCTTCCTCCCCAAATTGGCTTGGGATTCTTGTTTCTAATCTGTGAATTAACTAGGTTCATTGTGACTAGGCTTTGAGTACAAGCCGGTGTTCTAAGTCCAAACTTGGACTCACCATCACTAAGTCCAGTATTTCTTAATACTAAGTTCAGTATTTATTTTTTATTATATATTCTTAAAAGTATTGGCTCCTAAAGATTTCTGTAAAAAACTGATTTAATGGAGACACTGCATATTGTTTCCCTCCCTTGGAAACTTAAAATGATGATGAACAGCTATGGTTCAATGGAAATCTGTTTAATAGTGTTTAACTCATTATTTTCAAATATATTTGATCATAGGACTCTTTTTAAAAATTTTATTCCCATGTATCCTGTTTACCTGCTCTTCCTTACCACTGCCAGTCATGTCTTGCCAGTCATGTTCATGCCTTTTCTGGCCTCTAGATTTATTTGTAACATTTATTTTTTGTCATTTTTATAGTCATTCTCCAAAAAAGCCCTTTATTTTCTAAGTTATTATACTAATGTCTGATAAACTCTCTTTCCTAGTAGTCTCAGAAATTAGAAGTGCTTAGCATCAAATTTAGTTTTAGTTGGTACAAACTCCTTCCACATCTCTTAATCAGTCATCCTATTCATATTACCCTTAACTGAACATATGAGTACCAAGGAGTTCATCACTTCAAAGGGCTGCCTTCTTCGTTTTGGGCAGTTCCAATTTTTAGGAAGTTTTTTCTTTTACTGAAACCAAATGTGCCTCATTATCATTGGTGGACCTACTTTAGTCCTTGCATTAAGTTGTTGTCATGTCCTGTCTATATCATCCCTTTTTTCAGAACAGCTCTGCAAGTGATATTTCCTGATACTTGGGTTCCAGTATTTATACCTAGAACTTAAATCCTCTTTCCACCAAAATGGTATTAAGTTTGATTTGGGCTACAGCTGGTCACAGTAGCATGATCAGAGGTTGGATCATGCAATGGAAGTTAGCCACTCTTTGCAACTCTAGAGAAAATATGATGCACCAAGCTTGCTTTTTCTGTACTCCTTTCTCCATTGCATGGATTCCCTTCCTGTTTTTCTTATTTATATGTGCAGAACTTGCTTGCTCTTTTCCTCAGTTAAAAACATATTTTCAGGAAAAGATTTGGTTTTAATTACTTGTATATCTGTTGGGAATATAATGTGCTATCATTCTCAAGTTTATACACACTTTAAGCATTAATACTATGTGTTGCATTGCTCTGTTGTGTAGAAGGAAGTTTAAGTGACAAAAACCATGTGAGAGAAATTTTGGAGGGCTGGGCAAGAGATTTATATTGACTTGCTGAAAATCATACAAATATTTTGGTTGCCTGTTTTCTTGCTTTAAGCCCGTTCCTATAAATTCTTCTAAACATTGTGTTTCTTTAAATAAATTCTGTAATGCATCCTGCCTAAGGATTCTCCCCTATGATGTTTCTTATGCTTTAAATCATTGTGCTCCTGATATCAAAGGAGAGTGAATGCATAAAGCCCTGGGATCTGGAGGTGTGGTTTTGAAGAACAGTGCTTAGGACAAAACTGATTCTTCTGGGAAAGTTTTTCTTCTCTTGTACACTAAAATTAATTTAATTTAATTCAAAAGATAGATGAAAATGGAAAATTATTGTGAAAGTCTTATCCATACAAGGCAGTAATGGTGGCATAGTACTAATCTAGAGAATAACTAATCCCTTTTGATGAACGACACATAAATAAATTCATTCCAAACAGACATTTATGCATGTCCATCTTCTATTGTTTCAGGGTCA
This sequence comes from Canis lupus dingo, assembly GCF_003254725.2. NCBI lineage: Eukaryota > Metazoa > Chordata > Mammalia > Carnivora > Canidae > Canis > Canis lupus. The sequence continues at coordinate 17,740,336 of NC_064250.1, forward strand.
CTTTAATACTGAAGCATTTTATTATAAATGAAGCTGTCCTATGCAATATAGACTCTCCCAGAGAGACACTAACTCCAAATTCATCACTGAAATCAGCCCAAGAGAATATCCTTCTTATCTAGGCATTTTGTGAGTATACAACTTAATATTTCATTGTGATAAACAGTCAAGGATTCTGAACAAAGATGAATATAATTTATTCAAAGTCACCTTCATACAAATGGCAATTTTGGATGAAAGTAGAAACGCCTATTTCTTAATCATAGTTTCTTCATTTTTTCTGGTAGTCCTAGAAGTTCTAACGCTAGATGCTGGTGGTAAAAAGTAATATTGGGTGATAATAAATATATTATGAAATATCCTTTCTTTTTGAAGTTTTTTTGAGACTTTTCACAATTGTGACCACTACAAAACTACCCCTAAAATTATTTCAATCTACATTATCTATACATGTAGGTTGATACAGCAATATTTCCTGGCACCCATCTAAGTCATGACAGTTGTTATTTCAGAGACTTTAACTTAGTTATTGAAGCACATCTTAATATAGTTGAGAAGTCATTACTGGAGTTGATAGTGCTTTCAATCTTTTACTAAAACTTATATATTGAGAATCAGCATTGGACAGCACACGGTCCTTCAAGGGTTAGAAAACATTTGACACGAAACTTTAAAAAAAATTCAGTTTAAAATCTATGTGATTAAAATATGTGACTCAAGCATCTAAAAGAAAGTTGTTTACATTTCCAGGCTAAAACCTATGTAATTATTTATACTACCAGTATGATGAAAATTATTCACCAACCATTTTATGGATCAATAATTAATTAATAAACACCTATAATCTGTGTACCTGGGAATCTAGACTTAGAGAGGTAGTAAGGGATAGAATCAATATTTAGGACACACTGATCCTATTTGATGTTTTTTATGCTCTGGTAATTGGTTTATCTTTTCTATTTGCTGCTTCTTGATAGGTGGATTTTCTTATTAATTTTGGGTTTGGTTATGTGACTTGTTTTGCTCTTTAGAATATGAATAAAATCGAAAGCATTAAGTGAGCTGAGGTTTTAGGAGGCTTTATGGACGTCCAGTTGCCCTCTTAGTTCTGTCCCTGAACTAAGTACTGGGTTCCAAAATAACACAGAGTCCCAGCTTAGTGAAGAGAGCAAGAAATAAATATTTGTCTTTGAAAGCCATTGAAATGTTGAAATTGTCTGATGCGCTATAACCTTGGAAAAGTTTTATGTGTATACACTTAAGCTTCACAGCCATTATATGAACTGCATGTAATATTTTCATTTCACAGATGAGGAAATTAGAATGTCGAAGGGGTTGAGTCTTTTTTCCATGAACACATTGCTGGGAAGTGCCAGATCTAATCTGGAGGTAAAAATATTCACACTGCACCCTGCTTCCTAGGGTAGAAGTATGAAACAAGGCAAGAGCTCTGCCTGAAAGTCAGAAAACAGATTCTAGTCTTAGAGAGATCGCTGAGTGTTTTACTCTGGGAAAGGCATATAAACTGAAGTCTCCATTGGGTCATAATTTCCTTTCAGGGCTCCCGTTGTCTCTGATTAGTCGACTATGCATACAATTGACATTTGCTGAGGATTACTCTGAGTAAGACTGTCCACAGTAAATATTAGCCATGGGCCTCTAATTTCTTTGAGAGACAATGCTATTATTCTCTAATATAATGGAAATGAAAAGAAAGCTTTAACTCTCAATTCTCAAAAGGTTTATATAATTTGTGAGTTGTAGACTATCAGTAATCAGATGTTCAGAAATCTTAAGGAAACTCCAGGGATAATGTCAGCTTCTACTCTATGATGGTAGTTAGTGCACTTCCCCCACAGAAGGAGCTCAGCCACTGGTGTCTTATTTGAGTAACTTAGGCCAAAATTGTGGGTTTTAAAAATATGCTTAAATTTTATGGGTATTTATACTAACTCTCATTTCACTGGAGACTTACATAAAGATCCTATAGTCATAGATTAATTATGACTAACTTAAACTTTTAGAAGAATGACTTCATTCATATAAATGAGTGTATGGTATTGATGAAGTTTCCTTTGGGTCACGATTCACCTTTTCTATTTTTACTTTTCCATAAATATCATTTTTCTCTTGTGAGTCATCATATACTCACAGCAAGGAGGGTGTTACAAAATCACCAGTGCCATCAAATCTTATTCTTGGTACCCTACAATCAGGTGGTTTTGTGGGTCTCAGTTTCACTTTTCATTTCCCACAAAGACAAGTAACAGGTTTTCTCCTATACTATCTCTTCTACATAAGAATAAAACAGATCTTTCTAAGTTGTCAGGAAATCCTAGTGCTTTAGAATTGCCTCTGAAGCAACTTTCTTTGACTTCCCTTACTTTTTGTTCTGTTAGATCAGAAATCTTTATTTCTTAGCTGAAAACATTTCAAGTTTCTCATGGGCAAAATTGCGAAATTGGTTTTCTAAAACACTAGCAAAAGAGTTACCATGCAAAGTTTTCCAGAAAACATCTTACCTATGCAACAGGACACCTAAAAATTCAACTTTTCTACTTACCTGCTACCCCACCAGAAATTGTTTTTAAAGTATGATGTCTCCAAGCATTTTCTTTCATTGTATGATTAAGGAAGTAGTATCATTAAACTCCCACTAATTATTAACATCCATTGGGAATTAGTTTATCAGATGATTTTCAACCATGATGCTACCACACTGAAGAAATCCTCATTCTGGAAATAGGGAGAAAAGATTCACTTACCTTGCATGCACTATAATCTAGAGACCGTGGTAGGTGCTTTAAATATATTACCACTTCTAAACTACACAGCGATTTTAGATGTCAGCACTTGGCTGACATAGATGTTATTTTCCCATGTTTATAGGGGGCCAGAATTCATGTGGCCCAACTTCAAAGCCCATGCTCATCCTACTGCACCACATTTCTAGAAGGTGTTCTAAAGGAAAGTGCAGTATTTCCAGGCTCAGTCCATGGCTGGGAGGGTGTATATGATGATCTGCCTGAGGAATTCAGGACTGAGAAGTGGGGATGGTAGAAGAAAACCAAGGGAAGGGTGAGATGTGGATAGGAGACAAATGTAGCAGGGGAAGTGGAGAGTGCCATGATGATTTTTTTTCTCTATCTACCATAATCTTCCTCAGAACAAGTCCTCACTATAAGAGTATTTTTTATAGCAACTTTAAGCTTCATAATAGGTTTGTTCATATGGTAAAATTTCTCCTATACGATTACAAGTTTTTTTTTTTCAATCAAGTGTTATTTTTGAGGACATTCTCTTATAAAACCCATCATCATCATCAGGGCGCCTGAGTGGCTCAGTTGATTAAGCATCTGACTCTTGATTTTGGCTCAGGTCATGATCTTGGGGTAGTGAGATTGAGCCCTGCCTAGCATGGAGCCTGCTTAGGATTCTCTGTCTTCCACCCCCACTTGCATGTGCTCTCTCTTTCTCTCAAAAAAAAAAAATCTTCATGGAGATGATGAGATCTTGAGACAAAATAACTCAACATGATAAAATAGTCTTTAATGTTTCACAAATTTCTCTTTTGGAGTGTCCCCTCTTCTTGAACTGGCCATCTCCACTCCTACTTTCCAAGAAAATTTCCCATGAACATACATAATGAAGGAAGTGTTCTTAACCTTGACCCCTTAGCCTGCCCTCTACATGGCTCTCCTCTCTCTAGATAGGTCTCTATATTCCTGGCCTTTCCATTTCCTGACTTTCTATCAAAATTTCTCAGTCTGATATTCTGTCTCCTTAGGGACCTAAAGAAGTACATCTTAATATTCTGTTTGTGTTAATAGTTAAGTGTTTATCTATATGTATAACATAGGTGTACTAGACCGGGGGTCTTCTGGATAAGTTGTCTTTAAGTGTAATGAAAATAACCTATGACCTATTGGAGTCATAGCATTTGAAAGCTAAAGCAAGCTTAGAAGTGTCTGATACAATTCCATCATTTTTCAAATGGCAAAATGAGGCCAAGAGAAATTCCTAGAATTTAGTTCTTAAATCAAACTTTCAAGATAATGAGATGACAATTATTACTTCAGAAATAAGGAAAGAGTGGTATAGAAAGAAGTGATTCAATTGAAGCTACAAGAGGGTCAAAAGCCCAACTGGAATGAATTTCCTTTCACCTACCTTTCTTCTGATTCTACCTAATTTTTCTCATAAAACTTGCCTCTATCTTTTCAAACCCTTTTAGGTTGAGATTTAATGGATATCTGAACCCTGGAAGTATAGTACCTGTCCTGGAGGGGGAGAAGAATTAGGAGAACTTGCCCTTAGGTTTTGGTTGCTTTTATTTTAAAAGTCATTCTTAACTTTTTAAAAGCATACTGATAATGATGTGACTTGACTAATATGAAAAATTAAGAATGAACTGTCATTGTCACAGTAGTCAACTTTTGTAAATAGAACAGCTTTCCAATGAAGAGTTTGATAAGCCATTTGGATTTTATAGTGTCCCTAAGCAAAAATAAATACTAAATTCTGTAAACCAGTCATTTCTAAGTTAGCTATAATACTAAAATATGCTGCTCAAAACATTTACTTTCCATTTGTTAGCAGGATGGAATTATTAAACATATCTTTTATCTTGTCTTTTTCTATAGTGAATAAGAATCTTGAGTTCTAAAAGGTTTGGTGATAAATTCATAACTTATGTAAAGAAATTTGTGTGAGCAATTATATGATAAAGGTTAGATTGGCAATTCATCATTTATTCTTGAGCAAAAGTACAAATTCTTATTATTATGAAAAAAATTAGGGAGGTCAAATGATTTCAGTTGATTGACTTTTTTTTTATCTACTCCAGTTCCTAGTGATATCTTCTAATAGTCATTAGTGGTTAGGATTTTATCCTTTGACTTCATGTGGTATTCAATATCTATTTTTTTAAGAAAATTCCAAACTGGAGGTATAATTATATTTTATGATGTATGAAACAAAAATTGTAGCTCTGTCTTAAGAGTTTCTTATATTTATGGGTCTTCAAGTTAAAGATTCACTATGTCACTATGTTTATTTTATAAAATAAAGTGAGTATAGAACATTTACTATTTGCTGAGTGCTGTGCCCAAAGCTCTACATGCATTGTCTATTTAATTTTCATATGAACCAGCAAGGTGGATAGAATCATCACTCTCATTTTAAAGATGAGAAAACTGATTTTACTCATATGGAGTTTAAGAAACAAAACAAATGAACAAAGAAAGAAGACAAACAAAAAAACCAGACTCTCAACTGTAGAGAACAAATTGGTAGCTGCCAGAGGGAAGGTGATGGGGGGAGGGGAGGCAATTAGTGAAATTGTTGAAAGCGATTAAGAGTACTTATGATGAGCACTGAGTGATGTATAGAATTGTTGAATCCTCATATTGTACACCTGAAGCTAATATAACATTGTGTGTTAATTGTAATGGAATTAAAAGTAAAAATAAAAATAAATAAGTAAATAGATAAATAGATTACAAATTTTTCATTAAAAAAATTCAAGACACTGAGATTTGGAGGGGTTGGGTTACTTGCCTATGGTCCCCAGTTATCAGGGAGGAGCTGAAACACAAGTCCTGCGTTGCCTGATTTCAGAGCCTCTGCTCTCATCTATTGTGCTATTCTGGTTGATGGATAAGAAAAATGATGAGGAGACTAGGTGAAGACTAATACATTAAAGCTGGGCAGAGAGGAAATCTGAAATCACATCTTTTTTTTTTTTTTTTTTTCTGAAATCACATCTAATTCTCATTCTTACTATGAGTCCTAGCTCAAGAAAGCAGACTTTGCTCTGTTGAAAATATTCTTACTTGAAGAATAGATAAACTTGTGGCTGGTAGGAGGTAAAATGGGAGATTTTCTTTCATTGCTGATATCCAATCATTGACAAGTTCTGTTGAATCTTCTAAACTTTTCTGAAATCCTTTTATCCCCTTGCATCCTCACTCTCAGTGACTTAGTTTAAAAGTTCCTCTTTAGGTCTCACCTAGTACCCTCTCACTAACCTCTCCACCTGCCCACTATGTCTGCTCTGTGATATCCCTTCAGTAGTAAGGGTAAAATCAGACATAGCTTGTCACCAAGTTGCTTATTGACTTGCATGAGAGCATATAAATAAGCAATTACAAAACAATATGCTGAATCCTTGATCTATTAGGAGCAAGTATGCTATGTGGGTGTATACAGAAGCCAGAATTTCAGGGGGAGAGCCAAGGTAAAAGGTAACATTTAATGGAAGTGCTAGTTATTAATATTGGAAATAAAAATAAAACATTAAATAAAATATTAAACATTAAAATAGTCATTGAGCCATTTCTTTGTATAAGGCATTCTTCTAAGACCTTTACATACACCATCTCATTTAATCCTACCCATACTCTGTAGTAAGTACTATTATTATCCCAGCTTTACATATGAGGAAATTAAGTATTAGACAATTTAAGTAACTCGCCCAGGGCTACAGAGATAATAAGAGTGGAGCAAGGAATCTAACTAAAGCAGTCAGAATTCATCACTAGAATTATTTAGGGGGAAAGATGGGGTGAGTTTTTATGTGTATTGCATTTGATGAGTAGAGCTGTTCCAAAGGTAGTGGGTGTATACATCTCAGGTTTAGGAGATGTGGAGTTGGGAGTCATCAGCCTACAGAAGTTACTTGGTGCTGAAAAAGTTTATGAAAATGCCCAGGAGAGTGTGAATTAGAAAAGAGGAGGCATAAGGAGAGAAAGCTGGGGGAAAGGAGAGGTAGGAGAGTCACTAAAAATATGTTAAGAGATTACCACAGAAGATTGTTACTTGCAGGTAAACACAGTTTGCATGGTTTGGCATATAGGCATTAAAAGAGATCATTGATTGTCCTGAAGACCCTGCCTTAGCTCTCTCTTTGCCCAAAGAAGCTTACTTCTCCATTTAAGACTGTATCATAGTTATTGCCCTAATTCCCTCTGTGACTCAGCATTTGTAACAATCCAGAGTAGGGGTCAGCAGCCCTTTCTGTAAAGGAACAGTTAGTAAATATTCTTGGCTCTGTTGATCAATAATCTGTTGTAACTCTTGAATCCTGTTATCTGTTGTAGTGCGAAAGCAGCCACAGACAATATGTAAACAAGTAGATATAGCTGTGTTGCAATAATGCTTTATTTGCAAAAACAAATGATGAGTTGGATTTGGCTAATGGGCTATGGTTTGTTATCCCTTGATCTAGAGTTACTTCTCTTGGTTTGGTGTCCTTTCAAAAACTCTTTCTCAGCTTTGGTCCTTTCTTCATTAAACACTTAGCTTCACAGAGCTGAATGTTCTTGTACATCTTTTGTATTCCCTTCTTAGCTCCTCCTTCTCGTACATTCCCTAGTAAACTTCCCTGGTCAAGAAACATTTTTATTAGTTATTGTGAGAACCTTAGCTCCATAGGAAGGCTAAGATCAAAACTGGTAGTTAATCAAACTATGTTAATGTGAAATGCATAGTGTTTTGGTAATCTGCTCTGTTACTACTCCAGTTTCTTGAACAGTTCCCACCATGCCCCACCAAAATAAAAAAAAAATTCAAAATGATTTATTACAGAGGGAACTAGTCTGTATTTTAGACTGTTATGGAGTTGTACTTAATATGACAAACTAGGTTTTATTTGTTAAGCAAGGAGTGATTTTGATTCCAGTGCAGCAAAATTCTTTTGGTGTGTTTTGCTTCTTTGAGAGTTTGGTAATTTTGTGAAATAAAGGGTGTCTGGCATTTCTTAGAGGGAATCCCCATGGAAGGACACACACAGCAATTGCAAGATTACCCTGAGAGTTGAGGAAATTTAGCTTACCACTGAACATTTTAACTAGAAAATGAAAGCATCCATTGCATCTCAGTAGAACTGAAAATTGGAAAATAAGTACTAAAACAGTTTGCTTCCTGGTACAGCAAGATTTAGAAAATATTGGAAATCTGCTAAAACATCAGTTTCCTCCACAGTCCTTATCTTTCCTGTTCTTTCTATTGATTATGAAATGCATTCAAATCTTTTTTTAAATTGAAAAATCCTTATTTATATGCATTGATCTTAACACCAAGAAGGCTGATAGAGTAAGCCTGACTTTTCAATCTTCCTAATCTTAATTGAATTGTTTATATAGCATTTCAAACCTGCTATCAATTAAACATACACTCTGTGATGTGTGAGTTGAGGAGTGAAATACAGTGATTTTTTGTCAACTCCATTTGTGATAAGTAATCAATGTATGAACAGCAGAGCGAGGAAAACACTGAAATCTTTTATGCTGGACATTGGTTTCTATGGCAGATGGGTTAGACTTATGCTGCCTTGTTCCTCTTCAAGGAAGTTCTTGCTGCCCAGCCATGCAGAAGTAGACAATCTGAAGAGGTCCTACCATTCCAGAACAGCTCACCACTAATGATTTCATGAGATGTGGGGGTGGTAGTGATGGTGGTAATAAAGATCAAGCCATAGCTGCCTGATGGGGGACATTCTGTTAGACAGCTCTTGCTCCAGAGCTCCCTGCCAGCTGTTACAATTTAACTGACCTTCTGCCCAATCATGGTTCTACTCCTTCCATTCACAGGGGTTATCCCTCACAAACATCTTGCACCCCAAACTCCATCTCAGTATATGCTTGGAGAGAACGTGGCCTATGGTAGCAGGCAATTTATCAGTAACCCTCTAGCTTCCCCATGAAATGGATGAAATTATCAGGAGGATTTGTAGTGTTGGTCCATAGTGGTGATGGGTTATCCTGTCATTTCCAGTCTGTTAATGGATTCTTCGAGACCAATGACTTGAGGAGTAAATCAAAGGTGAGTAATCTAGAAGGACTTTCTTTTGACCAGACAGTATAAACTGCTAGAAATCTGAATGGTTTGCTGTCTTTGCCAAAAAACTAGAATCTTAGTGGAAAATTTATTTCCTCCATTTTTCCTGGGGGGAGGGGGTTCCTTTATGTTTTCCTTTTTTTTCATTTATCCAGTTCTTTCTATACAAAGAGTCTTCCAGTTGCCACAGCTTCTGTGGGCCCAGTTATCTGCTTAGGCTTCTGTGGCACTGGCTGGATATAGGGCATAGTACAGGAAAGAAAAGGAACATCAAGTGCCAGGAGAACTAACGCTGTTTGTCCCTGATGGAGGGGACAGTGGTTCCAATTATAGGCTCCAAGAAATTTGCCAGTTTGAGTCCAGTCTAGCTCCTTTGAACCTACTCCTGTTGATATGTGGAAGGGGCTAATGTTTGCTTAGGACCTATATGCCCTAGGCCTTTTACACATATAATCTTATTTAAGTTTCAAACAAATATACAAGTTAGATATTTTAGAGCTGAAGAAATTGAAGAACAGAGAGATTTAAGTGACTTGCCCAAGGTCATTTGATACCTCTAATAGCAGAGATGCTGGTGAAGGGTGAGTGCTGAATCAAGTATCACTGGTTTTCTATTATGTTCATTCTTCCTTCTTCCTTAGTAAGAGAGCCTCAGGTTTTAGCCAGACTCTTTGTGGCCTCAAATATAACTATTTATCTCCATTTCCAGTACAATTAGGTAAAATTATCACCAATGAAATGTAAGTAGCAGCGTTGTGTGGAACTGCCTGGAAATCTCTCTTCAAAGAGGCAGTGAGATTTTCTTCCTTGTATCTTTTGTCCTACTGTCTGGAATGTGGATGTAATGGCTGTAGCTGTAGCAGCCACCTGGACCATATGATGGTTTTGAGAATGAAAATTATGCTCCAAGATGGGGGAAGAATGATGAGAACTTGAGTATGAGATGATGCTGTAGCCATCATTCCTGCTCTGAGTTGCTTACCTCCAGACTTCTTATGCATAAGAGACTTAGAAGTCTCAACTTTCTTCTCTCTTTTAAGAATTTGAGCCATTCCTTTTTTCTGTTATATAGCTGAACCTAGTCCTAGTTGATGTAAATGCTAACTCCTTTTGGCAGAAGAAGTAATTTCCTACTTGGAATAGGAGCTTTAAAATCAGTCTTCATTGCACATAAATTTGAATATAATGTGGTTATTTTTTGAATAACACCATTAAACTCCACATCTTCCTTCTAGCAGCAGTACATAAGAAGTAGCTCAGGGTCTTTCTGTTTAACAGATTCATTCCCTGTATTTTTGTGTGAGATTCACAAACGTGCTTTTTAAAAAGTTTTTATTTAAATTCTAGTTAGTTGGGATGCCTGAGTGGCTCAGTCAGTTAAGCATCCAACTCCTGATTTCAGCGCAGGTCATGATCTCAGGATTGTGAGATTGAGCCCTGAGTTGGGCTCTGCACTTAGCATGAGTCTGCTTGAGACTCTACCTCTCCCTCCTGTTCTCTCTCTCTAAAATAAATAAGTCTTAAATAAATAAATAATAAACAAATTCCAGTTAGTTAACATACAGTGTCATATTAGTTTCAAATGTATGATACAGTGATTCAACACTTCACACATCACCTGGTGCTCATCACAAGTGTACTTCTTAGTCCTTATCCCTATTTAACCCATCCCTCTACCCACCTCCCCTCTGGTAACCATCAGATATTTGATGAAGTCCCAATAGTTTATTTTCACTTTTGTTTCCCTTACCACCAGAGACATATCTAGAAAGGAGTTGCTGTGGCTGAGGTCAAAGAGGCTGCTGCCTGTGTTCTCCTCTAGGATTTTTATGGGTTCAGGTCTCACATTTAGGTCTTTAATTCATTTTTTAAAAAGATTTATTTATTTATTTTAGAGAGAGTGAGTGAGTGAGCAGGGGGAAGGGCAGAGGAAGAGAGAGAGAATCTCAAGCAGACTCCCTGCTGAGTACAGAGCCTGAGGTGAGGTGGGGCTCCATCCCACAACCCTGAGATTATGACCTGAGTCAAAACCAAGAGTTGGATACTTAACCAACTGAGCCACCAAGGCACCCCTAGGTCTTTAATCCATTTTGAATTTATTTTTGGGGTATGATGTAAAAAAGTGGTCCAGTTTCATTTGTTTTCGCATTGCTGTCCAGTTTTCCCAACACCATTTGTTGAAGAGACTATCTTTTTTCCCACAGGATATTCTTTCCTTCTTGGTCAAAGATTAATTGGCCATCTTGTTTTGGGTTCATTTCTGAGTTTTTGCAACCATGCTTTTAACTGACATTCTTTTGATCGACAGTTATTAAACTCATAACAATTAGAGTTGTTGTCAGGGATGCAAATCTTTAGTTTGTAGTTACCACACTCTGTACTTCTCTATATCCTCATAAAAATGGCAGCTTCCACCTAGTTGTATTTTAAAAGAAAACTTACCCTTCTTTTGCACATATTTTAGGAAAAACGAGAGTCTTACTCTCTTACTGAGGGGAAGATTTTAACTTAACTGGGGTGAGTAACTCGATTTCTAACCTGTGGGACTTTTTGTTCTGAGGATACCTCACAGTGAAAATGAACACTGCATTAAAGCAAATAGAGATCAGGGTCGCGGAATCATTGGAATGAATGTTTGTATCTGACTCTTTGATTACAAGAAGCAATGTGGTCTAGCTGGGGAATGCTGTATTTTCACAATTGACAGACCACGCAGCCTGCAGCAATCAGTGAAGGGCGGCTTATTTTGAGCAAAAACATCCATCAGACTGTGATGAGAAAAGCAGAGCTGCAATCAGTGGTAGGTTCTTCAAAAAAATGTTGATGAAAAATGGATTTTACATGTATCAAGTGGAGAAGAAACTGCTGTTCATTTTTTCAAAACCCATTTACATGCATGGACAACACTAGTAACATTTCTGAACATGAAAGAGTGATACAGTAGTCCTATCACGAGTGGGACTTTTCTGTCCTCATCATAAAATAGTACACTCAGTCTGTGGCAGGAATGTATTAGGTTTTAAAAAGGTAAGGTAATAAGCAATTTCAGGGAAGGATCTAACATTTATTCCAAATGTCATATGCAGATGTATTTTTTCATTGATATTATGATGGAAGAATTCTATTGATGTAACCAATAGGATAGAGATTTTTTTATAAGATTTCTAGTCTTATCTACAATAGCTCTATTCCATATGACTGAAAAATTAGAACTATTTAGCTCTGTGAATCCTTTCATTGAACGATAGAGCATGAAAGCTCTATAGGCTCAAAGTTTTTGATCTGAAGAGAAAGAAAAGTTGTTCAAGTAAGAATCTTTAGCTTTCTTCTTTATATAGTATTTCCTGCTGTGGTTATGAGAGTTTTGGTTTTGATATGTGCTAGAATATTTGGAAGTTTTTCCTAAAGTGGCAGAAAGAGATGCTGTGGATACAAGATGATCTCTGTTTTTAATCATCAATTTCTCTTTGCTTAAGGTCCACTAACTACATATATAAAGAGACATTTAGAACTGAGACCTGATCTTAGGCTATATAGACTGTTCTGTTTGGTTTTGTGCTGCCTCCTGCAGAGGAGCTGTGGGAAGAAAGTAAAATAATGCATTTCCTTGAGTTTATAGCATACATACCCTCTGTTCAAAAGCATGAACTCTCTTCTGTCTCCCATCTCCCTTCTGGTAGGTACTAGATCAGGCCTTCCCTTTGTATTTGATCAATTTCTTCTATTTAAGTCCAGAAATATGGATTGTTTCTCTTTATGGATTTGCTGAAAAGTAAATAAGCAATCCCAACTGTCTGTCTCTTCAAATAAGAGGAGAATTAATACTTTGACCTAAAAGAACACAAATATGCATATCAAGTGAAATAAGGCTTCAGTTTCCTTAGTCATGATAACTGACACTCTTTCCTTTTCTGTCATGTATAATTCTTAAGAGTCTTAACATGTGGGCTCTGGAGCTCAGGCAAAAGAGCTATGCAGAGGTTGCTGTTCTGAAGGTAAGGTTATTTTTCTGTCCTTGATTACTCTCGCAAGGTTCTGTTAATATCTTATTTATAATTAGAACTATGCATTACAAAATGTTGTTGGCCACTCACTCATTGGCTAAGGGAAATATTTTATCCAAGTGCTCCTCTAATTTGTAGCACTAAAGAAGGAGTGCTGTGGGCAGTTACTGGCTAAATTGTAAGCAGTTTCAGGGATAGTTTCAGAGAAGGTCTGAGAATAGTTGCAGATATATCATCTAAACAGCAGAGCATCTAGAAAAAAATATATCCTCCTGTTTTTATTTTTTATATTGACTTAGCCTACCATCAGAATCCCCTTAGGTTGAGTACCAGCACTGTTGCCCTGGTTTCAAAAACCAACTTGATGGATCAGGGGCCATGGTAGACATGACAACCTGAGCAGTTAAAATGGTAAATGCCAGACTTTATAATGTGGACAGATGATTTATATAATGGAAAGATGTTTGTGCTAAGTGTTAAAAATGGTTTTTGGCACAGGGAGAGAGTGGTGATCTGAATATTCTCTTCAGAGCTCCCTGAGTTTCCTTGTGGGAGTTGAACTGGAAGTTGTAGAGCATTTCGCCATCAGTGATAGGGCTCCTTTATCCTTTTGTCCTTTTGGGGTGGTAGTAGCAAGCCTATAGGATTTATGGTTCCTCATGTCTTTTAGTTCTCTATGTGGCATATTACTTTGATAGCATGAGAAAAACATGCCTGCAATTCATGAAGACTTCTGGAAAACCACTTCATAGTCTTTATTCTCTGATGTCTATTGAATGACAGTATCAGTGAAACCTCAAACTGCTCATTTTTGATAGGGCAGCTGTTGTGCACTTGGATATGACTATTCTTTTTTTTTAATCAAATTTCCTATTATTTGCATTTATATAGTACTTTTCTTCTAATGCTTTTAAAGCAATTTCAGCTTCACAATACTTGGGTGAATTGGATGAGAAGAAATACACTTCATTTTGAGGTTGAGATAAAAGACAGAAATTGTCAATGGCTCTCTTTAACAGAACAGAGTACAATGGGTATTCCATTTTCCCTGCACCGATTTCCTTAGAAGCCTCACAGAGAAAATTATGAGAGAAGGGGCTCTGGTCTCAGGATCTAGATACTCTGAGGAAAGGGTCCATTGATAGGCTTTAGGGCTCCTGTCAATTTCCTGAGAGAATGCACAAAATATGGTTCCCCCTGTGCATGTTAGGCTAAGGGTTTGCAAGTATTTTATTAGAGTCTCATAAGGCTTAAGGACCATTGGCCTTGTGTAGTACCCTCAAACCTCTGGTACATCTGAGTCAATTGGTATGTTTGTCAAAAATTGTGGGCCACTTAGACATTGCAAATCAGTAAGTTTGAGGTGGAGCTGTGGGACCTGAATTTTAACACCAAATGATTCCGATTCAGGTGAACCTAGAGAAACATTGGCCAAAACCCTTGAAGAGAGTCAAATACATAAGTGACTGATTGGAATCTATGGAAATTATTGTTTTAGATTGTGGAAGAGATTAAAGTGTAGAGCCAGAAATGGTACAGAGACTATAATAGTGGTATAGAACACAAGAAATTTTGTGATGTGTCTTAAAATAGAATCATATTTCAAGAGAAGCTAGGCTAGGTCTTTGAGATCGAATGATTTAAAATGGAAACTAAAACACCTTATAGAAGATTTTAAAAGATCCAGAACAACAATGCTAGTTTTTTTTTTTTTAACTTTTTCTTATCTATTTCTTAGATGAAAGCTTCTGACTTTTAAGTCCAAAAAATAGGAGCTGCTGGCAGAGAACAAATGCTTGATGAAGTCATTAAATATCAGCTATCTGGAAATTGAAATCCTGTCATTAATTAGAAGTTAAGAGACATAAAGCAAAAAAAGACCATTTCATTGCATTACTCTGAGAAATGAGTTAGCTGGACATAGGTCAGTTCTAAAGCAGCAACTTATTTTTGGGATTTTTCATTTTTATAAACCCATGGGAGGGATCCCTGGGTGGCGCAGCGGTTTGGCGCCTGCTTTTGGCCCAGGGCGCGATCCTGGAGACCCGAGATCGAATCCCACGTCGGGCTCCCGGTGCATGGAGCCTGCTTCTCCCTCTGCCTGTGTCTCTGCCTCTCTCTCTCTCTCTGTGTGTGACTATCATAAATAAATAAAATTAAAAAAAATTAAACCCATGGGAAAATAAGATAAGTAGAGGGATTTTATTTTGTTGAAGAGAACACTTCTGTTTCGGTATGTTTGATGAGAAGTTCTATGAAACTGTTACTCTAAATACAGTCAGACCTGAACTGGGAGACCATCCAGATTCACTGTTAACTGATAGGTTGACCAGCTGGAGGAATACAATTTATCCCACCCCCTACCAGATCTTCACACTTTTTTCCAGAAACTACTCATGTCAAAGCCTGACAAAGTTCTCTTATTACTCTGTCATCATCTATGCTACCAAATATACTTTGATGTGTATGGCACCACACTTAAGGAAAATTGCTTCATGAACTTTTATTTAAAGCTATAATAATGTTAGTTCTATGCCTTCTTTGCTTGTTACTTTGTCATTTAGTTTGGTTGTAAGAATATGATGCAGGGGTGAGTCAATTGCTCTGAAACCTCACTGCAATCTGTAAAGTACTATATTCGTAAAGTACCTTTTGGGAAGTACACAGTGTCTTTTCGAAGAGATTCTTTTAAAATTTAACAGAGTGTTTTTCTATAAATGTATTGACACACACTTAGAGCACAGAATACTGGAGCCTGGCAGGATCTTTTGTGCATGGCTGATGAAACGCCATGATTTATTTGGAAAAAGCTTTTAGGAAATTTAATTGCATTAAAAGAGAAGTGAGGTTTCTTTTGCAGGTATAATGTGCTTTAATGTAAAGCTGTAGCAAATTATCTTGAAGAGAGACTTTGAAGAAAATAAAGAGGGGTCTTGTCTAAAAGAGTCTCTATCCTTCAGGTTGGCCTGAGCCAACTGAAGCCATCTTTCCTTGGTCCAGTTGTTTTGTGATTCTGCTCCTCTTCTTTCATCCTCTCAACATCCCCTGTAGCTCTGCCCATCTACCCCTGCCCACCCACCGCAGGCCTCATTCATTATTGCATAGCCAGCACTAGGAAACTACCCACCATCAGGCTATATAGATAATTAGTGAATGAATTTAAAAATGCATAAAAATCTCCAATAACTTTTCATCAACCTCTGGATAAAAGTCAGTGTTTACAATGACCTTCAAAGCCCAGGCTGATCTGACCCCTGTTACTATTTCGGACTTTATTTCTTAATGTTCTTTTTATTCACTCTGCTCCACATATACAAGCCTCCTTGTAGTTCCTCAAATAAGCCAGGCCTACTTCCACGTCAGGGCCTTTGCACTTGCTGTTTCCTCTGCCTGGAATGCTCCTTTCAATTATCTATCTCTATCTTAGAGGCTTCTTTCTCACCTCTAGATCTTCTCAATGAAATCTTCTTACTTCTTATCCCTTATTTCAGATGTCTATTTATTGTTTCTTAAAAGATTACCCTAAAATTTAGTGGTTTAAACAGCAATTATTTATTATTTAAGGTAATTCTTCAGGTAGATAGATGTTTCTTTCCTACCTGGGAGCAATTACATTCAGCTGAAAGCTCTGCTGGTATATCTCAGTTCTCCTCTCTACAGGATGACTCATCTTCCAGCGTCTTTCCATGTAGTTCTCTGCTCCAACAGAATAGTCAGGTCTTGCTTAAATCATGGAAGGTAGCTCCAAAGTAGGAGTGTTCCAAGAGGATAGGCCCCAAGGTGATGGACTTACCAACTTCAGCTTACATCATACTTGCAAATATCCTATTGGCCCAAATCATTCACATAGCCAAGGCCAGCATCACTGTAGGAGATTACATAGGGTGTGAACACCTGGAGGTATGGTTTCTTGGAGAAATAAGTTAGCTGGACATTGGTCTGTCAACTGTCAACTTGGAGGCTATCAACTAATGGTCTACCCCACTGTGCTCTCTAGCCCCAAGTGCTTCATATCCCTCACACCTGCAAAATTTACTGACCACCCTGAAGACTCCTCAGAGTCTCATTCCATTGAGGCCTCCAGTTTGGGCTTGAGGTTTAGGATGATATCATTGAGATTAGGTCTAGGCATGACAATTACTCAGGTACCATTCCTAGAATTGTGGCTCCCTAGCTATATTTAGTTAAAGCTACTTGTAACTGAATCAAGATCATTCTTTGCCTCTCAGCTCCAAGGTTAAAAATGCAGCATATGTGGGGTGCCTGGGTGGCCCAGTTGTTTAAGTATCCGACTCTTGGTTTCAGCTCAGTTCTGATCTCAGTATCATGAGATTGAGCCCCCATGATGTGCTCTGCACTCAGTATGGCATCTGCTTGAGATTCTCTGTCTCCCTTTCCCTTTACCCTCCTCCCCACACTCAAGCGCATGCTCTCTCTCCCTCAACTAAATAAATAAATCTATAAAAGAAAAAAAAAAGAAATGTAGCATATGTCTTCCTTTCCAGTGGTCAGTAGGATTTAGTATGCTTACCTTCAGGCTTTCTCTTCTTATATAATTTAAAGATTTCCTTGCTCTTCTCTCAGAACAGGTATAGAGGATCTTACTGTTAAATTGTAGTTCTTCATCTTGATAATTGCCAGTTTCCTTTTTTACTTTCTCTTCCTAGACATTTCAGTTACCTTTTCCCTAAAACTGCATATATATTAGAAACACCCCCAAATTTATTGAGTTATGTCAACAGTAATTCATTATTTATAATTTTTTCTCAAATGTGTCTGTATGTAGTGCTGTAAAGGTGCATCTTTTTTTAATTTTTTTTATTTTTTATTTTTTATTTTTTTAAATTTATTTTTTATTGGTGTTCAATTTACTAACATACAGAATAACCCCCAGTGCCCGTCACTCATTCACTCCCACCCCCCGCCCTCCTCCCCTTCTACCACCCCTAGTTCGTTTCCCAGAGTTAGCAGTCTTTACGTTCTGTCTCCCTTTCTGATATTTCCCACACATTTCTTCTCCCTTCCCTTATATTCCCTTTCACTATTATTTATATTCCCCAAATGAATGAGAACATATAATGTTTGTCCTTCTCCGACTGACTTACTTCACTCAGCATAATACCCTCCAGTTCCATCCACGTTGAAGCAAATGGTGGGTATTTGTCATTTCTAATAGCTGAGTAATATTCCATTGTATACATAAACCACATCTTCTTTATCCATTCATCTTTCTTTGGACACCGAGGCTCCTTCCACAGTTTGGCTATCGTGGCCATTGCTGCTAGAAACATCGGGGTGCAGGTGTCCCGGCGTTTCATTGCATTTGTATCTTTGGGGTAAATCCCCAACAGTGCAATTGCTGGGTCGTAGGGCAGGTCTATTTTTAACTCTTTGAGGAACCTCCACACAGTTTTCCAGAGTGGCTGCACCAGTTCACATTCCCACCAACAGTGTATGAGGGTTCCCTTTTCTCCGCATCCTCTCCAACATAGGTTGTTTCCTGTCTTGTTAATTTTCCCCATTCTCACTGGTGTGAGGTGGTATCTCATTGTAGTTTTGATTTGTATTTCCCTGATGGCAAGTGATGCAGAGCATTTTCTCATGTGCATGTTGGCCATGTCTATGTCTTCCTCTGTGAGATTTCTCTTCATGTCATTTGCCCATTTCATGATTGGATTGTTTGTTTCTTTGGTGTTGAGTTTGATAAGTTCTTTATAGATCTTGGAAACTAGCCCTTTATCCGATACGTCATTTGCAAATATCTTCTCCCCTTCTGTAGGTTGTCTTTGAGATTTGTTGACTGTATCCTTTGCTGTGCAAAAGCTTCTTATCTTGATGAAGTCCCAATAGTTCATTTTTGCTTTTGTTTCTTTAGCCTTCGTGGATGTATCTTGCAAGAAGTTACTATGGCCGAGTTCAAAAAGGGTGTTGCCTGTGTTCTTCTCTAGGATTTTGATGGAATCTTGTCTCACATTTAGATCTTTCATCCATTTTGAGTTTATCTTTGTGTATGGTGCAAGAGAGTGGTCTAGTTTCATTCTTCTGCATGTGGATGTCCAATTTTCCCAGCACCATTTATTGAAGAGACTGTCTTTCTTCCAATGGATAGTCTTTCCTCCTTTATCGAATATTAGTTGCCCATAAAGTTCAGGGTCCACTTCTGGATTCTCTATTCTGTTCCACTGATCTATGTGTCTGTTTTTGTGCCAGTACCACACTCTCCCTCTTCGCCGATGACATGATACTCTACATAGAAAACCCAAAAGTCTCCACCCCAAGATTGCTGGAACTCATACAGCAATTCGGTAGCATGGCAGGATACAAAATCAATGCCCAGAAGTCAGTAGCATTTCTATACACTAACAATGAGACTGAAGAAAGAGAAATTAAGGAGTCAATCCCATTTACAATTGCACCCAAAAGCATAAGATACCTAGGAATAAACCTAACCAAAGATGTAAAGGATCTATACCCTCAAAACTATAGAACACTTCTGAAAGAAATTGAGGAAGACACAAAGAGATGGAAAAATATTCCATGCTCATGGATTGGCAGAATTAATATTGTGAAAATGTCAATGTTACCCAGGGCAATATACACGTTTAATGCAATCCCTATCAAAATACCATGGACTTTCTTCAGAGAGTTAGAACAAATTATTTTAAGATTTGTGTGGAATCAGAAAAGACCCCGAATAGCCAGGGGAATTTTAAAAAAGAAAACCATATCTGGGGGCATCACAATGCCAGATTTCAGGTTGTACTACAAAGCTGTGGTCATCAAGACAGTGTGGTACTGTAAAGGTGCATCTTGGTTCTCCTCCCTCATCACCATCTACATCTTGGTGTCATCATCCAGAGTCTATGCATGTGGCCTCTTTCTCCAGAAGGATAGTCTGAACTTCCCTACATCATAGCAGCTGTATTCCAACAGAGTCCACACAGAATTATCAAGGTTTTATAAGGGCTAGGCCTGGAGCTGGTGTTTCTGCCTCTTCTATTCATTAAAGCTAGTCATGAGGCCAGTTCTGATTCAAAGAGGGAGAATATAGACCCAATCTTTTAAGGAGAAGAGAGTGAATACAGGAAGAGGAGGAATTGTTGGTGGTCATCTTTGGGGGCTATCTGCTACATCGATTATTCCTGGTTTTATTTTCTCCTAAGCTGTTATTACTCTGTATTTATCTTGTTTATTATCTGTCTCCTATACTGATGTATAGTTTAGAACATTGGGGAATTTTGTCAACTTTATTCACTGCTGCATATGCCCAGATTATTGCCTGTCACATAGTAGGTTCTCATATATTTTTCTAAATGAATGCTGAGTCCTCTAAACATCCCCTCTGGGATAATTTTCCTGTTCTCTTTACCTGGGCATTTATTATCTATGTAGTCCCTCATGTCAGATTTGAATACACAGTGTTAACATGCATTGTATTTTCTGTGACTGTATCTTTCAGAGTTAACTCTGGCATCATTAGATTCTTCGTTTTGTCTGAGTCTTCTGATATGGAATTATGATGCACAATGTGATGTCAGCTTGGCTGGTTGGGCCTAGGGCCGCTTCAGAGTGCTTTTGGTCTGCTTTGTCTCCACATATTCCTGGATGGTCATTATAAAGACTGATCCTTCCATAGAGTCAATATGCTGGGAAAGTGACACTTTCTCCTATGTGTTGGGGATGTCCCCAGCCCCCTCCCCACACACATGGTTACATATCCCCAATACAAACACACACACACATACACACACATATATATCACATATATGTATGCATACATATATCTCTACATTAAATAATATGAATGTATATTTAAGACATGGATGGGAAAAATAGAAGTAAAAGACACACATATTAGATTTAACATCATGATAAAGTGTAGAAATATTCCATACTCTGAGATTCTGAAGAAACCTAAATGCTGGCACCTGATCATATTTGCCAAATAGGAAAAATTCAAAATTTTCTAGTATTTTTAGGGTTAGGAGAACCAAAAGCTGATGTAAAATGATTTATTTTTATTGACCTGTGTCTTTTCTTTCTTTACTCCATTCCACTGTAATTTTTTCTCATTCCTTTTCATTTGGCTATGCCTTTCTCCAGGTTACAAAAATTTCTTGGAGATTTCATTGGAAATGTAGTGTTACTTTCTCTCAATTTCTGCCTCTAAGTCTCAGTTCTCCAATGATATTTGATTTGGCAGTATGTGATTGTTTTAACTCTGATTTTATTTGGCCTGTAACTTCCTGGTGAAATCTTTGCAGCAGGGAATTTCCTGTTGCTTTGATACAATATTGTGTTAGAAGTAGAATTAGCCATATCTACTATGCCTTTAATTTCAGAAACCACACATACAAATAAATATGCCTAATTTTTTTCAAGTCACACCTCATGTGATAATGAAAGATATTTGGGTGACATATGAAAATCATATTAATGGATGTTCATCTAGTTAGTGTCTGTGGCTGGAAGTTACAAATGAATTCAGTGAATACTACTTGATTTGTTGTGCAGAATGAAAACAACTATTGTTTGCTTATAGGGTTTCTGTTTAAGCAAGTGAATTATCAGAGGCATGAGACAATTGCTGGCAGGATTTTCTGGGTGAACTTTAAAATAAATAGGGAGATGGAAGAAAGTGAAACATATAAAGAGATATTTAACTATTACACTCAAAGCAAATGTTGAGAAAGAAGATGGAAGGGTCCTGAAATATATCATGAGACATTTATGAATTATTAAAAAGAGAACCATAATATTGTCATCCTTTCATGTCAAGAATAATAAAATAATAGTATAAATTGACAGCATATATAGACAATGGCGCATAGCAAGTGTCCATTGAGAGGGGAGCCTGAGAAGGTCTCTAGGCTGTGCAGGAGAGGGAGAGAGGAAAATTATTCCCACAGGGGTGCCAAGCTCTTCTGCTCTACTCCCCACTCCCTGGCAGGAAAACAGTCCTGGTTGCCAGCAGCTGCAGGAGCTCCTGACTTAGGGAAGTACCTAGGAGGCCTCTGCCCTGGGGATGGCAGGAAGGCCCATGCCTGCAAGGGGAGCCAGTGTGAAAGCCAATCCTGCCTTGTGGTCTGTACTGTTAGGAGAAAAAAGAAGGGTACTGTGCCCTCCGGGTGCCCCTCACCTGGCTGCTTCCCTGGTGGGCATGCCATGAAAGCTGAGATAATATTATCATCCTTTCATATCAAGAATAATAAAATAATAATATAAATTGAGAGCATATATAAACTTCTGGAGGAGAGTAGAAGCAAAATATGATTGTAAAATTGATTGCTTTTCTGAAATAAAATTAGGGGATACAGGCACTTCAGTAGATAAGAATGTTTAATCACATTTTCTTTGCTAACAAGTTCATATCTCTGCCTATTTGTTTCTAGAAAGACAATTTACAAACTTGCTTACAAGTCAAAGTAAGAAGAATCACTAAGTATCCTCCATCAGAACAATTTTGAATATTGCTCTTTCTTATCTACCAAACTTGATTTAAGGAATCAAAGTTTGGACAAAAAGGCTGGAGTTTTTCCTCTATTTTTACCTATTGAATTTTGTGTGTTTGAACACTAGCATTCCAATGAAGGAGAATTATAAAACAAGGAAAACATTCAGCCCACTTTCCCTAATAAAGTTTATATAGTCTTACGACCCTTTCAGTCTGTAGAATGAGAACCTCCTCTCTCATTTTTTTATCAGCAGAAATGGCCCTGTGGTATTCTGATCAGTCTTTTGGCCTAGACATTGCCTAATGTCCGGTGGCAAAGACCTATTTGAACTGGAGGTTCAGATATATCTCCTCTCTGGGATATAGTTACAGTTTGAGCAGTTTCTCGTCATGACGAAGAGTGACCTCAGATTTGGAGAAATCAGGAGAAAAGGGAACATTGCTTCAAGAGTGTATGCTGTTGGGAAATGCTCTTATCGGTCACGGAAAATTCAGGGAGAAAATGGAGTCATCATTCATAATCATTTGTTGTTGGAAGACCCCTATATATATGTTATATACATATGGCACTCTTGAGACACTGAGAAGAAACGTCTACTCACACTTCTACCCTCTTCACTTCTAAAACTGAAATAATCAGGACATCTCGGTGGCTCAGTGGTTAAGCATCTGCCTTTAGCAAAGGGTGTGATCCTGGTGTCCCAGAATCCAAGTCCCTCTTTGGGCTCCCTGCATGGAGTCTACTTCTCCCTCTGCCTATGTCTTTGCCTTTCTATCTCTCTAGGTCTCTCGTGAATAAATAAATAAAAATCTTAAAAAAAATAAAAAATAAAGCTGAAATAATGAGAGATTTGTTATACTATTTTCTTTTGGAGATACATTTACATGGGTTTTGTAGAAATAAAATTCTTTGTTAGCCAAAATAAATGTTGCTGTTTTCATACTAAGGCTGTTCATTTTTACAATATAAATATTAATTTAACATAAATATTTTCTAATTATAGATTTAATTCTTGTCATTAGTAATCTATAATGCATAGAAAACATAAAATAAATAACAATGATCTTTAAGCCCTAAATCTAGATATAAGAGATGTTAAGACTAGTACATTTTCTTCTAATATTTTTGAGTGCACACACACATACTTTGCATAGTTGAAGTTATACTGTCTATATTTCTTACATATTGCACTGTTTTTATTCACTTTATATTATGGACATTTTTTACATCTTTAAATGCTCTCTGTAAACATCACTTATAAAAGCCCAATTATATTTCATCATAAGATTTATTATAACTTATTTAGCACTCCCTAATAAGGGAGTTGTATTTTTTTTAACACTGAAAGCAGATTTATTGAAACAAATGATCCAAAAATGTGAAATAACCATGCCAAAGACCCTCCAGGAGACCTGGGATGACATAGTAGGAACATGAAGCAAGAACAAGAAACCAATAAGAGATACCAAGTGGAAATGTAAGTATAAAAAATATAACTGAAATAAATAATGAGATAAATGGCAAGATAAATTTGAAGAAAAATGAAATGGTAAATTAGAAAATCAGACGGAGGAAACCATAGAAAATATAAAAAGAAAGTGTAAGGATATTGAAAATAGACCATAGGTAGGACAGTATCGTGTCCTAGCAAAGAAGGAGAATCCATAACTTTGCCTGGAAAGTAAAGAAGAGAATCCATAACTTTGCCTGGAAAACGCAAGAAAAGCTTAAGGAACAGAACTCTTGAACCGAGATTGGATTTATATTAAATTTTTGTAAGTAATAATATTTTAATGCATAAATATTTAAGTGTATTTTGATAATTTTCTTAGATTTTACTTTTAGAAGTAGAAATATTGGTTAAAAGGAGTAAATATTTCAAAATTGTTCTTGATATCTCTTGTTAAATTGCTCTCTGCAAAGATTATAATACCAATGTACATTAATGAGTACTAATGAGATCCATCTTATCAAGTCATTGGCAATGGTGAACATCATTGGTTCCTGAAAAATCTTGTGCTTTATTAGCTTTTTCCATTGAGCATTTTTTTTAAATTTGTCACCCACTTACATTTCTGCTTTGTGAATTGTTTATTGCTGTTTATTGCTTTGTGAATTGTTTAAACAATTACATTTGTTTATGGAGACTTTAATGTTTTTCATTATCAAGAATGTTAATTTCTAAAGGTAAAGTAGTAGCTCATGTACTAAATTTAATTTTAGAGAAATTCTAGGAATTCATCTAATCTGTCCATTAGTTAAACAGTTCAAACACTCTCTACCATCTTTACAAATATTATGATGCAAAAGTACAGGTTGCAATGATCATGTCATTCTGCTTGTCAAAAGTCTTTAATAGCTCTTTAGCACACAGAGTAAAATCCAAAGCTCCCTAAAACATAAATACAAGGTGTATTTTCATTTTTTCCCTTACTATACTATTCCTCTATTAGTATTCTTCACCTCTTTCTGGACTTCTCCTATCTCCATTAAACTTAAATCCCTGTCATATGAGAAAGACTATTTTCTGTTCTTCAACTTGCTCCATATAGACTCTCTCTGTGCTATTAAATCTATCTGAAGCTTGCATCTGTAACTCATTTAAGGCAGCTTGTGTTCACCTCCTCAGTAGGCCTATCCAGACATCCTTCAACCGGAAATAACCTCTTCCCCCTCATCATACTTGGTAAATCTCCAGGAAAATTTTGCATTGGGAGTAGCATTGATGCAGCCGAACAGTGGAGAACTCGTGTCAGGTATCATTAGGCTTCCTTGAAACCCTTCACTTCCTTGTTTTCTATTTTTCCCAGCCCCTCTTTTCTCTATCCCTGTCCGTATTCTGTTTGCCTTTAATAGTTAATGATTCTATTCTCATAACCACATCAATTCCTCTTTTCTGTTGTCTTTCTGTTGACCTGGCAAAATCACAAATCTGGATGAATCCAATTATCATTTTTACTTGTGTACTAGGTCTATTGGCCACATGGGAAAATCTTGCAACTTGTCGGGCTCTTAAAATTTCTTTCTTTCCGCAATGATTATTTCAACTCCTCCCCCTGCCCTTTTCTCATCTCTCCACCTAACTCTCCCTATTTCCTCTTAGAAAATAACATTGATTTTTTTCTGCTCTACAGAGAAAATAGAAGTCACCCCGCGGCCCAGGTCTTGATCTCAGGGTTGTGAGTTTAAGCCCCACTTTGGGGTCCAAACTGAGTGTGGAGCCTACTTTAAAAAAATGGGGTGGCTGGGTGGCTCAGTCAGTTAAATGTCTGCCTTCAGCTCAGTTCATGATCTCAGAGTCTTGGAATTGAGCCCTGCATTGGGCTCCTTGCTCCGTGCGGAGTCTGCTCATTCCTCTCCCTCAACCCCTTACCCCCACTCATGCTCTTTCTCTCTTGCTCTGCTCTCTCTCTCTCTTAAATAAATAAATAAATAAATAAATAAATAAATAAATAAAATCTTGAAAAAAGAAAAAAGTAACCTTCACACAACCTCTTTCTACTGTATTCTTTGTCCTTGACTGTCTATAAGATCTTGTCATTCACAGATGATGCCCGAGATTATACACCCATATGAAATACTATCAATCAATTCCCAAACTCCTTGCTTTACATGTGTATTATTTTTTAGCTGTCATGATACATTGCTCCTCCCTTCACACCCAAAATTCTTAAAAGATGTTATCCGTAATTTTTGTCCCTGTATTCTCACCTTGTCTTTACTGCTGAATTCCTAACAATGCATTCCAGTCTCTGAATCCCCAAATATACTTAAATTAGATTTAACAAAGGTTTCTGTGTTATTAAATGCAGTGGGAAAACATCAGTCATAATTTTGTTCATCTGGGGTGACATTTTGCTTTGTTAATCAAATCCTGCTTTCTGAAACACTGTCTTCTTTTGGCTTCTGGGACAACAATCTAGCAATATGCCTCCTCATTTACCATTGTCTTTATTGGATCTTTCTCCTCTTGACCCTTAAGTTTCAATGTTCTTTGGGGCTCTTTCATGTTCTTAATCACACAGAATTTCAGGGAATCTCATTTACTTTCACGGCTTCAATAACCATTTATATGCTGATTTACCCTTAAGTGTATTTCTTGCCTGAGTTTATACCTATATATCCAAATCCCTCAGGATATTTCCACTTGAATACGTTTTATCAGGAACTTCAACATCAGCATGCTTATAACTGAAATCATCATTCCATCTTCTCCCTCCTCCTATAGATTTGCCCCCATTGCATTCTTTCCTGAGTCTTTAGGATTATCTAGTTTTTTAAGTTAGAGCCTTGGGATTTATCCATTACCCTTGTCTTTAATTTTCTATACTAATCTGTAACAAAATCTCATGCATAACTTTTAAATATCTCTCAAATACATCCATTTCCTTTTATTGCCACTACTGTCATCCTGATTTAGGCCATCATCATCCTTTTACTGGCTTAGAGTAATCACTTCCTTGCCATGAGTCTTACTACTCTGTCTCCGAAGCCAAAATCCTTTGGATGTCACATTTGATCATTTTTCTCTCATGCCTAAAACTCTTCCATCCCTTCTATTTGCCTTTAGGTTAATGGCCCCAAACCTTAAGATGTTAAGATAACCTTAAAGCCTTTCAAGATCTGTTTTGCCTTCTGTTCCAACAACATTAGGCTTCGTTAAAATACTCCCTCACTACTCTGGGTCTTTGAACACACTCTCTGCTGGAACAAGCTATCCCTTCCATCTAAGACTTTTTTACTACTCCTACTCCTGACTCTACTCACATAACAGCTAGGACATAAACTCATCTGCCAAAAAGGGGCATCTCATTTAATGCTGAGAAGGGGATTTTTCTGACTCTTAAATGAATAAAAAACATATTCTGTGTAGTGCCTAAAAACATATTCTGTGTAGATGTTCACCGGTTAGGAATTATTTTCTCCAGCTTGAGTAACTGAGAAATTGGAGTGGATCTCTTTCACTAGATTGGCAAGCCTCCAAATGCTTTTATTCTCTGTGAGTTTCAGGACTGTGCTTTTAAATCTAGTAATTTGTAGTAATTATAGTGTTGCCTTTTTAATGAGAATATTGACATAAAGAGGTGTTACCATTTCTGAAATGATCCTCAGAATTTTTTGACTATATATTTCTTATATATTATTGTTCCATTCTTCCAAAATTCTTAGAAATTCATTGACAAAGATGTTTTTGGGCCCATTATGACTATGTCCGTTATGACAAATGTCCTATTTTTTCATTCAAAAGGCACATTGGAGAAATTAGATATATTTATCATATAAAAGGTGGTTCTATTTCACATCACCTAAAAATAGGCAAATACATAACTTTAAGGCAGATGCCACAATTTTGTGATATAAATAGCTATCATTTGAGATTTATAATTGCATCCAAGCTATTCAGTACGTATGAGTCATCATTAGAAGCCTGTGTTTTAAGAGATATATATGTAAAATATCACTTTACTGATCTGATGTGGGAACAAGCAAGAATTTAATCATAAAAATGATTACTTGTGTAAATGCTCAGTTTTAGGTAAAATGATGCAGGATGCAATTCATATACATGATTCAAATCCCATAGATATCTAAACATAATTTTCAGAAAAAAGAAACCTTGAGATGTTTTTCCAGGCTGTGATACAGTAGCAAGTTCAAAAGTGAAAAATCTCAATAAAACATAGTATTAGTTCATGTTGTAGGACAAAAAATAGCTTGAGTAAATTCAGCCCTAAACAATTGGATTTTATTAACTGTCTTATATGGGTGGATGCAGGTGTGGTGGACCATTAGACAAGCATCTCTGAAAGTACCCAAGACGCTGTAAAACCATCGGGGAAGGCTGAAAGTAGGATTCTTCTCTCAAAACTGCAAAAGCAATGACGTAGGGAATTTAATATGAGATGAAACAGAAACTCAAATTGTAAAGGGAGAAAAAATCTCATCATAAGTAGTAAGCAGTTATAGACTAGGTCATGTGGGTATGCCATTGCATGATAATTTGATACTTTCATCTCCAGGCCACCTTTCAATACCCCCTTTTCAGATGAGTATAGTATTTTTCTCTTCTCTGCAGATATGTGAGCAGATATACTTCTCATTTCTAATGAGCACCAGATTCTCCCAGTGTGTAAATTAAGCTCTTTTGGAATCCACTACCAGGCCACAAGGGTATCATTCAGTACATTGAAGTAGTAATTTACTAAATGGGACCCTCATGGCCCAAAAGAGTTCATGCAGCTTCCCAAATGGCTACCTTAACCAGGCGGTGGTTTATGGTCTGGAGAACCTAATGAGTATTCAATTATACTATTACATTTAGAAAAGGAGACTCATATTTTCCCAGAAATTGTAGCTCAGCTTTATGCTTTAGCTCAGAGTCAGGTTATTTTTAGCTGCCTTATTCCCACCAGGCTTTTTCCTCTCTTATATTTTATATTTCACTTCTGTTAGGTTGCCTAAGTAGCACTCCCTTCCCTCCAGTTAATGATTCTATTGGATATTAGTTACCATAATTGTTTCACTAATTGGCTTCATTTGAAACAATGATTGTTAGGAAAGGTGATAAACACTGAAAAGTCTATCACTTGATCTCATTCATTATTCTTCCAAATCATTTCAATACTAAGTTTTCTACTTGGAAATTTAAAAAAACACTTAAATTTTGATCAAGCCTTTATTGCAGCATTAACAGTATAGTATTTTCTGTGTAGGCACCCCGCTATTGTT
This sequence comes from Canis lupus dingo, assembly GCF_003254725.2. Classification (NCBI taxonomy): domain Eukaryota; kingdom Metazoa; phylum Chordata; class Mammalia; order Carnivora; family Canidae; genus Canis; species Canis lupus. The sequence goes on from NC_064250.1 coordinate 17,769,362, forward strand.
CAGCAATGACCACTTCAGAATTATTTTGAACTTTTAAAAGATTATCTCTTTGATATGTTTAAAAGTACAACAAAGAAAATTAAGTTCAATATTTTATGAATAATTAGCTAACTTAAAAGAGTGTGACATTAGAATTTCATATCGCTTTTGAAATTTTAAATTTGATCTGTTTTTAGTTCATAGGACAATATTGTTCATCAGTAGAAGGCTAAGATGCTGCCATTTCTATATTCTCTAGGTGGCAGCTTAGCTCCATCTTTAAACATTTCCCTTTTAGTATTTTTCTCACTGGCATTTCATTTAAAAACTGGTAACATAATGCACAACAACATATAAAATGAATACAGCCAAACATGATCTGCCTGCCTTTAATGTCTTGACAAGGTTTTTCATGTAGCTTTGCCACACTGCTGATTTTAATGGAAGGACTTAGAGCAGCACTCCAAAAAGTGTTATTTACCATTTTCCTCATATGAAGGTCAATAACTGGATCTTTTATGATGAAGCTTTAGTTATAAGGCATCAACCTGTTTTAGATTTTGTACTTTTCTGCTTGGGTTTTTGAGCCACTTGTCATGCTATGTAGTCACATTTGAGATATATTTGCTTCCCTCTATTACAGTTACATGAACATTTGGTTCTGAATGTCACAATACCTTTATTTTGTTCAGTTGGAGCCCAAGTGGCTTCCTGAGAATTATGAAAATAGGGGCTTAACTCCAGGATAAGAAATCACATTATCTTGTAGAGCAAAATCTCAAGTGGGAGGGAGTGATTTTGACCTTAAAGGGATATTTGGCAGTCTGGAGACATATTTGGTTGCTGTGACTTTAGGGTAGGGAATGCTATTAGCATCTAGTGGATATAGGCCAGGGTTTCTGTTAAACGCTCTCAATATAGAAGACAGTCCTCCACAACAAAGATTAATTCAGCCCAAAATGTTAGTGCTAAAGTTGAGAAATCCTGTTGTAGAGAAAGGGAGCCAGAGTGGTATAATATCAAATTGGTGCAAATATTTAGTAATCAGCACAATGAATTCATAATAGTTTACTGAAGGTCATAAACATTGTAAACATCCTTTGGAAAAATAACTTTTTTTCACTAATTTAGCAACAAATTTCTCACAAATCTATCCATTTTCCCTATTAATCCTACTCATTGCTTTTCTCAAGTGGTTAAAAAAATAAACACCGTTATTGCTCACGTCTTACTTTGCATATCTATAACTCAGGAAATCTCTTTATGAAAAAGTTATATTTACTGAGTACATAGAGAATTAGTCTGCACAGTTGTCAATATTTATATGAAATTTTTTTTCTATTTTGTAAGTCAATTTTATTAAAACAGGTTTGAGATGTCTCAAGTTTATTAAACCTATTGACTGTGGGATATATTAATTAAAATTATTGAAAATCAAGGTTTGAGTATTCTGAAGTTCCTAAAGAGTTTAGTAAAAAGAAGCTACTTAATTTATCATTGCTAAGAGACTGTGAAACAATGACAAACTTGTTTAGCATCCTGAGACTTTGCTACAGCTACAATTTATCATCATGTTTTGCCTGAAGAACTATTTTGTGACATAATTAAGAGTATATACCATCTACAGATTCATCAGGTATTCTGTTATTAATAGGCCAAAATGGTAAATATTTTGGCTGCCCTATGCTCTCCTTAGATCAGTGATTTTTCAAATGACATCTTATTCTAAATCCCCAGATATAAAATGAATTAAATTTGCATTACTTTTATTGTTAGGGAGGGAGGACTGCCTTGCTTCTTGGAGCAGACATAAGGAAGGCACTGTCCCAGAAATCCAGCCTTCTGTTGAAAGTGGTTTGAAAACCATTGGCCTAGAGCAGGAGCATGTCAAGTGTGCTTTAATCACTGAATTTTAGTTTTTATGGCATGTACGTGTCCATCTTAAGGAAACAAACAAGCAAAAAAAAAAAAAAAAAAAGGAAGAAAACCCTTTCCTGGCCTCACATCTCACATCCCTTCTAGCCGCTATCCCCTTTCTTTTCTCCATTTCTGCATGCAAATATTTTACATCCCTCACTTCACGTTCTCACCTTTTATCCACTCCTAAAACCACTTCACCTGCTGCTAGTTCTACTATTCTACAGATACTGCTTTTATCAAGGTCACCAGCCATCTCCCTGATGCTGATGGACACTTTGCTCTCATCTTGTTCCACTTCTTTAACACCATTAACACAGTTGGCCCCTTCTTCCTTTTTCAAACACCCTCCTGGCTCTCCTTTTTCCTTACTGGCTTCCTTTGTACTTTGTCCTTAACTGTAAGTGTTGCAGTTCTTCAAGAGTAAGTTTTGAGCTCTCACATTCCTTTCTCTAAACTTTCTCTCTAGTTTATCTTATTTCTTTTTTTTTTTAAGATTTATTTATTTATTTGAGAGAGGGAGAGAGAGAGAGAGACTGAGCAAGTGGGGGAGGGGCAGAGGAAGAGGGAGAGAATCAGATTCCCCGCTGAGCAGGAAGCCTAATGCAGGCTCCATCTCACAACCTTGAGATCACAACCTGAGCTGAAACCAAGAGTCTGACACTTAACTGACTGAGCCACCCAGGTGCTCTAGGTTATCTTATTATTTCTGTGATTTTAAATACCATCTATGTGTTGATAACTCCCATATTTTACATCGTCAGCTAGATCTCTCTGAGCTCCAGATCTACATATCCATTTGCGTACTTGAAACCTCTTCCTGGTTGGCTCCTCTTCTCATCTGCTGTCCAGAGTCACTCCAACTAGAAACCTGGAGTCATGCTTTATTCACCATCCACATCCACCATCAAAAGCTCCTATCTGTACTTTCTCCAGTCACATGCTACAGATCTCTTCACACCTTTCAATCTCTGTTACTGCTATGTTTAGCTAAGTCTCCATCATTTTTCACTTCAAGAACCTCCTAAATCATCTTTCTGTTTTTGCTTTAGCCCTCCCCTCATCCATTTTCCACAAGGCAACCAGCATGGTATTTTAAATAGCAAATGAATTATTTATCTTTCCTGCTTACAATTCTTACATTTCCGGGGGTCTCTGGCCGACCCCTTCGTGGCCCTCGTACAATCGCTCACGATTATGGCTCGAGGGTGTGGATCTCTGGCCACCTCTGGCCGCCCGGCACTAGCGTCCTGCTTCACCTCCCTGGAAAGTCATTTTAATTTTTTTCTTTATTTTTATAATTGTTTTAATTAGAGTTGTGTGGTTTATTTCTTTTCACTTTGGTCATTTTTCATTGGGAGTGTTCCGCTGTGTTTCTTTAGGTGTATTTGTTGCAATGACTTTGTAATTTGGTGATTCTTTTTGTTGTTATTTATTCAAAAGTGTTTTTTATAATAAATTTATTTTTTATTGGTGTTCAAAAAAAATTGTACATAGAATAGAGTCCTATTTTACATAGAATAGAGTCCATACTCCATGCTATGGTGTGGGTCTGTCTGCTTCTCCTATGTCAGTTTCTGCTACTTCAGCTTCTTTCATACTGATGTTTTAGATGGACTGACCTGGAATATTGGAAGAAAGCAAGTTTTTTTTTTTTTTTTTACCTCCATGTCTTTACACTTACCTTCCTCAAGTTCTCTTCCCTGGCTCCTTGCATATCTAGCTCATTTTCATCCTCCTCTTATCTTAAAAATTCTCTCTCTAATGAGTAGGTTTTTACTCTTCATTATCTTTTTATTTTATTTGTTTACCTGTTTATTTGTTTGTTGTCCAACTTATGCCAATTTAGGCCTCATGAGGACAGGGAACTTGTCTTTCTTTCTTGTCAGGAAGCTTGTAGGCACTCAGCACACATTTGATGTGTGCATCAACAAGTTATTGTACTAACTAATCATCAGATTACGTAGGAAGGTCCAACATAGTAGACTTGTACACATACCCTTGCCCTGTACATCTTGACTTTAAAAAGGAACAGATGACTCAGTAGGGGAATTTGATAGTTGGCGTCTAGTATTTGAAGATGTGATATGGAAAGCAGGATTAGACATGGGTTTGGTATCTAGAAAACAGAACTGAGAATATGGGTAGAAGTTAAATTTGGGACAAATAGTGAAATAGTAGGTGCTTGGGAGTTGGTGAGCTCTACTTCACTGCAGATGTTCAACTGTAGTCTGGATGACAACCTGTCAGCAAATGGTGGCAGGATTTCTTGCTGGTCATTAGAACATGATCGAGGGGTTTCTAGGGGCCCCTTCTTCTCTGAGATGCTCGAGTTTTGCTGGTACAGAGGAATTCTTTATCTCCCAGCATTAATCTATCATTGTGATCCTATGGATTGTTCTTTTTCAAGTCACACCTTATTAGACGTCTTCTTAAAACCTCACTGTTACCTCAGAAATAATGCAGAAACAGAAGCTATTTTCTTTTTGTTTCTATTTTGAGAAAGAAATGTTAAATAACCAAAGAACTAGATATAAATTATCTTCCTGATGGCTTAATCTTTTAACAAACATATGTTTAAAAAAATCAATATGTGCTTTTGGCATTACTTTCAAAGACTTTTCTACACTTATGTAAAACAGAATCAATAGGAATATACCTTTGTTTACTTGATTATCCTTAAAAGTTACCATCATGACTGGAGCTGGGATAGTCAATTCTAAAATAACTCCACATATTACAGTTTGAACTTTACTTTTTAATAGCATCATTAACTTGCCAACATCTCTCTTAATATTTTCTGTGGAATTTCTTGTTTACCTTTAGTTAACAGCTAAATTATTTGATGTGAGAAATAGTGGCTTAGAATTCTTCAAACATTAATTGACTGACTTTTTGAAATCATAAAATATCTTAGGCTAGGTCTTATCATTGAACACAGCATTAAGAGAGGCTAATCGTCCTTATTTAACTGAAGAAAAGTCACATCTCCAAAGGTTGTTTATATTTTCTCATCAATATACTAATCACACCCTCTTGCACTATTGGTGTGAATGCAAACTGGTGCAACCCCTCTAAAAAACAATATGGAGGTTCCTCAAAAAGTTAAAAAATAGAACTACCCTACGATCCAGCAATTGCACTATTAAATAGTTACCCAAAGGATATAAAAATACAGATTGGAAGGGATACATGCACCTCGATGTTTATAGCAGCATTATCTATAATAGCCAAATTATGGTGACAGCCCATGTGTCCATCAACTGATGTATGTATGAATAAAGAAGTAGTACACACACACAGAGACACACACACAATGAAATATTAGCCATAAAAAGGAATGAAATCTTGCCATTTGTAGTGACATGGATGGAGCTAGAGAGTATTATGCTTATCAAAATATGTCAGAGAAAGACAAATACCATATGATTTCACTCATATGTGGACTAAGAAACAAAACAAATGAGCAAAGGGGGAAAATAAGAGAGGGAGGCAAACCCAATCAACAAACTCTTAACTATAGAGAACAAAACTGATGGTTAACCAGAGGAGGGGTGGGTTGGGGGATAGGTTAAATAGGTGAGGGGATTAAGTAGAGCACTTGTGATGAGCACTGGGTGATGTATGGAAGTGTTGAATCACTATATTGTACAACTGAAACTAATATGACACTGTATGTTACCTAATTGGAATTTAAATAAAAACTTGAAAACCATAGCAAATCCTGTAAGATTTTTCTTTATGTCACATGATGATACGTGACTCTGAAGAGACTAGTACAAGAAAACCTAAGTTCAGTCATCTGATATTTAAAACTGTGGTTTCTCATTAAGGTCATTTTCATAAGGTGTGGAATAAATAATATCTTTTTTTCAAATACTGTGCAATTACATGCTACTTTGGATGTCATGGTTGGGATTTACTCATGCTTTTGATGTTTCTCTGGCCAGTTTTCACCTGATAAAGTCCAGACCCCATAAAAAAACAATGCTCTTTTAAAAAAATGCTCTAGATAGTGTTTTTTAAAAAAAATTATTTTCTTTGTGTTATCCATTTCTAGTTTCACTTTTTTGGGGGGAAGTGGATAAGGGTGGGAGGGGCTGAGAGAGACTCTTAAGCAGGCTTCATGCCCAGCACAGAGCCTGATATGGGGCTTGGTTTAATACTCCTGAGATCATGACCTGGCCCCAAAATCATAAGTTAGATGCTTGACCAACTGAGCCACCCAGGGGCCCCTTCAGTTTCACTTCTTACTTACTTTGCTTTCCTATTTTTACAAAAGCAATGTATCAAGTATTTGTTGAAGCTTGCCATGTGAAGGACATTGTATAATATCTTCTACTTCTTTACTGTAGTCTGTCCTTCCTTTGTTGTTATATCTATTGCAGGTGAAAGTAGTTTTGCTGAGATTCATAAATTCTTTTGTTTTTGTCCTCTTTCTGCTATTTTTTAAAACTTTTCTTCCTCTTTTATTTTCTACTATGGCATTTTGAATTTATCCCTCTTGACCTCTTGGGAATCCTTTCCACCATAGTCTTTACTGTGAAGTACTATGTATTAGTTTTTCTCTTGCTGCCCTAAGAAATTACAAAAAATTTAATGGCACAAAGCAACACAAATTTATTATTTTGTAGTTTGGTAGTCAGAAGTCTGAAACAGTTCTCACTGAACAAAAAATCAAGATGTCACCAGAGCTCCATTCCTTTCTGGAAGTTCTTGGGGGAAAATTCATTTTCTTGCCTTTTCCAGCTTCTAGAAGCCATCTGCAATTCCTTGGTTCCTGGTCCCGTTACTCCATCCTCAAAGCCAGTAATTATGGGCAAGCTTTCTTCATATTGAATCATTCCAAAACAATTCCTCTTCTATGTCCCTCTTTAACTTTCAAGGACCCTTTAGATGACATTGGGGCCACCTAGATAATTTACGACAGTCTCCTATCTTGAAGTCAGCTGATGAACGACCTCAATTTCTCCTGCAACCTTATTTTCCCTTTGCCATTATTATGCCTACCATGAATACCTACCTCTCTATCTCTTGATGTTTGCAATGTCTCTTCCAGCTGAGTCACTTTCTATCAGTTGGAGGAGGTTGTCCTGTTCTTCTTGTTCTCTCCTGTGGTTTCCACATTTGTCTCTGGCTGCCTGGTTGCTGCTGCCTCTGAATGATTATATAAAAAATATATATGTCTTACCTTTTTGAATTTAAAGTACATTGAAACCACAATTAAATTGCTTTGCTATCTAAGTAACTTTGAAAAAAATATGTAAAGATTGCTGACCACCTTTTTCTGCCTTTATTTGAATTATTTACAGTGGATCTGTTTTCTTCCTCTGTCCTTTTTCTAACATTTAAGTATTTTCATGCCACTGGAGAATAAAAAGGAGTATACAAGCCAGAACCACTCTGAAAACATTTAAGTTATTAATAATTTTATTTTTATTCACTACTTTTTCACAATTTTTGTGGTTTATAAGTGAATTGTACAAATGATTCATATACATTCTTTGCTCATTTTAGTTTTGATATGAACCTATAGAACTGCACTGCTGCCACAATCTTTCTGTTTTATTTATTTTATTTATTTTTAAAATTTATTTATTCATAGGAGACACACACACACACAGAGGTGGAAACATAGGCAGAGGGAGAAGCAGGCTCCATGTAGGGAGCCCAATGTGGACTTGATCCTGGGAACTCCAGGATCATGCCCTGAGCCCAAGGCAGATGCTTAACCACTGAGCCACCCAGGCCTCCCTCTTTTTATGTTTTAAAGCATGTTCATTCTTTATCAAACTCAGCACCCAAAAAACAAACAATCCAGTTAAGAAATGGGCTTGAAGAAGACATGAACAGACATTTCTCCAAAGAAGACGTACAAATGGCCAACAAATGACATATGAAAAAATGCTCCATATCACTTGCCATTAGGAAAATACAAATCAAAACAACAAAGAGATACCATTTACTCCAGTAAGAATGGCTAAGATTAATAAGACAGGAAATAACAAATGTTGGTGAGAATGTGGAGAAAGGGAACACTCTTACACTGTTGATGGGAATGCAAGTAGATATAACTGCTCTGGAAAACAGTATGGAGGTTCCTCAAGAAGTTAAAAATAGAACTGTGCTATGACCCAGCAATTGAACTTCTGGGTATTTACCCCAAAGATACAGATGTAGTGAAAGATGAGACACCTGCACCTCAGTGTTCCTCAAGAAGTTAAAAATAGAACTATACACTATGACCCAGCAATTGTACTACTGTTTATTTACCCCAAAGATACAGATATAGTGAAATGATGAGACACCTGCACCCACCTGCTGTGGACACAGCAATGTCCACAATAACCAAGCTGTGGAAGGAGCCATGATGTCCTTTGACAGATGAATGGATAAAGAAGATGTGATATAAAATGGATTATTACTCAGCCATCAGAAAGGATGAATATATACCATTTACATTGATATGGATGGAAATGGAGCAATGTTATATTAAGTAAATAAGTCAATTGGAGAACGACAAATATCATATTGTTTCACTCATATGTGGAATATAAGAAATAGTTTAAGGGACCATAATGGAAGGAGGGGAAATAGAATGGAGAAAAATTAGAGATGGAGACAAACCATAAGAGACTCTTAACTCTGGGAAACAAACAGGGTTGCTGAAGGGGAGGTGGGTTGGGGAATAGGGTAACTGAATGACAGGCCTTAAGGAGGGCACATGATGTGATGAGCACTGGATATTATGCTATATGTTCACAAATTGAATTTAAATTAAAAAACATATGTTCATCCTATTTTTGTCTTGTTATGTATAAGCTAGGTATTTAATCCTAGCACCATCTTTCTGAGGAAAAAGTTCTCTAATTTCCAGCATATAAGGCATTTGTATAGGTGATAAATTTGTTACTTATATACACTTGTTAATTCTTACCTAATTTCTCTTAGACATAAAGGACACAAGTGTCACAGGCCTAACCATCTTATCTCTTAGACATAAAGGACACAAGTGTCACAGGCCTAACCAATGTGTATCTTGGTATTTGGGATGCTGTTATTTCTTAACATAAGGATAACTTTTCCATTTATGACTTCTCTGAAACAATGAAGACCAAACCTACATGGAATTTTGAACCATGATCAGGAGCAAAAATCTTGGGAATTTTTGGAAAGGAAGTAATTTTTTTGCAATTTAAATTTACTTTTCACCATAGGAAAGATATTGGACTATTTCAATTCATTGAGCTCCACCTGTTTCAAATAAACAGGTCCTTTATACAATCAATGAAGTCAAACAAAGCACTACAGTTTCTGAATTCAGTACAAATTATTTTTCATTGTAAAGGATGCCTATCATTGAAAAATAGCTTCTCTATTCATAGCAATGATGAAAGAATGACAACTTCCTTTTATTCAGTTATATGAATACGTTTCCTTTAAGACCCCATTTTAACATTGCTGACTCTTCAGGCTAACCTCGTAGGGTCAATTTAAGGATATGAAATACATGTGTGCAAATTCTGTCACTAAACTGAGACAACTCTTTGGGTCACTTTCTGTTCTCTGTGCACAAGAATGGGCCGAGGGCTTTTCCTAAGTGAAATTGAAATATTTGTCTTTTTATCAGGACTTTTTAATTTGATTTAAGTAGATTTTTTGAACCAAAGGAAAAAATTGAAAATAATTTCTCCAACATAACTTCTGAGTTATGATATTGTACAGAGATCACTGTAAAGAAAGGAAAGAGTTTGATACAATGGATATTGGAGGCTTTACCTAAAAGTGCCAAAAGGTACCATTATTTGGTAATTTGCACCTGGTTCATATGGCAAACATTGTGAAGTCTAGAGGAAAATGTGAACAACAGAATCTCCATTTTTAGTTTTGATACTTTTGTTGCAGACCGACAAGAGCTAGAAGGTTCAGTCATTTATCTTGAAATAATGAGAGAAGTTTTTCCTTTCTGAATTAGTTAGAAAGTTGGTACTAAAACTGCCTCAGGGCATGGACTGTGAATCCATGTGTATCCACACCAAGTCATCTTTCATTTAAGTGTGTTTAATAAATCATCTTCCTAACTGGAGCTGGGGATATAAAAGTTCATGCCTCTGGCACAGCTGAAAAGGAGAAAAAGATCGGGAGCATGGAAGTTTTAAGAAATGTAATTTTATTTTCAACTTGGGTTTTCTGACATATAAGGAAAAAAATGCTATTTAAAAAATATTGCTACTAGTATAAAAACAGTTGCTCCTAGATGGCTCAAATAACAAAATTTGAAAAGCTGAAGATAGCCTAGCTTTTGTCCAAGATTCAACAGATTTCATGGAGCAAATGTTGGACTGAAGCTTCATGAGGACAGGGTTAGGTGACCATTCATTGTTGAATGAATTAGTAAAAGTGGAAATTTTAGTTTCTTTTGACTCCTTTAGGTTTGAGATAAGTTTATTTGGATATAGGTAAGGACATAGGTTTTGATACCTTTTGCTGAAGAGATTGGCCATAACATTTTTTTTTCCATCAAGCTTGTGTGTTTTCTCTCTGGTTGGTAGTTTCACAGGATCTTGAAAACTTAGCATTTATTCACTAAACAGGTTTGTAAGCCATTCCTCAAGTTTTGGTAATTTTATGCATTCATTCAGTAAGTAAACACATGTTGAATGCCTGCTATGTGCCAGGCAATGGTTGTACCCTAGCCTTATACATTTGTCTCTCTGCTCTTGGGGTTATAGACATATATGCAGTTACAAATCAATATAGAGTAAGTGCTATAATATACTTAGAACAATGTGTCCCAGAAACATATAAGATAAGATATAGACCCAGATTTGAGATTTAAGGAAAATTTTTCTAGAAGGAGAAGCATTTGAGCTGAAACCTTAATTTAAATGTAAGAGAGCTAGAAGATAGGAGTACTCAAGCAGGCAAGCATGATAGATTTTGGAACTATAAGTGCTTTAGAAGCACTTTGGAGGAGAGAGTGGGGAGAGCTGAAGCTGTCACGGTGAGCAGAGGCCAGGTTCAGAAGGTCCTTGAAAGTCATGCCAAAGGGTTTAGAATTTATCCTTAAAGATTAATTAAAATAGGAAAAGTAATAAGATGCAAGAATGCTGAATAGTCATTGAAAGCTTTTAAGGAAAGAAACTATATAACCAGATCTGTATTTTAGAACACCCACTTTTTGTAGGGTGAGAAACAGGTGGAGAAGATTCAAGGCTGGTTGCAACAGCCTAGTAAGAGATAATCATAACTTGAAGCAGAGATGTGGCTGTGGGTATTGGAGACTATGGGCTGGTTAAAGAGATCATTATGAGAAAGAATGTCCAGATCTTGGTGATTCATTGGACATGAAGTACACAAAAGACCAAGGTGTTAGTCCTAGGTGACTCCCACGAGTATTAATGGAGTCTTAAGGAATCTTAATGGACTACATGGTACCATTTACTGAAGAAGGAGGATCAGGATGAGGTAGAAATATAGGTTCAGTTTCAGGCATGTTAAGTTTTAGGTACATGTAGATAATTGAAACTGTCTAGGAGGTAGTTAAATACATAAGGCTAAAGCTAAGGAAAGAGATCTGAATGAAAGATGCAGGTTTGAGCATTATCAGCCTAAAGGTGGAAATGGAAACCATGGAAACTGATCTGTTTGCTCAGGATGAACATAAAGAGTCTTATAGTGTGATCCATAGGGACAGTGGTTTTTAATAAATGACAGAAGAAGAGGAATTGGCCAGGGAGACTGAGAATGACTGAAGACATGGGTAAGAGGTATATCAAGAGGGTGTGGTGTTAAGTAATCTAAGGAAAGAAAATGTTTTGAGAAGGAAATGCTCAGTAGAGGCCATTCTGTCATGAGTTGAAGACAGGATTTAATAATAAGGTAGTTAGTTGTCAGTACCTTGGAGGGAGCAGCCTCCTTGGAATGGTGAGGGCAGATTCTTCATTAAGAATCAAGAGAAGTATGTAGGTGGCAAGCCTGTGGAGAAGGAGAGCTACTTCAGGGAAGTGAGTGTGAGGAGAGTAGAACAATATGGTGTCAGATAGGTAAGGGATCTGGGAAAGGCATATGTGGTTTTTATTTTCTGTTGTGTTTGTTTGCTTCTTTTAAGGAGTGAGACAGGTACGTGTTCAAATTCAGATGAGAAGAATTTGAAAATGGAGTAAGAGGGTGGGAATAGGGTTGGATAATTGAAAGAAAAAAGATCCCCGAGGAGGCAAGAGAGGATAGAGTCCCAAGAACAACTGTACAGAGATGAGGGTGGGTCTGAATTTAGCCAAAGAAAGTACACTAGTTGGGGGATGGGATGGTGGGAGGATTTGCAGTTTGAAGAGCTTGAAAAATGTTTGTATGGTAGCTGTGTGCAATAGAAGAAAGCTAAAATACACACACACACACACACACACACACACACACACACACACAAATTGCCAAGCAGCATGGAGGATTCAGTCCAAGTTGAATGCCACAAAACTATGGTAGCACAAAGAAGGGTTTAATTTTTTTTTTCTCTCCAGCAGTGCTTAAGACCTGAGCTTAGGCAAGGAGATAGAAGATAGGGTAGATATTTCTAGCTGGCTGGCAGTGAAATGCAACAGGACAAGGTAGGTGAGACATGTATAAGCAAGTAGCTGAAGGGGGGACTAGGCACTTTTCTCTAAACCTTTCTGTTCTCATGTTCTCAAAAGAATTTTGAAACACTGGCTATACCTCTTGTATATTTTACAGTTGAAATCTAAAAACATTTACCATAGGCTTAAAAATCATAAAAATAAGTAGTTGCAAAGGATGTGTTTTATGGCTTATTTTATATAATATACATACATTAAATGTATTTTTATTCAAATCTTGGAGCTATAGATTTAGCTCATTCAGTTTATAGAACATGTCCTTCAGATAATCAGGCATCATTGTTAAACTAATCAGCCAATCACGGTTACTTTTCATCAGAAAATATATAATTTTATTTTAAAATTCATCCAGTCATAAATCTGCCTAACAATTTTCTCACCTCCATATCTAAGATAGGTTAATTGATTGACGGATGATTGATTGATAGGTAGAGAGGTGGATAAAACAAGACACGGATGAATAGATAATTGTCTTGAATATGTCTCCTGAATGAAACAAAGTGCTCCTAAATATTTCTTTTTGTTAAACTACATCGTTTTGAATTTTTTTATTATGACATATTTATTTATTTATTTAAAGATTCTATTTCTTTATCCATGAGAGACAGAGAGAAAAAGGCAGAGACACAGGCAGAGGGAGAAGCAGGCTCCATGCAGAGAGCCTAACATGGGACTCCATCCCAGGTCTCCAGGATCACATCCTGGGCTGAAGGCGGCGCTAAACCACTGAGCCACCCAGGTTGCCCTGGATATTTCTTTTTGAAGCTTTCTTTGGCTTTACTTTACGAGGGAAAGTACACTCTAGCTTTGTTCCTATTTTTGATTTTTATTTTTATACCCTGGTACCATACACCAAATATACCATTAGAATAGGGGAGAGTGTATCTTTCTTTTGTAAAGTGGAAAAAAGGTGAGAAAGGGAGGAATAATTGCCAGATAGCAATTTGCAGTCAGGTCAGCTTTAGGAATAAGTTTGTGGAGGTTTAGAACTAGACGTTTTTACTCTGAAGGTATCTGAGCCTACTTACCACTCTGGAAAGTCTTTGTGTCCATACCTCAGTTTGAAGGTCATTGTGGGCCAAAGCCAGGTGAAGGTGAGAGGTTGTGAGAAAGTACAAGAGTCAGGAAGCCTGAGATCTCCTAGTTTCAAGATCTGTAATTTTAATGCCTCATATTTAAGTAGTATTTTTTGTTTGTTTTGACATTCTGAGACTCCCTGTTGGTTTTTATTGAAAATGGAAATGTTGGGGTTTGTATTTCTGTCTGGCACAGTGTAAAGAGAGCAGGTTTTGGAGCCAGACATGTGGATCTGAATCCTTGCTCTACCACTTACTCACTGTGGCTATAGGCAAACCAATTATCCTTTCTGTGCATCAGTTTTCTTATTTGTAAAATTAGAATAATAGTATCTGCCTTGCAAATTGTTATAAGAGTTAGACATTACTGGTTCTTTTATTCAACAAATATTTACTGAATACCTACTATGTGCCAGGTGCTGTTTGAAGAGAGCATTTGGAACATAAGAATAAACCAATCAATGGCAATTAAATGGGATATGTTTGAGGGTAGGACACCTGTTGTATTCTTCTATGACACAAAGACAGTAATTACTGTGTGGAAACTCAAGGACAGTTGCAAATGTTCAGTGTTTATTTTTCCTGAAGCTCATAAGGCTCTCAAGACGAATCTACTTTTTTGCTTCTTACTTTTATAAAAATACAATCTTCAATAAGATAAAAACACGGCTCTTACAAATATGAGTCAATACCTGTCAGAGATTTTATCCAATTTATTATTAAATGAGAACCAATATGAGGGGAAAACTCATTCCAAGAACATTTGAGGAGCAAGGCTGTATATAATCCCTCAGAGAAGACATTAAGAAGTAAAAAAAAAGTTGGAATAAATTACCTTGGTTAGATGTAAAATTGATAAGTGGCCCATAGGGCAACAAAATAGCAAGCTTTAGGATTATCTTTTTGCTATAGTCTGAATGTCTGTCTCCCGGCCGCCACTACCATTCACGTGTTAAAATCCTAATGCTGATGTGATGCAATCAGGAAGTACGGCCTTTTGGAAGTGCTTAGGTCAGGATGGTGGAGTTCTTATGAACAGGATTGGTGTTTTTATAAAAGAGACCCAGAGAACTCCCTAGGCCTTCCACCCTGTAAGGTCCTATTGAAAAGATAGCCAACTATGAATCAGGAAGTGGACTTTCACCAGACATTGGTTCTACCAGCACTTTGATCTTGGGCTTCCCAGCCTTTGGAACTGTGAGAACTGTGAGAAATGACAAATTCTAAGACCTTCTCAAAATGTGTACATGTACACATGTATTGTCATGCACTCAATTAATACACCTAAACTTAGGCTTTGGGTAATGCTAAGATTCTAAAAATACTATATAGGTTAAGAGCAACAAAGAGATTTTTTTGCTAAGAAAAAAACTAGCAAATGGCAAAAAAAGAAGCTTATCATGATACTTTTGGGGTGGTCCAATTAATCTCAGAAACTATTTCCCTATAACTGGTTACATGTGTTGTGCATTCCGTGATATATGATATGGAATAATAGTAAACACACAAGTATTGTCAATTTTGTGACATATTTGCTCAGAAATAGCTGTGCTTATTATCTCAACAACCTTGTAGTCAGAACAGACACATTATGCCTCTCATTTTAAGAATAAAAAATGTGATTTAGAAAGTGGTTCAGCAACAGGGCCAAGACTGTAAATCAATGCTGCTGTCTTGGCTGTAATCTATTTGACCTGACAGGCTGGGGATGGTTGTAAAAGCAGTCCCCAGTTTCCAGGTGAGTTATGTTCCTAAAGATCATTTGTAGGTCAGTTGTTTTGAACGCCACACATTTTCCCATAGAAATGGCAGAATGAATAAAGGTTATGTCTCCAGTCCTCCCTGCCAAAGCCTTTAACCCATGGCACATCCATCCTTCAGTGATACAGAGCCTCTTACTATTAATATCTTCTGAAGAATTAGTTCAGAACTCTGGTTTAGAACGTAGAGAGCACATTTTCCTGTGCCCTGTTTCCTTCTACTTCAGCACCAAGGCTGAGAATGGAGAACTCTTCCAGCTTTCCACAGTAGATGGTAGTTCTGGTGGGGGCTGGGTGGAGAGAGGCTCTCACATGGGCCATGGAGGGGATTTGATGCAGAATCTCTGGAGAGAGTTCTGACACGGGTGTCTGTATAGAACAGAGGCTGGAACTTTGTGGGTTGCATTTGAGGGGGGGAAGCTGAATGATTGGGTAGAAACCTGTGTTGATATAGGGATCCCTGGGTGGCTAAGCAATCATGTGCCTTCTCACCCAGGGCAAGATCTTGGAGTTCTGGGATTGAGTCTCCCATCAGGCTCCCGGCAGGGAGCCTGCTTCTCCCTTTGCCTGTGTCTCTGCCTCTCTCTTTCTGTGTCTCTCATGAATAAATGAATAAAATCTTAAAAAAAAAAGAAACCTTTGTTGACAAAGATGGGCTCCAGTGGTAGGCCCCTGGCAATGGGAGGACAGTCCAACTGTGCAAGTCGTGTAACAGCTCCTTAAATGAGATCCACAGAAAGCACAAAGTTCCTTTTTACCTTTTCCCTATCCAGTTTAGTTTATTCAACAAACTGGTTGCATTTTCCTAAATTTCCTTATTGATTTTATAAAGTATATTGTCACTGGAATGGAAAATTAAGCAATATTGAAAAGCATCAAGAAAAATGTAAAAAATCACACAATCCCTTTCATCCAGAGATAAGCATTATTAGTTTAAAGGTTTTAATCAGAATCAGGGAAAATATTTCAGACATGACTCTAAAAGTCATTCCATAAACTTCTCAGTAAGGGAGTCTGGGGTCCAAGGTTCAATACTAATTTTAATTTCCTATCATTTTTATGGTTTCACTCATATATGGAATATAAGAAATAGTGAAAGGGGTTATAAGGGAAAGGAGGGGAATTGAGTGGGAAAAATTATATAGAAAGACAAACCCAGAGAGACTGCTAACTCTGGGAAACAAACAAAGGGTTGCAGAAGGGGAGGTGAGAGGGGGGATGGGGTAACTGGATGACCGGCACTAAGAAAGGCATTAATGGGATGAGCACTGGGTATTATACTTATGTTGGCAAATTGAATTTAAATTAAAAAAATAGAAACAATTAGGTAAAAGTAAAAAAAAAAAAAGTTGCATTCTAGTAAAAAGAAAAAAATTCCTATCATTTCCCCGGATTAGGTATTGTTTAGGCTATCTCCAGTCTTCAATTTCTTATTTAATACATTGGATCATGTAATTTTTCCCCTGGACTTCGTTATTGTCTTGTTACCTTTTCTCAAATTGATATGTAAAAACTATTGAGCAGTAGAGGAAGATTCAAAGTCAAATAGCCTGAGCTAAATTAACATGATACTTAACAGTGAATGAGGGCATGTGCTTATTTATCCATGTCCTTGCCAACACTAGGATGTATCAAATTTTTTTCTATATTGACCCATCTGATAAAGGGAAAATGTTTCACATTGTTATTTCCAAATAAGATTGAGTTTGTTTTCCAGGGATATGGATGGTGTTTCTGGTGTGCAAGTAGCAGTGGATGTCTTAAGTACTATGAGGGCATGGCTATGTGTGTGTACCCATCCACACTGTAAGGGAGGGAATTTCTATGTAATCAGCATATAGAATTTGTGAAGTGGTGGGAAATTCTAGATACTGCCTGAACATCTGAAGTCATACCTGTAAATTCCCAACCCCCATATCCAATAGTGAAAAGTCCCTGGGAGGATGGCCAGGCAGGAGTTTTAGTGAAAACAAACAAACAAACAAAAAAATCACCCTTTCCTAACTACTAACAGTGGATCTATACTTAATGTTAGTTTACTCATCTGTAAAATGGGGATAATAATAGTGTTCCATCCCATTGGGCTATTGTGAAGGTTAACTGAGATAATACATATAAGATCATTACTTCAGTGCCTAGAACTTGGTAAACTCTCAATAAATTTTAATTATTAATTTTTTGTTTATAAAATAAGGGAATGAACTAAGCAATGTCTCAGGCCTGTGCCGGAGCTACATTTTCAGAGCCAAGATACTGAAAATGTATAGCTCTCTTTATCTGATCCATAAGTCAAAGAAAAATTGAATACACGGTAGCTTTAAAATGAGCAAAAATGAGCTGGGTAGTTGCTCCCAGTGTAAGCTATATCTTCAGGAAAATGAACTGGGTAGTTTGTAAATACATATAACCTGTACAAAGTGGCTCTTACACAGTCAAAGACACAAACCACCAAACTAGAGCTGACCACATTTAAGGCCACCTATTAAGCTAAGCTTACCCTTTCACTGAGGAAGATAGGAAAGCAGCTCAAAACCTTGTAAGTAAATTCTGTAGTACATGAAAAACAGTTATCAATTGTCATTCTTTTCAGGCTTTACTGAAAATCAGCAATTCTGATGTAGAAGTCAAAGGTAAATATATGCAGTAATATTTGAAAAAAAACCAAAACAGTAAACTTATCAGAGTTAGAGCTGTTGACCTGTCAATATTTAGTCCTTCCAAATCAAGTCTTTGTAAGCTTAGCTCAGTATAAATATTGAGCATAATAATTTTCCTATTTTAGGGGAATTTTGACTTCTAGAGTTATTTGTTTGACACTGGGAAACAAAATCCTTGATCCTAATGGAGGAACAGCCTGATAAATTTAGAATCCAGAATCCTAGAGTCTAAAGGAGCTTAGAGATCTAATGTTTTCTATAAAATTTCTAGCAGTGATTTAATCTCTGACTAAATCCTACTGAGAGCTATGATCATTGCTATAGGTGCTCACTGAAACTTCTGATATCCTTCTCCTTTTAGGCACTTGGGGGTTTTATATTCCCCCATTTCTTTGAAATGAGACATAGTCATAGACTTGCTTTGAATCACTGCCAGGCAGGAACATTTAAGAGCCAATTTGAGATTCAAGCTGTTTTCTTGCCATGATGACTGTTGGAGACTTCTGTTCTGATGGCAATTTTGTAGGATGGTAGAACCTCTGTTATCTGGGGACTCTGAGTACTACAGTAATCAGGGCCCCTGGTGTTGAATAGGTAGTGTAAATAAGAAATACATTTTTGTGTGTATGTAACTGAAATTTGGAGGTTCTTGGTTGCCACGGCACAAAACTAAACTAACTTGATCAGTACTTTGCAAAACTTTGTTTTTATGTAAGGCCCTTTTATGGCTGGATAGAAATGTTATTTTAACATTGTGTCTTACATGGAACTAAAATGTGATTTAATCTTTTTATGCTCTCTGAAACAGAAGAGAATTGCTACTTTTGTTCTTCCACATGATAATCCTTCAAATATAAGAAGATAACTATTATGTTCCCCATAAATTCTCTATCTGCAAAGAAATGCTGTTTGTCTTTTGACACATTGTTTCTTGGCTTTTCACCATTCTGGCTATTCTCTGGATAACTTTTGTTTTTCCAATGTCCTATTCAAATGTAATGTCTAGAACTGACTATAATTCTTACCAAATTAGATACTGCAGGGAGATATCATTGCCTGGCTTTTCTGAGGTTTGTGATGATGGTGGATTATGATTGTTTATAACAAGTATATTATTTTAGACCAGGTTCAGAGCTGTCATTTTTAGTCAGGCACCAACAGTGGGTTTGGTTCAGGAAGGGTTTAAATTCTGCACATGAGAGAAATCCTATGGTATTGGTCTTTCTCTGCCTGACTTATTTTGCTTAGCATAATACTCTTTAGCTTGACTATGTCATTGCAAATGACAGGGTTTTATTCTTTTTTTGTGGCTGAATAATATTCCACTTGTACATATATACCACATCTTTATCCAATCATGAATCGACACTGGTTGATTTTACATCTTGGCTACTGTAAATAATGCTGCAGTAACCATTGGGTTGCATATATGTTTTTGAATTTATTTGGGTAGATACTCAGAAATGGAATTGCTTGGTTATATGGTAATTTTTTGAAGAATGCCTATACTGTTTTCAATAATGGCTGTATCAATTTACATTCCTGTAGAGCAGAAGGGTTCCCTTTTTTCCACATCTTTGCCAACACTTGTTATTTCTTATGAAGAAACCATTTCTGGGAATCTAAATTCCAATGAACAATACTTCATTAACATTCATAATCATTTACATATTCATTATTCCCATATTTGCATGTTGGTTAGAGCTAGTTTCTCCTTCAGTAGAACATTATAGGTGCCAGCTGCCTTTGGTCCTCTGGCCATAAGAATATGTGCTCTTGCTCATCATCTTTCTGTCTCTTGGAGACCCATAGTTCACTCTTTGCATTCAGCTAAGAAGTATCATTAGGTTTGGATCTGGAAATTTGCCTCAAGGAACTGGATACTCGGCTCCATTCAGCTCTGGTCCTTCAAGGTCTTCTCAGCAAAGGTAAAAGCCACTGTGCCCTATGCTCTCTTCCAGAAACTCCTCCTCCCTCTACTAACCTTCTTTAAGATGTACAGTTAGACATATCTAACATCAGACTGGGCCTGCTGCCCTTCCTAAATCCACATGCTTAGGAAATGCTGACTGCTTCTCTCTACTTAGTCTTTCCTCCATGTTCCAATTCATGATATTATTGCCATGTGTCTCCTCAGGATTTAGTTTTCCATATCATACCCTCTCATACTTCCATTCCCATGTTACATGAGTTCATTTTTTAAAAAAATTCTTTATTTAAATTCAATTTAGTTAACATATACTGTATTATTAGTTTCAGGGGTAGAATTTAGTGATTCATCAGTTGCATATAACACCCAGTGCTCATTACATCAAATGCCCTCCTTAATACCCATCATCCAGTTACCTACCTCATCCTCCCATTCACCTCCCCTCTAGCAACCCTCAGTTTGTTTCCTAGAGTTCAGCATCTCTTATGGTTTGCTGCCCTCTCTATTTTCATCTTATTTTATTTTTTCTTCCTTTCCCCTATGTTCATCTGTTTTGTTTTTTAAATTCTACATACTAGTGAAATCATGTCTTTTTCTGATTGACTTATTTTGCTTAGCCATAATACCATTTAATTCCATTCATGTTATTGCAAATGGCAAGATTTCATTCTTTTTGATGTCTGAGTAATATTTCATTATCCATCCATCTGTTAATGGACATCTGGGCTCTTTCATTTTGGCTATTGTGGACATTTCTTCAATAAACCTTGGGGTATATGTGCCCTTTTGAATCACTATGTTTGTATCCTTTGAATAAATACCTAGTAGTGCAATTGCTGGGTTGTAGGATAGTTCTATTTTTAACTTTTTGAGGAACTCTCATACTGTTCTCCAGAGTGGCTGCACCAGTTTGCACTACCAACAGTTTAAAAGGCTCCCCCTTTCTATGCATCTTCTCTAGCATCTGTTGTTTCCTAAATTGTTAATTTTAGCCATTCTGACCAGTGTGGAGTGATATCTCATTGTGGTTTTGATTGGTATTTCCCTGATGTCAAGTGATGTTGAGCATTTTTTCATGTGTCTGTTGGACATTTGTATGTCTTCTTTGGAGAAATGTCTGTTCATGTCCTCTGCCCATTTCTTGCCTGGGTTTTTTGTTTTTTGGAGTATTGAGTTTGATAAATTCTTTATAGATTTTGGATACTAGCCCTCTGTCTGTTGGTCATTTGTGATTGTCTTCTCCCATTCCATAGGCTGCCTTTTAATTTTGTTCATTGTTTCCTTTGCTGTGCAAAACCTTTTATCTTGATGAAGTTATAATAGCTAATTTTTTATTTTGTTTCCCTTGCCTTTGGAGACATGCCTAGCAAGAAATTGCTGTGACTGAGGTCCCAGAGGTTGCTGCCTGTGTTCTTCTCTAGGATTTTGATGGATTCCTGTCTCACATGTAGGCCTTTCATCCATTTTGAGTTTATTTTTGTGTATGGTGTAAGAAAGTGGTTCAGTTTCATTCTTCTGCGTGTGGTTGTCCCATTTTCCCAACACCATTTATGAAGAGATTGCCTTTTTTCCATTGGATATTCTTTCATGTTTTGTTGAAGATTATTGAACCATATAGTTCTGGGTCCATTTCTGAGTTCTCTATTCTGTTGCATTGATCTCTATTGTCTGTTTTTTTTAAGATTTTTAAAATTTATTTATGATAAACAGAGAGAGAGAGAGGCAGAGACACAGGCAGAGGGAGAAGCAGGCTCCACGCAGGAAGCCCGACGTGGTACTTGATCTTGGGACTCCAGGATCGCACCCTGTGCCAAAGGCAGGCGCTAAACCACTGAGCCACCCAGGGATCCCCCTGTTGTCTGTTTTTATGCCAGTACCATTCTGTCTTGAATTTATTTATTATAACTACTCTAAATACTTTATTCCATGATACTCTAAATCACTGACTCCAAACTCCTGTAATAATTTTCTTTTTCAGTGATAGAATTTTCAGTTTCTGTCTTACATGGTTGCTTGTATGTTTGCCCATTTGAGTTCATTCATGTAACATTCATAAAGCATTGTCTGTCATATCTTCAGAATACACAAAAAATGTTGGTTTACTGGAGCACAAGATTGTCTCCTCTCTCTTGTACTCTATATAGTACTAGCATCTTGCCTTGTATATTATTTTCACTCAAACATTTGATGAAATAAATTTATTTGTGGACAAATGTGTATCGAATTATTTTGTCAATTATAGGATAAGGATAGGGGAATTTAACTTACTTTCAAATGAAATATTTATATTAGTGTTATCATTTAGCCAAGTATTTCATGCTCCTTTACCATTAGGGTCAAGATAACATATTTTATACTTGGGTATTGATTTTGTAGCAGAAAGAGCAAACTTGTAGCAGGCATGCTACCAGTTGTGCTCCTGTGGCCATTAAAAGTGGTGATAAGTATAAAATACTTATCTATAAAGCTTGGATTCTTTCTCAGAATCCTTCCCTATGCTGTGCTGTTGATAGTTACTATAAGTGATTAGAGGAAGAACATACTATTGAATATTTAAATACTTAGTAGATCAAGTGAGAATATTATATGTGAATCTTGCCTTAAATACAGTTGGTTCTTAAGCAAAAGGGTTTGTTTGGGTAGGTCCAATTATACATGGATTTTTTACAGTATAGTTCTGTGAATGAATTTTCCTATGATTTTCTTAGTATTATTTTCTTTTCTCTAGCTTACTTTGTTGTAAGGATACATTATATAATATGTATAACATAGAAAATATGTGTTAATCAAATGTTTATGCTATTGGTATGAGGCTTCTAGTTAATAGTAGGTTATTAGTAGTTAAGTTTCTGCGGAAGTCAAAGTTATATGTGGATTTTTGACTACTCAGGGGATCAGCACTCCTAAACCCTGTATTGTTCAAGGGTCAACTGTAATTAAAAAAAATATTTTCTATTTAAGTGGCAAAGAGTTCTTGTGGAAGGAATGAATATAACGTGGTCTGTGGTGTTCATGAGACAATCAAGAAAAGGTAAGATAATTTTTTAAAATCATGAATTGGCTGAATCTTGAAAAATTGTAAATATCATGTAACTAGTTCTCAACTGCAGACATAGAATATACTTAAAGATAGAGAACATATATTAGTCATTATATCTCATGACCATTAAGGTTTTCTAATATGCTATGAATAGTAGTGTTGGATTTTTTTACTGACACAACTGAATTCTTTATTTTTTAAAAAAGGTACAGCTGTTAACTTTACTCTCAACTGTGATATAATATTTCTAAATCTACATTTTATTACCATTCATTAAAATAAAGGATAATGGTAACTATTAACACAATGGCTGTTAATCTGATGGAACATTTTTTAGTTTTACAAGGCTGTCTGTATAAATAATCATTAATCTTGAGGATATCAAAAATAAAAGACTTAGAAACACTCAGTTTTTAATTTTTAAAGAGATTATAAAACTGAGTTCTAATGGCAGAAAACCCATAAAACAAAGTCTTGAAATCTTTTTCATGTTTTGTATATAAAATAAGAATTTGGCTCAGTTATTTCTGCATTCTTTAGTTTGTTCATTTTCTCACTGCTAATCTAAATTAATAAATACTTTGAGAATAGTCAATCTTCTAAACTAGGGAAGTGTTTTTATGTAAATAAAGAGTATATATTTTATGTGATAAATCTTTGCCCAAACTTTCACCAATCAAGAAATTTAATATTTTTAAGGGCATGTTTAAATAGGTGAATTAGAGGTTTAGGTTTTCCAAAAGGTCTTTCCAAAGATTTCCTAAAAGAATAATTTTAAGGCTAAGATGGTTATAATATAGATTTTTCCCATAGAGCAAATATTAAGAAAAATCTGATATTATGACTTTATAGAAATTTAATCTCAGAAATAGTGAAGCATAAAACTGAATGTATGAGAAAAGGAACTGATTTGTTAAAATAGCCAAATCAATAAAGGTTAATGTCAAAGAATAAAACTGAATTCTGATGAATTCCCATGACCAAGCAGATTGATTTGGTGTTTCATTTATTTATCATTTCATTTATTTTCAAGGTTTAGAAATTGAACTATGCTTCAACTGATGAAAATTATATTAGCTTTGCAAGATATGAAATTCACAGCCTTTTTACTTGGAATGTTGAAAAATAAATTCTCTGTTTTAAAAGTAAATCTATTTTATTTAGCCTTTTAAAAAGATTTAAAATCATGTCAAATGCTAAGCAAAGCAAAGAGATTTTAAGGAAATGATTTTTACTTATATTTTAATATATACTATGCTGACTCTTAGGACAAAGGAAAAACTATTGACATTTGTCTAACAATTTCCTTCTAAACATATTCTCATTTATTATAGAATATACACCAACATATTAACCTTTATTAGACCATTTTATTGAAATAGGCTGATGTAATTTAGTTTACAGAAAATAGTAGAAATACATATTACCTTCTTTTTGTCAAAGGAAGAAAATTAATGAAGAAAATTTTAATGACTAATCATTCATGAAATTTATTTCATTTTTATGGGGTGATATTTAGATATATTTAATTCAAAATGAAACCACAAATTATCCATTGAAGATTAAAATTGGGTATCATAATTTGACAGGCAGACTAATGTCTTTTCAGTCATCCTAAACCACAGAATCTATGACTATGTTAAATTAAATGGCAGAAGGTAATTAAGATCAAAGATTGAATTAAGTTTGCTAATCAGCTGACCTTAAAATAAGGAGATTATTCTGGATTATTCAGGTGGGTCCATTGTACTCCTAGAGGTCCTTAAATATGTAGGTAGGAGCAGAATAGTCATTAACAGAGTGAATGCTATGTGAGAGACTCCAACAGCCATTGCTGGCTATAAATATAAAGGGGGTTCACCAGCCAAAAAATGCAGGTGGCTTTTAGAAGTTTGAAAGCAAGAAATTGGATTCTTCTTTAGAATATCTAGAAAGGAGCACAACCCTGATGATGCCTTGATTTTAGACCAATAAAACCCATTTCAAACATTTTACCTTCAGAACGGCAAGATTATAGATTTGTGTTGTTTTGTACCACTGTTTGTGGCAATATGTTACAATGATAGGAAATGAACACAACCATAGAAATTATTTTTTGGACATCTTAGGTTACAATTTTGAGACCAGTTGAAGGAGAAGTACCTAGCAATAATAGTAGTCACAGTTACCTTTAGCAGCATTGGCTGTTCTGGTTACATTTTATAAAGCTCTTCTATGTGAGTATCTCATGTGTTCTTCATTATAATTTAGCCAGGTAAAAAGAGGCTATGTTGGTGCATATTCTATAACTATGGTACTGAGCTCCAGAGAAGTGATGTGGCATAAACAGAGATGGGATTCAGTCCTTTATCTTCTCTTGTTGAATCCTGGGCTCTTTGGCCTGTACTGATAGCCCAGCACTGGTAGACATTGAAGACTTTTAACAAACATGAGGCTTGTTTTATTTCCAAGAGCTTAATTACAGTTTGAAGGGTTGGCAGCTGCTTGGGTTTCAAACCAACCTAAAAAGTTATGAATATCTCTAAATTTGCTCTTAATAAATCTCAGGTTTTGATTGTGAGTACAAAGAAATTAGAGTTTCTTGTGAGTTTCTATTATGACTTTGAAAAAATGATGAAAAGTTTCATTTCTTTTCTGAGTTAAGGAGATCTATTACTTGTTCAGCTGTTGGGAAAATTGAGAACAAATGATCTCTCTTAGCTATGATTTAATATTTTTCAAGTTTCAATTTACTTGTATAATATATTTTATTTTGAATTTAATATTACTGAACTAATTCAACTTTTATATCAGTCATGATATAAAAAATTCTAGGCTCTTATTAAAGATTAACAATAGATGAAAGGATTGGACTCTGCCCTGGAACATGGTAAGGTAGTGGGGTCAGTGTTGTGTGCCAGTTAAAAGTATGGGATGCCTGAGTTTCAGTTCTGGTTTCCCCTTTCCTAGCTGTGTGACTTTAGGTAAGCCATTTATTTTTCTGTACTACTAATTCTTCTTCTGTGAAATGGGGTTTGGAAAAGTTATTTACTTATAAGAGTTACACCAGAATTAATTGGGATAATATGTGGAAAGTATTTAAAACAGTGCTTTGGTGTTCATTGTTATACAATTCCTGTTTAAATTACTTTTAAAAGAGAAGAAAGCCTCTTTTTTTTTTTTTTCAAAATTTTATCTATTTATTTTGAAAGAGATAGAGTAAGTGGGAGAGGGAGGGCAGGAGAGAGAGAGAGAGAATTTCAAGTAGACTGCATGCTGAGCATGCAGCTTGATGTAGGACTCGATCTCAGGACTATGAGATCATGACCTGAGCTGAAATCGGGAGTCAGACACTTAACTGACTGAGCCAACCAGGCTCCCCCAGAAAAACCTCTTTTAAAAAAGTACTTCCGGGAAGCCCGAATGGCTCAGTGGTTTAGCACCTGCCTTTGGCCCAGGGCGTGATCCTGGAGTCCTGGGATTGAGTCCCACATCAGGCTCCTTGCATGGAGCCTGCTTCTCCCTTTCCCTGTGTCTCTGCCTCCGTCTCCCTGTGTCTCTCATGAATAAATAAAGTCTTTTAAAAAAATAAAATAAAAACAGTACTTCTTAACTTCAATATAATTATTTTACCTCAGTTAGTAGTATATCCAAGGTAAACATTTTGCACCTGCAATAAGAAAACTAGTGCTTTGATGATACTCCAAAGAATTTATTTTCTAAGAAATAAAAAGGTTTGTCTTCAAACTGGAGCTGTTTAACTATACATTAATAGAGACAACAACCACATGGAATTTTTAAAATGTGGTATAAAAATTATCAGTAAGTTCTCTAGTGGAACATTCTTTCCATTTCCCTATTCTATATACCGCATGAAGAGGAATAAACAATTTCCCCCCCCCCAAAAAAAAAAAAACAATTTCCCAGAATTGCCAAAATCTTAGCATTTTTACTGAAAACTTCATCATGTTTTATTGTTTTCTGCATGTTACCTTTAAAATTGGTGACAATGGTTATGAGTAAAAAAAAAATCACTTTACATTATATGTGGTGTTTTATAAATCCAAAACAAAAACAGAAAGAAAACCTCAAAGACCAAAATAAAAAACCCCCGAATAACAATGGAACAAATTTGCAATGTGAAAACTTAGGTAAAAATAAATATCTTATTAAAACATATACCATCTCTTCTTTATCCACTCATCTATTGCTAGACTCTTGGGTTAGTTCTATATCATGGCTATTGTAAATAATGCTGCAATAAATGTAAGGGTACATATATTTTTTTCAATTAGTGTTTTCATTTTCTCTGGGTAAATACCCAGTAGTGGAATTGCTAGATCATATAGTAATTCTATAGTTAATTTTTTGAGGAACTTCCATGCTGATTTCCTCAGTGGCTGCACTAATTTGCATTCCTACCAATAGTGCATGAAGGTTCCTTTTTCTTCATATCCTCACCAACACTTGTTGTTTCTTGTGGTTTTGATTTTAACCATTCTGACAGGTGTGAGGTGATATCTTATTGTAGTTTTGATTTGCATTTCCCCGATGATGAATGCTATTGAGCATCTTTTTGTGTGTCTGCCGGCCATCTGTATGTCTTCTTTGGAAAATGTCTGTTTATGTCTTCTGCCCATCTTTCAATTCGTTTGTTTTTGGGATGTTGAGTTGTATAGGTTCTATATATATTTTGGATATTAACCCTTTATAGAATATGCCATTTGCAAATGTCTTCCATTCAGTATGTTATCTTTTAGTTTTGTTGATTGTTTCCTTTGTTGTGCAGAAGCTTTTTATTTTGATCTGCTCCCAAATAGTTTATTTTTGCTTTTGTTTCCCTCGCCGGAGGAAACATACCTAAAAAATATTGCTTTGGCTGATGTCAGAGAAATTACCACCTGTGCTCTCTTCTATGACTTTTATGGTTTCAGATCTCACAGAATAGGTCCTTAATCCATTTCGAGTTTGTTTTTATGTATGGTGTAAGAAAGTTGTCTGGTTTCATTCTTTTGCATATAGCTGTCCAGTTATCCCAACTCCATTTGTTGAAGAGATTGTCTTTTTTCCATTGTATATTCTTGGCTTATTTATTGAAAATTGATTGACCAGACGATTGTGGGTTTATTCCTGGCCTCTCTATTCTATTCTGTTCTATGTGTGTGTTTTTGTGCTAGTCCCATATTGTTTTGAATACTACAGCTTTTAGTATATCTTAAAATCTAGAATTGTGATATTTCCAGTTTTGTTCTCCTTTTTTTTTGTTTTCCCTTTGGCTATTTTTTGTTGTTGTTGTTGTTTGTTTGTTTTTTTGTGGTTCCATACAAATTTTAGGATTTTTCGTTTTAGTTCTCTTAAAATGCTGTTAGTATTTTGATAGAGATTGCATTAAATCTGTAGATTGCTTTGGGTATTATGGACATTCTTAACAATATTTGTTCTTTCAATCCATGAGCATGGAATATCTTCCCATTTGTTGGTGTTGTCTTCAATCTCTTTCATCAGTGTTTTATAGTTTTCAGAGTACTGGTCCTTCTCCTCCTTGGTTAATACCTCCTTCTATTCCTAGGTTTTTTATTATTTTTGGTGCAATTGTAAATGGAATTGTTTTCTTAATTTCTCTTTCTGCTGCTTCATTATTGGTATCTAAAAATACAATGGATTTCTGTATATTAATTTTGTATCCTGTGACTCTATTGAATTTATTTAGCAGTTCTTTTTTCTCAGGTTTTGTTTTGTTTTTTTTCTTCTTCTTCCTTTTTGCAGAGTCCTTAGAGTTTTCTATACATCCTATCATGCTATCTGCAAATAGTGAAAATTTTATTTCCTTACCAATTTAGATGCTTTTTATTCCTTTTTTCTTGTCTGATTGCTGTAGCTAGATTATGTTAGCTGTGGGTTTTTCATATGTGGACTTTATTATGTTGACATATGTTCTATCTATTCCTACTTTGTTGAGGGATTTTGTTAAGAATAGATGTTGTACTTTGTCAAATGCTTTTACTGCATCTATTGAAATATTCACAAGTCATCAACGTGATACATCACATCAACAAGAAAAGATAAGAACCATATGATCATTTCAAATACAATCTTCAATGAGTAAAAATTGAGAATTTTCCTCTATAGTCAGGAATAAGACAAGAATGTCCACTCTCATCATTTTGATTCAACATCATACTTGAAGTCCTAGATTTTTGTATCTATGCTCATCCGTGACATTAGCCTGTAGCTCTTTTTTTTTTTTGTCATGTCTTTATCTGGTTTTGGTATCAGGATAATGCTAGCCTCATAGGATGGATTTGGAAGCTTTCCTTCCTCTTCTATTGTTTTGAATAGTTTGCAAAGAATAGGTATTAACTCTTTTTTAAATGTTTGAAAAAAAATAAAAAAAAAAAAAAGAAAATCCACCTCCCTTCCCCCAAATGCTTGGTAGAATTCACCTGTCATGCAGTCTGGTCCTGGACTTTTGTTTGCTGGGAGGTGTTTTGTTTGTTTGTTTGTTTTGCTGATTCTATTCATTGCTAGTAATTGGTTTGTTCAAATTTTCTATTTCTTCCTTGTTCAGTTTTAGAAGTTTATATGTTTCTAGGAATTTTTCCATTTTTTCTAAATTGTCCAATTTGTTGGCATATACAATTTTTCATAATTTCCTTATAATCCTTAGTATTTCTGTGGTGTCAGTTGTTTCTCCTCTTTCATTTCTGATTTTGTTTGAGTCATGTCTTTTTTTTTTATTATGGGTCTGGCTAAAGATATATTAATTTTGTTGATTCTTTCAAAGAACCAGCTCCTGGTTTTTTTGATCTGTTCTCTCTTTTTTTTTGTTTTGTTTTGTATGTTTGTTTTTTGTTTTGTTTTGGTTTGTTTTTTTTTGTTTTTTCAGTTTCTATTTTGTTTATTTCTGCTCTAATCTTTATTATTTCCTTCTTTGTACTAGTTTTGGATTTTGTTTGTTCTTCCTTTTATAGCTTCTTTAGGTGAAAGAAATAATTGGATTTTTTTTCTTCTTGATATAGGCCTGTATTAACCATACACTGCCCTCTTAGAATAGCTTTTATTGCATCGAAAGATTTTGGACCATTGTGTTCTCATTTTCATTTGCCTCCACGTGCTCTTCCTCTTTGATTTCTTGATTGAGCCATTCATTGTTTAGTAGTGAATTATTTAACCTTATTTGTGTTCTTTCTAGATTTTTTCTTACAGTTGATTGATTTCTAGTTTCATAGTGTTGCAGTTGGAAAAGATATAGGTATGACATCAATCTATTTTAATTTGTTGAGACTTGTTTTGTGGTGTAATATGTGATCTCTTGTGGAGAATGTTCCACGTGCACTCGAAAATTATGTCTGTTCTGCTGTTTTAGGATAAAATGTTCTAGGTATATTTGTTAGACCCATCAGGGCTGAAGTGTCACTCAAAGCCACTGTTTCCTTATTGATTTTCTGTCTAGATGATCTCTCCATTGATGTAAGTGGGATGTTAAAATCTATTATTATTTCATTTCTGTCAGTTACTTCCTTTATTTTGTTATTAGCTGTTTTATTTATTTATTTATTTATTTATTTATTTATTTATTTATTATTAGCTGTTTTATTTATTTCGGTGTTCCCATCTTGGGTGCAAAAATATTTACAATTGTTATATCTTTTTATTGGATTGTTCCCTTTATGATGATATAGTGTCCTTTTTTGTTGCTTGTTATTGCCTTTGTTTTAAAGTCCATTTTATTTGATAGAAGTAATGCTACCTCAGCTTTCTTTTCATCTTCATTTGCATGATAAATGCCTTTTCATCATGTCACTTTCTACCTGCATGTGTCTTTTGGTCTACAATTAGTGTCTTATAGGTGACACATAGATGAATATTGCTTTTTTACCCATTCTGTTACCCTATGTCTTTTAATTGGAGCATTTAATCCATTTAAATTCAAAGTAATTATTAATAGATTTGTAGATATTGCCATTTTGTTACTTGTTTTATGGTTTTTTCATAGTTCTTCTCTGTTCTTCTCTTGCTTTCTTCTCTATTGGATTGTTGGCTTTCTTTAATGATGTACTTGGATTTCTTTCTCCTTAATTTTTGCTTTATCTATTACTGGTTTTTGATTTGATGGTTGTGTATAACATCTGCAGATAGCAGTCTATATTAAGGCGATGGTTGCTTACGTTTAAACCCATTCTTTACTCCTTTCCCCATCATGTTTCACATATATGGTCATGCTTTACATCCTTTTATTCTGTGGATCCTTTGATTTCTTAAAAAAATTTATTTATTTATTTATTTATTTATTTATTTATTTATGACACAGAGGAGGGGATGCAGAGAGAATTTTAAGCAGCAACACCAAGTGGGGAGCTCAATGCAGGGTTCAGTCCCACAACCCCGAGATCATGACCTGAATTGAAATAAAAAATTGGATGCTTAACTGACTGAACCATCCAGGTGCCCCACATTGACTGATTTTATAGATACACTGAATTTTACTGCTTTTCTGCTTTCTACTTTTATTCCTGCTTTCTTGTTGCTTTTAAAATTCTCTCTTTATCACTACTTTTTTTTTTTTTTTTGCCATTTTCATTACTATTTGCCTTGGTATGAACTTCCTTTTTTTTTTTTTTTTTTTTTTTCTGGGAGGTTCTGTGTGCCTCTTGGATCTGGATTTCTGTTCACTTCCCTAGATTTGGGAAGTTTTCAGCTATTATTTCTTCAAATAAGTTTCTTCCTTCTTTCTCTTCTCTTCTTGAATCCTAATGGGTGTTATGCTTGATGGTGTTGCTGAGTTCCTTAAGTCTATTTTAATTTTGTATTTTTTTCCTCACTTGTTCAGCTTGATTGCTTTTCATTACCCTGTTCTCGTTGGTGATCCATTCTTCTGCTTATTTTAGTCTACTATTTATTCCATCTACTGTATTTTTAATTTCAGTTATTGACTTCATCTCTGATTGACTCATTTATGTTTTCTATCTCTTTGTTGAGAGTCTCACTGACATCTTCTACTCTTTCCTCAATTCTAGGTAGTATCTTTATGGCCATTAATTTATATTCTTTATAAGGCATATTATCTTCCTTTTATTTAGCTCTCCTGCCATGATTTTGTCCTGTTCTTTCATTTGGACATAGTCTTCTGTGTCTTCATTTTGTCTGATTCTCTGTGTCTGTTTTTATGTGTTAGGAAAGTCAGATAGGTCTCCTGCTCTTGATAGTAGTGGTCTCATGAAGAAGAGGTCTTGTCATGTTGTTCAGTGTACTGTTCCTATTCACTAGCACCTGGCAATTCAAGGATGTCTCCTATATGTGTTGCATGCATTCTGCTGTTGTGGCTGAACCACTTTTATTTATTTATTTATTTTAATTTTTTTATTATTTATTTATGATAGTCACACACATACAGAGATAGAGAGAGAGAGAGAGAGAGGCAGAGACACAAGCAGAGGGAGAAGCAGGCTCCATGCACCGGGAGCCCAACGTGGGATTCGATCCCAAGTCTCCAGGATCGCGCCCTGGGCCAAAGGCAGGCACCAAACCGCTGCGCCACCCAGGGATCCCCACTTTTGTTTTCAGTGCAGTCATCTGCAATGGCTCTCTCTGCTTGTTGGGGTGAGTGTGTTCCCTTGTTGTTAATGGGCCAGTTGGGGGCCTCCTTGGGATTGAGTTGAGTCTGATTGGCATTTGCCAGAGATGTGGTAGCACCAAACTAATTGCTGGGTGCTTTCCTTGTGTTGTCACCTGAGAAACTTTCATTAATTGGTTGGGTTGCAGTCAGACCAACTATCTTCCCCAATTCTACTTCTGGGGCTTCAATAGAACTGGTGTGTGTGGTTATCTGCCCCACACCTGGGAGTAGGGGTAACTTTGGAGTGGTGCTGGTTCCTGTTTTGGTGCTTGCACCCTACCAGGCTTATGAAACCACTTTGGATGGGCCATGAACATGTTAGAGGGCAGGTCCACAGCAGAACTTAGAGGTAGAGCATCTGTTAGCAGGTTAGTCATGCAGTGTTGGCACTGCACTGGTTCCCACAGGTGTCCATGTGTCTAGCCTGGCAGTTGGGATAGGGAAATGATGTCTGCCAGCTATTTTATTCCTGGAGAAGTCTCTTAACAATCCTTGCCCCTCCAGTACATGCTCTGAGATTAGGGGGAAAAAATCCCCTTACATTATTCCTCAGGTATTTTCCAAACTGCTGATCGTATGCTTTATCTCTGAGGGATTGTTTGTTGTGCTGTCTCTTTAAGGGCAGAGATGAAGTTTTTTATTGCCCTCTAGCTCTTCCAGAGCTGAGCTCTTTGATTTTTAAAGTTCTGGGTGTTCTAGATCAAAGGGCTGAACAAACAGGAAGGACAGCAGAAATTAATGGTCTCTCAGGAATAAGTGGTCAGGAATGCACTTTGGGGCCTTATTTATATACAGCAATGTTCATATTTTAAAAAAATGTTACAAACTGAAATCAACTGACATACTCATTATTAGGGAATTAATAATTCAAAATCTGATATAGATGAATGATGCATTAGCATGCAACTATTTACATTTTTGTTGTTGATTGATTGATTTACCCAATTTGTAGTTAGTAATTGGTAGCATCTGGTCTGTAACGCACAATGTTTGATGTTTAATCCAACGAGCCATCCACACCTAACTGGGCTGGTCTTGATCTCCTTAGGCATCACCTGCCAGCGCTGCCACCCTTCCACTTCAACCCATTATCCTCCCTTCCAAATTATCTACTGAGGTTGAAAAAAGTAATCAAGGTTTGATCAGTAATCACAATATGTGCATATAATTTATGAATAAGTTTTATTCCTGCCATCATTTTTTTAAATTTTTATTTATTTATGATAGTCACAGAGAGAGAGAGAGAGAGAGAGAGAGGCAGAGACATAGGCAGAGGGAGAAGCAGGCTCCACGCACCAGGAACCCGATGTGAGATTCGATCCCGGGTCTCCAGGATCGCGCCCTGGGCCAAAGGCAGGCGCCAAACCGCTGCGCCACCCAGGGATCCCCCCTATTCCTGCCATCATTAAAAATGAATAAAGTTTTCACCTTGTTTTTTAAATTACATAATGGCATCAGTCTCACTATATAACATTATGTAAGAAATCAAAATATAAGTTAAATGTATATAGCATAGCCTCATTTATAAATACATCATCACTGGATGTTAACTACAATAAAAAAAATAAAAAAAGTAAGAAAATAAAGTTCTGGGTGTTAAGCCTCACTGATTGTAAGAACTTGGAAAATTATGCCCCTCTGGTTTTCATGCTAGTTTTTCATGCCTGGGATGCTTAGGTCTGTTTCTCTCCCCTCTCTATGCCAGTGGCATTCCTCCCTCCTGTAGACAGTCTAATGGGTCTGTTTAGCTCCAGACTATGTCTCTACCCTTCGTACCCTCTTTGATATGGCCTCTTGTCTACATTTAGCTGTAGAGAGTCTGTTGTTTTCTGGGTGGTGGGTGTGTCTGCTGGTATCCATGCAAGTGGTGATCTTAGGATCCTCCTACTCAGGCATCTTTCCCAGAATCTTCATGAAGTATTGTTAATATTTACAAGTAGATATTCATGTATAGATTTGGTGAACACCTCCTTTTTATGCCCACTCTCTGCCTTGGTTTCTTAGAGTGTGTGAGGCCCACTTACAGCGAACAATATTCTTACCTAAATACATATTTACTTCTGAGAGCATAACCAGTGATAACTTATCTCTCCTATCCTAACCCTTTCCAGACTCAAGGTAACTAACCCCGCCTCTTTCAAGGACAGCATCAAGAGCTGATAAAACAAAATGCACGTGGACAAGAGTGGCTATTTTCCTTTTGGGATAACAATGGGAAATATATCTGATGGTGCCAGCCATTTGATATATCAGTCTGTTCCCTCCAGGCCTATACAGTTGTTTTGTTTTGTTTTTTTCCCTCCAAATAGAAGACTCCAATATTTATCCTATAAGCAAGGAAGAAACTGAACAAACTAAATCAGAGCTCAAATAGTATACATGATTTCATTCTGAAATCCTATAATTGCACTTTGGATGATCTTATGTGAAGAATATTTTGATGGAGCGATGATTTTTAATTGGATAAATTTGTATCCTTTATTAGAATG
The DNA here is from genome assembly GCF_003254725.2 of Canis lupus dingo. Lineage (NCBI taxonomy): Eukaryota > Metazoa > Chordata > Mammalia > Carnivora > Canidae > Canis > Canis lupus. The sequence continues at coordinate 17,804,436 of NC_064250.1, forward strand.
AAATAAAAGGGAGAAGACAGTTTGCCACATATCTGATGAAATGTGCAAAAAAACAAATGCTTTTTTTTTTGTAAAATATTTTTAGGAGAAAGAAAATGAATGGAGGGAAATAGACAATAGAAATAATTGGGTGAAACATTTAAACACTGAACTATTAACCATAAAGTTAGAATCAAGAATATTTTCTATCTAGAAGAGTTGTTTTTATCTGACTTTTCTAGATACCTCAGCATATGCCTAGAAAGTATCTTATCAATTAAAATATTATCTACAAGGATGCCTGGGTGGCTCAGTGGTTGGGCAGCTGCCTTGGCTCAGGTAGTGATCCTGGGATCCAGGATCGAGTCCCACATCAGGCTCCTGCAAAGAGCCTGCTTCTCCCTCTGCCTATGTCTCTGCCTCTCTCTCTCTCTCTCTCTCTCTGTGTATGTCTCTGGGGAATAAATAAATAAATCTTCTTTAAAAAATGAAATATTATCTACAGAAAGAGTCAGTTTTAGGTCTCATCAATTTCAAATGTACTAATCACAAAATGCAATTTTAAGATGATTATAAACAATTTTATGTAACAAAATGGTAATAGAACCTTTTTGAAGGCATGTATTTTTCCAAAAAAAATTTCATTGACCTGGGATTAGAAACAGATGGAGCTGAAAAGATTACAAATATATTAAAACAATGATTATTCTGCCTACATTATTTTTAATGTTTAATAATTATATTTAAGTATTTTTTACTTTGCTTTGCTTTAATGTACCTGGATAAGTGTCTTAAAAAAAAAAAGTTTTCAATATCCTTCCTTCCCATTTGGGAATTCCCTGGACATGTCTTATAAATGGTGGTATAAGTCAACACTCACAGGGTCCTGCTGAAACTGTGTTTTCTGCCAGTGTCCACCACTATTCCATCAGGCACATGCCTTTGCCAGGTGCTACTACTTCTTGGTAGCTTGGTAGATACTATGATGCCATGGTAGTGGTCAGGCAGTCGTGTCCTGTAGCATAAACTAGGGTACTGCTTGGCAGTCCCCAGTGGCTCTGATGAGTATGATGGTTTGTCTTGACCATGACAAAGCTGACCCTCAGTTCAGAGGAAAAGTGGAGGACATGTGTTCTGTCTCTCCTTTGTCTTATGCTTTCTCAGAGGGTCTTAAAGCAGTATGGCTTGTGCCTTTTTGATTTGCTGGAGTTTTAGTGAATTCACTTTTTAAGTTTTTGTTTGGTGTCTGTTTCTAGAATGTGTCTAAGGACTTTCATGGGGCAGAGTGCACTACAGTGAACCCACATTTACTACTTCCCTCTGGCATTTAGAGTCAGCCTTCCTTTCAATTTGTCCCCTCCCAGGAGACACTTCTGGTCCCCTACAAACAAATCCTTGTCAAATCATCCCTTCAAGTTTACAAGGAATTTCCAGATAGGTCTTAAACTCGTTGGTGGTATAACTTGAGTTGTTTCCCAGAAGACTCCTAGTTAGCTTGCAAATAGGCTTCTCTCAAACCCATCTGAACAACGAAAGTCTGAATTCCTACAGTGGGCACACCCTAGATTCAAGTTGAAAGTTCCATTATATGATGAACTTAACAAGTAACAAAATGTTTAGAGTAGCTCTTTATTTTGAGGGCATTCAACAAATATCTATCAGATATCTACAATGTGAAAAACATAGTGCTCATTGTCTTATATAAAAATAAAGATTTCCAATTACAGTCCTCATCTTCAAGGAATCCAGTTTAGCAGATACATATTAATGCATAACTATAATTCATTGTGATAAATGATGTAACAGCAAGGTATGTGAAGCACAGTGATAACATTAAAACACAGAAGGAGATATGCATATGCACACAGAGATGGAGATATGAAGATTTCTGGAGTGCAGAGGTATGCTTCTGTTTGGGGAGGGTGGAGAGGAAGGGTTGAAAGTAATGGTATGGAATGTAGATTGAAGGGTAGGCATAAACCAAATATAAATACTGTGTTCCATGCTGAAAAACTTCAACAATTTAGAATCACTGGAAGACTTAAAACATGGCAGAGACTTGATCTTATGAGTTTTAGAGAAATAACTTATTGTAGGGGCATGTATGGATTAAAATGTACTTGTTACTCAATAGAATGGAGATAGAAATATAAATGGAGAGAGGATATTGCAATTGTCTAGACAAGAGTTGATGAATAATGCACAATGGAGATGGAGAGGATATTTCAAGAGGATATTTCCATTATTTAGGAGGCAGAATAAACAGGACTCAGTAACTGGATCTGGGCATTTTGTAAGAGAAAGGTAGTATAGACTATCAAGACTCTTGAATGACATGCTTAAAACAACATGAAACAGGGAATACAGGATAGGAAAAATTTCAGGGAGGAAAAATAACACATTCCCTGTTATAAATGACTAGTTAAAGGAGAGACCCCATATACCAAAAGGAGATAAAATTCAGGGAAAGAAAATGGAAGAGACAGGAGAATTAAACATGGACAGAGACAGGTAAAAGCAAAAAAAGAAAAAAGAAAAGAGAAATCATAAACAGTTGCAGAGTGATACTTTGGTTTATATTTGACATGTAATTATATTTTCAGTTCTTCATCGTATGACATCTAAAAGCAATGTCTATTTTATTTTTGCAACTGTAGGTATTGCTGTTGTTTTTTTATTCATGATTACAAGATGAATAAGGTATTTGTTCTTTGAATTGGAGGATAGTAAAAAATGGCATGAGAAAGGGAGAGAAAAGAAAACAGAGACCATGCCTGGTTATCCTGCAGTAAAATCTGTGTCTATCAGTGATGCCAGCTCTTGTAAAGGAATTTGTATCATTAAGATTAGTATTCTAGAAAAACCAACACATTTTTCACTGGATTCATATTCAGTTAAGAGATTGGAAACTGAGGAGCTGGAAAGATGGATATGTCTAATGGCTGTTTTTTAGTTTCTTTCATGGACTGAATAAGTAACCAAAGCTACTTGTACAGGCATTAATAAGATGTAGAATCATAGGGTTGGAAAGAACTCATGTAAGTTGGTTTCTAACTACTGCTTCCATAATTGTTTTCACATGAAAATAATCACATATGTTTGCCTGGCCAAGTGTTCTTAAACTCACAGAACTGTTTGGTGGGATGGTAAGGTGGATTTTGGAGTGAATATAACAAATCTAAATCAACAAACCAAGAAATGTTTATGAAGAACTAGGTCTTCCCTTGTTCAGGGAATATAAACCTTGTCAAAACTACTAACCTTACTAAAATAAGCATTTTAAAACTGTTGTAGAAAGGAAAAATTGGATTTCTGCCTCATAAGATCACTATGTACCGAAGGTATTCTCTATGAATTGGGGGCAGATATATTTTGAAATATTATTTGTATTAGAATATCCAATAACATCCAATTGATTCTCAGTTCCTCAAACTGTGGCTTTAGATTTGATCAATGCAGAGTAAAGGATCAGTAATTAAATAATAATGATTTTTTCAAGTGGAGGTAGTTAATATTATTGTAAATTGCTTTGCTGTGAGTAGGCTCTAGCTCTTAATGATTTTGTAAATGATTTTGGGAACAAAACCAAGCTTCAATTACATTATTATTTCAGGCCTTAGTATATGGAGCTTAAAGAAAGGCATACAAGCCTATCACAGAAAAAGTGTGTGACAACTTGAGAATTACTTTATTAACTTGTGAGATAGCCTCTTCAGATACATAAAGGCCCTTCCTTCGATTGTTTTGATCATTCACCTGCCAATTTTCATGAGATATACACAGAAAGCAGATAGTTGTACTGGTTAGAAGAATAAAAACAGACAAGAAATGAGCAAGCCTTCAACCACATTGTATTCAACACAGCAAATAGTGTGGATTTTTATTCTAGTGGCTTTGAAACAGTAGGAGACCATATCCTTAGTTATAGTCACCCATAGGTAGGGATTGCTTTCTTTATTTTGTGGCTATCTTGATATATTGGCCTGAAATGTGTTGGCTATGATGCTATGAGAAAAAGGTCTTACTGGTTCAGTGGTGGTCAATTTGCTGTAGAGAGAAGATTGACTTAATCAGTTAGTGACACACTCTGCTCTCACACTATGATCCATATGCTCTCTGAACCTCGTGTGGGGAAAATTTAAGCCCCTCTTGGCAGTTCAGCACTACTGAACTCTGCTGACCACAAAGAGTAATGTGGTGAATAATGGGAAGATCAGTAAATGGTGTGCCCTACTAGCACAAACAAGACTATCTCCAGTGGTGTATACCATCTTTTCAGCCTGACCATATACAAAGAAAGGATGGGGTGCAGTGTGGTAGTTCAGATTGTTTTTATTTGCAAATTCCATGAACTTAAAAATTCAGACATGGCATCTGGTAGGCCATGTATTACACACAATTAGTACAGAACTATTTGTAGCCAGTTGAAATTTGTTATGGAATGTGGAGTTACCATTAGATACTTATTTATCACAGTTCTTTTTCTTGGGTGGTGATATTAAATCAATATATCAATATAGATTTTCAAATTTTACTTACTTTGTAATGTAATTTAATGCATAAGTAGTGCCTGGATACTTCTGGAGGATTTTGTTGAAAACCCCAGGCATCAAATAATTTCACACGTAAATAGTTGTGTTTCTATAATACATGATGACTTTTTAAAAAATATAACCACGGTAATGTTAACATATCCAACATATTGAACAATTATTTCTCAATATTGATGAATACCCAGTTTATGTTTTATTTTTCCTTATTGTCTCAAAAATATCTTTTTGCATTTTGTTGGAATCAAGACCTCACATTTATTTGTTATATCTCTTTCTTCTCCTTTTTATTTTCCTTTCACTTTATAATAGTTTTCTTTGTTTTCTTCCTTCCATTTACTTGTTGAGCATACCAGATCATTTGTTCAATAGAATTTCTCAAGTTTTCGGTTTGGCTGATTATTTCTTCTGGTATCTTTCACATGTTACTATTTCTGTATTTCCTGAATTTCCTGGAAATTAGATTATATGCCAATGTTTGATTAAATTAAGGTCCTTTAAAAAAATGCTGTATTCTTACTGTACCACACGAGGAGGTACATAAATACTGCTGTTGCTTTTAATAAGATTGATACATAGGTTCAGGTGATGTCAGCCTGATCCCTCCATTAAAATTCCCCAAATACCTTTCACCTGATGGTTTTAGTGACAATTGATTATTCCTAGAATCCATGATCTCAATAGAGATTGAATTCAATACTACCATTTCTCTTGCAATTATTAGTTCTGATTCTTCTATAAAGAAGGTTGTTTCCTAATAACCATTTGATCATCCTGAAATATGATCCATGTGGGAAGGCAGGATAATGACAGATTGTTTCCACTGATTTATCAATTATCAGCATAATAAGTTGATGCCCTAGCAACATTTAAAGATGACCAATTAAGTTTTATTCATTATAGGATATCTTATCTATTGTGTATATCACTATGAACTCATTTATTATGTATAAATATATAAACAAATATAATATATTATTTATAAATAGATAAAATATATAAAATGTTTGATATGCTTCAAGGTGCTGGAGTCATTATTCTCTTTTGGCTGCTCAAATTGTTCCATCTTTGGCCAGTGAGAATGATTGCCTGTATTCTTTTAATATGACCCAGTTATTTTTCATAGTCTCTTTACTTTCAGGTATAAGCAAGATATTATAGGCTTAATTTGACATTTCCTTTTCCACACTTGAAATCAACTATTTCTCCAAACTTCTGGCTTCTTTAGTGGGTAATGATATTTAGAAACCAAAATATGGACACTGAAGGTTTTCTTTTTCTTTCTTTCTTTCTTTCTTTCTTTCTTTCTTTCTTTCTTTCTTTCTTTCTTTCTTTCTTTCTCTTTCTTTTCTTTTCTTTTCTTTTCTTTTCTTTTCTCTCTTTTTCTTTATTATTTATTTTTTGACACTGAAGGTTTTCATTGCCATTGGATTGTCATTATTTTAAGGCCTTTTTAATGGACAAAGCTAGGAAATAGAAATATTTTTTTTTGAAATAGAAATATTTTGTAAAGAAAAATAAATTATGAGTAAACTAATATTAAGTTAAAATTAAGTTACTTAACATTATTTTTAGTATTATATTTTAATTTATCTAATGTGACTTTGACTATCTGTATAGTGTTTTTAGTAGTCTCTCTAGGGCTTAAAAATACTTAATTTTTACAGTCTACTTGAAATCAGTATTTTACCACTTCATTTGGAATGTAGAAGCTTTACGACTTTATAGATCCCTTTACCTTTGCCCCTTTCTGTTACCAATGTGTTATATATCTACAAACATTAAACAATGTTATAGATTTCGCTTTCAACTATCAACATATTTTAAGGTGCTTAATAGAATAAAAATGATCTTTTATATTTACCTGGATGTTTACCATTTTGGTTGCTTTTTCTTCATTCCTGAGGGTCCACATTTTTGTGTTATATTATTTCCTCTCCACCTGGAAAGCTTCCGTTAGCCTTTCTCTCTTTTCTTTCTTTCTTTCTTTCTTTCTTTCTTTCTTTCTTTCTTTCTTTCTTTCTTTCTTTCTTTCTTCTTTCTTTCTTCTTTCTTCTTTCTTTCTTTCTTTCTTTCTTTCTTTCTTTCTTTCTTTCTTTCTTTTCTTTCTTTTCCTTTTCTTTTCTTTCTTTTCTCTTTTCTTTTCTTTCTTTTCTTTTCTTTTCTTTTCTTTTCTTTTCTTTTCTTTCTTTTCTTTTTCTTTCTTTCTTCTTTCTTTATTTCTTTTTCCTTCCTTTTAAATAGTTTCCACATCCAGCATGGAGTCCAACATGACACTTGAACTCTCGACCCTGAGATCAAGACCTGAGTTGTCAAGAGTGGGATGCTCAACTGAATGAGCCAATCAGCAGTCCTGTTCCCTGTTAGCAGTTCTTTAATATCATCTGGTACTGAGTCCCGTTAATGAATTCCTTATTATGGTTATTATATTTTAAAGTTCTAAAATTTCCATGTGGTTTTTTACATTTCCATTTGGTTCTTCTTTATATATTCTATTTCTTTGCTGAGACTTTTTATTTTAACATACATTGCAAGGAATGTTTGCATTTGCTTGTCCCAATGTACTTTTAAAATAGCTACTTTAAGATTTGCCAGATAATTCTAGAATCTATGTTAATAGTGTGGATGTTGGTATCTGTTGATGACCTTTCTCTATGTGACTTGAAATTTTTGTAGGTCTTAATATGCTGAGTAATTTTAGATTGCATCCTAAATATTTTGACATTATATTATGAGAGTGTGTCTTGTTTAAATTTTATGGAGAATGTTAATATTTTTGTTTTACAGGCAACAGACCTGGTTAGGTTTAGGCTGCAAGTTCCAGCATGACTTTTATGGATGATAATTCCAATGTCAGTTCAGTTTTCAAAGTCTTTATAATGCTTTCTAGATCTGCCTTGGTATGTGTCATCCAGCAGTCAGTCTATAATCTGGGCATTTGTATATCTGTTAGTTTCCTTCCCAGCATCACTGGTATGCTAATTGGAATTAGACCCATGCATCTTTACTCTCCCCCAAGAAGTTTCTGATTTCTAGATTTCCCCCTTTGGTCTTGGGTCTGAATTAGAGCTCTAGTTACCCTACTTTGTTGTGTTCTGTTGCTCACTTCTGTGATTGAGTTAGTGTCCTGGTCCAAGCAGAGGTAAGATATATATATATATATATATATATATATATATATATATATATAGAGAGAGAGAGAGAGAGAGAGAGAGAGAGAGAGAGAGAGAGAGAGGGAGAGGGAGAGGGAGAGGGAGAGGGAGGGGGGAGGGAGGGAGAAACCATCAGGTATAGCCCTGTTCTTTTAGAAAGGCAGCAATATCTGAGAGGAGGTATTGCCTTCTTAGCCCTGTGGGTTCTTGTGGCAATGAGTTTCCCTAGTTGTTGCTGATTCCCTGCTACAGGATTACCTCATGAATAAGGTGCTAGAGGAGGAGAAAAGGGAAAAAAAAACTGAGGGAATTTCCACATTTCCCATAAGTGTCAAGAGTACCCTTTTCTGACCCTCAAACAAAAGCTGGTTGGCTTTTTTCTGTCTGTCTGGATCCTAGTGCTTACTTTTGGGTTTCTGGCTGTGGTAAGTTCAAATGGAGGGATATCAAAGGGGAAAATGATAAACTCACCACTGATTTAGTGATATTTTGATTTTTGGTAACACCTGCTGTTATTTATGAAGTCTTCAAATAGGTACTCATGCATTCTGTTCAGGTTTTATAGAATGTATAAAAGTATAGTATGTATTCAGTGGAAGTAAAAGGATGAAGTATGTTTATTCTATCTCAACTGGAACCTGAATCTTTAAAATTTTGTTAATTGTGTAAAATATGATGTGGTTCCAAAATCAAAACTATGAACAAAATACCTAACAGAAGACAAGCTTTTTTTCCTATTCTTTTTCTCCCTCCAGAGGTATACATATTTTTAAGGTTTTTGATTATCCTTTTATTTTTTAATATTGAAAAGTAAGCATTTATTTATTTATTTATTTATTTATTGGTGTTCAATTTACCAACATACAGAATAACCCCCAGTGCCCGTCACCCAATCACTCCCACCCCCCTCCCCTTCTACCACCCCTAGTTCGTTTCCCAGAGTTAGCAGTCTTTACGTTATGTCTCCCTTTTTGATATTTCCCACACATTTCTTCTCCCTTCCCTTATATTCCCTTTCACTATTATTTATATTCCCCACATGAATGAGAACATATAATGTTTGTCCTTCTCCGACTGATGAGTGGATAAAGAAGATGTGGTTTATGTATACAATGGAATATTACTCAGCTATTAGAAATGACAAATACCCACCATTTGCTTCAACGTGGATGGAACTGGAGGGTATTATGCTGAGTGAAGTAAGTCAGAGAAAAGTAAGCATTTATATTTGTATTCCCTCTCCCTTCACTTCTTACACAAAAGATAACATGCTACAAACATTCTTCTGCATCTTTCTTTTTTTCACTTAATTATGTATCTTGCAGTCATTTCATAGACATATGTAAGGATTTTTCTCATTCCTTTTTAAGACTATATAGTGTTCCATTGTATAAACTTATCATGGTCTCTTAACTAGTCTCTTATTGGTGGACATATGCATTATTTTGGGGCTTTGATTATTGCTAATCAATATAGTTTTTAAGACAAACTTTCTTATTCATTTTACTGGGGAAGTGGAATATAATGAGAAGTGTTCACAATGTTTTTTATAACCCGAATCATTTTGGGTTCCAGATGTAGTTTATAGCCAATGCTGTAAATCTCATAATTCTTAGACTCATTACACATGCAGTAAGAGTAATATATTTGAATGCTGGGATTTGCTCATGGGTACTGTCTTTAATGGTAGGCCACTCCTGATAATGATGATTTATGAATAGCTTGAATTCCTTAAGCACTTTTCCTACTGGTATTGTTGGAGAGGCAAAAAAGCTGTCAGTTTTTCAGCACTAAGCTGGTAACAGAAAAATAGGAAACAGGGATTTTAAGAGGTAAAATACTAGAGGTGATGGTAATGATTAGTAGCAGTGAGGTTGCTCCATAAACTGAGTTTAGTATTATGGATATTGGATGGGAAGAAAACTGAGATCCATTTAAGGAGTTACTATATCCAAGAGTCAACAATTTGCAACAAAGGATGGGAAACTAGATAACAGAAGGTCTGGGATAAGATAAAGGCAACCATTTGCTGCCATAGCACCCTTTCAAAAGTCTTTCATTCCACTTTAGATATTAAAAGGACAGCCTAGCATTTGGTATTTTCTACCTGTCTATCTTTAGTTTAAATGCAAGCTGATTTGAAAAATATGTTAATTTTTCTATTTTATCAGTCTGAAGATGTGGATCAGAAGATTTTTCTCCCAATCCCTTCTTTTATAATATTGGTGCTTCTAATATAGGCAATAGTATAATCTGGGATTTTTAGGGGCATATAGTTCAGGGTTTTTACATTTAGTATTGTTCTCTTAGGTATTAGACAAACATGTAGAAATAATATTTGAACATGACTCCAGCATAGTCTACATAATGACACAATTAAGAATGTCATAAGATGTTGTGAGAAAGAAGGCCCCTAAGAAATTGTGATCAGCACAAATTTTAAATACTTAGCAAAAGAGTTGTGGGACATCTTACTTGTATAGTAATGGAAGAAATTCAGTTGTCAATTTCTGCTGGATTCTGATCCTTAGATGATATTATTTTTGAGCAATGTCTATGCCCCTACATTTTGGACTTTAACAGTTAACAATTTTAACCTTAAACTTGATTTTGGATTTTTACAGTTAAGAAGAGTTCTAGCCATAAACTTGAAATATTTCTGGTAAGATTCTTATTTGTATTAATTATAATGAAGCTTGAGAACTGACACCTTTAACTGCTTTCCACTTTGGAAGTGTCTAATGATTCTGTTTTCTAGTATGAAGTAATTCAGCTATGTCTGCCTTTGGCTAAAGAAAATAAAATGATAAAAACTTAAGTAGTCTAAGGAAAGCCTAAAATTCCTACTTTGATGTTGGAGTAGAGTTTATTATAGGTGCATGGTGGAATCTTGCTTGGATAAATGCTGGTAGCACTAATATGGTGGCACTGAAATGTCAGCCTAGTATTTTGCTTTTATCATGTAGATACATGAATTTGTAACATGAAATACATGAAGTCATTTTCAATCTATCTGGTGAACCTATGGTGCCGTATTTGTATTCTTAGAAATTCAGGTTATTTTGAAGTATTGAAAAGTTTAGAGGTGCGCAGAATTTCCAAGGTGAAGGTGGTCAACCTGACATAAATGTTAAAATGTGATGATCCTTTGGGTAACATCATTAAGTGCCTGGTGTTGGTGTAGGGGTTGAGGAAAGAGGATGGATGTTTAATGAACATTTTCTATATGACAGGTAATGTGTTAAGTGCTTCACATATATATCTTATATAATAGAACTTTATGGGTAGATATTACTATATTACTTTGTAAACAAGGAAAGTGGAGTTCAAAAAGTCTAAATAACTTAGAGTCACACAGACTTTCAGTGTAGGATAAATATTTGAACTCAGGTCTGTTGACGGGTTTTTCCCCCCATGCTTTGCCAAATCCCTTACTTACTCAGGTAGGATTAGTCTTTAAAAGATCCTGGCCCCAGTAGGAGTGGTATGATGCCTATTAAGGTATTGGATATGAGTGTTATAAAAGGACCTTATTAATGTATTTACAGGTACACTTATAATATCCATAAATCTCACTTTAACCAGCACATTTGGTGTATTTAGTACATGCAGCTGATTGAGGCACTCTATTTGCCAAAATACTATTTTTCTTAGAGTAAAATACATACATTTAATTTTCTAGTGAGTTGTTATAGTAGCTAAATATAGACAGAATAGCCCTGGTTTCTTTTTACAAATGAAGTACTAAGATGTAAGTAAAAACTGAGAAATTTTAGAACTCTAATCATGACATCCTTATGACTTTGATTATCTTGTGACAGAAAAATGTGTCTAAGGGTCCCCTGCTAATCAGACATTGGATGATGGTAGGGTGAGGAAAGGATAGGCTTAATGTTAGATGATGAAGGTTCTCCAAGCCTTGACTAGAGTTTTTATTTTTTATTTTTTTTTGACTAGAGTTTAAATAAAACAAGCTTGAAGTATAGGGTCACATGATTTATAGATAATAACTCTTCCCATCTCTGGAACTCTTTGCCATCTCCAATAACAAGAAATAGAGCTTCAAAGATTAGAGCTCCATGGGAAGCCAGGCAGGTGATGCTACTGTGTTAAGTTTTTCTGAGTTTGCTTTAGTATGCCTCAAGTGAATGAATAACTGTGGACACCCAGGAAGCCCAGGTGGCTAAAATTTATATTAAAAGAATTCATTTTATTGTACCTTCTCATTCTGAATCAAGGATGAGTCACTAAAAATCTGTAAGACCTAGGAGTGCAAGGGAAAGTGTGAAAGAGGATTTTTTATTTTGCCCATTGCATTCCAAAATATAGCTATCTGTCTTCTTTTAAGCACCTGGATGTGTGGAGCTTAATGTAATTGACCTCATGCATGTTGTGAAGAAAATTAAAAACCTTATCTCATGCTGGGGGCTGTAAGTTTTCATCAACCATTTGGAGTTGGCCTGAAGGTCAGCTTTTACCACCTGAAAACAGATCTATTTATTTCCCAAAGTGCTATGTAGAACACTAGTCCTATAAGACATCTGTAGAAAAAAAAAATTCATAGTTAAAGTTTGGGAAACACCATATTATACATCTACCTATTAGATAATTATAACACACATTAGTGTATTAAGTAAGATTTCTGATAATTCAAATAGTAAATGAAAAACAAAAGCAGCAAAAACCGTGTAACTTTTCGTAATAGTCATTTTAATAGGAACCTCTTCCTATTAAGATTTCGCAGAACTAATTGATTAAGCCAGTGTGTTTTTGACATAAGAACAGGCAAATAGACCGGTGGAATAGAAGAGAGTCCTGTAATAGACCTTCATTGTAGTCTGTAACAAAGATGACACTGCAGTGAAGTGGGCAAAGTATGATCTTTTCATTAAGAGTTACTGGGTCAGTTAGATATCTGTAGGAAGAAAAAAATGAACCTTACTTCACATATACATATGAAAGATAAAACAATTTGGCTTTTTGGGGAAAAGGTAGGAGATTATCTTCATGACATGAAGGAAAAGTTTTCTTAACAGGACACATAAAGGAAAAAGAATGGGGAAAAATGTCCACATTTAAAATAAAGACTGTTCATGAAAGGACACCATTAAGAAATTAAAGAGGCGAGCTAGAGACTAGGACAAGATATTTGTACTATATATACCAGACAAAAGACTAGTATATAAAATATGTATAAAACCACTACAAATCCCTATCAAAAAGCCAGAATCAAATAGAAAAAATGGACAAAAGATTTGAACAGTCATGTCAGAAGGGAGGATATTTAAATGGCCACAGGAGATGAGAATGTACTCAAATTTATTAGTCATCAGGAAAGTACAAATTAAAACCACAGTATGATTACAAAGGAATGGCTAAAATAAAAACAGAAAATGCCAAGTGTGTCAAGGATATAGAGTGGTTGCAACACTCATTTACTGTTGGTGGAAGTGTAAAATTAGTATGACTGCTTGGGAAAACTGGTTGCAGAAATTACTAAAGCTGAATATATGCTTATCCTCTGACCCAGCATTTCCACCCCTAGATTATATACCAACAAAAATTCACATATATGTTCACCAAAAGATATGTACTATAGAATGTTCATAGCAGCATTATTTCTAAGGACCCCTAAACTGGGAACATCTCAAATGTTTATAAATAGTAGAATGAATGAAGTATGATAAATTCACACAATGGGCTATGATATAGCAATGAGAATAAACAAACTATAAATATGGAATAACATGAATAAATCTCATAAATATAATTTTGAGATAACAGGCAGACACGGAAGAGTACATACTAGATGATAAAGTTTCTTTTTCATTTTTTTTAAGTTGTGATTTTATTTTATTTTATTTATTTTTTATTGGTGTTCAATTTGCCAACATATAGCATAACACCCAGTGCTCATCCCGTCAAATGCCCCCCTCAGTGCCCGTCACCCAGTCACCCCAACCCCCTGCCCACCTCCCCTTCTACTACCCCTTGTTCATTTCCCAGTTAGGTGTCTCTCATGTTCTGTCACCCTCACTGATATTTCCCACTCATTTTCTCTCCTTTCCCCTTTATTCCCTTTCACTATTTTTTATATTCCCCAAATGAATGAGACCATATAATGTTTGTTCTTCTCCGATTGACTTATTTCACTCAGCATAATACCGTCCAGTTCCATCCACGTCGAAGCAAATCATGGGTATTTGTTGTTTCTAATGCCTGAGTAATATTCCATTGTATACATAGACCACATCTTCTTTATCCATTCATCTTTTGATGGACACCGAGGCTCCTTCCACAGTTTGGCTATTGTGGACATTGCTGCTAGAAACATCGGGGCGCAGGTGTCCCGGCGTTTCATTGCATCTGTATCTTTGGGATAAATTCCCAGCAGTGCAATTACTGGGTCATAGGGTAGTTCTATTTTTAACTCTTTGAGGAACATCCACACAGTTTTCCAGAGTAGCTGTACCAGTTCACATTCCCACCAACAGTACAAGAGGGTTCCCCTTTCTCCACATCCTCTCCAACACTTGTTTCCTGCCTTGTTAATTTTCCCCATTCTCACTGGTGTGAGGTGGTATCTCATTGTGGTTTTGATTTGTATTTCCCTGATGGCAAGTGCTGCGGAGCATTTTCACATGTGCTTCCTGGCCATGTCTATATCTTCTTTGGTGAAATTTCTGTTCATGTCTTTTGCCCATTTCATGATTGGATTGTTTGTTTCTTTGCTGTTCAGTTTAATAAGTTCTTTATAGATCTTCGATACTAGCCCTTTATCTGATAGGTCATTTTGCAAATATCTTTTCCCATTCTGTAGGTTGTGTTTTAGTTTTGTTGACTGTTTCTTTTGCTGTGCAGAAACTTTTTATCTTGATGAAGTCCCAATCATTCATTTTTGCTTTTGTTTCCCTTGCTTTAATAGATGTATCTTGCAAGAAGTTGCTGTGGCCAAGTTCAAAAAGGGTGTTGCCTGTGTTATCTTCCAGGATCTTGATGGATTCTTGTCTCACATTTATACCTTTCACCCATTTTGAATTTATCTTTGTGTATGGAGTAAGAGAATGGTCCAGGTTCATTCTTCTGCACGTGGCTGTCCAATTTTCCCAGCACCATTTATTGAAGAGACTGTCCTTTTTCCAGTTGATAGTCTTTCCTGCTTTGTTGAATATAGGTTGACCATAGAGTTGAGGGCCCATTTCAGGATTCTGTATTCTGTTGTATTGATCTATGTGTCTGTTTTTGTGCCAGTACCACACTGTCTTGATGACCACAGCTTTGTAGTACAACCTGAAATCTGGCATTGTGATGCCCCTGGCTCTGATTTTCTTTTTTAATATTCCCCTAGCTGTTCAGGGTCTTTTCTGATTTCACACAAATCTTAAGATTATTTATTCCAACTCTCTGAAGAAAGTCCATGGTATTTTGATAGGGATAGCATTGAATGTGTGAATTGCCCTGGGTAATATAGACATTTTCACAATGTTAGTTCTTCCAATCCATGACCATGGGATATTTTTCCATCTCTTTGTGTCTTGCTCATTTCTTTCAGAAGTATTCTGTAGTTTTTAGGGTATAGATCCTTTACAAACTCTTTGGTTAGATTTATTCCGAGGTGTCTTATTCTTTTGGGTACAACTATAAATGTGAATGACTCCTTAATATCTCTTTCTTCAGTCTCATTGTTAGTGCATAGAAATGCCACTGATTTCTGGGCATTGATTTTGTATCCTGTCACACTGCCAAATTGCTCTATGAGTTCTAGCAATCTTGAGGTAGTGTCTTCTGGGTTTTCTATGTACAGAATCATGTCATCTGTGAAGAAGGAGAGTTCTTTGCCCATTTGAATGCCTTTTATTTCTTTCCGTTGCCTGATTGCTGAGGCTGGGACTTGTAATACTATGTTGAATAGCAGTGGTGAGAGTGGGCATCCCTGTTGTGTTCCTGATCTTAGGGGAAAGGCTCCCAGTGTTTCCCCACTGAGAATATTTAATGTGGGCTTTTCATAGATGGCTTTTAAGATGTCGAGGAATGTTCCCTCTATCCCTACACTCTGAAGAGTTTTGATCAGGAATGGATGCTGTATTTTGTCAAATGCTTTCTCTGCATCCAATGAGAGGATCATATGGTTCTTGGTTTTTCTCTTGCTGATATGATGAATCACATTGATTGTTTTACGAGTGTTGAACCAGCCTTGTGTCCCGGGAATAAATCCTACTTGGTCATGGTGAATAATTTTCTTAATGTATTGTTGGATCCGATTGGCTAGTATCTTGTTGAGAATTTGTGCATCCAAATTCATCAGGGATATTGGTCTATAATTCTCTAATTTGGTGGGGTCTTTGTCTGGTTTTGGAATTAAGGTGAAGTTGGCCTCATAGAACGAATCTGGAAGTACTCCATCTCTTTCTATCTTTCCAAACAGCTTTAGTAGAATAGGTATGGTTTCTTCTTTAAACGTTTGATAGAATTCCCCAGGGAAGCCATCTGGCCCTGGACTTTTGTGTCTTGGGAAGTTTCTGACGACTGCTTCAATTTCCTCCCTGGTTTTTTTTTTTTTTTTAATTTATTTTTATTGGTGTTCAATTTACTAACATACAGAATAACCCCCAGTGCCCGTCACCCATTCACTCCCACCCCCCCGCCCTCCTCCCCTTCTACCACCCCTAGTTCGTTTCCCAGAGTTAGCAGTCTTTACGTTCTGTCTCCCTTTCTGATATTTCCCACACATTTCTTCTCCCTTCCCTTATATTCCCTTTCACTATTATTTATATTCCCCAAATGAATGAGAACATATAATGTTTGTCCTTCTCCGATTGACTTACTTCACTCAGCATAATACCCTCCAGTTCCATCCACGTTGAAGCAAATGGTGGGTATTTGTCATTTCTAATAGCTGAGTAATATTCCATTGTATACATAAACCACATCTTCTTTATCCATTCATCTTTCGTTGGACACCGAGGCTCCTTCCACAGTTTGGCTATCATGGCCATTGCTGCTATAAACATCGGGGTGCAGGTGTCCCGGCGTTTCATTGCATTTGTATCTTTGGGGTAAATCCCCAACAGTGCAATTGCTGGGTCGTAGGGCAGGTATATTTTTAACTGTTTGAGGAACCTCCACACAGTTTTCCAGAGTGGCTGCACCAGTTCACATTCCCACCAACAGTGTATGAGGGTTCCCTTTTCTCCGCATCCTCTCCAACATTTGTTGTTTCCTGCCATGTTAATTTGTCCCATTCTCACTGGTGTGAGGTGGTATCTCATTGTGGTTTTGATTTGTATTTCCCTGATGGCAAGCGATGCAGAGCATTTTCTCATATGCATGTTGGCCATGTCTATGTCTTCCTCTGTGAGATTTCTGTTCATGTCTTTTGCCCATTTCATGATTGGATTGTTTGTTTCTTTGGTGTTGAGTTTAATAAGTTCTTTATAGATCTTGGAAACTAGCCCTTTATCTGATATGTCATTTGCAAATATCTTCTCCCATTCTGCAGGTTGTCTTTGAGTTTTGTTGACTGTATCCTTTGCTGTGCAAAAGCTTCTTATCTTGATGAAGTCCCAATAGTTCATTTTTGCTTTTGTCTCTTTTGCCTTCGTGGATGTATCTTGCAAGAAGTTACTATGGCCGAGTTCAAAAAGGGTGTTGCCTGTGTTCTGCTCTAGGATTTTGATGGAATCTTGTCTCACATTTAGATCTTTCATCCATTTTGAGTTTATCTTTGTGTATGGTGAAAGAGAGTGGTCTAGTTTCATTCTTCTGCATGTGGATGTCTAATTTTCCCAGCATCATTTATTGAAGAGACTGTCTTTCTTCCAATGGATAGTCTTTCCTCCTTTATCGAATATTAGTTGCCCATAAAGTTCAGGGTCCACTTCTGGATTCTCTATTCTGTTCCACTGATCTATGTGTCTGTTTTTGTGCCAGTACCACACTGTCTTGATGACCACAGCTTTGTAGTACAACCTGAAATCTGGCATTGTGATGCCCCCAGATATGGTTTTCTTTTTTAAAATTCCCCTGGCTATTCGGGGTCTTTTCTGATTCCACACAAATCTTAAAATAATTTGTTCTAACTCTCTGAAGAAAGTCCATGGTATTTTGATAGGGATTGCATTAAACGTGTATATTGCCCTGGGTAACATTGACATTTTCACAATATTAATTCTGCCAATCCATGAGCATGGAATATTTTTCCATCTCTTTGTGTCTTCCTCAATTTCTTTCAGAAGTGTTCTATAGTTTTGAGGGTATAGATCCTTTACATCTTTGGTTAGTTTATTCCTAGGTATCTTATGCTTTTGGGTGCAATTGTAAATGGGATCGACTCCTTAATTTCTCTTTCTTCAGTCTCATTGTTAGTGTATAGAAATGCCACTGACTTCTGGGCATTGATTTTGTATCCTGCCACGCTACCGAATTGCTGTATGAGTTCTAGCAATCTTGGGGTGGAGACTTTTGGGTTTTCTATGTAGAGTATCATGTCATCGGCGAAGAGGGAGAGTTTGACTTCTTCTTTGCCAATTTGAATGCCTTTAATGTCTTTTTGTTGTCTGATTGCTGAGGCTAGGACTTCCAGTACTATGTTGAACAGCAGTGGTGAGAGTGGACATCCCTGTCTTGTTCCTGATCTTAGGGGAAAGGCTCCCAGGGCTTCCCCATTGAGAATGATATTTGCTGTGGGCTTTTCATAGATGGCTTTTAAGATGTCGAGGGATGTTCCCTCTATCCCTACGCTCTGAAGAGTTTTGATCAGGAATGGATGATGTATTTTGTCAAATGCTTTCTCTGCATCCAATGAGAGGATCATATGGTTCTTGGTTTTTCTCTTGCTGATATGATGAATCACATTGATTGTTTTACGGGTGTTGAACCAGCCTTGTGTCCCAGGGATAAATCCTACTTGGTCATGGTGAATAATTTTCTTAATGTATTGTTGGATCCTATTGGCCAGTATCTTGTTGAGAATTTTTGCATCCATGTTCATCAGGGATATTGGTCTGTAACTCTCCTTTTTGGTGGGGTCTTTGTCTGGTTTTGGAATTAAGGTGATGCTGGCCTCATAGAACGAATTTGGAAGTACTCCATCTCTTTCTATCTTTCCAAACAGCTTTAGGAGAATAGGTATGGTTTCTTCTTTAAACGTTTGATAAAATTCCCCTGGGAAGCCATCTGGCCCTGGACTCTTGTGTCTTGGGAGGTTTTTGATGACTGCTTCAATTTCCTCCCTGGTTATTGGCCTGTTCAGGTTTTCTATTTCTTCCTGTTCCAGTTTTGGTAGTTTGTGGCTTTCTAGGAATGCGTCCATTTCTTCTAGATTGCCTAATTTATTGGCATATAGCTGTTGATAATATGTTTTTAAAATCGTTTGTATTTCCTTGGTGTTGGTAGTGATCTCTCCTTTCTCATTCATGATTTTATTAATTTGAGTCTTCTCTCTCTTCTTTTTAATAAGGCTGGCTAATGGTTTATCTATCTTATTAATTCTTTCAAAGAACCAACTCCTCGTTCTGTTGATCCGTTCCACAGTTCTTCTGGTCTCGATTTCGTTGAGTTCTGCTCGAATCTTTATTAACTCCCTTCTTCTCTTGGGTGTAGGATCTATTTGCTGTTTTTTCTCTAGCTCCTTTATGTGTAAGGTTAGCTTTTGTATTTGAGTTCTTTCCAGTTTTTGAATGGATGCTTGTATTGCGATGTATTTCCCCCTTAGGACTGCTTTTGCTGCATCCCAAAAATTTTGAACGGTTGTATCTTCATTCTCATTCGTTTCCATGAATCTTTTTAATTCTTCCTTAATTTCCTGGTTGACCCTTTTATCTTTTAGCAGGATGGTCCTTAACCTCCACGTGTTTGAGGTCCTTCCAAACTTCTTGTTGTGATTTAGTTCTAATTTCAAGGCATTATGGTCTGAGAATATGCAGGGGACAATCCCAATCTTTTGGTATCGGTTCAGACCCGATTTGTGACCCAATATGTGGTCTATTCTGGAGAAAGTTCTATGTGCGCTTGAGAAGAATGTGTATTCAGTTGAGTTTGGATGTAAAGTTCTGTAGATATCTGTGAAATCCATCTGGTCCAGTGTATCATTTAAAGCTCTCGTTTCTATGGAGATGTTGTGCTTAGAAGACCTATCGAGTATAGAAAGAGCTAGATTGAAGTCACCAAGTATAAGTGTATTATTATCTAAGTATTTCTTCACTTTGGTCAATAATTGATTTATATATTTGGCAGCTCCCACATTCGGGGCATATATATTGAGGATTGTTAAGTCCTCTTGTTGAATAGATCCTTTAAGTATGATATAGTGTCCCTGTTCATCTCTCACTACAGTCTTTGGGGTAAATTTTAGTTTATCTGATATAAGGATGGCTACCCCTGCTTTCTTTTGAGGACCATTCGAATGGTAAATGGTTCTCCAACCTTTTATTTTCAGGCTGTAGGTGTCCTTCTGTCTAAAATGAGTCTCTTGTAGACAGCAAATAGATGGGTCCTGCTTTTTTATCCAGTCTGAAACCCTGCGCCTTTTGATGGGGTCATTAAGCCCGCTCACATTCAGAGTTACTATTGAGAGATATGAGTTTAGTGTCATCATGATATCTATTCAGTCCTTGTTTTTGTGGACTGTTCCACTGAACTTCTTCTTAAAGGGGAATTTTAAGAGCCCCCCTTAAAATTTCTTGCAGAGCTGGTTTGGAGGTCACATATTCTTTTAGTTGCTGCCTGTCTTGGAAGCTCTTTATCTCTCCTTCCATTTTGAATGAGAGCCTTCCTGGATAAAGTATTCTTGGTTGCATGTTCTTCTCATTTAGGACCCCGAATATATCCTGCCAGCCCTTTCTGGCCTGCCAGGTCTCTGTGGAGAGGTCTGCCGTTACCCTAATACTCCTCCCCATAAAAGTCAGGGATTTCTTGTCTCTTGCTGCTTTAAGGATCTTCTCTTTATCTTTGGAATTTGCAAGCTTCACTATTAAATGTCGAGGTGTTGAACGGTTTTTATTGATTTTGGGGGGGATCTCTCTATTTCCTGGATGTGAATGCCTGTTTCCCTTCCCAGATTAGGAAAGTTTTCAGCTAGAATTTGTTCAAATACATATTCTGGCCCTCTGTCCCTTTCGGCGCCCTCGGGAACCCCCATTAAACGTAGGTTTTTCTTCCTCAGGCTGTCGTTTATTTCCCTTAATCTATCTTCATGGTCTTTTAATTGTTTGTCTCTTTTTTCCTCAGTTTCCCTCTTTGCTATCAACTTGTCTTCTATGTCACTCACTCGTTCTTCCACCTCGTTAACCGTCGTCATTAGGACTTCTAGTTTGGATTGCATCTCATTCAATTGATTTTTAATTTCTGCCTGATTAGCTCTAAATTCTGCAGTCATGAAGTCTCTTGAGTCCTTTATACTTTTTTCTAGAGCCACCAGTAGCTGTATAATAGCGCTTCTGAATTGGCTTTCTGACATTGAATTGTAATCCAGATTTTGTAAATCTGTGGTGAGAGAGGACTGTTTCTGATTCTTTCTTTTGAGGTGAGGTTTTCCTTCTAGTCATTTTGGTCAGTGCAGAGTGGCCAAAAAAGTTGTACTGGGAAAAGGAGAAAAAGAGAGAAGAGAAAGAAGGAAAGAAAAGAGAAAAAGAAAAAAGAAAAAAGGAAGAAAAAAAGAAAGAAAAAAGAGAAGAAAAAGAGAAAAATAAAAGGAAAAAAGCGGGTGGGAGAAGGAAACAGAAATCAAAAAGTAAAACAAAACAAAACAAAACAAACAACAACAACAAAAAAGAACCACGGGGGAGTATCTTCTGATTCTGTGTATTTTAAGTCCCTTGGCTTCTCCTGGAAGTTGTCCGTCTAGCTGGTCTTCTGGGGGAGGGGCCTGCTGTGCTGATTTTCAGGTGTTAGCAGTTGGGGGAGCTGCTGTGCCCCTGCCTGGTGCAGGGCTCAGTGGGGGTTGTTTACCCCGTGAGGCCGCAGGAGGAACAGCCCCAGTGGCGGGGCAGCTCTGGAAACCTGGATTCAGCTCCGGCAGGAACTCCGTCTGCAGGGCCTGGAGGCTCCGGGGCGGGGCCGCTGATCTGCTCAGCTGGGGCAGGAGCGTCCTCGCTGTCCTGGGCCCTCCCAGCCTCTGCTTGTCCCGGGGGAGGCCGGATCCTGGGCTGTGTCCCGGCGCCCTGTGCTCCGGAGCCTGCGCTGGTGGATTCGCGCTCCCGGGCAGCGCAACCCACTCCGCGGAGCTGCCGCCCGAGCCCACCGAGCTGCTCCTGGAACCGCGCAGGCCCCTCCGCGGAGCCTCTTCCTCTGCCCGAGCCCCCCCCGAGCTGCTCCCGCCCCGCAGCCCCCTCCGCGGAGCCGCCCCGGAGCCCCCGAGCTGCTCCCGCCCCGCAGCCCCCTCCGCGGAGCCGCCCCGAGCCCCCCGAGCTGCTCCGGGTCCCCCCATGCGCGCTGCAGCCCTTAGGGAGCTCGGCGCACTCTCCTGGGGCACAGGTCCCTGTTACTGTCCCTTGGAGCCCGAGGGCATCCCCGCCCTCCTGGGTCCTGCTCCACCTCCCCGCGAGCCCCTCTCCCCCCGGGAAGGTCGGTGCAGCTCCTGCTCCTCCGGGACGGGGCTCTCCTGTCCTGGGGACACTCGCCCCGGCCTCAGCCCGGCTCCTCGCGGGCCCCTCCCCCTTGGAGGCCTTTGTTTCTTTACTTCTTTTTCCCCGTCTTCCTACCTGGATAGAAGCGCGAACTCTTCTCACTGTAGCATTCCAGCTGGTCTCTCTTTAAATCTCAGGCCGAATTGATAGATTTTCAGGATAATTTGAAGGTTTTCTAGGTAATTTGGTGGAGACAGGTGATTTGGGGACCCTACTCCTCCGCCATCTTGCCCCTCCCCCTCCTCCCTGGTTATTGGCCTGTTCAGGTTTTCTATTTCTTCCTGTTCCAGTTTTGGTAGTTTGTGGTTTTCCAGAAATGTGTCCATTTCTTCTAGATTGCCTAATTTATTGGCATATAGCTGTTCATAATATGTACTTAAAATGATTTGTATTTCCTTGGTATTCTTTGTGATCTCTCCTTTTTCATTCGTGATTTTATTAGAGTCTTTTTTGTTTGTAATAAGGCTGGCTAATGGTTTATCTATCTTACTAATTCTTTCAAAGAACCAACAGCTAGTTTTGTTGATCTGTTCTACACTTCTTCTGGTCTCTCTTTCATTGAGTTCTGCCCGAATCTTTATTAACTTTCTTCTCGTGTTTGGTGTAGGTTTTATTTGCTGTTCTTTCTCCAGTTCCTTTAGGTGCAAGGTTAACTTGTGTATTTGAGTTTTTTTCAGTTTTTTGAGGGATGCTTGTATTGGGATGTATTTCCCTCTCAGGACTGCTTTTGCTGTATCCCAAAGATTTTGAACGGTTGTATCTTCATTCTCATTAGTTTCCATGAACCTTTTTAAATTCTTCTCTAATTTCCTGGTTGACCCTTTCATCTTTTAGCAGGATGGTCTTTAACCTCCACGTGTTTGAATTTTTTCCAAATTTCTTCTTGTGATTGAGTTCTAGTTTCAAAGTATTATGGTCTGAAAATATGCAGGGGACAATCCCAATCTTTTGGTATCAGTTAAGACCTGATTTGTGACCCAGTATGTGGTCTATGCTGGAGAAAGTTCCATGTGCACTTGAGAAGAATGTGTATTCAGTTGCGTTTGGATGTAAATTTCTGTAAATATCTGTGAAATCCATCTTGTCCCGTGTATCATTTAAAGTTCTTATTTCTTTGGAGATGTGTTTAGAATATGTGTCATTTGTAGAAAGCACCGTATTGAAGTCTCCCAGTATAAGTGTATTACTATCTAAGTATGCCATAACTTTGGTTATGAATTGATTGATATACTTGGCAGCTCCCACATTAGGGGCATAAATATTCATGATTGTTAGGTCCTCTTGTTGGATAGATCCTTTAAGTATGATATAGTGTCCTTCTTCATCTCTCACTACAGTCTTTGGGATAAACTTTAATTTATCTGATATGAGGATTGCTACCCTGCTTTTTTTTGAGGACCATTTGATTAGTAAATGGTTCTCCAACCTTTTATTTTCAGGCTGTAGGTGTCCTTATGTCTAAAATGAGTCTCTTGTAGACAGCAAATAGATGGGTCCTGCTTTTTTATCCAGTCTGAAACTCTGTGTCTTTTGATGGGATCATTTAGACCACGTTCAGAGTTACTATTGAAAGATATGAATTTAGTGTCATCATAATACCTATTCAGTCCCTGTTTTTGTGGATCATTTCTTTGGACTTTCTCTTTCTTTTACAGAGTTCCCCTTAATATTTCTTGCAGAGCTGGTTTGGTGGTCATATATTCTTTCAGTTTCTGCCTATTTTGGAAGCTCTTTATCTCTCCTTCTATTCTGAATGAGAGCCTTGCTGGATAAAGTATTCTTGGCTGTAGGCTCTTCTCATTTAGGACCCTGACTATATCCTGCCAGCCCTTTTTGGCCTGCCAGGTCTCTGTGGGGAAGTCTGCTGTTAATCTAATATTTCTCCCCATATATGTTAGGGATCTCTTGTCTCTTGCTGCTTTAAGGATTTTCTTTTTATCTTTGGAATTTGCACGTTTCACCATTAAATGTTGAGGTGTTGAACAGTTTTTATTGACTTTAGGGGGAATCTCTCTATCTCCTGGATCTGAATGTCTGTTTTCCTCCCCAAGTTAGGGAAGTTCTCAGGTATGATTTGTTCAAATACACTTTCTGGTCCTCTGTTCCTTTTGGTGCCCTCTGGAACCCCAATTAAATGTAGATTTTTCCTTCTGAGGCTGTCATTTATTTCTCTTAACCTTTCCTCATGGTCTTTTAATTGTTTTTCTCTTTTTTCCTCAGCTTCCTTCCTTGCCATCAACTTGTCTTCTATGTCACTCACTCTTTCTTATACCTCATTAACCCTCATTGTTAGGACCTCCAGTTTGGATTGCATCTCATTGATTTTTAATTTCGGCCAGATTAGATCTAAATTTTGCAGTCATGAAGTCTCTTGAATCCTTTATGCTTTTTTCCAGAGCCACCAGTAGCTTTATAATTGTGCTTCTGAATTGGCTTTCTGACATCAAATTGTAATCCAAATTCTGTAACTTTGTGGGAGAGAGTACTGTTTCTGATTCTTTCTTTTTTGGGGAGTTCTTTCTAGCAATTTCGCTCAGTGCAGAGTGGCTAAAAACGAGTTGTACTGGAAAAAGGAAGAAAAAAAAAAGAAAAAACAAACAAAGAAAAACAAGGGGGGTATCTTCTGTTTCTATATGCTCAAAATCCATCAATTTCCCCTGGAGCTCTCCAGTGCTGGGCAGTGAAGAACTTGCTTTTCTGTCCTTCCAGCTGGTCTTCTGGGGAGGGGCCTGCTGTGCTGATTCTCAGGTGTGAGCACCTGGGGGAGCTTCCCGCCCCCTGCCAAATGCACGGCTCAGTGGGAGCTGTTTACTTTGTGAGAGCTCTGTTCCCTCGTGGCCCGGCTCCATCCCAGGCATATGGTGACACCAGAAAGAACAATCACACTGGCCAGCGGCCAGCTCTCAGCCTTGGAGTTAGCTCCCTCAGTAACTACTGCAGTCTCCCAATCCACACTGGCCTGGATGCTCTGGGGCTGGAGGGGCGTTGATCTGCACAGCTCAGGGGCACCCGGTTGCAGGAGCGTCCTCGCTGTCCTGTGCCCTCCCCGCCTCCACCTGTCCCGGGGCGAGCGCAGGATCCTGTGCTGTGTCCCCAGCACCCTGGGATCCGGGGCCTGCGCCACTGGAATCATGATCCTGGGGCCATGCAGCCCCCTCAGCCCGGAGCCGCCACCTGAGCTTCTCCCCGAGGCCCCACTGGGCTTGCTCCAGCCCTTTACCCAGCTTGGCCTGCGGTGTGGGTGCACTTTCTTTGTTAGTGACCCCGGGAACCTGGAGGCTCCACTGCCCCTCCTGGGATCCTGCCCAAGTTCCCTGCGAGTACCTTTCCCTCCAGGAAGGATCCGGTGCGGATTTTTAAGGTTCTTGCTTCTCCGGGACTGGGCTTTCCTGTCCCCAAGTCTCTCGCTGCCACACTTTAGTCTTGGCTCCTCACAGGAGCCTCTCCCCCACTTGACTCTTAATTTATTATTATTTTTTTCCCCCATCTTCCTACCTTGTTAGAAGCTCAAACTCTTCTCTCTGTAGTGTTCCAGCTGTTCTCTCTTTAAATCTCAGGCCGAATTAATAGGTTTTCAGGATGATTTGAAAGTTATCTAGGTAAGTTGTAGGGGACAGGTGACTTAGGGACCCTACTCCTCCATCATCTTGACCCGCCGCTGGATGATAAAGTTTTTAAACCTGCAAACTAATCTATGCTGTTAGATTTCAGAACAGTGGTTACTCTGGAAGGGGTTCAAAGAAGCTTCTGGATGCTAATGATATTTTGATCTGGGTATTGGTTTCAGTTTGTGAAAGGTCATTGTACAATATATTTTTGATTCATGTATTTTCTTGAACATTTGACATACTAAAATAAAAAGTACACTAAAAAGGCAGAAATAAAAAAAAAATTTACTGAATAAGATATCCTTAGATCTGGGCTTCCAAGGAAATTTGGGAAATGCTGACCAATCATACAATGCTATTGATAGGTATTGTTCAGGTCATTTTTTTAAATTGAAATAAGACCAGATGAAATGATATTCAAGGAAAAATGTAAGTGGACATTTTCCCCAATTAATATTTGAATTTGCCATTGTTTTTGTATTGAAGACTGTGAAGAACTGTATGGTAGTGATAAATGATAAAAGAAGTCGTTTAATGAGTGTTTGAAAAGTAATGAGAGAAATAGACGCATTTTAATTACATAAATATTAAAAACAAGATCAAACAGATTGCTTTTTAGTTTGGAGCAATATAAAATATAAACTTTCAATAGCTTCGTAAGAAATATATAAAAAGTATTCTGTGGCAAATAGCAGTTTTGTGGATCTTAACAATGAAATCATTTTATACTTTAGGTTTCTGTTTATCATTGACATGTAAGAGTTAATTTACACTCATACTGTTTTATACAATAATATCCCTTTTCCCAGTTCTCTAATATGTGTTTTACCATTTCAGAGACATTTTTGATGACAGAGTATATGCCTGGATCTTTGTGTAAATGCTTTTCTCTTCTGCTAATTAAATAATTAAATCACTTACTTCAGAATGCTGAAATGCCAAATGTCCAGTTTCTCTGCTTCCACAGACTTCATACTCTGACAGCCAACAATTGCTCTAAGTGTTTGACATTCAGAAATTGGAGCGAGTAGGTCAGGACTGTGGCAAGTTGGTTTGCATTTTAAGTAAGCTGTGAGTGAAGAGAGAGGAAGGAGATGTGTCCAAGGTAATTTCTCTTAGTTATTTTCTGTGTCTGCCTGAAGACTTTTGTTTGTTTTTCAAGAGGAAATAAAAACTAGACTGGTTCTTCTTATCCTGATTTTACATTTTTATAGTGATCTCTCTGAAAAATTATAGAAATCTGAAGTTCTGGGTATTCAAAATTTATATATCGTATTTATAGTCAAATGAAATCATTATACCTACTTCCATGGTGCACGTTTTTAGAGAATTAGAATCGTTGAGTATAAGATTGAATTTTTTTATGACAATAGCTATGCAATGTCCATGCTTAGATTTCTTTTTATTTAGAGACTTACACTTTTGAAAATATGCAATATGTATAGTTAGTCCTTTTTATTCAGGTTTTCAAGAGAGAGATTCCTTAGAATATTCAAATTATTAATCCAATCACAAATCTTATGTTAGCCAATTATTTTAATTTTCTCAGTAGAAATATTTGCCTTATATTTTGTTGAATGTATTTGCTAACATTTTACTACATGTATTTTCTTCTCCTACCTGCTGTGGAAAATGCAAATGATGTCAATAAAATGACCAAAAGGTAGAAAAGGAAGGAGGAGCAGCAAAGGATTAGACAGCAGCAAGGGATCAGACAAAGCATTAAGCGTTTGTATCTAAATAACCAAGTCACAGGTCAAATTTCATAGAGGGACCATCATGGGAAATTACACAAGTGTTGCTATACTGAACTTTTATGGTAATATTATTAAAGATGGGGGAGTTTCTATTCCTTGTCATTGACTTCCTGAGCCAGCAGCAGGTAACTGGTGGAGTCTGAGTCTGCTGACAACTTCCTGCACTTGTGAGTATGGTTGTGGAGTGACTATGGGGTGACATTCATGAGCTGGTACTATCTGGGGTGCTTAATGGTGCCACTAACTTGGGGTATCATGACAATATGCAATGGAGGAAAGATGTCTAGGGCTTTTAGGAGGGATGTTGTTCAGGCCTCAATTCCATAATACATTTGGATCTTGGTATCAGATCTTTATTATGGAATGTGAGTTATACTTATGTATGTGTTTATGACAGTCCAAACTATTGTCTTATGAATATGCTTTTTTTTAGAGATTGTGTTCATTGTTTGCAAGCAAGCATGTTTGTCATTTCATAAAGAGGGTTCAGAGAGGAGCCCTGTAAGCATTGTTATTTATTAATGTTATTTATGAATGATTGGAGTAGAACCTGTTGGAATATTATAATCCTTTATGATTAAACATTAAAAAAAACCTACTGTATAAGTTTTCACATCTCAAACTTTTTCTTGGTATTTTGGTATACATTACATACTGATAATCTGTCAGGCTAGTGTATAAAATGAACTGGCTCATAATCAACATTATTTCATTGCTAAAAATAGATAGATGTTAATATGATATTACAGCCAGTCTTGTCTATGTTACAATTAGCCTGTGGTTGATCATAGTGGGAGTATTTACACCATGGAATTGCAAATGTCACAAATCAGGCCCCCTACCTCCTGCCCCACCCTCTGATTCATTGTTAAACATTTATCAGTATGCCATTGGGTATAATAGAACATGGTTTTGAAGTTGGTTAGGCCAAGGATAAAATTCTATTTCTCCCTCTCTCTCATTCTGGCAAATTATAAAACTTTCTTAAATTTCCCATTTTCTCAGTACAAAGAAAAGGAGTATTGTGAAAATCAAATTAGCTAATGTACAAAGCACTTGGCAGAGGCTTTTAATGTATTTTTGAATCCTTTTACTTTCTCCACTCTCCTAAAATTGGTCCTGGAATCTAGGGTGAGAATGAAGTATAATGGAGGTCAAGATTTTGCAACTGTCGATAGAGAAGGGCCAGAAGTTTGAAACCAGGAAAGAAGTTCTGTATTAGGGGTGGCATATCTGAAATAGTTACTCTCAAGATCTCTCCAGGGGAAGTGCAGAAAAAAATCCTTGAAAGTAGAAGCCCTTACACAGCATTTTAGTATATCTACAGAGGCAGGGATAGCTGTAGGTCTTTCCATTGAGAGAGTTGTGCTGAGTTGGAGTAACAAGCCTGAACCTCAGGAAAGGGAGAAACCCTTGGGTAGGTGAACTGAGCCCTGGTACTAGATATCAGTGTGATCAGAGCCTGCAGTCTCCCAGCAGGGATTGCACTTGGTCCTGGTCAAGACAACTCCTCCTCTAGTTCCATGATTTTAGGCAGTAGAGAAGTGGATGGTGCCTGCAAAATATACTATCCCAGATTTGGTAGAAGAGAAATCAGGACAGTTTTCACACACATAATGTTAGAGCAAATCTGATCTGGAAAGAGCTTCTCACATTAAGCAAAATCAAAATAAAACAAACAACAAAAAAAGGGTTTTAACTATGGCAAACAACCAAAAACAAACATACAAAAATCTCTACATATATAACAAGAGGAAAGAGAGAAGGAAACTAATATACAAAACGCAGAAAGGACCCAGTCTAAAAGAAAATGTTGCCCAGATAGCACATTCCTGTTGATTTACAATGTAGAGAAACTTACTGAAAATAGGAATTAATTGGAAGCAGGGCTCAAAGATAAGATGATTAAGGAACAGAAAGAGGTGAAAAGAGAGGTTGCTGAAATAAGAATACAAATCGAGAGCCAGACAACACTATTGCAGATCTATGAATACAAAGATTTCTCAAAGAAGAGTTACTAGTTTGGTTTCATGTTTTTCCTCCCAAAGAAGAGGCTGATTCTATAGTCACATAATCATTTTCATTTGCTTTTACAAAGACTTGAACAAAATGGAAAAGATGAAGGTATAGCTCTTCACCGAACTGACTCCTAACTGCAAATGGCCTCTAGAAATGTCTCTTTCAGTGTAGCAGTGAAATTGTTTTATAAATCTCTCTGGTTTTATAAAGGAAAATAGTAATTCTGGGATTAGTGCCGCTTGAAAAAATTTTTTATCTTCCTCAAATTTTGGTTAACAGTGTGTAACAGGAGGGTGAATAAGACTTTTCCTGTTTTGGAATTTTTGGTGAAACTCCACAATGGAAAACAAATGAATGCTTCTATATTCTACACAGAGACCTGAGATCTGTCCTTTGTATTGTATTAAGAGATAGCATAGACTAAAAAAAAAAAAAAATTTAAAGATACAAAAAAATAATTTTAAATTACATGAAATCACATAAAATAGATGAAGGAGGTCAAAAGGTACAAACTTCTGGTTTTAAAATAAATGTCATCGGGATGTAATGTACAGCACAGTGACTATAGTTAATAATACTACATCGCAAATTTGAAAGTTGCTTAGAGTAGATCTTAAAAGTTCTTATCACAAGAAAATTTTTTAAAGATTTATTTATTTATTTTAGAGAGGGAGCAGGAGCAAGCAGGGCTAGGGATGATAGGAGAGAGAGAATCCTGAGGCAGACTCCCCACTGAACACAGAGCCCAACCAAATGGGTGGGGCACTAGATTCCCAGGACCCTGAGATGGTGACCTGAGCTGAAATCAAGAGTCGACCACTTAGCCAGCTGAACCACCTAGGAGCCCCAAGAAAAAAGTGATTTTAACTGTATGGTGATGAATGTTAACTAGCCTGTGGTGATCATTTCAGAATATATACAAGCGTTGAATTATTATGTTGTATACCTGAAACTAATATAATGTTATATGCTAATTATACCTCAATAAAAAGGGAAAACAAATCCCATGAAAAGAGACAGCTGAATTAGCTCTGCTACTCTGACCATCACCCTCAGTGGGTATCAGCAAAAGTTTTGGGCTTCAAGGATATTCAATGTGTTTTTGAGTTCTTGATCAGGCAAGGAGTACTAAGCCTGATAATACTACTTTTCTGATATGATACTGATTCTGATTCTAATCACTGATACTGATAATACTGATACTCTGCTTTTCACTCCTGATAGCAATCCCATCACAAACTGAGAAAGTGGTGGTAAAGAAAATGCCTCACAGGAATTGAGGGTGCCTGGAAGAGGATGGCATTGGTATCTCAATCCTGGCTAGATGTCTGGTCCTATGGCAGCTTTGCAGATCTCCTTCACAGTTATGTAAATGGTGAGGCAAACTTCAGTGAGAGCAACTGCAAGGAAGAGAGCTTGTGCATGCATTGTTTAAGGCACAAGGAGGTGGAATTTTACATGGGGCTGCTGATGCAAAGGAAGCACTGTACCTGATTGCGGTTGATGGCATTTGAGGCAGAGTTTGAAAGCCGTGAGTCAGAGCCGATGTTTCACATCAGAAGGCTATGCAGTGGGGAGGTAGCCTCAGAGACACCAATAGATTTCACCTGTGCTCTCTCCCGTTAATAAAGCAAGTGGTTCAGTGCCTACCACAGAGTATGTTTTCTGCTGAGAGTAAACTGCAGTTGCCTGGGGTAGGTAACAATGTTTTAGGCATTTATCTCCAAGCTCTACTTTCTGCTTCAACTAAGCAAAAGCTAGAACTAGAAAAGGGAAGGAGAAAGTATAAGCAGCCTTAGTTAGGAGAGAGGAGTGTTCATTGAAGTCTTAAAATTGGGCAAGTTTGAAACTTGGAGACTCTGGCTCAGATTTTTGTTAAGAGGTAGGAAAAGGAGATTCAAAAGGGTGTTTTTTTTTTGTTTTGTTTTTTGCTTTTTTTTTAAGATTTATTTATTCATGAGAGACACACAGAGAGAAGACAGAGACAGAAGCAGGCTCCATGCAGGGAGCCTGATGAGGGACTCCATCCTGGGTCCCCAGGATCACGCCCTATACTGAAGGTGGGCCCAAACCGCTGAGCCACCCAGGCTGCCACAAAAGGGTGGTTTTTAAAGATAATGCAACCATTCCATGTTTGGACACTACTGAATTCAGGCTGTTGGTATCAACACTTGTAATGCCATAAAATCCTACTATGGGCATTGTATAGGCTCCTAATTTTATCTTCTGGTATGAACTGGTAACATTTATGGTTAGAAACTGTATGATGTTTTTAATTGTCATGAGTTAAACATCAGGCCAGAGATGATTGACCATATAATACTAATGACCCAAGAAAGTACTTAGCAATGTCTTTAGTACTAATGACTATCTTTGAAATGAGAAATATAAACTTTATTCATAATTCCTTAAGAATTATTACATTATTCATGTTTTTAAAATTTTTTTTATTTTTTAAATTTTTATTTATTTATGATAGGCACATAGTGAGAGAGAGAGAGGCAGAGACACAGGCAGAGGGAGAAGCAGGCTCCATGCAGGGAGCCTGATGTGGGACTTGAACCCGGGTCTCCAGGATCACACCCGGGCTGAAGGCGGCGCTAAACCTCTGAGCCACTGGGGCTGCCCTTTTGTTTTCTTTAAGGAAGGGAAGACCACTAAACAAATTTTGCTTGACCTGCATTAGGGCTGGGGCTATTTTATGCATCACTAGCCTGCTAAGTTTTGCTGATTTTCCCCATTCTTTTTAGCTGTGCTAAAAAGTGGAGAGTCCCATCACTGTACCCAATGTCTTCTGCCACCCATCTGAGGCTTCTTTTCCATATCTTCCCGTTGGGGGAAGGTTCCATGTATTCCCTCCTCAATATGCCTTCTTACCTGTTACAATGATGGAAGTGTTGACACTATCAGCTTTTTTTTTTTTTTTTTTTTTTTTTTTTTTTTTTTTTTTTACTAATCCACCATATTACACAGGCAGTACTTCTGGAATCCTTGACTGGTAATAATGAATAGGTAAGAGGGAGAAGAAAACAAAGCGGAGGAAAATGGATGGCAATAAAAGTAGGATGAAAAGAAGAAAAAAAATGGGTAAGTTAAAAACAAGGAGTAGTAGAGTGATAACAAAAGTTGCTTTTTAATTTCTCTCTGTGGAACTGGCCTTTCTGAGCCACCCTGCTCTGTGGTCTTCTGGTTTGCATAATTGAATGGATATCAGTGAAGGATGTATGAATGGCGTTACTATGATTATATAAGAGTGTAAGCAGCTCGCTATTGTGTGAAAGTGAATGAATGAGTATTGCATTTTACTAAACTGTTAACCTGCTTTGACAGCTGTTACGCTGCGATAAATGATTGCAGAATTAATTGAAGAGGTTATTATGCTATTAAAACCTATTTTCACTGAGCAGTAATAATGAGAATTCATTGTTAGTCAGTGAGTGTCCACCATTCAGTGATGGGAAATTTCTCTTCTAGCATCTATGTATTGTTTTTGTAACACATCTCTTTTAGACCACCTATGAGAACTTAATTTATTTGAAGAGGTGCTAACTTTTTATCTTTTCATTGAAGGATCAGATTGTCTTGAAAGGGTCAAGATCTCCCCATTTCAAGCTTTCCTTGCCTTTCAGTACTTTCATACTATTTCATTTTTCCTCAGTAAGTTATCAACTGATTCAGTTACAACTGAGTTGACTCTTTCAATTCATTGTTGTTGAACTGTTCTACATACCTGAAGAAACTTCTTGTGAAAAACTCCTCAGAAACCAGTTTCTACTGATAGGAAAGATAATGCCTTCTGTTCTGTCATTGTTAAAGGAGTAACTCTTCCTATTAAATGCTGTCCCATCAAGTATATTTTAAACATTCACATTAACTTGCCTCTATTCCAGAACATCTGGAAATTATTGGAGGAAAACTTGATAACTTTATATCTTTTACATATACTCCTTAAATAAGGGAAATTGTGATACAACCAGTGGATTTTTTTTTTTTTTTTTGGATTTTATTTATTTACTCATGAGTGACACAGCCAGAGAGAGAAGCAGGCTCCCTGCAGGGAACCTGATGAGGGACTCATCCAAGGATCCTGGGATCACACCCTGAACAAAGGCAGATGCTCAACCTCTGAGCCACCCAGGTATCCTCAATAGACAGTGGAATTCTTAATGACCTTGTGAATTCACTTTGGGCAATTTGGACAATGAGCCAGATTCTTCCATCACCCAGCAGGAGGGGATACACCTAAACTTAATAGCTAATGGGCCCGTTGGTTACCTTTTGTCAATAGGGTCTATACCTGAAGATAGGGTCTCCAGGGGTGGGCAGCCTACTTTCCTCAGGCAACTCTTGTTAAATAGATGATACTTCAGAAGATTGTTTTAATATTTGCTCTAGAAGAAGGGAGATAAATTGCATCTGAAATTAATGGAACATTGTTAACTATATTTCCTCCCCCCAAAAAACAGATGGTGGGGTGGGGTGTGTGAATCCTTCCCCTGGAACATGAATGCATTCTGCATGTGCAGCAGAACATACTGATTCTTGCTCACTTTTCTGAGGGATGATGGTAGGATGAGAGACTGGGGTCTTCTCTCTCTCTCTCTCTCTCTTTTTTTTTTTTTTTTTTGACCTTTCTAAGTTTCTCTAGTAAAGCCTGTGTAGGTAGTATTGTAGAATCAAGGGATCCACCTTGCAAGATGTAAACCCAGAGTGTATTGATTATTGTGAATTATGTAAGGTACTATTTTACTTTTCTGGTCTCTCTGTGGAGGAGTTTTCCCTAAACATGCCATGTCTTTTACTCAACTCTTTGCTCTTTCTAGTCATGGTTGATTTAATTTTTTGGCTGACAGGAAACTGCATTGATTCAAATTTATCAATTGCCCAAGTGAACCTATCAATAGGCCTAAATGAAAGGAATTTTTTTAAAAACTCCTCTTTCTCCACATTGGAAGAGAGAAAATGGTGACTTGTGCAAATATTTTGCTCTACAGACTCAAACTTTCCTATGGGTAGTCTCTCTAGGGCTGAATTTGGAGTGCAGAGGGTTTTCAGGCCTGGTCAGTTCTCACATTAAGCTGTATCTTCCAGTTCTGCCTTCACCTATGACAGGGATAGTATTTTGGACTCCTGTTTGCCTTATACATCCCTTATTTTTCAACTGGTTCAGAACTCAGGGAAAAGGGCACTAATTGGGCATCTTTGGATTCCCACATCTCCAGCAGGGAGCTATTGAATGATTAAAGCATTGCATAGAGTGCTGCTCTATTATGTAGTTACTCTTTCCAGTGATTGATTTTACTCTTAGTCAAAAGGCAGTACTATAGGGAGAGAGACTTTAGATTCCAAATTCCAAATGTTTGCAAATGAGCATTTGAATCTGGTGAATTTGAAGATGACACCCACTAGAGAAACTTTCCTTCCCACTCAACAAACAAGCTAATAGACCTCTGCTTGTGGCCCAAATGCTTTGCTCAGCCCAATTCTCCCTGTGGCAGAGGTTTCTAGCCAGAAATAGAATAGTATTTTCTGTGAAGTACATACAGTCCTAGATATTTTGTAGCTTAATTCTGTCCTGACTGTTGAGGAATGCTTTAATGACTTTGGAAGTCTCTATGGAGATAAACCATATTTTAAAGAAATAAGCTTTTGAAAGATAAGTCACAATTGTATGGCACTATCAATATGCCATAAATACATGGTGTGATAAGTTGATTCTTTGGGTGTAGGGATTTAGGTAGAAGCATCTTCTATAGTTCCTTGAAAGATAGAATGAATTCTGGTTAAGATAAGTTGATGTTGGAAACAAGCCTCACAAAGAATTTAAATCTAAATCAGGTATGTCTGTCCTAGCCTGAAAACAGCTTCTTTGTGCATTATTAGGCCTCAGTTGATGATTACATTTAACTATATGCTGAACAGGAACTTATTTTTTAAGTTTTTTATTCTAATTCCAGTATAAATAGCATAGTGCTTATTAGTTTCAGGTGTGCAATATAGTGATTCCACAATTCTATATATTACTCCAGAATCATGGTAAGTGTGCTTATTTTCTCTATAAAATGTATTTTTCTCAAATTTTTATTTAAATTCTAGTTAGTTAACATATAGTATAATATTGGTTTTGGGAGTAGAATTTAGTGATACTTCTATACAACACTCAGTGCTCATCACAATAAGTGTCCTCCTTAATACTCCTCACTCATTTAGCCCATCCCCTACAACCTCCCCCCATCAACCTGTTTGCTGTCTATCATTAAGTTCCTTATGATTTGCTTTTCTCTTTTTTTCTCTTTTCCTATGTCCATCGATTTTGTTTCTTAAATTGCACATATGAGTAGAATCATATGGTATTTGTCTTTCTCTGACTGACTTATTTCACTTAGCATAATTCTCTCTACCTCCATCCTCATTATTGCAAATGGCAAGGTTTCATTTGTTTTGATGGCACTCACACACACATAAATACCGCATCTTTATCCATTCATCAGTCAGTGAACATTTGGGCTTTTTCTGTAGTTTGACTATTGTTGATAATGCTGCTGTAAATACTGGGTGTGCATATACCCCTTCAAATCTGTAGTCTTGTATCCTTTGGGTAAATAACTAGTAGTGCAATTGCTGGGTCATAGGGTGGTTGTATTTGTAACTTTTTGAGGAGGTTCCACACTATTTTCCAGAGTGGTTGCACCAGTTTGCATTCTCACCAGCAGGGTTAGAGGGTTCCTCTTTCTCAACATCCTTGCCAACATCTGTTGTTTCCTGTGCTGTTAATTTTAGCTATTCTGACAGGTGTGAGGTGGTATTAACAAGTGTACTCTTTAATCCGTATCATTTATTTCACATATCCGCTCCCCCCAACCTCCCCTCTGGTAACATCAGTTTGTTCTCTACAGTTAAGAGTCTGCTTCTTGGTTTGTCTCTTTTTTCCCCCTTTGCTTGTTTGTTTTGTTTCTTAAATTCCACATATGGGTGAAATCATATGGCATTTGTCTTTCTCTGAGTTATTTCACTTAGCATCATACTTTCTAGCTCTACCCATGTCATTGCAAATGGCAAGATTTCATTCTTTATGGCTGAATAATGCTCCATTGTATGTATGTGTGTATATACCTATATATATCTATCTACCTGTCTGTCTATACATCCATCTATCAATGGACACTCAGGTTGCTTCCATAATTTGCCTTTTGTAAATAATGCTATAGTAAACATAGGGATGCATATAGCCTTTCAAATTAGTGTTTTTGTATTATTTGGGTAAATATCCAGCAATGTGATTACTGGATCTTAGGGTAGTTCTATTTTTAATTTTTTTTTTAGTTTAGATTTTGTTAGTTAACATACAATGTGATATTGATTCCTGGAGAATTCAGCAATTCATCACTTACATCGAGGAACCTCCATACTGTTTTCTTTTTTTTGTTTTTTAAAGATTTTATTTATTCATGACAGACACACACACAGAGAGAGAGAGAGGCAGAGACACAGGCAGAGGGCGAAGCAGGCCCCCTGCAGGGAGCCTGATGTGGGACTCGATCCTGGGTCCTCAGGATCACACCCCAGGCTGAAGGTAGCGCTAAACTGCTGAGCCACTGGGGCTGCCCACCATACTGTTTTCCATAGTGGTGGCACCAGTTTGCATTCCCACCAAACAGTGCAAGAGGATTCTTTTTTCTCCAAATCTTTGCCAACACTTATTGTTTCTTATGTTTTGATTTTAGCCATTCTGACACATGTGAGGTCATTGTGATTTTGGTTTGCATTTCCCTTATAAGTGATGTTGGGCATCGTTTCATGTGTCTGTTGGCTATCTGTATGTTGTCTTTGGAAGAATGTCTGTTTATGTATTCTGCCCATTTTTAATTGGATTACTTTTTGAGTGTTGTATCTATTCTCTCTATATTTTCAATGCTAACTCTTTATCAGATATGTCATTTGCAAATATCTTGTTTCAACAGGAACTTCTTTTCAAAAGTTAGAGCGAGTGTACAATATGTGAATTTAAGCTTGTTAATCAAACCATCTTGGTGATTGAGAGTTCTCAGTGAGTTCATTTTACTGAAATTTTTTTCAAGTAAAAGTAAAATCTTTTTATGACAAACTGTTGGTTTTCCTTGTAGGTGAATTTTTTATTATATTTGAATATACTGCTAGAAATCATATTGTCTGTCTACAGCAAGTGTAGATGGATTAAATTTGTCTAGGCTTTCTATAGAGGATTAAACAAATTTGAGAAAG
Source organism: Canis lupus dingo (assembly GCF_003254725.2). Taxonomy (NCBI): domain Eukaryota; kingdom Metazoa; phylum Chordata; class Mammalia; order Carnivora; family Canidae; genus Canis; species Canis lupus. Next base: position 17,842,366 of record NC_064250.1, read on the forward strand.
TGACAGAATAGTAAGAGGGAAGAATCTGTCTCCCTCTGCCTCTCGAATTCAATTCGTAAGCCTTGAGATTTGTCACGTTTGCATTACAGGGCATTACTTAGACTTTTCTTCCATTTTTACCTTTATTCTCTGATACTCCTTTCCTTTTCTTATTATTAATGATGTTTATTCATAACTCTGTACCACATTTTTTCTAGATTGTGACTCCTTAAGGAAAGGAATTACAGAATAATTGTTGTACTCCCTTGAACAGTGCCTGCACAGGATAGTACCCAATTAATATTTATTAACTAAATGAACTATTAGTATATGAATACAAAGTAATTTTGTCTTTTACATACCTCCTTTGTAATGTATTATTTGTGTTCTGGTTTTATATTACAGAAGACTATTTTGCATATATCCTAAAGCAGAACAACTTTGTCCTGATGTTTTGTTCTTCTTCAACAAAAGAGATTTAATTGCAAAATATGTTTCTTTGCAAAGTTCCAGTGATGATTCATTATTTTTTATTATTCCACTGGCATCTAACTGTACATGCTCTGTTGCCCATGCCATCACTACTAATGAAGAAGTACTTTAAAAAGTGGGGTGGACCATGTTTTCTATTTTGTCAGCCTAACTGGAGACTGGTAGAAGAAAAGTGATTAGCTATTTCTTAGAAATTTACTAGAACTGCTTTTTTCTTTCTTTCTTGTACATGGTTGTAAATATGGATACATCTGCTTATTCTTTAAAGGTTCTGGATAAGTATCTTTTGTGCGGAATAAAACTGGCATGTCTTAGAAATGATTCAGCCTAGTATTTATTGAAAGGATTCAGATACATCTATTGAACAAATGAATGGAACAGCAAGCATAGTATTGGTCACAACCACAAAGAAAAGTGGTTTATCATTCTTAGGAGCTGTGGAATCTAGATGTGCAACAAGAATGACAAAGATTCAACTCAAGCATGGACAGATGTCCAATCTGGAAAGAGGGACATACCTATACCCACTCTACGCTCCCTGTACCTACTTTATTAAGCATCCTCTAAGAGTTGGTCTGTGCCACACCACTTTGAAAATTCTGTCTTATAGACTTTTATTACCATAAGCTTGAGTATGAGAAGCCTAAATGATATGAGAAAAGGCTAAGGAGTTTGAGTTAATAACAGACTAGTTTATCAAAGGTTTTTATTTGGTAAATACATATAATAATTATATATACATATGTAATTCTCAGAAGAAGTTATATGTTTTTTTTGCTTTGCTTCCTTTTTTGTGCCTCCTCGTGCAAACTTCCAGTGGTCTTCCTAGTGTGAGGAAGGTTTAATAAAGATGTGGGAAGAAATATTTTGACATTTTAGTATCTTCCATTATTAGTAAAATGACATTTTGGTTTGTAAATAAACTTGGGATTTCCAACTATCTGATTTTTAACTGAGATACTATATTTAAGACTTCTGTTTAGAAAATATGTTGAGAAAATGCCAGATGTGTAAATGTCTTTTTCCCCCCTATTAAGTATATTATTACTAGGTTATTCTCTGACCTGCATGCAAGTATTTCTACTCATTCTCAAGGTCTGAAAAATACATTACAAAGAGGCTGCCACTGAGCTAAGAGCTTTTGAGTCTTAAAATGCCTCTGGGATTAATACATACCAAGTAGGTGGGCCATGAAGAGTCATGCAGAAATGCTGAATAGTTTCTTCCTACCTATGCATAATTTGAGGCATTGCTATTCTTCACCTAATGTTTACATTTCTGCTGTTTCTAAATGATCTTTTAGGTAAGGGCTATTTGGAAACTTAAAACGTTTGACCACGTTAATCAATAACTTAAAGAATTAATACTAGAATTCCTTAGAAGAAGAAATGTAAAATTTTTTCAGCATGAAATTTGCATTCCCTTTGTGAAAGGCCTGTTTTTTTCCAGTAAATGTAGTCAATAAATTTATCTCTGAAAGCACAAATGTGTATGCAAGAATCTTCAAACATCTGGGGAAGTGGTTTCTTTGAGAAAAGCCAAAGTCTAGTGCTTTGAAGTTGGCAAACTATGAGAAATCTTTTGAAATGGAATAGTTTTTGTTACAGGAAAAAACTTCCCAAATTTTGTTCTTTGAGTACCCAATATCTGTTTTTAAAATAAAACATTTTGCAAATTTGCTAAACTGGTTAAATCTATTGCAATTTCTATATTAAAAGCTCTATAAAGTAAGGATTACATACAATCTAAACTAATAAATGGGACAGATTAAATGTTAACCCAGAAGAAAGCTTCTTTAGATCTTAAGATTGGAGGCAAATGAGTTTTTGAAAATTACATGTTATGACTTTTATTAATTTTTTAGGGAGAAAAAAATGTGGTTCTCAATATGTTTCATGGAAATGTGTACATTGTCAACAGATTTTTAAGTAATCTATATTTAATACTTTTAATAGCCTTTGTACTTAAGTAGCCCTCTTTGCATTTTCTAATCACTAACTTTGGAGAACTAAACTCTAATTAAACATTTTTGTGGTAGCAAAAAATTCTTTTTTCTCCCTCCTTATTCCTCTTGTATTTCCCTTTCCTCCTTCTTTCCCTTCTTTCTCCTCCCCGCTTTCCTTTGACACATAATTTCTACATCTATCATTTGTTAGGTACGGGGGAAACAAAGGTGAATGTCTTCAAGGAACTTACAACTCAGTGAGGAAAAGGTACTAATTTAAATATTCAAAAATCAATGTGATAAACAATAGTGCATGATAATCAGAGGGACAGGTAGTGATGAGTATTAAGGCAATTCCCATACGTAGGAGGACACAATCTGAAACTGGTATACTTTGAGGGATGGAAATATGTCAGTGACTTGGTGAGGGGCAAGAGGTGTTTGGGAAAAGAGAGCACTCTATGTAATCATTTGAAAACAAGATAGTGAATTTGAAGTTGTTCTCTTGAGTTCAAACACAAGTGGTAGAGTATGGGAGATTAGTCTGGATAGGTAGGCATGGGCTAGATTTGAAAGGGTCTTTTGCTTAGTAAGGGATTTAGACTTGATCCTATAGTACGGGGATTAGCATACTTTTACCTCCAGTAAGTCAGGTAGTAAATACTTCAGACTCTGTGGGACATAAATCTCTGTGTCATGAAAGCAGCCAGAGACAATATATGAATAAGCATGGTTGTATTCTAATAAAACTGTATTTATGGTGATCCCTGGGTGGCTCAGCTGTTTAGCGCCTGTCTTCAGCCCAGGGTGTGATCCTGGAGTCCCAGGATCAAGTCCTGCATCAGGCTCCCTGCATGGAGCCTGCTTCTCTCTCTTGCCTGTGGTTCTGCCTCTCTTTCTCTCTGTGTCTCTCTTGAATAAATAAAAAATCTAAAAAAAACAAAAACAAAAACAAACTATTTATGAACATGGAAACTTGAATTTTATGTAATTTCTACACATCATAAAATATTTTTCCTAATATTGGGGGGAAAACCATTCTTCGCTTGCAAACTATGCAAGAACAGATTGCAAGGATGGATTTGACCCATGGACTATACTTAGTTCATCATCTACTGTAGCAGAGGTCAGCAATCTATCATTGAAGAATTCTAACTAGGAAGGACATAAGATCTTATATGCATTCTAGAAAGTTCTCTCCAGTGCAGCATTTCTAAAGCATGCTCTGAGAAACCATACTAGAAGTCTCTCTGGGCAAAAAAGATCCCTAAAGCAGACCTTAGGAAATGATCTATGTTGTATTGTTCCCTTAGAAATTCACAAAGCATTGGGGTATTTTAAAGGCTCTGAGAAGGGTTGCAGAGATCAACGTGTTTAATTTTTTTGTTGACTCAGTATTTATTACATTTATTTATGGAAACTTCAATGAAATATGATTTAGGAAGTGCTATTTTAGTGGCCATTATATTAATGAATTGCAGTAAAGATCATCAGGATCAACTGAGCAGAAATCTGTTGTAATACTCATGGGAAAAATGAAACCAGGCAGTAATGAAACAGCGTAAAAACTTCATTACTATCAAAGAAACACAATTTCTAGAGAAGAAAAAGAACAATTTTAAGTATCTTTCTATTAAGTAGGAAACATTGGAAGAAATCTGGGTCTCTAACACAAGATATAAAAAACACATTTAGAAAACAGCAACAAACAAAATGAAGAATATTTCAGTACTTAAAATAGGAAATCCAGACTCAAAATTTATGCTACCATGTCCAAGGGGGCAGAGCTTGTCATTCCCACATGGCCAAATGAAGATGAGTGAGGATTGCTTTCATAGTATTCCAATGTCCAAGAAAGACCATATGAAAGCATTTTTAAAAAAAATCATTTTCTAAGACTATGTCTTTTTTTTTTAAGATTTTATTTATTTATTCATGAGAGACACACACAGAGAGAGAGGAAGAGATACAGGCAGAGGGAGAAGCAGGCTTCATACAGGGAGCCTGACATGGGACTTGATCTCAGGTCTCCAGGATCATGCCCTGGGCCGAAGGTGGTGCTAAACTGCTGAGCTACCCGGGCTGCCCCTAAGACTATGTCAACAAGGACTGTTGGTTCCCAGTAACAGAAGTTGGCTGGATAACTTAAGGCTGAAAGGATACCTATTGGAAATATGTTAGATAGCTCATGGACTTTAAAGAAAGGTAGAGCACCTGACTCAGAAAATAAGCAATGACTATTGACAGGAGAAGCCAAATCTGGGTCCTATCATGCCACTAGAACAGTCTTGTTACATGCTACACTTGGGAGTATGTACACTGCTGATGGACCTCTGTGGCTAGGCCCCACTTGTCTTTAGCTATTGCCAGCTCCACTTGACTTATTTCTGACTTGTCCTGTATCTTCACATTCCTTCGCTAATATCTAAAGCCTTGGGGATGAATATCAGATAATTCAATTGGCTGATTCTATTTTCCATGTTTGTATCCTGGATCCCAGGGATAAATATGAACTCCTCCCTTAAATTCCCATGGTTAGAAGTAGGATACTGTATTCTATCCATATTATAACCACTTGAAAATTCAATACAGATAGGAGTGTGTGTCTCCTGTCCCCAAAATGATAAATATCCACCTCAAAGACCAGAAAAGGGAACTACTTGTGAATGATATATCTGATGTATGGTATTCTCGTTACTGTGCACACTAACTGCATTAGCTAGATGACAGCACTTAGAGGAGAAGTAAGCCAACATTAAATGAAACTTCATTACATTACATTAAATGTAAATGTGATTTGGTAAACTTGAATCTTTGGGATGCAATAGAGTTAGAACAGTTTGTTTTTAATGAATAGGTTTCAGTTATCTTCTAAATCCCAGAGAATTCAAACTGTGACTATCTAAAATCTGATTTCAATAAACTTTCTTGAAAAGAACTTAAGAGTTAAATTTCTAGTGCTACATATTTTTCTGTGAATTGAAAAATGTTTTATATTCTAGAGATTTAGGGATTTTGACAAAATATTGATGTTTGAGATACTTTTAAACTATTTATATACCTCCATTTGGTTCTGATACTGTTTAATAATAGAATATTAAGGTTTCACCATATTCACTGGAAGTTGTAAGTTAATACTTTCATTGCTTGCTGAGGGTGGTTTTTTGTTTTTTTGTTTTTTTTTTTATCCTTCTGGAATCTTGTAAGGGGAATTTGGCTATAAACTACCAAAATTGGCAAAATAAAAGGTACATGATCAATTTATTTAGGTGAATGAATTACTTTCCCTAGAGCTTTATTTCAAGATGTAATAATTCAAAATCTAGTAACTATTTTTGGCCCTTAGGTTTGGATGGTGAGAACCATCTATTAGTTTCAATTTTTTTAAAGATTTTATTTATTTATTTATTTATTTATTTATTTATTTATTTATTTATTTAAGAGAGAGAGAGAGAGAGAGAGAGAGAGAGAGAGGGAGAAGCAGGCTCCGTGCAGGGAGCCTGATGTGGGACTTGATGCTAGGACTCCAGGATCACGCTCTGAGCCAAAGGCAGGCGCTAAACCTCTGAGCCACCTGGGAATTCCCTCCATTTGTTTTAAAATAGATTACTAAAGGGGAGATATTTAGTACTTTATAATAGAAATATAGACAGAATTGTCTCAGAGAAGAGGTATATAGACATGCTTATATCTTTTCCCACTTGTTCTGACATAGCAGGTTAGAAATATGTGAAGCAGTTAATTTAGCATCTATAAGCCCAGTTATACTTCAGTGCAGGTGGGAACTATTGCCTTGTTTAATTAACCCCTGGTGAACAGGACATCTGTTCCCTACCTAATCTCTAATGCACAACTGATCTAGATACTCTATGCAACAGAAGTTATATATAATTTTTGAAGTTAGATTGGTATGACTGAGTTACCTTTAGGATCTGTTACAAGCAAATGCTCAGTTGACTCCCTAGCTCATCTACTGAGTGATTTGCTATAGCACTGAAAAAAGAACAAAAGTTTGATAAGAGTTTCATGCTATCATATAACAGATGAGCTAAAGACTGAAAAAAAAAGAGTAACATTTTACATTAGCTACGTAGGTGATGATAGTTTTAAGACTGTAAATATACATTTCTAGGGTTACATTTTAAGTCACACAGATACTTATCTAGTACATAGTATTTGCAGAGCATGCTTACTGGGTATAGATTAGTGTGAATTAGTAGATACACACTTTGTCCACAAATATCTTGATTGGATGAGGAAATTGTATGCTCAAAGGATAAGCTGTCCTGCACAATCTCTAGGCTGGGAGAATATGAATAATGACTGACTGCTTCCATCTCTCTCTTCCTTCATTCCTCCCTATGCCCTACCCCTACCTCCTTGTGTTCATTGTACCAGGCTCTTGGACTAAACCTGTTAGCTCATCATCTAATGCCCAGGTTTCTCTCTTTCCAGAAACCCTTCTTCCCTTTCTTCTTTTTCTGTTCCCTATGCTTTAAAAAAGCAGGCCAGGAATAATGAAAATAATAAAGAGAAGTGACAAATGTTCCAAAAATTTTCAAAATCCTTACAAATTCCTTATAAAAGAGTAATTAGAAATCTTATTGAATGACTGCTCCTTATTTATATTTCTGAGTGAGGGGACTAAATAGCTATTACTTCCTTTCTCCTAATCTAGGGAATACCACTGGGGATTCAGGGAGTGATGGAAGAAATGAGCTTTCTCTTGAACATAGAATTAAGTGAAGTAGTAGAGGTCCCTTTCCATTAAGAGGATAGTTTTCCTTTCTGAGGACTTCTTTACCAGGTGACTTCTGTTCCTTTGCTTCGCATGGGATTAGCAACTTTAAGAACTCCCTCACAAGACCTTCTTGTCAGATTATATTAGTACCTTTGCCTTATTCAATGGGCTTGACTCAAAATAGTTTTGTGTGTTTTTAAAACTAAATCCTAAATCCCTATTTACAAGATAGAGATTCATTACAAAAGTTTAAATTAAAAAAGTGATAGGACTTAAAAAAATATTCTCTGAGTTCTGAAGGCATTCTAGGAGAGTAGTTCTGTATAACATTTTGCTATATCAAGGTCATTGGAGGGAATACAGCCTTCTAAGCCGAATAATGAGAGAGGTAGCACTCCCAAGGCATGCCTTCCGTATGCTTGTCAAGCAAAAAAGACAGTTTCAGATGATGACAGAAGTCCAGAATGTTCTCTCTTAAAGATGGCATCTATGTAAATTAGACTTGACTGTGTCTATTCATTTAATTACATAAAGACTAAAGAGGTTTTCTCTACATTAGATTTTTAGCTTAAAATGGTCTGACTTAAAATACTGCATAGATATACAGGGAATTCACTCTGGCCAACATTGGGGCAGGGGCACCCCAGAGATAGGCAGACATTGTCCAGATGGATCATGATTGTCTGGCTTCACTTATGTACAGCTTCATGTTGTGTTCCAGGGTGATTTGTATTTTTAAGAGTGGCTAATGCTTTCCAGAGCAATGTGGGAAGATCACTTTAGAAGACTCCAAAACTTAGTACAGTGCTAGTTCACTTCAATTTACCTGCTCCTTAAAAAAAAAAAAGGATTAATAATTCTAATCAACTTTGGTTATTATGTAATTATTCATTTGGAGTGAATGACTTAACCAGATAAATAAAATAACTAGTCAATTCTGTCATATAAATTATTATTTTTTTAGTGCGCTAAAGCATAAATCAGAATACTTGCATTTTTATTCCTAACTCTCCTTCCATTAATCTGGGCCACTTTGATATTTTTCTGAAATGAGATGGAATATAAATAAGAAAAAATATTTCTTGCCTGCTTGGGATATTAAATCCCTTGAAACTCAGTTTTATCATTTACAAAGTGAGAATAGTATCTACCCACCCTGTCCCCTGGAATTGTGATGTGCATGTGATCAAGTAACAAATGCTCTGTAAACTGTAAAATACAAACTGTATGGCACCATGGTCATCACAGTATTATTGCCTTTGCTGTGTTGCACAAGAAACAGACGGTGGGATTAATGTACAGTTTGCTGTGGAGTTCTCTTAGCAACAGGTCCTGTGAGAATGAAGAAGCCAGAACTGAGCAGGGAAAGAAATTGAACAATGATGCAGTTTCAAATAATTGTAGCAAAGGCTTCAGCCAATCACAGGGGAGCATTGAATGCTCTTTTAATGTTGGTCTGAAATGAGGCAAGGGGGCCAGATTCTGTATCCCTAAACCCACTTGACATTCAATGTGGGCTGTCCTTGGGTATGGATAATCTTGGATGAAGCAGTTTCTATAAATAATTTTAAGTCCCTAGAGAAGGACTCTGCAGTGAGTCTTCAGTGGGAAGCATTACCAGCAGCTGGGGAAATGAGTTCCTGGGTCCTGAAGGGAGTATCTTGATGGTGTACCATAGTGTCCATCACAATGTAATGCTCAAATCTACTTGATCTGTATAATAAGTTTGTTTCACCTGAGATTAACTGTTCCAGAATTCTACTTGGTCTTTTTTTTTAGTGGGGGAAATTTACAAAAGGAAATATGGAGATGTACTCTAGCCCCAGGTACTGCATCTGGTGTCAGGACTATCCTAACAAAACACCTCAAATCATCTTTTTCTACTATTTATTCTAGATTCTTTATATCCTTACTTAACACCCCTACTGATCAGTTGGCTTACATGGTAGAATAACCCAGACTGTCCCTGGATGTGCTTTTCTGCAAGTACCTCCCTTGCTTACCCATTTACTGTATCGGGCAAGGGAATAGTAGCAGATATCTAGTGCATCCTCTGAATGTGAAGCATGTTCATCTCTGCTTCTGGTAACTGTAGCCTGGATGGTCAGAATAAAGTACCACTACCAGGATGCTGACTCCTTTCCTCGCCTGTTGGTCCTCTGACACAAGAAACCACAAAGACTGGACGGCAGATATAGCTAAAAACTTGATGGAACTCTTGTCATATGCCCTGGTGGAAGTAGGAACTATAGGTCCACAGATCCTAGAGTTGTAGCACAAGAAGCATGGATTTTCCCAAATATGTCCCTAGGAATGATGATAAGTGGGGTAATTTCTGCTTCTCTCCCTTGTTCTATTGACTATTTTCCAAGAGTTGGCAACATAGCAGCAAAATAATGGTCATTAACTTGATGGTATACTTGCATCCTGGATGATGGGTCCATGTGTCATAGGGTATTTTCTCCAAGATGGTACCTAAGATACTCCTTCCAAAGGCTCTTTCATTGTTTTATCAAGCCAGCAGCTCCTGGGTGGTATAATGTATGATAGGATTAGCAGATTTTGGGGGGACATATGCCCTTCTTTTCCATAAAGTGGGTTCATTGGTCTAAGGTGGTTATATGGCCTAATTTATCAGTGGACCAGACTAGAAACCCTAGAATCATCATGGTAGGTGATAGAAAAGGCTCAGAGAAGTGAGCATGCTAGGGTGGATATACTACATAAAGTAAAAAAACAAACAAACAAAAAAAAAAAACCCACCAGCTCACTATGTTTCTGCAAGAGGCTCAGAAGACACTCTGTTCAGCATCACTGAGAAGCTCTCTTTTCTGTGGTCCAGAACTGCTGTTAAAGGACTGGGCTCCTTGATAGTAGTGGGGATAATAGGATCTTGTAATAACAGAGACTGAGTAAATAGCAATTGCTTGGTGTGGCTGTGGATGCAAATTTGTCTCAGGGAGAGGGACAGGACCTTAGGCAAGGAAGCACCTTTTTTCTTTTTCTTTTTTTAATTCAAATATAAGTAACATGCAGTGTTACATGTGTTTAATGTAATGCAACATTCCATACACTTCTCAGTATTCATCAAGATAAATGTACTCCTAATCTCCTTTATTTCACCCATCCACTCCACCCCACCTCCCCTCTGGCAGCTACCAGTTTTCTGTATTTAAGAGTCTGCTTTTGTCTTTTCTTTCTTTCTTTTTTTTTCCTGTTTATTAAATTTCACATATGAGTGAAATTCTGGTATTTGTCTTTGTCTGACCTATTTCATTTAGCATTATACCCTCTAGGTTGATTAACGTTGCTGCAAATGGCAAAATTTCAATTTTTTTTTTTTATGGCTGAGGAATAGTTTGTGTGTGTTATGTAAAAATATCTTTATCCATTCATCTATTGATGGGCATTTGGGTTGCTTCCATATCTTGGCTATTGTAAATAATGTGATGATAAACATAGGGGTTTTTGTTTTCTTTGGGTAAATAGTTGTGGAATTGCTATATCATATGGCAGTTCTATCAATTTTGGGCGAAACCTCCATACTGTTTCCCACAGCAGCTGCATCTATTTGCATTCTCGCCAAGTGCATCAGGGTTTCTTTTTTTCTCTACATCCTTACCAACACTTGGGATTTCTTGTGTTTTTTTATTTTAACCATTCTGACAAGTATCAGGTGACCTATCATTGTGGTTTTGGTTTGTATTTATCTGATAATTAGTAATATTGAGCATCTTTTCATGTGTTGGCCATCTGTGATATCTTTGGAAAAAAATGTCTGTTCATGTCTTCTGCCCATTTTTAAATTGGATTATTTTGGGTTTTCTTGTTTTTGTTTTTGGTGTTGAGTTGTATAAGTTTTTCCTATATCTTGGTTATTATTTGCAAATTCCTTCTCACATTCAGTAGATTACCTTTTTGTTTTGTTAATGGTTTCCTTTGCTCCACAAAAGCATTTTATTTTGGTGTAGTTTCCCAATAGTTTAATTTTGCTTTTGTTCCCCTTGTCAGAGGAGACGCATATAGAAAAATGTTTCCACAGCTAATGTCAAAGAGATTATTTCCTGTTTTCTTCTAGGAATTTTATGGTTTTGGGTCTCACATTTAGGTATTTAATCCATTTTGAGTTTATTTTTGTGTTTCATATAAGAAAGTTGTCCAGTTTTCTCAACACCATTTGTTGAAGAGACCATTTTTTTTCCATTGTATATTTTGCCTCCTTTTGCTGTAGATTAAGTGGCAATAAAAACATAGGTTTATCTCTGGACTCTCTGTTCTACTGATCTTTGTGTGTATTTTTGTGCCAGTACCATATTGTTTCGATTACTACAGCTTTGTAGTATATCTTGAAATCTGGGATTGTGATACCTCCAGCTTCCCTCCCCCTTCCCTGATTGCTTTGGCTAGTCAGGGTCTTTGTGGTTTCATACAAATTTTAGGACAGTTTGTTCTAGTTCTGTGGAAAATGGTGCTGGTATTTAGATAGGGATTACATTAAATCTGTAGATTGGCTTGTGTAGTATGGACAGTTTAACAATATTGGTTTATAAGCATGGAATACCCTTCCATTCGTTTATGTCATCTTCAATTTCTTTCATTAGTCTTTTCTAGTTTTAAGAGTATAGATCTCTCACTTCCTTGGTTAAGTTTATTCCTAGGTATTTTATTATTTGAGGAGCAGTTCTAGGTAGGATTTTTTCCTTGATTTATCTTCCTGTTGCTTCATTATTAGTGTATAGAAAGGCAACGGATTTCTGTCCATTGATTTTGTATCCTGTAGCCTTACTGAATTTATTTATCAGTTCTAGTAATTTTTTGGTGGAAACTTCAGGGTTTTCTATATCTTTACTATCATGTTATCTGTAAATAGCAAGTTTCACTTCTTCCTTACCAGTTTGCATGCTTACTCTTGTCTGGTTACTCTGGCTAGGACTTCCAGTATTATGTTGAATAAAAATGGTGAGTGTGGGCATCCTTGTGTTACTCCTTATTCTAGAGAGGAAAGCTCTGTTTTTCCCCTTTGAGTGTGATGTTAGCTGTGACCTTTATTATGTTGAAGTATCTTCCTGCTTAACCTAGTATGTTGAGAGTTTTCATCATGAATAGACGTTATACTTTGTTGAATGCTTTTACAGCATCTGTTGAAATGGTCATATGGTTTTTACTTTGTTAATCTGATATATCACATTTACTTATGAATATTGAACCCCTTTGCATCTATGGAGAAAACCCCACTTGTTTTGTGGCGAATTATTTTGTAAATGTATTGTTGGACTCAGTTTGCTAATATTTTGTTGAGGATTTTCGTCTATGTTCATTAGATATTGGCCTGTAGTAGTTCTTCTTCTTCTTCTTTTTTTTTTTTTTTTTTGAGTGTCTTTATCAGGTTTTGGTACTAGAATAATGCTAGCCTTACACAATGAATTCGAAAGTCTTACTCCCTTTCTGTTTCTTGGAATAGTTGGAGAAGGATAAGTATTAACACTTCTTTAAATGTTTGGTTAAATTCACCTGTGAAGCCTTCTGGTCCTGGACTTTGTTGGGTGTTTTTTGAAATAACAATTCAATTTCATTGCTAGTTGGTCTGTTCAAATTTTCTATTCCTGCTTCAGTTTTGGTAGGTTATATGTTCCTATGAATTTATCCATTTTTTCTAGGTTGTCCAGTCTGTTGGCATATAAGTTTTCATTATATTCTTTTATAATACTTTGTATTTCTATAGTGTCAGTTGTTATTTCTCCTTCATTTCTGATTTTAAGTCTGCTTATCTTTTTTTTGATGAGTTGACTAAAGGTTTATTAATCTTGTTTTGTTAAAGAAAACCTACTTCTGGTTTCATTGATTGCTCTATTCTCTATTTCATTTATTTCTGCTCTAAACATTTTCCTTCTATTTAGTTTTTTCTAGCTCTTTTAGATGTAAGGTTGGGTTGTTTGAGATTTTTTTCTTGGTTCTTGAGGTAGGCCTGTATTGCTATAATCTTCCCTCTTAGAAGATCTAAAACATTTTGAATCATTGTCTTTTCATATTGATTTGTTTCCATGTATTTTTTATATTTCTTTTGATGTCTTGGCTGACCCATTGTTCCATAGCATGTTATTTAGCTTCTATTTGTTATTTCTAGATTTTTTTTTTCTTGTGATTGATTTCTAGTTTTATACTATTGTGGTGAGAAAGGATACATGACGTGATTTCAATCTTTGAGTTTGAGACTTGTGGCCTAATATGTGATCTATTATGAAGAATGTTCCATGTGCATCTAAAGAATGTACATTCTGCTCTTTTTTGACTGAATACTCTGAGTATATTTTAGATGCATCAGGTCCAATGTGTCATTCAAAACTACAATCTCTGTTGATTTTCTGTTTGAATAGGTATCATTGATGAAAATGGGGCATATAAAATCCCTACTGTTCTATTACTGGCAACTTCTTTGTTAATAGTTCTATTTTGGAGCTTCCATATTAAAAGTGTAAATATTTATAGTTGTTATATCCTCTTGTTGCATTGTTCCTTTTATCATTATGTAGTGTTTTTCTTTGTGTCTGATGATAGTTTTTGTCCAATATAAGCATTGTTATCCTAGCTCTCTTTTCACTTCCATTTGTATGAAAAATTTTGGTTTTTCTTACCCTTCACTTTCATTCAGCATATGTGTTTAGGTCTGTAGTGAATCTCCTGTAGACAGCATAATGAGGAGTTATATTTATTTATTTATGTATTTACTTATTTACTTATTTTAATCCATTCTGTTATTACCCTACATCTTTTGAGTGGAACATTTAGTCCATTTACATTCAAAGTTCTAGTGATAGGGATGTACTTATTGCTATTTGTTAGTTGTTTTATGATTGTTTCTATAGTATTTCTGTTCCTTCTCTTGCTCTCTCCCTTTGTGGTTTGATGGCTTTCTTTAATGATATACCTGGATTCCTTTCCCTTTATTTCATGTCTGTTACCTTTTTTTTTTTTAAGATTTTATTTATCCATTTAAGAGACCGAGAGAGAGAGAGAGAGAGAGAGAGAGAGAGAGAGCCAGAGACGTAGGCAGAGGGAGAAGCAGGCTCCATGCAGGAAGCCTGATGCAGGACTCCATCCTGGGACCCCAGGATCATGCCTTGAGCTAAAGGTAGACACTCAACTGCTGAACCACCCAGGTGCCCTTGTTACTGGTTTTTGATTTGTGGTTACCCATTAGGTTAAAAGATAACATCTTATGCATATAACATTCTATATTAAGTTGGTTGCTTAAGTTTGAACCTGTTCTAAAAGCACAATATTTTTACTCCCTCACCCCAAAGTTTTATGCATATAATGTCATACTTTTATTTTGTCCATCCCTTGGTTGGTCTTTATAGATATAATTGATTTTTATAAATTTTGTGCTTTAACCTCCATACTGGTTTTATAAATAATTAATTTTATTCGGTTTGTATTTATCTGTGAAATTTTTTCCTTTCCTAATTTTCTTTTCTTGATTATGGCTTTTTTTCCCCACTCAAATAATGCCCTTTAACCTTTCCTGTAAGGCTGATTTAGTAATTATGAACTTTTAACTTTTGTTTTTCTGAGAAGCTTTTTATCTCACCTTCTATTCTGAATGATAACCTTGCTGAGGTAGAGTATTTTTGGTTGTAGGGTTTTTTCTTTATAGCACTATGAATATATCATACCCTCTCTTCTGGCCTGGAAAGTTTCTGCTGAAAAATCAGCTGATAGCTTTATTGGGGTTTCCCTTGTTTGTATTCTCTTGCTTTTAAAATTTTCTTTATTACTAACTTTTTGACATTTATGTGTTTTTGTATGAACCTTTGTGGGTTGAATTTTTTGGGGGGATGGTTTTCTCTATGTCTCCTGGGTCTGCATTTGTTTCCTTCCCCAAATTTTGGAATTTTTCAGCTATTATTTCTTCAAATTCATTTTCTGTTCCCCCCTTTTCTCTCTTCTCCTTCTGGGATCTCTATAATGTGAATGTTATTACACTTGATGTTACAGAATTCCCTTAGCCTATTCTCATTTTTATTTTTTTGCTGTTCAGCTCAGGTGCTTTCCATTACCTTGTCTTCCAGATCACTAATCCATTCTTCTCCCTCTTCTAATATGCTATTGATTCCCTCTAGTGTACTTTTAATTTCAATGATTCTTTATCTTTGGTTCCTTTTTATATATTCTATCTCTTGAAGTTCTCACATGGATCTTCCACCACTTTCCCAAGTTCATCTTTATGACCATTGCTTTGAATTATCAGGCATATTGTTTATTTTTTTTCATTTAGCTCTTTTGCTGTGGTGTTGTCCTGTTTCCTCATTTGGGACATATTCCTATGTCTTCTCACTTTGTCTAACTCTGTTTCTAGGTATTAGGAAAATCATCTACATCTCCTGATCTTAAAAGCAATGGCCTTATGAAGAAGAGGTTCTGTGATTATGCCCTGTAGTACAATGTTCTCTATTCATTAGAACCAGGTTCTTCAGGGGTGTCCGCTATATGGGTTGTGTGTGCCTTACTGTTGTCACTGAGCTGTGTTTGCCTTCAGTCTAGTTGGTTGCAATTGCCCACTTTGCCTGTTGTGGGCAGGGTTTGGTCACTGTGCTGTTAAGGGGCAAGCCTGGGGCCACTATAGGTTTATAGTTGGTCAGTGTCAGTTGTTCAAGCAGATGCCTGTGTTTAGCCTTTTTTCTGGGGCTATGGTCACTGGAACTACAGGACACTCTTCCTATGTTGTTTCCTCAGGGGTTTTTGTTGGTGGGTACAGTTGCAGTTAAACCAGATGCCTGTCCCAAGTCTGTTGGGGCTGCATAGTACTGACCTTCAGGGTGTTCCTCCTGTCTTGTCCCTTGAGTGGCTTTTTATTGGTGGGTGGGGCTGTCAGTCAGATCAGATGTCTGCCTCCAGCCCATTTCTGGGGCAGCAGTGGAACTGATGTGTGTAGTTCCTCTCCTTGGGGCAGGAGTCACTTTGGAGTTGTGCTGGTCCCTGTCAGGGGTTGCTTGCTGGATGTGATGTAGCAGGCATTACTTTAGGGGTACTTGTGCAGAGTAGGATGGGTTGGATGGAACAGATCCACAAGGGGGCGGAAGGGTACACAGTATTAACAAGATTGGTGAAGGGTATTTGTACTGGTTCCCATAAGAGTCTGGCTATTTGGGTTGGGGGTGGGGAAGATGGCACTACCAAATCTTTTGTTCTTGGAGAAAGAAGTCTAATTATCCCTGCCCCTCTAGTGCACATCCTGAAATTAGTAAATAAAAGTTCTTTACAACCTAGGTGCTTTTCAAACTGCTGCTTCTATGCTGTATCTCAATGAGATTGTTATCTTTAAGGATGGGGACTCTGTTTCTTATTGTCCTTCAGCTTTCCCATAGTTCAAGCCTCGCTGATTGTAAAAACTTGCAAAGTTAAGCCCCAGTCATTTTCAAAGACACATGTTTGAGGACTTGTCTTCCCAGCCCAGGTCCCAGTGTCTGGGGTTCCTGGTGTGAGAGCTGCTCCTCTACCTTCTCTGTACTTGTGATGTCCTTCTTTTTTTTTTGTGGTTAATCTAACGGGAACTGTGGTTCCCATAACTACCATCCTTTTTTATTTGGCCTCTACTCTAGAAATAACTGTTCTGTTACTCCTCAAGTTGTTTTCAGGGTTAGTTGCACTGATGTGACTGTTATCTAAGTATGTCCATTAAGTGAGATGAGCTTAGAATCCTACTTTGCCATCTTTCCAGAAGCCAAGGAAGCACCATTTGGAGGAGGGTACTTCAGAAGGAAAGACTCAACTGTGAGTGTGAACAATAAACAGATGAAACTTTCAGTAGCTGGATAAATAAGTGTCTTGGTTGAGAATGGGAGGATTTGCATAGCATAGCATATACTTCAACCTTCAGAGACAGATGGGCAATACTAATTTTTTTAAATGCATAATCTGAAATGGTACATCTAGTACATAGAGAACACAGGCTATTTAAGGTGCTTAGAACCAAGAGAGCATTTAATATAATCCTTGCATTGCCTCTTGGAAACCTGGTTAAAGCCTAAACCTACTTGTTTTGTGTACAACTTAAGTCGGCAAATGCAACAGTTTTAAGTAAAAGATAATTATTAAAAACTTAACCACTGATCTGAGAGTTTGTCTACCATAACACCAGATAACACTGGTTAAAATGAGTTTAAACCAACTAACTTCAATGTGGAACATGTTTAGTGAGTTGTTTACAAAAAGCTCAGATGAAAAAAAATCAATTGTCTAAGCAGAATCTACACATTAGTTCTTTACTATTCAACGAGATACAAAGCCAAACAGCTCATGCTTAATTTCTTTCTAATGAGTTACAGGGAAGAGAATATGAAGAATGGATAGGGAAAAGAATGTATTGCTTGCAGGATATTTGGTGAGATGACATTTGACTTTTTTGGGGTGTGTAGGGGGAAGCAAGTGATTCATTGTTTAGCTGTTAAACATTTTATTGTGGGGGATACCTTAATTTTTGGGTTTCAAGTGTCTAGCATTTCCTCAGTCTAGTGAATCTCTTCTGAGAATATTCCTGTTTACCAATTTTTTGCTTCCACTAAGAAAAGATTATTGGTTATCTCTGCTTTGGAATTCCTAAAATTCGTGTCTCCATTAACTGAAGTTTAACGAGTAAAGTAATGTGAACAAAATATGATCTCATAAAAACAAGTTCCTGGGATTAACTTGAAAAGAGATTCAATCCCAAATACTTAGAAGTATTTTGCTTCTGAGAGCATACCAATCTCACTCCAGTCATGACATTTTTGTGCTATTGATTATTCATTCAACAAATATTAAAATGCTAACCACTGGAGAGGTGCATGATGAAATATTTTTTTATATACCCATTTGACCTAAAGTGGACAAAATTTGAAAATCTCAGCACAGATGATTTCATTTTATAAACTTTTACAAGTGCATATATTCCTGCAGATATTCTGGTATTCACTCAGGGAGCTAACTTTTGACATAATTTCCTACTATAATTTGATGTTTCTTTGAGGTACCTGACATTTTTTTCACAGCTCTTGTTTAATACTGACACTGTGCTTTTAATTATTGGAGAAGCCACAGGCAATGAAATGTAATTATAATGAAATGAATTATAGACCCCTAGACCATTTTACCTTTTACCTTCTGGTGAAGATTGTATAGTCTCAGCATTAAAACATCTGATGGTTATTTCTAACCTCCCTATTTGGATGTGGTGAGAAGATCTGATTGAGAAATTACCTATTGTGCTGCCACAAAATGAATTTTTGAGCTTGACACTCTGTATGCAAGATGTAATGTGATATGTTACCCTGCTTCAAGGTGCAACTATCTGCAGAAAAAGAACTGTCATGTAAAGTAGTAGTATAGTCTTACTTTTTTGTTAAAGAAAATTTAAGATGTAAATGCTTATATTCTGGTACATAGTTTTGAGTAAATTTATTTGTCTCAGCAAATAAATAGTTTAGAAAATTTACAGTTGAATTGATATTAATGATAAACATTTAGCTGCTACAACATAATTACATTTGAAATTCCATTGAATAGATCATCTGGACAAAAATGAGAGTTGAAAGACTGATACTTAAAAGTTTTACTATAAATGACATTTACCCACTGTTGCTTCTTGGTTGAGGCGGTTCTGGAAATCCTGCAACTTTTCACCTTCTTCAGACAGTTCTCATTTGGCAGGTTTTGGTGAGTGGAATTAGACAGATACTGAAGCTAATTAACTGCCAAGTTATTTAATAGAACCAATTTGTTCTTCTGATTATTATAGTAACTAATCTATTCTTGAAGGATTAAATTTCATTGTCTTTTTTTTAAGGAGCTGTTTAAAAGGTCTTGTCTTACAAGGATATTGATATTCATATACTTACAGTACTTATGTTTAAGCATTTTAATTTCTCATCTTGAGACCTTCTCCTGGAATTATAACACATCAGTAAGGTCAAAAGCTTTGATGTGAGAAGAGACTCCTAGAAAGTTGGTGATATTTCTCGACTGATAAGATGACAAATTTCCCTTACTACATTGAGTGGGTAGGCAAAGTGAGGAAGATAGGCAAAAGGAGACTTTTTTTTTTTTTAATCAAAAAGAGAATAGAAATTAGAGTAGAAAGGGAAAAAAGGTCTATAGGGAAGAATGGGAGATGAGGGATGTGAAGTTGGAAAATGTAAAGAGGAGCACACTACCAGGGAATAATCATATAAACACTATTTACTGGGGCTCCTGGGTGGCTCAGTAGTTAATCATCTACCTTTGGCTCAGTTCATGATCCTGGTCATGATCTTTAAAAAAAACACACACTATTTACTTCTGGGGTCTTTGAACATTTTGCTTGCTTATCTCTAAAGAAAATTAAAAAACAAAAACAAAAACTATGCTCTCACATGTTTTTATTTTCTTTATTCATTTTTAAAAATTTTATTTATTTATTCATGAGAGCTAGAGAGAGAGGCAGAGTCACAGGTAGAAGGAGAAGCAGGTTCCCTGTGGGCAGCCTGATTCAGGACTTGATTCCAGGACCCCAGGATCATGCCCTGAACCAAAGGCAGATGCTCAACCACTGAGCCACCCAGGGGCCCCTCTCACATGTTTTTAGACATATCTAAAATTAAAAAATAAATTTAGGTAGCCACATACAAGTTTTCAGGATATTATAAATGTTGCCAATTCAAATAAAAATTACATGTATACAATAAATGTTTTTTTTTTAAAGATTTTTTTTTTATTTGAAATAGAGCACACGAGGGCACTATTGAGAGTGAGGGTCAGAGGCAGAGGGAGAAGCAGACTCCCCATTAAAAAGAGAGCGCAATTTGGACTTGATCCCAGGACCTCAAGATCATGTCCTGAACTGAAGGCAGACACTTAACTGACTGAGCCGGCCAGGTGTCCCTCCAATAAATGTTTTTAAATTTATCCAAGAAATTTAGATATAACATTGTTAAGCTGTAATTTAGAAATACATGAATGATTGTATTCACTTCAGTAGTCAAAAGTTTTACATCATTTCTTTTCCTTTTTTGAACTTGTATTCTATTCCATTTGTTCCATTTTTTTCCTAAGGTAATGTAGATTTATACTTAGAGAAGTCTTTCATTGATTATATTTTGTTTGCAGAAAATTATGAAAGCATATACAAGTGAAATTAAATTTCCAGTGGCAACAGGGTTCTAAATGCTAAATTTTCTTCTTGATTATCATCAAATTCACAATTGATCAAAGCAGTGTAAATATAAATGACCAACTTGGGAGATAATAATAATTCAGAATTTTATTGGAAATGCATCTTAATGAGTTAATTTCTCTTATACCTGTAAATGAATATTACTTATAGAATAAAGAATACTAATTTCCATTTCTATAGGTATGACAAATGAAGACCTTCATATAAAGTAGAATAGCTTTGTTATAGAGTTTTCTTATAACAACAAGTGCTGTTTACTTACTGTTTCTTATTCTTAAACTCACTCTCCTCTTTTTCTGTAGGGTGCAGAGGTGGGGATTCAGAATAGTGCATTCCCCAGACCCCTCTGCCAGCTGGGTTCTAGGGGGATACTAGAAGGAAGGAAGAGGGAGAGAAAGGGTATTCCTGAGTTTTCTGTACTTATCAGTGACATCCTAACTGGTTGTTGATCTTCTAGTTTTGTTTTGTGTGTGTCTGTGTGTATGTGTGTGTTTGTGGTACTCCAAAACCAACCCTGCTGTGCCCTACTCCTCCTAAGAGATACTATGGTTGCAGAATAACCCCTCTTCCCTAGAGGTCTATGCACTAGTCCAATGAGACCCCTTTTCTGAGCCTCTAGGTTTAGGCAAATCTACCTCTTCCTTTGGTAAATCTACTCTGGAGGTTGTAGTAACTCAGACATAACTGCAGAAAGCTGCATCAAGTTCCTTTCCTCTAATAGCTTTAACAAAAATGAAACCAATGCTTGAAATATCTAATTTTATTTCTGCTTTTTGATTGGACTTTAGCTGACATAGGAATTCAGAGAATCAAATGACCTACTTACAAGTTATATAAAAAAATCACGCCATGATCTATCATTAAAGGTTATTTCTAAATTGGCAATTGGCCAACAACTTATTAGGTTTGTGTCAGTTTTTGTTTTGTTTTGTGTTTTTGAAAGCCAAGAATTGAGAGGGATGGAGAAAACCTCAACTGACAAAAGTATTTGTTATTCAGTCATTATGACTATTCATTTTTCTCAATTTCTGGATGGTTTTCCAAATATAACTTATCAATTTATGTAATGGTATCTTGTTTGTTACATGCATTAAGAAAGGATTGGGATCTATTAATTTCAATACACTTTTGCCATTACTACATTTTTGAGAAAATGATTTGACCATATTATGGACTCTGTAATTTTACCTATTATGAACAGAATTATAAGCCTAACAAAACTGTTTGCCATTAACCTAACTGAAAGAGTCCTTGTTTGTCAATAAATCAAGTAAATAAACCAATTTAACTTTTTAAAAAATTTTGGTGAGAAACTTGTTTTTAAGTTTTTTTCTACTAAATAATAGGAAATGCTTGTTTTCTCGATGTGGATTATTTACTATGTTTTGTTTGGAAAAATTTCTGAATAACTATAATGAAAAATAGGCATCTTTTCTATTCCCTGATGTCTTATTTCTTATTTTGGCCACTAAAAGTGTTGTGGAGGGTAGAGGAAAGAGAAGCAACAGGAAAGCTACTTCAGGCTTCTTTAAGCCCTATTAAAAAGAGTAGAAAAATTTATTCTCTCCATGTTATGCTTCTAAAATACTTCTTAGGAGGGATTTTTCTTTGCTTGGAAACAATAATTTTTAAAAATTCTCAAAACAGATTTTCATTTTGCAATGGTACCCGACTTATTCAACAGGAGAAATATACTTAGTGAATCTTAAACTGTGGAAATCTAACATGTAGTATAACTACACATGGCAAAATGCTACCATAGTGCTAGCCTTTAAAAAGTAGCATAATATCCTGGGGCACTGGTGGCTCCCCTGCTTAAGCCTCTGATTTTGATTGTGGCTCAAGTCATGATCTTATGGTCATGGGGTCAAGCCTTACACTGGGCCGTAGGCTCAGTGGGGAGTCTTCTTGAGATTCTCTTTCCTCTCCTTCTGCCCTTCCCCCTGCTTGTACACACTGTCTCTTGCTCCTCTAAAAATAAATAAATCCAGGCAGCCTGGGTGGCTCAGCGGTTTAAGCGCCTGCCTTTGGCCCAGGGTGTGATCCTGGAGTCCTGGGATTGAGTCCCACGTTGGGCTCCCTGCATAGAACCTGCTTCTCCCTCTGCCTGTGTCTCTGCTTCTCTCTCTCTCTCTCTCTCTCTCTCTCTCTCTCCCTCTCTCTCTCTCTCTGTGTCTATCATGAATAATCTCTCTCTCTCTCTGTCTATCATGAATAAATAAATAAAATCTTTAAAAAAAATAAATAAAAATAAATCTTAAAAAAAAAAAAAAAGGACATGATATCCTGGGAAAATCCAGTGAAGTCAGAATCACATGGTGGTAGCACTAATTTTTTTAAAGATTTTATTCATGAGAGACACATGAGAGAGAGGCAGAGACATAGGCAGAGGGAGAAGCAGGCTCCTTGTGGGGAGCCTGATACAAGACTCAATCCCAGGACCCTGGGATCACCACTTGAGCCAAAAGCAGATGCTCAACCACTGAGCCACCCAGGTGCCCTGGTGCTAGCACTATTTGATAGAAATTCCTTAAGAAGTTCAAATTTCAGTCTCTTTATAAAATGAGCTACTAATGTCTGGGTTGCAGAGTAGTTTTGAGGATCAAATGAAATGTATATAAAATGCTTAGGATAATGTCTGGCATGCAGTAGGCATTCATTCATCAAATTGTAGCTATTAAAGCCTGCTCCCTACTTCATCTTTTACACTGTGGACATAGAATATGGATCATACTCTATGGTGCTATGGGATGTTCCCTATTTGTCTTGATGTTATGCTCATCAACTTCTTGGTATCCTTACTATTTATCCTTTCCTCTCTTGTATGCTTCTACATGCCTCTTCTGTGACTGTGTTCCTCGCTCATGTGCCTGTGTCATCTCCTGGATGCTGTTGTACTTGTTATGTCTTACTGTTTAACCGTTTCAAACTCACTAACCACTATGAAATCTAGATATTATTTGGTTCTCTAATTTTAAGACATGATAGAGTATAGCACAGGGTATGACTTTGATATAACCACGTCCTTTCCCTTTTAAATGACTTGCTCATTGTCTCTTATTAATATTGGGATGTTCTATCTGTTTCTTGCTACATCATAATTTTCAAGTGGGTAGAAGAAGGAAAAATTTAAAGATGGTGACTTGAATATTTAATGTCTAAAGACAGTTGTATTATTTTAAAACAGTTGAAAAGTAATGACTACAATTTTTCAACTCCAATTGCTTTCCTGTGCTTAGGGCATAAGAGTGGTGGTTGGCTCCCTTTTAGGTGCATCTCAAAAGTTGGTATTTTGGGAATCTGAAAGTAATGAATTCATTTTTTAATCTTTTGATGTTAGACTCACAAATGAATTTATCCTTTTCCCAAACTAATACCCTATTTGTATTTTCCTCCTCATGTTTCTTTTGGACAATGATTTCTTTGATTTTTCTCTCTAGACCTCTTCCAAAATGGACTTGCTGAAGGTTTGGGGGAAAGTTTCACTTAATGTGCCTCACCTTCAAGTTAGAGGAGCAGTCACACCAGAGCGTAACCCTGGCTTTTTTTTTTTTTTTTTTTTTTAAGATTTTATTTGTTTATTCATGAGAAGAGATAGAGAGGCAGAGACATAGGCAGAGGGAGAAGCAGGCTCCATGCAGGGAGCCGGACATGGGACTCTATCCTGGGTCTCCAGGATCAGGCCCTGGACTGAATGCTGCGCTAAACTGCTCAGCCACCCAGGCTGCCCCTGGCTTTTGACTGTGATTGTAGCATCCCAGTGGAGTTGGTTGGTCTTAAAGAAAAATGTCCCACAAGTGTCACTAAAGGAGAAAGGAAGAAAATTTTGGAGGAATTAGGTCTGTTATAAACCTGGCATTTTTAATTTAAACCTACTCTTTAGAATTACATTTTTAGGGACCTCAAAGAAAACATATCTTCCAGTTTTCGAAATAGCTTAAGTGAACTTCTGCAACATTTTTCAAACCTGCATGCTGATTCCCCTTCTCTCACTTGTTAGGTATACAGATAATGCTTTCTTTTCAAAATGCAGTACATTAAAAATGAAAATAATTACTATGAAGAACCTTCCTCTGTTTCAGTAAGATTACAAGATTTCCATCTCCATGGTTTCTATTTCAATTTATCTTTCGAAATCAAATTAAATCCTTTCTTTCTTTGAAATGCCAGGCCCCATTTGTGGTAATAGTCTCTGACAATTTGAGGCTTTTACCAAAACTTCTTAGTGAAAATGTGTTAGATTATCTCTTTGTTCTTCATATTGTTACTTAAAAATGAAAAACAAATACTTTTTCTTTTTATAAGAAAGTCTAACAGAGTACTGGCATTTCCTAGTAATGAGAATGTAGTATTCTATCAATTTAATTTTATAAGACCTTAGTCTTAATTTTTCTAGTTAAACTGCAAGAAATAAAATGTATTTATTACAATAATCACACTGAACTTAAAATGAATACTTAAATGTGAATAATCATAGCTAAGTATAAACCTTGTATATTTTTTAAAAGGATTAATATTTTTTTAACCTAACACATTTTTATGGTTATAGCACAGTTATTTCCCCCCCATATTTGTGAAAACATTGGTATCTCTAATCTTCTAATTAACGTAGGCACATACACACACAAACACATTTGGTGTGTTTACGTGTGTTTCTTACATGATTTAATCAGATGTATTTTTAAGGAGTGTTACATATTTTAAATAAGGAAAGGGAAATTGTGGATAATCTTATATTTGACTTTGAAATTCAGTCAGGACTATTAGACAATTCATAGATAATTTATTTTTATCTAGTGCCGATTTAGAAATCATGAACATTTTGATGCTAGAGAAATCTAGCTGCATTCTGGCAGCCAAAATATTTTACTAATCTTTCTTTCTCTTCTAGCCTACACTACTATCTTTCCAGCCTAATTGGCACATGATGAACTATTTCTGGTTAGGATCTAACTAGCAAGTCTCTTACTGTAATGGGGGCTGAAGATCTCATAAATACAGAGCTTATGTCTGTATTTAGCCATTAGTGTTCAAAATTCTCCTTTGAGTTTAAAAAGTGGGACAACTGACTATAATTTTTTCAGTTAATTCTAAAAAAAAATTTGGATTCTCTAATGCACATGAAAATAATTTTAATCAAAATGTTTTAATCAATGGCTAAGTGCTAGCACTGTCTAAGGCTTGCTCAGACATTTAGAAAGAAATGGACAAGGGAGTTATTCTATAATATGCCAGCAAAATTGCAAATTGAAGTATGAGAAAGCTAAATTTAAAATGGAAAGTCAACTTTTCTTGCTGATGTGGATTAGAATTCCAAAGAAATTAAAGATTGATGCTTTCCAATTTCTTAGTTGATCAGTCCTAGCTGAGGGGTTTGCATGGGAAGATGAGAAGGGGTATCTTAGCAGCTATACACCAAACCATCTTGATTTGGTGTAGCTTTTTCAGAGCCTCAGAAGAGGAATCATTCTGTCTCATGTGTCACTTCTAAAGAGATCAGAGATTCAGTGGAATCACAAGATTACCTCATCTATGTGGCTCAATGAGCAGAATTGCTTGGAAACACTAGTTATCTGGGACTGGGCCCTCTTCTTCTCATAAGAAAGCTTACACCCAACTTTGCTTCCCATGAAACTATATTGTTTCTTCTCTGACAGGTGAGATTGATATAGGGCCCAGGGACTCTATCTGCCAAGTAGTAGGTATTCCCAGTGAACTCCTGTATGTAGCTGGCCCTACAAATTCAGACTGCTTGGTACCAAGCAGCCTCTGTGTTCCATTGACAAGAATTTCTGGGCAAGGAAAGAGCAGTCCCTTCACTGGGATGTAGAACCTGGGCCCAGATGCCAACATGTCTCAATATGTGATGATAGGAGGTTCAGAGGCCCACACCTTCTTTCTTCTATTGTTTCTTGGCTTATGTTAGTATGCCCTTTTGCCCATAATTTATCCACTATTCCTTAACCCATGCATAGGGATTTTGGGGCCCTAGTTCATGATAGGGATGAGTCAGAAGCTACCCACTTATATGATGGTGCTCTTCTTCTCCCATAAAATAAAAAAACAAAATACACAGAAAACAAAATACCTAGCTTCAAAAATTCTAGCTAGCTTCTCACATAGTTCAACCTATTTTACTACTAAACTCACTTGGAATATAAGGAATAGAAGGTAGGCAGGGAGAAATTTTTTTTTTTCCCTGCATTAGGTGTCAGTTCCAGTTTTTAAGAATCCAGGATCTATGAACTTAAACTCAAATGAGGGAAAACAATATCCATCCAGGGAATTATTTCTAACTGGCTTTTACATTTGGTGTGTGGTGTGGCTATGGGGCCAGAGGGGTCTGTTTTTGTCACTTCTCATCTCCTATTTGAAACTTTATTGCTAATTTTAAATTTTGGAAATTTCCCTTCCTTTTCTGTTTTTTTTTTTTGAATAGTTTGAGAAGAATAGGTATTTAACCTCTTTAAATATTTGATAGAATTTATGTGTGAACCTGTCTGTCCTAGATTTTTGGGAGACTTTTGATTACTGATTCAATTTCTTTGCTGGTAATTTGGCCTGTTTAAGTTTTCTATTTCTACGTGTTTCAGTTTTGGTAGTTTGTATTGTTTGTAGGAATTTATCCACTTCTTCCAGATTGTCTAATATGTTGGCATATAGTTTTTCATAATACTCTCAATGTTTGAATTTCTGTAGTATTGGTTGCTATTTCTCCTCTCTCATTTGTGATTTTTATTTTTTTTAGAGATTTACTTATTTGAGAGTGAGAGAATGTGATCTCACAATCCATGAGATCACGACCTGAGCCAAAACAGAGTCAGATGCTCAACCAACAAAACCTACCCAGGCACCCCTGTGATTTTGTTTATTTAGGTCCTTTTTTTTTCTTTTTTATAAGTCTGGGTATATATTTATCAATAATTTTTTCAAAGAACCAGGTCCTGGTAATCTGTTCTGTTTGTTTCTGTATCATTTATTTCTGCTTTAAATTTAATCTTTATTGTTTTCTTCTTTCTGCTGGTTTTTGGCTTTGCTTGTTGTTTTTCTAGCTCCTTTAGGTGTGAGGTTAGACCATTTGATACTTTTCTTGCTTCTTGAGGTAAGCCTGTATGGTATGTATTGCCTGTTAGGATCACTTTTGCTGCATCTCAAAGGTTGCAAACAATTCCATTTTCATTTGTCTCCATGTACTTTTTTCATTTCTTCCTTGATTTCCTGGTTGACTAATTCATTGTTTAGTAGCATGTTATTTAACATCCATATATTTGTGGTCTTTCCAGATTTTTTCTTATGGCTGACTTCTAGTTTCATAGCGTTGTGGTCAAAAAAGGTACATGGTAGGACTTCAGTCTTTTTGTAGTTGTTAAGACTTATTTTGTGGCCTAATATATGATCTATTCTGGAGAATATTCCATGTGCACTTGAAGGAATGTGTGTTTTGCTGTTTTAGGATGGAGTGCTCTGAATATATCTGTTAAGTCCATTTAGTCCAGTGTGTCATTCAAAGTCCTTATTTCCTTGTTTACTTTCTGTGTAGATGATCTGTCCATTTATGTAAACAGGGTGTTAAGCCCCTACTATTCTTGTATTATTATCAATTAGTTCCTTTGTTATTGTTTTATACATTTGGGTGCTTTCGTGTTGTAATTGTAATATTTTAATTGTAAATATTTCCAATATTTATACCTTCTTTTTGGATTGCCCTCTTTATTATTATGTAGCACCTTTCTTTGGTTCTTGTTACAGTCTTTGCTTTAAAATCTAGTTTGTCTAAGTATTGATACTCTGGCTTTCTTTTGACATCCATTTACATAATAAATGTTCCTTTATCCTTTCACTTTCAATCTACTGCTGTCTTTAGATCTAAAATGATTCTCTTGTAGGCAGCATTTAGATGGGCCTTGTTTTTTAATCCATTCTGATACCCTAAGTGTTTTGATTAGAATGCTTAGTCCATTTACATTCAAAGTACTTATTGATATATATATTTATTGCCATTTTTATGGCAATGTTTTATTTCTGGAGATTTTCTCTGATTCTTTGTTGTCTTTGTCACTTTTGGTCTCACCTTAGTGCTCAATGAGTCCTCTTAAATATTTCTTTCAGGTCTGGTTTAGTGGACATGAACTCCTTTAGTTTTTATCTGGAAAACTCTATCTCTTCCTATTCTGAATGATAGCCTTGCTGGATGGAGTATTCTTGGTTGCAGATTTTTCCCATTCAGCACATTGAATATATCATGCCACTTTTTTTCTGGCTTAACAAGATTCTGTTGAGAAATCTCCAGCTATTCTTATGAGTTTTCCCTTATAAGTTAAGGACTTTCGTCTTGCCACTTTGAAGATTTTTCTTTATCACTATGCTTTGTAAATTTAGGATGTCTTGATGTTGGGCTGTTTTTGTTGATTTTGATGGGAGTTCCCTATGCCTCCTGGATCTGGATGTCTGTCTTCTTTCCCAGATTAGGGAAATTTTCAGCTATTACTTTTTGAAATAAATTTTCTTCCCCCTTTTCTCTCTCTTCTTCTAGGACTTCTGTAATACGGATGTTATTATGTTTGATGGAGTCACTGAGTTCCCAAAGTCAATTCTTGTGTTGGGGAATTCTTTCTCTCTTTTGTTTAGCTTCATTATTTTATGTTATTTTATCTTCTGGTCACTAAGTCATTCCTCTGCTTCTTCCAGCCTGCTGCTCATTGCATCAAGCCTGTTTCCAATCTTATTTATTACATCTTCATCTCTGATGGATTCTTTAACTTTTTCCTCTGGTGATAAGGGTCTCACTGATGTTTTCTATTCTTTTCTCAAGCCCAGTGAGTATCTTTATGATTGTTCCTTTAAATTCTCTATCAGGAGTATTACTTATATCTATTTTGCTTAGATCTCTGAGCATGACCATGACATTATCTTATTTTTTCATTTGGGATGAATTCTTCCATGTTGGCATTTTTTCTTAGTCTCCGCCTTTTTTTGTGTGTGTTGGAAAAGCCAGGTCCTCTTCTTTTGTTGCCATCTTCCTCTGTCTTTTAAAAACATTAGATTTTATTTCTGGGGTCTCTCATAGTAAAAGATGAAATTAAAGGGTTGTGTGTTGGCCAAAAGCATCTATTATTGGAACAAACCTCACTATCCTGAGTTGGACAATCACATCAAAAGATGGTCTCCCATCAGATCAACATCTAAGTCATACTTTAACTTAATCTTTTATTCTATTTGGCTGTCCAAATAGAATTTAGACTTCTAAATTCCTGAGCTCATGTACATTCTCCAAGAAGCTCCTGTTATCTGAAAACATATCTTGTGGTTCTTAAATTGTATACTGATCCTTTCAGTGTTCTTCTTTTAAATTAGTTTATATTTTATGTAATTTATTCTTGTAGCTCTCAGAAACTTGGAGCCTTATGTGACTAATCTGTTTGCTGACCTTCTACTTCTCACCCTTTGATAAATGTCTTTGGGCCCTAGATACATACCATCTCTGATCTGGAAACAACTGATAGCCTCTCTCAAGATGGGCTGGTGGATCTTTTTTTTATGTTTTACATCTGCTTATTCTGGTCTATATTACTTTTCCTTTAGCATGTGTCTAGACTCCTTTATTCTATTTTCAAGATAGATTTTTTAAATTAATTAATTAATTAATTAATTAATTTATTTATTTGAAAGAGAGTGAACACATGCAGAAGAAAGAGGCAGAGGGAGGGAAGAAGGAGGCTCCCAGCTAAGCAGGGAGTCCAATGCAGGGCTTGATCCCAGAACCCTGGATCATGACCTAAGCCATAAGCAGACACTTAACTGACTGAGCCACCAAGGCACACCTTTCCTTTATTCTAAGAATCTTTCTTCCTCTAGTTTTATCAACCCACCTCTTTCTTAACCTTTCCTTTTTCATGATACTGTAGTTCCTGCTATGATAGTAGGAATGAAGTCCATTTTTATATCTTACTAGTTTTCCTTGATTTCTTAGTTGACATGCCTCCAGAGAGATAGTGCTTTTGAGGTCTAAGAATTGTCCTCTTTGATTACATTTTTTGAACTGTTGAATTTACAATGATTTCATCTTTACCCAACAGAGATGGTATACTTTTAGAATTCTCATTCCTTGTTTGTTCATCTACCCAGGGTGAAGTGATAGATTGGGCCTCTGAAATGTAAAGCCAGAGCAAAAACTAACCTAATAACCTAATCCAGAGCCAATATAAGACTGAGTGGTGTCCAGTAATCATTAAGAGCCTGTATTTAAGCCACATGAATCTAAGAGGTTAGCTTGCTACCGCTTTTGTTGGCCCTGAGCATGAATGGGAATGAAATTTGGGTATCTAATGTGGGCTACTAAGATCTAGTGCTAATAACTTAAAAAAATTTAATGTGGCAAAATATGATATTTACCATTTTAACCAGTTTTATTGAAGTATAATTGACATGTACACCTGAAATTAATGTTGTAACATGATGATTTGACATTTGTATACATTGGGAAATGATTATTACCACAATAAGTCTAATTATTATCTTTTATCATATGTAGTTACAAAAATTTTTTCTTTCAATGAGAGCTTTTATGATTTACTCTTAGCAACTTTGAAGTATGCAATACAATACTGATTGTAGTCACCATGCTGTACATTATATCCCTATGACTTATTTTATAACTGGAAGTTTGTACCTCTCGATTCCTCCTCACTCATTTCATCAACCCCCCCCCCCCAAAAAAAAAAAAAAAAACTCCCTTAACCCCTGGCAAACAATATTCTGTTTTCTGTATCTATGAGTTTTGGTCTTGTTATATTTGACATAAGTGAAGACCCTATAGTATTAGCCTTTCTCTGACTTATTTCATTTAGCATAATATCCTCAAGATCCATCCATGTTGTTAGGAATGGTGAAGTTTTTATTTTTTATTTTTTAATGGCTAATGTGTGTGTGTGTGTGTGTGTGTGTGTGTGACATCTTCATCAGTGGACACTTAGATTGCACATCTTGGCTGTTGTGAATAATGCTGCAGTGAACATAGGGGTGAATATATCTTTTCATATATCTTTTCTTTTTAGCAGTTTTATTTTCTTCAGCTAAAACCTGAGCAGTAGAATTGCTGGATCAATTAGTTGTTCTAGTTTTTCTTTTTTGAGAAACTTCCATATGGTTTTCTACTGTGACTGTACCAATTTACATTCCAACCAACAGTGCATGAGCATTTCCCCCTTTCTCAACATCCTTGCCAACACATTAGTTCTTGTCTTTTTGATAATAGCTATCATAATAGGTGTAAGGTGATATCTCACTGTAGTTTTGATTTGCATTTTCCTGATTAGTGATGTTGAACATCTTTTCATGTACCTATTGTCTATCTGTGTATGTCTTTGGAAAAATGTCTATTCAGATCCTCTGTCTACTTCTTTAATTAGACTTTTTTGTTAAGTTGTAGGAGTTTTTAATATATTTTGGATATTAACCTCTTATCAGATTCAGTACGTTCACATTGTGCAGCCATCACAACTATTTATCTCTAGAACACTTTTGTCATCCTAAACTAAAACTCTGTATCCATTTTTAAACAAGATTTTAGTTATTTATTCATGAGAGAGAGGCAGAGACCTAGGCAGAGGGAGATGCAGGCTCCCTATGGGGAGCTTGATGCAGAACTCTATCCCAGGACCCCAGGATCACAACCTGAGCTGAAGGCAGACACTCCACCACTGAGCCACCCAGGCATCCCAAGTCTGTACCCATTAAACAGTAACTCCCCATTTCCCTCTCTTTCCAGCCTCTGGTAACCACTATTCTACTTTGTCTCTATGATTTTGACTCTTCTATAACCTCGTAAAGTAGTATCCTACAATATTTGTCCTTTTGTATCTAGCTGTTTTACTTAGCATAGCATCTTCAAGGTTCATGTTTTAGCAGATGTCAACTTCATTTTTAAGACCAAATAATATTCCATTGTATGTATATATCATGTTTTCTTTATCCATCTGTTGATGGACATGGGGTTGTTTCCACTTCTTGGTTTTTGTGAATAATGTTTCTATGAACACTAGTATACAAATACGTCTGAGACCTTACTTTAATTCTTTAAGATATATTCCCAGAATGAAATTGATGGATTATATGGTAATTCTAGGTTTGTTTGTTTACTTTTTGAGGAACCTCAGTACTATTTTTCACAGTGGCTTTGCTGTTTTATGTTCCCACCAACAAAGCAGAGGGTTCTAATTTCTCTACATTCTCACCAACACTTGTTTTCTTTTTTGACAATAGCCATTTTAATGTATGTTATTTGATTTGATTTTTCAGTGCCCTAATGATTAGCAATGTTAAGCATCTTTTCATGTGTTAATCAAAGGAGTGGTTGCCTTTCCACTCCCTTGATAGTGTCCATTTGAAGCACAAAAAATTAATTTTGATAAAGTCTAATTTATCTATTTTGTTTCTTGTGCTTTTGGGTGTTGCACTCAAGATTAATCATTGCCAAATCCAATGTTATGAAGTTTTCTCTGCTGTTTTCTTAGCACTAAGAATTTGAAGAACTGGAACTTTCTATAGTGTGTGCTGTTCAAAGATTTCTCTGGAATTAACTTCTGGTGCTTAATTTCTGGGCCCCAGTAGCTGATTTCCTATATTTGGGCAGCCTTTATTCCTGTAAGCATTATGGAAACATGGAGTAAATCTTCTAAAAGTAAAACCTTTGTTGGTTTGAATATTAGACATTCCTTATGAAGCTGATGTGGAAAGGAGCTATTTTAATTCAGTGTCTTACATTCTGTTGTAGTTTGATGAGAGGGTTCATGGAGTGATGAGTTAGTGCAGAGAGGTTTGAAATCAAGTGACTGTTTTGAAAGTATGCTATTTCTTGCCTGCTCCTCGTTGTTATATCCCAACAAAAATTTTTCTTTCTCTTCTACTTTTCTGGAGAGATTTTCTGGGTGGAGAGGAAAATTAGCTCTTAATTCTATTCTCCAACAGACTCTAGTCAGTATTTTATAAACTTTCTAAACTATTGTCTTTCACTAGCCAGCTGTGGCATTCATTCTGCATATGACATTTTTTGAAGGGAATGAGGATGAGAGGCATACTAGAATATAAATCATAAAAATGAGTACTTCAGATATTCTATTTTCAATCTTTTTTATAGTTTTTTTTTTTTTTTTTTAGATTTTATTTATTTATTCGTGAGAGACAGGGAGAGAGAGAGAGAGAGGTAGAGACACAGGCAAAGGGAGAAGCAGCAGGCTCCATGCAGGGAACCCGACGAGGAACTCGGAACTCGATTGGGTCTCCAGGATCACACCCTGGGCTGAAGGCGGTGCTAAACCGCTGAGCCACTGGGGCTGCCCTATTTTTAAATCTTTAAAAAACTTTTAATTATGGAGTTGTTTAATCCCATATAAAAATAGAAAGAATTGTATAATTAACCCCTCTGTACTCATTTCCAATCTTATATCCATCTTATATCTTATTTATTTTTTGGCTGAGGTGTTTTAAAGCAAAATCCAGATATCCTATCACTAAATCTGGAAATACTTCAATATGTGACTCTAACATACTTAAAAATAACCCTTCATGATAGTCAAATGACACAAATGTCCCTCAATGGTTGAATGGGTAAACATGTGGTACATACATATATTGGAATATTTAACCATAAAATGAAGAAAGTGCTGAAGTGTGCTACAATGTTGATGAACTTCCAACACATAATGTTAAGTGAAAGTAGCTAGATAAGAAAAGTCACATATTGTATGATTCTATTAAATAAAATATCTAGAATGTATAGATCCATAGAGATAGAATGCAGATTGGTTGTAACCAGGGAGTAGAGGGAAAGAGGAGAGGGGAGAAAATGATGAATAGAAAAGATGTTCAATATGGAGTGTTGGAACTATTTTGGACATAGATAGAGGTCAGTTGTACAACATTTTGAAAAATTTGGTCCTTATCTTCTTATAGGGCAATAATAAGTGTAAGAGGTAAATATTTGAAGCAATCACAAACTGAAAGGTTACAATGAGAATAAACATTGTTCTGGTTGAAAACAATTGGGGAAATTCTTTAAATGCCAAGGTCAGGGAAGACCTTTCTGAGGTTGTAGCATTTAAAATAAGGTCTAGATGTTGAGGAGAGGCTTCAAGCAGAGTCAAAGGTCTTCAGGTAAGGAAGAGGAACTGAATGCAAGTGTGGGTAATAGGTATCTGTGAATTTTCCCTGCAAGTGGATTGGACCTGTTTCTGGCTTACAGTATAGCTTAATGAATGGGACTTGTCATTCTTTAATGAATTGAGTAGTTGAGTCACTATATATTCTTCCCTCAAATCATAGTGGAATGAAAATATTCATTTAGAGGCAAGGATGATCTTGTTTTTATTTATCACTCTGCTCATCTTTTATGAAGCAAAGAAGTATGAAAAATGTTGATGATACTGGAGATATATATATATATATATAATATATATATATATATTAGATGTATATGTGTATACTGGGTACACATATTAGCATATAATAAGGGTATATTAGGTATATACATTTTGCATATAATGGGAATATGTACTAGAATAGAGTAATAAGACAATTTCTTCAGAAGAAAAGGATGGTGTGCAAAATCAGAATACCAAAAGAACCTGGGATAGGAGAAAAAAATAGAAGACTGGAGGGAGAGTGATGGGGACAGCAAGGGAAGGAAACCACATCTTCTAGTGTATGGTGGATAGAAATGGGTTAGATATCAACTCTGCCCTTCTGAGCTGTGTGCCGTAAACAAAACATTTTAGCTCTGGAAACATCATCTGTGAAATAGATACTTTAATCATACTCCTACAGGAATTCTTTGAGGTTCAAATGAGAGAATGATTGTGGTTCAGCAATTCCTGGATAAAACATAAACCCTTAAATATTTTCTTCCACTATGGATATTACAACTTTTTTTTTTGTTCCTCCACTTTCTTGAATTCAATATTCTTGAATTCAAGTTTTGTTCTCATGTTTTTGTAACTTGAATTCATAGTTTGGTTTTCTTTTTGGAGGAGGGGGCTTTAACAAATGTCCCCATAGAGAAACTTGTTAAAGTTTCTGAATGTCCCAGACTTTCTCTTCAATCTCTTACTATATTTTATTTTATTTTATTTTTTATTTATTTTTTATTTTATTTTATTTTACTTTTTTATTTATGATAGTCACACAGAGAGAGAGAGGCAGAGACACAGGCAGAGGGAGAAGCAGGCTCCATGTACCCGGAGCCCGATGTGGGATTCGATCCTGGGTCTCCAGGATCGTGCCCTGGGCCAAAGGCAGGCGCCAAACTGCTGCGCCACCCAGGGATCCTCTTACTATATTTTAAAGAGTGAGAAAATTCTTTGTTCCTAGAATGTATGTTACTGACATTTATACTGATAATTTAAAAAGAAAAATGGTAATTGAATTCCACCATATTTCAAAATGTAGTTTTTTTTTCACTGAATTAAATAGCTTAGGTGCTTTTGTGTGGAAACTGGCATGCCTGGAAGCATTTATGTACTAGTTGTAAACAAAGTGTGGTATTATATGCTTTTGAAGAGGTGGATTGAACTAGATACAAATAATGTAGGTTTAATATTTCTAGCACTTTTCTAGCATCTTTAACAGTTACTCATTAGTTTCATAGCACATTTTATGGATCTTTCTTATATTTACAGAAACAGAACTTTAGAAAGGCAAAATGAGTTGCCCATAGTAGTAAATTGTAGTAATAGAATCTGAATTTTATTGTTTTGAATCTCAAGACCAGCATTATTGCAATACCTAAAGATCCACATAGATAGAGCATATTCACTGACTTAGCAACTGAAGCTTAGCATAACTTTTCCAGTAACAAATCTGTAAGCCCTTTATAGTAAGGGATATTGAGTATAGTATACCCTCTCACCCCTAGATTTTATAGTCCAAAGATAATATACTCAGATCTTAGTTCTGCCACTTACTATCTTTGGGCCATTGGATGTCACTTGATCTTGAGATTCAATTCTTTCACCTTTTGTGAAGATAAAATGATAGGGTATAGTAAGGTCACTTATAAAACCAAAATGCTCTACAAATAGAACATCCCATTGATTACAAGATATTGTTTTTGTATTTCTAAAATTTTAATTTTTGAGAATTAGGACTTCCTATATATTGCATTTAAAATATTTAAGGAGTGCTTTGGTCAACCATGGTATAGGCTAAACATTTTCACATAAGACAATTTTGTTGTGACTGTAGGCAGAGGACTCATTTTAAAGAACATTATTTAAAAAAATAAAGAACATTATTTATCCTATTGTTTATTCAAATCCAGACAATCAGAAGTTATATTATAGTTCTCTCATATCCCATGTATTATTCTTTAAAAGATCTTTAAAAACTATTCTTACTCCCCCTCTCTTCTGGGTTCTAGAGGTTAATAAGTTCCTTGATATGCTATTTTTAAAAGAACTATTTTTTTGTTAGGTCCTCCAATACTTGCAATAAAAATATTCTTCCATGCTACCATTTGGACACTTCAGTTGCCAGAAAGAGTTAATGAACTTCTAAAAGTGTCAGTTAGGGAATATCCTGCTAATTGCTTTTGATCTGTCTTAAAGAGAGCAATTAGCAACAACTCAAATTTTATCTTTGTGGATATGAACATTCTCATGACCAAACTTGAATTTTTGGTCCTAAAAGTTTGTCATAGAGAAAATGATACTTCTAATCTCATGAACATGTTCGAAGAGTTAGGCTGATATTTTTCTCAGATCTTTTTCCTTTGAGACACAAGGTTGAGATCTTTTTCCCTTCATGAGGGGTTAGGATTCACACATGTTTACATTTAGTACTGGTGGGAGTCTAAACTGATGATTAATGGTTGAGAATCATTTTTAAAAATGTATGGCTGAAGGCAGAAAATAAAATGCTGATTGGTTCATTAAGCAATTCAATCCCAAACCGTAAAAGGTTTAAGTTTAATCCTGCCTGAAGCCTGACTGATCCTGTCATAAACACTTTTCATAAACCTTCCACTCAAACCTGGTCTTGCAGTTTTATTAATCTAGCAATAATTCAAAATGACACCCCATGTAGCAATATAAATCTATAAGATGGATATCATTAAAACTTACACCATTACAAAATCATGAGTAATTACATAAAAATGCAGTTTCCTTTAGTTAGGTATGTCTCTGAATTGCTGCTTTTGCCTTGGTTGAACAGATGTGTCGACTGTAACACTGTCTCAGTGTGTTGGTATGCCTGAAGGAAAAGACAGATAGTCACTGATGATAAAAAGTTCTGGAGTTCGGAGAGCCTTATTTGCAAAACTCAGGGAGCAATTTAGCAAAGCCCTGTATTTGTGGAGCTTATATTCTCTAGGAAGATTCCTTTTCTGTGTTGCTATGTGGAATTTTTAGCTCTTGGATTTAATGGCTGTATTGATATTCTGCGATGTATCAGGGCTCATGTGCTTCAGGCACACTTTCAGAAACTCGAATGAAGTCCCAGTTGTCAGACTTTTTCTTTTTCTTTTTCTTTCTTTCTTTCTTTCTTTCTTTCTTTCTTTCTTTCTTTCTTTCTTTCTTTTTTAGGAGCAGGTCTTTCTACTTTTGAGTCTAGGGGTTAGATGAACTCTCAAACTAGATCATAGCAAACTTAACAGGATTGGAGTAATACAATATTTCTAAAGTTATTTGGAACAGAAGACTGCATTTTTATTTTATATGGGGCAGAGAAGCATTTCCAAGAATAAGCTTAGAAGGAGTCCATAAGAGCTAGAGAGTTTGTTTTCATATGCCTACTCTAGTCGCTCAACAGCAGCAATCTGCTCTCAAATAAAAGTAAGCCTTGAAGGAGTGTTCAAATACCTACTATTGAACCCATGGGACATTTATGCTTTTATAAGCCAGGTGTTGGAAAATATCTGAAGCCATAGGATTTTCTCCTCCTTGCTTGTGCTTTATAGGTTTAGATTGACTGTACATGAGAAAGATCCACTTTGTGACAGGGGATGAAAACCAAGCATTACACCCTGTTTTAGCACTGTCACAATTGTAATTCAATAAAATATATATGTACTTATTTGAGGATCTTTTCTTCTGCTAGATTTTGAACTCTCTAGGGCTTAGTACAGCACAGTAGATTTTCCTTAGATTAAAATTTGGCATTCTTACATGGAAGTCTAAGACCTCCACAATAGCTTCTATGCATTATGTATTATCAGATTTGTGTCTCCAAAAACTTGCATTCTTTTAGTCTTCCAACTAGAGCAATATGTGAAAAACAGTAATGATGTGAATTTGAGTATCACCAACAGTTGGCGGCAGTTGGCACCAATCCTTTGTCTAGCTCCTAATCTCAGCAAAGGCAGTAGGCTAAAGTTATGTGGAGGTTGTGGGAAGTGGGGAGGTTGTTGGGGAAACATGGACAGGAGGATAAAATCCTGTGGGGAGACTTCAGGCATTCAGCAATCCTCTTCCTCAAAAGTAGCAAAAAAGTTAAGGTCCTATGTTCATCTCCTAGTATTCTCTGGGCCCATTCTTTTTGGCTCAGGTTGTAATTCACTCTTTACTCCCTTGGTCCCTAAGCTACCATATTCTTGGAATCCCTGTTTCCATCTTTGAAGCCCCTTTAATACTTAAATTGTAACAGAAAATTATCAGAGGTACCAAACTGCAGCCAGAACAGATGGATTTATGTAAGTCTCTCATTTCATTAACTTTGTGATGATGATGATGGAGGCCTATCTTTTAAGGTTTTTTTGTTTTTGTTGTTGGACACCATTTATAGCTATATGTCAGGGTTTTACTGAGTACGAGTAGCCTCATTTTATATATCAACCACTATCATTGTATACAAATGATGGAAAAAGTTTTTAATAAATATCGACCATATAGACTATTTTCTGTTGAATTATGTGGACTATTACCATTATGGAGAAATTTTATAGTAAGTCAAAAACTGTAAGCTCTGCATATAACAGTATTCTTATTGCTGCAT
The DNA here is from genome assembly GCF_003254725.2 of Canis lupus dingo. Lineage (NCBI taxonomy): Eukaryota > Metazoa > Chordata > Mammalia > Carnivora > Canidae > Canis > Canis lupus. Next base: position 17,881,693 of record NC_064250.1, read on the forward strand.
GAACAAATAGATATTTGCTAACTTCTTTTCATCTGTATGTGATAGAACACACTTTTTTATTTCAACTCCCAGGTAGTGCAAGTGATTCTCTTATTTACATTCACTCAACACATTTAAGGCTCTTCAGATCAATATCAAAGTACCAGAGACCCAGGAAACATCAGAGCCAGAATCACAACTGAATTTATTATCCTAATTTTGCTATCTCAATAGAGATACTTTTATTCAAATAAGATCATTATAATACATAATAGTAAACAATTATTGTAGTAAACACTTAGTGGGCAGCATGGGTGGCTCAGCAGTTTAGCACCACCTTCAGCCCAGGGCCTGATCCTGGAGACCTGGGATCAAGTTTCCAAGTCAGGCTCCCTGCATGGAGCCTGCTTCTCCCTCTGCCTGTGTCTCTGCCTCTCTTTCTCTCTCTGTGTCTCTCATGAATAAATAAATTTTAAAAATCTTAAAAAAAAAAACAAAAAACACTTTGCAACTATTTACCTAACCTATTTAGTTGAATGCAAACAACTTAATACCTTAAATTAACATTGGTTGTTTTCCTTTAACCTTTAAAATAAGACTTAAGATAAGTTTGTTTTTGTTTGTATAAGGAGTCTACATACCTGTTTGTCTACTTTGTCCTTCTCATGTCAAGGAGGGTAGAAGAGAGAAAATGGACTCTTTCCTAAAGTAATTAGAACTCATCATTCCTCTTTTTAGTGCTTTTGCTAAAACATTACTAATTAGGAGAAAAGAGAAAGTTAACAGTTGGGAAATTCTTTTGAATGAATGGGGATAAGCAGAAAGAACTTTCAGAAATGAAGTAGGACTTCTATAAATTCTTCCTCCTAATTCCAGCCTGAATGTGGGTAGGGTTTCCCTCCTCAACACAAAATAATTCTCAAACACCAGCTGGGGGTCTGATAGTTCAACTACATTCTGACACTATCAGGAGATAGCATTAGATTGCAGGCTAAGTGCTCAGTCCTACAAGACTTCCCTCTACCTCCAGCCTCAGAAATTGCAAGCCACAGGTTGTTACATGTGCTTTTGACCAACTGGTTACAAACTGGAGGTTCCAACATTCTCTTCCTCAGATTTGATTAATTTGCTAGAACAGCTCACAGAATTGGGGGAAACACTTTGCTTTACCAGATTATTAAAGGACATAGTAAGATAAGAATCAACAGCCAGATGAAGGAATACATGAGGCAAGATATGGGGAAAGGATATGGAGCTTCCATGCCCTTTCTAGGCATACCACTCTCCCAGCACCTCTCTGAGCACCGACCTGGAACCCTCTGAACCCCCTCCTTTTGTTTTTTTATGGAGGCTTCCATACACACTCATGATGGATCAAGTCCAAGACATCTCTCCTCTCTAGGGGTGGGGCTAGGGCTGAAAGTTCCAACCCTGTAAACCCATTGTGTGTTCTCCTGGCAACCGGTTTCTGCCTTTGAGTGGGGTCCAAAGGTCACCTCAGTAACTGCTCTTATCACAGGAAATTCCAATGGTTTTGGGAGCTGTGAACCAGGAGCTGTGGACAGGGACTATATATATATATATATAAGAATTATATTTTTGTCATTTCAGGGATCAAACATAAATATTTTTACAGATCATAATATCTCAGTAGTTCCTTTTTATGTTATTGTCTTTGGATAAGAACACAAGAGTTTTGGAGGTCTAGAATTTTCCACTTATCTTACCAAATGGTGTTAAGTTAGGGTAGAACAATAGAAACACACACACAGTAGAAACACACACACACATACACACAAAAGACTACTTGCTATTAAAATGTAATATATAAAAACCTTTTTAAGGGTCTTAATATATTTTTGTCCTCTTAGGTCATAAATATTTATAGAAATCAATTGTTGGTATCCTAATAGTTTCATACTTTTCTCAATTTCTAAGAGCAACAGAAAACTCTGGAAATCTGAACTTTAAAATACTTTTTAAAATTTATATTTTTTAAACTAAACACACAATAAACTTAATTCTTTTTGGTGTATAGTTCTACGAATTATAATAAATAGACTGAGTCCTTAACAACTACCATCAAGATACAGGAGTCTTGTTACCCCAAATTATTTCCTCATGCTGCTCCAATTTAGTCAAAACTTCCTCCTAACTCAGCTCCCAGTAGCAGGGATATGTTCTGTCTGTGTAGTTTTACCTTGTCTAGAATGTCCTATAAATGAAATTGTAGAGCATAAGTTTTTTTGATTCTGGCTTCTCTCGCTTAGTATACTTCAGATTTATCTATGGTGTTGTGTCAATTTTCGTCTTTGCTATTTACATTCACCAATTGAAAGACTTATTATACTTCTAGGCCCTAGGAGAGAGAGACAGGGGGTTATACAGGAGGAACTTCTAGGGAATGGGTTCAGCCAAGCAAGTAGGGACCTGAGAGAGTTGAGGACCTGGGGGCAAGTGCCTTTATTTAGGGGTCAGGGTGAGGTTTCCAGCAAAGGTATGAGAGAATTCATTGGTACACCTGAATGCCACTAGGTCATAGCCAGGGGAGGGCAAGAAGGGGAACTTATAACAGCAAGGACCAGCCTTATCATCTTGGTGTACCTGGTTGCCTGGGTAGAGTACTCACAAGCCCTTTTGGGGGATGTTGAGGCATCAGGAAAACATGAAGTTCTAAAAATTTGTGATGCACTTCTGCATACAAGTTTTGATGTGACTACTGTTTTAATTTCTCCTGGATAAATACCTGGAAGTGTGATCACCATGTCATTAAGTTATATATAACTATATTTTAACTTTATAGGAAATTGACAAACTGTTTTCTAAAGTGAATGTACCACTTCATTTTCACTGGAAATGTAGGAGTATTCTAGTTACTCTGCATTCTCACCAACATTTTGTTGCTGTTGTTTTAATTTTCAGCTTTCTAGTCGGTATGTAGTCTTATCTTGTTTTAATTTGCATTTACTTAATGACTAATGATGTTGAGCTTCTTTCATGTACTTATTTGCCATCTGTATTTTTTTGATGGAAGTATCTATTCAAATATTTTGCCCAGTTTTTTGTTTGTAATTGAGTTTAGAAGGTTCTTACATTCTACATCTTTTGTCAGATGTGATTTGCAAATATTTTCTCCCACTTTCATGGCTTATCTGTTCATTCTCTTGATAGTGTCTTAGATAGAGCAAACCTTGTGGTTTTGATGAAGTTAAATTTATCTTTTATTTTATGAATCATTTTAATGTATTTAAAAACACTTTACCTAATATGAGATCACAAAGAATTTCTGCTATGTTTTTCTGGAAGTTTCATAGTTGTCAGTTTTAAATTTTGGTTTATGATGCATTTCGAGTTGTTTTGTATGTGATATGAGGGATGGGTTTAAGTTTTCGTTTTTTTGGTTTTTGCATTTATAGACTTATTCTCACTCTGTTTTTGGAAAAGGTTATTTTTCCTATTGAATTACTCTGTGCTTCTGTTATAATTCAATTTTTCTTCCTTTTATGGGTGAATATCTATACTATTCTGTTACACTGAAACTTCTATCTTTTTGCCAATATGACAGTGTTGATTATTGTAGCTTTACAATAAGTTTTCATTTTTTAATCATTTATTTATTCATGAGAGACAGAGAAAGAGAGAGAGAAAGAGAGAGAGGCAGAGGGAGAAGCAGGCTCCTCATGGAGAGCCGGATGCGGAATTTGATTCCAGACTCTGGGATCACGCCCTGAGCCAAAAACAGATGCTCAACCACTGAGCCACCCAAGCATCCCTACAGTAAGTTTTTAAATTAAAAATTTATGTTATAAATATTCTTCTAAGCACTGATTTGGCTATATCCCATGAATTTTAGTATGTCATACTTTCATTTAGTTCAAAATAGCTTTTAATTGAGACTTTCTCTTGACTTGTGTTATTTTGAATTGAATTAGTATGTATTCTCTAACTTTGTTCTCTTACAGAGGTTTTAGGCTATTCTAATGTTTTTGCCTTTTTATGTAAGTTTTTGATTTGTCAATTTCTAAAAAAAAAAAAAAGAAAAAAAATTTACCTGAGATTTTTGTTTGGATTTTATTAAATGTTGTGTTATTTTGAAGATTTTCAGATTAATAATTAATTATATTACAGAACATCCTTTTCTAGGATTTTAATTCTTCAAATTTGTTAAGATTTGTTTTTATAGCCTATGCTATATAATCTATCTTGATGAATGTTTCTTGTGCCCTTGGAAAAAATATATATTCAGCTCTTGTTTGGTGAAGCATTCTATAAAATGTTAATGTTAATTATAGCAAAGTTAGTGAATAGCATTGCTAAAATCTCCTATATCCTTTTTTCTTTTTGCTATATTCATTATTGAGAGAATTGTTGGATTCTCTACATGTATTTATGAATTTATTTCTTCAGTCACTTCTATCCATTTTTTTTCTATCCATTTTTTATAAATGTATCTTGAAGCCCATTTTTAAGGTAATACACATTTAAGCTAATTATGTCTTTTGTTTTATCCTATCATATCTTTATGAATGGACTTTTTTTCATCTAGTCTTTTTATTCCTTTATTTTGAACTCTATTTTTATTGCTATAATCATTCCAGGTTTTATCTGTTAGTGTAGCAATTTCCCTTCTTTTACTTTTAGTCTATTAATGTCATATTTGAAGTGAGTTTTTTGTGGAGTGGATATAATGTTTTTAATCCATCCAACACTATCTTTTAATTAGAATGTTTAGACCATTTCCATTTAATGTAATTATTGATATGGCTGGACTTTAGAAGCATCATTTTAATATTTCTTCCCTCTCAGATTCTCCTGTTCTTCCTTTCTCCCCTCCTTTTGGATTATTTCCATATTTCCAGTATAGCATTTTAATTTATATGCTTTTGGCTATATTGCTCCATATTTTTAATCAGTTATACTAGGAAACAAAAACACACAACTAACCTTTTAAAGTCTATACAGAATTAATATTTTATTTAAATAAAACATAGAAGCTTGTTATCACATAGGTCCCTTTATCCTTCTCCCTGTATTTTAGAGTTGTCACACATATTATAGCTATATACATTGAGAAACCACCAGAAAATGTTTATTTTGTTTTCATCAAAAATTCATCTTTTAAAGAGCTTAAGAAAAGAAGAATATTGTCCAAATGTTTAGCATTTCCATTACTTTTCATGCATTTATCAAGTTCTAAATTTCTCCCTGGTAACATTTCATAAACACAGTTATGGCTGCTTTTAAAGTATTGGATTGAAGATTTCAACATCTAGGTCATTTTGGGATTGTAATTAGTTGATTGTCTTTTCCAATAAGGGTTGATCAAATTGTTGTGTTATATTTATGTATTGAGTAACTTTTTATTATGTTATTTTTTATTTTTTTTATTTTTTTAACTTTTATTTATTTATGATAGTCATACAGAGAGAGAGAGAGAGAGAGAGAGAGAGAGAGAGAGGCAGAAACATAGGCAGAGGGAGAAGCAGGCTCCATGCACCGGGAGCCCGACGTGTGATTCGATCCCGGGTCTCCAGGATCGTGCCCTGGGCCAAAGGCAGGCGCTAAACTGCTGTGCCACCCAGGGATCCCACTTTTTATTATGTTTTGAATGTCACATCATGTGTTACTTGGTCCTCCAGATAATGTTGAATCCTACCTCCCTACCTCAACCATCTTAAATTTTGAGGTAATCAACCTACAATCAGAGTAAGTTTAGAGCATTCATTTTATCTCCCTTTCTGTGGGTTTGATTTCCAGTATCAGCTTTATTTTCAGAGCCCTTACTATGTTGCTTTGATTAAATTCAATGCATGCCACTCATGGCTAATTTTAGCAAGTGGATCATGTTTTGTATTATTCAGCTCTTATAACCTTTGCTGTCCTCTGGGTTTGTATTGTGCATGTAACTGCAGGGGTGAGCCTAGAACTTGTGCTGGATCATAGAATTAGAGCATTCCCATCTCCATCTGTCTACTTCACAGGATCCTCTCCCACCACTCACACATACTCTTTGGCTTCTAGGATTCACTTTTCCTTGTCCAGGAAGACAGAATTCTCTTTGGGATTTTTATTGTCTGTGCTCACTGAACAGTTCCATAACTGAGGCCATCCTCAGGTCAAAGCCAGGAGAGAAAAGATGGTATATTAGTTTGTAGGGCTGCCATAACAAATTGCCATAAAGTGAGTGATCTAAACAATAGAAATTTGTCTGAAGGCTAGACCTCTGAGATCAAGGTGTTGTCAGGGCCATACTCCTCCTGGCACTAGGGAGGGATCTGTTCTAGGTCTCTCTCCTAGCCTCTGGTAGCTCCTTGGTTGTGGCAGTAAAATTCCAATCTTCACATGGCATTCTTCCTGTGTGCATGTCTCTGTGATCAAATTTTCTCCTTTTATGAGGATATTGGCCTATTGGATTAGGGACCACCCTAATGACCCCATTATAACTTGATTATCCCTGGAAGGACACTATATCCAAATAAGGTCACATTTAAGTACTAGAGGTTAGGGTCCCAACATATTTTTTGGAGGGACACAATTCAATCTGTAACAGGTGAAGCTAGGAAGGGGGCAGAACTCCAGGAAGCTATTGGTCACTTCAAGTTTTGACTATCTTTTTCCAGTCTGTTTACGGCCTTTTAGTTTTTAGGTAATTGCCTTTCTGTATTTTGTCCAGATGTTTTTACTATAGCTGGTTTACTTCCAACTGGTAGTTCTAAGTTTTAAAAATAAGTAAAGATCTTTGAGCTTTAGGGTTGTACAGGTACTTCTAAGGTTCAAGGAGATGTGGCAGCCAAAATGAGAACCACAGTTGAAATGGATGGCAAGCTAAAAGTCTATCTGGAGGAGAATTTGGGGTCCAATATGTAGATACTTGTTTTGAGTTGAGGTGAAATTTATTCCAATATGAAACATTATGATTTAGGGCAACTCAGCTTCATACTCTAGTTCTCTTTCAGTGGTGCTACTCTTGATTGATTTCTTGGGGTAAGAATTTGGCAGTATGATTAGGACTAGAAAAATAAGTTGCTTATTATTTCAATAGTTGCTATTTATGATAAAGGTCCCTTCAATTTATCATATACTCATTTACTGCTTTCTGGGATTACCGAGCTATATTAGAAATAGTTCCTGAGATTAAGGAGTCACAGTCTTGGAAGGGAGTGAGAAATATGGGTAAATAATTGTTGTATTGATATGTTAAGTGCTCTGAGGTAAATACAAAGATACACAGGTTGGGAGAGGGTGACAGGGCTAGGAGAATAGGTAATACCTAAACCAAGAATGAAGAAAATGATTTTACTATGGGGAATCGAGGTAGAAATGGGGATTGGAAAAGGGCTTTTTAGGCAAAAATCATCTCTTCTAAGCAAACAAAGCTATAACGCAAATAACCTTTAAGTGTCAAAGGTGCTCTGGTATACATTTCTTTCTCTCTCTTTTTTTTTTTAAGATTTTATTTATTTACTCATGAGAGACAGACACAGAGAGAGAGAGAGACAGAGACAGAGACAGAGAAAGAGAGAGAAATAGGCAGAGGGAGAAGCAGGCTCCCTGCAGGGAGCCAGATGAGGGACTTGATCCCAAGACCTGGAGATCCTAACCTGAGCTGAAGGCTGATGCTCAACCATTGAGCCACCCAGATACTCCTCGTATACATTTCTTAATATTGATTATCAAAAAGCATTTCAGTCTGTTTGATGGCCAAGACAGAGATGAACAGGAGCCTAAGGAAAAAAAACATATTTCAGACAAAGAACTAAAGCATTTGCTACTATTTTTTCAGATTTTCTTTTAGGTATTGATCTGAGAAACATCACACAGGACAGTAATATAGAAAGACCTCAGGAGAATGAACTTTTATCCCCACAGGCACATTTCTATTTCTTTGGTTCATTACATTCAATAATTCAGAATGGTTCATTTACGGTTTGATCTGATCATAATCAAGCAGGGAAGGGGAAGTAATTTGTAAATGCCACCCAAAGTTAGGTTGTGCCCTGAAGTCTTTTATTGGAAATCTTATTTTGTTTTGAAGTTAATTGGAGAACAGTTAATTGGACAAGGCAGTGGAGGAAGGATTAATTTAAGTTTCTATGAAAATTGGCACTCAGGACTTATGTGAACCATATAGGCAAAATTTGTATAGTTTGCTCTTGCCAGTTATTATCTAGCACAACCACAGTGATATTTATCAGAAAGTGAGCCTGCTAACAACTATTTGGGCTGTTCTTTTCTAGTAGGTTCTCTTACACTGTTGGAACAACCACAATTTCAGATAGCACATACTAAAATTACATTGAATTGATCATGTTGCAATCATAGTCAAAAACAAAAAAGTTGTTCTTTATAGTATCAAAGTAGTATCATAGCCTCAGAAGGATGGAATAAGTATATATAGAATTGAATTGGGGTTCAGAGCCATTATCACCCCATCTGTAGCCCTTATGGTTACCAATCTCTAATTTCTTACTTATAATGACACTGAAAACAATTCTTAAGTATAGAACAAATCCCAGAGTCCTAGAATTATGACGAGCACCTAATCAGTCCTTCTATTTTTACAAACCACAGCTCCATAGTATGCCCTGCATAATCAACAATTCAGAACCTCTTACCAAGCCCTGCACAAAATATTCCTTCCTTTTCACAAATCCCTGCTATTGTCCCTTCCATTAGAAATGCATTCCCTGACTTTCCCAGCCACCCTGCCTGGAAAATCTTCTATTCATGCTTCATGACTCTGTTCAAACAAATATCACTTCCTCTCTAGTGACTTTTTGGCTTTCTTAACCAGAGTTAGTTACTTTTTTCCCCCTGTAAACTTACAGCAATTTAATCATACATCATAGCCCTAATCAAATTGCATTTCAGTTTACATAGTTTCTCTCATGCCTTCTTGGCTGTCAGCTCCTTTGGGAGCTTGTCTTTGTTTACTGTTGTAGTAGAAGACTGGTAAATATTGATAGGCAAATATTTCAACAACATAATCTTTGGGAAAAAAATAAACTAATATATTATATTTAGGAGGAAAAATATGCTAAATAGATCTCAGATATAGTATTATTGTGCTGGATATTTGCCCATCCAGATCTGTTATTTATCCTTTTATATCCTGCTCTGTGTCTTAGGAAGTTGAACTTTATAGACAGAATTAATGTGGTCTCTTACTCTCTGGCTTTGGTTGAGTTTGGCCAAGGGGACTAAGGATAGGTGATCACAGAAAGAGAAAAGGGTATCTATTCCCCTAGCTTCCCTTTTGCTATGTCATATTGTATTGGTTAGATCCTTCTACCAAAGGCCACAGCTCCACATGATAGCAACCTGCCCTAGGTTCTAGTCTCTGCTCCTTCCCTGTGTCCCTTCAGGCCTATGGGTGGTAATGGTCCTATGATATTGCTAGACCCTGGAAAATTCAGCATCTCTTATTTCCTTAATCTTATCCACACCTTTGTAATTAGTCCCTTTGTTAAACTCACTCTCCTCAATTGTCCAGTTTGAGTGTGCCAACTAGTGTAACCTTTAGGTCATATTTTTAAAATTTATTTTAAAGTTATTTATTTGATAGAGGGAGCATGTGCACAAGTAAGCAGAGTGGCAGGAAGAGGGAGAAGCAGACTCTGCTGAGCAGGGAGCCTGATGCAGGACTTGATCCCAGGATCCTGGGATTATGACCCAAGCCGAAAGCAGATACTTAACCAACTGAGTCATACAGGCACCCCTAAGTCAGATTTTTTAAAAGATTGCTTCATGGAATAACTTTACTCAGGTTATTACTGAATATGTGACAAAACAAGTAGCTCTACTTATGAGTTTAGAAAATATTGAGTTCAATAAGTTTTATTTAGTATTACAGTACTTTCAGAGCCCTAGTAATCTAATATTCTGAGTGTGGGATATAGCATATAGTGTTCTCTAAATATTTTACCACTGTAAAGTATGCTGTGGTTATCTTATTCTGTTATTTAGCATTGCCATTAATGCCTCACAAAACTAGGTGTGTTTATTTTTTTTTGCAAATTGAAGTTCCAAAAATGCTGCCTTAGCTTACCTAGGACAGACTATTACAAAACGTCAACTTAAGCTTATTATCATCACTTTTCCTATTTGTTGTGAAGAATATTTGTTTTATTCTAGTAAAAATTTAGGACCTTAAATTACTCTTTGGATACTGAATTGGTTGTCTAGTTTTGTCTTTAGCTCGAAAGAACTACATTCTATTACATAACTCTATGTGCCAGAGAAAATGATCACAAGTAAGAATTATAGGGATGTAAATATAGTCTCTCATAAGTTATTCCTTTTTGAAAGCAAAATAAATTGAGAACTATAAACTCCTTGTTAGCAGATGTGAACTGAGAGACTGCTAATTTGTTTTACTGCCAAGCTCATAACTATATATATCAAGTCTGACAATATTTGTAAGGGTATTTATTACTTAGATTTTCTCAGCAGGAATTAAAAATTCACCTTATAGTAAATTACCTCCTTTTGAATTGATAACTATGTATTATAGAATAAATTATTTTATCAAACTTAGCTAGATCATAAATTACAGATTTTGATGAAAATGTCAAATTGTTGTGTTTGATAAACAAGTGGCCATTAAGCCATTTAATTTAGAAACTTTAACATACTGAAAAGTAATAGTAAATCTTATATTTATCTAGCATTACTTAAATGAACTCCTAGTAGACTTGCTTCCAAGTCCAAGCTTCTCAATTACTTGATAACTATTTTGAAATTGTAATGCTTGTATTATAGCACTTCTAAATTTTAACATTAGAGGTATAAAAGGAGCAGTGTTTTTGCAAGTATATTTGTCAGCTATAGTACAGCTAAAATATGATATATATGTATGGCAGAGAAAAAATCTTTCTAGAATTAAATAATATTCCTGTTTTAGGAATAATATGATAGAAGCATGGATTAAAAACATAATGGAAGAAAATCTTTCTCAGCCAAAAAGTAGATGAATAAAACAAATTTATCTTCCATGTTGGAAACGCTCATTATATCTTAGGTGAAATCTAAGTGAGACCTATTAATACTACAGCAAAATATTTGAGTTACAAGACTGTGAGGATATCTTATAACTGTTAATAAATCCATACATCCATACCAAGAAATGAGAATCATGTTGTCCTCAGGCTTCTTGATAGTACAGATAGATAATGGACTTTTATACCCATTTGAGGGTTCAGAAAATAAATTACTTTGATTGTCAGTGTTGATGCACTGTATCATAAACCTTCGGTTGTGTCCTTAGAAATTACATGCTTAACCTAACAGAAAAAAGGGAAGTGTAAAGAGTTGAAATAAAGCCTGCTGTGTTTTGGTAAATTAAATCGGCAATAACCTCCAAACTGAGCTGAAATCAGTGCCTCAATCTTATCATGAGATTTATTGGGCATTAGTCTGAATTTGATCTATTAAAACCTCTAACTTACTTTGTGTGCTAAACTAAGTGTGCCATCTCCTTTCAGACGGTATGTATTACAAAATAGAATCAATTTCAGACATACAGACTCCACCTGTACAATATATGGACAGTGTAGCATATACTGGAGTATGGGGTATGTCTGGGTGACCTCCAGAAGGAACATGTTGTCATGGACAGAAACATGAACTACTAAATCTCTAAAAGAAATAACCTCTTTTCTGAGAAATTCAGATGTGAGTGAAAAGACTGGTGAGAAGTCTGAAGATGAAAATAAAACAGGCAGCTGTACCAACAAGAAAAAATTAAAGCACTTAGGTGGAAGCCAACTGAACTTGAAATTGTTTTGGAAGCTGAGATAAAAGGCATTATAATAGGGATGCCTGGGTGTCTCAGCAGTTGAGCATCTGCCTTTGGCTCAGGGCATGATCCCGGAGTCCCGGGATTGAGTTCCATATCAGGCTCCCTGTATGGAGCCTGTTTCTCCCTCTGCCTGTGTCTCTGCCTCTCTCTGTGTCTCTCATGAATAAATTAATAAAATCTTAAAAAAAAAGACATTATAATAGAGGCTATAATAGGAAGAATGCTGTAGGGTTTCACTGCCTTATAAATACCTCAGGTGGAAGCAGTAAATGAATTCATTTTCTCCCCCATGGCTGCCTTTAGAAGATCTCCCTAACCTAATCCTGCATTAGACTTGCTCTAATACCCCTATGCATGGTTCAATGTAAGTGACTCAGAAAATGAATGATGTAAATATGTTATTGGTTATAGCCAGATGAGGCAAATCTAGCAGTATTACAAAGAGGCAATAGTGCTCACTTTTCAGTAGAGCAGAAAAATCACTTGGGGTGCTGACTGAATTTGTATATTTTGAGATTTTGATTCAGAAGCTCTGACTAGAGGTATGTTAATTTGTATTTCTAGTAAGCACACTAATTAATACTTCTATAAAATATTTTAAAAACAGCAGGATGCCAGTTTCTCTACTTATAAAATTAGGACAATTACCTTACATTTTTAAAAATTAGGATGATTACCTTAAAATGTGGATATGATCAAAATGACCACTTTGTGAATCCCTTAGTATAAAATCTAGAACACTGTAAATATCATATTATAATAAAGTCATACTCAAAATGGTGTAATACTTATTCTATAATTCTTAGTAAAAGGTTCTAGTAAAAGGTTCTAGATATAAAGTACAATCAATTATGCAAATGTATTGATAGAAAAATGATTACAGTTGATCCACAGATTTGAACTGCACAGGTTCACCTACACATACCTTCCCCACCCCACCCCCAAAAAAGAAAGCTTTATTGTTTCCATTTGGGAAAGGGCTCCAAGGTAGTTAACAACAACAACAACAACAACTTCCTAGCAGCTGTAGGCACTCAGGCAGAGAAGCCCTGGCACCAGGGGGATGCTAGAGGGAGCCCCTTAGTGATTGCTGGGCTCTGGAGGCACCTAGTTGTGCTTGAGGATATGCCTTTCGAAGAGATACTTGTTCAGCCCAACCTGGGTGGAAGGAGGGTTGGGGGTGCTGGGGAAGTCACATTGTGGTTAGCTAGCCGGGAGTGGGGGTGGGGGTGGTGGGGTCCTGGTCAGCTAGCCTGGCAGAGGGAGGGAGGTGGTCAGTTAGCCTGGGGAGGTTACTCAGGTAGTTGCCTTCTTGTTAAATTTTACCTCCTTACCCAAGAAGTCATTACTGAGAAAATCAGAGATGGGGGTCTTTATGGGCAAACCCAGGGTATACAAATCAAAAGAGGGCCTGGTTTAGGTTCTTCTCCAGGACCATGGTGGCTTCCATGGGGTCCACAGTTTTCCACCATTCATCTTGGGATAGCTGTAAGCCCTGGAAGAGGGCATGGCCACAGCATTGTTTTTGTATCTTATAGATGCCTGGTACCCTCAGCCACTCCTTGGCCAAGTCTTGGAAGAAGTGGCCTGTGTCCTTAAGAGCCACATCATTGCAGTTGAAATAGAAGCCAGAGAGGTAGGTGTAGGAGGCCCATAGATGCAAGTTGTGACTAGGTGGTTAACAGCCTCCACCTAGCTAGAATAATTCTAACTAATTTGGGAACTCATGGTTAATTTGGCAATAAGAAGCTGAGCTGAAAAAGTGGTGCTGGCTGGTCCCAGAGACAAAGGATGACTGGAAGATGGTTCCTAGAGTTGTGACTAGAAAAGAGGTTGGAGGGTGACTGGAGGCTAGAGGAAGGGGTATCCCTGGGTCTGCTGTATCTCCACACAGTTGAAGAAAGAGCTAGATCTGGGGGATAGCCAGGTATACCACCTACAAATAGATTTTTTTTTTAAACAATACTGTTAATGTATTTTCTTTAACAATTTTCTTCATGTTTTTTCTCTAGGTTGCTTTATTGTAAGAATACAGAATATAATAAACATACAAAATGTGGGTTAACTGTTATCAATAAGGCTTCTGGTTCACAGTAGGCTAGGAGTATTTAAGTTTTTTGGGGAGTCAAAAGTTGTATCCAGATTTTTGGCACAGGGATTGGCACCCCTAAATCCTAGGATCAACTGTAGTAGTAATATGTTAGTAGTTGTCATTAGCCATTTTTTAAATTAAGTTTTTACTTTAATTCCAGTAAACCCAGTGTTACATTGGTTTCAGGTGTACATATAGTAATCAAACAATTCTATATTTCATTACTCAGTGCTCATTATGAGTGTACTTTTAATCCCCTTCACCTTTTTCCCTATCCCCCTACCAACCTCCCCTCTGATGTTTTATTTTAAACAAGTAACTTCAGTTTAAATTGTTTATCTTTTAGATTTTGAGAGAACAAGAGTGGAGGGGCAGGGGGGAGAAGGTAGAGGAAGAGGGAGACTCTGACTCTCAGACTCTGCTGAATAGGAAGCCCGATATGGGGCTCAATCCTAGGACCCCAAGATCATGACCTGACCCAAAGGCAGACACTTAACTCACTGAGCCACCCAGGCATCCCTAAAGTAGTTTTTTAACAAGAACATTTTTTTTTTTAGTTGACTCATACTTCAGAATACATAGTTTTCTAAAAGACATATATAAATATATTCCAAGAGAAATAGAATACACATTTTGTTCAAGTATACATGGAAGAATCCCTGGTTAGTTCACAAATACATAAAAAGAGACATAACAAATATTGCAAATTTAAGAAGACTGAAATGCTACCAAGTAGATTTTCCAGCCACAATGGTACAAAACTAAAGACAACAATAAAAAAGCTGGAAAATCTACAATGTAAATATTATATATTAAATATGTAAATATTAAACACACTACTGTATAAGCAGTGGGCCAAATTAGAAATCAAAAGGGAAATCAAAATATGTCTCAAAACAAAAAGAAAACAATATTCCAAATCTGTGGAATACAGCAAAAGCTAATGTTAGAGTAGAATTTGTGACATGAATGCTTGTATTAAGTTGTTTATTTGAACTTTAAAAAAAAATATTTTATTTATTTTCATGGGAGACACAGAGAGAGAGGCAGAGACATAAGCAGAGGGAGAAGCAGGTTCCATGTAGGGAGTCCGATGGGATGCCAGGATCACACGCAGGGCCAAAGGCAGGCGCTCAACAGCTCAGCCACCCAGGCATCCCTGAACTTTTTTCTTAACATTACAGCATAAGGAACTAGAAAAAGAAAAAATGATTAGCTGAAATTTAGTAAAGATATAACAAAAGAAAAATCAGAAATAGAGACCAGAATACATAATAAAATAACATTGGAAGTAATGACCTATTTTTCCAAAAATAAAATTGGCAATGTTTTAACCACATTAAGAAAAAAAGACTCAAAAAGCACAATGAGAAATGGGAGAGAAAATAATACAGCAGATAAGCACAGAAATCCATAGTATGATGACAGATTACCATAAACAATCATCTATTAAAAAATCAGGTAGATTAGGAAAATTATCAAGATTGACTCATGGATATTGAATCCAAGAAGTAGGAAATATTCTTAGACCAATAAGAATGAAATTTGAATTAGGAATCAAAAACTGCCCAGCACAGAAAAACCCAAGACCATATGGTTTCATTGGTGAATTCTACCATTAAAACAACAACAACAAAAACAAACAGACAAAAAAAAACAAAAAACAAAAAACAAACAAAAAAAACCAATGACCATCTTTATCAAAATCTTACAATAATGGAATAGAGGGAACATTCAAAATTATTCCATGAAGCCAGTTTTTATCCTGTTTTGCCTCCCAGGGATCTTCCATTGTGTGTCCCAGGCATTCTTTTTTTTTTTTTTTTTTTTAATAATAAATTTATTTTTTATTGGTGTTCAATTTGCCAACTTACAGAATAACACCCAGTGCTTATCCTGTCAAGTGCCCCCCTCAGTGCCCGTCACCCATTCACCCCCACCCCCCGCCCTTCTCCCCTCCCACCACCCCTAGTTCGTTTCCTAGAGTTAGGAGTCTTCATGTTCTGTCTCCCTTTCTGATATTTCCTACCCATTTCTTCTCCCTTCCCTTCTATTCCCTTTCACTATTATTTATATTCCCCAAATGAATGAGACCATGTAATGTTTGTCCTTCTCCGATTGACTTATTTTACTCAGCATAATACCCTCCAGTTCCATCCACGTTGAAGCAAATGTTAGGTATTTGTCATTTCTAATGGCTGAGTAATATTCCATTGTATACATAAACCACATCTTCTTTATCCATTCATCTTTTGATGGACACCGAGGCTCCTTCCACAGTTTGGCTTTGTGGACATTGCTGCTAGAAACATCGGGGTGCAGGTGTCCCGGCGTTTCATTGCATCTGCATCTTTGGGGTAAATCCCCAGCAGTGCAATTGCTGGGTCGTAGGGCAGGTCTTTTTAACTCTTTGAGGAACCTCCACACAGTTTTCCAGGCATTCTTTAATTGCTGTTTCCATGTTGTCTTCCCCAGGGTTGTTTGCTTGTTGTCTTTCCTGGAGCCAGGAAGTGCCCTCTAGGCTCCATTCCAGCCAAGTCCACTGACCTTTAAAACACCAGGCTTGAAACTCTGCTGGTTGCAAGAATTAATGAAATTCAGCCCCTCTTGTTTTCCAAACAAATGACTTTGGGGAAACCTCTCAATGTGCTTCTCTTTCTCTCTCTGTCTCTGTCTCTCCCTTTTCCATGACCACAGCTCCCTTGCTTCTGCAGTACCCATGATCCATTTCTTCCCTAAAGTATGTCTCTACAATTCCTACCTTCCTTAATATGGCCTTTTCTCTCTCTTTAGTTGTGGAGTTTGTAATGTCAGTCTCCAATTTTATTTCTAGGGCATTTAAGGATGATTTGATTGTTATCTATCAAATATGTATTTGTGGGAAGACACAAGCCTAGTGTCCTCTGACTCTGCTGCCATCTTGTTATTCCTTCATTAGCCTTTTTGATCTTTATTCTCCTTCCTACCTTTTCTCTGTATTGTGAATGTAGAATATTTGTTACTTTCATAACAAAAATTAAACTTAAGAAAAAAGGCAGGCACTAAGCTATCTTCTTTATATTATAGATCCCTATCTTTTTCATGATCTCAAGTAATTGTGAATAAGGTTGATTACTATAATTCTAACTTAAGGACTATTTCTGGGTCTTGCAAAAATTATATTTTATTTTTAACTACTCTGTAGGCTATAAAATGAGAATAATAATTCACAGTGGTGAACACTTTGAGGACAGTGAAATCTGAATTTTAAAATTTTTATTCCTTTTGAGAAAGAAATTAAAAGACCTCCACCCTTTAAAAAAGATTAATCCATGAGGAGCTACATAAAGGGAACCCATTCCTCATGGGAAAAAAATGAGTGCTGTATTGCTTGTATCAACTGTATTGCTTGCTACCATGAGAGATACAGGTACTTTGAAGGGGATGGGTGGTAAATTATCCAAGACTTTGAAAGCAATAAGAGAAATCATGATCTGGAAAAAAAAATGTTCTAGACATGATTCACAGATTTATTGTAGTCATTTTGGAAGCATTGAAACAGACCAAATGTGTGGAGAAATTATTTCTGATTGCATACTGAAATTTTAAAGGTATTCAGATGGCTAAGGTTTGTGTTCCATGTAAAAACTGACTTTGAATGCTAGGTTTGGGGATTTGATAGGAAAGGAGGAGATTCCCATTTTGAGCAAGAATGAGTGGCAGAAGAAACTTATAAACAGAAGGGAGAAAATCTAAGATTAAAGTGAGAAGTGGCCTGGGTAGCACAGTAAAATAGAGATGGAATGGAAAAAGACCTGTCTGAAGAATAGAAAGAGCTCACAAAACATTCATTACAATTTAGGTAAAGGCTAAGTGGCTATTTTCTAAAACTAAAAGAATCTCATGGCCAAGTATAGAGTATTGGAGCAAGAAGTAGGCATGGGTATTTATGGGGAGAAAAATCACTGAAGACCTTAGTTCTGTTTTCTTTTCTGATTTGTTCACTAAGAACCTTGGGAATCACATAATCTGACTTTCCTGTAAACTGTGGTCAATGATATTTTATCTGTAAATCTTAGAGTTGTTCTATATGGAGATACATAAAGCTTTACATTGGTTTCATGTAAATTCATGTCCTGCTTGTTCCAGAGACCAAAGGTTATCTTCTAAATTTGATGGCAGCCGTGATGGTAAGCTATGATAAACAAATAAGTCCACTGCAGTTCCAAATACTTTACTTCTTCCCAATAGAACCCTAGAAAAGGAAAGTTGAAATGGAAGTTAGAAGTTATCATCCCATTCACTGAAGAAGTGTTTCCATACCATCTCCAAAAGATAGCCCATCTGACTTCTAGAATTAAAATATATTAGGTCTATGTTATCAACTCTTTTACCGTTTTAGTTATCCTATCAAAATGAAAGCAAGGTTAATTGGGCATGAAATGGTCTTAGAGAATGTAATAGCTTTCTAGAATTTTTTTTTGGGGGGGATACTAGTAATACATTTAATAGATCATAATTTTTAAAATCTACTTTTTCCATTAAATACTAAGCTTCTTCATAGCCCTTAATTCTATGATTTAGCAATGACTAAGCAATGTCAACTCTTACATCAAACCCTTTTTATCTCCAGTTGCAACTCCAGGTGTGCCCTACTCTGATCCCTCTGTCACATTGCTGCCAGAATAGTTTTTCTTTAAACTAAATGTCTCCTTCTGTCAGTCAGTAATTCCTCATTGACTTCAAAATAAAAATTCAAACTCCATGCCGTGGCATCTAACAATATCCTATAATCTAGATATTTCTGTGTCTGGATATTTCATTTATCTGTTGCTATAAGAATGTGGCAAATACAACCCCAAAATTCAGTGACTTAAAACAACAAGTATGTATTCTCTACTAGTCTACAGGTCAGTGGAGGTGTTTTGCTGAACTTGCTCAGACTTAGCTTACTTTACCTAGATGTCATGCATCTGTGGTTAGGTGACAGGCATCCAGTGGGTGGCTCTTGGGTGGTGTGAGTGCTTAGACTATGAGTTTGCTTACCTGGAAAGCTAGCTAGAGCTATTTTGCTAGAGCTATTTTTTTAAACTTTTTTTTGGCTGTTGAGCAAAATTCCAGAAGAAGGAGTAGAAATTCACAGTCTTTTTGCATCCTAGGCTTGGTCCCAGGTGCTATTTCTCTTGGCTTACTTTGGCCAAGGTAAGTTATAAAGTTAGCCCAGATACAAGAAGTAGAGGAATAGATTTCCAGTGGAAGGAACTACAAATTCATATAGCAAAGTGTATGGATATAGGAAGGGACAAAAACTGGAGTTTTTGCCTCTAGTTCACTACACTTGCCTACCTCTCCATCTTCAGTACTTAGGTAAGCCCCAACTTAATCATTATGCCTGGCAGTAGTGAACTTTGCATAGTTTTCCAAAAATGGTATGTCATTGTTTCCTTTGATTGTGCACCCAATATTCTCTTTGCCTGGAGTTACCTTCTGTACTTGACTGACTTCTAAACTTCAACAAAAATAACCACAACCATGATAAAGTATTAAGTACCCACTATATATTGGGCATTGTTCTAAGTTCTTTATGTATAGTAAGTAACTCATTCAATTCCCATTTTGATATAAGTACTATTTTTTTGGATTTTATGGATAAGAAAACTGAGGCATAGCAGGATTCTGTAACTTATCCAAAGATACAGCTAGTTTGTGTGATGAAGTCTGAATTTGAACCCAGAATATTTGAGTCTAGCCACTATCAGCCACTGACAGCAGCTGATGGTGGTGGAGAATGCCCTCTTTTTATGGAAGCCTCCTTCCTGCCTCCTGGCAGCATAGGTGTTACTTCTACTGTTTTACATATATTCCCTTGTAGTTAACTCTAGCCCAGTTCTCACATTGTACTGTTGTTTTAGGTTTGGCTCATTGACCTTGCTTGGAATGATAATTCTGAAGGACATAGGCTGAGTCCTTCATTTCTTAGTTCTTAGATCCTAGCCCTGTCTGGCATAGAGTTTGGTTCTTTGGGTCATATTTCTTGAATGAATGAATTGGATTTCTCAGCCATGGCACTAGATATTTTTGATTTGATACTTCTTTGTGGGGGCTCTCTTGTGCATTATAGGGTGTTTGTCAGCATTCCTGGTCTCTCATTGGATGCAAGTAGCACTCTCCCAGTTGTGACAATCAAAAATGTCTCCAGGCATTGCCTAATGTACCCCAAGGGGGAAACAAAATCATCCGTGGTTGAGAACCACTGAAATAAACGAAGGACATAGAGCAATTGTTTTTAAAGTTGTCTGAACTTTAAAACTTTAGACAACTTGTCTAAAGTTGTCTCTATTATGAATTCAGGGACTACAATGGATATTTCTTTTATTATTATTTTTAAAGATTATTTATTTATTTGAGAAAGAGTGGGGGAAGGGGCAGAGGTAGAGATAATCCTGAAGCAGATTCCCCACTGAGCAAGGAGCCTGACACCAAGGTGGAGCTTGATCCCAGGATCCTGAGATCATGAGCCAAAATCAAGAGTCAGCATCTCAATCTACTGAGCTACCCAGGCACCTTTACATTTGATATTTCTTTGAGTTTTCCTAGGAGGCTAACATAGTGCTTTATATAGGTGGATTTTGTTGTTATACCTTTCAGGTGAGCTTGAATTAGATAAAAAGCAAATCAGAGTTAGGTATCCCCAAAGCCAAGGAAAGAGGGGGCATAATAGATGGAATGGCATTTTTGCCCTTGGCAATTGTTTGGCTAAGAATGCTTACTCAAATTTCTGACTTCATATTCACCAAACTAATAGAATGTGCTGTGCATAGCACCTCTGTCTGTACATGCTGTTTGCATTGTACATGGTGTAAGAATATTGCTGTTGTCTGATTTTACATTTCTCTTAGATTAAAAGGGATCCTTGTTGCAGATAACACTTTGAAAGCAGTTGTAAAAACTATGTACATCTCAAATGGACTCACAGAAGTCTATACACAGGCCACATTATACTTCTCTGTGCCCCATAGTAATTTAAGTCCTTTTTACGGTATTAAAAGTACTTTTCTCAAGCAGCTTTCCAAGTATATTTATTGGTAAATTTGTTTTATGCACTTAATAATTAGATCTTGGGAATTGGGGTTCTGTAGTTAATTCTTTATACAATGGGATATATTGATTAGTAATGTATTATAAAATAGTTTCCAAGTAAACCACAGTATAGAAGAAATAGAATTCCTGGAAGAAATTTATGATCATCTGAATTTATTACAATGACTCAGTGACTATCACTCTTAAAAGGAACATAATATATAACAAATTGAAATCAGCCTTTTTTTATTGAGTACCCAGAAAGCATACAGTTGCAAATGTTGGCCATCCATAACATAAAAAGACAACAGATTTTAAAAACCACCAAAATATGCTTATTATTTTAGGCCCAAATGCTACTTTAATTTTGGTTTAATTAAAAATGTCAATTCTTATTTGCATAAAATATCCTCTTAGAAGTACTAAAATATTATGCTACTGCCTAAATATAATAAAGCTGATTTATAGAAGTAGATAATTTTGTCTCAGTGAATGATTTGAAGGTCTTGCTTATGTTGAGGTATCTTGGACTTATGTGCTTCAATAAATTGTGTTTTTGACTTTACATAACTCTATCATAAGAGGGCCATATTTTTTAAATTGTCACTGTGAAATTTTAAAATTGATGTTTTTTAAAAAAAATTGATGTTTTCAGCAGAAAAATATACCTGTAATCCTGGTGCTTAGTAAACTAGTGATGATGATCAGTAGAGTGTTTTATTACTCTAAATGACTTCCATAATTAGGTCACATAAATACAGATTTCATTTAGTGGTAACTATCTTGTTGTCCTTGCTTACATCTATTGGCCTGTGATTGTTTTCTTGGGAAATGCACTACTGTCCCAAATTTTCACTGAAAGCTATCTTATAAGAAAATAATTTATCTTGAAAGTGTAACTCTCTTTTATATTAATAAGGGAAATACATTCCAGCAAATTAAATTTTTCTTTTGTCAAGCTACTGTGACATTTATTGGCAGCGTGATTCCTCAGTCTGAAAACCACTTTAATCTGAAACTAATGAGATGAATGAGCTGATCAGAAATATAGCATTTGTTCAGGGCCAATTAGAGTATGGTCACCTGATTCAGATATAGCTCTGTAGGATAGCTGGACATCAGTGTCCATAAATCAACCTATGGCAGGAAAGTGATTTAATCAATGAACAGATGGCTAGTTCTCAAGCTTTTGATGCCCACTGGGCAGTCAATTCTGGAATCCTTTTAGCATTCAGGAATATCTATCAACTTCAATTATAAGACAGGCTTTTCTCTTGAACAAAATGTTCTACTTAGAAATAATATGTAATACTCAGTTGCAAGGTAGCAAGTCAAGCTAAAACAATTGATACTGACCAAAATACATAAATAAAATTGCTCCACTCTTCATCATTAGCAGCACTTTAGTCCTGTCATTTTGACCATTCTTTACCAAAGACAACCTTTCTGTATAGCACAAATGGGTCCATAATGAGACACAGAGAACACTCTATCACCACATCTCAAGCACTTTAGCAAATAGTTAACATTTTTCACATGAAATATTTAAAAGGACAATTTTTTAAATATATAAATAGGCACAAACTTTTAGGGTAATTTTGTGTTTAGTGCTTCCAGTAAGGGTTCAGGATAAATAATCTTCCAAATCTTATAAACAGGAAAACCACAGTAAATGAACCATCCTCAAGGAATCTTTACTTATCTTTCTTCTGAAGCTTTAAAAAAGATGTAAATAATTTATTTTTACTTAACCAAAGGACAGAAAAGATTAAGATAGAAATGTTCACAGAAAGATCAAGATCTTCACTTTATTTCTGCCACAGAATAGAGCATTACAAATACTCCTGCACCTGTACAAATTGTCTGTATCCTCAGCCTACTTCTCCACTGTTGAACAGTCACTGAATAATTGGGCATGTCTGGCCTGCTCTTTCACTGTAGACTTGCCATCAAATTGATTTTTAAATTGCTTTAGAATATCTGTTAATATTTTGGAGGTTTCAAGATTTGGATTAAAATGAGGTATAAGTTGGCTTCAAATTCTTTGTCCAACAGAACCAATGAATAGAGTAATGAACAAACGGGGCAGCAAGGATTCTGATTTCATTAGCCATCTTCGTGAATTGCTAAAAGACTGTACATTTTCACTGTGCAACAGGCTGCTGTAAGACGTAAGAGGGCACCAAGAACCAAGATGTTTTCCAAGCCTTATACTCTCAAGAAATATGTAGATAACCCGGTTGGAATAATTAATTTATTATGTGAATCAAATGCACTCAATAGGATTCTTCCATTTTGCAGTATTTCTGAAACCTCCAAATACCAAATTTCTAAGAAGATCCCTTTTTCAAAATCTATACTATAAGAAAACAACCTTGAAAGTATAACCCAGACAACTGAATATTATGAAGTCTATATAGTTTTTTTCCAATATTCATAGCTAGTAAGTAGCAAATCCAAATCTGATTAATTCTAAAGCCCTTACTTTTCCCAGTATGGTACATAGTGTCTTTGAGTGTAATTAGACTTGACTATACCATGGAATTGACTATACTCTTGAATTTAGTCATTGGAATTAAATTGGACTATGAAGGGGGGCAAAGAGCCCTTGGAATCAAATGACTGGGTTAAATCTCAGAACCTTATTTGACCTCACTGAGCCTCAATTTTCTAGTGGAAATATAGCATCTAACTTTATAGAGGTGTTGAAATAATTAAAGGAGATAAAAATTTATAGTACTCAACAGATTTGGTTTGATATGACAGAGAAATTTGGAAATATTGAATATTTCAATAGTTTTTGGGGGCTTTACTTTCCTTCTATTTCTCTTATTTAAATATATATAATATTATATATATAATATTATATATATTTAAGTGTGGGAAACATATGGATGAATGGATGAATAAGAAACCTGGAAGCTTTTGTTTCAAAGTGAGTGAGTGACCTTTAGAAACTTGGTCTTTTGGAGGCTTGAGATGCAAATATTTATAATGTAATGTAGAAAATGCATGGTTTCTATGTGAGCCTAGAAAGTATGCATATAACCCAGTGTGGTCAAGGAAAGTTTATTAGATTAAGTTATACTTGAGCTAAATCTTGAAGAGCTAACATTCTTAGAAGTGAGCCAAATGAGAGGAATACTAGGCAGAAGGAAAAATTAGAGCAAAGACATGGAGGTACAAAACATTTAATGTCTCTGGATCATGAAGACTGGAGACCATGCTGGAGTGAAGGTAGAAATCCTGTACTGTGGGGATCTTATATATCCTGGTAAAAGTGTGCATGAATATTTGTTTTTCTTGGAAATGGGGAGCTATAGAAGGATTATGTTTTTTAAGTATATAGATTTATCTGGCAGACCTATGTATTGGGTGGATTTGAGGGGACATAAAATGAGTAAAGGAATTAGAATTTGTTGCAGTAGTGCAGGCAGTAGAGGATGAGAATTTGAGCAGGGACAATTGGAGTGGGTGATGGAGAAGAGAAGATGGATTTGGAAAATGCTTAAAAGGCAAATTTAATGAATTTAGGAGGTAGGAGAGGAGATGATTACTGGTTCCTAGTGTTATTAAATTGGAAGGATGGCAGGAGCATGAGCTAAGAGAGAAAATAAGGAGAGAACTTGTTACAGGGTTTGTAGTGACTGATAGCTTCAACCATAACACCTTTGGATTGGCTGCAGCAAGTGATTCCTAAACCCCTAGCATCTAATCCCTTGTCACTATTGTAGGATTGTTACTGGGCCATTCATGTCTAGTGTGGGACTCTTCTACCAGTAATTTTCCTCAAAGAATTGCCATTTGTCTGGCTAAGACTATGAGCATTACACTGCAGAATGAGGCTTTTTTCTGTTCAATTCTTTCTCCAGTCCCTCCTTTCACATGTCAGAACTACACTGTGGTCTAAAGGGTCTCCCTGCCTACTCCAGACCTAGCCCTTCTTCACAGGTGTCTCCAATAGGCTGTTACATCTCCAATCCTTATGTGGCATCTGCTTCTTGGAGGACCCAAACTAATATTAAGGAGCATTTAGACATGGGCAATGTGAAAGTGTTGAGATTAGTTACAGAAATACTAAGTTTGATATGACAGAGAGAAATGACTGATATGGCTGGAGATGTTGGATAACAGTTGAATAAACAAATTAGAAAACATAAAACAGGCTTGACATGTAGATTTTGGGAATCTTCAGCATGTGGTATGTAATCATAATTGGGTGGATGGAATCACTTAGAATTGGAATCCTGTGAAAGAATAGAAATTTTTATGTTCATGCAACTTCAGATGCATTAGGGCATATGCAGATCAGCTTGTGACCTTCACTTCCCATTTTCTATTCTCATTATCCTATTTGTGCCTTCTTTTGCCTGGATGTGCTGCCTTGTGTCAATTGGCCCCCATGAGCACTTAACTCATTTAAGGCTCTTCACTGCCAAGCTTCGTACCCATCCCTATGTTGGTTGTGTTTTATACCTCCATCTTTTCTAGAAGAGTAATGTTTCTTACTAGTCCTCTTGAGGTCACCACTCACAGGTTGAAGTTCCAGATCTTTTGAGGTCTGATGCTCTTACCCTTACAGACAGTTGAAGGCCCAATTCACTGCCCTAGGGCAACAGGTTTTTACTGTAAATTTTCTGATTTTGTTTCATACTTCCTCATTTTATTCTGTATATTTTCAGAATTTCTAGCTTTGTTTTCACCTGCGATGGTAAGAATTTCTGTTTTTAAATATTTTATTTGGGAGCAAGACAGCAAGAGAGGGAGAACAAGAGCACAAGCAGGGTAAGGGGCAGAGAGAGAAGCAGACACCTGCCAGAACTGGGAGCCTGATATGGGGCTCGATCCTGAGACCATGACTTGAGCCAAAAGCAGATGCTTAACCAACTAAACCACCCAGGTGCCCCCAAAATTTCTATTTTTTCACTTTTGGTAATTACTCTAGCTTTATAATCAGCCTTTTCTGGCAAGGAAGTTCCTCTGCTTTGGAGTGCTAAGCTCTAGTCTGAAGTTCCAGCTTCTCTGAATTCTTACCTGGGGGAGTTTCTCATAGTTCTTTCAGCCAGGTGACACTGCTTTCTGGCTCTCTACATTTTTGGAAGGTTCTGGCATTCCAAAGAGTGTCATCTCATCCAATCAGCAATAAATGTGAAGTGAATCTTGTAATCCTGTTTGTGGTGGTATGATAGGCATTCAGCAAGAAACATGTCTGGGTCCATTTGTCTTTTGAACTGGACTCATGTTTTTGGCATATTTCACAGCATGGCTGAAGTGTAGATAAGGATGGCCAAGTGAGGGACACCTGAGTGGCTCAGCAGTTAAGCATCTGCCTTCAGTGCAGGGCGTGATCCTGGAGTGTTGGGGTTGAGTCCTACAATGGGCTCCCTGCAAGGAGCCTGCTTCTCTCTCTGCCTGTGACTCTGCCTCTCTCTCTGTGTGTGTCTCTCATGAATAAATAAAATCTTAAAAAAAAAAAAAAAAAGGATGCCCAAGTGATGGGGTGGAGTAGAAATGTGCAGTGTCATTCTGTATGAACTTGTGCAACCCCCTTTCAAAAGTTCACCTTGAACAAAGTAGACTCTGGCATGGAATATATAAACTAAAGATAACATTCCCACAATACCCTTGATATGGTGGCAGCATATAAGAGTGAGGTTTGGGCATTGCAGAAGAATTAATCCCTTATGAGATGTTAACAATGTATTTTTGGTGCCCAGGGTCAGAGGTAAACTACCAGTTCTAGAGGTATGTTTCTCATCACTCTCCAGGTAAACTGATGTAACTGGCAAAAGACTTGGTTGTATACATCTGGCCCCAATCTCAATTTCATTTGAGGCCAGTAGAATCTATTCTATATAAATCTTATGTCAAAGTCACCATGTGCAATTGCCCCCAAATTAAGTGCATCTAAACTTGCAAAATTTTATTAACTCTCCCTCATATCCATATAATTTTCATGGAACATGGATAGGTTCCTTTTTCTCACAAAGACCTCTGGCAGTATTTGAAATACAAAGGGAGTACCCATACCACAATACTTTTGAAAAAACTAATTATTAGAACTACCACATGTATGTCAAGAGTTAACTGGGGAATAGGAAGCCAATGAAAGATTTGAGCAAAAGGTAAGATAGATTAGAAGGAGCAGGATGAAGTGGAGAAAGTGGAAGGCCTAAAATTAGGAGGAATGAGGATCAGCTGAGGTAGTTTGGAAAAACTGAAGCTTTAAACAATGTGATAAAGACTATCTAGAAACCAGTTTCAGGTAGGTGAACAGCTGACATTCGGTGGTAGTCAGGAATGGTGTGACCCACGTTGCCTCAGGCACAATACAGTTTCACGAACAACATTATTTTGCAAATGTTGATGAAAATATAGGACTATGAATTTTTAATCTATCTATATACATAAGTAATGATCATAATAAATAGTGTTATTTGTGGAGCTGATAAATACGGATTAGAAACCCCTGTAAGCCAAGATCTGTCAAAATTTGAGGAAAATTTTTACCTGTCCTGCGAGTTAGATTTTAAGTCTAATTGTTTATTTAGCCAATGGTTACTGCTCTTAGTTCTGTTAGTACATTAGAATACTTTGCCTGCATGAGAAATCACTCTTGTATTTAGTTTCCATTTGACTGCTTCCTTCCTCTTTCCTGCTTTCTCTGTAGATAATGGCTAGGTTTTTAAATATCCCACTGATGAAATAATATTAATCAATGGAAATAGTTAAACAGAACTTCAGGTTAGAAAAAGAAATGTTGGCATATGCATAATCTAATAGCTTGCTCATTATTGATGGTCAGGAGTCAGATAATCAACTTTATATACTTTAAGTATATAATTATTTTTAAATTATCTAGATGTTCACTGACTTTCAGGATTTTGTTTTTGTGAGAATGAGGCTCTATGGCTCATGATTAAACTAATCCAGGTTGAAAGAAGGTGATTTAATTATCTCTTTGTCCCAAATCACCTTTCAGTAAATTAAGCTAATAGAAAATAACTTAGAGAATGGGAAACGAGGTGAATTTAGGCATGAGAGGCAAAAAGATTAAACGCACCTGTTCTGGTGGCCCTTCTAAATACTTTCTGGAATTGTAACAGCTTTGGTATAAGCAACTGTTGAAGCTGTGAGCCACTGAGAAAATATGAAACGTGGGAGGAACATTGGACTTCTTTGAAATATAGTTGTGACCTTGGGCTTGAACCTTTGAGTATTGGTTTCTCCATAAACAAAATGAGTGTCAGCCTAGGGTTGAGTATGTACCTCTCTTACCACCCTGAGAATCAATGTTTTGGGATGGAGAGTTTCTTGGAGATATGTAGATTTAGTCATTGAAAAAGGTATACAGGAGAATTTTTCCAGTTTCATTTTCTTCCCCAAGGAGAATGAGAAAATTTTTGTTTGAAATTATCTTCTAGATGTCCAGTTCTGGAGTCATAGTTGGAAAACAACTCTTTGGACTTAGGTAATGAAGCTATACTTTCCAAGGGCTAACATGGTGGTTTCTCTTATTTGACCTTGGCTTTGCTGAAGTAATCTTATTGATAAGGCTTTATTCTTGTACTTCATGCCTTCAAGTCAGGTATTTCTCACATAACAATTTTATCTTAAGTTCCACAGCCAGGTGTCATTTGTTTTCTACATGGACAACTGGAATATATCTAGAGTAAATTTAGATACTGCCACTTTTTCATTGAAAAGTTACAAAAGGAATTCAGATAGACATCCCTAAAATTAAATGAAACACACAGTATGTATTCATATGTATGTGTTTGTTTCAATGTGTTTTTAAAGGGAGTATCCATAAGCTTCCTCTGAATTTGACTTTTTGAGTCAAAATTTTGGAATATTGTCTTAATATAATGCTGGTTAAAAGTATGGTCTTTGAATCGTTCAATCTACTTTCAAATTCCAGCTTCAGTATTTACTGACAATGTAGCCCTTAGCCAAATAACGTATTCTCTTTCAACAAAAATGAGGCATTGCCCTCAAGGTCTTTGTTGTTCCTGGTAAATGAAAATGCCTCCAGAGAAGTAGTAGTAGCAGTAGTGGTCCTTCCTGGGGGAGCACAGATTTACTGTGTCCACTGGGAAGTTTGTGAGGGAGCTTAGAAAAAAGCTGAAGAGGGTTAGCCACGCAGAGGTACGGTTCAGGCTTTATTTAGGTTAGTAAACTAGCAGACACTATCCCAAGAATCATTCCTGTTTAAAGATAATTATATCAAAATTTGTTTCCATATTTGATATCTTGATAGGCCTGAATAAAGAATGTAGGATGAAATACTGAAATAACAAAAATGGTTGCAGTCGATTTTTGAATTTAAGTTAAAGACAAGGTATGACAGGGAACCTCCTAGAAATAAGACTGTGAAATATGCCAAGTAGAAAACCCTGAAGATGATACAGTTAATAATCCACATAGACACAAATTTTGTGAGACGATTCAAAGTTGTCAGTGTTGTGTAACCGATGTTGTATTGACTGTACTGTGTCTAAAATGACTGTTATTTTACATGTGGAAAAATTTCACCTGTAAAGTCTTTTTTTTTTTTTTTTAAGATAATTTTTTTTTCATGAGAGAGAGGCAGAGACATAGGCAGACGGAGAAGCAGGCTCTCTATAGGGAGCGTGATGCAGAACTCAATCCCAGAACCCCAGGATCATGACCTGAGCCAAAGGCAGATGCTCAACCACTGAGCCACTCAGGTGCCCCACTCAGGTGCCCTTCACCTGTAAAATCTTTATGCTTCTCACCAGGGAATAGTTGAGTTTATGGGTTCTATTTTGTTATGTTTAGTTGTGCATGTTGAAAAAAAAGCAACCTTATTTAAAAGGTAATTATAATTCAATGATACCTCAGAAGATGCTATCTTTTTCTTTTCCCTATTTTTATGTCCAAATATAGAAAGACCCTCATTAAATATTTGGGTCCATCTAATCTAGCTCCTGAGGAGCTAATATTAGTTATAACAAATGTATATTCAGTGTTTGTATGTGTAGGCACTAAAAGTTCTGTCTGTATCATCTTGTATAATCCTCATTGATAATCCTATAAGATAGGAACTACCATTATCTCTATACCGCAAATAAGAAAATTGGGTCTCAAAGAGTAATTATTTTGCTTAAGATTGCATAGTTAGTGAGTGGTAAAGCCAGAACTCAAACCTCTTGTGATTCCAGAACTCTTATGCTATGACATGATATTAACCAGCATCTTAGGAGGAAAGGTGAGGTGAGCCATTGAATGTAATACCTCTTACCAGTAAGAAATCACCTGCACCTATGTGTCCTGGAGCCACTTGTAGGACAATTTTGCCCAAAGTTAGAATACTGTTGCATCTCTGTGTTCATAATATGCCATGTGCTTTATCTTCAGACTCTTGAATATTTATAAGCCCATCAATTACTTCCACACACAGAAATGGGATTCATTTTTTGTTATAGCCAGGCAGTGCTCTATGTACTTGAGATTCATTTATCCCTGAGCAAAACACACAAAATAAAGAAGCTTTAATTTCTTAGAGTAATTTTGTTGGTTTCAATATAAAGGAAACTGAAAGCACATAAGAAAAAGTAAGAACTTCTAACAGTTGAACAAAAACTGGGTTACTATATAGTGGGGCTTAAGTCAGCTTATTTAAAAATACTAAGTTTAGTTGACTGTCTGATTTTTTTTTTTTTTAAGATTTATTTGAGAGAGCACATGTGCAAAAGAGCAGGGGGAGGAAGAGAGGGAGACGGAAAGAGAATCCCAAGTAGACTCCACTCTAAGTGAGGAGCCCATTGAGGGGTTCAACCTTAGCCCTGACATCATGACCTAAGCCAAAATGAAGAGTCAGATGCTTAATTGACTGTACCACTCAGGCGCCCCCAGAGCTGATTTCTTAAATATCAAGGTGTCTGAAGTCAAATATGCCTGGAGTAGAATTTTGTTTTTTGTTTTTACAGATTAGACTATTCTTTCTCATCCTTTATTTCCATGTTAAATAGGGCTAAGAAGAGAGAAACTGTTTTCTGCTGTTTTAGAATATTTAATCTTTATCTTTCTCATATTCTGACATGTTGTCTTTTTGGCAGAAATGGGAGAAATAATATTGTATTCAAGATGTCAAAGCTTTCCTCAACCCAGACACTGTTCTTTATTCATGCAAGAGTGATATATGCTACAAAATACTCAGAGCAAGAAGGCAAACTGGTCTTCCAAAGCCTAAATGGCATGGGAGAAGAGGATGGCTTTTTGCTATTATCATGATAGTGTCCCTTTTGTCATAGTGTGGGTTTTGTGGTAGATGAGATTGTAGGATTAAAACATGAAGAGGATTGTGAAACTTCTTAATGGGAGACTTTCTTCCCTTAATGTAGCCAAGATGTTCAGCTTTTATAGGTATACAGAGTCTTCCAGAATTTTGCATAGGGGTGAGTATACAGCATACATATTAGTACAGTCTCATAAATGTAGGCAAAGCAGAATGGTATTGTCTTTACTGTGTTCTCTAGAATCTCCAAAGGTTTCTGCCTAAAAATGGAGGTAACTATACAGTGACATGTTGAAGGGCAATAATCTTTCATGAGCTTTGGGAAGAGAAAAATAAACAATCACATTTGATTAACTTGATAACTCTCTCTGTGGAGCTCCACTCTGGAGACTTTCCTGATGATACACCAGAACCTTTGAAGAAGTCCTGTACATTTATAAAATGACTCATTCTACTTTGAACTTTTTAAAGAAGTTGTTTATTTGATAAAGCAAGCATGCACACAAGCATGGGGAGAGGGAGAGAGAGAAGCAGAAGCAGAAAGCAGGCTCCCACTGAGCAGAGAGCTGAACATGGGGCTCCATGACCTGAGCTGAAAGCAGACACTTAACCGACTCGGTCACCCTGGTTCCCCTCTACCTTGAACTCTTAAATGTTTGGTCATGAACACAGTTAAAGCCCATGACTATATTCAGTATTATTAGGAACCTGGAATAGTGGATGATTTCTCTGTCTTCTGTTTACCGAAATCTTTGTCCTAATGAGACTGTATGAGCCGAGGTTTTAAATTCAAAAGCATTTTAACTTGGAAATCTGGAAGCTAAAGCAAAATACTAGAAAGTAAGTTGCTAAGATACTGGAAAAGCTAAAAGAAAAGTCTTTGGGTGGAAAACTATAGTGTTTGCAATGAGTAAGATATTAACTGGTGTAGGGTTGTGTTCCATAAACTTTACTAAGTGTGTGTTATTTACTAAAAACTATCACAATTAAAAAAATTACTTAACACATTTAGCACTTACTATTAGGAAGGGTATTGTGCACTTGATATTAACTGATAAACTGACTTAATCCTTATAGCTCTAAGAGTTAGGTACTATTACGGTCTTAGTTTATAGTTGGGGAAACTGAGGCACAGATGAGATAGCTTTGTCATTGTCATATATATGATGGGTAATTGCTATGTATGGTTTGAAAGTTTATGTCCCCCCTACTCTCCCCCCCCTCCACCTTCCCTTCTCTCCTCCAAAGTCATATGTTGAAATCCTACTCCCAAAAGTGATGGTTTTAGGTGGTGGGGCCTTTGGGAGGTGGTTAAGTAATGAGGGTGGAGGCTTCATTACTGAGAGCAGTGCTTATTTTATAAAAGACTCCACAAAACTCCATCACCCTTTTTGTCATGTGAGGATATAAGGAGAAGTTGGTATCCTGGACGAGGGCTCTCACCAGACCATGCTGGTGCCCTGACCATGGACTTTTAGACTTCAGAATTGTGAGAAATACACTCTTCTTGCTTATAAGCCACTGACTGGCATTTTGTGATAGCAGCTTGAATGGATCAAGACAGTTGTATGATGGTGTGCAAAGGAGAGAGAAGAGAGCTTGCCTTGTTCTACCTTGTTACTCTAAATGTAGACCAGCTGTATTGGCATCACCAAGGAGCTCATTAGATATACAGCATCTCAGGCCCCACCCAGACCTACTAACTAAATCAGAACCTGCATTTTTAACAAGATCATGGGGTGATTGTATTACACATTAAAGTTTTGTAATAGAGCAGAAACCTGAAAATTGTATTCTTCTGTCTTGAAGGACAAGAAATGGCCTCAAAAACCTTTTGGCCTATTTTTCTCATGTCTCTTTAAGAATTTTTTTGGGTGGCATATCTGATTTTCTTGAAAATTTCTTCCCTTCTTTCCCAAGTAACACTACTAACAGTGATAATAATAGTAGCTAAGATTTATTGAGTGGATTCTATGTGCCAACCACTGTCCTGCTTTATGAAGAAGAGCGAAGTTGGTGTTTTTACTTTAGGTGAGGAACTGAGGCACAGAAAGTTTAGGTAACTTGTCCAAACTTCTACAGATAGCAGAATCCAAACCCGAATCCAGAGTCAAGTGGCATCATTTGTAGCCTGAATGGTCTTTCAGCTAATGAAACGTATTCTACTTATCCTGTAATAACTTAAATTCTTATCTGATCTTCCCATTAAAAAGGAAAAATGCAGAGAGCCTAATAAACTGGGAGTAGCATGTAGAGTTGCCTAAAGCTTCTGAGCAATACAAGAATTCCTACAATGAAACTTAAGAAAATGTTTCATTGATAAACAACTGGTAGTTGCTCAGCATATATGTAGATCTGTGTCAGAATATATTTTTAAAAATGACTTTTACACCTAATCCCAGACACTGACACTTTGTTTCAACATTAGAAGGTACTACTTTTTCATTCCTTTGATATAGTTTGGACCATCTGAACTATGGCAGCACTGACCTGGACCACTGGCAGAGGCTTCTGGGAGAAGTGTATTAAGAGTTTGATGGGAGGGATCCCTGGGTGGCGCAGCGGTTTAGCGCCTGCCTTTGGCCCAGGGCGCGATCCTGGAGACCCGGGATCGAATGCCACGTCGGGCTCCCTGTGCATGGAGCCTGCTTCTCCCTCTGCCTGTGTCTCTGCCCCCGCCCCTCTCTCTGACTATCATAAAAAAAAAAAAAAAAAAAAGGAGTTTGATGGGAAATAGAAGGAACATTGTGAATGAAACAAAGCAGGTGTTATCTGTTAACCTTAGAGCATGAGTCTGTTGAACCTTTGAAGGCAAGGCATCCTAGAGGATACCACCTGTGATTCATGCCAGGGAGGCTGAGTTGGAAGATATTTCCCAAGTGTCTTTCCATATATGCCTTGACTTGAAACTCCACTCATAGATGAGTGAATGTTTTCCAAACTCCTGCTTCAGTTCAGTGAGAGATGTTTCTGATGTTGAGTAGTATGATTTTTTTTTTCCCCAAAAGACAAGGCAAAGATCACAATTTGTTAGCAGCTGCTCTCCTTTTCTCATTTTATTAGTTTCCCCTATTCAGTATTTCATCACGTGCTTTTTTGCTTTCAGGGGTCTAACTCAATTAAAGCATTCAAGTGCTTTAGCCTTGGATATTAAAGACTATTGTCAATAAATCCAAATGGGGTTAGCCTTGGAGTGACATCTTCATTTCTATGATAATATACACTTGGTGAATCCTTTCATATCATTGCTCACAGCATGATCAGACTCTCATATGTAAAGACCTTGGAACTTTAAATAAGTTACTTGTTCATCTCCAACCACTTGGATTCATTCATTTATAAATGGTTATTTCATGTTTTCTTTCATTTGGCTCAAGCTGTTGACTGATGTTTCATGTGAGTGTTTTCCTCATCAAAAAGCAGGAAGATAGCTGGGACATAACTTCCCAATAGCCTTTTTAATATGAAATCCTATTTTGTGTATAGCTCTTTCTGTAATCATTTGTGCATGACTGAGCTTAAATAGTTTGCAGACCTTGCTGATGGATTACAGAACAAGCAGTGAACTGGCAATTCTTTTTTGAGGGATTAGGTGACTTTGCACTGTAATGGATTGTACATTTCACCCCTTGTTTCACTTTCTTAGGTGCTGTTTGGTGATCAATTTTATGGTATATAATGAGAAATTCCATAGATGAGTGCACATGGTGGATGGTACCTTCTGGTAAAAATGACATTCTCATCCAGTTATAATGGGCACGGGAAAGGAACTGATGGTCTGTTTATATGAATTTCCAAAAGGAAGGCTGAGGAGCTCAGTTAAGGATGGAGTAGCTCCAGGGCCTTCTGGCCCCAAACTGTCCCATTTGCAGTTCATGAAATTACAGTGATTCCCAAGTTGCCATAATGCCCACCAGCCAAGTTATGTCAACCTCTCAGCAATGTGCACTTTTTGTTTCAACTATCCATCTTACTGACAGTGTTTTTTTTTTCTTTGTGTTTGGCAGAGCTATTAGGGTAAAGGTACTGTTGTTAGACATTTAACACAAGGATTGATATTATTTGAGTCCATTATCTCAAAAATATGTGCTATTGGTTACTAAGGGGCCGTGGAAAACAATTTACAACCTCGTTTTCAGAAAGGATAATCTTTTTCATACATAAGGATGATATATATAGATATATATATAGAAAATTAAAATTATATATAATTTATATAGATACAATTAGATTTTTTCCAAAGAGCCAGTCTTTGAATTCAAAACTCTTTTTAGCTTTTTAGAAGTATTAGAGAAAAAAAAAAAAAAGGGTAATGGAGATAGCAACTGGCAGTATAATAATGAACAAAGTTTACTTTTGTTTATTTATTTTTCTTTTTTTGTGGAGGCAATACATTCAGTCTCCAGAGTCTGGCTACTTTAAAGCTGAGACAAGTTACAAAGTCTTTCAAAGCCCTTTCAAAATGGAGACAATAATGTACCTGACTCATAAGCTTATGGAACTTGTGGTGAGGTTTGAATGAAATGATCCATGTATAATTACTAACCTAGTACATAGTAAGTTTTCTAGAAATGTTGGATACTATTATATTCTTGACACCATGCCAAACATAATTCTATGAATGAGCTTATTTTCCAATTTTGTAAATGATAAACCTTCTTTGAAAAGTGAAGTAAAATTTGCAAGGTCACAGCTAGTGGGCTCCTGCCTCATACTATAATATGTATTAACTATAATTCTTTATTTATTGTTTTACATAGTTTTTAGATGAATTTTTCCCCTGTGACTTTATCAGAAAACTGAGAATCGGAGTTTTTATATATTAAGAGATCTCCAAGTTACCAACTCATAAAATTGGGATGTGAGCATTATTCTGCCCAGATTCCAGATGTTTATCTCACCTTGCTTCTCTGAATACCCTGTGTGATTATGGTGTTTGGAGGAAGGGCTTATGTATTTGAGCAGTACTTTTTTACCATTAGTTTTGCTATTGTTATCTACATTCACTAAACATTCTAGTGAAGATTGAAAGAAACAAGCTTTATGATAAGCACAAATATTAATGAGGTATTGTTACACAATTACCAGAATGGCTACAAAATAGAAAGACTGACAATACCAAATGTTGGTAAAGATGTGTGGAGTACCCAAATTCTCTTACCACTATTCGTAGGAGACAAATGATATAAGTACTTTGGGAAAAGGTCTGATGATTTCTTTCAAAAAAATATAGATATCTACCTATGACCTGGAAATTCTACTCGTAGGTTACCCAGGAGAAATCAAAACTTACTTTCACAAAAAGACTTTAAAGCTACTATGAACATATTGGTGTTTATAATGGCCAGAAACTGGAAAAAGCCTAAGTGTCCATGAAAAGAGATTAGATAAACCGAAATATAATCCTATAATGGAATACTAATTATCCATAAAAAGTAACGAGCTATACTTATACATGATATATGGATGAATCTCAAAAACATGTTGAGTGAAAGAACCTTTGCACAAAGGAGTACATATTCTTTGATTACACTGTGATGTTCTAGAATAAGTAAAATTAATTAATAATGGTGCTTTCCTCCACAAGCAAATACTGGCCTGCTTCTCAGGTGTGTTTAAAGAAACACTTGTGGATCATGTATGTAGCCCTCAGACAACTGTAGAAGTCTCTCTTTTATTTTTGTTTATTTTTTTAAAGATTTTATTTATTTATTCATAAGAGACACAGAGAGAGACAGAGACACAGGCAGAGGGAGAAGCAGGCTCTTCACAGGGAGCTTGATCCTGGGATTCCATCCTGGGACTCCAGGACTATGCTCTGAGCCAGAGGGAGACGCTCAACAACTGAGCCACCCAGGCGCCCCCATAGAAGTCTCTCTTAAATGAAAGTACACTTAGTTACTCTGGGGAGCTTTGTGGAGGAATAACTGCCTTAACTGTTTATGTCCATGTTGTGGGAAATTTCCTCTGTAACTTGAGTTATCCAGTTAATAAAGCTGATAAAAAATTTATTCCTGATCCCCTGAATCACTAAGTTCTGTACCCAAAACCAATTTTACCATATATGTTAACTAACTAGAATTTAGATAAAAACTTGAAATAAAGAAAAAAATGTATCTCTGATCCCTTCGGCTGATACCAATGGTACCACCACATCCCTGGAAGGCATTCAGGCCAACTTGAACTCACAAGTCTTGGTAGTTTTAGAGGATAAAATTACCCTTGACCTTTTCCTATGGGCAAAGGTGAGTCTGGGTAAGTAGGAGTACATCTGCTGTACATGGATTAGTGCCTTGGGGCAAGCAGAAAGGTCAATGCAGACAGAGGTTTAAGGAGGAAGCTACCTAAGGCAGATTCTGGTGTTTTATCAGATCTTTTCTTTTCTTTTTTTCTTCTTTTTTAAAGCTAACTGAGTCTGGGACCCTGAGGGGGAGCCATGGTCAAGATTGATATTGCTTAAAGTTCTATTGATAGTAGACTTAATTAAATGTTATATTAAACTGAATGGATTTGGTTTCAGCCACTAGTGATCGACAGAGTGGTGTAGTAATGGGACAGAAGCCAATGTAGTATGGAAATAAGTGGAGATTGTTGTAAGAGAACTCTCCATGTGTCTCTGGGGCACATAAGAAGAGTGAAGCACCAAGTTCCTGTTGTTCCAAATTATCTTTTCAACACTCTTACTGCCCCTAAGAGATTCAGGATTTGTAAGGAACCAGTATAAATTTTGAAACTAGCTGTTACAGGGGGGCAGAACTAAGGCTGATTTTTAAATTTATTTATTTATTTTAGAGAGTGTGTGTGGGGGGGAGAGAGAGAGAGAGAGAGAGAGATCATGTGAGAATGAGTTGGGAGAGGGGCAGAGGGGGAGAGAGAGAGAGAGAATCCTGAGGCAGACTCCCTGCTGAGCGAGGAGCATGTCATGGGGCTCAATACCAGGACCCTGAGATCATGACCTGGACTGAAAGGAAGAGTCAGTTGCTTAATGACCTGAGCCACTCAGGTGCCCCCGAACTATTGCTGATTGATTGGCAAGGAAGTCCTCCTACCCAAAGGAGAATCATCAACACTCAAGACACCATTCAGGCAGCTGTCTTTGAACCTACTTTCAGATTTCTCCCTCTTCATAAGCAATGTATTGAAAGACTGTCCCACAGAGCATGCAATTTGATGAACATGCTTGCTACCAATTCCCATAGATTTCCCTCATATTTTGTTAAGTGCCCTCATCTTTCGTCTTGCAAAAATTGTGTTTGTCAGCACTCCATCCTCATTGTCAAACTATCAAGAATAGAAGAGTTTGAGATACTATGCTACTTGCGAGCTAGCAAGTTAACATAGCACAGTTTCATGGTTGCTGGTAGAAGACATGACACCACTGAGTCAGAAATAAGGACTGTTTATTACAGTAATAGTAATAGCCAGAATATCAGTATTTTCCCCAATTTACATAGTAAAGAGAACCAGATGATGCCTGAATATGCCATAGGTTGCATTTAGGAAGAAACTCTGAGCTTTAAGGTGCCTGAATCTGTTAATATGGGCAGTTACCAAGCTTGCCCTCTACTCCAGAGGGAGATACTATCTCTGTCTTCCATGGTTGTTCATATTATAAAGGTTCTCAAAAAGATAATCCAGAATAAAAACTAGTTAGTACACAGTTCACTACATATGCAGAAATGTGGGAGATCCATGAGAATGCTTCTAGTAGGAATCATCTTACACATGGCGTCACAGTTCTGTGACCTTTGACCTTTTTGAGTCACTTCCCCTTTCTTACAACTCTCCACTTTACCTTCCTCTGGAAGTGCTCTTTCTTTAAGACCTTAAAACTCTGAAATGTCGAACTCTGACCAAAATTTCTCCACTTCTCTTCCTTACTGGGACTAAATATTCTGAAATTTTATCAGGCTTTGCCACCCTTCAATCACCTCACATTTTCCTCACTTAGTTTTCCTTCCTGGCATTTTACCACCTTTCCTTCTTGGCTACACCCCAGCTACTCTCTCTACCCAGTGTCCCCAAATGCCTTTGCCCCTATTGCTTCAGTTATTCTTTTTTTTTTTTTTTTAAGATTTTATTTATTTTTTAGAGAGAGAGAGAGGCAGAGACACAGGCAGAGGGAGAAGCAGGCTCCATGCAGGGAGCCCGACGTGGGACTTGATCTTGGGTCTCCAGGATCATGCCCTGGGCTGAAGGCAGCGCTAAACCGCTGAGCCACCCAGGCTTCCCAACTTCAGTTATTCTTCTGCTGATACTTTACAGCTCTGGATTATCTACTACTTGCTTTCTCTGTTTCTGGTGCCAAACTTTCAAACAAATGTGGAGAAAATGGAATGACCTTTTTTGATGAAAGCATTAAAAACGATGGTTTCCAATTTCACCAGCTTCAGTCCACCTCTCTAGTTCAGACTTTTTTTTTTTTTTTTTTTTTTAGTTCAGACTTCTTGTAAAATATTTTGGAGAGATGGTAAGCACCACAGCAATGAAAACTGGAATAGGCCTCAGATAATGGGCACAATAAAATATTTATTATAATGCTAGCAGTAAATATAAGAAGCACTTTTCTGTCTGGGTAATGGACCAAAAGTATTTGAAGTTACTAAAGTGAAAACAATTAATCCTTTCTCGAAGGTAAATTAAATATAGCCTCCAAATAACATATTTGATCTATATTGTGGTTACCTTCACTGAATTTCAGTCCAAGTTCAGGGAAGTAACTTTGCAAGGTGACTTGTGAATTTTTCTGTTTTTCATTTTTTTGTTTTCCGTTAGACAGCTAAACACATTGCCGAATGTCAAAAGCTTTTGCCATTGAAGCAGGTGAAGAAAATATGGCAGTGAATACTCTGATGGTTTTAGTTTATGATGCATTTCAAGCTGTACATCTCTAACAGTTAAATCCTTCAGCATTTTTAGTGGGGTGAACCATCATGTAACTTAGAAAACATAGGTGCTTTTGTTTCTAAGAGAAAAAGAGTCAAGTTTTATGTCAGTCGGTGAAATTCTAGAGTATAATGGGTTTTAGAAAGTAGATCTGGAATTGTACAATGAATAGCATGTTGACATTTTTAATGACGACTCTCCCTCAGGACAGTTCTTAATGTCGAATTTGTGCTGACACTATTTAATAGGCTTCCAGTATTTACATTGAGGATAATGAGCAAAAAAGTAAAAGGTAATAAGATAGACACTGTGTCAAACTGGGGCAAAAAAATAAAGAAGTTACTAGCCAGAAGGAACATAAGAAAATCTGTATGATTAACACACAACAAATGAAACTTAAAAAGAGAGTGTGTTAAAGAGGTTTTGTTAGTAAACATTCTTGAAATTTAGAATATTTTTTTAACAGAAGCCACATTAAAAATGGTAGATTCCTAGCCTTGAAAACAGAGTTATTTTACTTGCTATGAATCTGAGCCACTGAAACTACAGGACTACCAATATAATGAGAGATCTTAAAATAATTGTGGGTGTTTCTTGCCATAGTACGGAAGAGTTTTAGACTTGATTGCTATTCCTGGCTCTTCCATTAATTTAGGTGAGCTGCTTAATCTCTGTTGGTATTCTTGAAATGAAGAGGGTGGATTTGATAATCTTTAAAATTCACTTCCAGTTCTAAAATTCTTTTGTATTCCTGTCCCTATTACCTATTTTCCTCCCATTTCCAAAACATGAAGATCTTACAGAATTCTTCAGAGGCAATTCTTTTGTCTTCGTGTTGGCATTAGGAAAAAAAAGTTAGAAAGTCTCTCTTTTATCAGAATAGATTGTAGGTTCTCATTTTGTGGGCTATTATGTATTTGGGTGGTATTCACCTTCTTTATGCTTCTGAAATAATGGCAGTGCCATGTTTGTGCTCAAATAGTTTCCTTTGATAAAGATAAAAGCAGATTGCAGGAAGCTGTGATCATCTCAGTGAAGTCTCTTGGGTTTTTCTACAGTAACTTATTTCAGAAAAGCTCAATGATTTAATGTATATTAACTCACTGATGCTCACATGGGCCTGTCTGAAAAGTGGGAAGGGCTGGTATTTCACCATTATGTGTTCTTACAGACAGGCACAGAGAAACTACTGAAGTGGAATGGAGTGAATTTAATCTAAAAGGCATCTCAGGTTTTAACTCCTTCCTCTGCGGAAAGAACACCCAATGCATGCTCCCACATAGCACTTAGTACATTGCATTGCATACATTAATTTTTGAGTCTTTCTCTCACACTAGGCTGTGAGCATTTCAAGGACACTGCCTAGCATATAGAACAAGTCTGTAGTGTTACCTGAAATGACATGGAACCTATCCTGTGTAACTCAGGTTCATTATTGGACCTGGGCCAGATCTGCAGACCCAGTTTTTCTGAATCCCTCACCTATTTATCAGGGATAGATACCTGAGACCCTCCCTCTGACCAAGTCCTTAAATTTCAGAGCATAGAATATTTGTACAAGTAACTGACTTTCTCTAGATTCATATATCTGTATATCTGGTGTTACAAGTTAACCATCTTTTTAAATATGATTAAATAAAGCTTTCTTTCCTGGTGCCTATTTCTCCCAAAGTCACAATTTTTTTTTTATTACATGTAGTCATTCTCTTAAAGTAGGAAAAAAATGTCCTGTTGAGATGTGGATTACATATATCAAAATTCAGGGATGAGGATAATAATATTGAGTAATACTTGCTTCTTCTTCGTGTTAGGTGTCATTGTGTTTTACATATATTTTTACTTATTTACTCCTCAAAATTACCCATTGAGGTGGATATCCTCTCCATTTTCCAAATTGACAAACTGAGAAACATAGATTTTTAAAAAAATATTTTATATATTCATGAGAGACACAGAAAGAGAGAGAAGAGAGTCAGGTAGAGACACAGGCAGAGGGAGAAGCAGGCCCCTGGCAGCCCAATGTAGGACTCAGTCCCGAATCCCGAGATCACGCCCTGAGATGAAGGCAGATGCCCAACCGCCGAACCACCCAGGTGTCCTAGGAGAAACATAGATTGAACTAAACTTTGCACAAAATCAGCAAGTTAGAGGGAGCAGGCTTCAAGCCTGTATATTCTTCATTTAGAGTTTGTGCTTTTAACTGTGTTTAACTGTCTCTTGGATGGGAATTAATTTCAATTTTTTCACTTTAAACAATTTGGA
This sequence comes from Canis lupus dingo, assembly GCF_003254725.2. Taxonomy (NCBI): domain Eukaryota; kingdom Metazoa; phylum Chordata; class Mammalia; order Carnivora; family Canidae; genus Canis; species Canis lupus. The sequence continues at coordinate 17,924,032 of NC_064250.1, forward strand.
AGGAAAACAGTAAAAAAATATCTAACAAAGACATCAGGGGATTTTGATAATTGCTGAATCCTTTGGGACCCCCTATTAATAGTAGGCCAAAATTCAGTTGTAGATTATCATTTAAAAGAGGTACAACAATGGCTTATTGTAGATTTTTAGCATTTGCTATTTTAAACATGCAACTTTTTTTTGATTACTTGAATCATAGGTTCCTGACATGTACTTATTGGTCATTTGGTTGAAGCAAGAATTTGAATCCCATGGGCTTTGATATGGTATGGAGGAAGGAGTCAATTACATAGCAAATATTTACTGGGTTGGTTGCTGGGCATTTCATTCTTCTTTTGGTAAAGAAATCTGGGCTTCAGGGGAACCAGTCCTACTTCACTTGCAGCCCCTGTACATTGGATGAAGAAGCTCAACATCTCTTTGTTCCAGGGTTGGAACATGTAATCTGAGGTTATTCCAATCAGTCATTTCTATTCCCCTTGTTACAGTTATTGTTTCAGAGATGGGCACTGTAATACCTATCAGGGTCTTTTGAGCTAAACATTTAAACTCACTTGCTTATGTCACCCCTAACTACTAGACTACTCAGAAGGTTATAGGAAAGGAAGCACAGCTTGCCTGTGGCAGTAGACATTCTTTCTCTGCAAGAGTACTTGCAGCAGTCTAGAATAGCAGTATGGCTCAGGTGCAAGAAAACAAGATTTACACTGTACAAGTGATGAAGTAATGCCCTATACAAGCCAGTATCTTTGGAATGAATGCATAAGCTTAGCTTCCAGGGTCTCTGCAAAGGAAGTACCAGTTATAAGAGTCACTAAACTCAGGGAAGCCCAAAGCATGGCAATCTCATCAGCTATTTTGTTGATTTAGAGTTCCTCTAAGTAATCAAGGATCACTTTTATTGTAGAAACGCCTAACAAAATAGTCGACCCTTGACTGTCATCAATTGGCTAGGAGAGCTAGATATCTGACCAATTGTCAGAATCTCATGTGGTGAGGGAAATTATTTTATTAACCCTTTATCCAAAGGCACTAAATTCTGGGACTTTAAAAACAAATGGTACCAAGGAAGTAGGCTCTATCTTGCCTCTAGACTTTAACTTGAAAGGATGTATCACAGGACACTTTGTAGCCATGTTTCTGCTATAAGAGAAGAGGCCTCTGAGGATGGATCTATGCCAAAAGAAACAAAATTTGGCAAAAGGGAAAGAGTAACTTGGTCCTGGTGGTTTTAATGAACCATAACTCAAAGCTATTTTGTCAGGGCCTTTTCAGTCATTTAAGTCGATATCTTCACTTTGGGCCTAAGCCACTGTGTGTTGGATAGACAGAATTGAGCCCTGACAGATCAGTATAAAGTTGAGTATTTGATAAATGATAAGTGAATAAATCTGCATTTCTATTTCTGTTCATTTCTTTTTGCTTAGCAAAATGAGGATAGACTTTTTTTTTAAATGACAACCATAGAGAATTGATGCTTAATGAATGGCAAATATGATGTTTTATCTAATCCTATACTCAAATTTAGTAGTAAGTAAAAAGAACTATAAAACCTTATATCAATGGTGGCATTAGAAATAGGTATGTTTGATTATACTTATTCACTTAATGCTTTATTCAACAACTAATTACTGAATATTGTGTGCAGAAGACAAAAAGCCTTTGACTTTGAGTGTAGAGATGGTCAGGTTAAACTAATTTGACAGAATACTTCAGTGAGAAGAGAGAGACTTAGTGCTTAGTCTCTGTAGGAGACTAAGTTGGATTATCAATCGGCTGGGCCACCCAGATGTGCCCCTATAGTACCAATTTTACTTTTGTCTTCCTTTCTCTTTTGAATTTCACTTGGTGGGAATATTTATTTTCCTGCAACTCTTAAGGAAGTCAGGAAGGTGCTCAACTTTTCTGGTTATTCATATCTAACATGAATAGTACTGGTTCAGAAATTAATTACCTAATTCTATACAGTTGTCAAAAGTGCACACTTGACTTACAGTCAGAAATGCCCCTGAGCTCAAACTTTCTATTTGTTGGAGGCATGTAGTTATTAAGGGACTGTCTGGACAGCTTCTTTTCTTTTTTTATGTCTTTGTGTTTTACTGTTCCCTCTCTGCCTATTAACCATGATTTTGGATTCCTCTGGGATTGGAGTGGAATGGAGGGTGAATGATGATGTAAGAAAGAAGGGCAGTAACATTTTCCCTTCACTGGTACTACAAAAACTGCCCTCATGCTCTCTGAACTTGGTGTGTATTTAAGTATGATGATCTCTGCTGTGGGACTTAAAGTTCTTTAGAGACTCTCCATTTTGTGGAGACCTCTTATCTAGGGTAACCTTGACAAGGGAAGGTGCATCTTGTCTCTGAACCACTTCTTCAGCTCCTGAGAATTCAACCCTTCACATCTAGCTGCATTTCTGCTGAGGACCCTTTATCTTTTTGGTCTACTCTCTTAGACAAGACCTAAAATGTCCCCACTCTAGTGCTCTCTTAGCTCCCAGAAAATGCCACAGAATAGTTTGTCCTAATGGCATTTTAGGTAGGATAAATCACTAATTTGCTACCTTACCTTTGCTCTGCCATCAAAAGTTTTCGGCCTTAGATTTCTCAAGTGTGAGTCTGACATCAAGTCCATTTCTCTTCCATTCTGAAAAAGCAGTTATTAGGTTTTCTGAGTAGTCCTTTTGAAGCTTTTTCACCAGATATAAGGCAAGGAAAGACATAACTTCCCTAGATTTTTTTTTTTAAGGATGATTAGGGTTCACAGCATTCAACGTTTTTTACTACTTTTTTTGATAGATAGAGCTATCTTCACCCTTGGCCTTTTATACCCTGAATGGGCAAGGAGTTTAAGAGTTATCTAGCTGGTTTTCTGATAGCTTTTTTTAAAAAATCAATTTTAATGATATACAATTTAGATGATAAAATGCACTTATTTTAAGTGTACAGTTCAGTGAATTTTGACACATAGACTCACTTATGACCTCCATCATAATCAATATATAGAATACTTCTGTCACCCCCAAAAGTCCCCTCATGCCCCGGTGACGTTAATTCACACCTTCCTAACCCTGAACTTGACAACAAGTGATCCACCTTTTCATACTAGAATTCTGCCTTTTCTGCAATTTCCTATAATTAGAATCATACAGTATATACTCTTCTTTTTTTTTTTTAACTAGACACATTTTTGAGATTCAGCCACATTAGTTTATTTTCCCCCTCCTGTGTAGTATTATATTGTACAGTTTTACCAGTTGGTTGATCCATTCCTGTTTATGGCCTTCTGGGTTGTTTCCAGTTTGGGCTATTACAAAGTTGCTAATGGCACAGTCTGAGGGAGAGCTGCTTTTCTCTATGGAGTGTGTTCTAGTTTATTCTAAGTTTTTGTTTAAAATTTTGCAATTTTTACATTGTCTCAGAAGATAAATTATAACTTAATAAGCCATTTAAATGATTAATATTGTGTTCATGTGCTATCATGCTTTATATCTTCTTGCAGTCTAAACAGTTATATATTTGTTACCCTTATGATATTAGGCCATTGACAGTGAAAGGGACTTTTATTACCTTATGAGCATGCCCCGGGATGTGTACCTTTTATTGTTGTGTGCAGGTTTTGATGTAGTCCTTCACATGCCCACACAACTGCTTGATAAAGATGAACCACCAACACGTGAATGCATTCCACATCCTCCTCTTGGGTATCTCCAATCTATTCTTATGTTTGCCTGTTCTTATTAATCCTCCTGTGATTTGAGAGTTGTCATTGATATTGGTTATCACAGACTTAGCTTCTTAGTTCTCCTGAAAGGATTTGGCTTAGAGCTGTCCTACATATAGCCATTTAGGGTTGTTACCATCCCCTGGTCCAGTCCAGACTCTAAGTCTCTCTTGGTCCCCAAAGAAGTGGGTGTTCAGATGTAGGCACTTGAAATCATAACAGAAAAAACTAAAGGAAATGGACACTTAGCATAATGATAAGATTAAATATACATAATATTTGCTGTCTTTGAATACTTAAAATTCAAACCTGATGAGAAAGAAAAGGCTGACCTCCCCTACCCCTTTAGGGGGAGTTCTCAAGTGTAGTGTTAAGTTCACTGGGTAGGAGATTTGGGAATCAAATTTTGCTTTGGTAGTCAGAATCAGCTGAAAATTGGATGGGCTGTGATTAAAAAGTCATGAGCTATGCCACTGCAGATGTTTTGAGGTTAACTGCTTAGTGAGGATTATTAGAGTGCCTGGGTTGAATAAGCTTAAATTTCATTTCATTCCTGAGATTTTTAAGAACCTATGAAACTTTTTTTTTTTTTTTTAATGAGTGTCTTATGGGAAACTGCTCAAACCTATTATTGGCTATTGTCTTTAATTCCTCAACTCCTAGGAAAGGAACACTGGCAGAATTTAGAGAACCAAAGACGTAAAGACTTAGAGTATGTGATGGGAATGTTATAAAACAGAAAATACACAAACCAAAGATTAAAAGTGGCTATGACTACATGATCTCTTACCTTAGAGTGATGAGGTGGGCAGGTCAAAAAAGCAACCAACCAAACACACAAACTTTAGAAGAATATGTTGCCATGATTTCTCACCTTAAATCTGTAGAACAGTAGGTATGTGAAGTACTACTATTGCAACCTGCTGGTTTTCACCAAAAGACATCAGATTGGCATCTCTTTCTTCTAATTTGTGTTTTATTTTGGTAAACTAGGGCATCTTTTTCATTAAAACGCAGAGTTGAAATTTCTGTTATTAGCTCCTCTATAAAATTTTGATCGCAACAATGAAAAGTTTCATGTGTTTACCTAAAGACCTCCAGGCTAATCAGATTCTGGGGGAAATACTGTACTAACATTGACTTGGTAATCAAGATACAGTTACTGAGTTGCTTAAGTAGATGAAAAACAGTTTTTTCCCTATGATATTCCCAGATCGATTTTTTTGAAGCTTCATTAACTGATTTGCATTGTTATAGTTACTTGACACAGAGTTGATATACAAAGGCTTATATAACAACAGAATACAGTTCAGCAGTATAGTTTGAAAAAAAATCACTTTTCAGGAAATACATGTTATACTTTATTTGTCTTAAAAAAAAAAACATGTATTTTCCTGATTACAGTGACATCTATTTTCTTTCTTTTTTTTTTTTTTTTAAGTGACATCTATTTTCTAGTTAGCAAGCCAATTATGCTTTCTGTTCTAAGTGCGGCTTTATGGGTATTTCTTTTTCTTGTTTTAAAGGATAACATCTTTCTAATCAGCTGAGTTGGGAATTTCATAGTTTGTATGCGCCTCAGCACAATTTTGTATTCATAACTAATTAATAAAATTAGTGGTTGGGCTTTCTAATTCTGATATTTTACATGAGGGTGAGTTTCATTAGCAGAATATCTGCAAGCATGGTATGTAAAGAACTCTGCCAAATGATGCTTTAGAGAATCAAGTATTAGGTAACAGATCAACCTTTGGACGAGAGCATCATATTATGATGCTTCCTGGAGTTCATCAGTAGTGCAAAGACACACTGGGTGGCAAGCACATTGGGATGGTGAGATAGTTTCAGTAGAGGAAAGGTAGACATTCCTTCTGTTGAGCAACACGGATAGGCTGGACTATAGGATGAAAGCTGTTTCTGGGGTTTCACCCAAGGTGATATCAGATAAACAGTTGTAGCGGTGGCATCATAATGTGTTCATGGTAAACCATAAGAAAACATTCATTTCAGATGATTATAATAAAATTTGGCTGATTTACATGTCAGTTTGAAAAAATATATTAAAGAGTAAAAGCTGGACATAAACAAGGATATAAGTTTCTGTTAGCTGAAAGTTATTGTTGTTTTGCTAACCCTACTTATTTTTCCTCAAAGCCCCCCATACTAATTAAATAATAAACTCCACTAAACAGATGGAAGTCTGCCCTATGCTGTTAGGATTTCATGTGGGCAGGAGATCTGTCTCATTTGTCTTTCCAGTTCCTTGGGAGGGAGGCATGGTAGAAGAAGCTTGCATTCAGAGGCTATAAAACGAATCCCAGTTGATGACTGGAGGGCTACTGCTGTGGTGGATGTAGATGAGAATACAGAAGAAAGCTCAAGTCCTTAGTGGAGGTGGAGCTCAGATTGCTGTGCCTTGCTCACCTAATTCTGGAATAGAGCTGAATGTAGCCAAGTGTAGCTTTCTTAAATTCCTAGATGATACTTCTATCCAGTAGGAAAATCATGTAATGAATCTTTGTTTTAGAGATAAAGAAATGGATCTGGCTCATACTAAGCTTGTTTTGGGGGTGTCTGTGTGTGTATGTGTATATATATGTGTAGAGTGGATGCATACAAAAAAATGAAGGAAAAAAGAATGTATTATGTGTAAAAAGCATTTTCTCAGGGCACATGGGTGGCTTAGTCAGTTAAGCGTCTGCATTTGGCTCAGGTCATAATCCCAGAGTCCTAGGTCCAGTTCCATATCAGGCTTTTTGGTCAGCGGGGAGTTTGCTGCTTCTTCTCCACCCCCTGCTTGTGCGTGCGGGTGCTCTCTCTCTCTCTCTCTCTCTCTCTCATATAGGTATAGATATCGATATAGATATTGATATAGATATAATAAATAAAAATAAATATTTAAAAAGCATTTTCTCCTAATTTTCAGATTAGTAAATGTACAAATACAGATAGCCCAAAAGCTAGAATCTGATCTTCTGTTCATTGTTTTGTTCAAAGTCTATATTTCAAAGGGAATTAATTTTCTCATTTCTTACTCTGTAATACCTTCTGGAGCATTCATTCTTTGAACAAAATACCTTTTTGAATATTTTCACTGAATATTCTTAACAAAAAGTGAATTCCAATTTTAAGAGTCATTTAACTGGAATCCCTAACAAGTTATAACTTTGATGGGTTTTAAATATAGCAAAAATATTTCTGGGTAACATATCACATTTCACATGAGACATTATTTCAGAAATAACCTCATGAACCTTAGATTAGATATTTTTAATTATCTTGTGTGGAATAGGATTTGTTTCTAATTTATCTGAGTAGTCTACAGAATCATTTGGGATGAAGGCCCTTTTCATTTTGACAGGTTGTTTAGCGTTATTAGCATTGACAGAATGCTAGAATACAAAGAATGCTAATAAACGCTAACATTAAAACCATTTTCCTAGAATCTATTCCTTTATGCATAAAGGACTGTGACTTAATACCAAAAAGTGGTAGAAAGAAACTGATATGCATAATAGCTTTTCTTGTCCAGCAATAGTCCATTTTTAAAAGGTTTGGTATAACAAAAGCCTGTTCTTTGGGAAATATTTCTATCAATATGAGGTTAGTTGGAGAACTAATTACTTCATTCATTATGGTCTTACCAATTATCAAAAATGCAGTGTGTACAGAGTGCTTGAGATAGTTGAACATTAAAACCAAATTCAAATTAGTGGCAGAAGTGATATTTCAACTTGCATTATTAGCTATGAGGAAATCTGCACAGCTCCTCCTACATCCTCCTCTTTTTAACTTTCCTAAACTGCATTGTGTTGAATGAAGGAGTGCAAGACCACAGGGCTCAGGGAATGCTATCAGAAACCCTGAGTTCTTGACCTGTTTGTCTTGTAGTAGAGAAAAGGCCACATACAGTGTTTAAAGATATTTGATATAAAATAATCCTAACTTCTTCCTGGGTTGAGTTGAGGATCCCTGAGTATTTTAGCAGGCTTGGCATGGGGTTGATGTATAGGAAGGAAAGAATAGGAGAGTGGGCCTGATTCACAGGGAATGCTAGAAAAGATGCCTTGGCTCTTGCAGCTAAAAGATCTCAAAGGAGAAGGTAACCAGTGTTTTCAAGAGAGGCAGCAGTTTTGTTATTTAGTGTTGATAGAGCATGGGAAGTTCTAATTTGCATATTTTGAATACCAAGAACCAAATGAGTAGAAGAGATGCAGCACAGCACAGTAAGAAAAGACTTATGTCATTCCAGCATTAGTTTGAGCTTTAGCTTTGTAATAATGAGAAAGTACAAGCTCTAAGCCTCTATTTCCTTGTGTGTTAAATGAATGCTGGTCTGTATCAGTGGTTTTAATGTCCTAGGGATATTTTGGAAATCCGTGGGGATGTTGTTAATTGTCAGAATGATTGAGGGAACTCATCTCACATTTATTGCATGGAAAACCAAAATACCTAATATTCTGAAATGCATAAAGGGATCCTGCACAACAAAAAATTGTCCTGTATCCAGTATGATTTCACAATGTCTCATTACGTTCATATAGGTAAATAAAACCTGTTTATAATTTCCTGAGCCTATAAAATTATTGTATATTTATAACGAATTATTTTTTGTTTGGTTTTAAGAAATATAAATACAAAAGCTAACAGGTGTTATGTTTTACTGGATTCATTATGTGTATATTGGGATAGAATTTTCATTTGTTTTTTTTGGGATTTTCAGAGAGTTGTTCATGACATCAAGGAAATGATGTTCCTACAGAATACTCCTCATGGAGTCTGAGTTGCTGATAATTGTTATGTCAGTTTGCATTTGTAGCAGTGGCAGTCCCAGTGATTAATGCAGAGTTTGCATCTGACTACTTTTGCTGGGTTTCCTAGTACAGTTGTACTCAAGCATCTACACTTTGGAATGCATAATTCATTTTAAATTTCCTTGTCATTCTCAATTTCATTACAGTATGGAATAATACTCACCCATTTAAAACTATGTAGGTTGGTTATATTATTTTTGAATTTCCATTTCAAGATAATAAAGGGGCCATTACTAAATAGTTGATATAAAATGAAGTGTTAGATCCATGGGGTTAAGAACCACTGGACTGGTTTATCTTCCAAATCACTTCCACTGTTATCAACCTTTATCCCTAGATAATCTGACTATAGCATGTGCTTTCTAATCAATAGCTGTCTGAATTTGTTTGTCCTATTGTACTAGGAAAAAAATGTTTGTTTGTTTGTTTGTTTTTTAAAGATAGTATTATGGAAAGAACCAAGAGAATAATGAGGAAATGACTTGGAATAGGCTGTGATAAGAGAACAGTAGAGAGGAGTTTGTCTCCTTTTCTTGTATTTCCTAAGTTTTGAAATTACTGTGATATGCCTGCTACTTCTTACCAGAGTTTAAGATAAAGTAATACATGGTTTTCAAATATATGATTGAATATATAGCTAAGAAAACAGTTCCCAAAGTTTTTACATTTCTTAAGCATTTATCTTCTTCACACACATAATAATTTTAGCTTTCTAAATGTATTATTTCTAATCAAATTGTCACTACAAGTCTTAATACAATTATTGGAATAATTCTCTGAAACTTAAAATGTTAATGTCAAATATGAATACAAATTATTTTTTTGGGATTACAAAAGAAATATTCCATTATGGGTAGTTTAGCTTAGAGAAGGTCATACTTTCTCATGCTTCATGTCTGTGTAAATATAATTTTCTAGGGGAGGTCTTTCCTTCTTTAACCATTCTATCTAAATTAGGTCCTTCATGCCATTATTTTTTTTAGAACTTTTTATTTTGAACAATTCTAGACTTAACAGTTTCACAGATAAAACAGATTTTCCACTTGCCCTTTGACAAGTTTCTCCTAATATTAATGTTGAATATAACCATGGTATGTTAATCAAAATAACAAATTGATATACTACTAAGTAAATTATAGGCTATATTTGGATTTCCTGTTTTTCCACTTATGTATTTATTCTGTGTCAGTATTGTCCAGGATCCTATATTGCATTTAGTTGTCATAACCTTTTCGTTGCTTTTGATCTGTGACAGTTTCTGTCTTTCCTTATTTTTTCATAACCTTGGCACTTTAGAAGAATACTGGTTGGGTCCTTTGTAGGGTGTGCCTCAATTGGATTTCTCAGATGTATTCTCTGGTTAGGTGGAGGTTATGGATATTGGGAAGAATGGCACAAAAATAAAATGCCCTTATCAGGGCATCATATCAGGGGATACATGATATTTATATGTCTTATTATTGGGGAGTTAACCTTGATCACTTGATTAAGGTGGTGTCTACTAGGTTTCTCCACTATAAAGTTAGTATATTTTACTTTTTGATAAGTATTTGTAGTGAGATACTTTAAGGCTATGCAAATATCATGCTTCTCCTTAATCTTTCACCATCTAATTTCAGCATTCATCAGTGGATCTTGCCTGCAGCAGTTTTTTCTGTGGTATTGTAATGGTGGGTTTTTGATTCTTGTTTCTTCTACATTTATTAATTGGAATAGTTAAGTGATAGTTGTCCATTTATTTATTCATTTATATCAATTTAGGCTTGTGACTACTCATTCTTTGGGTTAGAATTCAGTATTATCAAATTTTATTCACTAGGCAAATAATAATAACTGAAATCTGTTGAATCCATCCAATGGGCTAGAAGTTCTGCTACTTTATGCATTTTAACGCTATCCATCATGAGTTTCAGTTGCTCCTCCCCCTCATATTTCACATATAAGAAAATGCAAGCTTAGCTATTAAATTACTGATAAGGAAAAAAATGTAAATTCTAGAACTGTCTATTTCAAATTCCATGGGATTTTTTCACCATTTTTTATTGACAGATACTTTTCACTTTATAAAAATGCACAAATTTTATTAATGAAGCTAAATAAAATACATGGATTTGATCCTAAAGCATAGTGTAATATTTCCTAATTGTTACATATCACATGTGCTATACAATATCACTCTCTCTAAGAATTCCATACCAAAAGATGTTTTTAGTTTTGCCAAGTAACTTCAGATATCATTTTATCATTTATTTCTCAAAACAACCTTGAGAGGAATATACAGTTTGTATAATTATTGCAATTTTGTGAAGAAACTTAGAAACATGCTGTTGGCCCACAGTCACACAGAGCTAGTATGTGTTCAAAATTTGAACGCAGAACCTTTGATTTCCAGAGAAATTAAATTTCCACAACTGTCAGTTATTATCTATCATCAGAGAGGTGTAACATGTGCTTAGAATTTGACAAATGTATTGATATCTCATTATTAAATTGGCCATCATAAAAAAAATTCAGTATTATCATTATTTAAGGTTTTGCTCAAATTTTTCCAACTTCAGCCATTGTGATCTTTCAGATCAGCTCTCATAGCCTTCTGAGGTTTTCTCACTCCCTCCATCCCCTCCCTCGCCTTTAATCATTTCTTTATGTTCAAGTATCACAAGGTTCTCTAGGCTCATTTTTTATTTTTCCTTGCCCCTGCCCTGGTTTCAACTATTTCTTCAAGGAGCCCTATTTTAAATGTATATTTTTATCTCCAGAACTATCATAACTTGATGCCATTCAAGAAGCATATATTTTTATCAATAGCTACTTATTTTGGATTGACAATTTTATTTTCTGCAGTGCAAAAATGTTTGATTTGCTCTACGCATACAGGAAGTTTATGGATTGCTAGATTATCATCTGCCTCAGTAAACATCTAGTAGTTTATATTCATTTAACTACTCTCCTTCTTTTTGTAATTACCTTTGTTTCTCCATCTTTGAATCATTATTTGGAGTTTTATCTACTCATTCAGTGAATACCGGTGTTCTAGGCACTAGACTTAACAAATACATGCTACAGAAAGGTCTAGTCTCCCATAAAACTCCCATTAAAGTAAATGGCTTTCTTTAAAACCAAAATCAAAACACTTTCTGGAAAGTCATATCTTATAACTGTCCTGAAACTACCAGAATTTGTATATCATGAAAGCCTCTTAAATAGACCATTGAAAAGAAATCTGCTTATTCATATCTCAAGAACAGAGTAAACGTAGGAAGTCTAAACCATAAAGTAAACATCACCTAGTTTTAAATTTAAGACTTCTTGACGGACTTCCATGGCTCCTCTGGAAGTCCACATGCAGGCCTATTTTGAACCAGTGTGTTGGTGAGATGCATGGGCACCATGGGACTCATAACATTTCTTTGGAGACCTAGCTATGCTATTAGCTGTGTGAGTTTAGATCCCTTAGGTGTTTTTACTCCATTTGTTTACTTCCAAATGTGAAACTAATTCACATACTAGTTATGAGGATTAATGAAAAAAATTTCCTTGATATTCCCTAGAGGAAGAAAAATTCTTAACATTAGTAGAATCTATATGTATGATATATAGGTCTCTTATGAAGTAAATCTAATAGGAATGTTATGGAAATAAGGGAAGATCTTTTATAATTTCCCAACTTAAGATATGTGGGTTTAAGTCCATCTATACCCAAAGCTGTTGCTGAAGTGCCTTCATAACCTGATCTCTTTAATTGAGTTTTTGTAATAGTAGAGCAGGAATCATGTCTTATTAGTTTTTTAATCTTCAGGACTATTAATGTCTGGCTAACGATATTTTACAAAATAAATATTTGTTAAATGAAAGCTCTTCCTTCTTTGTAAAAAAATAATTTGTATTTCTGTAACCATAGAGTGAATGTAGGAGCATATATATATATGAGGAAGTAGGAATAAAGGCCCTCTATGTTCCCCTCAAAATTCTGAAAGAGGGAAGAAAAATAAGTGTTGAGATTCAACACACCTATCAAAAATACAGGAGATTAACAAATTGTGAAACCATTTTAGTTATGTCAGGTTTGTGCATCTTCTTATTGTATGTAATTGTGATGTTTTCTGTTTTATAGTTTAAGAAATTACTTATTTATTAAATATATTTATTCCATGATATAATGTATTCAGATTATTTATTTAGAAGAACATATTGTTATATATTGTGAATAAATTGATGTCCTTTTTCACATGTTGCTAATTATGTGTTTTTTATAATCAATTTCTAAGTGTTCCCTCATTAATCTGAGCAAATTATAGACTGCATTGAGGAAAACAAGTCATGCTTAGCTTCTTTATTATACCACAAAAGTAGTTTATTTTTACCTAGAGAAAAGTCTGTTTGCTCCTAGCTCATATTGATTCAATAAACAAATTAGAAAGGCAGCAATAAGCAAATAGCAAAGTAGTCTAAACAAAGCCATGTGATTATAATTTGCTTTTTAAATTTTAAGGTGTTCACAGCTTACGATGGGAGATTTCTGGAAAGCAAATAAGTCTATACTTGAAAATCTGACTCTGAGTCAGTGGTCAGAACATGATGCGCTGGAGAAAGGCAATGTTTAGCTACAGCTCTGTTACTTCAATCTAGAGCTCTTTATCTTGATTTGCTTAATATTTCACTTGAAGAAGCCATTCTAGGGGGAAAGGGGTTTAGAAATCACTTCTAAAAGTGTTCTTGTATTTAATCAATAAGGCTTTTGAACAAAAGATATTCAGTGTTTTAAAAGAACAATTCAAGAGGGCTGAAACTGCATCCTGCATGTCTCTTGAGAGTAGTTCAGTAAGGTGCAAATAAAATGTCAAACAGCAGTTGAGGAATTCAGTAATAAACATGGAAGATCACTCTTGAGTGATGTTCATGGATTTGTAGTAAGTAAAATGTGGTCTGCTGCTTGTTTTCTATATTTGTCAAGAGCTGTATTTGTCAGTGATTTTTCTCAGGGCCTTATATTCAATATCTTTCTTGGCCTTCAGTGTAACCCAGTGATAAAATACAAAGGTGTTCACAGGGGTAAGACAAGGCTGACCTTGTTTCAGTATAATGGGAAGGGCAGAGGGTTAGGAAGCATGGTCCTGCACCAAATAACTGTGCACTCTTGGTCACTGGTTATCTAGGTCTAAACTAGTGCATTGACAGCATGATGTATTTGCTTTCTTCTTGCTCCAAATTTCTTCAATTTCTCGATAAGCCAGAATGAGGTTATCAGTGATGGGTTTTGAATAATATTATGTAATACACATTCACTATATTCAAACTACAAGACCTACTATCTACCTGTTGTACTCTCTGTCTCTTTTAAGGATTTCATTAGTGTTTTTCCCATAGAAGATAAGGTAGAATGATGTGGAACTTAGAAAGATGAAATGTGGTATTAGACTGCTGACACCCCTCTGGTCACCCCTCAGGTCACCTAAGAGAGGAAGATCCAAAAGTCAACACTAAATAAGACAAATGGCCAATGAGAAAGAGAACCTAAGTCTGTGATGTTTTCTAGTATCTAGGTCTCCTGGGGGGCTAAGGGCCCCAAAGTCTTTCCCTTGGCTAATTAGATTAAGGCACTAGTGGCATCACTCACCATCAGGATACCTCCTGCCAATAGCTCTCCCATTGCGTGTCTTTGCTCTGGGTCTGATAACTGATCACCTTTGAGTCTAAGAGTCAGCAACAACCTGCTGTACTAGTCCTTTGGGCATTATGTTCAGTCTTATAGTTATCTACCCCTTGACATACCTTCATAAACAGTCCCTTTGTTAAACTTTGCTCAAATTTTCCAATTTGAGTGTGTTGTCTGTTCTTAACTGGTAATGTTATGGGACCAAGTGAAATTGAAAAAGCAGGACTGTTAGAGGATCCAGATTCTCAAATGAGATGTTGATTTAGGTAAGAATGATACAGTAAGTAGTATTACCACATACAGTAGGCTGAATAATGGACCCTAAAGATGTCCAGTACTAATCTTCAGAATCTGTGAATTTGTTATATAGTAAAAGAGACTTTGCAGATGTGATTAGGTTAATAATCTTGAGACGGTAAGATTAGCCTGAATTATCCATGTGGGCCCAATGTAATCACAAAGTTCTCAGAACAGGGCATCAGGAAGGTTGGCATTTAAGAAGAAGATATGACAGTGGGATTGAAGGACAGAGCCATGCCATGGCAGGAATTGGAATATGAGCCAGAGAATACAAGGCAGTCTCTACAAACTGGAAATGGATTCTTCCCTAGAGGCTGCAGAAGGAATGCTGACACCTTGATTTTAGAACTTCTGACCTCCAGAACTATAAGATAATAAGTTTGTGTTGTTCTAAACGACTAAATTTGTGGTAATTTGGTATAGCAGTGATGAGAAACCAACACATAAGATAATAGGATCAACAGTTGGTTAGTTTCCACGGATTTATGTATTTCCATTTTTACAAACTTTTGAATGTACATAAGAATAGAATGGTATAATGACCTCTTCTGTTGTAATTTAAAAACATCTAGTAGGAGCCAGCTTCTTTCACTTGTAGCAGGCAATCTTTTTTAGCTTCCTAGCATCTGAACCTCTTTGCTGTGTTTTGAGGAATGTAGCACCTTATGTGTTCTTAATGGAGGCAGAACCTACCTCGTCATATCAAAGTGAAAGTTACAGTTACTTTCCTTCTAAACATTTCTTTTGCTGGGCTTCAGGCCCAAACCCTAGACTTTGCCAAGTAGATGCACTATGCCATTCTTTAGAATCAGTAACAGAAGCAGATGGTAGCAGTTGCAAAGGGAGGGCTCAGGCTGGCAGTGGTGGTAACTGCAAGAGGTTCTTGGTGACAGCAACAGCAGTTTATTAACTGCACCAGTTGTGCTGTAGGATGTGGCATTTTGTTGCTAGTTGTATAGCTTTGAGCCTAATTTTCCAGACTCTGAATGATTTTGGCAAATTATCTTGGTCTTTAAATCAGCCAGAGTTGGTTCATTGGTTTATGTTGCTTGAAACTAAAAACCTAGTTAATAACACATTTTTTTTCCCATTCTGCCATCCTTATTTTTGTCAGTTTTGCCTTTAGGCAAGCTTTTCTCTTTACCTCACTATAGCTATAGCTGTTATAGGAATTATAGGTAGACATGATAACCTCCCAACAAAGAATAAACCACCCATATTTGTTTCTTTCTTAAGGGTGGAGACCCATTCACCTCAAGACTCTTAGCTGATTTTCTCTCACCCCCATGGATTAGAACTACATCTCCCATCGGTTTATAGCCTCAATCACTATTTAGGGAAAGGAAATCCCATACTATCAGTAAGATTAGTAAGAACCCTACTAGATGGCTCTGGAGGTGGGTGAATACCTGTACAAAATGAGCTTTGCTTGAAAAGAAGGGTGGAAAATGCATCTTGCATAATAAATCAACATCATCAGCCACAAAGTTTCTGTGAAGAATAAATAAGACAATATATATAAAGATTTTTCACTGTACCTTGCATACCTGAAGCATTCAAATGAAAATTTCTAGCATTTATAACAAAATCCCTTGGGAAGCTGTGCAGAATACATATAACTCAGACTTCAAGACTCAATCAAATAAAATATTTAGATGTGGGGACTACTTATGAACAGTTTAGAAAGTTCCTTAGGAAGGGTGCCTGGCTGGCTCAGTCAGAAAAGCATGCAACTCTTGATTTTGGGGTAGTGAGTTTGAGCCACACATTGGATGTAGAGATAACAAAACAAAACAAAAACTTAAAAAAAATGCTTGCATTTATTAAAAAGAAAAAAAAAAACCCACAGAACTTATTTGATTCTCAACATAACCTTAATTTAAGAGTCACCAAAGAGGAA
Organism: Canis lupus dingo; assembly: GCF_003254725.2. Classification (NCBI taxonomy): domain Eukaryota; kingdom Metazoa; phylum Chordata; class Mammalia; order Carnivora; family Canidae; genus Canis; species Canis lupus. Next base: position 17,940,425 of record NC_064250.1, read on the forward strand.
TGGCGGTAGTATTTTAAGATGGATTAGTGTCTTCAGTAGGGCAGTTCATTAGAGCAGAATGAGAGATCAATTCATAGCATATGGTATTACACTGTAGAGGGCTGTTGACAAAGGAAATCTAGAAAAAGTGACTCTATTATACTTCAACTTAACAATGAGAATTTTAGAGCTATTTAACAAAGGGTTTTTTTTTCCGGGGAGATCTTCTACTTAGGAAAATTTCCTACTGCTTCTTTCTCTTAGGTCATGGGTTAATGTTAAATGGCTGGCAAATTAAAGACTAGTAAAAGATAACTGTCATCATAAAGAGCTGTTGAAACCAGAGAAAATAAAGGCTTGATTTGCCCATAGGCTAGGAGGGTTACTACTATTCTGGGAAAGATAGATTTATTTTCTGGTTCTTCCAAGTTACTCAGCTCAGTGGTTTTTAATTTAACTGGCATCTCTTTAATTGGCTGACATCATTCAGGGTTTCACCTGGAGATGAAGTACAGGAGACTGGTGGGGGAAATTGCATCACTGGGAAAAATGCATTTAACCTTGTTTCCTTTGGACATGGATAACCCTGTACTGCCTGCTAATCATTAAATAAGTAAAAATTAAAGAGGTGATAAAAAATTAGTCATACATTTAGTGAAAAGCACAATATGATTAAAATGAACATAATGTCAAAAGCAATCAGATCAAAGGATCTCAAGTTTGAAAATAACATACCCATGTGGAGGGCAGCAAGTGTTCATACTCGGTTTTAGAGTATTCAGGACATAAGCCAGATTGTGGGTTAAAAATTAATAGAAGACATGGATACAGCAGCTCTGAACAGTTAAGATGCTTTTTCAAATTAAAAATGAAGAAATTTAAGATGATTATTTGAGAATTAATAGGAAGGTTTTTGTTTTGTTTTTAGATACAAGGAGCTTAAGGATGCTTAAAGGCTCCTAATGGGTTCATTAGAGAGATACACATGGCAGATAGAAAATATCAAAGCAAGTATTTATAAGTTCTGAAAAAGGTTGGAGGAGCAAGGATATATAATTTGCCGGAGCAGGGTCGGTGGTGGGTCCTTTCTGGGAGGAACAGATCCTCTCCCTCTCCAGGTCACTGTGTGTGAATGCTCTTGGATTTTGTTTTATGATGTGAAGTTGACAGAGTGTCTATATGGCTGTATTTTCTCTGTGAGGAAGAACAAGAGATCATCTGAAAGACGTAGAGAAACTTGGGATTTTGAGACACTGGAGAGAGTTGAAATATCTCTAGGACAATGGGGAAAATGTTACCTAAGGAAGGTAGTCCTATTAAAGGCCATCAGTCTGCCTTGTCATCAGTTCAGTGGTTTTTGCCAGTAGTACACAGGTCTCTGGGGGCAGGGAGGAAGAGACACATATTTAGGTTCATGCAGGTGTGGAGTTTCACTAGACAGGTTTGAGGAAAGAATAAGAAGTTGAGGCTAGGGTATTGAAATGATGGCATTTAAGCAAGATAAGGAAGGAGTGAAAAATGAAGTAAGCAGATCAAGAAAGAAGTACTAATATGAGCAAGGGGAGAGGTAGCTGTGCAAAGAGAAATGTAAAAAACTATAGTTGGAAAGTAAAATACTTGAATTCATGATTTTGCAGGTGATAACCAGATTCATGGTTAATTTATGAGAATGAGCTGCTGAGATGCCATTAAAGATGAGGTGGTCAAGAAACCAAGTGATCATGGTGCTGTCCTTTAAAATCTTCCAGGATAAGAGTTGGGATGGAAGTGAAGATTGCTAGATAAGGCCTAAATGAATACTCTTCAGTAAGTGAGGAGAAGGTCTAGGGGGTGAGTTAGATGACAGCAAAGAGGAAGGCTGGAGCATGTTATAATAAAAAAAAAAATGTGAGTCTCAAAGGAGCAGAAATTTTAATAAAAGTATTCATCTAGAAGTGACTATAAGGCACATGGATGATTCTGAATCACTGTTGGACCTCAAGGAATAAGAGATGTATGAGAATAAACAGCCTCCCCTTGGAGTCACTACAAAGGAAAAATATTATCTTCACGGTCAGTCAGGTTTCAGTTCTTATGAGAAAGTGGCATGTCTCCCCCCACCCCCTATAATCTATCTACTCCCATGGTTTCAATTACAATATAAATAATTCCAAGATGAGATCTCTAGTTTAGGATAGTCTTTGGAGCTCCCTCCAGACATGTATAATCTGCTTACTGAACATCTTCATTTGGTGTCCCCTAGTCATCTCAAAATAAATTTCCAAATATGAACTCATTCCTAGCTTTTCTCTCTTTCACCATTCCATAATTCTATAAATGTCATACCATCAATCCAATTGCACAAACCCACAGTGAAATCCTTGACATTTCTTTTACCTCTGTATCCAGTCTTTCATCAAGCCCTGTTAAATCTGTTTCCTGAATCAATTTAATCTCATTGCCACCACAATTCAGAACAAAATTTATTTTCTTTCCTTCCATCTTTCTTTCCTTCCTTCCCTCTCTCTCTTCTTCCCTCCCTCCCTCTTCTGAATTACTTTGCATTCTTCTCACTAGTTTCTGAATCTAGATTTTTCCCAAATCCATTCCCTGTGCTACAGCCAGAGTAATATTCCACAAAGACAAATCTCATTATGTTACTACCCTGCTTAATACTATCTGTGGTATCCCATTGTCCCTAAGATAAAGTTGAAACCAGCACTGTCCAGTAGAAATGAGAGCCATATATGTAACTTAAAGTTCATAGTGGCTACATTTAAAAAAAACATCAAAACAAAAACAAACCCCAAAATCCACATAAAATTTTAATATTTTAGATATAATGGATTAAATAAAATCTGTTACCACTTTGATAAAAATTGTAATTTTTCAAAAATTAAGATATTAAAAAATTATGCTAAGTCTTTAAAATCCAGTGTGTATTTTACACATGCAACTCATGTCAGATTGGACTAACCAAAATTTCAAGTACTCAATAGCCACTAAAGAGTAGTACCATATTGGATAGTGTATGCCTATCATCTTTAAACCAATATAACAACTCTTCCTTTATCTGGCTCCTCAGTTCCTTATTCACCTTTTTCATCCCCTACTCTTTGTTCCAACAATTTTTAATTAGAGGCTCTTAGAACTCTGGGTTTTATGCTTGTAGTTCCCTGTCTAGAATGTAATTCCTGGGGGGAGGAGCAAGATGGCTGAAGAGTAGGGTCTCCAAATCACCTGTCTCCACCAAACTACCTAGAAAACCTTCAAATTATCCTGAAAATCTATGAATTCGGCCTGAGATTTAAAGAGAGACCAGCTGGAATGCTACAGTGAGAAGAGTTCGCGCTTCTATCAAGGTAGGAAGACGGGGAAAAAGAAATAAAGAAGCAAAGGCCTCCAAGGGGGAGGGGCCCGCGAGGAGCCGGGCTGAGGCCGGGGCGAGTGTCCCCAGGACAGGAGAGCCCCGTCCCGGAGGAGCAGGAGCTGCACCGACCTTCCCGGGCGGAAAGGGGCTCGCGGGGAGGTGGAGCAGGACCCAGGAGGGCGGGGATGCCCTCGGGTTCCCGGGGACAGTAACAGACACCTGCGCCCCGGGAGAGTGCGCCGAGCTCCCTAAGGGCTGCAGCGGGCACGGCGGGACCCGCGGGACCTGGAGCAGCTGAAGGGGCTCGGGCGGCGGCTCCGCGGAGGGGGCTGCGCGGCCCCGGGAGCAGCTCGGAGGGGCTCGGGCAGAGGAGGAGGCTCCGTGCGGAGGGGGCTGCGCGGTTCCAGGAGCAGCTCGGAGGGGCTCGGGCGGCGGCTCCGCGGAGGGGGCTGCGCGGCCCGGGAGCGCGAATCCACCAGCGCAGGCTCCGGAGCACAGGGCGCCGGGACACAGCCCAGGATCCCGCCTCCCCCGGGACAGGCAGAGGCCGGGAGGGCCCAGGACAGCGAGGACGCTCCTGCCCCAGCTGAGCAGATCAGCGGCCCCGCCCCGGAGCCTCCAGGCCCTGCAGACGGAGTTCCTGCCGGAGCTGAATCCAGGTTTCCAGAGCTGCCCCGCCACTGGGGCTGTTCCTCCTGCGGCCTCACGGGGTAAACACCCCCCACTGAGCCCTGCACCAGGCAGGGGGCTGAGCAGCTCCCCCAACTGCTAACACCTGAAAACCAGCACAACAGGCCCCTCCCCCAGAACACCAGCTGGACGGACAACTTCCAGAGGAAGCCAAGGGACTTAAAGTACACAGAATCAGAAGATACTGCCCCGTGGTTCTTTTTTTGTTTGTTTGTTTTTGTTTTTGTTTTTATTTTGTTTTGCTTTTTGATTTGTTTCCTTCCCCCACCCCCTTTTTTTTCTCCTTTCTTTTTCTTTCTCTTTTTCTTTTTTTTTTTTTCTTTTTTCTTTTTTTTCTTTTTCTTCCCTTTTTTTTTCTCTTTCTCTTTTCTTTCCTTCTTTCTCTCCTCTCTTTTTCTCTTTTTCCCAATACAACTTGCTTTTGGCCACTCTGCACTGAGCAAAATGACCAGAAGGAAAACCTCACCTCAAAAGAAAGAATCAGAAACAGTCCTCTCTCCCACAGAGTTACAAAATCTGGATTACAATTCAATGTCAGAAAGCCAATTCAGAAGCACTATTATACAGCTACTGGTGGCTCTAGAAAAAAGTATAAAGGACTCAAGAGACTTCATGACTGCAGAATTTAGAGCTAATCAGGCAGAAATTAAAAACCAATTGAATGAGATGCAATCCAAACTAGAAGTCCTAACGACGAGGGTTAACGAGGTGGAAGAACGAGTGAGTGACCTAGAAGACAAGTTGATAGCAAAGAGGGAAACTGAGGAAAAAAGAGACAAACAATTAAAAGACCATGAAGATAGATTAAGGGAAATAAACGACAGCCTGAGGAAGAAAAACCTACGTTTAATTGGGGTTCCCGAGGGCGCCGAAAGGGACAGAGGGCCAGAATATGTATTTGAACAAATTCTAGCTGAAAACTTTCCTAATCTGGGAAGGGAAACAGGCATTCAGATCCAGGAAATAGAGAGATCCCCCCCCAAAATCAATAAAAACCGTTCAACACCTCGACATTTAATTGTGAAGCTTGCAAATTCCAAAGATAAGGAGAAGATCCTTAAAGCAGCAAGAGACAAGAAATCCCTGACTTTTATGGGGAGGAGTATTAGGGTAACAGCAGACCTCTCCACAGAGACCTGGCAGGCCAGAAAGGGCTGGCAGGATATATTCAGGGTCCTAAATGAGAAGAACATGCAACCAAGAATACTTTATCCAGGAAGGCTCTCATTCAAAATGGAAGGAGAGATAAAGAGCTTCCAAGACAGGCAGCAACTAAAAGAATATGTGACCTCCAAACCAGCTCTGCAAGAAATTTTAAGGGGGCCTCTTAAAATTCCCCTTTAAGAAGAAGTTCAGTGGAACAGTCCACAAAAACAAAGACTGAATAGATATCATGATGACACTAAACTCATATCTCTCAATAGTAACTCTGAATGTGAACGGGCTTAATGACCCCATCAAAAGGCGCAGGGTTTCAGACTGGATAAAAAAGCAGGACCCATCTATTTGCTGTCTACAAGAGACTCATTTTAGACAGAAGGACACCTACAGCCTGAAAATAAAAGGTTGGAGAACCATTTACCATTCGAATGGTCCTCAAAAGAAAGCAGGGGTAGCCATCCTTATATCAGATAAACTAAAATTTACCCCAAAGACTGTAGTGAGAGATGAAGAGGGACACTATATCATACTTAAAGGATCTATTCAACAAGAGGACTTAACAATCCTCAATATATATGCTCCGAATGTGGGAGCTGCCAAATATATAAATCAATTATTAACCAAAGTGAAGAAATACTTAGATAATAATACACTTATACTTGGTGACTTCAATCTAGCTCTTTCTATACTCGATAGGTCTTCTAAGCAAAACATCTCCAAAGAAACGAGAGCTTTAAATGATACACTGGACCAGATGGATTTCACAGATATCTACAGAACTTTACATCCAAACTCAACTGAATACACATTCTTCTCAAGCGCACATGGAACTTTCTCCAGAATAGACCACATATTGGGTCACAAATCGGGTCTGAACCGATACCAAAAGATTGGGATTGTCCCCTGCATATTCTCGGACCATAATGCCTTGAAATTAGAACTAAATCACAACAAGAAGTTTGGAAGGACCTCAAACACATGGAGGTTAAGGACCATCCTGCTAAAAGATAAAAGGGTCAACCAGGAAATTAAGGAAGAATTAAAAAGATTCATGGAAACTAATGAGAATGAAGATACAACCGTTCAAAATCTTTGGGATGCAGCAAAAGCAGCCCTAAGGGGGAAATACATCGCAATACAAGCATCCATTCAAAAACTGGAAAGAACTCAAATACAAAAGCTAACCTTACACATAAAGGAGCTAGAGAAAAAACAGCAAATAGATCCTACACCCAAGAGAAGAAGGGAGTTAATAAAGATTCGAGCAGAACTTAACGAAATCGAGACCAGAAGAACTGTGGAACAGATCAACAGAACCAGGAGTTGGTTCTTTGAAAGAATTAATAAGATAGATAAACCATTAGCCAGCCTTATTAAAAAGAAGAGAGAGAAGACTCAAATTAATAAAATCATGAATGAGAAAGGAGAGATCACTACCAACACCAAGGAAATACAAACGATTTTAAAAACATATTATGAACAGCTATACGCCAATAAATTAGGCAATCTAGAAGAAATGGACGCATTCCTGGAAAGCCACAAACTACCAAAACTGGAACAGGAAGAAATAGAAAACCTGAACAGGCCAATAACCAGGGAGGAAATTGAAGCAGTCATCAAAAACCTCCCAAGACACAAGAGTCCAGGGCCAGATGGCTTCCCAGGAGAATTTTATCAAACGTTTAAAGAAGAAATCATACCTATTCTCCTAAAGCTGTTTGGAAAGATAGAAAGAGATGGAGTACTTCCAAATTCGTTCTATGAAGCCAGCATCACCTTAATTCCAAAGCCAGACAAAGACCCCGCCAAAAAGGAGAATTACAGACCAATATCCCTGATGAACATGGATGCAAAAATTCTCAACAAGATACTGGCCAATAGGATCCAACAGTACATTAAGAAAATTATTCACCATGACCAAGTAGGATTTATCCCTGGGACACAAGGCTGGTTCAACACCCGTAAAACAATCAATGTGATTCATCATATCAGCAAGAGAAAAACCAAGAACCATATGATCCTCTCATTGGATGCAGAGAAAGCATTTGACAAAATACAGCATCCATTCCTGATTAAAACTCTTCAGAGTGTAGGGATAGAGGGAACATTCCTCGACATCTTAAAAGCCATTTATGAAAAGCCCACAGCAAATATCATTCTCAATGGGGAAGCACTGGGAGCCTTTCCCCTAAGATCAGGAACAAGACAGGGATGTCCACTCTCACCACTGCTATTCAACATAGTACTGGAAGTCCTAGCCTCAGCAATCAGACAACAAAAAGACATTAAAGGCATTCAAATTGGCAAAGAAGAAGTCAAACTCTCTCTCTTCGCCGATGACATGATACTCTACATAGAAAACCCAAAAGTCTCCACCCCAAGATTGCTAGAACTCATACAGCAATTCGGTAGCGTGGCAGGATACAAAATCAATGCCCAGAAGTCAGTGGCATTTCTATACACTAACAATGAGACTGAAGAAAGAGAAATTAAGGAGTCAATCCCATTTACAATTGCACCCAAAAGCATAAGATACCTAGGAATAAACCTCACCAAAGATGTAAAGATCTATACCCTCAAAACTATAGAACACTTCTGAAAGAAATTGAGGAAGACACAAAGAGATGGAAAAATATTCCATGCTCATGGATTGGCAGAATTAATATTGTGAAAATGTCAATGTTACCCAGGGCAATATACACGTTTAATGCAATCCCTATCAAAATACCATGGACTTTCTTCAGAGAGTTAGAACAAATTATTTTAAGATTTGTGTGGAATCAGAAAAGACCCCGAATAGCCAGGGGAATTTTCAAAAAGAAAACCATATCTGGGGGCATCACAATGCCAGATTTCAGGTTGTACTACAAAGCTGTGGTCATCAAGACAGTGTGGTACTGGCACAAAAACAGACACATAGATCAGTGGAACAGAATAGAGAATCCAGAAGTGGACCCTGAACTTTATGGGCAACTAATATTCGATAAAGGAGGAAAGACTATCCATTGGAAGAAAGACAGTCTCTTCAATAAATGGTGCTGGGAAAATTGGACATCCACATGCAGAAGAATGAAACTAGACCACGCTCTTTCACCATACACAAAGATAAACTCAAAATGGATGAAAGATCTAAATGTGAGACAAGATTCCATCAAAATCCTAGAGAAGAACACAGGCAACACCCTTTTTGAACTCGGCCATAGTAACTTCTTGCAAGATACATCCACAAAGGCAAAAGAAACAAAAGCAAAAATGAACTATTGGGACTTCATCAAGATAAGAAGCTTTTGCACAGCAAAGGATACAGTCAACAAAACTCAAAGACAACCTACAGAATGGGAGAAGATATTTGCAAATGACATATCAGATAAAGGGCTAGTTTCCAAGATCTATAAAGAACTTATTAAACTCAACACCAAAGAAACAAACAATCCAATCATGAAATGGGCAAAAGACATGAACAGAAATCTCACAGAGGAAGACATAGACATGGCCAACATGCATATGAGAAAATGCTCTGCATCACTTGCCATCAGGGAAATACAAATCAAAACTACAATGAGATACCACCTCACACCAGTGAGAATGGGGAAAATTAACAAGGCAGGAAACAACAAATGTTGGAGAGGATGCGGAGAAAAGGGAACCCTCCTACACTGTTGGTGGGAATGTGAACTGGTGCAGCCACTCTGGAAAACTGTGTGGAGGTTCCTCAAACAGTTAAAAATAGACCTGCCCTACGACCCAGCAATTGCACTGTTGGGGATTTACCCCAAAGATACAAATGCAATGAAACGCCGGGACACCTGCACCCCGATGTTTCTAGCAGCAATGGCCACTATAGCCAAACTGTGGAAGGAGCCTCGGTGTCCAACGAAAGATGAATGGATAAAGAAGATGTGGTTTATGTATACAATGGAATATTACTCAGCTATTAGAAATGACAAATACCCACCATTTGCTTCAACGTGGATGGAACTGGAGGGTATTATGCTGAGTGAAGTAAGTCAGTCGGAGAAGGACAAACATTATATGTTCTCATTCATTTGGGGAATATAAATAATAGTGAAAGGGAAAATAAGGGAAGGGAGAAGAAATGTGTGGGAAATATCAGAAAGGGAGACAGAACGTAAAGACTGCTAACTCTGGGAAACGAACTAGGGGTGGTAGAAGGGGAGGAGGGCGGGGGGTGGGAGTGAATGGGTGACGGGCACTGGGTGTTATTCTGTATGTTAGTAAATTGAACACCAATAAAAAAAAAAAACAAAAAAAAAACAAAAAAAAAACAAAAAAAAAAAACCAAAAAAAAAAAAATAAAAAGTTCAGTATACCCTTAAAAAAAAAAAAAAAATAGAATGTAATTCCTCTATCAGGGATTTTTTTTTTTTTTTTTTTTTTTTTTTTTTTTTTTTTGCCTAAGTTCCCCTGAAAATGAGTCTAAAACAGACTCTTGAGCTACACTTTTACTAGAGAGCCTCCTCCCAGGGAACAGAAGTGAGGGAGGACCAGGGTAAAACAGAGAAGGAAGGAGGGAGAGCCAAACAAAGAAGTGAAATAAAGTTTCTCTCCATTTCTCTTCAGCGAATTTGTTGCTAAGTAGTGCTAAGACTAGACAGCACTCAGAGAAGCCTAATTCTCCCTGGATAGTCCATTAGTTTGGGGAATAGGGAAGGCTTTATCCATGATCCTTCCTTTTTCACTGGTCAAAGTTTCACCTTATGTGCTGTTAAATCCCCTGCACTTCAGGCTGCACGTATATAGTCACAGAGTAAATTCTGAGGGATCAGCAAGGAAGCCCTGGTGTGGGAGTTGAGACATTCAGGGTTGAGGTGAAGCAGTTTGGGTTGCGACTACATGAAATTGGTCAGAGATTGCCAAAAGCTGGTCAACTCTATGGTAGCTGAAATAAGAGCTGGGTAAGATTGAGAGAATCTGAAATTGTGCATAAGAATATCTGACACATTGGGTAATCTCTACTTATCCCACAGGGATTAGCTCATTCATACCCTTGGGGGAGCTTTCCCTGATCCTAAGACAAAAATTAGATCCTTCTAATATGTTCTTACTTCCCTATAATAAAACTCATATATTATTCTTGTAACTTGTAGTGATTATTTGTCTTTCATATAAAACTGGAAGTTCTGTGAGGCCAGGTTTATGACTATCTTTCACTATGAGGTTGTCTTGCCCTGCAGTGCTTCACACAGTTCACTCTCTCATACTGTTTAGGGTGCCTCAATGAATATTTATAGCATGAATAATTAAAATTTGAGTTAGTAAAATACCTTGTGTTTTTCACAGCAAGCCTCATTAGCAGAAGTACCTTCAGAACATTAACTGATTACTAAGGGTTAGTTTGTTGACTTGTTAAGCCTTTCATGGACTGTCAGGCTGTAAACTAGAATAATGTCACAGTGGAATGCTGTCTCTGACCCGTGAGGCTCTCTGTGTCCTCTTAGTTTCACTTGTTTTGCAAATGAGATTTGTCAGGTCAGGAGTTGAAATGCAAGCTCCTTTTTTTTTCTTTTTCTTTTTCTTTTAAACCACTACTCTTAGGTGCTACAGCTCTCATTAGAATGTTGCTTCAGTGTTCCTATCTGATATGAAAGAAATTGAAAGCTAAAAAGGAAACCTCAGGCTTCCAGAACAGCAGGTCTATCAGGCAGCACTCTCAGCCCTGTTTTTAAGCTGTGTCTTCATTGAGAAAAGGTTCTGACTACTGCATTGTGCCCAGTGACGGAAGCTGGATAAAGGAGATGTAGCAAAGGGAAGTGGTATCAACTTTCATTCTGAATTTTTCTGTGCCATCTTCAGTCAACTTATGTCCCTGCAAAGTTATGCTGCCTACTGATATTCCCACCTGGAGGCCCATCGCTGAGTAATGTCCTTGAAGTCATTTCATACATTCTAGCTAATTCCAACCCTATTAAGTATTCAGTATTTTTTTGGAACCAGTGAAGCTAATGGAAAAAACAATGTGGAACTTCACTTTACCCACAGAATTATTCAGCCAGAATTTTTATGACCAAAAAAGGATTAGAAGCTGGGTAAAATATCTAGAACCTTTTAAATGCATATAGAGGTGATTCAAATCTGAAATGACAGGAAATGATTCACCTTATCTTAGAGAAGACTGACATATGAAGTCACTTGTTTAGATTAGTAGCCTCCATTTGCCCAGCAAAGGCATTTCTCTGTATTGTTTTTCAGATATCTTGAATCTTAAAGCAAAAATAAATTTTAAAAAGCTTATTAAAAGTAGTAATAAAAAAGGTATTGACTGAGCCTAAATGCTACAAAACACCAGAAAATTGTGAAGTGGGAATTTCTTACTACCTCTTGGATGAAAAGGGAGAAAATGTCAACAAATCACAAAAATATAGACTATTGGACTCAATATAAAGTTATATCAAGAAATGTTAAGTTGAAGAGGAGGAATTAAGATGGCAGAGAAGTAGGAGGACCCAGAACTTGCCTTGTCCCTTGAACACAGCTAGATAGTTATCAAATTATTCTGAACACCCAAGAAATCAATCCAGAGTTCTGTGAGAATAAAAACTGTAAGTCTGCAAGTAGAAAAGTGATCACTTTTTGGAAAGTAGGAGGCGCTGAAGTTCACTTGAGTGACATAGCTGTGGATGAGGTGGCAGGGAGGGAGCCTGCTTATGGAGGCCACCATAAAGTATCAGAAACCTCAGAGTGCAAAATCTGAATGTTTAAATTTGCTACTTTGGGGGGTGTGCCTGGATTAGAGGTGCTCAGGTGGCAAAGAGGCTAAGAATCCTAGGGGTAAGAAGGTGGTCTGAGGATCCCCTGGGTCACAGAGAAATGGGTGATACCAAGGTGCAGTGCTGCTCCCAGGCACAGGAGCTGGGAAACCGGCAAGGAACAGTGAGTGGGTCTTTGTGCTGGCTTTCTGCTATAAACTGCAAACTATGCCATGATGGTCATGTGACTGCTTTCCTGGGATGAGCCTGGAGAGTTGCTGACACCCTCCCCAGAGTAACAGTGCGGGTCCCTACTATGGGTATCTCATCCCAGAAATTTGGTTTGAAACTGGGTCATGTCCCTGAGATAAAAAGGCTCAGACATGGGCAGGATCAATGCAGGATTCAGATGGAAACTGGGGTCCTTAACCTATAAGAGAAGACAGATCAGGTTCACAGCAGATCTGTCCACAGAGACTTGGTAGACCAGAAAGGAGAGGAAGAAAATGTTCAACATGATGAATGGGAAAAATATGCAGCCAGGAATTCTTTATATAGCAAGGCTAGAAAGTGGTTGCAGAATAGAAGGACAAACAAAAACTCAATCAATTCATGACCACTAAATTAGCACTGCAAGAGATTTTAAGAGGGATTCTGAGTAAAGACCAAAGCAACAAAAACTAGAAAGGACCAAAGAACATCACCAGAAACACCAACTCTACAAGTAACACAATGGCACTAAATTCATAACTCTCAATCACTCTGAATGTAAATAGATTAAATGCATTAATCAAAAGACATAGGATATCAGAATGGATTAAAAAAAACAAGATCTGTCTATATGCTTCCTACAGGAGACTCACTTTAGACCTAAAGACAGCTGCAGATTGAAAGTGAAGGAATGGAGAACCATATGTCATGCTAATTGACATCAAAAGAAAACCAGAGTAGCCATACTTATAGTAGACAAACTAAGATTTTAAAACAATGACTGTAACAAAAGATGAAGAAGGGAATTATATCATAATGAGATCTATCAAGAAGATCTAACAATTGTAAATATTTATACCCCAACTTGGGAGACCCCAAATATATAAATCAATTAATAACAAACATAAACTCATTGATGATAATACAATTATAGTAGGGGACTTTAAAACCCCACTTACAGCAATGGACATATCCTCCAAGCAGAAAATCAACAAGAAAACAATGGCTTTTAATGACACACTGGACCAGATAGACTAAACAGATATAGTCAGAACATTTCATCCTAAAGCAACAGAATACACATTCTTTTCAAGTGCACATAAAACATTTTCCAGAATAGATCACATACTGGGTCGGAAATCATCCCTCAACAAGTACAAGATGATCAAGATTTTCAGACCACAATGTTATGAAACTGGAAGTCAACCACAAGGAAGAATTTGGAAAGACCTCAAATACATGGAGGTTAAGGAACATCCTACTAAAGAATGAATGAATTAAGCAGGAAATTAAAGAATAATAAAACACATGAAAGCAAATGAAAATGAAAACACAACAGTCTAAAACCTTTGGGATGTAGAAAAAGCAGTCCTAAAGAGGGAAGTATATTGCAGTGCAGGCCTATCTCAAGCAACAAGAAACCAGGATCCCTGGGTGGCTCAGCAGTTTGGCGCCTGCCTTTGGCCCAGGGCACGATCCCAGAGTCCTGAGATCGAGTCCCGTTGGGCTCCTGGCATGGAGTCTGCTTCTCCCTCCTCCTGTGTCTCTGCCTCTCTCTCTCTCTGTGTGTGTGTCTATCATCAATCAATCAATCAATCAATATTTGAGAAATAATCTCAAATATACAACCTAACCTTGCACCTAGAAGAGCTAGAAAAGGAATAACAAATAATCCTAAAGCCAGAAAGAGTGAAATAATAAAGATTAGAGCAGAAGTAAATGATATAGAAATAAACAAGCAAAAAATAGAACACATTAATGAAACTAAGAGCTGGTTCTTCGAAAGAATTAATAAAATTGATAGACCCCCAGCCAGACTTATCAAAAAGAAACAAGAAAGGAGCCAAATAAATAAAATCACAACTGATAGAGGAGAAATCACAACACCACAGGAAAACAATTATAAGAGAATACCATGAAAAATTATATGCCCACAAATTGGGTAACCTGGAAGAAATGGACAAATTCCTAGAACCTTAAAACTCCTAAGACTGAAACAGGAAGAAATGGAAAATTTGGACAGACCCATAACCAACAAAGAAATTGAATCAGTGATCAAAAAACTATCAGCAAACAAAAATGCAGGGCCAGATGGCTTCCCAGGGGAGTTCTATCGACATTTAAAGAAGAGTTGATAGCTATTCTTCTTAAACTGTTCCAAAAAATAGAAATGGAAGGAAAACTTCCAAACTCATTCTATGAAGCCAGCATTACCTTACTTTCACTATTTGCAGATGACATAACTCTATATAGAAAACCCCCAAACACTCCACCAAATAATTACTGGAATCCATACATGAATTCAGCAAAGTTGTAGGATATAAAGTCTATGTGCAGAAATCTGTTATATACACCAATAATAAAGCAGTAGAAAAAGAAATCAAGGAAACAATCCCATTTGCAATTACACCCAAAACAATAAGATACCTAGGAATAAATCTAACTAAAGAGATAAGAGATCTGTACTCTGAAATCTCAAGAACACTTATGAAAGAAATTGAAGAGGACACAAAGAAATGGATAAGCATTCCATGCTCATGGATTAAAAGAACAAACTTTCTTAAAATGTCTATACTACCAAAGCATTTTACCCATTTAATGCAATCTCCATCAAAATACCACCAGCATTTTTCAGAGAACTAGAACAAACAATGCTAAAATTTGTATGGAACCACAAAAGACCTTGAATAGCCAAAGCAATTATGAAAAAGAAAAACAAAACTGGAGGATTACAATTTCAGATTTCAAGCTATATTACAAAACTGTAGGCATTGGGACAGTATAGTACTGGCACAAAAACTGACACATAGATCAATGGAACGGAGTAGAGAACCCAGAAATTAACTCGCAATTACATGATCCACTAATCTTCCACTAATTAAGCAGGAAAGAATATCCAATGGAAAGAAGATAGTCATTCAACAAATGGTGTTGGGAAAACTGGAGAGCAACATGCAGAAGAATGAAACTGGACTACTTTCTTACATCATACACAAAAATAAATTCAAAGTGGATGAAAGACCTACATGTGAGGCAGGAATCCATCAAAATCCTAGAGGAGAATCCAGGTAGCGACTCTTTGACCTCAGCCATAGCGTCTTCTTGCTAGACATGTCTCTGGAGGCAAGGGAAACAAAAGCAAAAATGAACCATTAGAACTTCACCAAGATAAAAGATTCTGCACAGCAAAGGAAGCAATCAGCAAAACTAAAAGGAATGGGAGAAGATATTTGTAAGCAACATATCTGATAAAGGTTTAGTAACCCAAATCTACAAAGAACTTACAAACTCAACACAAAAAACAAACAACCCAATTAAGAAATTGGCAGAAGACATGAAGACACTTTTCCGAAAAAGACACCAGATGGCTAACAGACACATGAAATGATGCTTAACATCACTCATCATCAGGGAAATACAAATCAAAATCACAATAAGATACTGCTAAAATTAACACAGGCAACAATAGGTGTTGACAAATGCAGAGAAAGGGGAACCCTCTGACACTATTGGTGGGAATGCAAACTGGTGCAGCCAGTCTGGAGAACAGTATGGAGGTTCCTCAGAATGTTAAAAATAGAACTACCTTAATGTCCAGTAATTGTATTCCTAGGTATTTACCCAAAGGATATATAAATACAGTTTTGAAGGGATATGTGCACCTGATATTTATAGTAGCATTATCAACTTAGCCAAACTATGGAGAGAGTCCAAATGTCCATCTACTGATGAATGGATAAAGAAGAGATGTTATATGTATACAATGGAATATTACTCAGCCATAAAGAATAATGGAATCTTGCCACAACAACATGGGTGGAAATTAGTGTGTATTATGCTAAGTGAAATAAGTCAGAAAAAGATAAATATATGATTTCACACCTATGTGGAACTTAAGAAACAAAACAGATGAAGGATGTAAAAATAGAGAGGGAAGAAAATCATAACAGACTCTTAACAATAGAGAACAAACTGAGTGTTAATGGTGGAAAGTGGGTAGGGGTTGGGATAGATGGATGATGGTTATTAAGGAGGGCACTTGTTATGATGAGCACTGGGGTTGTATGTAAGCAAGGAATCCCCTAATTCTACTCCAGAAACCAATATTGCACTATATGTTAACTACCTAAAATTTAAATTAAAAAAAAAGAAGAAGAAAACAAAAGTTTTTGGGTGGGAAAGCTTCCTTTTCCTTTTTTTCTGGATCACCAGGACTGCAATCTAATTACAAAGTACTGAACAAGTATGCCCTTCCAGACATATCCATTTAATAGGTGCTCAATAAATACTATTGACCTACTTATTGTCCTAAAATGATCTTGTTTGTAAAAATAGCCAGAGAGGAAAATTCTCAGATAATGAATTTCAGTTGTTAAGTATTTTTATCTGGAGAAAGTGTTTTTGCCATCTTTTTATTACTTCAAAACACACATTTACGTACTGCTGACACAAAATTAGCTACACTCCCAGTTGCTTCATGCTCTAAAGCACAACAAATTTGAGGGTAAGATCTATCTATGAGATCTTAATCAAGACAGCCTTGCCAGTGAACTTCTTATTCAGGATGTTCTCATGGACTTTAAATAAGAGTGTGAAAAAATAATCAAAATTTTAATATTGGTTGTCACACACTCAAAAATCTTACCCTTTTGAGAGTTGTAAGGAAATCTTTTTCTGCTTCAGAAGGAAAATGTTCTTTATTTTAAATACATAGGATATTTATTACATAGGAAAAGTTTGGGATACAAACACATCTTTGGGATTCAGAGGCAGGCCATTGGCTTTGAACCTCATGTCTGGGTGAAAAGAACAGCTCTGACATTCTCTAACTATGAAGACTTGAGAGGCTTTCTTCTGTACAATAGGTCCAATGCTGAGTTTATTGTGAATATGTGGCATATGTAATGTTACTATTCTGGACTCTGTTTAGCACATGGTTAATATTTAATAAAAATGTCTAACTGTTAATGATTGTTATTAGTGATTATTTGTGGAGGAGGGGGGAGAATTGAAGTGATCTGTCTTTTGCCATTAATTCCATGTGGCATTTGCTAATTATAACTCTCTCATTTCCTTTGCATTAAGGAGATTCAGGCATCATGCTGTGTGCTTTTTGAGCATGATCTCATGCAATCTTCCCAGCAACCTTAGGGGGAGGCACTACTCTACACACTGCTGTGTGACTGAGGGAGCTGAGGCTTAGAGAAGTAATGAGACTTGCCCAAGGTCACAGGGCAAGTAAATAGCAGAGCCTAGTCTGACAACAGAGAGTTTCAAACTTAGATTCCTAGGCTCTATTGTTGGAGATTCTGTATCCATAGTTCTTGGTCTAGGATCAAGTGCATTTGAGTACATTCTGGGAGATCTTGAAATGGTCCGATAAAACAGAGTTAGAATATGAAAATATATGATTATCTGCTGATTAATCAATTATATATTATCAAGGTTCTATGTAATAAGCATATGGGGTGCAAGAGTTAAAATACTCTTGATATTTCAATGATCTTATCTTGTTTTGGGGCCTGTAATTCCCACAGTAAGAAAAAAAAGTAACCTTAAGCCAGCAACATTATGTTAGGACCCAGAGTATTAATAGTGATATCATTTAGTAGCTGTCTGATTCATATCTTATGTTATATCTGGAAGATTTTTTTTAAATGAAGAAAACTAAAAGCTGTGTTGAAATAACTTTACCAATAAGGTTTTGATTACTCACATCAAGTTTTTCCTTCTCAAGGCTGTTCAGAGACTAATCTATTGCATTCAGAACAATCTGATTCAGACCACTTATCCAGATATGGCTTAGGAAATGACCAGTCTTATTAAGATCTGGATTTCTTTCCTCCTTTGTCCAGATACTGTTAATTTCATATTTTTTGTTTTATACCAGCCCATGATGTTCTTAATCTTTGTTTCTGTGTTTGCTGAGAGTTACCTTCAAATATGATTATGATCCCTTGGGCTCTCAGAATCCTGCTACCAAACTTTTACTTAAGAGTGGCCTTCCTTAATCTTTCTATGTTGGCTTTTGAGATGAGTGCCTGGTGTATTCCCCTGGGTATACCTCCCACACTCTCTTCTCTGCTAGAATGACACAAAGGGTGATTTTGCAGACATCTTGCCACTCCCTCAGTAATTCAGTAAACATCCTTATACCTGCAGAAAGAGCTTAAAACCCAAAAGGTATGGGATATATCACTACAGTAAAATATGACATCTTTTAAAACATGTTTTTCCATTACCAGGAAAAATGTAAGTGAGACTATATAGATTTAAGCTAACTTGTGATTTTGGGAAAAGTTGGTGTCTGTTCCAAGAGGAACATTAAATTGCTCTAAATTGTACTTTCTATTTTCTTATCCAGAGAACTGTCATTGAGATTCATTGGTCCCTTAATCAATTTATACATTTCTTTACTTTAGATTTCCCTACTGCTTCTTCTAGAATGGTCTCCACACTAAAGACACTCACAAATTTTATTGACCCACTGACTGACTTTCTGGAACATGACACAGGCTGACAGATGTTTTACCAGCCATCTCGGAATTGTATACCACTAGTAGAAATTATCAACTTGCAGAAATCAATAGCTTGAGTGTGCCATAAGCACTTACTTTCAAGCATAGGTTTTATAGAAAAGAATTACATGAATTTACTTCAGATGGAGGAATAATTTACTTTTCATTACTTTATTTTACAAACATGAACTTTATAGTTTTCATTGCCATCTTTTTATTACTTCAAAACACATATTTTATGTACTGCTGACAGAAGATTAGCTACACTTCCAGTCACCTTGTGCTATAAAGCACAACAAATTTGAAACAGACTGGTAAGGTTTTCTGCTCTCTTCAAAATTTTTCATTGCAAGGCTTCTTAAGGGACAAGAAATTTCCTATAAACTGTAGTCTGAGCAAGTAAATGATCGTAGGTGAGATTTTAGAATATATACTTAAAGAAACAGTTGGTGAATAGCTGGCAGAGGAAGCCATGATCTCTAGAGGCAAGTATGTTTATTAAGAAGAAATCTTATTAAATTAATCCAACTCTCTTCTTTGAGGGTGTTATTAGATTAGTAAATCAGAGGAATGCACAAAATAGTTTATTTGGGCTAAAGTAAGACATTGGTCAAGTCTTACAAGATATCTTCGTGTAGAGATGGCAAATGATTAGCTAAGTGCTAATGATACTAGGTGAATATTTGAAAGACTAGCTCCAGAGAGGATTATTTAGTGCATCAGTGTCACTAGGCAGTTTTCATAAAGGCATGTCTTAGGATTCTGTCCTTGAGTCTATTATATTCATTTTTTAATGACAGAGGCACTGTGGTATAATATAGTTAACAATGATTAGGGCTTAGACTAAACTCACATCCTGTCTCTGCTACTTTTGGAGTATGACCTTGGGAAAGTAACTGAATAAGCCACAGTTTCTTCATCTTTAAAATGGCAATAATAATAGTATCTGCCTCACTGGGTGCTTGTGAAGATTAAGTGGATAGATGATGTAAAGCAGTTATCAAGCTACTGAAACATGGTTAAAGCTCAAAATGTTAACAATTGTTGTTAACTAGTTGGATATGGATATAGGAATCTAAATCCTCAAACTTGCTAATGGAATAAGCTAGGTGATAGAAAATAGATATTGTATGACAGGATCTTGACTGATGGCAGATAGCAACACATACCTCCCCCCCCCACTCCTTCAATCCTAGTATCCATGTTATTTTAAGACAGGACATTTGTCAAAGTAAAGGATTATGAAGAATATGTTTAAGGACCTGTGTACATATCCCCAAACTCAAATGAACAGGTGCTGTATGTATATATGAAAAAGATTAAGGAGTTTTAATTATCAGAAAGCTCAACATGAGTTAGGAATATGTAGTCACAAATAGCAATAATACAACCCTGGACTTCATGAACAAAAGTATGTTGCCACCTAGGATTGAAAATACAAAGGTTACTAGTTACACCACTTTTGAACTGTTTTTGTTTTGTTGTTGAGCACCACACTTTAAATGACAGAGATAATTTGGATTGTCTTCAAAGAATTCAAAGAATAATGACCGAAATAGTATAAGAAATCAAAACCATACCACGAAGAGAATATTTGAAATTACAGGATATTTATCTTGGAGACAAGGAGACATGGGGAAACAAACCAATAGGCTTAGATTTGTTTTGTCTTTAAACTGCTAATTTTTTGATTCAATGAAAATTGTTTTTTTTTAATTTCCTGTACATTCAGTTCTGCTTTAAAGTAACACATTTGTAGCACTTTGAGTCTTCAAATGAAGATATTCATTGTTTATGTAATCCCATCATGATATCACTTTCCTGAGCTTCTGCAACACTTAGATGGGTTGTTTTCATGAACATTTGTGTATAGTTTAAAAGTGTATGTTATTACTTGTTTTGTTATCCAATTGTTTCCCCATTCCCTCCCCTCCATTAGATTAATTTTTTATGGTAGAAGTTTTGGGATGATGCAATCCATTTCAAACTAATGAATACATGGACTGGCTTTGTCACAGGGATGAGTTTCCTCTTACTATGCTCAAGTTCAGACTAAAGACCCCTTTGAAACTGTGGAAAGATTTTAAGGTTAATTTGGGTCGGTGGGTCAAATCATCTATAAGACTTCATCCAATCATTCATTCTACAATGTGAACTAATCGTAGAGTATCACCCATTTTAACCATCCAACATTTCAAACCTTATGCTGAGGATAGTTTGAAAATATATAGGGAAGAAATGTACATTTTGGGCTAAAGTTAATCTGATTTTGGGTGAACATTAGATACAAAAATCTCTGGTTTATGAACTCTTTCCTATTTTATCTAATTTTAAAAAATACATAGAATTTTTCTGTCCATAATTAAAGAGGTAAGATTATTCTTTGTTGACTCTTGTAAACTTTTTAAATTCTTGAAGCAAATATTGCATATCTTTCATCAATTTTCTTCCCTGACCAAGAGGTCTAGTAATAATTGTGTCAATGATATCATACTTTAATTTGATACATTAACTTTTATATATATATTTTCACATGCATTATCTTATTTAACAATTTTCCCAGCTGAATCTTAGGTAGGTAATGAAACTGAGACTCTGTGAAGTTAAATTTTGATATTTTATGGCCAGCAAAGGGCAGAGTCTTGATCAAAATCATCATTCTCTCATTTTTCTTTGTGTTAATAGTTTAAGACATCAGCAGTTGTATCAGTGAGATGGAATTCTTCCCTTTGGTTAGAGAAAATTGCCTTTCCCTTTTGCAGTGTCCTTTTGCTTTATTATGAAATATATTTGTAGAGCCATGCCAGCTTTGAAATGTCAGTTTATTTCAGATTCAGAAGTTGTGCCTTGCATGATGTGATATGATGATGTTTGCTTGAGGAAGTAGATGTCATTGCTTGGGCTGTGTAACTCATCAGCTGAGACAGACCAAATAGTCTATGTATATAGGCTGGTCTTCTATGTGAGGCATGCCAGACTCTCTAGGGATGAGACCTTGATAGCCTATACCTAAGAATCACTTCAGAAATAACATTATGGAGGTTCCTCAAAAAGTTGAAAATAGAACTCCTCTATAATCCAGCAATTGCATTACTAGGAATTTACCCAAAGGATACAAAACTTTAGAATCAAAGGGATACATGCACCCTGATGTTTATAGCAGCATTATCAACAAGAGCCAAACTATGGAGAGAGCCTGAATGTCCACTGATGGTGAATGGATAAAGAAGAGGTGGCATAGAGGGAGTGGGGCAAGATGGCACAAGGTAGGGTCCCCAAGTCACCTGTCCCCATGAATTTACCTAGATAACTTTCAAATCATCCTGAAAACCTAAGAATTCAGCCAGAGATTTAAAGAGAGAACCGCTGGAACACTACAGAGAGAAGAGTTTGCGCTTCTAACAAGGTAGGAAGATGGAAAAAAATAAAATAAAATAAAAAAGAATCCAGTGGGGGAGGGGACCCTGGCGAGGATCTGGGCTAAGGCCAGGCGGCAAAAGCCTCCAGGACAGGAAAGTCCAGTCCCAGAGAAGCAGGAACTTTAAAAATCTGCACCGGATTCTTCCCGGAGGGAAAGGCACTGGTAGGGAACTCGGGCAGGATCCCAGGAGGGGCAATGGAGCCTCCAGGTTCCCGGAGTCACTAACAGAGAAAGTGCACCCCGGGAGGAGTGCACCCACACCGCAGGCCGAGCCTGGTAAAGGGCTGGAGCGGGAGCCCAGCGGGGCCTTGGGAGCAGCTCAGGTGGCAGCTCCCCATGGAGGGGGCTGCGGGCCCCGGGAACGCGATTCCAGTGGTGCAGGCTCCAGATCCCAGGGTGCTCGGGGACACAGCCCAGGAATCTGCGCTCCCCCCAGGACAAGTGGAGGCGGGGAGGGTACAGGACAGCGAGGACACTTCTGCTGCCAGGCGCCCCCAAGCTCTACAGATCAGTACCCTCCAACCCTGGGAGCATCCAGGCCAGTGCAGACTGCGAGCTGTGGTAGTTACTGCGGGAGCTGACTCCAGTCCTAGAGAGCTGGCCGCTGCCAGTGGGGCTGTTCCTCTTGGTGTAACCCTATGCCTGAGATGGAGCAGGGCCACCAGAGAGAAGAGGCCTCATGGGGTAAACAGTTCCCACTGAGCCGTGCACCTGGCAGGGGGCGGGGCAGGTCCCCAGGTCCACACACCTGAGAATCAGCACAGCAGACCTCTCCCCCAGAAGAGGATACCCTGCCTTGTTTTTTTGTTTGTTGGTTTGTTTCTTTTTTCTTTTTTTCTTCCTTTTTCCAGTACAACTCATTTTTAGCCACTCTGCACTGAGCGAAATTACTAGAAAGAAGAATTCACCAAAAAAGAAAGAATCAGAAACAGTCCTCTCTCCCACAGAGTTACAGAATTTGGATTACAATTTGATGTCAGAAAGCCAATTCAGAAGCACAATTATAAAGCTACGGTGGCTCTGGAACAAAGCATAAAGGATTCAAAAGACTTCATGACTGCAGAATTTAGATCTAATCAGGCTGAAATTAAAAATCAATTAAATGAGATGCAATCCAAACTGGAGATCCTAACAA
Organism: Canis lupus dingo; assembly: GCF_003254725.2. Taxonomy (NCBI): domain Eukaryota; kingdom Metazoa; phylum Chordata; class Mammalia; order Carnivora; family Canidae; genus Canis; species Canis lupus. The sequence goes on from NC_064250.1 coordinate 17,963,595, forward strand.
TGAGGGTTAATGAGATAGAAGAAAGAGTGAGTGACATAGAAGACAAGTTATGGCAAGGAAGGAAGCTGAGGAAAAAAGAGAAAAACAATTAAAAGACCATGAGGAAAGGTTAGGGAAATAAATGGCAGCCTCAGAAGGAAAAATCTACATTTAATTGGGGTTCCAGAGGACACCGAAAGGGACAGAGGAGAAGAAAGTGTATTTGAAAAAATCATAGCTGAGAATTTCCCTAACTTGGGGAGGGAAACAGGCATTCAGATCCAGAGAGAGAGAGATTCCTCCCCCTAAAATAAATAAAAACTGTTCAATACCTTGACATTTAATGGTGAAACTTGCAAATTCCAAAGATAAAGAGAAAATCCTTAAAGCAGCGAGAGACAAGAGATCCCTAACTTATGGGGGGGCGGGGAGAATATTAGATTAACAGCAGACCTCTCCATAGAGACGTGGCAGGCCAGAAAGGGCTGGCAGGATATATTCAGAGTTCTAAATGAGAAGAACCTGCAGCCAAGAATACTTTATCCAGCAAGGCTCTCATTCAGAATAGAAGGAGAGATAAAGAGCTTCCAAAATAGGCAGAAACTGAAAGAATACGTGACCACCAAACCAGCTCTGCAAGAAATATTAAGGGGGACTCTGTATAAGAAAGAGGAAGTCCAAAGAAATGATCCACAAAAACAGGGACTGAATAGGTATTATGATGACACTAAATTCATATCTTTTAATAGTAACTCTGAACGTGAATGGTCTAAATGATCCCATCAAAAGACGCAGGGTTTCAGACTGGATAAAAAAGCAAGACCCATCTCTTTGCTGTCTACAAGAGACTCATTTTAGACATAAGGACACCAACAGCCTGAAAACAAAAAGTTGGAGAACCATTTACCAATCAAATGGTCCTCAAAAGAAAGCAGGGTAGCAATCCTCATATCAGATAAATTAAAGTTTATCCCAAAGACCGTAGTGAGAGATGAAGAAGGACACTATATCATACTTAAAGGATCTATCCAACAAGAGAACCTAACAATCATGAATATTTATGCCCCGAATGTGGGAGCTGCCAAGTATATCAATCAATTAATAACCAAAGTTAAGACATACTTAGATAATAATACACTTATAGTGGGAGACATCAATACGGTGCTTTCTACAAATGACATCTTCTAAGCACCAACATCTCCAAAGAAACAAGAGCTTTAAATGATACACAGGACAAGATGGATTTCACAGATATTTACAGAACTTTACATCTGAACGCAACTGAATACACATTCTTCTCAAGTGCACATGGAGCCTTCTCCAGAATAGACCACATACTGGGTCACAAATCAGGTCTTAACTCATACCAAAAGACTGGGATTGTCCCTTGCATATTTTCAGACCATAATGCTTTGAAACTAGAACTCAATCACAAGAAGAAATTTGGAAGAAATTCAAACATGTGGAGGTTAAAGACCATCTTGCTAAAAGATGAAAGGGTCAACCAGGAAATTAAGGAAGAATTAAAAAGATTCATGGAAACTAATGAGAATGAAGATACAACCGTTCAAAATCTTTGGGATACAGCAAAAGCAGTCCTGAGAGGGAAATACACCCCAATACAAGCATCCCTCAAAAAACTGGAAAAAACCCAAATACACAAGCTAACCTTGCACTTAAAGGAACTGGAGAAAGAACAGTGAATAAAACCTACACCAAGCAGAAGAAAAGAGTTAATAAAGATTCGAGCAGAACTCAATGAAAGAGAGACCAGAAGAACTGTAGAACAGATCAACAAAACCAGGTTTTGATTCTCTGAAAGAATTAATAAAGATAGATAAACCATTAGCCAGCCTTATTATAAACAAAACAGAAAAGACTCAAATTAATAAAATCACGAATGAAAAAGGAGAGATCAAACCAATACCAAGGAAATACAAACGATTTAAAAAACATATTATGAGCAGCTATACGCCAATAAATTAGGCAATCTAGAAGGAATGGACACATTTCTAGAAAACCACAAACTACCAAAACTGGAACAGGAAGAAATAGAAAACCTGAACAGGCCAATAACCAGGGAGGAAATGGAAGCAGTCATTAAAAACCTCCCAAGACACAAAAGTCCAGGGCCAGATGGCTTCCCAGGGGAATTCTATCAAATGTTTAAAGAAGAAAAATTCTATTCTACTAAAGATTCTATTCTACTAATAACACTACTATTCTACTAAAGCTGTTATGAAATAGAAAGGGATGGAATACTTCCAAACTCATTATATGAGGCCAGCATCACCTTAATTCCAAAACCAGACAAAGACCCCACCGAAAAGGAGAATTATAGACCAGTATCCCTGATGAACATGGATGCAAAAATTCTCAACAAGATACTAGCCAATAGGATCCAACAGTACATTAAGATTACTCACCAAGACCAAGTAGGATTTATCCCTGGGATGCAAGGCTGGTTCAACACTCCTAAAGCAATCAACATGATAGATCATATCAACAAGAGAAATAACAAGGACCTAATGATCCTCTCAATAGATGCAGAGAAAGCATTTGACAAAATACAGCATCCATTCCTGATCAAAACTCTTCAGAGTGTAGGGATAGAGGGAACATTCCTCAGCATCTTAAAAGCCATCTACAAAAGCCCACAGCAAATATCATTCTCAGTGGGGAAACATTGGGAGCCTTTCCCCTAAGATCAGGAACAAGACAGGGATGTCCACTCTCACCACTGCTATTCAACATAGTATTAGAAGTCCCAGCCTCAGCAATCAGGCAACAAAAAGAAATAAAAGGCATTCAAATTGGCAAAGAAGAAGTCAAACTCTCCCTCTTCGCAGAGGACATGATACTATACAAAGAAAACCCAAAAGACTCCACCCCAAGATTGCTAGAACTCATAGAGCAATTCAGCAGTGTGGCAGGATACAAAATCAATGCCCAGAAATCAGTGGCATTTCCATACACTAACAATGAGACTGAAAAAAGAGAAATTAAGGAGTCAATCCCATTTACAGTTGTACTCAAAAGCATAAGATACCTAGGAATAAACCTAACCAAAGAGGTAAAGGATCTATACCCTAAAAACTACAGAACACTTCTGAAAGAAATTGAGGAAGACACAAAGAGATGGAAAAATATCCCATGGTCATGGATTGGAAGAACTAACATTGTGAAAATGTCTATATTAACCAGGGCAATTCACACATTCAATGCAATCCCTATCAAAATACCATGGACTTTCTTCAGAGAGTTGGAACAAATCATCTTAAGATTTTTATGGAATCAGAAAAGACCCCAAATAGCCAGGGGAATATTAAAAAAGAAAACCATATCTGGGGGCATCACAATGCCAGATTTCAGGTTGTACTACAAAGCTGTGGTCATCAAGGCAGTGTGGTACTGGCACAAAAAACAGACACACAGATCAATGGAACAGAATAGAGAATCCAGAAGTGGACCCTCAACTTTATGGTCAACTAATATTCGACAAAGGAGGAAAGACTATCCACTGGAAGAAAGACAGTCTCTTCAATAAATGGTGCTGGGAAAATTGGACATCCACATGCAGAAGAATGAAACTAGACCACTCTCTTGCACCATACACAAAGATAAACTCAAAATGGATGAAAGATCTAAATGTGAGACAAGATTCCATCAAAATCCTAGAGGAGAACACAGGCAACACCCTTTTTGAACTCGGCCACAATAACTTCTTGCAAGATACATCCACGAAGGCAAAAGAGACAAAAGCAAAAATGAACTATTGGGACTTCATCAAGATAAGAAGCTTCTGCACAGCAAAGGATACAGTCAACAAAACTAAAAGACAACCTACAGAATGGGAGAAGATATTTGCAAATGACATATCAGATAAAGGGCTAGTATCCAGGATATATAAGAACTTATTAAACTCACCTGCAAAGAAACAAACAATCCAATCATGAAATGGGCAAAAGACATGAACAAAAATTATACAGAGGAAGACATAGACATGGCCAACAAGCATATGAGAAAATGCTCCGCATCCCTTGTCATCAGGGAAATACAAATCAAAACCACAATAAGATACCACCTCACACCAGTGAGAATGGGAAAAATTAACAAGGCAGGAAACAACAAATGTTGGAGAGGATGTGGAGAAAGGGGAACCCTCTTGCAATGTTGGTGGGAATGTGAACTGGTGCAGCCACTCTGGAAAACTATGTGGAGGTTCCTCAAAGAGTTAAAAATAGACCTGCCCAGGACCCAGCAATTGCACTGCTGGGGATTTACCCCAAAGATACAGATGCAATGGAACGCTGGGACACCTGCACCCCAATGTTTATAGCAGCAGTGTCCACAATAGCCAAACTGTGGAAGGAGGCTCATTGTACATCAAAAGATGAATGGATAAAGAAGATGTGGTTTATGTATACAATGGAACTTTACTCAGCCATTAGAAACGACAAATACCCACCATTTGCTTCAAAGTGGGTGGAATTGGAGGGTATTATGCTGAGTGAAGGAAGTCAATCAGAGAAGGACAACATTATATGGTCTCATTCATTTGGGGAATATAAAAAATAGTGAAAGGGAATAAAGGGGAAAGGAGAGAAAATGAGTGGGAAATATCAGTGAGGGTGACAGAACTTGAGAAATTCCTAACTCTGGGAAACAAACAAGGGGTAGTGGAAAGGGAGGTGGGCAGGGGATTGGGGTAACTGGGTGAAGGGCCTGGAGGGGGGCAGTTGACAGGATGAGCACTGGGTGTTATGCTATATGTTAGCAAATTGAACTCCAATAAAAAATGCACAAAAATAAATAAATAAATAAATAAATAAATAAATAAATAAATAAGAAGGTATATATAGGAGATATGTAGTAATATTACTCAGCCATCAAAAAGAAGGAATTGTTGCTATTAGCAACTATGTGGATGGAGCTAGAGTCTGTTATGCTAAGCAAAATAAGTCAGAGAAAGTCGCATACCATATTATTTCACTCCTATGTGGAATTTAGTATATGTGCTGCTGATCCGAGCATGACTATGTGAAATTTAGGAAACAAAACATTAACATAGGGGAAGAGGAAAAAAGAGTGGAAAGTGAATCATAAAGATGCTTTTAATGATATTGAACAAGTAGGGTTAATGGAAGTAGGTGGGTGGGAGATGGACTAAATGTGTGATGGGTATTAAGGAGGGCACTTGTTATGATAAACATTGGGTGTTGTATGTAAGTGATGAATCAATACATTGTATGCCTGAAACCAATATTACACTAAGTGTTAAGTAGCTGGAATTTAAATAAAACTTTGGAGAGAAAAAAAGAAATAACAGTCCAGCATGAGTAGGTTAAAAAGAGCCATCAGTGGACACAGAGATTGGGGTGGAGTATTGTATCTGGGACATCTGATGGCAGATGTATGACCTAATCATAGAGACCATAATCCAGAAGGATATCTTGGACTCTTACCAAGCTCATGGCCATAGGAATTAGACTATGCAGTGAGATATGGGAATTTAGGGGAGAAGGCCAGAGGGACCAGTGTTGAAATTTGCCAGAGCCAAGATCTTCACTTGAGAAACAAATCCCCAAGAATGGGAAGAGGTTTGGTAGGACAAGTGAGAGCTATGTGACCTTAGCAGTAGAATCAGAAGAATTATAGCATCAGGGAGTTAGATGGACTATTAGAACTGAGAAATCAGTCCATTGATAAATGTGTTTTTTTTTTTTTTTGGATTTTTACATTGTTTCTGGGTTATTATGTAGGTTTGAAAAATATCGATGCTTTTTAATATTAAATAATGAAATATTTGGCTTTTCTGTTTTTTCAAAAAAAGCTAAGTTCAAGTTTTTTTTTTTTTTTAAGTTCAAGTTTAAATGGGAAACTATTAGGCAATACATTGAAGCATGTTCCTTTTAAAACATCATTTTTTTGATTGTGGAAGTGATGTACAAACATGGTAAAATATCAAGGGCTTTTCTTGTTTGAAATCAAGATAACAAAAATAATGCAAAGATCTTCCAAATTTGTGGCCTAGAAATGCTGAATAAAATATTCTAAAAAATGTCCTAAAATTCATAGCTGGGCATGCAAGAAAGAGAGAAAAATCCTAAGCTGTCAGAAATGAAGAGGGAAATGAAACCCAGAGCAGAATGCATGAGCTAGGGCTATGCTGCTCTGGTGGGGAGGACTGGAGAAATTATTGTGTGGGGACAGGACACAAGGCCTGGGGCTGAAGAGAGAGTGGGACTAAGATTCCAGCAGTGAAATGTACTAAAAATTACTAGGAATCTCCTCTCTGCTTGGGTTATGAGAGGGGGTTGGGGTGGAGGAGAGTACTTCCTGAAAAATCTAAGCTTTAAGACTATGTTTTCAACATAATTCTTTACTGGAAAGTAGTTCTACCAATTCATAAGATACTAGAAAGAGATGTAATAAAGTATAAAACTACTTTGATTTTTTGGCATAAATTTTCTATACAGCTATGAATACATAAACAATATAAAGGGAAAAAGTACTCTTTGGCCAGTTTCAGTGAATATTTGAAGATTCTTATTTTGAACTCTTGGGACTTCTTGACAACAGACAACAGAATGGTGTGTGTGTGGGGGTGTGTCTTTGGAAAGGTAAAGTTTGAGCTGTTTTTAGTACTTCAAAAATTAGTTCTGGATATAAGATGGTTTATTTACCAAAGATAAAGTTGCACGGGCTACTAAATAGAATTTTTAAAAACAACATGAAATATATCAAAACATTAGTTTCATGGGAAAATATTTATTAAAAATTGAATGTCAAAAGCTTTTAAATCATGAATTAGTTGACATCAAGTGTCTTTAAGGCAAATACAGAGCAAATCCTATTGTCTGTCATGAAAGTTAATAGCACACATAGTCTCTGTGCAGTATAAAGGAAGCTACTAGGTAATCCTTAGTTTGTAGAGTTGAAAATACACATAACTATGTAAAATAAGTAGTGAATTGATGTTAGAGTTCTACCTATCATCCCTGGAGCTCCAGTATTCTACTATTCCCACACGGCAAGATCCATCTACCAATGAGCTGTCAATCAGTGGTTGAGTCCATACAACTCCTGGGACCGTCACCTGACAATGAAATCAGACTAGTGTCAGGCATGCCCAAGGCTCCCTGAACTAGCTTATCCTCTGTTCCTTTTTTGACAGTCTCAGAATGGAGTTTATTTCCTGCATTTAATGGATTTGTCATAAACCTAATTGAATCTTCCAGATAAAAGAAATTTAGGACAACTTCAATAGTCTAGCTTGTAGCCTTGCTAGATTCCTCAAGACCTGCATATCAATCCAGGTACTCAGAAGATTGGCTGGGATAATTGGCAAATCATTCTTATCAGGCCCAAGTTATAAATCCTCTTTGGTCTTTCTAAAGGTTCAGAATTATGATTTCAGGAAGAGAAGGATTGCAGTAAAAGAATTTGTAGTTAGTAAAAGAATTTGTAGTTAGAGAATCAAATTCTCTAACCATTTTTTTTCCCCTGGATGAATATCAGATAACATTAAATAATCAAATTTACTCTAGGACACATACTCAGGCAAAATATATGTTTTGCAAATACAACATAATTTTTGAAATGGCAACCAATCAATTTAAGTTAAAATTATTATTTTTTGAGGTTAAAGTAACAAAATATATTCATACTCAAGATACTATTTTTTTTAAAACATATAAAACTATAAAATTGAGCAGGATATTGGGATATAAACTGCTGTTAAAATACGTAAGCCATTTTATTGCTCAGGCTCAATTGTCTGATCAAATATTTTCATGAACTGACAAGAGGATTTTGGGATTCATGTATTAGGATCTAAAATTGTAACAAAGAGCACCTACATCTGAAAGCCAAATACAGTCTATTATTTCTTTCCCATAGTCAATATTTTTCATATTATTAGTAAAAAGAAAAATAGAAGAAAACATTGAAGCTTTATAAAATGTACCTTTTCTATAAAATTCTTGCTTAGTTGGACTTAGAAATCTAGATGTAATCAAATCAGTTGTACTTTTGACAGTTGTTTCTGAAGTCATATTATGCAAAATCAAGATTACTGGAGAATGGGAAGCACTATAGGGCAATGCTAGTTTTCTAGCAAAACAGAGATGATTGAGGTGGAAAATTGATACCTAAGGATATAGGGGTATTTTGCTTTTATTTATGACTTTCTGAAAAGGCAATTTCATTAGTGCCCTTCTGCTTCAAATGAAATAGTCATGCAAAATATTCAGTTTTGAGAACAACTTCCCCTGATGTTTGAAAAAAATCCCTGTTAACGTTTCAGTACTTTTATATTGTTTTGAAATTAGACTCCTCTAACTCTACAATTGAGATATTTCATTTTTGTCCTTTATTTGTCTTGGCCACTGAGCTTTCACTTTTTAACTTATGTTTTCCTATTTTCTTAGGAGTAATTGAAGTTGTTTATAAGCAGAGATATTTGGAGATTTAATAAAAGTAAGAATTAATAAGTCTCATTGTGTGTGCTTGCAAACCTGCCTTGGCTCTTTTGCAAAACTTGTTTTTAATTCCTATGATAAATTAATCACATGATATTATAATTACTTATTAATATATCTCTTACTAGAGTGTGAACTTTGCAAGAGCAGGTATCCTGTTTTAAAATCTATGTACCCTAACAGAAGCATGGCATCTGGTTTCTAAAAAAATATGGTGTTTGGAGATCCCTGGGTGGCTCAGTGGTTTGGTGCTGCCTTCGGCCCAGGGTGTGATCCTGGAGTCCTGGGATCGAGTCCCACGTTGGGCTCCCTGCGTGGGGCCTGCTTCTCCCTCTGCCTGTGTCTCTGCCTCTCTCTCTCTCTGTGTCTCTCATGAATAAATAAATAACATCTTTTTAAAAAATGGTGTTTGTTGACTATCTGAATAAATGAATGAAGAAGATACAAGATTATTTATTGTTAGGTTCTTGGAACTATTTGTAGCTATTATTGTATTAGGAATTGAGCTAGGCTAGATGGGTATAGTGGAATAAACTCAGAAAAAATGGTTTGTCTCTATTTTTAGACTTGATGATCTGCAAAATGTTGGTAACAATGATATAACTAATCTTGAGCAATAATATTAAAAACTGAGGTAACTTTTTAATATACTCTCAGGTTTATTTGGTCACTCAAATATGACATATAATCATCAGTATCATGTGTAAGATCGGTAATGATTTTTGGGACAAGTAATAGCTACCCTGACTCAAATAGGGTTAAAACAGTAAGGGAATCTATTATATTTCATGATAAGAAGTCCAGAGGCAAGATGGATCCCAAACATTAATAATATCATCAGGACCTTGTTTCTTTTAGTGTTTTCATTTTCTTGTCCTCAACATTTTTAAAAAAGATTTTATTTATTTATTCATGAGAGACGCAGAGAGGCAGAGACATAGGCAGAAGGAGAAGCAGGCTCCCCATGGAGAGCCTGATACAGAACTCTATCCCAGGATCCTGGGAGCATGACCTGAGCCAAAGGCAGAGGCTCAACCACTGAGCCACTCAGGTGCCCCTCTTCAACATTTTTATCTTATAGTTATTTTTCTTGGAACCCCAAGATGTTTGCTATAGCTTCGTGTATTAATTCCAGGCATGATAAAGTCCAAAAGAAGAAATACATCTTTCTTTGGTTTCTATTTTTAAAAGCTAGGAACATTTTTCCAGAGTTCATCCAAAATATCTCCCTCCTATTTCATTGGCCAATATTGAATCTCATGCCCGCTCCTGAAGAAATCACTGGCCACATGGAAATGGAATTATCTTGATTGGCTTGATTCAGTGGCTCTCCATCCTGGATGCATTTTAGCATGATTAGGGGATTTAAAAATTATCGGTGCTTGGGCTATACCAACATTAGTTGAATCAGATTTTTGGGAGTATATTGAGAATGAGAGACTTGGATTCTGAGTCTGCAGGAGGCTGGTGCCCATGATCACCGGAGTTAATTCTCTATACAGAAGGAGGCTTTTGGCCTCCCTCTGGACTTTGAACTGAAATGAAGAAACTGCTTATTTGCATTCACTCTTCACCTACCTTCCCTCATGAATATCAGTATGTATGTACGAGACAGCTGACCAGTGTTAGAATCTGTGAACTGTGAAGACAATTGGATTGAGCAAGAATTAAATCCAGGTCTTTGCTTGTCTTAGCAAAGAATGCTAAATTGCACCAATCCGTCAAGGATGTCCCCAAAAGATTTATAAAAAATCATGCTCTCTTCCTTCTGTGGTATGTTTTAGAGAAGTATTTAGGCCAGATCTTAAGATAATGTCATTAGTCTCTCTTTTCAGTGATATAGTCTCTTCCAGCAGGGATGAGTACCTTATATAGGTTTAGGTGTTGGAAAACACCCAGGCAACTGAGGCTTGTTTTATTTTTTTTTATTTTATTTTTATTTATGATAGTCACACACACAGAGAGAGAGGCAGAGACATAGGCAGAGGGAGAAGCAGGCTCCATGCCGGGAGCCCGACGTGGGATTCGATCCCGGGTCTCCAGGATCGCGCCCTGGGCCAAAGGCAGGCGCCAAACCGCTGCGCCACCCAGGGATCCCTGAGGCTTGTTTTATAAATTCTTTAAGTCTCATTTTATTTGTTTATAAAACTGGGATGTTAACTCAGAGAGTTATTTTAAAAAATTAGACTATAAAGGGAAAGCACTTTGGGCATAGTAAAAGTACAGAAGATGAGTTAATGATGATCTGATCTACATTTGTTAACTGATGAATAACCCATTATTAATACTAATACAAAGAACATATTCATATATTCTCTCTCTTGATGCTTCCCACTGCACCCCCCACCCCCCGGACCTTTTCTCCACTTCTATTATCTAGGTCTCTACTCTTTTTGGTTTTCTTTGCTGTGGCACCTTTGTCTATCCATATGATATTTTTTTGATATCTTTTTGTATAACAAATTCAAATCAAATTTAAATTATGCAGTTTCTTCCCAATTTCACATTTACAAAATAAACTTCTCACTCTCTGGTTCTCTGATGGAACTTGCATGGGTAATTTTTTGCAGGGAGACTTGGAGTCTCTCTGATTAACAATGCTTGTAGCCATTTTGCTCATTTAAAAAATATTAATGCTTTATTTTTGTCAGAATCATATATTTTCAGGTTGACATGGATATCTGTTTTCAGGATATATGCTAAGATCCCATTATCAAAAAAAAAGTGCATTTATCATTTCTTCAAAACTGATGACTATTATAGCCTGAAAAATCCTCAAACCAAAACCCAGGAATGCTATTTTCCAGAGGACTTTCTTTGCTACTCCCTAATAACATCTACTTCCTGGAAATGCTGAACTCCTTTTATTTCCTTGAGCCTTCTCTGTGTTCCCTCACTTCTGGACACTGATGGGTTGTACCTTCTTTCTTGACTAGTACCCCCTTTTTGTTTGGCTATCTTCTAACTCTCAAAAAATTGACAGCCTTAGCTTCCTGATCAAAAAATTGAAGCCTTAGCTTCCTGATCAAAAAGCCTTTCAGCCTCTTGCCTCTGGAGGAGGCATCCCTTCTGATGACTTCCCTGACATCTTGTATCACATTCACATTATTATACAACAGTATTGCTTAACTGTTTTCTTCTCTGGACTCCATACTCACAACCGGCATCATTATGGCCCAGTCTGAGAGCCCAGTGCTGAGCACATTCTCAGCACTATGCTATGAGAAAACAAAATCAACTTTTGGTACCCTCTAATGGCTACATACATTTCAAAGGCCTGTAGAATTAGGGGTGTAGGTGATCATGTATCTTCAGCATATTATGTTTGCTTATAGATCTACTTCCCTAAGATCTCCACAACAGCAAATATCCATCTAATTTTATTAAAACAAACAAAAAACAACTTTCCATGTTACTGATGTAAAACTTACATTTTTGTTTTGTTTTCTTTTGCTTAAGTACAACTGGTATGTTTTTCCCCTTGTTTCAGGAGGCATCTTTTCCTCCCCCTGGCTGGTAGAATTGCATTTCTTGCTTTTTCAATACCTTTACTTTAATCTCAGGCTGCCTTTGGTGAGATTTATTTTTGTTTCCCTGCTGAATGATGTCTTTTGAACCTGTTGCTATGAGGTGCAGTAACTTGATTTTAAGATTTCAAGCATAGCAGTTTAATCCAATGCACTGGATTTAGCGATATAATCTTAGAATGCTTTAGCAGCTCTGATGCCATGTTCTCTTTTCTGTTTTTTTCTTGCTGAAGACAGACAGATTTTGCAAATATATTGGGCCTTTGAACACAACCACCTAAACCAGAATTCTCTGGGATGTACTTAATATATCATCATTTTGGATTCATAAAATAATCCACTTTTGCTACTTACTTAAATATTTTCCTGTTTCAATTTCTACTCTTGTTTTCTTTAAATTATTTTGCTAATTTTCACTATTTTTTCCATATGCTATTTTTAAAGTTTTATTACTTCTCTCTGATTTCTTCTTTGTTAGAACATTATCATATTTAAAATAATCTTGTGCTTACTACCACTTAGTGTTAGAAGACTTGAGATAAAAAGGCTAGAGAGCATAAACTAACATTTAAACTAAGTTATTTGGATGACAAAATATGAAGATTGTTGAATAAAAATGAAAAAACATTTGGGAGTATTGATTTTCAGTAAAGTATATGGTAGATTATCCTGTGAAATTTTATTTACTAAGTGGATTAAAATGAATTGGTGAGAAACATCGAAAATTAGGTTGAAAATTGGCCGAAGTATCACAAACCAGATAATAGTACATATTACATGTTGAAGTAGGTAATCCACATTGTAGGTAATAGAAAGCTCTGCTTTACATTTTTATTACTTTTTATGAATATTATGGAACTGGAAATAATAGATGAAAATTTCAGTTGATATATAACATATATAATATTGGGTAACAATGGAAAATATCACTAAAATCTTGAAATTTTATGAAGTTTTTATGAATTGCTATATTCACAATTATATTTAATATAGAAGCAGAGTGCCTGCTTCTCCCTCTGCCTATGTCTCTGCCTCTCTTCTGTGTCTCTCATGAATAAATAAATCTTTAAAGAATATTAAAAGAAAGGTACAAACCAGTACTTGAAATGGTCTAAATTTTTTGCTTCACCTTCTTTCTTATGATTGCAGCTGAGAACTCAGATCTTGGTCCCATGTCCCTTTCCTTTCACTTCTCCTAGAAAAGCCATCTGTTCTGGGGGCTTCAGAGAACACATCTGGGTTGGTGCTTGCTCTCAGGTCTGCAAAACTAGGTCAAAATTTGGTCCTCAATCTCTATCCACAAATAAGGTATTTTCTCTTTTAAAATTCTGTCTTCATATCAAACTTTAACGTCTTCACTATTTACCTTGTATTTTATACTTAAGACTTCCCTCCTTTGCCACATATTTGCCTTTTTTTCTCCAGTGTCCCATAGGACTGAAATCTTAATCTTTTAATTTCTTTCTTCATCTTTCCCTGTATCCAATCCATTCCTATAATGGATCCTGTCACTTTATCCACCTTGTATTTTTCTCATGAGAGAGCTCCTCAGTTTCATAGCAGTTGCCTTATGTGAATCACTGTAATAGTTTTCTAGCAGTTTTCTCTATACCCCAGGTTACCATTGACCTCTTTAATCTTTCTTAACCTTTTTGAGTTAAATTCTCTTGGTCCTCCAGAATATAAGATGGACATATTTGTTTTAGTCTAATTCTTTGGAACTATTTCCCCTAATCTCACTGAAATGATCAAAATTATGTATGTGTACACATGTGTATGCATGTGTGTGTGGATATGTGTGCTATCAGTGCTTTAACAGAGAAATGATTTTGAAGAAATTGTGGAAAGCATAGCAAAGATAGGCTTGGACAGAAGGAGGTACCATTTCATCTATGATTCAACTGAGGTAAAGGAAAGAACCAGGCAAAGTAAGTGGGCTTCCCTAAGAGTGCCGTGAAACCACTAAAGTCAGACTAGGGAAGGCTAAGAGAATGGTGGGGAAGCAGTTAACAAACCAAAGGCTGAGGATTTTATCAGATCCTAGCTCATGGTGGGAGAGGGTGTTGTTTACACTGGCAATAAAAGTAGGCATGCAAGGCTGGATCTACTGTAATGGGCCGGTAATAAGAATAGATAAAGATGTGTTGAGAGAGGAGATTCTCCTCTAGCTATCTTCAGTCCATCATAACAATCATTGGCCTTTCTTTTTCAGGCCTCACACATAACTGGGACAACATGGCCTCCATGAACTATAAGAGAGGATAGAAGGCAAATATGTCAACTTGTTAGCCTCTGTAAGTAGAAGTAAGAAAGGGAATGTGGGTGAAACTACTGACAAAGTCTGTCCCCACAGGAATCTAAACTAATAGCAACAATAGTGAAAGGAATGAAGATATCTGTTAGAGAACTATCTCCCCCCAATAAAAGCACACATCTCAGAAAGATTTAGAGTTCCAATACATATTTTAAAGAGAGAATTCCAGTCTTTATCAAATTCTTTTAAAATATATATAAATAATGGAAAATCTCCAATTTATTTTATAAAATGTTACAGAATAGAAAACTGCATGGTGATAGAATTTATGAGTATAGATAACACATTTAAAAATATTTTTAATAGAATTAAAGTGGAATGTGGCCATATATTAAAGAAATGCTATAATGAGATCAAATAGAGTTCAATATAATTGTGTAATGTGATTCAATATTAGATTTTTTTTATAGATTTTATTTGAGAGGGAGAGAGAACATGCAGGTATGAGAGGGACAGAAGAAGAGAATGAGAGAGAGAGAATCCCAAGCAGACTCCATGCTGAGCACAGAGCCCAACTCAGGGCTTGATCTCATGACTTTGAGATTATGACTTGAGCCCAAATCAAGATCTGTTAAGTTGACAGCTTAACCAACTGTGTCATCCAGGCACCCCTCAGTATTAGATTTCTATAAAAACTTTCTTAGGATTGCAAGTTGCACTTGAATAAGTATGGAAAAAGTAAATGCCTAGAATAAACTAACCCTTCTTTTGACATGGTTTACTCTTGTGTGGCAATATTTAAGCAAAAGCAAACATCTACTGAGCATTTTTTTTTTTTTGTACTAAAGACCTTACAGGTAAAATATTACTCTTAAAAACCCAAGATTGGCATTATCATGTCTCCTTTTTTACATATGGGGAAATTAATGCTTAGGGAGTTTAATTAGCTTTGCCTTAAGTAACCTTTGTCAGATCTTAGACTAGATTTTTCCCTCTTTAAAAGTTAGGAAGTTAGGTTGTTAATGTTTCATAGGTGCTGATTGAAGGTAAGAGACTCTTGGGTCAGAGACCAAATTTGTTATTACTCATTCTCATGGCACATGAGCATCATTATATTTATATTGGGTGCTCTTCTGTGGAAGTTCCGTGGGAGCTATAGATGAGCTACACATAATAGGCTTGTGTTGCAGTTGAGGAATATTGAGCTTAGGTAATCTACTACGTTTACACCAAGAGTAAGTTAATCTGTTCTTTGTCAGAGCTGTGGAGAGAAGACATTACTTCTGCTTTTGAGCAAACAGGTACATAACAACCCTGAGTAATGGATTGGGTAGAAGAGTGGTCTGGGCCTTGGCATACCCAGGAAGATGTGTCAACAGGCAAGAGGTCTAAGGATGACCATCTCTTCCAATAACCGTCACCTGCAAGTTTACTCACCTCAACTCTTAGCAATCTTATCTTTTGCTAATATCTTGTGCTTATGATGAAAATGATTTGTCTCTAAATGCATTAATTTTATAGAAATAAAAACAAGTCTTAGGTTTTCCTGAATTTATTTTCTAATGCTTTATATATTGATTTATAAAGTAAGGAGACAATTCAAATATTTGGAAAAAAATTTTGAAATTTCCTTGACCTTTCTAGACTGAATCCTAAAAGGACATCTAGGTTTTATCAATCATGAAACTGCTCATTTCAAAGAAAACAAAATATTTTGAAGAAAGGTATATCAATTCATTTTATATTTTGTGCAATAAAGTGTAAGTGCCAACCCATGACTATATTACAATATTTAAGTGGGCATGTGGCATTGTCTAGATTTAGTGGTAATTCACTTTTTAGACAGGCAATATGTCTATGTCAGTAAGCAATACACTCTGACACCTCTTAATATCACGTTCAACAAGCTTTTCAGGTAGAAAGTCTTTTCTATGGGTCCAGATCAATTTCTGTAGCTTTTCTAATTAATTTTATTTAAAAAAAAATTCCCTTTCTTTTGAAACAACATGCCAAATTAGCAATTCAGAGAACTAGTATAACAAAAAGAAAAAAAATGTAGTTGCTGGAAAGCCAAACAAAATAGAATTCAGAGGTAAGATTTTTGCATTGGAAAGGTTCTTAGAAACAAAAATGTTTAAAATGATACTTCTCTCAGCTTTGTGTGAGAAGCAGTTACATTTGTCCTGCTGTTAGGCAGAGTCTGTCATATTTTTATTTTTTCTGCTCAAAGAAGCCACTTTGCTGAGGCAGGAATTTACTTATTATTTCCATTCTGCAACTAGCATTAGTCCTTTACCTAAACTTCACTTTCTAGTTACTGGCTCCTGATGGCTTGGGTAACAATTCTAATGTAATTTCTGGGTTGCTCTTTGCATTTAATAGGTATTAAATTAAATGTGCAATTGGTTGACTAGAGATAAAAGTATCGTTGAGCTTTTGGCAAAAGAGGCTGAAACATATATTATGTTCCAATGGGAAAACCATTAGCTTTAATAACCGGATATGAATTGTTGGCATTTATTATCCTTGTCAGTATGCTAATGTTCATTAGATTTTTAATGAGAGGATGGTAATAAAAACATGGCATAGAGTTAAAAATGGATATTAATTAGGGTATTAAAATGTCCTTATTTATGTAGTTTGTGAAGAGGAAAGCTGGTAACTGGAAGAAACACTTTGATAATAAAAACATTTCCTTCATTCCTTTCCCCCCCTGCCTCTTATTAAAATATTACACAAATACAGAAATAGAAAAAAGTAAAAATATAATTACTTAAGGATGAATCTTCAAGACACATGCCTTTGTCAGCTAATATATGGACAGTCCCCAGTTTATGATGGTTCTACCCAGGATTTTTCAACTATACAAAGATGTGAAAGCAATACACATGCAGTAGAAACCATACTTCAAGTTTTGAATTTTGATATTTTCCTAGGTTAGTGATCTGAAGTAGGAGTATTCTCTTGTGATGTTGGGCAATGGTGGAGAGCTTACAGCTCCCAGTCAGCTGTGGGGCTAAACAACCTACTGCAGCCGTTAGATACCCATACAATTGTTCAGTTTTGTACAATATTCAATAAGTTACATGAGATATTCAACACTTTATTATAAAAGAGGCTTTGCATTAGATGATTTGCTCAATCATAGGCTAATGTTAAGTTTTATTTTAATTCCAGTTAACATATAATGTTATATTAGTTTCAGGTATACAATATAGTAATTCAACAATTTAAAACATTACCTGGTGCTGATCACAGGTGCACCCTTTAATCCTCATCACCATTTTTACCCATCCTCCCAACCACCTCCACCCTGGTAACCATCAGTTCTCTATAGGTAAGAGTGTGTTTCTTGATTTTCCTCTCTCCCTCTCTCATGATTGTTTGTTTCTTAAATTCCACATATGAGTGAAATCATGTTGCTTGTCTTTCTCTGACTTATTTCGCTTAGCATTGTATTCTCTAGCTCTATCCATGTTGTTGCAAATGGCAAGATTTCATTCTTTTTTTTATGACTAAATAAATATTCTATCATATATGAATACATATCACCTTCTTTATTCATCAGTTGATTGACACTTGAGCTACTTTCATATCTTGGCAACTACGAATAATGCTGCTATAAACACAGGGTTGCATGTATCCCTTAGAATTATTGCTTTTGTATTCCTTGGGTAAATATCCAGAACCGCAATTGCTGGATCTTAGGATAGTTCTATTTTTAACTTTTTGAAGAAGCTCCATACTGTTTTCTACAGTGGCTATACCACTTTGCATTCTCACTAATAGCATAAGAGGGTCCCTTTTCCTCCACAGTTTTGTCAACATGTATATTTTGTGTTATTGATTTTAGCCGACCTAAAAGGTGTGAGGTGATATCTCATTGTAGTTTTGATTTGCATTTTCTTGATGATGAGTGATGGTGAGCATCTTTATGTGTCTGTTGGCCATCTCTATGTCTTCTTTGGAGAAATGTCTGTTCATGTCTTTTGCCCATTTTTAATTGGATTATTCATTTTTGAAGCTGATGAGTTGTATAAGTTCTTTACATATTTTGGATACTAACACTTTATCAAATATATCACTTGCAAATGTCTTCTTCCATTCAGTAAGTTACCTTTTAATTTTGTTGATTGTTTCTTTTGCTATGTAAAATCTTTTTATTTCCCTTGCCTCCAGGAACCGCCTAGAAAAAGTTGCTATGACTGATGTCAAAGTCGCTACTTGTGTTCTCTTCTAGGATTTTTATGGTTTCAAGTGTCACATTTAGGTCTTTAATTCATTTTGATTTTATTTTCGTGTATGGTATGAGAAAGTGGTCCAGTTGCATTCTTTTGCATGTTGCTGCCCAGTGTTCTCAACACCATTTGTTGAAGAGATTTCCCTTTCCCATTACATATTCTTTCCTGTTTTGTCAAAGATTGATCATATAATTTTGAGTTTATTTCTGGGTTTTGTATTCTGTTCTGTTGGTCTGTGTTCTATTTTTGGCCAGTACCATACTTTACTGATTGCTACAGCTTTGTAGTATAGCTTGAAGCCTAGAATTGTGATCCCTCCAACTTTGCTTTTCTTTTTCAAAATTGCTTTGGCTATTCAGGATGTTCTGTAGTTGCATACAAATTTCAGGATTTTTTTGTTCTGGAACTATGAAAAATGCTCTTGGTATTTTGATAGAGATTGCATTAAGCCTGTAGATTGCTTTGGATAGTACAGACATTTTAACAATATTTGTTCTTCCAATCCATGAGCATGAAATGTTTCTCCATTTCTTTGTGTCATCTTCTATTTCTTTCATCAGTATTTTACAGTTTTCAGAGTACAGATCTTTTACTTTTTTGGTTGAATTTATTCCTAGGTACCTTATTATTTTTTAGTGCAACTGTAATTGGGATTTTTTTTTTCTTAATTTATTTCTGCTGCTTCATTTTTGGTATATAAAAATTCAACAGATTTCTGGACATTGATTTTGTATCCTACAGTTTTACTGAATTTGAATCAGTTCTAGCAGTATTTTGGTATAGTCTTCAGGGTTTTCTATCTATAGTATTATATCATCTGCAAATAATGAAAGTTTGACTTCTTCCTTGCTGATTTGGTTGTCTTTTATTTCTTTATGTTGTCCAATTGCTGAAGTTAGGACTTCAGTATGATGTTGAATAAAAGTAGTGAGAGCGGGCATCCTTGTCTTACTCCTGACCTTAGAGGAAAAGTTCCCAGTTTTTCCCCATTAAGGATGATGTTAGCTGTGTTTATTTCTTTATTTATTTTTTATAAATGGCCTTTATTATTTTGAGGTATGTTCCCTCTAAACCTCTTGTGGAGAGTTTCTATCATGAATGGAAGTTGCACTTTGTCAAATGCTTTCTCTGCATCTATTGAAAGACTCATATAGTTCTTATCCTTTCTTTTATTAATGTGTATTGTGTTGATTGATTTGCTATTTTCAAACTACCCTTGCAACCAAAGAATAAATCCCACTCGATTGTAGTGAATTATTTTTAAAAATGTATTGCTAAATTCGGTCTGCAGGCATTTTGTTGAGGATTTTTGCATCCATATTCATCAGAGATACTGGCCTGCAGTTCCCTTTTTTTGTGGTGTCTTTATCTGGCTTTGGTATCAGGGTAATGCTAGACTCATAGAGTAAATTCGGAAGTTTTCCTTCTTTTCCTATTTTTTTGGAAGTTTGAGAAGAATAGGTATTAACTCTTCTTTAAATGTTTGGTAAATGATTGTTTTCCACTGTTTTCTAAAGTCCAGTGGGTATCTTTATGATTATTACTTTAAATTCTCTATTGGACATGTTATATCTGTTTCACTTAGATCTCTAGCCATGACCTTGTGCTGTTCTTTGACTTGGGACAAATTCCTCGGTCTTTTCATCTTGTTTAAGTCTATGTGCCTGCTTCTAGGTGTTAGAAATGTCACCTATTTCTGTCTGTGAGGGTAATGGCCTTTTGAAGAAGAGGTCCTATAGTGCCCTGCTGTGTGATGTACCCTGTACCCCAGGGCCTAACACTTCAGGGAGTGTTTCTAATGTGTGCTGCATATGCTCTCCTGTTTTGTCCTGGCTGCTGTATCCTTCAGGTTAGCTGTCTGTAAAGACTCTTTTTACCCCTTATGGGCAGTGTTTGGTCCCTGTCCTGAATGTAGAACTTTTTAACTAGGTATGCTCTGGTCTGCTTGTGAACTGAGACTTGTTACCACTGCCTCCAGAACTGAGGCTCTACAAAACTCCCAAGTTGGGAGACAGTGTGAGCAGGGGTTTGGGCTAATCTTCTAAGGGAGGGAGCCCACTGTGCTGGGACTGAGGCAAGGTAACTGGGAAGGGCACTTCCACTGGGTTGTAGGAGGGCAGGGCTTGGTGAAAGCAAGTTAATCAGTGTTAGTGCTGCACTGGTTCCCACAGTAGGCTCTGTATTTATTCTAAAGGGTGGGGAGGGAAATGGGTTGGCCAGCATCTTTGGTTCCTGGAGAGGTGTTTCTTTGAACACTATCTCTCAGGGAAGTGCTCTCAGAAGAGTGATTAATGTCCCCACTGTGTGCCCTGGATGCTCTTCAGATTGCTATTTCTATGCTGTATGTACTCAGGCTGTTTGTCCTGCCTTCTCTCCAGGAGCTTCCCCAATGCCTCTGGGCTCTCATTGAGCCAATCCCACTGACCTTTAGAACTCCAGGCTCTAAGCCTTCCTGGTTGCAAGAACTCAGAGTTCAGCCCCTCTCACTTTTTGAGTCAATTGGACAATGGGGAGTCATTGTTCTCATGCACTCCCTGGTGTGCTAGTCTATCTTATACATTGTTTGCTACCACAGCTCCCTTTCCACAGTAGCTGCTATGATGAATTTTTCTCCCAGAGCATATCTCTACACTTCTATCTTCTTTGATGTAGTCCCTTCTCAACTTTTAATTGTGCAGTTTGTTCTGTAGTATTCAGGTCAATTTCTAAGGTATGCAGTTTGATTTCATAGTTTCTTAGTTGTATTTCATGGAATAAGCTGAATTTAGGGCCCTCCTATTCTGCTGCCATCTCCCTTACTCCTACTGTTAATTTTCTGAGCATATTTAAGGTCGACTAGGGCTGAGTAAGCTATGATGTCAGTAGGTGTGCCTTAAATACATTTTTGAGTTAGGATATTTTCAACTTCTATTGAGTTTATTGTGACATAACCCTATTACAAGTGGAGGAAGATCTGTATACATGATGTCAAACAAAATTTTAGCTATGTGTAAATAAAACTATAATATAGCACTGTATAATTTTATACATGAGAAGACATGCAGATTGTAAGTGTGCTTCTCTCATAAGATGCTGTATAGTGTAGTTTTGGGGTAGGAAACAATAACAAAGTTGCCAGAATTTAAATCCTGGCTTTGCTGCTCACTGGCCATGTTACTTAAAGTCTCTGATTTTTCATTTATCAGTAAAATGAGAATGACAGTTAAATGGAATAGTAAAACATTTAGCATATTCTGTGGCCTAAAGTTATCTGTTACTTTTCTAATCGAGTAAATGAAGAATTATGGCATGTTTAAAAACACAACTTCAATTTTTAGATCTCTTAACTACTTTTGGTAAGTCTGTTCATTGTGGCATATTTTGCTAAAGCCTGTTTGGAACCTGGGTGTCCACATTATGTGCATATCTCTTCAATGTTTCATACAAACTAAACTCAGTGACATGTATTAAGTAGCCATCTTCTGGAGTTTGTGCCAGTTGTATGGGATACAAAGATGAATGAAAAATATTCTCTACCTTCAAGGAAACAATTACTAGTATTCACCAGTTCAGGAATTTGGACTTTGTTCAGCTTTTACTGACTAGGATTGGTTTGTTTAAATGAAAAGTATCTAATTTATCCATCATTTCTACCCAATATAAAGTAAATATATATGTAGGTTACATATTTTTACATTCCTAGAAATGACCCAGTATCATTTCTTTTTTTCCCTGTGGCATATTGCAAAAAGATAGGTATACAAATAAAATTATCATGTTCTTATTTTTCACAATGCAATGATGAATTGGGAACTTTATTTTTTACTAATAGACTTTATTTTTTAAAGAAGAAAATTTTCTGCAGCAAATTGAACAGAAGGTACAGAGGTTTTCCAAATGCCTTCTGTCCCTACACATATATAGCCTCCACCATTATTAATAGCCCCCACCAGAGTGATACTTTTATTACAACCTGCATTGATACAGCATTATCACTCATAGTCCAGAGTTTACTTTAGGGTTCACTCTTGGGTTGTACATTCTATGAGTTTAGACAAATTTATAATGACATGAATCCATCATTACAGTATCCTATAGAGTAGTTTCACTGCCCTAAAAATTCTCTGTGCCTATTATCTACTCCCCATCCCTCAATTCCTATTTACTGATCTATTCATGGTCTTCATAGATTTATTTTTTCCAAAATGTCTTATAGTTGGGTCCATACAGGATATGGCTTTTCAGATTGGCTTCTTTCATTTGATAATAAGTATTTATATTTCTTTCATGTCTTTTTGTGACTTGGTAGCTCATTTATTTTAGTTCTGAATAGTACTCTATTTTCTGGATGTACCATGGTTTATTTATCCATTCACCTACTGAAGGGTGTTTTTGTTACTTCCAAGTTTTGGCAGTTATGAATAAAGCCATTATAAATATCCTTGTGCAGGTTTTCTTGTGTGCATATATTTTTAACTCTTGGGTAAATACCAAGGAACATGATTGTTCAATCATATGATAAGAATGTTTAGTTTTGTAAGAAACCACCAAGCTGTCTTCCAAAGTGGTTGTACCATTTTGCATTCCCACCAGCAATGTATGTAAGTTCCTGTTGCTCTATATCCTTACCAGTGTTTGGTGATATCAATGTTCTGGATTCTGGCCATATTAATAGATTATAGTGGTATCTCATTTTTATTTGCATTTCCCTATTGATATATGATGTGGAGCATCTTTTTAAATGCTTATTTCTGGGAATCCCTGGGTGGCTCAGAGGTTTAGCGCCTGCCTTCAGCTCAGGGTGTGATCCTGGAGTCCTGGGATAGAGTCCCATGTCGGGCTCCCTGCATGGAGCCTGCTTCTCCCTTTGTCTGTGTCTCTGCCTCTTATCTGTGTCTCTCATGAATAAATAAATAAAATCTTAAAAAAAAATGCTTATTTCTTATCTGTATATCTTCTTTAGGGAGAATATATGGGGGAAATTTGGGATACTTAAGTAGCCTATGCCTTTGTTAACAGTTTAGCACAAGTTAAATTTTAGCTATGGTATATGTATAGATTGATAACAGAGTTGCCAGCTGATTGCAGGCATCAATTGCTCAAGCCCAGGTTCTAGAATCAGACATACTCATGATTAAATTTGGCTCTTCTACTTACAGTTAGACTTTGGGCAAATTGTCTAACTTGTTAGCCCTAAGTTTCTGCATCTGTAAAATGGATAATGATACCTCACAAATTGAGTGTGTGAGTTTGGTAAGATTATTTATAAAATTTGCTTGGCACAGTCCTTGATACATAGTAAGTATTGTGAAGTTCATTGAAAGAAGAAAATTCTCTTTTTACCTTATTTTTTAAAAAAGAAATAAGACAAGCAAAGTGCTGATGATTTGAAGGGTCCTTTTCAGAAATAATTTGTCTTTAGTTCTTCACCCTTTAGAGGACATCAACAGTAGTGGCCTAATAATATGAGACGTATAAATGTTGACTGGAAATGTAACCTTGAATTATATTTTTTGTGTAGCCCAAAATTTATACTGCATTCCTATGTTAATTCCTATTCCTATACTGCATTCCTATGTTAATATTCCTATAAAATTTAAAATTTTATAGGAATATTAACAAATGCATTTGAAATCTTGAAAGACCAATGTATGAAATACCTATGGAAGCATATGGTGCTGAGTCAAAAGAATGAGAGTAGTTCAATGGATCCTAACACAACTGTGTTTATTAAAGAGAAGGAATATATACACAAGATATGTTGATGTTTCTTTCTACACGCACTGAGAAGTTTCTAAATGTTGAAAGTTTTGAATGTAGTTATATCAATAAGATTGGCTACTTTAAAATCTAAACTGAACCTTTCAACATCATCTACAGAGCCCCTCCCTCCCTGGATTCCAGCCATATTAGCTAGTTTCCATGGCTCTACCACACTAATCTTCACCCCCATGTATCTGTGGAAACCTTCATCCAGTCTTTTGAGATATGTCCTGGAAGCCTTAGCTGATTTACTCTCATTATTCCTGGTAGAATGCCATATAAGTTGTCTCTTATACTTTGTACATTCCTCTATTTTATTTTTTATTTTTTTTAAAGATTTTGTTTATTTGAGAGAGAG
This sequence comes from Canis lupus dingo, assembly GCF_003254725.2. NCBI lineage: Eukaryota > Metazoa > Chordata > Mammalia > Carnivora > Canidae > Canis > Canis lupus. The sequence continues at coordinate 17,988,179 of NC_064250.1, forward strand.
AGAGAGAGAGAGAGAGGGAGAGGAAGAGGGAGAGGGAGAAGCAGACTCCCCACTGAGCAGAGAGCCCAATTGGGGCTCTATCCCAAGACCTTAAGATTATGACCTGAACCAAAGGCAGACGCTTAACTGATTGAGGCACCCAGGTGCCTCCTACCTGCCCCTATTTTAGCAGTAATATTAATAATAGCTACAAATATTTTGTATACTTACTATGTGCTAGGAATTGCATTCAGGATTTCACATATTTTCTTGTCATTCCTTGCAAGGATCTTATAAGAGCAACCTGAAAGGGCTAGAGTGACCCATTCTGGATAGTTATAATCTTATAAAGAGCACTGACAGTTTCTTCAGGGTATAAAAGAATGCTTGAGCAAAATCTATATACTTCAGGTATAGGAAGACACTTATGCACATATAACTTATGTAAATGGAATATAGTCTCTGGTCATGAGGAACTCATATTCTAGGAAGAGGTCCAGACAAATGAACAACTCTTAGGCTGAAACATGAAAATTGCCCTTTTTGTAGATCAAAACTGGTCAAATATAAACAATTTCTTATGATTTGACTTCATATTATATAATAATTCAGGATGTAGCAGCATTGAATGTTTGCTTTAGGAACCCAATGAAAGTAAGACTAAGAGAGATGTTTCTATAGTTTATAATGCAATTATCTATTTTACAAGTGTTTATGAATTTGATATTAGCAAATTTAAGTGTTATGAAAAATATTATTTATTTTAAGGGAGAAATATAAGACTCTGAAATCATAGTGTTTATTTTATATAAAGATAGAAAATAAATGGAGGAAAAAAGTCATCCATGTCAAATGTCTTTGTTCCAAAAGATTTGTAGGTTGAAATCATCATTTGCCACATATTGAATTTTAGTGAATTCCAAAGGAATAGTAGTTTTCAAAAACTATTATTTTATACACACATAAATTTTACATGTATATACATTTTTAAAATTTAAGGAGGGCAGTAGCCATAAGAATTTCTGTTCTTCCATGGGTAAAAAAGTAGGTTTAAGCATTTAAGAGTAGGATATTGTGACTAATGTGTTTATGAGCATATTTTTCTCCACATAGCTTTATTAAAAGATCTTTAATTTAGCTTTTTAAAGGATTTTTAGGTAAAGATAATACTTAGATAAGAAGACAGGGGTAAGAAGTGAAATGAATGGATTTTTACCAAATACAGTTGAAATAAAATTTGACCAGGGCAATAGCAGAATATCTATGTGAAATATTGAATGTTAATAAAACAGTAGGAGACAAATAGAATTTCCAGAGGTTAAAGTGTTACAAACATGGTAATATTCTAAGCCTTTCAAAATTGTATCAATGCTGAGGATATATTCTATAATAGATGAGATTCTGCTTATAAACCTAAAAACCATAGCTCTGTGTTTGATAATATAACCATAGTATCCAGCACTGGCTTATTAAAAAAAAAAGTGCTCAGCCAGTAGTTGTTGCATGAATAAATTAACAGATGAAATATATCAAAGCCTGGACTTTTATATCTAATGATTAATCTTTTTAAAAATTAGAGAATCTTTGCAGGCATGAGGCATTTGTTATTTTTGTGGAAACAAGTCAGTGAAGATGAAAATTCTTGTTAAGGGAAAGAAGAGTCTAAGATTAAATACTTAGTTTTATTCATTTCAGTGCACATTAATGAGTATGATCAGATTCATGTTAAAGACTGCACATTTTATTAGATGATTAAAAAGTTGATAAATGGGTCTTTAATCTCTTCTAATTCATGGATATGCTAAGAAAATGATATCTGAGGGAAAAAGAAGTAACTTCCCAGGTTTTAACTATATCAAACCAACTAGAGTTGCAGGGAGAGTCAGAGGCTCAATGGAATGAGACTGGAAACAACTTGGCCTCACTTTATCTTTCTTTTGATTAATTTCATGATCTTGGGCCAGTGGCTTAAAACCTAGATTCTCTCAGCTCCTTCCCTACTCACCTTAATCCAAATATTGCAAAGATAAGTTATTAAATTAGCCATAAGAAGAGTAATTCTTTACTAAACTAGGTGCATGTAAGAGATGTGAAATGGAAAGTTTGACTAAGAAAGTGGTAGATTTCCAGGTGTACATTGTATAAAATTTGTAATTGTTTCTTAGACCTGAAGGTTTCTTTTTTTTTTTTAATTTTTATTTATTTATGATAGTCACAGAGAGAGAGAGAGAGAGGCAGAGACATAGGCAGAGGGAGAAGCAGGCTCCATGCACCGGGAGCCCGACGTGGGACTCAATCCCGGGTCTCCAGGATCGCGCCCTGGGCCAAAGGCAGGCGCCAAACCGCTGCGCCACCCAGGGATCCCCCGACCTGAAGGTTTCAATCCCAGTATATTCTGGGGGATAAGCAGCAGACCTAATGAGAGAAGATAAATAGCAAGGGAGGAGAAGAGGCTTGTCATAATATAACTCTGAGGCTAGCCCTTCCAGAAGAGACATCAAATGGAATCATAATATTAAATTTGGCAATTTATAGAGGAGACTTGGTTTTGAACCAGGCTATTGTCAATATCAAAAAGATGAGGCTACAGAATGTGTGACTTAGGGCAGAAGTTAATACCATGATTCCAAAAATATCCAGAAAATTTTCAAAGATATGAAATTCATGGACAAGGCCCTAGAGTAAGGGGGACTGGCAAGATCCAGGTAGGGAGTCAGGAACCCAGCCAAATGGGAATTGAGTATGTTTGAACCTGACCAATTTTTTCCAGTACCCTTTGGGAGGGAATGATCAGAGAACTGGCAGACATTCAATTTTGAATATAGTGGATGAAGTGCTTCAAAATTGGGCACTTTCTTATATTTTAATGATTTATATCAAAGCTACCAAAAACTCATAACTGCCCCACTTATGTTGGGTATGGTTATATGAGTTATTTCGGGGTCTATGAGAGCTTAGCAGACAGGTACAAGATGAGGCTTTTAAAGTGTTTGCTCCATTTTGTACTCTACCAATCCCTCATAAGATCCCCAGGTAGTGCTAGGTTATCAGTCTGTACCTTAGATTGAAAATATATAGATTCCAACCCATAGCCTGAGCAGGGATTTCCAGGCAGCTGAGAATCCAAGTCAGCAGAACCACAGTTGACCCTATACATATGATTTTGGGAATACATTCCTGTGGCTATAAACCATTGAATACTTTTTTTTTTTTGTAGCATCTTATTACAATTAGCAAAGAGAGAGTGTGTATGAGAGAGATTTACTCTCAAAGTCTTTAACATTATCCCTGGGTATTAATACTTATTAATATGAATTTTTCTAATAATTTTTTATTATCATTTGTTTAGCATGTGGCTTCATTCTTGACTTCTCAATCGCAGTTCACCTGCCCAAAACATCAGGGGTAAAAGATTTTATTTAGTTTAGCTCCTCTTTAGTTAGTCCTCTTGCTATTTCTAAAAGACTTTATTAAAATACAAATGTGCTTATTTACCCAATAAATCCTATATGTGATTAGCTCATGTATTTGCTTTTTGGAGAAAAGGACCAGTCAACCCATGTGTTTTTGTAAAAAGCCCATGAGAAATTTTTTTTCACAAGAACATTTGCCAAACAATCTTCCCAGTAATTTTTACCCAGAAGATATTTTCACAGTTTTATACCACTGTAGAAAGCAATTATATTTTGTAGGAATAAGTGGTAATCAAAACTGTTCAGTATAATGTATAAAGCCTATTCAGTATGTGGATCCTTGGCACATATCTGAACTTAAAAATGCTGTTTGATATGCTGATGTGTCTTTGTTTATTTGCGTGTTTTAGCAGGACTGATTCTGAATTGGAAAATTTTATTAAAAACATGAATAATTTCTCTGTAAGGGTGAGAAAATGAATTTTAAATTGATTTGTCAATTCTTTCTGTAAATTAAATGTCTACTCATGGTGGAATTCTAAAATCTTTTAACTTAAAAAAATAAAATAAAATCTTTTAACTTTAAGCTCATTAACTGTACTAGCTTTTTTATGTCAATGTGGTGAAATTTTTTTTCTAATTTCCAGTATATTCCATAAGGTAATTGTCATATGTGTATTTAATCCTTATTGTATCTAAAATTCATATTTTTCTAAAGAATTTTTTTCATTTTAAATAATATTTGTAATAAAGCTACTCTTTTTTACTAAGAAAAATATAATTTAATCGAAAAGGCAAAATATTATTCCATAGAAATAATAACAAAAAATAAAACACTGAGAGCTTACTATATATTATATATTAGAAGAGTTTTATATTAACTCAATTATCCTTCATAAGCACTAGATAGGTGCTGTTATTATCCATATCTAATAGATAATTAAACTCTCTATACCTTATTTTTCTTAACTTTTCAGTGTCACACAGATAGTAATAAAAGCAAGATTCCAACCCAAGTAATCAGATTTAGATCATAGATTCTTAAACATTTATATTGATCAATTACTAACATGATAAATTTAAAGATTGTACTAATTATAGGATGCTTCTTGGTCATAATTTCTTGTTCAAGTCACTGGAGCTTCTGAATTTCATCTCTTATAACTTGCAAAGATCATTTTATTGGCATAGTTAAAGGGCAGAATATTGGCAGATGATAAAACATTACACTTAGAGGTTGGAAACCCAACTCTCAAGATGCCTGGGACTTTGAACCTGACCAATTTTTTCCAGTACCCTTTGGGAGGGAATGATCAGAGAAATGGCAGATATTCAATTTTGAATATAGTGGATGAAGTGCTTCAAAATTGGGCACTTTCTTATATTTTAATGATTTATATCAAGCTACCAAAAATTCTTAAAGTTGATGAATGGTACTTGAAGTAATTGGATGGTCAAGTTACAACATCAAAATTAGCAAAAAAAAAAAAAAAAAAAAAAAAAAAAAATATATATATATATATATATATATATATATATATATATATATGTATAGGCAGAGACCATATGTTCTATGTAATTTTGTAACAACAGGAGAGTAAATATTGCTTGCATACTTGGTTGATCAAACATTTGTTCCGGCCTCATTACTGTCAACTATTACAGGGATATTCAACTCCTCCAGCTCCACTACTGGCTAGAGAAGCTTTGGTAGTAGATCCATTTTTTCAAATGTGATGGTTAATGCCATTTTGGAAATGAGTACCTTGGCATGTGAAGTGTTTTTTGGAAAGGCAGATCTTGGTATATTCTTGAAACCCATCTCATGTTATATAAAGACTTAAATTCAACTCAAAATAATGATGGGACTTATTAGTTTCCTCTTCAGAGCTCCAAAATTCTGCAGAGCAAAATAATGGGATCAGAGAAGTTTATTTATAATCAGTGCATGAAGGATGCCTGAGTGGCTCAGCGGTTGAGTGTCTGCCTTGGGCTCAGGGCGTGATCCCAGAGTCCCGGAATGGAGTCCCACATTGGGCTCCCTGCATGAAGCCTGCTTCTCCCTCTACATATGTCTCTGCCTCTCTCTCTCTCTCTCTCTCTCTCTCTCTGTGTCTCTCATGAATAAATAAGTAAAATCTTTAAAAAAAAATCAGTGCATGATCTGAAATAAAATTGGACATTTCGGACAAAGCAGAATTCTATCAGAGGTTGAACACAACTACAATTATCCTTTTTCCAGAATATTAGAATATTCACAAAATTTTAATTTAAAGCAAAGAAAATCACAAAAATAGATACTTAAAAGGTAATCAAGAGCCTATAAAGAGATAGGTCAGCAAGTTAATAGTGCTGAATAATAATATATATCTCATTATAGCTGACCAACCATCTCAGTTTGCTTAGGTTAAAAGGAGGGTTTTCCTGGGTTGTTAGACTTTTCAGTACGTTATAATGCATTGTAACCATGTGAATCTCTATGAATAGTCACATGTATTGTATCTTCCCCCTCACATTCCTGCCAACTTTTTTTTTCTCCTCTATTGATTGTATGAAATAAAGGAAGGGAATGCTTTTTTTTTTTTAACATGTATATTTTTTTATTGGAGTTCGATTTGCCAAAATACAGTATAACACCCAGTGCTCATCCTGTCAAGTGCCCCCCTCAGTGCCCGGCACTCATTTGCTTCAACGTGGCTGTTTCTGGAGGGTATTTGGCTGAGTGAAGTAAGGTAATCGGAGAAGGGAATACTTTTTTAAAATGTATGTGGTTTTTTTTTTTGTTTGTACTGTGCCTAGTGTTAAGGAAAACTAAGTCCTTATCTTCAAGATGCTTATAACCTAGTTAGTTGAAAATTTTAAAAAATTGAAACCAAATGAAGATGCATAATCAATAAAAACTTAACACTGAATATGAAATTGCACAAGTTCTGCTGTTAATGTTTTTAAATAATACAATTTCCTTTGGTGTTTTTCTATTGAATGCTATTGAATAAATAAGCCGATGACAACCATTTATGTCTTATCTTTCCACTTAGTTTACCTCATAGTTTCAGTGAATTCATTTCATTGACTTGGGTTTTCCAGATCCAGTTTAAGTTCAATGATATTTTAGCTGTTTCGTTTTAATGAAGTTTTCTTCTGCAAAAGATGTTCTGGCAGGTTTTTTGCTAACTTATTTTTAGAGTTCCATCTATTTGAGCATGATGAATACTATTATGATCAAAGAAATAGTTATATTAGATAATAATTACTTATAAAATGTTGGGTTTGGAGAAAATACCCACATGCAAACATGGTAGAGGCTATATGCATGGCCTTTGGGTGGATGCTGATGGCTTGGGATGATTATGGAAACAAACAAAATCTAACTGTTCTCAGGCTGCTGTTTTTGTTTGCTCACTTGCTCTTGAGGTACTCACTGTGTTCTACATGCTGCTGGTATTACTGCTCCACGGTTGATTCTTTTCATGTGCAGATTGTAGCTCAGAATATAAATCAAAGTGCAAGGCATACTTGCCATCAGTTTGCTAATATACTTGCTTCTTGGCCTTATAAAGTACAGATAAACTTAATTGTATTCATGAACTCCCAGAAAGGGAGTTCTAGCTTTTCCACCCCCACATGTATTCTCTTATAATATTTTCCTCCTTCCCTCTTTCATGAATAAAGTTTACAATGTTTTGAGAAAATATGGTGGAACTTCCTAAAGATTCCTGTGGATTTTATAAGGAAATTAAATGGTTTCTATTTTTACTACTGGTTAAGTATTCTCCATGGAGAATTCAGATATCTACAAATATATTGCATCTATGCTAAGATTGTACTTTTTAAAAGCAATTAAAGATTAGGTGGTAATTATGCATGATGCAGATGATTAAAGTAATAACCTTAGTTTTCTGAAGGCTTACTATCACCCATTGTTCAAAGTACTTCATGTACATTATCTTATTTAATTGTAATAGCATTACTATTATTATCATTTCTAGTTTGCAAATGATGAAAATGAGACTTGCTAGTTTAAATAACTCTCTCCCCACCTGGTGTAGGTCTGCTTAGGAGCCCAGATGGAAATAAAGGAGCCTCTGCAATCGTCTCCCAAACACAGGGACATGGATATGGAAGGAGTAGCTTTCATTTAGGAGTGCTGATGGGAAGGAAAGCCTTGTAGGTTGCATATTAGCCCAGAAGGTGAAAGCAGCATTCAGTGAAATGTAACGCTGACCATAGAATGAGCCCTCCAAAGTGTAAGGAAGAAAGTTTTGAAAGGAAGAAAAATGGGAAGTTGAGTCAAGTGGATGGGGAGAGAGCCCAGAGTGTTTTGTGGACGTGGATACTGCTGGAGGGGACTGCTTGTATGATGAGTAAGGATATCAGGACTCTGAAGCAAGGTGCATTTAGCTGGTTATGAGTTTTCCAAGAGGAATGTGTAGTGGAAATGAATAAGGAGGACGAAATCTCTCTGGGGTTCGCGTCAGCCTGATGTGTGCTGTTGGATCTAAAATTCTAAAGTAGTGACCAGAGGCCTGATTTTTAGTGCTGATGCTGAGGAGGAGGGCCTGGTAATCAGAATTTGGACCTCTAAAAGCAGAGGACCATGACTCAAGTTTTGTAAATCCTCATTGCAGCATGAATGTCTGGATAGTGGTATGTTTTCATGGGATTGCATGGTCCTTGTTGTGTGCTGGGGATTGTAATTTACTGGGATAAAGAATTATTTTTGTGGGATGAGGAGTCATTTAATGCAAAGGAAAGTAAAATCTTTCACAATTTCAGCAAGGGAAGGTAGGTGGTTGGGAAAAAAGTTTGACTTGCCACTTTAGTGTCAGAAACTTTACATATATATAAATATATTTAATTTAGTTTTTTAGAAAGATTTTATTTATTTGAGAGAAGGAAAGAGCATGTGAGACAGCATGAGCAGAGGGTAGAGGGAGAAGCAGACTCACTGCTGAGGGGGAACCCGACATGGGGCTGTATCCCAGGACCCTGGGATCATGACCTCAGCGGAAGGCAGACAGATGCTTAAGTGACTGAGCTACTCAGGTACTCCCATATTATATTTTATTTTAATCTTGAAACATATACTGGCTTGATAATATTATTTTATAATAGAGAATAAAACTTGGGGCTTGGATAGATTTTAAAAAATAGCTCAAGATCATATAAATAGTAAGATCTGGGATTAAAATCCAGCTCATCTGACTTCAAATATTTTACTTTTTACATGATAGCACATGGCAAGGCATCTTTAGTAGTAGACTGTCTATTGCCTAAATCTGCTAAATAAAACTTGTTCATTCCTGAATCTTGTCTATGATCCAGACTCTTTGCCAAGACACAGGAACAACATCTATGGCTTATAATGTTTTTCAATCCTGAAGTTTATCTCCATATTCTATGAAATCCCAGGTTTTATATTTATAGCCAGCTTTCATTCAGGATTTTCCTTTATCAGTCATAGAGAAATAGATGAAAGGGAGTTTAAATGGTGGGAATGAAGTGAAAGTTCAGTTACTTTGGGGAAAGATCTTGGCTTTTCTTAGAGATAAATTGGGAAACCTCTGCTATCATCTCTGCTTTGACTTAAAAAGCATTCCTAAGTCCCACCCACCTAAGTTGTTGGTCTGCCCTAAGGCCAAGCCCTTTTGATTAGAATAAATAAACAAGGAGATGAAGAAAAAGTTTCAAATATTATCCAACTGCACTGAGAGGACTTTGTACAATTGTTGTTGCAGTGCCACAGCAGTTTCTACATGGATTTAGCATGGCACTTTCCATACCACATTATAAATCTGTTTCATCCTCAGTAGAAAACAAGTAAGGAGCATGATTTTCTTCCATATGCATTCCTAATATTTTTATAAGTATCTGGTAAATCTTTGTTGAACAATCAGCTCAAAAGTGAGTAGTGTCCTGGGGAAGTTAGGCCTGCCTGAAGGCTCTGTCACCTGTAGGCACTTTACTCCAATGAGATGATAAATTCCTAATCAGATGTTAAAGCATGGGCAGGAAGAGATGTTGGCCAAGAACATTGTAGATGACATTGTAAAGTTCCTTTCTCAGCCTAAGGTGCTAATTCCAGTCTTGGTGCGTGTCCCTCCTCTCATTCTCTGTCATTTTGCATGAACCCTTGATAAAACTGCTCCCTTCTTTGTTTACTGCATAGCCAGAGTACAATTAATAATCTATAAGATTATTTATATTTTAAGAAATTTTACTTTTATGAAGTACTCCATAAACAATAGATCTGCTGCTTAGAATAAGTGCAGTCTCTTTAATAGAGTGTACCTTTAAGTCTTGAAGCTAAATATCTTAAATCATAATGAATAAATTGTTAACAGTAGGGAGACTGGAAGTCCATCTACTTCAATTTTAATGTCTGACAATACTTTATTTTTTAAATTTTCATTTCAGTGGTAGCACCTACTTTTGAATGTTATTAAAAACCTTCACACCATATAGTCAACTTATGCCTGCTGCATTCTAATGAAAATAAACAGTAATGTTTCTTTTGAGACATTCATTCCTAAAGAAATGTCCTTAGAGATAAATGTAGTCATACAGATGCATAAGATAACTGTCTTTCTGTGTCCTGATAGGCAATGAACTAGAAAGAAGAAGAATATGGGGGGTGGGGGAGGGATGAGAAAGTTAATAACCCACTCTTCGTTGGATTTTTATTTTTTGTCCCTATTTCTGTGTGAAATAGCCCCCTTTGCTGCGGACCTGAGCTGAATTATGGCTTGGACTCTGTGTTTAGACTCCCTGGCTTTAAATCCTGAATTGCCACTTAATTTCAATAGTAATCTCAAAAGTTATTTAACTCTGTATGTCAGTTACCTTGGCATAAAATGGCATAATAATAGACCTATCTCACAAGGTAGTTGTGAGGATTCAATTAAAAAATACATGTAAGGTACTTAGAAGAGTGCTTGGCACATAATAGACATTTAATGAATGTTAACTATTGTATTTACTGCCATTGTTGTTAATGTGTTCTCTGGGTTGGAGTTAGTATAGTAAGGCTAGAGCAACTCCTCTGCCATGCAGATATTTTTGGAAATAACATTTTATTTCAGCTCAGTTATTCTGTGCTTGAATGTAACCCTACCAAGTGCTGCTAATTCCATTTGAGTTGTCTGTAACTTCTACCCCACATTTTTCATCCCTACTGTTCATGTGCTAGTTCAAACCTTCATCATCACTTATGCTATGATATTAGTCTCTTGATTGGACCTGAAAATCCTTATTTCTCTAAATCGTGTGCCATGTTGCCATCACCTACATATTTTATGTTGCAAAAGTGACACCTGCTTGAAATCCACTCTAGCACATAGTAAGTGTTCAATAATTTTTTTCTTATTTTTATTTCCCTTCTAGTGATGCTATGGGTTGCTTATGAATGAGCAAGCTCTCCAGTATTGGTGACATTCAGGAAGCAGCTGAATTAAATGTGTCAGGGATTCCATAGCAGAGATTTTCACACTCATTAGAGATTGAAATGGAACAATTAAGTTGCTTTCCAGCTCTGGATATTCAGTAATAATATGGCATAAGCTGAGTATAAGAGAAACATCTATCATTGTGAAAGTCATAAGATCTAGACATATTTGTGAGGTCTCATCTAGATGTCCCCCTGATTCTAGAAATCCATATTAATCCTTGTATTGAATATATGGGATTTTTAGAAATAAACCTCAATGCCTATGGAAATTTGCCTACTATATTTATCATTTTATACTTGATGCTTTAGGAAAATCTTTGGGATTAAATATATTTTTTTCTTGGGAATGGGCAAAAGAGAAAAGAAAATCAAAAGACCTTGTTTGATATTGGTGTTTTGGTTATTTTGATGTTGTAAAGAAATACCATAACTAAATCACATGATATTTTCAAATTTTAGTTTTTACATCATTTACTTATGATATGAAATAATATTTGAAAATAAAACAAATATAATGTCGCACTGGCTACATGTTGAATTTTTGTTGTGATAATCAAACTCCTACCTTGCTCTTATCCTTATCTGTACTTGTATAGTCCCTTTGATATATATATATATAGTTTTATTGTATGATTAAGGGATTTTTTTTCATAAAATCTGGGATTTTGATCTGACCCATCCCTCCACAGACTGGGTTTAGCCCTTCCCTGAGAAAAGGCCCTCATAAGGCTCCCTGCTGTTCACTTAGGAGAGAGGCTTGTCCTTCAGACAAAAAGCTTAAAAAAGAATAGGACAGCATCAGAGTTAGACTCTTGGACCAATGAGGCATCACCACAGCCAAAGAGGCTACTGTGTCCTAGAAGTATCCTCCACACGAGGCAGCCTGGGATCTGGGAAGTAGGAAATGTATGGAGCTGTGGTTCTGAACTAGCCCACTGAGACAAAGATCTGGATGTTCTCTTTTCTTTGGATCAGAAGTATGAAATGCACAAAGTTTTAAGAGTGAGGTAGCTAAAGCAGAATTCAACGATGACCATAACTTAAATTTTTCTGAACTTTTTTAGTTATTTCCTCCCCTTTCCACCTCAGCATCTATTAGGTACTGAAGTGTATGCCTCCTCTCCAAATTCCTGTGTCAAAGCCCTAATTCCTAACATCTCAGAGTGTGACTTGGAAATGGGTCCTATACAAAGGGAACAGAGTTAAAATGAGGCCATTAGAGTGGGACCTAATTAATCCAACTAGTGTCCTTCTAAGAAGAGGAAATTTGGACCCACAAGACACCAAGTACTCAAGAATGTGTGCAAACAGAGGAAAGACCATGTGAAGACACAGAGTACCAGAAGCCATTTGCAAGCCAAGGAAAGAAATCTCAGAGGAAACCCTATTTGCTGACACCTTGCTCTTGTACTTCTAACCTCCAGAACTGAGAAATTTCTTGTGTTTAAGCCACCCATTCTGTGGCACTTTGTTATAGCAGCCCTAGAAACTAAGATAGCATCTCATAAAGCATCTCTTTGAGGCATCAGCTGGGTTTGTCAGTGCTGAAAGAAAACCACAGAAGGAATACCAAGGGACAGGTAAAATGTGTGCCCTGTGCATCTCATTGCTTTTGCTCCCTAGGCATGGGGGTTCTATTTTATTTTTTAATAAAGAAGACAGTTCCCCTCTAATCACCAATTATAAACTGAGTTGTGAAAGAAAGGAAAGGTGGAGGATTAAAGTGAATTGTACTGACAAAATTATTCTCCCCTTGTATAATTTTTAAAGACAATTGTTTAAAATCTATGTGTGATTGAAAAAAATAAAACTGCTTTTTAATTCTGGGAAAATGGTTTCTTACCAACCATTATAATTCTGAGAAGTCAGCTTTTTCCTTTAGCAGATATTTTTAGAAACTGGGAGTTGAAACAAAGCAGTGGTTCTGGCACAGTGAGACACACGTGAATGCTCATATAATTTTGATACCTTTAACCTCCTGGCTGAAACTATTATTAGGTAAATTATACTGTTTAAATACTAAGATCCTCAGATTAGGGAAGAGTTTAAAGCAAAAGGAACAAACTGTGTTTTTATTTTTGTACTCAGGAAAATATTACATAAGACAACTCTATACCACTTAATTATTAGAAGATGCTTTTAAAGTATCTTCATTTTGTATTTCCTATAACATATTTATGGTTTCATGTTCTAATATAATTCTCCTTGATATATGATTAAACAGTAAAATTTCAAGTACTTTTTTCCTTACAAACATTTATTTTAAAGTTTTTCAATAGTTCGTTTTTTTTCCATGTGACAATCAAAGAATATACATAAATGATGAAGGAAAATATCACATATACTTTGTGATATATATTTATTATTTTAATTTCTTATTTATTTGTTTGTTTGTTTATTTTTGAGAGAACTGGAGGGGAGGCACAGAAGGAGAGGGAGAAAGAGAATCTTAAGCAGACTCCATGGTTAGCACAGAACTTGACTTGGGGCTTGATCTCACAACTCTGAGATCATGACCTGAGCTGAAATCAGCAGCAAAACACTTAACTGATTGAGTCACCCAGCCCCTCCTTTGTAGTATATTGCTTTTCTAACCCTTCAAATCCAGAAAAGGGAATCCAAGTTTTGGGGAGAAATATTTTTTTTCATGGTGTAAGGGAAAAGTCTGTCACTGACTTAGGCTGGCTGCAGATTGGTGGTTAATGTTAGTATTTCTATCCTAACTGCCTTTCCACTGTATTATTTTTCTATTGCTGCTATAATAAATATATAAACTTAGTGGCCTAAAACAACATAATTTATCCTCTTAGAGTTCTGGAGGTCAGTAGTCTGAAATTGGAATTACTGGGTTAAAATGAAGATGTCTACCAGTCTGCATTCCTTCTGAGGGTTCTAGGAGAAGATGCATTTTCTTGCCTTTTCCGGTTTTCAGAGGCTGCCTACATTCCTTGGCTTGTGGGTTCTTCCACATGTTTAAAGCCGGGAGTGTAGCATCTTTAAATAGTTCTCTTTCTCAGGCATTCCCTGACCTCTGCTTTTACCATCAGATCTCATTCTCTGACTCTTGGCTGCTTCTCATAAGGACCTTTGTTATTACATTGGACCCAATGGATGAAGCAGGATAATCTTTTAGAATCCTTTACTTAATCACATATTTAAAGTCTCTTTTGCCATTGAGGGTACATATTTGCAGGTTCTAGGTATTAGAATGGGGACATCACTGGGGGCCATCATTCTGGCTACCATCCCATACCATCTGAACCCTTCTGATCATGGAATGGATCTATCAGGGCCCAGAAAGAGTAGGTTAATTATCCTCTGGAATTTTAAAGGTCAAAGTTATAGAGTGTGTCTATGCAAATGTAGTCAGATTTAATAGGGGTCTCTAGTAGAGAGCTGCTATTGACATGAAAGTGGCCTGAAGGCTGAGAGCTGGCACAGGAAATACAGGTCCACAATCTATTATGTGGAACTGTCAGGACCAGGTGTATTTCAGATTTCTGAATGGTAATGTAGTTTATAACTGTATATTGCATAATGTTCCCAGTGGTGTCTGTAACTAGATTAATTACAATATCTGCAGTGATCATGAATATTCACACAGAGCTAAAGACAGTAAATAGCCTTATATCAGTTCATGTCAGGTTTTTGTCACCTCTTGAGTTGCAAAAATATTCAGTTTCTAGAACCCTTTTTGTTCTTGGAACCACAAACAGTATCATTGTGTAGGAAAGACTATGAATCAGAAAACACATATGCACATGTATGCATATATACACAAAAGACTTTCATATCATTGGCCGTCTAGTGAAGATTAGGTTGAAAGTTGTGTGTGGAAATGAACCAGAAAAAAGGCAGGGTCAAATGTACTCAAAAGTGCAGTAAGGTATTCTATCATAGATTAAACTTATCCTTCTTGAACAAAAGGAACTGCTCTTTTTTTTTTTTTTTTTTTTTAAGATCCTATCTATTTATTCATGAGAGACACAGACACAGAAACAGAGAGAGAGTGAGAGAGAGAGAGAGAGGCAGGGACACAGGCAGAGGGAGAAGCAGGCTCCATACAGGGAGCCTGAAGTGGGACCTGATCCCAGGACTCCAGGACCATACCCTGGACCGAAGGCAGGCGCTAAACCGCTGAGCCACCCAGGGAATCCCCAGGAATTGCTCTTGTATATAGAAAACAAAGATGGTTAAACTATTAAAACCTTTCCTTGGAGCAGATCTCTTTTAGTCATGCCAGTATATGTATATCAGGAACTTTACCCTTGGGGGTAGGGGAAGAGACTTTTTTTTAGACCATGGACATTGGCTCTTCCATGTGTTATTAGGGATCTGAGAAGGGGTAAGGCTCCAAACAAGTCCCAACATAAGGGAGCACAATAGTGTTCCTAAGGATGTCATTGTGAGCAAGAGAAAGGTTGGACCTAGTCCTGACAAGGTTAATGAGGTGGTCTTGACTCTGAGTTGGAATTGAGATGAGGGAGAGTAGGGGCCATAAGTGTGTGAGGTGCAGGATGCTAAAAAGTTAGTCTAACTCAGTGCCCTAAATGTTGCCTTGAGTCTAGAAGTGGCTGAGTATGCAAATCGAAAGAACTAGCCTTCTGGGGTGCAGGGATCCTAAAGTATGGAAACTTACTTCACTATAGAAAAATATGCTCTCTGCATTAGGAAGTAAAGCTAAGCCATATGAAAGTAACAAACAGTCTCTGTCTCAAAGCAGTAAAATAATCCCCCCACCCTTTTTCTCCGTATATGTCTTTATGCTCCCTGTCATTAGGATCATCTTGGAAGAAAGAGAGCTCTAAAGGTGTCAATGCTTGCAATTAAATGTGCTTCCCTAGAACTGATATGTGTCCTTTCTGCTCCCAACCCTCTAATCAAAAGTAGTCAGGTAGTGCCTCCAAACTACAAGGGGCCAGGAAATGCAATTTGGCCATGCACTCAAGAAGGCAGCAGAAATATTGGCAAACTATGCTAATGACTGTGATCACCTCTGAAGAACTGCTGTTACTCTGTAGCAGCAAGAATGGGATACTTGAGCTCAATCTTTGGGTCACAGAGATTTTAGAGTTAGTTTCATTAGCAAGAGCAGTACTGTTTCTCCACAACCCCTGCTTCACTGGGAGAAAGATCAACCTCTGCTGCTTCTCCATGATTTTACCCCACAGTGGCTCAGTTCCATTGTACAATTTCTTCACCAAACAGGCAGTCTAGAAACAGTAACTTGTTCTGATCTCTACCTTGGGGCAATTTCACATAGGGTAGCCTAATCCAGAAATCCTATGTTTTTACCCCAAGGGTCAAGTATTTTAAGAGTCTTTTCCATCGATTGGGAGAGAATGGAACCTGATTGTCTTTACTTCTGTAGTAGAGTGCTTTGTTGAGCAGTCATCTTTTAAATGTAACTCAAAACACAAACTTCTATTTAGCAGCCATTCATTCCCCTCAAATACATGCAGTGTACTAGACTGCCTCACTTCTCCATGGCTTGCCCACATCTTCATCACTATTCAACTGTCTTCCCCACGCCCCAGCTCCACACACACTTGCACACTGTAGTAAATCTGTGGTACATGGGAACCCCTGGATGTAAAAAAAGGAGACACTTGGGGTTTATAGTTATTTTGGTGCTGGAGCCTTGCATCCAGGGATGTGAACATGGCCCCTTCTTTGCACCTCAAACTGTAAATTACACAATCAGAAGTTCAAGCAAATTTCCTCTCTTCTCATTTACAAATAAGCATTGACATTTGCTTGATTGTCTTGAGTGATATTAGAATTGCCCATATTTTGTTCTCCCTTTTAACTGCTGAATATGGATGCCACGGAATTGGCTTGTAACAAGCAATAGCAAAATGTAAAGGATTGTTGCTTGCAAATGTATTAACTTAAAACAGTCTATTGCACATGCAAGGGAATATTATATTTATGAGCTGTGCAGTGTTCCAAGTTTATTTAACAGTAAGAATCTGTGTGGTTGGAGTCAAATGTTAAGTGGTTAAATAAAGTATGCATTACTGGCTCACCATATCCAATTGATACTGATTAATGCACTGCTACTGAATATTTTCCTCTTACAGATGTTCACAAAATATCTTCTCTGTTATCACTGTCCTTGTGTTACAATCTGCAGGTGAGAAATTCTTTTCTTCCTACAGTGCAATTGTGTAAAGTGCTTCATCTCACTCTGGTAAGACAAATGAGGACTTTTTAGAGATGATTGCTGTAAATGCCACATTATACTATCTGCTGTTTCCATGATTTTGGCATTAAGTGGGATGAATAAATAACTTAGTTTTCAGTCAGTCATTTCTTTTGCAGCTAGTCATCTGGTATGCCACATTTCCAATTTACCAAATTTTATTCTGCAAATATATTTGTGTTCTAATGATTATTTAATACCAGAGCAGGAATATGAATGCCAGGTGGTCAGGAGACTTGAACTTAAGTTCCAGTTTTGTTACTAAGTATTTATAATACTTGCTGTCAGTGAGCTTCTGTGGGCCCTGCTTTTATTTATAAAATCAATATCTTAATTCTAAGTTTTGCTTTTAGTTTGAAAAATGATCTGATTTGATATATTCATTATCAATTAAAGATACTATAAGGTTAGAAGTTACCATAATTTGGAATCTGACTTTTAGTCATTAAAAAAAATTTTTGTCAACACTGAGATTAATACTTAATTTAGATAAATTAGATAATGTATGCATCTTATAATCTTATTTATAGATTGTATGTGCAGCATAATACTATATCCCTTCCACTTATGTTCCACATAAGAAACCATATGGTAATTGTGTTTCTCTGATTGGCTTATTTTGGTCAGCATAATACCCTCTGTTCCATTCATGTTGAAGTAAATGGTAGATATTCATCCTGATGGCTGAGTAATATTCCATTGTATACATATAACACATCCTCTTTATCCATTCATCTGTCGATGGACATTTCAGTTCCTTCCACAGTTTAGCTATTGTGGACATTGCTACTGTGAACATTGGTACCCCTTTGGATCACTACATTTGTATCTTTGGGGTAAACACCCAGTAGTGCAATTGCTGGGTCATAGGGTAGCTCTATTTTTAACTTCTTGAGGAACCTCCATACTGTTTTCCAGAGTGGCTGTACTAGTTTGCTTTCCCACCAACAGTGTAAGAGTGTTCCCCTTTCTCTGCATCCTTGCCAACATTTGTTGTTTCCTGTATTGTTAATTTTAGCTATTTTTATCTTTGAAGTGCTGAAGGTCATTTCCCAATGAAATCTAACCAGACTTGAAAGAGGAGGTAAAGATTTATAGTGAGTTCCTCAATTACTTAGAGGATTATTATGTAAAACAGTAAGTTTATTCTGTGGCTCTAGAGGAGAGAAAAGGGCCAATCACTGTTCTTTTCACTGATAAATATTTATTGAGAATCTTCTCTGTGTGAGGTACCGTGGATGTTTTCTAAATACTCACTGTACCTGAAAGTTAGGGTAAGATGATTCTTGTTACAACATGAAGAATGGTAATTTTTGCATCTGTGAAAGGGCAATAAGGTACCCATCATAGACAGTATTTTAGAAGAAAATGAATTAAAATTTAAGGATATTATACTTGGAAATTCCAGCCTCATGAAGGAGGGGCTAATTAATTATTGGGCCATTTGACCTGATCCTGTGAAGCTCCTTTGAGAGTACAAGGGATTTAATTTGATTTGATTTACAGTTAAAACAATGCCTTCTCCTTGAATACTTCAGGTAGTCATTTGCTGAGGTAAGGAGAGGTAAAGTAGCATACCTTCTTTTTTCTATGAATTAACCCTTAAAAAATTACGATTGGCCTGTGGGAAAAGGTAAAAGTAGTCTCAATTGTGGAATGTCACTCCCTGGCCTGTTTGGCCTGTACTAAGAGGTTCTGTGATAACAATATTGAGAATATGCAAAAGTGAGACTAAAACCAACTCTTTAGGATTTGCTAAGTAACTTTTATGATTTAATAACGTCCAAATGTTCTAGGTCTATTTTACTTTTTTGAAGCATTGGAAAAGAAGCATTCAGTGGACCCATGCTTGATACATTTTTTCCACTCACCATACTAAAATATTTGTTACTTAGATACTAAGTACCTGTATTAATTATAGCTATTTTAAAATTCTGCTGAAATATAGTACTAATATAGGTTTTGTTTATCTTTTCTGATCTTCATCTGAACCTCATTCCCTGGTATCCATACAAGCTGTGGATAATACCCCTCCCCATGACATTATCATAAAGGGTAATTTATATGATAGTTTTTTAGTGCACAGTTCTATATAAAATGATTTTTGTCTTTAGTAATTTAAAACATTATTTTTTAATAGTGTTTTAGAATTGTATCAACCTAAGGAGCCAATTGAAGCCTGCTATTTATATAAAATTCTTTGGAACACACTTACATGGGTGTTTAGAATTATACCTTTTTGACTATAGCTTTACACCAGAAAATTCTATCTCCCAGGCTCAAATTCACTAATAACATTCTTGGTAGTCCCATAAAAGGAGACTATGCATAAAGGGTAAGAACTAATGTATGTGGATAAGTGAACAATCAGGAAATTTTTATCAATAACTGATAATGGAATCTGATGTATGGAGGGATGATGGTGAAGAGCTTAGATTTTGAAGTAAAACAGGTTTGAATTCAAGCTCTGCCATTTGTAAATAATGATGGGTATGTTACTTAATTTCTCGACACTGTTCCTTCATTTGTAAAATGGCAAAATGACAATTTCTTCATAGTTTTCTGGGGAATCAAATGAGATGTTGCTTGTCATTTACATAATGTCATTATAAATAATGATAGAACATAAACTTGTTCAGAACCACACCTATAAATCTTATGGAGTAGGATTGAATTTCAGCTCCAAAATTCAGAGGTGGAAGAAATATAATTTCATTAAAAAAAAAAAAAAAAAAAAAACAACCCTGAAATCTAACCACAGTCTTTTCTACAAGGATAGAAGATCTCCTACTCCAGATTTTCATTCCTTGCTCATTAGAGTCTAAAAGGCATTAGCTGTGCCAAGACTGTGGAAAGACATTCTTTGATCATAAAATCCTGTATCTACCCAAGTTACTATTACTGTCTTACTTTGGCCCTTTGGTTTCAGTCACTATCTCTGTGACTTCTATACAGATTTTGGAACACAGAACACTGGGAATGTGTCAGTGGTTCCATCCACCTATGATTCATACAGTCATTTCCTCTCATGTGTCTAGCCTTGAGGTCCCCCTTGGCTATTTCAGCAAAAAGCTCTTGTTGTGGACCAATGGTCATCTTGATCTTTTTTATCTTTTTACCTCCTTTCTCTCACAAGAGCTAGGAATGTTCCTTTGAGTTCGGTAGTGTTGGGAATGTCTCACCTATGTTTGTTTTGTACAAAATAAATATTCTTCTTCATTCCAGATATATCTACATTCCAAATTCCTGAAACATCTAAATTCTCATAGAATCTAAGTTTTCTGGAAAATAAAATCTAGAAAAACTATCAAGCAGTTTTTCAATTCTCTGTACATAAAGACAAGAGTTAGGAAGCAGAAGCAGAAAACTACCAGGAGAAAAGGAGCGTTAGTTAATTAGTTGATTATAAAAAAAATTAACCTTGCACTTCCAACTTGATATTTATTAGCATTATTCAAATTTCCATTTTGCTACATGCTCAACAAATTCTAGGTCTTTTATTTACTTAGGACTCAGCTAATTGTGGGAAGAGTTGCAAAAGCAGATGGTTATGCCACAAAAGAATTTACAGACTTTGATGGGGAGAGAGAAAACACACACAGGAAAACTTTGACATAAATATTAATTAAAAATTATAACTTGGGGGTACCTGGGTGGCTCAGTTGCTTAAGCTTCTGACTCTTGATTTTGGCTCAGGTTATCTCAGGGTAGTGAGATCTAGCCCCATGTTGGGCTCCACACTCAATGTGGAGCCTGCTTAAAATTCTCTCCCTTTTCCTCCCTCCCTGCCCCCCTGCCCACTCTTGCATGTGCACACATGCTCTTTCTCTCTCTAAAAGAAGAAAAAAAATATGAATTGAACAAGAAGTGCTATCCCTGGGATTTCCTTATGAGAGGAGGGGAAAGTGGTCTATATAGTTTGATAAAAGTTTTCTGAAGATTCTGCTTTGAACTTTTCTTCATGTTGCAATTACTGCATGAAAGGCTAAGTTGGATTTCACCAAATACTAATAAGGTGATAGACAGTTTGTAAAATTAAGCACTATTTGATACCATCAAGAGATTTGAGTAAAATGGCAAAAAGTAATAATTTAGCTAGAATCACCTGGCACCAGTTACCACTCAGGATCTAATGGAAGAAGAAGATACTGGGCTTAGAGAAGAAGGAATTGCAAACAATTAAAAATATGAGGTGAATGAAGACTGGACCTGGGGGATGTGACTAAGACTAAGGACAAGAAACCTATGGGATAATCATCAGAGCCAGTGTCTCTATACATCTTATCTTGTGGTGAACATTGTTCTGAGCACTTCTCTCATGTTCACTCATTGAATCCTCACAATATTATGAGGTAAATACCTTTATCCTCATTTCTTTCTTTCTTTCTTTCTTTCTTTCTTTCTTTCTTTCTTTCTTTCTTCTTTCTTTCTTTTTCTTTCTTTCTTTCTTTCTTTCTTCTTCTTTCTTTCTTCTTTCTTTCTTTCTTTCTTTCTTCTTTCTTTCTTTCTTTCTTTCTTTCTTTCTTTCTGTTTCTTTCTTTCTGTTTCTTTCTTTCTTTCTTTCTTTCTTTCTTTCTTTCTTTCTTTCTTTCTTTCTTTAAGGATTTATTTATTTTAGAAAGCATGTGAGAATGAGTAGGAGGGGGAGAAGAAGAATCTCAAGCAAACTCCATGCTGAGCGCAGAACCTCACATGGGGCTGGGTCTCACAACCCCGAGATCATAACCACAGTGGAAATCAAGAGTCAGCCCCTTCACCAACTTCACCACCCAGGCGCCCCTCCTGTCCTCATTTCATAAATGAGTTACCCAAGTTACATAGGTAAAAGCAGTGAGAATAAAATTTGAACCTGGGTTTTGTGGCTTCATAGCTTATGCTTTTATAAACTACTTCTCAAGCAATTCCAAGGTAAATTCAAACAAACTCAGAACAAATGGTTTAGATGGTAAAGAAGCAGAAATCAGGGCTAACTCCCTGGTTTTAATGCTGGATGACTGAAAGAACAGTTGTAATACTGATGCAAAAAAGTGAAAAAGAAAGGAGATTGCTTCATTATTTGCATAATAGATTATACATATATATATTTTTATATATATGCACATATATTTCTTATTTGCATAACTTGTATATAGATTTGGTAAAGCCCCAGTTGTTTACGGATTTCTTCTTTCTCTAACATCCCCTCCCAGCCTCCTAAAATACATGGTCCTTTGTGTCCAATGGAAGACAAGTTTTCCTATAATCTAAGAGTACTTAGAAAATTAAATGTAAGTTTCTTGTCCTAGTATCTTTGTGTTTAGTTGTAGCATTTAATTTTGTGATTATCATGTAATGATATTTTGGCTTCTTCTCTAACCATTTATTGAAGGGGTATTAACTTGAAATTGAATTATCTTGAAAAAGGTTTTCAAGAATTGTTTGGCTAGGAAGATTCCACCCATGTGTCTCAAGGTCATGAGTTTCAAGGTGAATCTGTTGTGGCTTGATCCTTTGATTCTGTTTTCTTGCTGCCATTTTACTGAACTTTGTTTGATTGATGGTGGTATTTAGAGTTTCCTATAATGCCACTCTAATAATAGTAGAGTTTTGAATCACTTTAATGAAAAAGATTCATTGAGTGTCCAAATTGGTTACTTTGATATGTAGGATAATAGGTGCCTGTTCATTGAGATCCACTTATGGTAGAGTTTCCTTTGCTAAAATGACCTATTTTTGCTACTCTCCTGAAATCGATACCACTTTGAAATATCATTTAGGTGGCAACAGACCATTTTTAAAAAGCACATTATTCAGTGCATCTTTAATTGCCTAATCGTAACACAAAAAAAGACAGAGTGTTTCTTTAGTATTGACTAAAGAACTGCTATGCACTTGTCCAGGAGGCTGCAGGTTACAATTAGAAGCGCTTTCTCATATATATGAATGTTGGAACTGAGTGCAAAGATGATTTTGATACATTAATCTTTCACAGAACTGGATTTTATAGCTTTAAAATATATTTTTATTTTTATTTATTTATTTATTTATTTATTTATTTATTTTTAAATATATTTTTAAATTGAGTTATACATCAGCAAATTTGGTGAAAATGTTGTGAGTCTGTAAGCACAGTGAAGGCAGAGACACTGTTTGTCCTATGAATTTCTGTTTCTAGAGTAGAGTGTTCAATAAATGTTGAATGAATCAGAAGACACATTGTAAATGAATTCAGAAAAGACTTAAGAATGAAGAAGTCATAAATGAGCCAAAAGTACACAGCAAACTCTTAGAAATAACAGAATATTACTCATTAAATCTGGCGTTTAAACTGTGAATTTTCTTAATGTGGCTTTTAGACATGCTACACAGAATGTCAAGTTTTAAGAGATCACACTTTTTGCCACATGGTGGCATCATTGTAGTTTTGATGAAGATTTTAACTAACTCCAACCTGAAGAAATTTGTTTTGACACATACCATTAAATGCTTATATTTTGATGAAATGTATATGAGGCATCATGCAGTTGGCCTATAAAGGTATGACAAAACTTTGAATATGCATTTTTTTCTGTGAAACTTTAATAATCCTAAATTTAAGAATAACTCCTCCATTTCTAATGATTACTCCTTTCTTTGTACCATAAGACTTCTCCAATCAAGTGCAAATGATTGGAGTAAAATAAAATTAGAATAATAATGAGGTAGTTCAAGTAAATTGGAAAAGGCAAGTTAATGTATTGTTAAATTTTGAGAAGAAACTTTATTTCTCATAATCATTAGAGGTTTATAGACTTAAGATGTTTCCTCTGAGCTAATCTGAGATTCTTATAATGAAGATGAAATTATGTACTTTCTCTTTTGAATGGCACTTTCAGCATGTTTCTTTCATATTTTCTTTTTTTCTTTAGTGACTATCATGTTTAGATTGGAATTGATTTGGTCATCATTGGATGGCTCAACCTTCTTTTAACATTCCCCAAAAGGATCTTAGGAAAATGAGATTATCTCTCATGTTAAGACCTTTGCTTGAATTTGGAAGACAAGCTGGTTATTTTCATCAGATACCCCTTCTATACTATTTTGCTACTTTGGGCTCATAGTTAATTACAACACTGCCTTACTGTTTAATACAGGAAACATTATTTTTAAATGTGAATTAAATGGATATTTCTTAGGGAAGCATAAAATGTCTTTGTGCAAAATGCATCTTCTTTTAAATAAGAGGTTATGCATTCTGGTTCTTTCCTTGGTTGATATATTTATACATTTAAAATCTCAGTGAAGTATGGAATTTAAAAAATCTCTATTGACATTAAATCACAGATATGGAATTGCCTAGTCATGCTGTCTGGTCCAAAACATACCTGTTTTCAGTATTCCACATCTTCCATGGCTTGCTTAGAAAATATATTATTCTAATTCTCTTTTATAGTAATTTATTTTGCCTCATGCTTGTTGTATTTATATGCTGAATATTATTTCAGAGACTTGTATAATGGAAATGTAATTAATTTTCTATTTTTCTCTTGTCTACATTTACAACATATTAGAAGACATTAAATACTTAGAAACCAATAACTCTTGACATTGTATATTTCAGATTTGCAGTTTAGTTTTTTTTTTTTTTTTTTGTAAGGAATTTATATTTTATCCAGCTAGTAAGTAAAAGAGGTAAACACATTAATTAAGAAGACATGAGGACTCTTAGGTTGTGACTTCAGGAGAATTAAGTGGATTATGGTACCATTGCTTTCCCTGGGGCTGCTCTGAAAAATCTTTAGCCCTTATAGAAACAGTATGTGTCTTTGTAGGAGGCCACAGTAGATACTTTGTTGTGTAGACACTGAAGAAACATGGGAATACAATGATTTCTGCTGTAGGGAGAAAAATAAAACTCTTAGCTGTTTGGCTCAGCAATTTGTTAAAGGCCAGATTTGTTAGATATTATCTTTATCCCCACAAAGTTTACAAAAGCTAGTTGGTCAACCTTTGTAATTATTGTCAAGTTGATCTTCAGAGTACAAATTATAGAGTCCAGGAGTACTATTCCGTACTTCATTGTTGCTTACAAGTTGATTAAACATATACAATCTCATGATTAAATGTGAATTCAAAGGGTATATTCTTTTGAGCTATTGAAATCTAATTTGGAGTTTGGATAAATCTGCTTTGAGTGTAAGATTGCTTTGGAAATATAAATGTTATCATTAGAGTCTTAATTACTGAGAATAAATATGTGGCCATGTTCTCTGACTAGTCAAGGAAATTTCTCTTGTTACTGGGTAACAAAAATTACTCTGAAGACAGTTGTAAAAAGCAAATTCTTTGATTTCTGGCTGTGTGTATAGTCCTACTCTTTACTGAAAATGCTGGTACCAATTTTAAGCCAATTGCAGGAAGGAAGTATAGAAGAGTTAAGATAAGCTGAGCATTATGATGTTTCCATAATATTGTGTTCTACCATCAAGTAATGGTGAGCCTACATGTTTCTTCAACCTTCTCCATTTCAGAATCTCCAAAATTCCAGCTAAAAGCAAAGCTAAACTTCACAATAGCCTAAAAAAATTCTCAAATACTTCAGAGCAGGGAAGTTAAAAGGACAAGGGTACAAAACCACTCTTCCCTACTAAGTTCAGCCCTTTACTTTTCAGTATCTATTCACTAAAATGGAGCTTTATTTTGGCAGACAATGGCATAACTCTAATGTATCAATTTAGTCAACACTCTATTAAAATACATATATTTGGAGAAACTGGGTATTTTGTTTTGTTTTGTTTTGTTTTTGTCTTTGTTTTTTTAATAGTAAAGGAGCACTTTCTAAAAACACCTCAACTGTGTTTTTGTATGTTTAGAGTGATGTTCAAGGGAAGTAGCTCCAGAAGGGACATGGGTTGATATGAGAAGACAAAGTGACAACAGGACCCATTGAAAATCTAATCTGCTACAGATTAATAGAAAATTTAGTTGTGATAAAAAGGATATTTCAAAATGGTATCTAAGGACATTTTAAAATGGATATTCTAAGTGTCTTGAATACCTAACCATTGTTTAAATTGACCTTGAACAATATGGGGGTTAAGAGTGTTGACCATCTGTGCAGTCAAAAATCTATTTGAATCCCCAAAAACGTAACTACTCATGGCCTACTGGTTGACCAGAAGCCTAATAACATAACCAGTTGATAATATATATTTTGTATGTTACATGTATTATATATTGTATCCTTATAATAAAGGAAGCTAGAAAAAAAAATAAAGGAAGCTAGAGAAAAGAACATGCTATTAAGAAAATCATAAGGAAGGGGTACCTGGGTGGCTCAGTTGGTTAAACATCCAACTCTTGTTCTCAGCTCAGGCCCTGATATTAGAGTCATGAGTTCAAGCTCTGGACATGAAGCCTACTTAAAAAAAATAATAAGGAAGAAAAAATACATTTACAGTACTGTAAAATATCTGCCTGTAAGGGGGAACCTGTGCAGTTCACAGGTCAAGTATATTTGTTACTACTCTTTCATTGGTGATAGCTTTATGGTGTTATTTATTTATTTTTTTTACTTGAATGGCTTTAAAAACCACAATGTGAAGAAATTAATGTAAAAGTTTGGCATAAGAAGATCTGCATTCCAGGGACTGATGGCATAGAGCCATAGTGATAAGGGAGATTAAGTTTGAAATATCAGGTCAGCAACAGGCAAGTGATATTTGAATACCCCAGCATATTTAAACTGATAGCAAGTATTTGACAATCTCGAGGTATATCAATTAGTGGCTCAGGTGTTTGCTTGCTTGTTTTTTAAGTATAAGGCTTTTTGGCATCATTACTTCTATAATATCTACCTTAATCTTGCACTGCACATATGATGCTTGAAAACTGATGAATCAAAAAAAAAAAAAAAAAAAAAAGAAAGAAAGAAAGAAAACTGATGAATCTTGTTAAATTTTTAACTAAAAAAATACCTGCCAGCACACCCATTCACTTTTCCTCAGGTGCTACGGGACTGATTCTATAGAGAGAAAGCACCTATTTTGTGCTAAGCCAGCAGAAACATTAAAAATCAGTTAGTCAAGGTCATTCAATGTACTCAGGGTAATTCAAACAGACTAGAAGAAGCCTCGGCTCTTTTGATCTTCTTTCTGTATGCATTGTAAAAATATATATAGATGATGAAAAGAAAAATGTTAAAAAAATAATATCCCTTGCTCCATTCATTCAAGGGTAGTTCTGAAACAGAACTAAGTAGAGAGGTGGCTTCCTCATCTAAACATTGGACCCTGAACAGCTGTTTGCCGTAAGCTTATGTAACCTTGGCACTGTGCTGTGCTTGTAATTGAAGTTCATCTTTATGAGATTTCAGCAGAGCCTGGTCAAAGAGGTTGGTCATTAAAGGCAGGAAGCACAGCAACTTTAGTAAATATAGTAGAAAGAAATGCAATTTTCCTTAGCAAGGTGTTAAGGAAAGAGCTTTTGAAATTTATCTTAATTTAGCTTTCGGAAGATATGACCTTTCTCCTATATCTTGCTGTAGAGTTGCCTTTTGATGTACTTGCTTTACATACTAAGGGAGATGACTGTGTTACCTTAATTGAGTTTGTGTTCTATTGCTTTCTCGGTAAATTCTATTTTAGTAGCTTTATAAATTGACCATAAAAACCTATACTAGACTGAAATTTCAGGGACCTGGGAAAAAACTGTTTCTTTTATTTAAAAAGACACTTATTTATAAGATTCAAGGTCATTTAGGTATTAATTTTCTTGTTAATTCTTAGAGTTAATTGGTTTTCTTCTTCAGAAAATAATATTCTCTACTTTCAGTAAAGAAACACATCATCAGTTTCAGTAAGTATAAAATATAGTGTAAGAATGACAAAAATCTGATTTTGGAAACCCTGGAGAGCAGTAGTACCTTGAGAACCTGAGTAGTACAGCAATCTGCCAGAAGGTAGGGATTTCATGGGGCAGGTAATGTTTGGGCATAGTTCTATTCTAGTTCAGAGAGTTTTAATTGAAAATTTGCAAAGTTGCTCGGCTAGGAACAGAAGATGCTGTGATGAAAAGAGGAAATCATGCCAAACTGGGTGGGCTCCCTTTCTTTAGCTCTTTGAATATCTCCTATTACTTTTCTTTTCTTCTTCTTTTTTTTTCTTCCACCATTCCAAGGCATGAACCTAGGGGATACATTGTCCCATTACATGCATTCCTCCAAGTTCTAGACCTTTCCACATTTCAGTCTTGCTTTTTTGTGGCCTTCTTTTCCTCATCACCCTTTCCTGATGTCCACATATTGGACATACATGTTGGCTGAAGTGTACAACTGGTCTCTGATGCTACGATGATCAAATGAAGATAGGATACAGTAAAGCACAAGCACTCTTTTCTGCTTCTCAGTCCTATCTTGGTGTTTGCTGTTATTATTTCCTTTTCATTTATAAATCCTCCTTCTTTTTTAACTCCTACAACCTGGCCATTAGGGTTGTGCTTTTTCCAGGTAATCCCATCTGTGTACTTTAAGTATATAAAGATACTTACTGCAGACACACAGGGAATATTTGGCTCAGAGAACAGGAGGCCTGTGAAGATAGATGCAGAGATAGAAGTAATGTGGCCTCAAGGTAAGGAAGCCAGGGATTGTTGATAGTCTCCAGAAGCTGGACAAGACAATGGTGTGTTCTCCCATAGAGTTTCCAGAGGGGGCATGTCCTTGCTGACACCTTGATTTGGAACTTTTGGTCTCTAGAACTGTGAAGGAATAAAATTCTATTACTTTAACCTACCAACTTTGTGATAATTTGTTGTAGCACCCATAGGAAACAAATACAGATTTTGTTACTGAGAAGTTTGGTGCTGGTGTAACAGAAGCCTAAAAGTGTGGATGAGGGCTTAAAATTAGATGGTAGAGGTTGGGAGAATTTTCAGGCACATAACAGAAAACAAACAAACAAACAAACAAACAAAAAATCCCTAGATTTCAGTGAGCGCTCAAAAGGAAGTAAGGACCACGAATGAGAACATTTCCCTAGAGAATACATATATTGTCATGAGCAGAATGCTGATAGAAATATAAATTTAAAAGTGTTTTTGGTGAGACATGGGGAACATGTTATTTTATTTTTTAAAGATTTTATTTATTTATTCATGAGAGACACAAGAGAGAGGCAGAGACATAGGCAGAGGGAGAAGCAGTCTCCCTACGGGGAGCCTGATGCAGGACTGGATCCCAGGACCTCAGGATCACGACCTGAGCCAAAAGCTGACGCTCAACCACTGAGCTACTCACGTGGTGCCCCACAACACATTATTTTAAATGGGAGGAAAAGTGATCTTATACAGCTGGAAGAAATCTTGGCTGAATTGTGTTCTATAAAAGGAGGCAAAATAGGGCTTGTAAGTGAAGGCCTTGGCCATTTAGCTGAGGAGATCTCTAAGTAAAGTGTTGAAGGTATGGTCTGTTTTCTTTTTTCTGATTACAGTGACATGCAAGAGGAAAGAGATAAATTGTGGAAGAAACTGTTACGGCAAAAGCAACCAGCACTTGGTGACTTGAGAAATTTGAAGCCTATCCAGATTGTAAAAAATGCTAATATTAGGAGATTTACTGTTAGGAAAGCATGCTCTGGAGAAAAGCCAAAAGTATAGCTGGACCACCTTTTGCTGAAGAGATTACATGTGTTGCTCAAGGATTCACACTGCAAATAGAAATGGAGTTTTCTAGGAAACATCTGTGTTTCCTTGTCTAATAACATGAATCCTGCTGACATACATAGGAGAGCCACCATGTTTATAAGAATCTTATTTCAGTAGACACATTGCCAGTCTGTACTGAAAGGAACAGAGATAGGATAAAATAAAGGAAAGCTGTTGGGCTTCTCCCCTAGAGCCTCTAGAGACAGTGCAACCCCGTTGACACCTTAATTTTGGACTTCTCATCTCCAGAACTGTGACAGAACAAATTTCTGTTGTCTTAAGTCTCTAAGTTTTCGGTGATTTGTTATGGTGTCCCTAAGAAACTAATAGTGTATTACCTTCAACCTGCTTTCTTTGTCTGAGAAGCCAAAGCCATAAAGGTCATGGTTGCAACTGACCCCTTTGGATTGGTGGTGACAACCAGGCTGACTTCTTGGCATTCCCTCCAAGTCAGCCAATATCTTCGGGCATTCCCAGAGGAGCTAATTGCCTGTAGAAGGACTAACTTTTCTCTGTCTCTCTAGCCCTTGTCAATTCCCAAGTTGTTGGAGCACATCCTTGCTAGCTTCTACTTCTCTCTCTTTTTAATTTCTTGAAAAACTCATTAGCTTAGTTCAGCACCCACCCCTACTCTTTGTACTCATTCATATCATCTGGTCATGGGGATCCCACTGCTCCTCTCCCTGCTCTCTACAGCCCATTCCTCTTTGTAATGTATCCCTGCAGGAATTCAAGTGTACATTTGCATTTTAATGGAAATATAATTGACTTCCCCTGAACATTTAAATAATTAAGACCTCACATTTACATTTTAATCCAGATATACTATAGCCCTTTTTCTCCTACCTTTTGGGGAAAGAGACCTTCTCTGATAGGTAAAAATTGTAGCTATCATGCTCTGAGCACCTACTATGTGCCATGCATCTTGGTAGTCACTTTGTAGATTTCGTGATATTTAATCCTCACCATAGTCTCTAACTTCAACCCTAGTTTGCAGACTAGGACCAAAGACAGAGAGACAATAGGTGATCTACACAAGCTCACAAGATTTAGGGAACTATAGTATGGACTTAGGGACCCAGTATTTCTGTCTTATGTTTTAGATTTTATATTCTCTACTGTTAAAGCTTGTCATACAGATTTTTAAAACCTATGTTCTCTCATTTTGGATTATTGCTGCCTCAAATGGCAGAAATAATAGTAACTCACATTTATTACTTATAAATAAATAATATTTATTACTTATAAATATTACTGCACTTATACTGTCCAGAAGGCTAGACTTCTCACATTTACTATCATGTATGATCTTTACCACCACCTAAAAATTAGGTGCTTACTAGTTTTCTGATTAAAGATGAAGAAACTGAATCTTAAGTTAAACATCTTACCCAAAAGCACACAGCTAGTTTGATGTAGGATATGTATTTGAATACATATTTGTCTAAATGCAGAGAATGAGTCCTTGACTAAAGAGTGCAATAACTCAAGAACTTTGAAGGTAAACAGTATCTTCTATACACAAGATCCCAAGTTATTGTAGAATAGCATAACTTTGTAGTAAATAGACTGATGTGTTCAATAGATGCTTTTTGATCATACACCATATTAATCATTACTAATCAAAATAAATGTTAGAATGTTATATATCATGACCTTCTGAAGTCAGCTTTCAGTTAAAAGGTAATAAAAAAAAATCATCCAAATTATAAATCCAAACTCCCAAAACAAGAATAATGAGAAAAGAGTTCAAAATATTGAAGCAGGTTCGAAACAAGACAATAGGCTTCAAATGGTGTGGCCCACATCACCAAACAATTACTTCATTACAATTGTGACTCTCTCAGAAATGGAGTCTTAAACTAGTAAATCAGAAATCACTTGATCAGCACTAGTTCGGTTATCTGCCTGATAGACCTCTGCCATCTCCTAAAGGAAAATAACTTTGCAATGATCAACCTACTTTTTTGTCAGTATGACTTGTCCTTTCTGCTGATCAAGTTTTTCATTCTGTACAGCTCCTCAGAGCTCCTTTCTGTCAGCTAGTTTGGACGTTGCCTGATTCAAATCAATTTTTGCTCAAATAAACTCAAAATTTTATTTGCCTCAATTTATCTTTTAGCAAGCACAAATGGCAAAGGAGAATAGTTGTGAAGAAGCTTGGTTGAATAATCATCCCTTAGATATGTGCAAATGTGAAGCCTTCTTATTTGAAACTCTCCATGAACTATACTTGGCCTTGAGTCACCTAGTCTTTGTTAAGAAGATGGCTTATGTGTTGGTCCAGTTTAAATATTAGCTCAATCCTATAATTTTTTTTTAAGCAAATCTTGGCCACTTCCCAGTTTATAAGATCCGTCTCAAGTTCAACATAGTCTGGATAGATTTAAGAGGAAGTTTCCTGAGGGTGTAAACCTGCAAGGTTATTTTCCCATACTTCCTCTTTGCTCCAGGGCCTGCTTTCCCATTCCTGCCCTGGACTGATGATGTATGCCTAGATTGTGACTGTGTGTGAGACTGGAAATATCTACACACATGTGACCACAAATCAGTAGGAGGCAAGCTTGCTATTCATTTCCTGTTGGTCACCGCTGCACTTGTGTGAGCCTGATTATTGATTCTCTGAGTGACCAGAGTCTGTTCTGATTCTTAGCTGCAGTATAGTTATTGATCCTTTGGGGGCTCTGCTCAGCTTTGTTGTACACAGTCAATTGTCCATAGTAAATTGTCTTGCTACCAAAGATTAGAAAGATGAGACCTCTTGCTTCTAGGGTCCTTATGCACTGTTGAGCACCCATTCTACTTCCTCTTGATTGAAGAGATTCTTATAAATCTTAGCCATGCCTGCTCTCAGCTTTACTTGCTTTTACCTCTCCTGGCAGCTTTCATGACTCAGCAAATGACTTAGCAAATCAAGAAAAATGTACCACTTACAACATAGCAGTAGGGAACTGTGCCCTTCACTGAAGGAATGAATTGAATGACCCTTTTTTTTTCTCCATAGCAAGATGAGTATTACAAGCAGTTGGTAATGCTCTACATTCACCTTCTATAAAAGGCAGTGTCCCTTATGCTGTTAGTCCCCTTATATAAAAGGATGGTGATGTGGAGACTGATCTTTAGAATTTGCTGGAACACTTTGTTTTCATAAGCCCCAAGAAAAGATGGTTAGCAACATAGTGGGCTTCTGATGTTTTGTTCTCAGCTGAAACTATTCCTACAGAAATCCTGGGCATTTTGTTTAATTGTTGATATGAGAGGGCTCTGTTAATAGTTCTATGTCCTGGCTGAACATTAGACTCACCTGGAAGCAGTTACACACTTCTCAGCATCCACTCCAAACTAATAAGTCAGAATTTGGGAGAGCACAGTATTTCCCAGCACAGTATTTAACCAGTGGGGATAGAAGGGAAGCCTAGTGAAGATGAATGAATATCCTATTTGCTCATCACAACCTCATAATCGCATAATAGGAAGAAAATATTAGAAAATTTGAAGTGAAGAAGCTGTCACAGTTGAGTAAAAGCTCTTAGTTCTTAGCTTCTAGGTAGCCAAGTACAGAGAGAAACATTGTATAACTCAGTCTTTAGTGTCTGATCAAAGGATGATAATTGTTCAGGGTTAAAACTTTTTCTCTAGGTGGAAGGAATTGAGTCTTAAGGAACATTCAAAATCATAATGTCTTGTTCATGTCTTAGATAATGTTCATGTCTTAGTTCATGTCTTAGATAATGCTTTTATAATATAAAAAATACTTAGATATATGGCTACTGCTTTTATTTTCACTAAGGACTGAAAACTATTATATCATGAAAACTATAAACTATTATATCATGTCATAAATGACAAAGATGTGATGTCATTAATCTACTCTGATTTTCCAGTCAACACATTGGTTTATAGATGCTAATGATGCTGCATGATCATGTTGGGAAATGCTGCATTTGCCCAGATTGGTTTTAACACTCCTAGGATCTGTTTTTTCTTCCCTAAATGGGTTGCTTTGAAAACACATGATCTGTAGATATTTGATGAGTTTTGTAACCAGAAAAATTAAGTTAGTATCTGTTTCATAATTTGCTACTTGTTGTAATCTTGGGAAAGCTGATTAATTTATTTTCACCTTAGTTCCTTATTTTCAAATAGTAGTGCAATCTCTATTGGGACGCCTGGATGGCTCAGTGGTTGAGTGTCTGCCTTCAGCTCAGGGCATGATCCTGGGTCCTGGGATGGAGTACCACATCAGGCTCCCCACAGAGACACTTCTTCTCCCTCTGCCTGTGTCTCTGTCTCTCTCTATCTCTCATGAATAAATACATAAAATTAAAAAAAATTCTCTTTAAAGGTCTATTATGATGATTAAGTAAGAGGGACATACTTGTACCTATAAATGTTGGTGAGGATTATCCATTTAAACTGATTCATTGGGGGAGATTATCAATTACTTTGGGGTCTTGAATATGTATATGGTATTGAATATTGTATTTTCCGATTCTGGCACCAGGCCTTTTCCATAAAGTAAATACCAGAATATAGGATGAAAACCTTAAAAATTAAATGCTTTGTAAATCTTACTTAATTTGCTCTTGTTTGTCTTTATTTTTAGGTATACAAAGAGCTTTATTTCCAATAAGAGTGAACTGTCAGCCTATTTGTTTGTTTTTTGTAAACACATGAAGTAAAGGCAGAATAAGAATGTGTCAAAGATACTTGTTAAATTATAATAGGAGTTGTCATTGGAGTATTAAGAATTTAATGTATCACACCACAGTCTCTTTCATTTTATGGAGTTTCTTTGTAAAAAAGAAACATTACTATCTCTTTGTGGGCTTTTACTACCTTTTCAATCTACCAACCCTGCCACAAACATCAGATTACTGTAATTTAAAAAAACATTGTTCCCTTACAACACAATTCATGCTTTTGCAAATTGTGCAGACTGCATCCTTTATGGATTATGCTGCTGAGATAGCACATATGTGGTTAAATTTTCTATGGCTTTGGCACTAATACTAATTCTGCTCATGCCTTGACTGGGTTTTGTTTTCCAGGGATTAAGAAGTCTGTGTGTGTGTTTTTTCACTTTCCACAAATAGGAACAAGCACAGCAAATGTGGGTATTTATTTGCTTTTATTAGAATATCTACATAAACCCAGCCCTACCAGGCCTATAGTTGTCAATCAGTGGTGTAGGAATCAGCCATAATCTCTGTCTCTCTCTAAGAGCTCACATTTTTACTGGCATAAATTTCTATTAGTAAAAATAGAATCATTGGCTCTCCTGTTTTTCTTTCTCAAGTATTGATAAATTTGGAGGAAAGAATTATATGCTTGATGAAACTTAATATTAAACACAAACATTAGTGAGAAATGTGAAGATGAAAGTACCTTAAAATCTATACATTGAAATAACTAGTAGCCTAGCACCTGTATCATCAGACTATTTTTATTTTGTAGTTCATACCAACCTTTAATAACTGACTATGGGTATAAATCTCATTTCCTAGGAAAAAGTAAACTTCCAAGGGAAATATCAATTTCATGTCTTGCTTTCCAAAACTTTAGTGTATATAAAGTCATTTATAATTGTCACCAGTGAAGTCATCATCATCTGTTTTCCTGGTGTCTGTGGACTGGCTAAAACCCCTTTTGCTTTTCAATTTTATATTCACCTTTTCCTGTTTCTCCTGGAGACTGAGCAAAACGAACTTGTAAAAGACATAAAATGAGTCATCCTTCAACAAAAGATTTCTCCTGAGATGGTACTTCTGGGTGTAAATTGCCTTCTTTCTCATCCTCTCAGAATAAGGACTAGGGGCTGTTTATGCTCTCTATTGCTTTGACTATTGTGCCTATAATCTCTCTCTATCCCCCTCCCTCCCTCTCTGTTACTTTAGTGGATGGCAATTATGTATTGTTTTTCTAGGTGCCAATTGTAACTGCCATTTTGCTATCACATTCGTGGGAGGCAATTGTGTATCCTCTTTCTTTTGAGAAGGGTATATATAATCAGTAATTCTATCTATTACAATGGCAAGTGGGTGGTGTCTACAGCAGACTCTCATTTTTCAAAATAAAATGATATATGTGTTGGATGTCCAACTGTTAAGTGAACTAGAAACTTAAAAAGTCAGAAAATCAAATGATATATTATTTCAAAGTTTCTTTTTGTTATTGACCATAAAGAGCAACACATAGAATTACAGTGAGCTGTATAGGAAGTCAGATGTATATTTAATATATGATGAAAAAATTCACAAGGATATTTATCTTCAGATAAGCAAACATGATATATATTGATTAAAATTATATTTAAAATTGAAAATTGATCTTACCACTTTACACTTATAACTGACAAACATGACATAATGAATTTCTTTTTTTTTGAGATAATTGACATAGTTCAGGTGTCTGTAATTTTGAGAGCTAAATACCACACCAGGGGTGCATCATAATATTTCAGACCTGTTCTATACTTAGTCGTTTGTTGTTGACTAGAAGTAAACAATCTGGAATAGGAAATTATAAACACTCCAACTTTTGTGCTAAGCAAATCACTTAACCTCTCTGAGCTTCAGTTTTCTAATTTTTACAATGAGGGAAAAATACTTGCCTCATAGGAGTATTGGGTTGATTAAATGAGACCTAGAACATGAAATACTTAGCCCGGTTCCTAGGATGAATTAAAAATCCTCTCTGTGGTTGTGAGATAATGGTGATGAAATGTGAGAATGGAGATGGACTGTAAAGGTTTTTATTTTACTAGAAGATCAGAGATGTAAGGGAATGTGACCAAGTTCACATAGTTGGTGGCAGAGCATTGCTAACTCTCACTTAGATCTTTACTTATGGATTTACTTACTCTGAAGGATTTTCTGCCAGTAACTCAGAATCCCATATATTGTCATAATAGTGCTGCTATTTCATGATAACCTTATAAATGACAATAATCATAGCTGTGACATTTTTTTGTTATAAGCAGTAAAGAGAACAAGTGAGAATTTCAAAGAGCAACTGTCTTTGCTACTCAATTTTCTTTACATGAATCCCTAGAATTTGATCTGTTTGGGCTCAAAGGCCAATCAATAGCAATTTTAGGGAATGTGGAATGGGTTCAGATCCGTTAGCCTGACTACTAAAGTCCATTGCTTCTTATCTGGGACTAGTGAAAAATATGTTCTACATTTTATATGTCACCTATACATTTTGTATATAATATACAGAAATATTTGTTTTCATTTTTGAAAGGAAATCTTTTTTGACTCTAGAAATCCTTAACTTGTTACAACTTCACGTCATTATTTTATCTGTAGTTACTAAAGTTGAAACATTTCAACATTGTAATATCAGTATTTGGAAGACAAGTTTATACCTCTGTCTGATGATTTTGGTTTGGGTTGGTTCATGATAAATAGTAAAATAATTTAGTTATAGAAGTTTCATCATAGTGTTGAGTTCCCTCTATTAAATAAATACTAAGCATTTTGATATATAACCATTCTATACAAACTATGTCCTACAAAATTTATGATGAAAAAAATTATTTAGACTATATTATTTCATTGGAATGTTTTCTGGTATATATAACAGAAAAACTCCAATTCTAAAAAAGTTTAAACATAAGATTTTTTTTTGCCATGTGGAACAGGGATGCTCCAGAATTGGTTAATTAGGGGATATAGTGAAGTTGTCAAGGACCCAATTTCCTTCTCTCTTGTTTCTGCTGTTTTCATTATTGTGGCTTCTTTCCCACGTGGTTACAAGATGGTTGCTACAGTCCCAGGTTTCACATGGAGATACAATGATATCCACCACAGCAGAAGTGGGGGCTTCTTCTTGTCTCTTTTTCTGACCATGGAAACTTCTTCCAGAAGCCTTTCAGTAGATTTACTCTTCTGTCTCATTGGACAAAAATCACATGTGCCCATGCCAATGGGGAATGGAACTACCACAATTGACTAGATTATTCAGGCTGCACTTCTGGCCTTTGAGCAGGGACCATTGTTCATTAAGAAGGAGGAAAGGGGA
The DNA here is from genome assembly GCF_003254725.2 of Canis lupus dingo. Lineage (NCBI taxonomy): Eukaryota > Metazoa > Chordata > Mammalia > Carnivora > Canidae > Canis > Canis lupus. Next base: position 18,025,911 of record NC_064250.1, read on the forward strand.
AATGACTGTCAGATAGGTAACTGAGAGTGTCTGATATATAGAGGGAGCTTGACAATAAGTGATAGTAAAACTAGGCAAAAAAAGAAAATAACAGAGAACTCTGAAAACCATAAATAACATTAATGCTTATATTTTAATTTATCTGGAATAAAAGGGGAAGAAATATAACTTAATTGTGCCATCTAAATGTTTTCTTCTTTGGGTAAATTGTCCTCCTGCTGTTGATGAAGACAATTATTCCATATGTATATTAGAGTCCTGCTAGCTTAATAGATCCCTAATGAAATTAGCAGAGCTTGTGTTTCATTATGCAACTTTATAGGAAAAAAAATTATTAGAGACACCTACAAGTATTTTTATGCTATGTACTTACATGTTTTATCTGTTGTTATAAAAGGCCATTTGGCAATGTTCCTTTATAAGAATTAATTCATTTAAAGAGTTGTAAAATAAATTGTGTCTTGTTGGATTTTTTAAAAAAAGTTTTTAGTATTAATTTGACATCAGTGTCTGGAATTTTTGTTTTTGGATTTGGGTTTTTTTTTTTTTTGTGAAGTCATCACACTAGTAAGTGAGAATATGAAGTCAGATTATTAGTATTTTCAAAGATAGCAATTTGAAGTATGTTTATTATCAAAAGTAAAACAAATATCTGTTCTCTTTATGAAGCATAAAACATTGGAGGTGAAGCATAGACAACGGGGGTGGTGGTGAGATATAAACAGTCAAGTGAATCCTGGAGGTAGAGAAGTAGAGAGAGTTGAAGTGGTTAGAGGATAAACTAGTTACAAAGGATATGTATGGTCAGTGCAGTATAGCGAGGATATGGCAGAGAGGTTGGAATAGAGACCAGTAGAAAGTCAAGAAATCTAGATAAAATACAGTCTCAGATATGCCCTATGTTATTAGAATAGAACAAAAGAAAAGGGATCTAAATACTTCTTTTTTGGTACATGTTCAGTTTTTCTTCCACAGACTTTCTCCTCATTAGCTGCTCATGTTATAAGACTTTGCTTTCCCTGATCCCATTGTATCCTGTGGTTTCTTCATTATAAGCTTACCATGCTTTATTATAAACATTTGCTGGCTTGTTTGTATACTTCGCTGAACTTTGGTTTTCTTGCCCTTATTTTTGTTTCTCAAGCCTCTAATATATTCTATACACTGTTGCAGTGATTTTATTGTGTATTAGGGAGAAGAAGGAAAAATAAAGGAGTTAACATCCATTGAGTTCCTCACTCTGGAGGAGACGCTTGTCTGCATGTTTTATTCATATTTTTATTCAGAAATGTATTGCTAGTAACTACAGGGCAATCATGGTTTTAGGTACTAATAATACAAAGATGTGTCGTGTGAAACATATATAATTTCTGCCTTCACAGAGCTAATAATTTACTAGGTGAGAGACTGATAATGCACAAGTAAACAAGCCAACAAGAAAAGATTTTCTAAAAATAAGGCCAACTATAAGATATGGGTAAGAGTACAGTTCAAACTCTTATACCCAGAGAAATGATAGTAAAAATATTCTTATAAAGTTAACTGATACTTAGCCACTTTTCAAAATGAGAAAGTGAATTCTCCTTGGACTGAATACTGTGAAACAATTATGTGGAGTAAAACAGGTAGAAGCTTCAACAGTAATCTAAGGATGGTACCTCAGATGTCTTCTCTGTGAAGAACCAGTACAGCCAAACTCTGTGGTGAGCCACCAAACCTTAGGACACATTCAGGAAAGTTCTCTTTGAAAAATGAGTTCACAGCCCCCCCCCCCCCCAAAAAAAAGGTAATAAAAATCAATGTGAAAAAGGGAATTATAGAGTAAAAGTGGAAAACCTTGGCCTAGCCTTATTAAAAAGAAGAGAGAAAAGACTCAAATTAATAAAATCATGAATGAGAAAGGAGAGATCACCACCAACACCAAAAAAATACAAACGATTTTAAAAACATATTATGAGCAGCTATATGCCAATAAATTAGGCAACCAAGAAGAAATGGATGCATTTCTGGAAAACCACAAACTACCAAAACTGGAACAGGAAGAAATAGAAAACCTGAACAGGCCAATAACCAGGGAGGAAGTTGAAGCAGTCATCAAAAACCTCCCAAGACACAAAAGTCCAGGGCCAGTTGGCTTCCCAGGGGAATTCTATCAAAGAAGAAACCATACCTATTCTACTAAAGCTGTTTGGAAAGATAGAAAGAGATGGAGTACTTCCAAATTCGTTCTATGAGGCCAGCATCACCTTAATTTCAAAACCAGACAAAGACCCTACCAAAAAGGAGAATTATAGACCAATATCCCTGATGAACATGGATGCAAAAATTCTCAACAAGATACTAGCCAATAGGATCCAACAGTACATTAAGAAGATTATTCACCATGACCAAGTGGGATTTATCCCCGGGATGCAAGGCTGGTTCAACATACGTAAAGCAATCAATGTGATTGATCATATCAGCAAGAGAAAAAACAAGAACGATATGATCCTCTCATTAGATGCAGAGAAAGCATTTGACAAAATACAGCATCCATTCCTGATCAAAATGCTTCAAAGTGTAGGGATAGAGGGAACATTCCTCAGCATCTTAAAAGCCATCTACGAAAGCCCACAGCAAATATCATTCTCAGTGGGGAAGCCCTGGGAGCCTTTCCCCTAAGATCAGGAACAAGACAGGGATGTCCACTCTCACCACTGCTATTCAACATAGTAGTAGAAGTTCTAGCCTCAGCAATCAGGCAACAAAAAGAAATAAAAGGCATTCAAATTGGCAAAGAAGAAGTCAAACTCTCCCTCTTCGCCGATGACATGATATTGTACATAGAAAACCCAAAAGACTCCACCCCAAGATTGCTAGAACTCATACAGCAATTTGGCAGTGTGGCAGGATACAAAATCAATGCCCAGAAGTCAGTGGCATTTCTATACACTAACAATGAGACTGAAGAAAGAGAAATTAAGGAGTCAATCCCATTTACAATTGCACCCAAAAGCATAAGATACCTAGGAATAAACCTAACCAAAGAGGTAAAGGATCTATACCCTAAAAACTATAGAACACTTCTGAAAGAAATTGAGGAAGACACAAAGAGATGGAAAAATATTCCATGCTCATGGATTGGAAGAATTAATATTGTGAAAATGTCACTGTTACCCAGGGAAATTTACACTTTAATGCAATCCCTATCAAAATACCATGGACTTTCTTCAGAGAGTTGGAACAAATTATCTTAAGATTTGTGTGGAATCAGAAAAGACCCCGAAAGGCCAGGGGAATATTAAAAAAGAAAACCATATCTGGGGGCATCCAATACCAGATTTCAGGTTGTACTACAAAGCTGTGGTCATCAAGACAGTGTGGTACTGGCACAAAAACAGACACATAGATCAATGCAACAGAATAGAGAATCCAGAAGTGGACCCTCAACTTTATGGTCAACTAATATTCAACAAAGGAGGAAAGACTATCCACTGGAAAAAAGACAGTCTCTTCAATAAATGGTGCTGGGAAAATTGGACATCCACATGCAGAAGAATGAAACTGGAGCATTCTCTTACACCATACACAAAAATAAACTCAGAATGGATGAAGGATCTAAATGTGAGACAAGATTCCATCAAAATCCTAGAGGAGAACACAGGCAACACCCTTCTGAACTTGGCCACAGTAACTTTTTGCAAGATACATCCATGAAGGCAAGAGAAACAAAAGCAAAAATGAACTATTGGGACTTCATCAAGATAAGAAGCTTTTGCACAGCAAAGGATACAGTCAACAAAACTAAAAGACAACCTACAGAATGGGAGAAGATATTTGCAAATGACGTATCAGATAAAGGGCTAGTGTCCAATATCTATAAAGAACTTCTTAAACTCAACAGCAAAGAAACAAACAATCCAATCATGAAATGGGCAAAAGACATGAACAGAAATCTCACAGAGGAAGATATAGACATGGCCAACAAGCACATGAGAAAATGCTCCGCATCACTGGCCATCAGGGAAATACAAATCAAAACCACAATGAAATACCACCTCACACCAGTGAGAATGGGGCAAATTAACAAGGCAGGAAACCACAAATGTTGGAGAGGATGCGGAGAAAAGGGAACCCTCTTACACTGTTGGTGGGAATGTGAACTGGTGCAGCCACTCTGGAAAACTGTGTGGAGGTTCCTCAAAGAGTTAAAAATAGATCTGCCCTACGACCCAGCAATTACACTGCTGGGGATTTACCCCCAAAATACAGATGCAGTGGAACACCAGGACACCTGCACCCTGATGTTTATAGCAGCAATGTCCACAATAGCCAAACTGTGGAAGGAGCCTCGGTGTCCATCGAAAGATGAATGGATAAAGAAGATGTGGTCTATGTATACAATGGAATATTACTCAGCCATTAGAAACGACAAATACCCACTATTTGCTTCGACGTGGATGGAACTGGAGGGTATTATGCTGAGTGAAGTAAGTCAGTTAGAGAAGGACAAACATTATATGGTCTCATTCATTTGGGGAATATAAAAATTAGTGAAAGGGAATAAAGGGGAAAGGAGAAAAAATGAGTGGGAAATTTCAGAAAGGGAGACAGAATATGAGAGACTCCTAACTCTGGGAAACGAACAAGGGGTGGTGGAAAGGGAGGTGGGTGGGGGTGGGGGTGACTGGGTGGCAGACACTGGGGGGGCACTTGGTTGGATGAGCACTGGGTGTTATGCTATATGTTGGCAAATTGAACTCCAATTAAAAAAAAAAGATCTTGGCCTAAGAAAACAATTAAAAGAAAATTCCATTCCTGTTTATGAAATTCCGTAGAAAAATGGATAATGATTAGAAATAAAAAGGAAATTCCATGTGTAGCCAACAAATAAAGAAGAGATATTCAAACATGTGGTACCTGCAAAATTACAAATTAAAAAACAACGAAATGTCCCTTTATACTTATCAGGAGAAAAAAAACGGAAAACAGAATGAATACCTAGTATCATTTAGGGCATGGGACTATGGGAACCCTTGTGGGAATGTGGATTGGAGCAGGCATCCTAGAGGGCAATTTTGCAGCACTCAGTGACATTAAATAATGACGTTTCCTATGGCCCATAAACTCCTAGACTTTTTACTCCAGAGATGCAATTCCATAAAGCATGTGTGCAAATATATTTGTTGCAGGCTTATTAGTGGTAGTGGCATATTTGTTGTCATGAGGCAACAAATAGATCAAATACAATAGTCTAGAGTGTAGAGTGTAGCACTTAGGACCAATGGCTTGATGTACAGAGAACAACATAATTCAAGTTCTAAAACATGTAGCTGAGTAAAAACAGCAAGAAGTGGAATGAAGTCTACAAACCAGTAGCATTTATATTGATTACACATCAATGCCCACATAATAGCACAGCATATTTAAAAGGATATATGCAATTAATAAGATACATATCTAAAGCATTAGAATGGTTGTTTGGTGGTGGAGCAGGGAATGAAGATGGACTTGGGGAACAAAATGTTTAAAAGGAGAAAACAGACTGAAAATAAAATATACATGAAAAAAAAATAAAGTAAAATAAAATATACATGGTGAGATTCCTAAGAGATAAAGGAGTAATCATTTCTAAGAAATAAGAGATTAGGAAATCGAACCAATTAGAAGTTATGAATGTGAAAACTTGACACAAAGTACTATGAAGCAAACAAGTCATATATTCTCATAGAAAATGGTGGTGACAGTGTGGAAATAGGACTCTCCTTGGTCAATAAAGGGCTCTCTGAGCTGATAAAGTTTAAGTCAAAACCAGTAGGAGGAGAAGCAGCCAGCCATTTAGATACTCTGAGAAAAGCGTCCTGGACACACAGGTTGGCCTGTTCTAGACATCGAAAGGCCAGTGTGACTGGTTTGTGGTAAACAGGAAGAGCAGTCTAAGGGAAGAAACAATCACAAATCAAGGTATGTAAAACCTTTGGATTTCATTCCAGTTATAATAACAAATGCTGCAAGGTATTAAGCAGATGTTAAGATTTGATTTACATTTTTTTAAGAGTTTACTGTGCTGCTCTGAGTAGAATAGAGTAGAAGAGAATGGCAGAAGGAACAGGAAACTGGTTGGGAGACATTCCATGAGGAAGATGATGTCTCGGACTATAGCAGTGGCTGTGGAGGTGGAAATTAACAAAGACAAGATATAATTTGGAGGTAGAATTAACAGGAATTACTAGTGATAGAATTGACAGGAATTTGAATGGTGAGGGAGAGGGGAGAATAAAGGCTTTTATGTTCTTAGCTTACCATTCACTGACAGAGGAAGAGTAGTTAAGAAACAAATTTTGAGTTAAAATGAAGAATTTGATATTGGATAGACTACATTTGGCCTCTGGTGAGAGTCCAAATAAAGATGTCAAAGTATCAGATAAAAGAGACAAGAGAGAAAAGAACAGATTTAAGCTAGAGATGTAAATAGGAGAGACAGTTTGCATGTGGACCATTTAAGTATGGGAAAGATTAGCCAGGCAGAGTATTTATAGGGAGAAAAGAACACTTATGCAGCATCTTGAAGAACTCTTATCATTTGGATGTCTAGTATGGACAGAGGAGCTAGCTAGTAAGGAAGACTGAATAGAGGTAGCCAAAGTGGAAGGAGGACAACCAGTGTGTTTTCCCTAAAACCAAATGAGCAGTGTTTCAAGACGGAAGGAGCTGCTAACTCTGTTACATTTTGCTAAGAAATAAAATGACAGAAAAATGGGTCCATTAATTTGGCAACATTGAAGACTTTGGTGATCTATCTTAATAGGAGTCATTCCATGTTGTTTGAGGGCCCGAGTGGAATGGACTGAGAAGTAAACATAAGGCAAAATGGACACACCTGTAGACAATACTTTGGAAGTCTATTTCTGAATAACTGGGCCGATATGTACAGGTAAAGAATGTTGGCTTAAAAATAGTAGTCTGTTATATAAGAACATTTACAAATTGATTCTAAACTCAATACTTTGTTCTAGCTATATCTATTTATTCCTTCTCCCAGGCTAGGCTGAATGGAACATTTGGTTTCCCCATATAAGATGATTACTGAACTTCCTAGGGCAGGTTAATAATTTAGCATCCTGTAAAACTAATGTTCTTCAAGTTATCTGTTCAACATTATTGGGAGTAGGGTCTGCAACAACAAAGATTTTTGTTTGTTTCATTTTTACTCCAGTAAGATATTTTCTTCCTCAGTGGGAGTAGGATTAAACTACATGTTGAGTATTCAAGAAGTTGAGACCTGAGTTCTTGGCAACATATTTATCATTTATTCTGTTGACAATTTAAGGCCTCTTGTACATAGGCACAAGGATAGTTTCCTCCCTGGTCTATTATATTAATATAGCTTTCTTATGGTTCCTTTGTTTATGATAAATATGCCCATCTGCAAGTTCTCATCTTCTCTACTCCCTCTTGCCCTTTCTACTTAACAATTTATTCCACATCTAAATTTCCTCTCTGACCCAGCTATGTTAACACCTCCTTCCTTTGGACTTCTGCCCTTCTTTTTGTCTGCAACATGTACTTAGCAGTTATGCTTGTTCTTTACTTGCAAATTTTTAAATATTATTTTTTATTTACCTAAATGAGTACTCATTTATAGTACCTATAATGTTTTTGAGTAGCTCCTGAGGAATTTGTAGGGTTGGCTTATATTTTGGCTCTCTGTGTGGCACCTATCTATACTCTCAGGAGTATAGATATTTCCTCAGGATATATACATAGTATATGACATCAGATAATATACTGGAAAGGAAATGTTGTAGAATGCCTTCTTTCCCTTTGTCCCTGATTTACAGCAGAGAAATTTAAAGACAATTTACCTATTTTCTTCTCACATCTGAAGTGTGTCCCACTGACTTAGTAAATACAAGAAACAAAGCTTTGATAAATTTTTGAAAATCTGGAGTCATGCAGACCTGTTTTAGAACTCTACTTCTGTCATTTACAAGCTTTGCAGTTAAGGTCATGTTTATTAATCTCTCTGATCCCTGTTTCCTTCTGTTGAGTGGAAATAATAACCCATTTCTTTGTGATACTTAAATAAGTTAATTTGGAAATCTTATAATAAGGGTGATCACCATGAGTTCTTAATGACCATGAAAGCAGTAATAAAACAAAGTCAAAAATTTTGGCTGCCCAAATTGAAATTAGGTTCCATAATTTCTTTTCAGCTTTATGCCTCTGATATAATCTGGGTGTTTTATATCAAAGGGCTTATTTGACCTATCTTTCAACTCAGATAGAAATTTTCTCATTTACAAACACAGTGCTTTTTACCATTTGAAGAAATTCAATATGTTTCTGTTGAACTGAATTTCAAATGATCACTTGGCCTGCAAATGTGTATGTGTGATCCTGATGTTAACATGCCTCTCTCCTACTCTAGCTCCTTCAAAGATGACTTCTTACTAGGATATCCAGAGGAAAAAACTTGCATGTGTCCAGTTCTAAGTCAGCTCTAAGCTATCCTTTGATCTGACCTAGGCTAAAAACCTGCATTAGTGCTGGAAACTTCTTACAATTTCTTTACTATTATTTTTCCCTCATAATGCTGTTACTTTAGGGCTTAATGAAATGAATGTGGCAAAGCCTCTACTCTATCTTTTCTAATTCTAATTTACAATGTACAAAGTCTAGATTAGGTATAACAGGCTTTACTGAGGAATTTATATATTTATGAGAAGTTACTGTGTGGGAGACAGAGAAATATATTTTAAATCAACTTTGAAATACCATGGTACTCCTAAACCATGACAAGAGAACAAGGTGAAATTTATTTCAGATCTCACAAATGTACCTCAGAGCTTTACTCTTCAGGACCACTTCAAAGTGTTTCATTCTTCAACACTTCTGCATGTTAGTCCCCATATCCTTTTAGGAAGCGCCACTCCTTGCTCCTGTTATAGGACATAAAAATTTCCCAGCAGGCTGTGAAGCTGGAATCTAGCCACCCAAAACAATTCCTTGGAGGATTCCCCCCAGTAAAATATACTTATTCCCTCTATTGTCTTTCAGTATCCAATGGATTACACACATATGCACAAATACAAGTGGTAAAACCAAAATCCCTGTTACTAATAGGAACATTTTCGTCACTTTGTCTGTAATCTCGTAGAACCACCCTACAACAAATGGGATAAAATGCATCTTTATGTCATTATGTTGAGCATTCTTAGGCATTCCTTGTTTTTTTTATTGTGTTTAGGTGGTGTGTCAGTCTCTCCAGTACATAAAAATCAGGAGCTTGAAAATTGTAGCATTACTTGATGGACAGCACTTAACTATGCAAAACCTCTACAGTAACTCTGAGCTTTTACAGATCTTTCTTTCTCTCCCTCTTCTCTCTCTCTCCTTCCTTCCTTCCTTCCTTCCTTCCTTCCTTCCTTCCTTCCTTCCTTCCCTTTTCTCTGTCTCTGTCTCTGTCTCTGTCTCTGTCTCTGTCTCTCTTTTCTGTCAGATTAAATCTTGGGTTGCTGCAAATCAAAGAAAGACTGATTAAAGAATCATCTCTCATCCAAGAAAACTCCAGGAAACTAGAAGAATGTTTTAAAGGTAATTAAGTAAAATTTTACCAACTATATCCACAGAACATATCAAGAAAAAAGATCAGATGGATATGTTTCTATAAGCAAAAAACAAATTCTTGTGATAAAATGCCATTCATTGTAGAAAATCTCAAAAATTATGTTTCTAGACACATAAAAAAATAAATCTCACAGTGAAGTTATAAAACTGTCAACATTTTGGTAAACATTTAGGCCTACCAACCTACCTGTAATTTGTTTATTCTCTGTATGAAATTTTGATCAAGTTGTAGTAATCATTTTATAATTCAATTATTCTAAATATAATAAATCACAATGATTTTCATGTATTAAGTATTTTTGAGGACTTGATTATTGACTAGAATATTCTGTTAAGTATGTGCTGTGATTTAATTAATTAATTTATTGTTCTGCAATTAGAAAGTTTTCAAGGACTGGTTTACTTCTTACAATTATAGTTTAATTACTATTTATATTACTTTATACTTATATTTACTTCTTGCAATAATAATCTTTGAGTCATTTTCTTGCAAAATAGGAAATTGAGATCTAATAGGTTTTTTTTTGATGTTCTGTAGGCCCCTATATGATTTTTTAAAAATCCACATTTATGGCTATAGTCATAGACTTATAACAAACATTTGAAAACACATCACCATTCTTAGGAAAATTTACTAGTAAAAAAAATGTTAACTTATTGTAATTGATTTCTTCTAGTAATTTTCTCCCTCAAGATCCTGAAAAATAGAAATTGCTGTAAGTGTAAACCCCCTTAATAATGTTTGTGTGGGGGGAGTTCTGAAGCATCCTTAAAAATAAATATACCAGAAAAAATATATAGCAAGGAAATGTCAGTATTTTTCAGTAAGTCAGAAATAATAGAACATCAGTTGAGCATAATAATGTTTCTTTGTTAAGATTTATTTTCTTTGCTGATCATCATGTTGACATTTCCAGCAGATGGCATTATTATACTAAAGAATCAAGTAATATAGGCCATTCTTTCAGTAAATGAACATTTTAGAAAGGAATGGAAGAGGGAAAGGAATTATTACTTATTGAAGTCTATTAGGTCCTGGTCCTTTTATATGTGTAATTACACTTAATGCACACAGTGACCCTTATGAGTAGGTATTATTATAAACAGAGGCTGGAGGGATTTAAGAAATTTAATGTTCACAAAGCAAGTTAAGCGACAGGAACAGGATTATAATCTAGAGCTGGCTGATTCAAAATACCTGGGTGGCTGCTATACTTAGAATCTGTGGTATTACAGTGAAAACATTCTTTCTATAGAAACAGTTTCAAATGAATGAGGTTGACACTTTCCTTTTTTTTTTTTTTTTGTGGAGGGAGGGTTTAGAGTGTTGTTGTTTTAATGAAATATTCTCAACTTTTAAAAAATGCAGAAAGGCATTTCCGTCATGGTGGAACACAGACCTCTGAAAATCTATTTCTTTATAAAAGCAACGAGAGCACTGCCTCCACCCCCTCAAAAATGAAAATCAATGGGTTTTCAGAACTCTCAGAATTAAAGATTGCAATGATCTGGAAGGTGTTTATACAAGAAAAATTACTGAGTGTGGTAAGAACAGCAATATCTGTGGCCTTGTAAGTTTTTCTGTTCTCATTCTCTTTTCCCTAGCACCATGGTATTTTTGAAAACCAGTAACCTTGTAGCCACAATAGCTGTGAAATCTAGCAACTTAGAGATATTAGAAAGAGGAAAAATGGGGTTGAATATCTCTCACATGCCTTGTTCCAAGAGAATTTTTTTTAGGATTTTATTTATTTGAGAGTGAGTGTGTGTGTGTGTCTGTGTGTGTCTCTGTGTGTGTATGAGAGAGAGAGAAAGATAGAGAGAGAGAGCATGACAGGGGGGAAGGGTAGAGGGGGAGGGAGAAACAGGCTCTCTGCTCAGTCCCGATGTGGGACTCGATTCCAGGACCCTGGGATCATGATCTGAGCTGAAGGCAGATGCTTAATTGACTGAATCACCCAGGTGCCCAAGAGAATTGTTAATAATTTGACCTAACAAATCCCTGGGAAAGCCCTTCACAGAATTGGTTTATATTCAATACTACTCTGAGTTCATTCAGTGGGAGAAGCTCTTTCCCTTGGAGTCCATCAAGAAGTCATCAGTATCAATTATTTAGTGTTCCAGCTATCTGAAAAAATACCAGTTGACCAAAACAAGAGTCTGAATGTAAAACCTAAATGAAAAATTAGGGTCACAGAATGTTCATTGGGGGCTTTTAGAAGCTTGAAATTACAGGTGATCTAAAAGTCCACATGCGTGTGAGAGCCGTAACCATGCCCTGGAGAGATCTGAAATAGCACTGATTTCTCATCTCTGGATGAATATAAAGTTCTGCACAAGCTGGAAGCAAAGGCTAAGGTAGAGTTGCAAATTCAAAGCGTTAGAGTTTTGCTCTGATACACACAGAGAGACCATCAGCAAAAGGTAAGAGTTTACTGGTTCAGGGTATTTAAGGAAATCTCTATCTAATCTTTAGCTTTCCATTAAGCTAATCAAAGACATCAGTGGTTAGACACACACACACACACACACACACACACACACACACAGACTATAAAGAATTAGTCCAGGAAGGTTCCAAGCAAACAATAATTATTATTACAATAAAAACAACAAGTAACAATGAAAATAAATAGTTGGTAAGGAGGAATCTCATTTTTAAAGTTACCACATTATAATATTATAACACCCATTTTTGGCAAAAACATTATCAGGCAAGGAGAGAAACAAGGAGATATCAATACAAAGGGGGAAAAAATCAATCAATGGAAACTCTTTATGATGAAGCCCAAATGATGAACTTAACAGAACTGGAACTTTAAGCTTATGAATAAATTTAGAGAACTAAAGGAAACCATGTCTTAAAAAATTAAAGTATGACAATGATGTCTTGCAAAAATTAATAATGCAATAGAAATTATAAAATACCAAATAGAAATTGCAGTATTAAAATGTAATGGTAAGCATTAATTTAGTATTTTAGTATTAACTTTAGTACTTAAGTACAATAAATGTGGTAGACATTCACTAGAAGTACCCAACAACAAATTTAAATTGGCAGAAGAAAGTATCAGTGAACTTAAAGATAGATTATTTGAGAATATATCCCGTCTAGGTAACCAAAAAATTGAATGAAGAAAAAAATCAGAGCCTCAGAGACCCATGAGACACCATTAAAAATACCAATATGCATATAATGGAAGAAAAGAAAAGGGGCAGGAAGAATACTTGAAAAAATTATGGCTGAAAGCTTCCCAAATTTGTCGAAAGCTATAAATCTACATATTGAAGTAGCTCAAGAAAATCCGAGTAAAATAAACACAGATATTCACAACTGGATACATTATAGTCAAACTGTAGAAAACTAAAGGCAAAGAGAAGAGTCTTGAAAGCAGGAAGAAAAAAATGATTTATCAAGATATCTTCCATAAGATTAACAGCTAACAACAGGGAAACGAAGACTTGAACAATATAACTTTACTTAAACATAAAAGATATCTATCAGTATATAAAGAACAAACTCAACCCATAGGTAAGTAGAAGGAAGGAAATACTACAGATTAAAGGAGAAATAAATGGAAGTTGAAAGGCAAAATTGAGAATCCAGAAGTCAAATATTTGGTCCTTGAAAAGATCAACAAAATTGACAAGTCTTTAGCTAGGATAAACAATAAGGAGCTAGATTCATTACCAGAGTCAGGAGTGAAAGTGGATATCACCACTGACGTCTACACATTTGAAGAGATTTATAAGAAAACATTGTGAGCGACTATGCCACAAACCATATAACCTTTGTGAAAAGAAAAAAATTCCTAGGAAGACACAAACTACTCAAACTGACTCAAGATGCAATCTATGTTCACAGATCAGAAAACTTATTGCTGTTTTAAGATGGTAATATTCCTTAAATTGATCTACAGAGTAAATGTAATCTCTATCAAAATCCCACCTGCCTTTTTTGAAAAATGGCCCTAATAGTCATATGAAATGCAAGGAACCCAGATCAAAACATATTGCAAAAGAACCAAGTTGGAGCATTCACATTTCCCAATTTCAAACCTTTCTATAAAGCTACAGTAATGAAAACAGTGTGTTCACTGGCACAAGGATAGATAAATGGAATAGAATATAGATTGCAGAAATAGCTTCTTAGCTTTGTCAATTGATTTATAAAGAGTGCCAGGACAATTTAGTGTGAACATAATAGTGTTTTTAACAAATGGTGCTGGGGCAACTAGATTTTTATATGTGAAAAAATGGACTTGGACCCTATATCGCACCGTAAAAAATATTGACTCAAAATAAATCAAAGTCATACATTTAACAGCCTGTATAGCTCTTAGGAGAAACACAGGAGTAATTCTTCATGACCTTGGGTTAGACAGTAGTTTGTTAGATATGAAATCAAAAGCACAAGAGGCAATAGTATATGTCAACTATAATCCAATTTAAAAAAATTACATAAGAGACCAAAAAATAAATTGGACTCTACCAAAATTAACGAAACTTCTATGCTTCAGAAAACACCATCAAGAAAAAGTGGAAAGGCAATGTACAGAATGAGAGAAAATATTTGCAAATCATATGTCTGATTTAAAAGTATATGTCTAGAAGATAAAATTCTTAAAATTCAAAACCAGACAACTCACTTAAAGATGGGCAAATGATTGGAATAGACATTTCTCCAAAGAAGATACAGAAGTGACCTACCTATAAACATGTGAAAAGATGTTCATCATTAATTATTAGAGTAATACAAATTAGAACCACCATCATTAATGGTAGCTAAAATTAAAATTAAAAACTGTAATAGGCAATAACAAGTGTTGGTAAGAGTATGGAGAAATTAGTACCATATTGCTGCTGAAATTGTTAATGGTGCAGCACCTTGGTGAACTGTTTGACAGTTCTTCCAAATGGAAAACTTAAGGTTACCATGATTAGATCCATAAACTTTACTCTGTCATTATGAAGCCCTGTACACTGATGTTCAGAGCAACATTATTCATATTACCCCAAGTGTAAATAACTCGTTTCCAACTAATGAGTGGATAATTAAAATGTAGTATATCGATACAGTAGAATATTATTTAGCAATAAACGTGCTATAGCATGGGTGAACTTTGAAGACATTATGTTATGTGAAAGAAGCTAACAAAAAAAGACAACGAAAGATGGCACATTATACATAATTCCACTGATATGTAAATGTCCAGAAAGATTAGTTGATGCCTTGGCTTGGCAAGTGGGGAAAGAGCACTGGAGTGACTGCTGATGAGTATGGAATTTCTCTTTGGGGTAATGATTCACAATCCTGTGAATATACTAAAACCCACTGAAATATACACTTTAACTGTATCGGATGCCTGGTGGCTCAGCAGTTGAGCATCTGCCTTCAGCTCGGGACGTGGTCCTGGAGTCCTGGGATTGAGTCCTGCATCGAGCTGCTTGTATAGAGCCTGCTTCTCCCTCTGCCTATGTCTCTACCTCTCTCTGTGTGTCTCTCATGAATAAATAAATTAAATCTTTTTAAAAAGTGAACTGTATGGTGTGGATATTATCTCAGTAAAACTCTATATATAACACAAATGCAGGTTTTCTTTTCAAACTGGGATAAAGTGTCCCTATCCTTGGGGATGTGTAGGAAGAATATCTAGCATACATTAAATACTTTCTTTGGGTCAATGACTTTAGAAATATGATCTCACTTGAAATGACCATCTTTGTCATATTCTTATTATCCTTGTCATATTACAGATAAGGAAATGTTATGTGAGAGGTTAACTACATTCCACAGGGTCACACATCTAATAAGTGCTGGAGCCCAAGTCTATCTTTGCGAAGCTTATATACTTTTTATCCTCCATTCTGTGGTTCATTAGAAAGATGTTTCATTGTTTTCATTGTTATGTTGTATGTTATTATTTTATGTGTATATGATATGCCTGTTTTTGCTCTAGGAAAGATGATAACTGCCCCCATGTTAGTTTTGATCACCGGCAAAAACAAGTTGAGAAAAAAATGTCAATTTTCTCTTTTCACACCACTTTATTCATTGCTAAATTCAAAGTTGGCCAGTCTGTGGCATTCTAGTTCGTATACTGAATAGACTTGGTACTGTGTTTACAAATGCTTCTTACCTGTCTGTAAACTGAAGTTGAACTCTAAAATAAGAAAGATGAATGTTTCAAAGGAGGGGATTTTCCTTGATATAAAAATAAGAGTATTCTCTCAAATTGATTAATAATGTAGGCTTTCACATCCACAAGGCAGTTTAGAAAAGCAAGGAATAATCTTAGTTTTCAAGTATATGCATTGATTTTGGAGTTGGTATTATCATATTGAAGTTGAAGTGCTTTTGAGAAAATCATACATGCATCTATGTGGGGTTTGTTAACATTTTTCAATTACAAAAAAATTACATATAATATTCTTTTAAGAGGCAGACTACCTTAATACATTGATAATGAATCTCTGTACAGAATGTTTGAGGAACAGGATACTTACTCTCCCTGGGTCTCATTTTCTAAAATGTAGCACAGTATTAGGGAGTCCTGAGGGTCCTTTCCAGCTTTTTGATTATATAACACTCTGACTAGCACACAGGCACACCTGCAAACCTGCTGAGAGTTCCTCAGAATCATTAATGATTATTCATGGCAAGGGAAGCAGAGGTAACATTGACTCTGAAAGCCGATCCTTCTCACTGTAGAAGTGCACTCTTGTGTTACAGTGTTTTTGTATATGAGAAATGCCACCTGCCAGTACTTGAAGGTCTCTGAGCACGAGGGATCGACCCAGTGCCCTTCATGTTAAAACATCTCCTGCAAGCCTAGCATAGTGTACCTGTGGTGAGGGCCAGAAGTATGGATGCTCACATTGATGTTTTTCAGAGCTTCTGCTACACATATCCAGCTTGATCTTTGTCTCTTGCCAAAAGAGTCATGATAAATCTAGGGTATCTTTTTTTTTTTTTTTTTTTTGCTGTTTTGCTTTTAATCAGAATTTTTTTTGAAGCACACTAACTGAATGCCCTCTCCGTGCCTTACACATGACTTAAGTGGGATTCTACAGTAAAAAACAGTACCTTGTTTGAAATGGGAGCAATATATGCTAATATTACCTCAGATAGAAAAATTATAAATGATTCACAGAATCACAAGTTTTTATTCTTGATCCTCATCTTGCCATTGTAGAGCAAATTAATTTTTAGTGATATGAACTAAAAATTATTCATGGATTTTCTACTAGCATAATTAATAGCCTAAAATTAGGACAATTTCTAAAAAAAATTAGGATAATATTTTAAGTTTAACTTTCTTTTTAATTAGCAAGTTAAGGTAAAAAAAAGATAGATTAAAACATTTTTTAAAAATCAAATTTGCTTTAAAGCCTTTTCTTTTTGTTTCAATTCCCAGGGTAGTTTGGCCTAGGACTGGGATGAGACAAGGTTGCCACAATGAGCAGCCATATATTGGGAGGACTTGAACAGGATTTCTAGGGACTAGTTATTTTTGTTGCTGAAAGTAGGGCTAGCTATGTTCTAAATTATTGCTACTTAAAACTTTGGGAGCTTAAAGAACCAGGAACCAGCAACAATGAACTAAAAGGACACCATTTTGAACCCTGGAACTCTTCAGAATGCACAAAGCCATTCTCTCCCTGTAGTTACATCTTACAATTAATTTTTTTTTCCTAAGAAAATAAGAAAAATATATGCTCAGTGTATAAATTTTAGAATAGGAACCAGAGATGCCTGGGTGGCTCAGCAGTTGAGCATGTCTACCTTTGGCTCCCAGTGTGATCCTAGAATCTGGGATTGAGTCCCACATCAGGCTCCCTGTGAGGAGCCTCCTTCTCCCTCTGCCTATGTCTCTGCCTCTCTCTCTGTGTGTCTCTCATGAATAAATAAATTAAATCTTTTAAAAAAATTCAGAATATACAAAATACAGAGGGAAGAAGATTAAAAATGTTCTTGCTAATATATTGGTATATTTCATTCTAGCTATGATGGTCTTTTAATAAGCTTTGTACTTCGTGAATCTAGCCCATATTTGTGAGGAATTTTGCTGAAATGGTAATGAGATAGTTCTGGGGAAGTTGTATCAAATGGTTCTATATCCTGAGAGAAACATGGGTTGACATGAAATTAAGAAACCTTTTAGAATTTCTTTTAAAAAAATAAGAAAAAGAAAGAAGGAAAGAAAATGAAAGAAAAGGAAAAGAAACGAAAAGAAAAAGAGCTTTATTTCAGTCCAAATAAGGATAGCTGCCCGGGATACATAACCTTCACAAAGAAAAGAATGCTCCAGAGAAGGAGGGTTTAATACAGGGTTACATATGTTTTTTGTTAAATCAAGAGTTACAAATCATCATGATGAAGGACATTTCAGAAAATTAAAAACTTTATCTTATGTGTTAGTATGTGCTCTTTTTTTTTTTTTTTAAGATTTTATTTATTTATCCTTGAGAGACACAGAAAGAGAGAGGCAGAGACATAGGCAGAGAGAAGCAGGCTCTATGCAGGGGGCCTGACTCGAGACCAGATCCTGGTACTCCAGGATCACGCTTGCCCTGAGCTGAAGAAAGACATGCTTAACTGCTGAGCCACCCAGGCGTCCCTAGTATGTACTCTTGAGAAGCTAACATTTAAGAGACAGAACAAGAAATTAGTACAATACATACTTTTATAAAATATGATAAATGCTATGGAAAAACTAAAATGGAATAAATAAGATCAAGAGTATAGTGGGAAGAAGAGGCTTGGGGCTGGGTAGTTTGCTATATTAAATAGTGCGGGGGACTTCACTGAGAAAGTGAGGTCAATAAATATACAGGGGAGAAGGAGTTAGCCACGTGGATACATGAGGAGAGAGCATTCCAGGCTGAAGAAAAGATAAGCGCTCAAGATAGGTCCCTCTCCAGCATGTGTCAGGATCCGGGAAGAGATTGTGGATGTAAGCAGAGTAATAAACAAAAGAAGGGCAGGTAGGTTTTGTAGGGCCTTGTCTGACTCATTAACAGTAAGAAAGGATTCATTTATAGGTTTTAATCAAAGGAGTAGTTACTTGCCTTTCAAAGGATCATTTTGGCTGCTCTATTGACAATAGCCTTTTTTGTTGTTGTTTATAGAATTCCATGGTTACTGCTATTCTGTGATGCATAAGATTAAAACAGGAGAGCTAGGGAAGGGTTATACATAGGTAAAAGATGGTGATGGTTTCAGGGTGGTATCATGAAATAGTGAGAAGTGGATGGACTCTGGATGTATTGGGTACGTAAAGTCTATAGTATTTCCTTTGTGATAAAGCAATTTAGTATAGTAGCCAGCTATACCAAACATTTGGCAAAGGACTTTATGAAAAAATATTTTGCGAGGTATTTTAATCCAATGTTAATATGTTACCATCAGATTCATCTTTCTCCCAAAATTTATGATAACTGGTGTTGTGGTTATTGCTGTACTTAAGTCACTAGACTTTTTAAATATGTGTCTGATGGGTTTCATGGCATGTAAACAAGATAACTTATGAGGTGGTAGAAATTATATCTGTACTTTTCCCAATGACTTTAGATGGAATATACTTTCAGCTTGTTTCTTCCTTCCACATATTCTGTGCTTCAACCCCTGAATATCTAAATAATTATTCATGATATGACTCTCTAGGTTATGCTGGTTTAGTTGGTATACTTTGTATGTTATGAACTATAGTTATTTTAAATTAATGCCTTTAAATTATGAGGCATATAGTATTGTATTATTGCTGACCAAGGTCTTTTGGAGAAGCTGTTATGAATGCAAAATTTGGTTCAACTGAGAGGCACATTTGGATGACTTCATAAATATTGATGGAAATACATACTGATTCAACAAAATTACAATTTCCATGGTTTGATCAAATAATGCAGTTCTGCAACAATGTTGCTTTTATCTGTCAAATTGAGGTTTTCCTCAACAGATAGCATTGGAATTTTCTGCTATTTAAGTTAGACATGGCACCATATTTAATCATCCAATTATCTTTTAATGGTGTCTTTACTATAGGAGTATGTTGTCTTGGGCAAAAACAGATGGGTGTGATAAGCACATCCTTATAACTAGTCTTCTTTTTATTTTTGTTTATTTTACTAAAATAAAAATAGTAAAAACTACTTTTGGCTAACAGTCTAAATTGTTAGCCAAATGTTTAACTATATCATCAGCTAGTGGAATTAAATTCAACATAGCTATTATATTTGTAGCCATTGTGTATTGTGTTTTCATTAAGTACAGACACTTAAATAATGAAATAAATCGGTTTTCTCCAGTTAACCTATGGCCTAAATCTCACATTTAACCTGAATATTATGAATATCTGTGTTTGATTAAGGGCATGACAAATGTATGATTTGTTTTAAGGTCAAAAAGACTAGAAATTTAAAGATGTTAAGTAGGCAGGTCACATTTCTTCTTGTGGTTTATAATATAAGTGAATAAATTATTTTAATTGCTTAACATTATACTTTTTGAGAGATATTGCGATAGCATGGTTATCAAGGAATGATCTTAAATCTTTGTGTTAACTTTTTGTTAATACATACGTTTTGTTTGGATAACAAAACAACTGGAGTGAAAAATACTCATTTTAAAAACACAACTGGGGCAGCCCCGGTGGCGCAGCGGTTTAGTGCCGCCTGCAGCCCAGGGCGTGATCCTGGAGACCCTAGATCGAGTCCCCATCAGGCTCTCTGTATGATACCTGCTTCTCCCTCTGCCTGTGTCTCTGCCTCTCTCTCTCTCTCTGTCTAAATAAATAAATAAATAAATAAATAAATAAATAAATATCTTTAAAAAAACACAACTGAAGTTTACTTCTCAGCCCCCATGGGAATGGCATGATTTCTCTCCTAAAGTACCTGGACATTTTTTTTTTTTAAAGATTTTATTTATTTATTCATGAGAGACACAGAAAGAGAGAGAGAGAGAGAGAAGCAGGCTCCATGAAGGGAGCCTGAAGTGAGACTCAATCCCAGGTCTCCAGGATCAGGCCCTGAGCTGAAGGCAGCGCTAAACCGCTGAGCCACCCAGGCTGCCCAGTACCTGGACATTTTTTAACAAGACACCTTGAGAGACCTCCTTATGTTGGGAAGCAAGAGCCCTCAGGGTATGGTCTGAAGACCCCTGATGGCTGGACTGCTTAGCATAAGAAATAAATGGTTACTTGAAGGTGGGAGTGATCCAAGAGATAAAAAGTGAGGGTCAGAAACATAATAGGAGGTGGGGGACAGTAGAGAAATATCAAGAATGAGAAATTCCTAGGAGAGGAATGATTAAAGGACTGTCCTTATTTTTGTGGTTGCTGTCGGGAGCTGTAATCATCTGCAGCTTGCTCCAACACACACCCTTAGTAGTGTCTGCTCTATACACAGATTTTTTGACTAAATATTGTTTTGATAAATCACAGGAAAAGGTTATATGTCTGTGATAGTTGCTGAGCAGAGAGAAGAGAATAAATATGTTGGGTCAAACACAAGTGAGAATTTAGCAAAGGAGGAAATCAGAATTAGAGGTAACAAACGGCAAGCTTTCTGGTTTGGGGAAAATTCTTTCTAAGGAGATTCTTTTCCCTGATGTGAGATAGGAATTAGAGGAAATTATAAAGCAGAGGAAGATGCCTGGATTATTCTTGCCTCTGTTATTGCTTTGAATCTTCACTTCTTTTATATTCAAAAAGCTTAAACAGCAGTTTTAAATGTAGAGGGATTTGTTCTAACTCCTTAGTGGAGGCAATTTGGAATTCCTGGGCTCCTTGCAACTTGAGAACATAGTAAGGCATCTTTGACACATTTCAAACATTCAAAAATTCTAACAAAAATTGAATAGCTTCTCATGATGAGGTGACATGAGCTAACTAATCTGTCAAATATCTCCTCTTATAATAGAATTATATCCACTTAGTTGATAATTGTGTAATGGTATCTCATGCCTATCAGAAGCTCTGATTAGCAGTTAGATGTATTTGACGGGAAAAAGAAGAGAAAACAATTATTAAAAATTTCAGTTTCTATTTCTGCTCTTTCCTCCTGGGTTGAGGCAAGCCTTCTCATTTTGAAGTCATCTGTGTTCCTTGAGCAGACAATGAGACTACAGAACTACAACAAAGACAGAGGTCTGTTAATTCCTCGACCCAGTCCTTTCATAGAAGTCTACTGGGGTGGAAATGGCTCAGCTACCTTGTTAACGATAGGTAGCTTCTCAAGGAAGTCAATAAAACTCTCAATAGAAGCATCTACAAATTTATGATGTGGCTACAGACACAGAGCCCTTGGAGATTTCTTATGTCTCCTATTGTGATTTGAAGAGCATGCTCCCAGTAGGACCTGGGATGATCATTGTCTGCTCAGTCAGCAGCAAAAAAGATTTTCAGCTGAAACCCAGGATTCAGCACATCCTGCAATCCCTGGAAGAATCTTAGTCTAAACCACAGATCTCAGACAAATCTCCTACTGATTTCCACCCTCCCTACCCCCTGAGAATTATGCAATATATAGTCTCTGAATCAATGTTTTGTTTTTTCAATTTTCATTTTTTAAAACTGTAGTCCAAAAGCTGACTTCTTGATTTTTTTTAAATACAATTTTCACACACACACACACACACACACACACGCGCACACAATTTTCACATAGCTATTTTAAACATTAAGAACGAACTAGAAAGGGCATAGTTGGTCTAGGGAAGATATCTAGTCACTGTTTTCATCAACTAACTTTTACTGAACACCTGTTACCTGTGGCAATGCAAGGTACATAGTGATCCTTTTGGGACTATTTTCCCCCTCTAAAATGTGATGCCCTTGGGAATAAACATCTTATTCCTTGCCTGACATAGTGTCCCATAGATGTGAGATGAATGAAGAGGTTTCCTTTTTCTCTCTAAAGACTTAGAACTTGAGACCTTGAAGGAAGAAGAAGAGAGGCAAGGCACTGGAATGGAAGATTTGGGGAAAGACTGGCCTCTGGCTATAGCCAACAACTGAATTTTTGTTTTGTTTTAAAGATGTTATTTTATTTTATTTTTTTTGTTTTAAAGATTTTATTTATTTATTTATGAGAGACACACAGAGAGAGAGGCAGAGACATAGGCAGAGGGAGAAGCAGGCTCCATGCAGGGAGCCTGATGTGGGACTTGATCCTGGGACCCCAAGATCACACACTGAGCCAAAGCAGATGCTTAACCACTGAGCCACCCAGATTTCCCTAATAACTGAGTTTTTGAATCTAAGGAAATATCTTCTTTGTGGGTGGAAACTTTGTTACCTCATTTGGGACATTTGGATCAGCTCTCAGAGCTCTTAGAAATGAATCCCACCAAAATAGAGATTCTTTACCAAATCAGAAATAGAATATCAAATGAATCGTTTATTCTTGTTAAGGATTATATTTTAATTTGGAGGGTTTTTTTCCCCAATTTCTACAGTCTCTTTCAAAACATGTTAATAGAGTTTGTGGAGAAAACTCATTAAAAAGGTACTTGAAATCAGCAAATCTGACTTTACCACTAATTAGCAGTATCTACCCTGACATCCCATTGGTGGGGTTTTGAGGATCATAACAAGCGAACATTCTGTTATAAGTTTTAAGGAGCTGTATAGGTTTAGATCTTGCATATTATAAAATAGTAGTTAAAATCATGGTACTTAAAGTCATTCTGGGTTTGAGTCTTATTTCTGCCTTGTCTTAATTGTACAGCTTTGGGCTTGTCACTTAGTCTCTCTGAGGCTGTTATTTCTTTGCCTAACACCTACTAAGTGCTCAACAGATAGTATTTTATGATCACAATATTGTTTTTATTGTATTATGATGTGATGTATTTTAAGGGAAATTTGTTATTTAAAATAATATTAAAAAACCCTGTGCTATCAGTCATTTTTGGGGCAAGCATTTAGGGTCAGTTTTCTTGAGAAGTCATTATAAGGTGATGAATAGCATGATTTTAAAAAAAATTGATCCCATAACAACAAGTAGAGAGTCTTCTATATTAGGGAAAAAAAGTTATATTAAATTTGTCCAAGTAAGGAATGTACAAAATTCTACTGTGGTACATAAACTGTTCAAACAACATGAACTAACATCTTTTTAGCATATAGGGATTTTAAGAAAGAAGGAGTTTAGAATAACAGCCAAGTTATTATATGTTCTCTTACAGGTAAAATATTGAAAACAAGGAAATGAATACAAGCAAGAAAAATCTGACCTGTGCTGACTGAAGTGTACAGAACAGCCCTATTTCCTATACTGCCAATTGTGGTAAATGATGGCTATGGTAAAGGCAGTGGTCTGTGTGCAGGATAATATTTTACCTGTCTGGTTTTATGGAATTGCTAGAGAGCAAGAAAGCAGCCGTATTTAGCTGTGTTTACCTTAGTAGGTGTCAGGCAAAGAAATATGGATACAAAATATTGGATATAAGCAAGACTGGAGTTAGAAAGGTCTTGTCTGACTAAGAGAACATATTATTGATAACATTTGAAGACCATTATTTGGGTTGCCATGAGAAATCTGCATAAATGTGTACTACGAAGTAAAGTCAAGGAGTCTTGTAGAGTTAAGTGAGTGAGAGTTAAGTGGTTTTAAGTTTCATGGCTCTTTGGTATGAAGTGTTAAGGGGAAAATGGAGTTACGTTAGTATGCAGCAGCTCTGTCAAGTAGCACAGAGTGTGTTTTAAGAGATAGTGCCAATTCTTGGTAGATTTGACAAAGTTCTCTGATTTTTATAAAAAAAACACATCTTCCAAATTTCACAAGAGATGAATTTTATTGTATTTAAAAAAAATTGAACTTGACATGTCTAACCAATATGAAGGTGGTAACTGAGGAGAACTTTCAATTCAATATTAGGAGACATCATCACTCTTTTAAAATACAGATAACCATTTTGTTTCCTAACTTTCCCTCATTTCTTCTTTGGTATGTTTCTTAAAGGTGGATGATTCCTTTTTTCTTCATGATCTATCTTCCTCCTTTCTTCCTTTTTCCTAGTAATTACATTGTCATTTAAACATTATGCTAAATATTCAGGGCACCCCTGGGCATAAATAATTAATAGGACCTGATCTTTGCCCTGGGGTTCATGTGTTAGGACAGAAAGGTAAGACGATTTGTAATAATATGTGATCAAGGCTCTATGCTTTGGAAACACACAAGAGGTAACATTTGAAGTTCCATAAAATCTAAATGAGTGTTGAGAAAGGGGGCATTTTAGGAGCGGGAAATGTGCAAAGATTCATGATGGTATCTCGGGAGACCCATCAGTCATTTTGTGTGCTGGAAATATAGAATGTATGTTGGCATGTACAACAGCTTAAGCTAGGTAAGTGAGTAATCATTTTATGTTTTATCCTGCAGGTAGTTCAGAGTAATAAGAGGTTTTTAAGCACTCAGTGGGCTATCTCATTTCTTTTCATGGCTTAACCAGCATTCCTAAGTTAGTCCCAAATCTTTACCTGTAGTTCTGACTTTCTCCTTTAGTATCATAATCATATTCAAAACTGCTGACTTATTATTATCCTGCTGTTACTCAAACGAGTCCACTGCAAAAGAACATATTTTGTTCCTTTAAATTGTTCCTCCATTTGTGCTCTCTTCCTCCCAAGTCAGCTAGGCTGAAGATCTTAGTGCAATTTTCGCCTTCCCTCTTTATTTCAGTTTTCCCTGTAGTCTTTTGTTTACCAAACCTTACTAATTTTGCTCCCAAGCACCTTACACCCATTTCCCCATTTCTGTTTCTGCTGCCACTTCTGAAGGGCTCAGACTCTCATTCCTTCTCATCTAGATTTCTGCAGTGGAATTTTAAATGATCTGGTTATTTTCTTTTTAATTTCTAACCAATTTAGACAATAACAGCACCAGACTTTTCTCCCAGAAGTGTGAATCTCTTCCTATGATTCCTATACTCAAAAACATTTAAAGGTTCTTCACTTATGGAATAAGGTACAGATTCCATTGGGCCACATTCAGGGCCTGAGATTATCATCTGTGTTCTTTCTTTCTAAAAATATCTCCTTCCTTTTTCCTTCTTCTTTTTGTAATCTCCTTCCTATTAAGTACTCCTTGTCAGAAATCATCATTCGTAGGGCCACTATAATGCTTTAAAACAAAAACAAAAATAAAACTCTTGATACATCATATCTTACCTTATATTAAACTTTATTCCTTTAATTACGTATTTTTAGGAGACAATATATTTATTTATATTTTTAGGAGACAATTTATTTATCTATTACTGTGTAACAAATAACCCTCACATTTAGTAGGTTAAAATAATACATTTATTATCTCACAGTGTCATTGGGTCAGGAATCCATGTGCAGTTTAACTGGGTCCTCCAGCTCAAGCCTCTCAATAGACTGAAATCAAGGTGTCAGCTGGAGCTGCAGTCATCCCAAGATTTAACTGCACGGGGGTGGGAAGGAAGGGTGTGAATCTACTTCTGAGCTCACTCAGTTCTTGCAGAATTCAGTTTCTTCCAGGTTGTTGGTCTAAGGGCCTCAATTTCTCACTTGTTGGCCAAAGATTTCCCTCCATTACTTGCCATCTGGCCTTCTCCATAGGGTATCTTTTTTCTTTTCTTTTCTTTTCTTTTCTTTTCTTTTCTTTTCTTTTCTTTTCTTTTTTTTCTTTTCTTTCTTTTCTTTTCTTTTCTTTTCTTTTTTTTCTTTTCTTTCTTTTCTTTTCTTTTCTTTTCTTTTCTTTCTTTTCTTTTCTTTCTCTTTTCTTTTCTTTCTTTTCTTTTCTTTCTTTTTTTTTTCTTTTCTTTCTTCTTTCTTTTTGTTTTTTAAGATTTTATTTATTTATTCATGAGAGAGAGAGAGAGGCAGAGACACAGGCAGAGGGAGAAGCAGGCTCCCCGCAGGGATCCCGACATGGGACTCAATTCCAAGTCCCCAGGATCATGCCCTGGGCTGAAGGTGGTGTTAAACCGCTGAGCCACCCTAGTTGCCCATAGGGTAGCTTTCAACATGACAACTTGCTTTATCAGAGAAAGAGACAGAAAAGGAAGTTGTAGTCTTTTATAACCTTATCTTGGAAGTGACATCCTATCACTTTTGTTTTTTAAAGATTTATTTACTTTAGCGAGAGAGAGCACACCTACACGGGGATAGGGGCAGAGGGAGAGGGAGGGAGAATTTTAAGCAGACCCTGTGTTGAACATGGAGACTGAGGTGGGGTTTGATCTCATGACCCTGAGATCACCACCTAAGCTGAAACCAAGAGTAGCATGGTTAATAGCCTTTGCCACCCAGGTACCCTGCCATCACATTTGCTATACTGTGTTTGTTGGAATCACATCACTAAATTCAGCCTACACTCAAGGAGAGTGAATTACACAAGGCCACAAATACCAGAAGGCTGGTATCATATAGAGCATTTATATTTTTCCTTTTCATCTCTGTGTCTAATGATTTAGGCATTGCAGGTTTTTCATAATTATCTGATGAACTGAATGCAAAACAATATTCCATTTTGCAACTCAAATTTATGCTAGTGTTAATAATTTCAGTTAATAATACTTGATTAAAGTCTGTTGACCCTTTGGAACTTTTTTATGTAATAAAAATGAGGGGAAAAATGAAAATATACTAAGCGATTTGGTTGGGGACTCACCAAATTAAAACTTCTCACTTCATTTGCTCAAGATGGCTACAGCCTGCTATATATAGGGAGGGAGACAGGATAGTGTGAGGGAAATTACCCCATGATATCAGTCTCTTGAATTTCACTTGAGGTCAATAATAAGATACATACTGGAAATCAGTTCTGGGTAATTTCTAATTTTTTCAATATTTTGGTTATTTAGTTTCTTAATTTTATGTAACTGTGTTTCTTTAAACATTTTAAAACTTGTATTCTCTTTGGCAGCACATATACTAAACATTTTAAAACTTAAGGTGTTGCTAAGTATAAAGTGACTTCTCTATAAGGTATAAATTTGAGGTATTGATAGTTTTGAAATTTAATACTGCTTATTAACTTAAAAGTTTCAGAAATAATACACTTTTTAAATATTAGTTTAAGATAGTTAACTTTTTATATCATCTTTATAAGCTAAAGATTATTTTGATAGGTAGTATAGGCCCAACTCTTAGGGACTATTTATTGTATTATAGCTACCTCATTTTATAAGTCAGACATATTATACTTTGATTCCAATGAATTATTTTTATATGCCTTTTCAATGTTATAAACAGATTAAAAGAACATAATGTGAAGAAGAAAATAAATTCTTTTAGAAATATTCCTGGTTTCGCTTAAGGTCTTATTCATTACTTAGTTCAAAATAACCTTGGCTTGATCTTTTTTATATATGTATTATCTATTTTTGAGATGTTTGAGACCGAAAGAATAAAGCTTAAGTTCCCAGGAGCAGCCAAATAATTGCATTTTGAATTTATAAAAAAGCCTTTCTTTTTAAGCTGACAATAGAGATGAAGCATTTGCATTTGAACCTGGCAACATGTAAATTTGAAAGTTTGTAACGAATAAAATTGTAAATTAAACGAAGGAGAGAAATATTACTCTTTTTAGAAAAACTTTAATGGAACCATTAAATATGGATTATAAGCCAATTTTTCAAGCAACACATAATCAGCTTTTTCAGATCCTTATAAATTTGTTCAGATGTTTTCTTCCCTAAACTTCTCTCATCTCCAGGTGCGATTTTAAATTAATGTTTTCAGTTTTTTTAAATATATGATCAAGTCCTATAACCAACCCGGTTGTATATTTTTTGTACCTCTTCTTCAATTTGAGTTTGATGATCAAGCTCATTTAGAAATTAAGAATTTGGAAGTTATACTAAAAGTGAATTCTAAACTGGTTACAGGTAAAGCCAATTTTACCAATTACCAACTTTTTTTTCCATAACAAGAGGTCAAGCACGATGTCAAATATGAACTAAATTTGATGCTTCTTAGAGGAAAGTAATTTTTTCTAAATATTAATAATTACATGGCTACTAAATTTTTCAGTACTGCCTTTGAGATATGATCACATTTTACATTTTGAAGAATAATAAGAAAAAAAACTATTGATTATTTTCTGAGATAATAAAAAAGAATACAAAAATCATATTGATTTTCCCCAAGTGAATTGATAGTTCAGTTGCTCAAGTTGATAAAAATTAGCTAAAAGCATAGAACATAAGAGAAATACAAAGCTGCAAAAGCAAATATAGTGGTTTTTTTTTTTTGACTAATGGGTAATCTGTTTTTTTCATTCTAAGAAGATATAAATTAATAGTTTTGAAATTTCATTCCACCAAATATATTTACATTTATTTTAAGATTAGGAAAGTATATTAAAGCAGAATAAAACTTGACAAAATAATTCTGCTGCTCCCCAATTTTAAAATGTTAAAATGATTTTCATATTCTAGTGAGTTATAACATGAAAAGAATAACTATAAACTGAATAGTTATTAATGTGAGATAAGAAGAAAAAATAATACCATGGTAAGACTGTAAAACTATTTAATGTACTTCAAACTATTTCCCTATGGGAGTTATATTTTTTGGAATATGATCATGAATATGATTCTAACCCTTACTTTTCCATGAGAATTTTGTTATGGCATGTGTTAATATATATATACATATTCAAAATGTTAAGTTGCTAAAGAGTGTACAGTTGACATCACACAGTTCACAGACATGGGGATAATTCATCCAAAAGGACCCTTTCTGGTGTAACTTGGTCTTATGAACTGTATATCAAAAGAAAGTGGTATTTCAGTACCAATTACTAGTTACGTGACTTTGGACACATTTAGAATCTCTAAGTCTGTTTCACATCTGCTAAAGATGTGCAATCATAGCTTATCTCTAAGGGTATTTGTGGGGAGTTAATAAAAATAATACATGCATTATGACTAGCATAATGCCTGGCAAATGTAGGCATTCACTAGATGTTTGTTAGTATGAATCCTTCCACAATTTTTATTCAGCATTTGTATATGCCCTGCAGTACTCTAAGGTTTGGGGATACAACAGTGAACAAAACAGATGAATGGGAAAGTAGAAATGATACATGTAACCAAGATTAATTAAGTAAAATAAATGGATTAGATAGTGATAAGTACTAGGAGGAAAACTGGGCAGAGAGGAGAACTAGGAAGTACATCAAGATAGAGGCTGTTAAGTTTGAATAGTTTGGCTACACTGAAATGATGACATTTTAGTAAAGATCTGGAGGAGGTGAGGGAAAAAGCCATGGGGTGTCTGGGAGAAGATTCCAAGGGGAGGGATTGGGCATACACAAAGGCCCTGAGGAATGAACAATAAGGAATTTATATGGAGTGAGAAAGGGTAGAAGATTAAGGGAGGAGATAGAGAAGTAATGGGGACCAGATGGTCTGGGCCTAGAAGGAGGCTGCTAGAACTTTGACTTTTTCTTTGAGAGATTTAGAAAGCCATTGGAGGGTTTTAAGTAGAGATGTGATGTAATGTGACCTATGATTCACTGGATCACTCTGGCTGTTGTCTAGAGACCATCCTGAAGGGATATGGGTTCAAAAGCTGTTGTCAATTTAGGTAAGAGATGGTGCCTTGGAGGTGACGATAGCAATGGAGGTTGTGAACTGTGTTGGATAATTGATATATATCGAATGTTAAGGTTTTGTTAAAAGATCAGGTTTAGAGTGTGTGAAATAAGGGTCAATGATGACCCAAGATTTGGAGCTTGAGCAACTATGAGTGGTATTACTGAAAGAAAAAGGTTGAGAGTGTATATGAACAGGGGAAGATCAGAATTTCAATTTGGCATGGGTTGTTTGTGAATTTTATTAGACGTTCAAATGAAGTTGTGGAAATGTAGTTGGATTAATAATACTGGAATTCAAGAGAATGATCTGGTATGAGGCTGGTGATAAAATTTTAAGGGTCTTAAGCATGCAGATGGTTTCTAAAGCCGTGAGACTGAATTAGATATCCAAGGGAGTGAGGTGGATAAAGTAGAAAAGATGAACCAGCAAAGAAAATAAAGGGTCAATATATTGAGATAGGAAGAAACAAAACAAAAAATAAGATGGATAGTAGTCTGGAAGCCACGGGAGGAGAAGTGAGTGAACTGCTAATGGGTCAAAGCTGAGGACCAAGAGGGATTAACCATTATATTCTACAACATGGAAGTCATTGGTTACCTTATCATTAACCAAACCCTAAAGTGTCCTGATTGATTCTACCCTCATATAGCTGTCATCTTTTTCTGAATCATTTTTTGGTATGCTGTTTTTTCTACTGCTAGACTCCTATTCATCACCTTCCGCTATTCTCATACAGACTTTGATTCTATTATAAATGAACTTTCCTATTTCTTCACATCTTGATGCCTTTCCATACATGGGTTTCTATAACCATTGTGAGTGGAATGTCTCCCCCAACCCCCCCAGCCCCCGACTCTGCCTTTAAGATTCCCTATGATTGTTCTACAGTGTTAGCATTGTTTTAAGGCCACATGCTGCTTCTCAGTACTTTTTTTTTAATCTTTAAGCAAAACCTTTTTCTCTTTTGGTGCTAATGTTATGCATCTAATTCCCATGTCCTATACCATGTTAGTGCCACTAACATTACATTACATTACATTACATTAATGTAAGCATTACAACTGTAACCCTAAGCATTACAACTGTAACCCACAGTTATTGGATATTTTGATTTTGTCAGTCTCAGGCAATTTGAATAATTATAAATAGTCCACTGGAAGAGCTCATAGTTTGCCAAGTGTTTATCACATCATATGTATATCCTTTATTGTCTCTAAAAAAAGCAGCACTCATTTATATTTATATACTCTTCAGTGACTTAAAAACATACACATCTCATTAACTTTAAAAATATACGTTTCATTGAGAATAGATGTAGAGACAATGAATACTTGATACATTGTAAAAAAAATTCAGTTTAGTTCTATAAAAATATATTAAGTACCAAATATGTGCTAAAGCTTGAACTAGGTGGTAAAGCTTCAGAATGAGTAAGACAGGGTTACTGCCCTCAGGGAACATGCGGGGGATGTGTGTATATGTATGTGTGTATGTATTGTGTCGTAGGCTGCATAGCACTGAGATAGGCAAGAGACAAACATATTGTCCAAATGTTATACTCGTGTGTAAGTGCATCAAGAGCTCAGATGTTTAAGTGATTTTTTTTTTTAAATGTTTAAGTGATTAAAGGCATGACTATTACTTTAATTTTGACCTGTCTTTGTGGTCTACTTCACCTGACAGCTTAACTATCTTTAGTGCTGCAACCCAACCCCTCCCCATTCCTGGCACTAGTTGAAAATCAGGTGAATGGCATAGATATGGGGGTGGTCTCACTGCCCCAAACAGTAGGGTCCTGCAGTCTGATGGACACGGTGCCTGGGAGGAAGGAGAGAGGAAAGTCCTAGGAGTGGGAAAGTACTGAGTCAGAGAGGGGATAGTGTCTTGAAGTTTGCTTCCTATCCCCTTTCCCCACCCCACAATAGAGTTTTCAGTCATAAAGAGTGCCTGAGGAAGAGCTCAGTAGAAGATCATAGATAAAGAGCCGTAAGGAACTGTAGGTATGTATGGGAACATGGCAGACCAGGGTAAGGGTGGGGGGCTGAGTCTTTCTCTGTAATTCCCTTGAGAGACTTCAGTACGTTGGTTCTTCACCAAGTCTGGTGTGGAGTAAAAAGCTTTCCCTTATGAGGCCTGCCAGATAAAGCCTTTGAATTTGCCTATGGTTGGTCCTGAAAGATCGCATACAGATTTTTGGTCAGGAGCCAGACTCCTCAAAGTGTTACAATAGAAATAAGACTGGGATGCTAAGGGATATAGATGAGGAGAAATTTATTGAGCCTGTGGTATCAGGGAGGCTTTCCTGGAGTCAGTGAAGTTTGAACTGATCTAAATGATAAATAGGTGTTAGGCCAGTTTTCTATGTGAAGCATATTTTGAGGTGAGACAGTGATATGAGCAAAAACATGAAGGCATGACATAAAGTGTATTTAAAAATGACAAGTGTATTAATTTATTGCTGCTGTAACAGATTACCACAACTAGTGTTTTAAAATAGCAAAAATGTATTCTCTTACAGTTCTGAATATCAGAATCTATGATAAAGATGTCAACAGGGCTAAGTGTCATCTGGAGACATCAGAAAGCAGAAGCTGATTTCTCTAGCTTCTAGAGCATCCCTACATTCTTTGGCTTCTGGGCCCTTCCTCCATCTTTAAAGCTGGTAGCATAGCACGTGCTCTGTTCTCTGGTTCAGTTCTTAGATTATTTTCCCTTTCTTACTGTGATCTTACTGCCTCCCTATCCCCTTATGATCAAATTGGGTCCATCTGGATAATCCACAATAATCTCCCTATTTCGAAGTGCTTAATTTACATCTTACAAAATCTTTTTTTTTCATAGAAATTAATATTTTGATGGTCTTTTATTTACCACATTGGTTAAGGAGGGTTCTCTGTCTTAAATGGTATGCCAAACACTTGACACCTGACACTGGAACAATGAAATAGACATCAGTTTATTGGTCATATATATTCATAATGCAGGGAGCTGCATTTGGGAATACAAGAACAAGTGGGGACAGTGGGAGGCAGGATTTGGAATTGGGTTTCCATGAGATTATGATTCCCATGAGAGAATAGAATTGCCTTGTTTGAGTAATTGTGTGGACTGCAGGGAAATGAAACCCACTTTGTAGGGATAAGCAGGCACTGTGCCTGGTGCCCATTATAAGGAGGATTGTTTGGCTAGGGAACTTTACCTACAGGAACAGAGTGGATAGGAGACTTGGCACTTAAGCCATTTGAGACCCTCCCAATATTATTAGGTCTCAAGGCAGTACCTAATAATGAATCTTAATTTCAGGCCTTACCTCATAGTTAATATATTCACAGGTTCTGGGGATTAGGATATGGGCATCTTTGGGAGTTATTATTCAACGTACCACAACAAATAATTGAATTTTGCTGGATAGTGAATGTACAGTTTTGAGGTGAGAGAGAAATGGAAGGAGATGAATTTAGGATAGTTGCCAGAACTCAGGCTATGTGTACTGAAGCAAAAAAACTGAAGTCCTTATTATTCTATACTGATAATGATGATGATAATTATAATAGCAACTAAAAGATCAGCTTACATTTATGGGGCATCTGGATGGCTCTGTCAGTTGAGCCTCTGACTCTTGATTTTGGCTTGGGTCATATTCTTAGAATAGTGAAATTGAGCTCCATGTTGGGCTACATGATCAACATGGAGTTGGCTTGAGATTCTCTCTTTCCCTCTGCCTCTCCCCACTCCTCATGTACTCTCTAAATAAATAAATAGAATCTTAAAAAAATAAAAGATCAGCTTACTTTCAGAGGACACATATCACATGTGTACTATGCTAAGGGCTTGATATGTATTTGATAATTTAATTATCATTAGGACACTGTGAGGTATATCTCCATTTTACAGATGGAAGTTTAGAGATTATGTAACTTACTCAACATTACATGGTCCTAAACTGATAAGCCATAACCCCCAGCAAGATAGCATCAATATGCTATAGTATAATGCCATAGAGTTAGCGCTTTATCATACTAGTGATGGGGGAAGGGTAAATAATTCAAGGGTCCTGGAGCAGGGCATGACACGCATAGGCATTAAAGTCCGTAAGCTTGATAGATATCATCTATGGATGGAGAGGAATGGTTTAAGGACCAGTTAGTGACTAAGCTATTGAGGATAGTCCTGGCCATCATTCTTCCCTGAAATGATCAGTCTTATTCTCTGGTTCCCATCTGAAACAAAGGATTTAGTCTGAATTTGGAGCATTTGTTGGTCAGTTTTTCTTGCTTTACCAGTGGATGATGTTACTGTGCATTAGTGGTCAGTATGCATGCATGATGTCTTCTCTTGTATTACTTGTCCCTATGAATGAAGCGCTTTTCCGGGACTTGTATGTGAAACACAGATTTGAGGATGTAGATGCAGAAAGCCTCTCTTGGCTTGCTCTCTAATGCCACATTGGGGACACTGACATTTTACTAAAATGGTATTTTGTACCAGCTTTTACTAAAGTGGTATTTTGGTTCCCATTCCAATATTGTTCCCTATGAACACAGCTTTAGGGTTTGATTCCTTGGGACACCTGGGTGGCTCAGCAGTTAAGCATCTGCCTTTGGCTCAGGGCATGATCCTGGAGTCCCGGGGTTGAGTCCCTGCATGGAGCCTGCTTCTCCCTCTGCCTATGTCTCTGCCTCTCTCTCTTTCTGTATCTCTCATGAATAAATAAATTAAATCTTTTTTTTTAAAAGTATTGGATTCCTTGTAGAGTGGGTGAATGATAACATTCAAGCCCTCTAATACCCACTCTACAGCCCTCAGGTGACTCGTAAAGGCAGAATATGTTTTGCATAAGGGTGGAAGAAGAATGGTTTGAGACCTGAGTAGTATAGAAATAGAATGTTCAAATTGCTTCTTTCCTAGGTCTTTGGTACTTTTGGGTACTATAGTGGTGCAGTCACTACCTGAGAGACTACAAGGGAAACAGTGACATTGGGTGAATGAAAAATTTAACACAGAAATAGAAACAACATGCAATTCATCTCAAAATCCAGAGATCATTTTTATTAGGAAGTTAGTTGTTACAATAGGAGTCTGAGAGACATTTTCTAATGGTCAGCATATTCCACATGACATGAATAGCATTATTATGAAAGTCAGAGTCAAATCACATTAGTTTTAACCTACTCTATGCAGAGAGTATTCAGGAAAAGTAAATACTGTCTTAATGGATATTTGTTCTGTTTTCTAGGATAGATTATCTTTAATAGTAACCTGCCATCAATTTGACTTTCTACTTTGAAGTGCTATTGTTAAATCTCTTAAAGAAAACATACTTTGTTTTATGTAGTAAAATATTTTAAAAAAAGACAAAATGGGAAATAAAATATGAAATAAAATCAGTATAATATCTGGGTCTTATATCAAGATCAAGGACAAAGTTCTGTTCAGTAGAATTCAAGTTATTTTTATAGTACTGTCCTATAATTTGTGAAATGTGTATGTGTTACTAAGAAATTTCATATGCAATGCCAAACAAATACTTTAGAATTGAAGGACAGCGTTCATGGAAAAAAAAAAAAAACAAATTAACAACAAATAAATTTTAACATTTTTTAAAGCAGGTAACTTGAAAAGGAAGGTATGACGTTGTAAAAGTATGTATGTTAGAAATATCTTAGTATGTCAACATATTTAGCTACTACTTAGCTGATTTTTTAAAATAAAAATACTCGATTTTGATTTCATGTATTTTTAAAAAAGAGATTAAGAAAAATATGTTAGAAGTTAAAGCAATGAAAAATATCCATTTGTCCATGATGGTGTTGCAGTGTGTTTCTGGGTACTTTAATGAAAGTTAACAGAAGAATATTAAAAGAAAAATAAACACTACAAAGTAACAAAGGCTTATAACACAGCAACCAACCAATGGAAGAGGCCATGTTTGGCTCCTCTGCAACTGGCCTGGACTGAATGAATTTAAGAAATGCACCTTTATAATGGTGCCATTTTTATGAGGACAAAAGTTGCATAACTTGTCATCCAAAAGTAAGTGAATGTAATCATTTTTTATATGCGAACACACCCTCAGTTTCATCATATTCATGAAAAGAAGAAAAGAGCATTGGATTAAAAATGTGGCAGCCCGTATTTATAAGTGTTTAGAACATAGAAAAAAATATAGCAGACAGAATGTAAGGTCACTGACATGATTCCCCACTTCTGGTATCCATATCCTTGTGTAACTCCCTTCCCTTGAATAATTATGAGACCTGTGACTTGCTTCTAATCAACAGCATACACAACTGTGATAGGATATGTGTGATTATGTTATGTAAGATGTAGCACTGGTCTTGCTGGAGTCACTAACTCCTTTGTTAATTATGAGCAAGGAAGTCACCATGTTGTGGTGTTGCCTGTGTTGAAAGGCCCATCCATGTAGAAAGGAACTGAGGATGGCCTTTAGAAACTGAAGGTGATCTCTGGTCAGCAGCAAGCAAGAATGAAGCCCTCAATCCTACAACTGCAAAAAACTGAATTTTGCAAAAAGTGGATCATTCACTGGTTGGGTCATTTATGTACCACCACAGCATCTGCCAGCACCTTGAATCCAGCTGATGAGACTCTCTACCCAGAGGACCCAGAGAAGACATGCCCAGACCCTCACCTACAGAAATGGAATAAATGTGTGTTGCTTTAACCTTCTAAGTATGTTAAAACTAGTACATGTTTATATTTATATCTACATCATGTCTATATTTCCATGTATATCTACAGTTCAGAGGAATCTGTATTAGTGAAGGTTTTTGAGAGAAGCAGGACCAACAAGATGTGTATGTGTACGTATATACAACTTGTATATTTATATCTATCTAGAAAGATTGATTGGCTGATTGATGTTCTTAAGGAATTGAATCTTCTTATTATGGAGGCTTAGTGGATATATAACCTCATGGGGTAGGCCAACAGGCTGGAGACTAAGGAAGAATTATGGGTTTAAAGGCAGTTGCCTAGCAGAATTCTTTCTTGTTTAGGAAAGATCCATTAAGGCCTTCATCTGATCTAAAGGAACCCATTCATATCATGGAGGGCAATCTGCTTCACTCAAAATTCACCAATTTTAGTCTCATCCAAAAGAACACCCACGCAGAAACATCCAGAAGAATATTTGACCAACTATCTGGGCACCACGGCCCAGCCAAGTTGACACCTAAGATTAACCATCACAGCATGCAAGATAGAATCTCTTCAAAGGGATATAATCTTAAAAACTTCTCTGCATATATACTGTCTACATAAAACAGCTCTGTGAATGAATGGAAGATCAGAACCTACAAATTAAGATGGCTCCAAAGAATACTACACACTTCATCTAACATGAGTCGAAGTGATTGATATTTCCATCAAATATAAATTGCAGTGTTTTCATATAAGCCTCCACTTGTAGATAAATGAAGTAGTAGATGGTTATTTAAAGACAGGAGTATAAAACAGCAATGTCAACTGGAAAGAAAAAAAGTAAGATAATAGAAATGTCTTTAAATGGAATAAAAAGAATAATAAAACTCCTAAATGTGATCAATTTATAGATTAGGCTGATTACAACATATTATTTTGTAATTATTAACTAAGAGGATATTAAAAATAAAACCAGGATTGAATATTATCTGTACTTGGACCCAAACCACCTCTCTTTATGTGCAGTCTGGGGTGAGAATTCTGCTATTATCTGACTACCTCACTTTTTTAATACTAATTTAATCCAGTTCAGAAGTGTGTGAATCTTGCCGTATTGGAAATGGGTGTTTGGAAATAAGTTTTTGCTATTCTGCAAAAAGTTTCCCTTGAAACTTCAGGAATTGTGTTGATGATAGCAATGCTATTCAGTGGGAGCTCTTTGAATACTACTTCCAAATGGAGGATAGTTTGTTTGATATTCTGAGGCCTGGGTCTGTGGAGTAGCTGGGGCTATATAGCTCCCTATTCTGTGTCTCTAGCAGCTGCATTTGAAGAGTAGGGAATGGTGCCCATTTACTGTTTCCCTTGCCCGGGGTTCCATTGCTTCTGGTCACCCTAGGTGATGCCTTTTTTTTCTTTTTTAGGATAAAAAATTTTATTTATTTGACAGAGAGAGTGAGAGAGCAAGTACAAGCAGGGGAAGCAGTAGAGGGCTAGGAAGAAGCAGGCTCCCCATCGAGTAGGAAGCCCAATGCGGACTTGATCCCAGGACCTTGGGATCATGACCTGAGCAGAAGGTGGACACTTAACTGACTGAGCTGCCCAGGTACCTCATAGGTGATGCCTTCTTGTAATTGAATTAACTTTTCAGTACCTACATGGAATACCTCATGCTTGATCCTTCCTCAGCTTTACAGTGGCTTGTCCTCACAAGTCAGCTTTCTCTTCCAGATCATTTGCCTTTTATTTTCATGTCTTGTGGCAGTACTGTAGGGTGATATGTTCCTACCTCATCCTGGAAGCCAATGATAGGGACACATCTTTTGGATCACCAAAATACAAGGAAAGTCTTATTATAAGTTTTTTATTCTATGGAATCTATTTTTTTAGCCTCATGGATGGTGATCCAGTGGTTGGAATTTGGAAACCAGTGAACTTGAAATAATACATATACCAATAACCTTCCTAAGTAAAAAAAAATATACAATATGGTTTTCCTGAAAGCATTCTTGCTCTATAATATTTTCCTTTTAAAATCTTTAATAATTGCACATTACTTATTACTGAGATATGGAGTGAACTTTGTACCATGTTCCTTGCTCCTGTTGTTTTCTGGAATGTTCTTTTCCCATTCTTTCACCTCCTCTAATGCATGCATGCATGTGCACGCATGTACACACACACACACTCCCTCTTTCTGTCCCTCCTTCCTTTTGTTTCCTGAAGGTTCCACCTATTCTTTAAGACCATTTCATTCTCTACTTTCTTTGTGAAGCTTTTCTATATTTCCTTAGGAAATTGTTAACTCTATTTTTCTTTTTTTTTATATTTATAGCATGTTTACTTATTATGTTAGAAGCTAAGAACAACCCAAAATTCTTTCTCAATTTAAAGAAAGTAGAAAACATCAATCAATAGAATGCTATAAAAAGTCATGCTATCGATGCACACATCAAACCATGGGAACCTCAAGGACATGATGTTGAGTGAAGGTCTGAACTCTCAAAGATTACAGAGGCCGTGTATTTTTCTTTCAACCTTTATAGATTGGTTGGTTCCTCTCTTATGGTGCTTCTTTGTCTTTACTTATGTTGGTGGTTTTCTTTATTAGGTTATAAGCTATTTGGAGGCAGGAATTGGACTTATGATCCTTATATTACTTAAGATCTGGATGAATGCCTTGCACATAATAGGTGGTCAGTAAATGGTTATTGGATTAAAATGAATGAACTCCTCTTAGTGACAGTGGAGGCCTTGCTGACAATGACCTGAAATTCTCCCAAAAAGGTTATGCAGGGTACTTGGTGTGTAGTCTTCACTTGTATGTGGTAAAATGAGGAAATAAAAGTAAGATAGTGAGTTTTCCATAAAGCTAAGTATATTCAACTTCTAGGAAAGTCTTTCTGTGTTGCTATCCTTCATGCCTGTTGAGAATTAAAATGTCTCCTTTCTTTTGTGGCAGTTGGTTAGTTTGTTGGAAGAATAAAGCTTTAGAAACCATGTATTAGTGTCTCTCATTTTGTTTTTCATTTCTTTCTTATTTTTTGTTGGTCAGTGATATCTGAAGTTTTAGGAACTTCTGATCTAGACTGTGTATTCCAAGATCAACAAGCAAACAAAAGGGTTGAGGGATTCTGGTGAAACTAGATATGGTGAAAAAATGATGAACTAAAATACAGGAGAAGTAGTGGTAGCACTAACATTCTCACAGTTAGTTGTGTGACATTTGTCACATCCTGCATAGTGAGGATAAACACGGCTAAGATTACCTTTCAAGGTAATAGTGAGACCCAAGTAGGTAATCAAGTTTTGCAATAGTTTTGTTTTCAGTGTAATCTACAAGGAAGGGATTGTATTAGTTACCGATAGTGCTTCTTTCTATCTTTAGTGTCAGCTGTACTTCCTTTAGAGCCTTCTATAACCCAGAGAAAGTCCATGTCTTTCCTAGAATCAGAATTACAAATTGTTATCCTTTTGGTGACAGTGATTTGATTATATATCATAAACTGTCCGCAGGATTTTTATTGTCAGTTTAAAATGAAATAATAGTGTCAGCATCGGAACACCAGTGGTGGATATTTGTATAAATGATTCCAGCTGAGAAGATATACGAACACTATTTCATTTTTTTGGTATGCTCTGGTAGGGTGAGAGGTAAACTTTAAGTCTAAAGCATCCTTATAAAAAAAAATAAAGCATCCTTATGAGGATATTCTATATGAAGGATTATTTCTGTAATACAAAATTGCCTTTCACTTTGCATGAATCACATTGAATCAAATGAAAGTGATTGTATTAATTCCTTAAGTGATTGCACATCCACTCTAAGAAGACATGTTGCCAAAATACTGCATTGTAGAAATACTCATAAAATCCCAGTGTGGAGTAGGGTTAGAGTGGGAAGGGTGAAATTGGCCACTTATTCCTCTTTCTTCTGTCATTGTCATTAAAAAACAAAACAAAACTATTGCACAGGCCATACACACTTTAGAGTTGATGGCACTTGTCTCTTGTCTCCTCTGTTTTCCCTTAATGCCTGAATGTAGTTTCCTATAAGCATTAATTATTACTATATATATAATAATAACAATTATTATTAATATATTAATAATTTATATATAATTATATATAATTAATAATTAATATATTAATATATTAATATTAATAATAATATATAATTATTACTATATATATATACACACACACACACACGTACTATCTATATCTGTATATATCTCTATATATTTTAACATCCCAGGCCTGATGGTCTCTGCTGCTCTCTGGCTTTGTATAGACTGCTAATGTGGCACCACTCCCTGTCTTTCCTCCCAGGAAATGAGTGCCATAGGTTCCTGATTTACTTCTGGTCTAGTAATACCACACTCTTTAGGGCAGTTGATCTCAGCTAGATGTTAGGAAAAGGGCAATAAAATAAATTCATACTAAGATGCCATTGCCAATAACTGACAATAGGTTAGGCATCTCAAATTCTGTTTTAAGTTCAAAGACTGGACTGGCCAATATTGGGCTCACAGGAAAGATTTTGATAGGGATCTTTCCTGAGCCCTCTGAAGTCATCCACCAGAGACTAACTTAATCCTACTTGAATTGTAGTCTTTCTTCCTGAATTAAGATCTGAACGGATCACTGAACAATAAAGACACTGCTCTGAATCTAAAGTAACTCTTGTTTGTAGAAGATCCCTAAATTGGAAGATTAGTGGAAATCCAATCTAATATACCAGTAAAGACCAAATATGAACCCTTGCTGGAATTAAAAACAGTAGTTTTGACATGGGATCCTGGTCTATGTCAATTTAAAATGGATAAAAGATCAAAAGGAACAGAAATGGGATGAAGAATAGGGAATTGATGGTTTTGAATATGTGCCAAGTCCTTAATTATTATTTATCAAACATATATTGAATACAGGGTAGGACACTAGGGTTTCAAAAGTGAAAGACATGGTCCCTGAACTAGGAAACTTGCTCTCCAAGGAGTAGGTCTGCAACCAGATACTTACCTTCTAAATATGTGATACATGCTATGATAAAAGTAAGGACAAGGTATTCTAAGAGTTCAAAGTAGTTCCTAGTTTAGACTCGGAGTGGCAAGATACAGGAAAATATTTGGGAAAGCTTTTATTTGGTACACTAACTGAGTTTTAGATGCTGAATAAAGGTTAACTAGAGGAAAAAAGATCTCTTCTATGGTCTCCTTCTTTATCTTAATTGAAAAGTCATTAACTCTGAATTAGTCCCTTTATTTGTTTTTTAAAGTATTTTCTAAGTTCACAAGCATATTGCAGGATAAATTAAAGGTTGAAAAATCAACTGGAGCAAAAAATATAATGCATTCGTATTCCTTTTGAATGTCCAACTGTGTGCATTTTGGTAATTATAGGCTCAGTTACTCATGTGTACATTTCTACCAGTACCACAAACGATGGGCAAAGGAGAAGAGCACAGTAAGCTCAGACAGAAACTACTTAAAGTGATTCAGCATTCATTAGCTACAAAAACTCTAAATTAAAACAAGTGAGGTAAATTATGAATGTGGATTCAAGATATATGTATAGATGTGCAATACAATATCTACTAGGCTTCTCATACCTTATTGGTCCTTAGTAATATGCAAAAGAATTTATATATATATATAAATTATATATATATTAGATTTTATTTATTTATTTATTCATAGAGAC
Organism: Canis lupus dingo; assembly: GCF_003254725.2. Lineage (NCBI taxonomy): Eukaryota > Metazoa > Chordata > Mammalia > Carnivora > Canidae > Canis > Canis lupus. The sequence continues at coordinate 18,068,467 of NC_064250.1, forward strand.
ACAGAGAGAGAGAGAGAGAGATTGAGGCAGAGACACAGGCAGAGGGAGAAGCAGGTTCCATGCAGAGAGCCCGACATGGGACTTGATCCAGGGTCTCCAGGATCACTCCCTGGGCTGCAGGCAGCGCTAAACCGCTGTGCCACAGGGGCTGCCCTGCAAAAGACTTATAAAAACTCCAGAATGAAATTTATGTTTATCTAGAGAATCACTTTTACTGGAAGATTTAGGAAAATATAGTTAATAGTAAAACAGAGATAAGAAACAGTCCATGATAAGTTGGGATAATATTTGTACATATATCTGTATACACATATATATATTTCCTTTATTTTTTTCATTTAGGAAGAATAATTTGAAAAAAAATCCAAAAGACTAAAAGACACAAGGGAATGACAAAACTATCAGGTATTAGACAGCTTTTATCTTTTTTGAATCTCCTTTCCTTCATTGTTTATAAATATGTTCAAAATGCTGTTAGATCCAGGGTACAAATACTGAGTCATAACTCATCTCTGTCTCCTTGTAATTGCTGCATTTTAAAGGCTTTTTTTTTTTTTTTTTTTTAGCAAAGAACACTTGACTTACTCCCTTCAACTTTCTTTTGGTTGACATTTGCTTTTGCTCTTTTTTGTCATTTTCAGTCATCACAAAGGCTGATGAAAAAGGTATGAAAGAAATAAAGCAAGACTGTTCACCAGGTGTCACTCAAAAGACTAACTCTTGGCCTAAATTTTTTGTTTTTGGGTAGATTACGACATACATAACTTTGAAATGACCCTGAATACATCTGGGGTTTTCTAAGGAATAAAATAACAAAGGTAGGATAGCCAAGGCACAATCTTTGACCCAGAAGCAACATGTTCTATTGTGCAGATTGACAAAAGCTTTATAGAGGCATGGGGCTGAAAGCAGAGTACTGTCATGCAGTCTTGCTTCTCCCCACATTTGTGTTTCTAAGTGTATTCCGTTTGGCTCTGATAACCAATGGCAAATATGTTTCCTATAAAGCATGCAGAATTGGTGATGTCAGAGTTGAGCAGTTCTTCTTGGCTGGCACCATTTGCCAAAGATATCTATCCTTTCCTATCTTGTCCTGCATCTTAAAAAAAAAGAATAAAAATAAGTAACGGGGCATATAAATATCTACTTATTACAAAGAAATCTGCCTTCCTTCTCCTTCATACCAAATATATACAAATTCAAGTGTGGAAGGATAAACCTAGCTGTGTATTTTCCCAAAGCAATGCCCTGACAATGATTGTTTAAAATTACACCAGCAATGGATGAATCACTAAGTTCTACACCCTGAAACTAATTTTACAATGTATGTTAACTAACTGGAATTTAAATAAAAACTTGAAAAAAATTACACTGACAGTGAACATTAAGTGAAATTAAGAAAATAACTCCACTTAATGTAGTATCATAAATTGTTAGACTTATTCTTAAGTATTGTGCTAAGAAGTGTAAGAATTGTACACGGAAAACTATAAGACATTGTTGAAAGAAATGAACAAAAACCTAAATAAACATAAAATTATCCCATGATCTTGGATTGGAAGACAATATTTTTAAGATGGTAATTCTCCCCAAGTTAATCTACAAATTCAACACAATCTCTTTTAAAACCTTAGCTGATGTTTTTTGCAGAAATTGACAAGTTGTACTTAAAATTCATATAGAAATCCAAGAGACTCAGAATTCCTAGATAATCTTGGTAAAGAACAACAATGTTGGAAGATTCAACTTCCTAATTTCAAAACTGAACTGTAATCATAGAAGAAAATGTTAGTAAGTTTTCATGACTTTGAGTTAGGCCCTTGTCTCTTAAAGCACAAGCAATGAAAAGAAAATAGAAAAATGGGACTTTAAATATTGCAAATATATTTGGTTCAAATTATGCCATCAATAAAGTGAAAATACAGCACAAAGAATGGGAAAAATGTAGAAATCATATATACTAAGATCTAGTGTCTAGAATATATAAAGAACTCCTACAATTCAACAATAAAAAAGATAACCAAATTTAAAAACAGGCAAAGAATTTGTATAGATTCTACCTGAAAGAAAATACATGGTTCACAAACATATGAAAAGGTATTCAATATTGTTAGTCACTAGGGAAGAGCAAATTAAAGCTACTACAATAGAATACCATTTCAAACCACTAGGACTACTAAGGTTAAAAAGATAATAAAGTGTTGACAAAGATGTGGAGAAAATGGAATCTTCATACGTTGCTACTGAGATTATGAAATGGCTAATGCCACTTCAGAAAACAGTTTGGAAGGTCCTAAAAATATTAAACCTACATTTATCATATAATCCAGCAATTCCATTACTAGATACACACCGGAGAGAATGAAAATGTATATCCATTTAAAATCTTAAGAGTGTTCATAGCACTGTTATTCATCATAACCAACAACTAATTGTCCAATTGATGAATGGGTAAATAAAATTTGGTATATCTATACAATGGAATATTATTAGGTAATAAAAAGGAACATACTGATATATGCTACAACATGGATGAGCTTTAGAAACCTTATGCTAAGTGAAAGAAGAAAGTCACAGAAGGCCATATATTGTATGACTCCATTATATGAAATGACCAGAGTAGATAATCCATAGAAACAGAAGGTAGATTAGTGGTTACCAGGGGCGGGAGGATGTAAGAATCTGCTAATGGATGGAAGGATTATTTTGAGGGTAATGGAAATATTCTAAAATTACTTGTAAATCTACTAAAAACTATTGAATTGTAGACATATAAAAGTGTTTTAGAATTAAAAGCACATTAAAAGTTTTATGGAATATAAATTATATCTCAATGAAGCTCTTATAAAACATATAACAGAGAAGGTTATAAAACAGAATGAAGTTATGATAAAATTACATATTGTTCTTTTTTGTAAAAGTTTACAAATTCATTTATATTCCTTTTTTCATTTGATACTTTTGATACTGATCCTCCTAGGGGGACTGTGAGTTTGAACCACATGTGTTACAGAAAAAGAAACCTGCACAAAATGTTTTACTTGTCATATTGCAAATTTGCTTAGTTCTATAGGTAAAGCTATGTTTCATAAATCACTAGCCTCCATTAAAACACATAATTTTGTGTCTCATGAATCTTTTATTCTGTCTAATAAAACTTAAAGTATACATTCTAATTTTAAAACGCTAAAATGGAGCTTGGTTATCACTTAATTATTTCATTTATAAGGACACTGAAGGCCATAAGAATTAAACTCCAACATTGAAGGACATGATCAATGAATGGATCTGGACCTAGATGCTGAATATTGTCTCAAGTCTAGTGAAAAGAACTAAATTTGAGTCTCTAAGCTATCGCTTACTAGCTCCCCATTTGTAACACTGACCTAAACACTTTGAAAATGTATTTGTTCAAATAAAAGTACAGATATTGGTTCACATTAGAGAACTTCTAAATCTTTTAAAAGGGGAATTGTAACATTAAATTTTAAAACGACATTTACTTCTCATTATGCTAATACACCATAGATATCAATTTCTCCTAATTTGTTTGAATCCTAGTACTATCACTTTTTAGCTAAATGATTTTTTTAATTTTAGGAAATAATAATTTGTCATTTCAAATCCTAGTGTATTAGCACTTCATTTTACAGTTTTCTTTGGTTTACAGTTATGAGGTCATGTTAGAGATGAGCCAAGACGTAATGAGGTTATAAACAGATATTTATTCCTTAGAGGATAGCTTATTTTGAATTTAAATATCATTGAACATCATAGATCCAACATTCACAAATTAAATTCTTAGATCCTTACTGTGAAAGAATAACACATTGGCCTAAAGCCTCCCTAACACAATAACACTTATTCCATCAGTGTGTTCATTTCAAGCTTTATTAGTTTAAGAAAAAGCATTAACATTCATATGACAATGCTTCAGCTATGAAAGGAAAAAGCAGGTTGGTTTTCTCTGCAAGTCAGCAAAACTTCACTTGAAGTCTTGACATGGACTTCACTAATAGAGCTACTTTATGATAAAGATGCATCTATCAACAAAAAGAAACATCCTATCCATAATTTATATGCTTAAGATGAAATGTACTTTGGAAGCACATGAAAGAAGACAAAATACATTGTGACTGAAAATATATTAGGTACTAGAAAGCTACTATGATGATGCAGGAGGTATGAAGGTGAATTACTTCATTCTGAAGGGTTCTACTTCGAGGGTTAGAAGAAGTGTTAGTAGAGAGGTGACATTGTCAAGTGGTGTGCCTGTATGTATATTCTCAGATGCCTAATAGGAAAGAAATGTGTATGTGTATGCATATGCATGTCGTTGAATATTAGACATGTTAAATATTAAAAATGTTCATTTTAAACATTCATATTAAAAAATGAAAGCACAATAAAGGTTTCCAAAGAAATTATATTTAGAATATATTTAGAAATTATATTTAGAAATACTTTAAAAAAAAAAGAAATACTCTCATATTGATGCATATCTTAGTTGAAAAGCCCTTATACTTTTCCTAAATAAATGATATAGTGGATGCTTACTGAGTACACCAAAGATGTTAGACATCAAATACTTTTGCTATAAGATATTGCAATCAACTGTTTTGACTAACTTAAAAGTTTTACAGCTGCCACTGGTTTTTGGAATGACCACATTGGCCAATTTTCTTTATATTAATGTTGCTGCAGGTAAATATTAATGAGTTGTAATATGTATATGTGCTTCTTTAATTCTTTGCCTCTGTTTTTCTGTAGTTTCAGTTATTTGTTGCTGTTATTTTATTTTGCTTTCTTGTCTCAGCCCTCTTTGTACTGTCATTCTAGCATTGTTTACAATGGCCTTTCCTTTTGAAATATTTTACTAACAAGGTTTCCAAAGGCACATTTATTCTAGTTTCTTCTTTTTTCAAGCATAATCTTGCTTGTGTTCAATCAAATCAATATAGTTAGCCAATTCTTTCGATACTCTTCCTTGTCATGGAAGTAATGTTTCATTTTAGAGTTTTTAACTTACACCTCTCATTTGCTTTCTTCTCAAATGCACAGAGATGATATAATTCCTTCAAAGTTCATGTGTTGAATGAGTATATACCGAGAGTGGTTTCCTTGGAAACACTAAATATGAAAGCCTTTCTATCTGCCTGCTTATCAACTAGTAGATTGACAGCTGTTTCTTTGTAGAAATTGTCAGTTTATTTCAGAAACTCTGCACATTAATAGTAAAATGCACAGAAATCAGAATTGCTTCACCAGATACAGTAATGAGGAAGAGGAAACTTGATGTGCTCTGCAGATAGAATAAAGCATTTGTTTTAAAACCTCATGAATTTTACACTGGCGTATGAACTTTTTCTTGGTCTCTTCATAAGGGATTTGCATTAATTTAGATGGATTGATGAAATAAAATTATTTTCCATTTATTTTTGTCTCTTACCATCATTGATGAACTATAAAATGAGATTTTTACTGATGCTTTTTAAAATTGGGTTCTTATTGAAATAAAGTACAATCACAATTCATGCTTATACAAAGATAGGTTATACTTCCTGAGTTCTTATGAATTTGTTGATAGATTAAAATCAATACGAAATTATTTTATCCTTTCTTTACTCATTTCTTAGAAAAAACACACATAATATAAGTGACATTAGCAAAATAGATAGATCCCCTAGTGTTTGTGATAGTATTTGCATAGGATTCTTAAGTTAATTTTGTAGATTTGATTCTAGCTTTTTCCCTTTCTCCATCTTTACTATAAGCTATTGGCCAGATCTTATTCCTTAATGAAAGAAAGTGTCTATAAAATAAATGAATATGTCACTTTAGAAAAAATTTAATGTCAAGTGAGATAGTGTCCATATAATACAAAATAATATATAACTTCAGTAAACACCTAAAAATGCCAAATCAGTTAATGAAGAAGGAATCTTCACAAAAAGCTCTTAACAATCTATATATTCATGTTTCATCAGTCTAAAGTGGGAGATAAACCAAAAATCTGTTCCAGATTTAAAGACTGGTACAAATGACAATGAGGGCTTGGCTATTAAAAATTTTAAAGAGTGGCTTTTAGTGGATTTTGGTCAATGTGCATCCTTTCATTTTGGTATCTTTTCATTTTACTAGCCTCCATTATGAACAGCTCTTTAAGCTGAAGTTATGCAGACCCTATAAGGTCATTTCACCCAAGAATAATTTATCTCTCCGATTTATTCTCTATAAATTCATAAAACACATACTTTCTTTTTTTAAAGTATTTTATTTGTTTATTCATGAGAGACACACAGAGGCAGAGGGAGAAGCAGGCCCTGTGGGGAGCCTGATGCAGGACTTGATCCCAGGACCCTGGGATCACACCCTGAGCCAAAGGCAGACGCTCAACCACTGAGCCACCCAGGCATCCCAAATATATACTTTCTTGACAGAGATTTCCCCCCCTAAATTTGAAGACTATTTTCTTTAATATTCCTTCCCAGCAATTGAGCACACTGGCATACACTGTTCTCTGCCAAACCTGGCCAGAACTAAGTACCATCTGTGTTGTATTCAAAGTTCTTAATTGCCTTTTTAACCAGTTATGAAAATATCCTTCCATCCAGGAATACTGGGTGGTTTATGAAGCCCACCCTTGAGTCTCTTATGCTTTCTCCTTAACACTCATTTCTAATATCTCTTTAGCTTTGGTAATGGGATCATTGAGGGACCTAGAAGTGGGACCTAGAAGCTAAGCAGCTTTAGGCAGAAGGGGAAGAGGAGTGGTGCCTATAGTCTGAGTTTTGTGAGATATTCAGTGGAACTGGGATCATCTAGCTTACAAGCACAACCTAATACTGCATTCAATCACTACTAAATGGGGAGGTTTTCTCAGCCTACTGCATACACAATCCAGGCAGATCCTGGTTCACACCTGACATTTCTGTTGCTCTATGCTACTCCTTCCCCATCATCCCTTATGGAGTTCATCAAAGTTTGCAATGCCAGGCAGTCACAGTACCAATAATATTATAATCACTACATGATGTTGGAGCCTCCCTGTAAACCTAGGGCTTGCCTTTTCATAGTAAACTAGCACAGTCTCTCCCTACTCTAGAGCTGGTGCCTTAAATCCATTCTCTCCTTGTATCCTTTGGTCAGATGTTTCTTCTATGCTGGGAAAGGGCCTGAGACTCACATATGAAGGCTCCCTAACTGTGAATCAGTACAATAGCCAACAAGTTTGGAATATGGCCTAACATCTGTGACAGAAAGACGAGGTGGGGCTTATCAAGTCATACTATTCTCTCCCATCCCCTGGATGTGTTCTTGGCTATAGCATTGTTCACCACATTATCTAGCCCATGTTAGTTTTTTTTTCTTTATCGCAACATAATTGACATATAACATTAATTTCAGGAAGACAGCATAACAAGTTGATGTATGTATATATTGCAAAATTATTGCCACAGTAAGTTAACACTATTGTCATACATAGTTACAATTTTTTTCTTTCTGATGAGAACGTTTAAGATCTACCATCTTAGCAACTTTCAAATACAGAATATAATATATTAGCTACAGTTATCATACTGCCCATAACCTCCTCAGGACTTATTTTATAACTAAAAGTTTGTGCCTTTTCATCACTTTCCCCCGTTTTACTCTCCTATCCTCTACATATGGCTATCACCAATGTCTTCTCTGCATCTGAATTGTGTGTTTTTCTTTCATTTTTTATTTCACATATAGTGAGATCATGTGGTATTTATCTTTCTCTGTCTGACTTATTTCACTTAGCATAATGCCCTCAGAGTCCATCCATGTTGTCACAAATGGCAAGATTTCCTTTTTTTTTTTTTAATAATGGCATAATAACCTGTTATGTGTCTGTGTGAGCACAGAGGTGCCACTGATGGACACTTAGGTCTTTTCCATATCTTGGCTATTGAACATAAAGCTGCAATGAACAGGAGGGTGCAGATATCTTTTTGAGTTAGTATTTTTGTTTCCATTGGATAAATACTCAGAAGCAGAATTGCTGGATAATATGGTAGTTCTTTGAGAAACCTCCATACTGTCTTCCAGAGCTACATTAATTTACATTCCCACCAACAATGTTTTCCTGTTACTTATTCTCTATATTGTTACCAAAATTTATTTGTCTCTTCTTTTTTTTCTTTTCTTTTCTTTCTTTTCATTTCTCTCTCTTCTTCTTCTTCTTCCTTTTTTTTTTTTTTTGATAATAGCCATTCTCACAGGTGTGAGGTGATATCTCACTCTGCATTTCCCTGATGATTAGTGATGTTGAGTACCTTTTTGAGTACCTGTTGGCCACCTGTATATCTTCTTAGAAAAAAGTATCTATTCAGATACTCTGCTCAGTTTTTAATCAGATGCTTATTTTTTGGATATTGAGTTGTATGAGTTCTTTATGTACTTTGGATATTAGCCCCTTAACAGATATACGATTTGTGAATATTTTCTCCCATTCAGTAGGTTGTCTTCTTACTTTGTTGATGGTTTCCTTTGTGGTGAAGAAGCTTTTTAGTTTGATGTAGTCCCATTTGTTTATTTTTGTTTTTGTTGCCTTTGCTTTGGTGTCAAATCCAAAACATCATTGCCAAGACCAGTGTCAAGGAATGAGGCACAGGGAGAGTGCAAAGATAGAACTCTCCCTCCAAGGTCTCTGGAAAAGATTACAGTTGACCCTTAGATTTGTGTTTAATTAGAAGCCTGCCCCTCAGGAACCAGCTGTGAAGATAAGATAATAAGCCCCTTTCACAGAAAAATTGGGCATTTTAATCTACTGCCTCCCTGTTGTGGGAGGTGGTTAGTTAAGAAAGCTTTCTCCATTTACTATAGTCCTGTGGGACATGTGAATGCAGACTCTGCCGCCAGAGCCAGCCAGTCAAGGGGCATCCCCTGGGTGGCAGTTGTAGAAACAAGGGCACCAAAAGTGTGTATAAGCTCCTTTCCAGGAGATACCAGTGATCTGGAGTGAGGCAGAGGGAAAGAACAAAGATGGTACCGGCTGGTCTCTGTCTTTGAAGAGTATTTCAGTAGGCCCCTTGATGTGTGTTAAGTTAGATGCCTTGTTCCTCAGGCCTGAACTTTAAGATAAGCAAATGCACCTCTTTCATAGACTGTATGTTTCATTCAGGTGCTTCTACACTGAGCTCTGGGAGCTAGCCATGTGAGCTTGTTGTCCTCTACGAACTATTTCTCAGATTACAATAGCTTTGTCAGTCTCACGGATGTAAGCCTCATTAGCTTTCAAAGTTAGATGTTTTGGGGACTCACTTCTCAGGCATAGACCTCAAAAGTTGGTGTTTCAGACTTGGGGTTCAAACCCTTCACTTTTCCAGGAGCAGCTTAGAATTTTGAGTTCCCTCCAGATAGTGGGTTGCCACACTGGAAGTAGGGTTTACAATTCGATTATATTTCTTCCTTTGCTACCCATTTTGTTGTGTATTGCTCAGAAATTGCTCAGCTACTTTTGGAGTTTCCTTCAGAGGAAAGTGTTCCTTATGTAGCTCTAATGTTGGTGTGTTCATGAGGGAGGTTAGTTCAAGTTCCTCTTACATTGCCATCTTGAAATGGAACCCATATTAGTTTGGGTTACCTGTTAGGTCCAACTGGAGTGAGAAATTAGTTGGAATTGTGGTCCAAGAGTGAACCTGGGAGGGAGATTGCCACTGCTTCTGAGAACTCCTATCCAGAATGTTCTAAGAAGAGAAGCCAGAAAGCATAAAGGATAGTGAACCTATGGCCTGAAGGCCTGATGTTCTGGGCTGCCAGATCCCTGCGCATTTGATATGAATCTCACTGTAACTGAAGAATTCTATGGGCTTGCTTATATCCATAGTCATCCCTGCATCCAGACCCTATCCCCAAGCCTTCATAACAGGCTTGCCATACTTAGGCTTGGGTGTTCCTGCTTACACTCTTCTGAAAAATCCATCAAGATGTTCACAGTTTAGTAGCCTTGAGATGATGGGTAATGGCATAAGGGAGGGATTTGGCAGAGCTGCCAAATCTTGTCTTTAGAGGCAACTTCTTAAATAACCTGTCTTCTTAGAAGTTTTCCCTTAGAATCCACAGATCAAGTGATTCTGATCCTAGTGATAGATATCCTGGAAGCTTGGTGGTCTCATTCTTATTTCAGTCCTTTCTTGTTCTATACTTATTCCTGTTGACTGTAACAAGAGCAGGGCCAGATCAGATCATCAATTTCATGTTTGAGAAATGACAACAATAATATATGGGATTTGGCTTATGTCTCTTTTAGTTTGGTTTATTCTTATACCTACACTCGAAGAAGATATGGGTAAAATATACTTCAAGAGTATAAGATCTCATTATTTTCCTTTGCTTTTCTTGAAGTTTGTACATCTAGAGTTTCATGGTCTCTGAGAAACTTGTGTAGAGTGAGATATCTGCCAAACCAGTTGAATTTGATGTCTTTCATACTATTTTAGGTTAGAGTGAAGTATGCACCACTTGTTTCTACCTATTACCATTTAAGGGAATTCAGATATGTTGTTCTAAGCTATATTTCTTTCTATATTATCAGGCCTACACAAGATTTAGTGTAGCCAGCCTGGCCATGGCTTATCCCACATGACCACCTTAGACTAGTCTTTGGAATGTGAGATCAAAGGAATTGCTTTGAGATACATTAGGATTACCTCCGGAGCTGGGTTGATCAGTTGTACTTGAAGCATCATACCTGGGCTATGCTGGAGATAAAGGGATTCTTGATAAAATCAGGAAAGGAAGAATTCTGAAAGGCAATCAAATGAGCAGCAAGGAGCTTTGCTTGAGGAGGAGGGGTGCTGATGCTTGTTTTAAGGCTCAAGATTTTCACCCACATCCATTCTGGCTGTGAAGTTCAAGTGCTCCACCAAATTTCACTCATTCTTCTGGTTTGTTCTTCTCCAGAATAAGTAGGAAAACAGTGTTCACTCTTTTTAGTTGTAGTATTCTAAAGATTCCTTATGCCTTTAGGGTCACAAATAAGGGAAGCATCTCTTCTACTTTTATAAATACACTTTTATTCAGAAGGTTGGGTCAGGATGGATTTGTGATCAACATCATTCAAGTTTTACCAGCTTGGTTATATTTATAAAAGATACAGTGCATTAGTAATGCCATAATATTTATATTTGCTATATCATATACATATGTTCTTTATGTATCATTTCAGCCATATACAATAGATGCTTTCTTTAAAAGAAGTATTTATTTTATATGAATTTATGCTTTAAAGAAAATTAAAGTATACAGATACATGTATACATGTCACTACACATTCACACAAAACATACCAGGACTTAATAAGAATTAAAAAGATGTAGCAATCTTTTTTTTTTTTTTTTAAGATTTTATTTATTTATTCATGAGACAGACACAGAGAGAGAGAGAGAGAGAGTATGTCAGAGACACAGGCAGAGGGAGAAGCAGGCTCCATGCAGGGAGCCCGACATGAGACTCTATTTCAGGCCTCCAGGATTCCAGGCCTCCAGGATTCCAGTTCTCCAGGATTACGTCCTGGGCCGAAGGTGGCGCTAAACCGCTGAGCCACCCCGGCTGCCCAGAAGACAGCAATCTTAAAGGCATTTACTATACTTTGAAATGTAATACATTTGTTTTCTTATAATTTTGGATTAATGGGACTCTACATTTATGAAAAAAATTTATGTGTTTTCTAAGTTATATATTGATTTTCTTAACAAATGAAATGATGGCCAATGGTAGGTAGGAATGACTAGAAAGAATTGAGCATAGCTTAGTAAAAGTGGGATAGATAATAGAGGCTTTGATGATGAAAAGTATAAATAAAAAGTATTTTCTGGGCAGCCCGGGTGGCTCAGCGGTTTAGCACAGCCTTCCGCCCAGGGTGTGATCCTGGAGAGTGGGATCGAGTCCCACGTGGGGCTCCATGCATGGAGCCTACTTCTCCTTTGGCCTGTGTCTCTGCCTGTCTCTCCCTCTTCTCTCTGTGTTTCTCATGAATATGTAAATAAAATCTTAAAAAAAAAAAGTATTTTCAAGTGTTTTTTGCTCTTTTGTTACTTGCCATCTACTTCCTTCTCAGCTATATGTATTTTTTTATTTTTTTATAGTATTTTTTTTTCCAAGTGGAAAACTTTGGTTGCTGGGGTAAAAAGATTCCTATTATTGTAGATAGTATTAAAATGGATTATTATAATCCTTGACTTTTATTATAGGTATCCTTGTGGAAGCAAATGGAAATAAAAGGATTTGACATTTGTAGAAACCAAATACCTGAAATAACTAACAAATTCTACTGTTTGCAAACTTGAACTGAAGCTGAAACCAATCTTTTTGTTTTTTTTTTTTCTTTTGGCTTAACTAACTATTCTCTTCTACTCAAAATTTCTTGCGTTCATCTTTTATGAGCTGGATTATAAAATTCTTCATCTATGAATTGGTACTCTGCCTGTGGTTTTGTAGTGAAATCAGATTTTCTCTCATTTAGGTACAGTCATACTCTGTGAGCCGGTTCAAAGAAGCAAACATTGAAGCCATAAAGACTGAGCATAGAGACAGAATGGGTTTACTATTATAAACAACAAAACTCACTCGGAAGCATCTTTGACATTTAATAACATATACTACTTTACTGCAAAGTAATTATGCATAAAGAGTATATAGTTTAGGAATATGACTTGCCAATGCTTCTGAGAACCCCTACCCAGTTTAAAAGTGTTTAAACTTTAGTTTAAAACTAAAACCCTAGTTTTAAATAATTCAATTTAGAATTCTTTTTTTTTAATTTCTAGGTCATGTATGTGTAAAAATAATACTGTTAAAAATTGTGTTTGATTCAATGTACTGCAAATCAATTTTCTTCTATCTCACTCTATTTTATGTGTCTATCTGGTCTCATGTTTTTCCACTCTTATGTCCTGGTTGGTTTTCCTCTCCTTTGGACACTGTGCTCTTCCCTTAGCAGCATTCTGAGCCTCTTCTGTTCAATGAGGTTCCTGAGTATAGCTGCTCTCAACTCTACACTCAACATATCAAAAAGCATAGGAGGTGTTCTGTGAGCTGGGCTTAAGACAGGAGAGAGGCCAGGAGTGGGGTCAATTGGCTGTGGATAGCCAGCCCAAGGATGCCCAGCACAACTGGTACAATTTGTGGCAGAGGAATCAAAGCCTGGGAAGGGTGGCACAACTTGAGCTAGATTTAGGGGCAGGACAGCCAAGCAGTGGTTGTTTAGAAAACCATATAAAAAGGAATCTGAAATAACACTAAAATGAAACAGAACTGTTTAAGCCAACTTTCCATATGTAACTCCTTATATAACTGGAAAATGTAATTTGGCCACACTCCTGCCAAAGTAGACAGTGCCCTTAAATGGAAAGGAAGAGAAAAAAGCATTCTCACAGTGCTGATACATAGGCTAATTGTTTTTTGCAACCTACTTGCAGTCTGCCAAAGTCAGAAGCTGTAGTCTGCCCTAACTCTGAGCTAGAATAACATCTGGTCTACTGTAGTTTATTTGGAATGGATGATTTTAATAAAATTTAATCTAAATCTAATTTCTCTCTAATATGCTTCTCAGTGAGCAGTCTGGTCCATACCTTTGCAAAAGAATGGGTTTACTATTCTGAAATAGTAATTCTCTTTTACTAAATTCTCTTTTACTAACTGAAAAGAGAAAAAGAACTACAGAAAAATAGCAAATGCTTTGTTGAGGGTTCCCCCCACCCACCCACCGACTCCATAACCTGAATTCTCCTTAACTAGTGAAGAAGACCTGGAGAGCAAATTTGTTTTTATACACTATTTTTGTTAACGCAAAAATCGGCCACCTTCTACTCCCTAACAATGTGAAACACACACATTGGTATGTAATTTTAAAGTGGTGCCTGCACATATTTATGAAACCAAGAGTGAGGAAAGTCAGGTCTTAGTGATAGCTGGGAGGAGAATATGAGTGTTGGCATAGCTGAAATCTAGGCATTCTTTGCCATAGACAGAGAATGAACAAGTGAAGGTGCACCACTTGAAAGGGATTGCTTTCATTTTTTCTTATTTTCTATAACTTCCAGATGTTGGAAGTGATTGGTGGTGTGGCAGCAAATGAAACAAGACCAAGAAATTGTATTTAGAGAAGGAGGTTTGCAACTGGCAAGCAGATAAAGGAGAAAGAAGAATCAAACATTATGTAAACTGCATTTTAATTATTATAGTTCATAAAAACAAGCATATTATAAATCCACCAGCTTATAAACAATATTAGTCCATGAGGGTAGATACTGGAACTATTAAACTAGTGCAAGCTACATCAGATTTGTGGGACAAGATGAAACACATACATGAAAATGAACTGAAAGTTCACAATTGAGATTGATTGTAAAAATAAAGATGTGGGGAAAATATATGTAAAGGCCACAATTTTGCAATGTGGTTTCAATAGATTTTAGTTTTGCTTTTCAGGAAGATAGATTTTCTGTATTAATCAAGAACTGTGTAATGATTACTTATCAGGTGCCAGGTGTTGTTTAAAGAGATTACATTGACACAGGTTTTCTGGAGTTGATAAGTGATATATGAAGTTAAAATAGGACATACAAGAGGAGGCAGGAGCCTTGGTTAACATGGTTAAGAAAGATATCAATGAGAAGATTAACTTGAGTCACATGGAGTCAAGTTGTACAAAGATTCTGAAAAATAGCATCCATAACAGAAGAAATGGCAAGATCAGGGGCTCTGGAAATGGGAATGATCTTCATCTATTAAAGGGACTAAAATAAGGAGGGTGTGACTGGAGTGTAGTGAATACAGGGAAGAAATCAGAGTGGTAGGCGAGGGCCAGATTATATATGATTTTAGAAGCCATATTTATTCTCATCACTATGGGATGCCATAGTTGAGTTTTTAGAAATAGAGAAAGTTAGTGATATAAGCCCAGAAAGACACTGTGGAAGATAGATCACTGGGGATTAAGAGTGGGAGACCAGGAGATATGTTAGGAAGTTAATGTGGTATTCCAAGTGAGAGATAAAATAGTTTATATTAAATTGTACCAACAAAAAAGATGAGAAATGGCCCAACTGGGGGTGCACCTTTGAAGTAGAGTTAAGAAGAGTTAGTGATTCATTAGCTGATGGGTATAAGAAAAATAAAAAGTACTTAAGGATCAGTCCAAGCTTTTATATTTGAGCAATCATATGAATGGTGTACCATTTATTGAGAGAGGAAAGGTTTGAGGCTAAGTGCATTTTCCAGGCTAGAATGTATGTTTTTCTTGAGCTTTATTAGGTTACAATGGTGATAACATGTAAGTAGGTAGTTTATGAATCTGGGGCAAAGGTGAATTGACCAGTCAAGAGATATAACTTGGAGGATCATCAGCATAAATATTATTTAAAGCCATTTGATGAAAAGTCACCTAAGGAAACATAGTGTCATGAAAAGGGTCAAAGCGAGTCTTTGGGGTCAATCCAACATTTAAGTTTGACAAGAAAGAAGGAAGGGGAAAAAAGTCAACTGAGAAGGTGTGAGCAGGGAAGCAGTAGGAAAATCTGGTAAGTGTGATTAGCCAGCAGTACATGAAGATATTCATTAAAGAGAAAAGACTCAAACATGTCAAAAATAGTTAAGAAGTAAAAGATGAAGATGGAATACTAGCCACTGGTGAACTACCTCCTTTTCTCATGTGATAATCTCCCCAGCTTGGGCCTCTCAATCTCCATCTGTTGGTGGAGCCCTGACTCAGTAACAGGGAAGTAATCCTGTCTCTAGATCAATCAGTAATTCATATTATTGGGATCTTATTTAAACTTACTAACTTATTGCCTGATTGTTGGCCTTCTCCTCAGTGACTAGGGTGACCATATGTCCCTGTTTGCTCAGCTAGGTCTCAGATAATGCTTTTTAGTGCTTCATTTTATCACCAAAAGTGTATGATAAGTCATATAATCACCTTATCATCAATCCTATGAGGCTGAAGCACCAGGGGCAAGGACTCAGTTATAGGTAAAATATATTCTGCTTATGCGAAGTTTGGATGAGTTTTTGCCGCTTTTGACTTGCAAAGCAGATGAGTCTTCTGAAAACTGTAGAGATTTGGTGAAATTCCAGATGTAAGTTGATAGTGACAGGTTTGGTCTGGTCAGGTCCAGTGAGACAGGCTTTTTCAAACTGCATTTCAGTGAATGGAATTGAGGGTTAAGGAATGATAATAAGGAACAATCTTACATTCATATTGTTCATGCACAGGCTCACAAGATAACTCAATTAGGTGTTGTCATTTTGGCTCTCGATTTAGATTGGTTTCAGTGCCTCCCAACATTTTTCATGCCATCGCTCATGTTGAACATGAAAGTGTATTTGCTGTTCAATGGAGTAAACATGATATGCCTGGAGGATCCGAGTACCCAGTACATGAGAACATTTACAACCCAGGAATAGGTCATACCATACTACAGGAAAAGCTGCATGAGAGACAGCTCTTTAGGGGGCAGGTGAACAATTTTACAAGAGGCAAGGGAAATAGCCACTGTGACATAAGACTGAAAATGCCTGGTCATTAGAGAGTGGACGCAATGTTTCCAAGTGGAGCCCCACTGGATTCTATAGTAAAGGCGACTGTACTGCTTAAGAAAGAAACACATTTCAAAAAAAAAAAAAAGAAAGAAACACATTTCAAATTAGAATTAGTGAATGTCCGCTATCACCATTATACATTTTCCATCGATTGAGAAAAGATAGTAGTGTTTCCACTGCTACTCCCTAAGAGAATAACTAGTATTGGAGGATCCCTACTCCTAACAAGATAAAATAAACAGAGCAGCCTAGTAAAAATCTTTATGGGCTAGGTCTTCCATTTGAGTTTATGTTCATAGCTCTTGGATTCTTAAAAAGAAACAAACAAAACTGTTATAAACTGACTCCAAATTGACTTTCTACCTATTTTTGAGTTTCTAACATTGGCCTCTATGAAACTATTACCTATGATAATGGTTCTATGAACTAGGAATTGGCTTATTTTATACATTTGGAGGCTCTGGGCCAAAGTTGCAAAAATCTGTATCTTACTAATGCTTTGGATTCTTCAAAGTGAGGCTCAAGAGAAATTTATTGCTGAATAATTCAACAACTTAATTCCTAAAAGACCACACTGATTCCAGTGAAAGAGCTGAAGCTCCAGCTGCTAAAAGAACCCTAACTGTAACAGGTGAGACTGGATAGAATTAGAGGGTTGAGAGGGGGATAATCATTGAACATTAATTACTTCACAGAAGCAAGATATTTTGGCCTTGGACATCATTTGGGCCTTTAAATTTGAACTTTAACTTGCAAAAAAGATTTAATCTTTAGATTGTTTCTCCCAGAAAATTTTGTTAGAAATTTTATATTCAAATTTTTAGCATCTTTTATGCTAGAGATATTTTATTGTTGGAATCTCTTGATGTTATCATTCAATCTCACTGGAAAGTGTGGTTGGATGTAATTCAGAATGGGAAATATCATAGACAGTGAAATTTTAGGCATTCAGTGTGAAGTGAATATGTTACAGAGGATTTCTGATTACCCTTTGTTCTAACATAATTTCTTCAGTGAGGTAATAGCCTTCTGCAATGCCCTTCTGCCTGTGTGAGACTTCATACTGCCCATGTACCTTTGCCAGCTGACTGTCCTGTTACTATTTCAAGACACACTCTGATTTTGAATTCAGCATGAAATTATGGCAAAAGGCCCTTTTGCTCAAATACATGCAACTCCTGGCATTAGACTTTCTTTGATATGATTATCTCAAAGTATTTAGCTTGGTATTAACCCATGGACTTAATTACTTGATGTGGCATTTTACTTTAATCTAGTCATGGGTTAAACTATTCTTCCCCTCCTTGGCATGTCCCATTGTCATCCAAGACCTGGCCCTGACACTGATCACACACAATTGTTCTACTGTTTTGTTTTTTACCTTGGATCCCATGTGGGTAAAATGCAGACTTGAGTCAGAAGATCTGGGGTTTCCTTCACAGATCTATCACTCATCATGACCTGTGGAAGGCTACTTAAAGTCTTAGACCTTCAGTCTCTTCATATGCAAAATGAGAAGCTGGGTCTGCTTTCCACTGGCTTTTTGTTAGAATTAAATGAAATGATGTTCAGCACAATGCCAGACATTAGGTAAGAACTCAATAAATGGGAAGCATAAGAGTGATACTGCTCTGTGTTCCAAAAAAAAAAAAAAAAAAAGGTTGGTTTAAAGTCCACTGTTGGGTTTGCTTCCTTTTCTTTTATCTGGGATGTTTTTGTAAGGAAAATTCTGTTAGATGGATAATTTGTCTCCTCAGGGAGCAGTGTGTTCTGGTGCTGATGGTAACTAAAGCTAATTATCTGCTGGACTTTGTGAGAGAATTAGCTTTATAGAAAGGAGAGGCAAAGAAGTTTCTCTCTGGACCAGACTCAAACTAAACGTTTATGTCTTACTTGAGGCAGCAGGTGCTCCTTTCATGCACTGAACTTTTCCTTCCTTCCTTCTTTCCATTGTGAGATATGCCATACATACAGAAATACCATAATTTAACAGTCTATTTCCCTTTTCATTGACTGTGTCCATCAAGATTACTTTAGAAAAGGAGCAGGACAACAATCAGTGTTTTGAAAATAAAAGCTTTATTATAGACATAGACTTTACACAAATATGAGAATAGCCTGGAAAGTGAAATTCTAGAAGGGAGAGTTCAGGGATTAGAGAGAGGGTATGTGTCATTAAATAGATCCCTCCTTAAACAGTGTCACAAATAGCAAGACAAGCTTGCAGAGGAAGCAAGAAAGAGGAATATATCTAACCACCAAAGTGGGACATAAAGAACGAGTTTGTGAATAGGTGTCTGCATTAGGAGAGACCAAGCATTTGGTGGTAGACAAGGGGCCAACTTGATTAGCAAGGCCAACAACTGGAAAGACAAGATGGACATGAAGTGGAGAAGAATGAGAGGAAGCTGGGAGCCACTGGGCACCTCTACATTTCTTTGCCTATTTATTACCTGACCATAATGATCTAAGATTAATGGCAGCTGCTTTGCTACTTCCAAATCTCATAGAAGCCTGCTCCTACACAGAACTATTCAGGAAAGGGGATTCTGGAAAATGTAGTTCCCAGTTTAACTAAATTGACATAACACCAATAACCACATTAATATGGGGTTTATTTTCAATTGTGGTAAACAGAAGAATGGTCCATCAAAAATGTCCCACAACATGTGAACATGTTCCCTTTCATGGCAAAATGGATTTAGGATTTTGCCAGATATGATTAAGGTTAAGGACTTTGAAATGGGAAAATTATTCTGGATTATCTAGATGGGCCCAACGCAGTCTCATTATTCCTTAAAAGGAAAAGAACCTTTCCAGGTTAAAGTCAGAGGCTGAGTGTGGCAATGTAAGAATGATCAGATATGCCATGTTGCTGGTTTTGAAGATGGTGGAAGGAGGCCATAAGCCAAGGAAAATGTGTGGCTTCCAGAAACTGGAAAAAGCAAGAAAAGAGATCCTCCTTTCAACCCTCAGAAAGGAATACAATCCTGCTGATGCATTGAGTTTAGCTCAGTGATGCCTTTGTCAGATTTTTTTAAACTACAGAACTAAAAGAAATTAAATTTGTGTTGTTTTAAGCCACTAAGTTTGTGGCATTTTGTTATAGCAGCACTTGAAAACTAATATTCCAATTTCTTCTACAATGGACAATAGTGTTATTCTCATGCATGTACATGTATCTTGGGTTCATTTATACATTTATACAAGGTTATATACAGTATGTTTTCGAAGCATATTTCTAGAAATGAAATTTCTGGGCCCTAAGATATATTATCTTCAAATTGCACTCCAAAGTGTTATTAACTCTTTATAAAAACCAAACTCTTTATAAAAACAAATCCCAAAACTTGTTGGGATTTTGACTGGGTTTTCATTATACTATTGACCATTTAGAGGATACTTACCTCTTTTGTATTATTAAGTCTTCTAACCCTTTCACGTAATCTTTCTCTTCTCTTTACATATATTCAATAGTTTTCAGTAAAATATTAAGATATTATAATCTTCCCTACAGAAGATATGCACAAATTTTGTTCTTGGCATTTTATATTCATATTCTTATAAGTGATCTATTCAAAATTGTAGTATATCTGCTGTTTATTGCTAGAATATAAATTGATTGATAATACATATTGATTTAGAATCCACTGATCTGTCAAAACCTGTATGTATCCAAATTGTTTTTTTTTTTTAAGATTTTATTTATCTACTAGAGAGAGCACACATGAGAGAGAGGATGAGTGGGGTGAAGGGCAAATCATATTTAAAAGTTTTCTTCACATACCATCGTATCATCAGTGAATAATGATAGGGGAACTTTTTTTCCCTGCTCCAATCTAAATAAAATTTGTTTTTCTTTCCTCACAATACTGCCTAGGACTACCAGTGCAGTGTTAACTGGAGGTGGTAAGAGTAAAGTAGGCATCTGTGTCTTGAGCATGACCTCAAAAGAATGATCTCAGTATTTTGCCATTAAGTATGAGGTTGGTTGTAGACTTGTGTGTTTTCATAGATATCTTTCAGCAGATTAAGGAGGTTTTTGTCTTTTTCTCATTTGCTAAGAGCATTTTTTCATTATTGACTTTATTTTTTAGTTTTAGGTTCACAGCAAAACTGATCGAAAAGTACCCACATACCTCCTCCCCACACATGCACAGCCTGCCTGTCTTTATCTGTTTGGGAAGCTATGACAAAATACCATAAACATTTATTTCTCACAGTTTCAGAGGCTGAGAAGTCCAACATCAAGGTCCTGACAGATTTGTTTCATGGAGAAAGCCCACTTTCGGGCTTGCAGATAGCCACCTTCTTCCTATATCTGGGAGAGAAAGAGAGAAAAGAGGGGTTCGGGGAGTAAAGGTTGGAAGAAAAAGAGCTCTCTGGTCTTTTCTCATTAGGGTACAAATCTCACCATGAAGACTCCACCCTCATACCCTCATCCAGGCCTAATTACCTCCCAAAGGCCCATCAACAAATACCAAACCTCATGTAGCACTTCAACATATGAATTTTGAGGGAAACAATTCAGTCCATAGGATTTCCCCATTGTCAACATCCCATAGTGGAGTGATACATTTGTTAACAATTGATGAACACTGTTACAGTTGATATATCATTATTGAATAGGTTCTTTATAAAATGTAATTAATGAATGCTGAATTTTATCTGTCACTTCTTTTCTGCACCATTTACATGATTGTATAACTTCTTTTTACCTGCTAATGTGGCAGATAACATTAGTTGATTTTCTAATACTAAATCAACTTTGCATTTCTGTTATAAATCAAATTAGTTCTGCTATATTATCCCTTTTTAAATGTTGTTGTATTTATTTTGAGAAAGTTTTGCTTAGGACTTTTATATACATATTTGAATTAGAGTAACCTGGAAATTTCTTTCTTAGCATTGTTCTCTATAGGTTTGTAATAAGAATTATATTAGCTTCACATAGGGTAAAGAGCAGTGTTTCATCATCTTTTAGTCTCTGGTGGAGGTTTTGTAAATTAAAAATTACTTGGTCTTAAATGTTGGAGAGCAAGTTTGATGGTGGTAGTGGGGTTGCCCATGGAATAAAAGAATGTTCTAGGGTTTCTTTCTTCTTCAATCAGTTTAGTAACATACTTTTCTAGAAATGTCTGTTTTATGTAAAAAATTAATTTCTTGCATAAGTTATTTATAATATTATCTCATCTCTTTAATATCAATAACATCTAAAACTAGCTCCTCTTCCTTTATTCCTTATATTGGTTATCTGTGCTTTCTCTTTTCTGTTGATAATTTAGTAGAGATTTTTTCATTTATTTTAGTACTTTGAACCAGCCAACTTTGGCTTTGTTGAAACTTTTGTTGTATGTTTATTTCTGTTTCATTAATTTCTGCTCTCATATTTTCATTATTTACTTATCTTTGAGGGTATTTCATGTACCGTTCTTATTCTAAATTTTTGATATAGATACTAGGATCATTGACTTTCAGTCTTATTTTCCAATGCTTGTAAGTATTGAATTTTCTTCTAATTAGAGTTTGGCTGTATCTAAAAAATTTGGTACAGCAGAATTTTGTGATTATTTAAAATATTTTTTTCAGTTATAATTTCTTCTTTGACCCATGAATTATTTAATGGTTTCTTTTTTTTAAATTTTTATTTATTTATGATAGTCACAGAGAGAGAGAGAGAGAGAGGCAGAGACTCAGGCAGAGGGAGAAGCAGGCTCCATGCACCGGGAGCCCGACATGGGATTCGATTCCAGGTCTCCAGGATCGCGCCCTGGGCCACAGGCAGGTGCCAAACCGCTGCACCAACCAGGGATCCCTATTTAATGGTTTCTTAATCTTAATAATATGCAGCATGCTAGTTGCCTGTTTATTATTGATTTTAGTTGCATCAAAGCTATAGAGCATGCTTTGTTTATTTCAGCCTTTGAAATTTCTTGAGATTTGTTTTATGGTATACTATATGGCCAAAATTTGCATACCCATTAAAATATACATACATGAAAAATATATTCATATTACATATAATAATTATAATTGATTATTATTAATATAAATTTTATATAGTTAATATAATATTAATATATCTTTCTAATTTGGAAATGTGAATTCAAGGGTTCATTCCTAGAGTTTTACTGCAGTATTTGTGGTTAATAGTACCTTATGTGGTCTCCTCTAATAAACTTTAAGAAAAAGCAATCTTATAGCAGTGTTATTTACAGAAAACCAGATTTCCAAGCTATCAGCCATTTAGGGGTTCCTGAGGTTTGTACTTCTGGTGAACCACTTGAACTTATTGATGTTAATCTTGAGTATACACATTAAACCATTATGATAACAGGCCATTTTAGTCTGTAAAAGGACAGAGTCAAAGAAAGGGTAAGGTCCTTAGGTGCATGGGGCATCTGGTAACCAGCTCAGTACAGCAAATTCCTTTAGAAAAAATAAGACATCTAAGGAGGGTTTTATGTGTTTGTCATGTTTACTCAAAGTACTATCTGCATTTAAGAAATTATATTGCTTCCCAAGTGTACAAAAATTTTGAACCCCATCACAAGCATATGTGTACATTCTGTATACACATTTGTTCTCTTATTTCCATTAACTAAAACATCCAAGTAAGGACTAGAGTTTCAGTAATTTGTGCAGATTTGGCTTCTGGAGGAGGATTAGATTTGAGCAGGACTGAGCAGATTAGATTTTTAGCCTATTTAGTAGCCTCTTTGCTTGGTTCCTTAAATAGGAAGTCAATCTAGAAGAAAAATAGTGTTTTCAGTCAAGAGTAAGGTATGAGTAACCAGAAAACCCATGAGATAAAATACATATTTTAAAATGAATTCAACAGAGGCACCAGTTAACTATGCTGCTGCCACCACTGCATGTGAACTAGAAGGGCAAGCTTTTACCCTGGAGTCCATGAAAGGCTGTCATGAGCAATAGGTTTTAATACCCATTGTGTATGGAACATCCAAAATTTGACCTGATCTTTCAGGTAAAAGGGGAAAAAAGATTTATAGTAATTGGAGGGGTTAAATATGAGGTCTTTTAAAGAGAGTTCTTTAAGCTATAAAAGACCATCTAGTGCCTATCCATGGAAAGGGCTTATGTGTGTTAGAGTTTAGCACATCAGAAGCTTGTGGAATCCAACTTCTGTAGTATCCTATGGGACCAAGAAATCCTTTTAGTAATTATCCAGATAAAATCATGAATAGCTTTCAGTCTTTGGAAGGAAAGAGACTATCCATTTTGTCTGATGTTACAGCCTTGTTAATGAACTTAGGTCTGACAAAATTGGAGTTCCTAGGTACATACTTTGTATTTCTTTTATGGTATCACTATTCTCAAGTGAAAGGAATTAATTCTTTAACTCTCAGAGAGCATAACAGAAGATCATCAATATATTATATACAAGTGGATTCCCGGGAATAGAATGTCTGTAAGTTTATGATTAAGTATTTGTGAGAAGAAAGAGGGTACTTCTGTAAACTCTGGGGCCTAACTATTCAAATGTATTGTTGATTTTCTCAAGTGAATGCAAATAGATACCATAAGTCTTGAGTATAAGTGTATACTAAATAATGCCGAGCATAGATCTAATGCCATAGAATAAACAATTATGTCAGTGAGAAACAATAAGATGATATTAGGGTATGGAAAACACTGGGAAGAAGAGAAGCACCCTTTTAATGGTCTTTAAAACTTGAACAAAGCAGTTGCCAACCTCTATCTTTCTGATGGGCAGAACAGGGATAATACAAGGGCTAATATGGGACTAAGGAGTTGTTTTCAGAGATACAAAGATACAATGGGCCACGGCTCTTGAGTAGTCTCTCTTTTTAGTGGGTATTGGGTTAATTTCACTAAGGGCTCAGCCAGATCAATTGAGGTCATTAAGAGTTCAGCCATCTTTATGTGTCCCACGTCTGAACTATTTTTGGCCCAGGAGCTCTTGAGACAGATTCAGAGATTGAGGTTTCAACAGAGGAGGTTTCAGTAACAAAATCTATGCTATCATCAAATTTTAAACACAATTTTTGTCCAGAAAGTGGCTTTCTGATCCAAACTGATTAAGGAATCCCATTTTTACGGTAGGTTTTGTCCTAGCAGATTCACTGGAGAGAAATCTGTAAGCAGAGAAGCATGTTGAGTATAGTGCAATGTCCCAGAGAGGAAATAGATGAAACAGGAAGAAGCTGAGTTGAGAACGTTGAGGAGTATTTGAGATTCTTACTCCCGAAATCTTTCTGTTATTCCAGGGAAGGAATAACAAAAAAGCCATAGGGTCAACTAGATGTGGATTATAGTGTTTGTGCAAATTACCTGAAAATGTCTCCTTTTCATGGTAAGAACAATTTTGGGCAGAACAGAGGTCATCTATCCTTGGAGGATGTTATACTGTTAGACAAATTTGCCCTTTGTCTTTTTATATTTTTCTCAGTTAAGGCAGGGCTAATGTTCTTCCATTGTCCCTTTTCTTATGATATGATTATGGTTTTTTTCTACATTGGACTTGGGGATGACCTTGTTTCTTAATATGAAGAGGTATTAATTTGGTCTGCAATTTTTTCTCTTTTTGTAGTCCAAGTGTTTTCAAAGCTTTTTGTTTTATTTTGTTTTTGTTTTCTGACAGGAAATACACATGTGTGTGTATTTTGCCAGCTTTTGTAATTCAGACAGGAGACAAATAGAACATCTTATCTTCTGGTTCCTTATTAAATCTGTCACTTCAGTTTTAAAACCATCAACAAAGAAGATGCATTGGGCAGTTATAATGTTTTCTCTGACTGAGATTAGTATAGTTTCTAAAGATGATACTGCCATGGTGTCTGAAGTCTAGGATAAATTGATTTTTCCCTTTTACTGGGACTGAAATTTTGACCAATTTTGATAGAAAAGTCTTCAGAGATAGCACTTAAGAGGTCTTATACTCTATCTTTTTTGTTATCCATTTATGTTCAAATTTTGATCTGTGTGTTTCATATAATTCTGTAACCAATCTGTTCTCTCTCCCTTTTTTAAATAAAACCCAATTTTTGTTTTTCTGGGTCTTGTGAGGAGATATGTTAATTGGCAAAGGTCAAGGAATATCTGACTACATGATCTAAGGACAATTCTCAATCTTTATTAAAATTTTGTTTCTCAATGTGAGTTAGGAAAGTTGACTGTATAGGTCTGAATTTCACCAGTATTTGAAGGTATAATTCCACTGAGTTGAGATGATGTTCTCCACTTACATTAGAAGATATTGTGAGGACTTGCTGTCAGTGAGGGGGTTATGTTTATGAAGGGTCCGTAGGTAAGTGTGACTTATTTATGGTATAGCTAGAGATTTTTACCTCTTAAAAATCCCCTTCACTAATCTCATCCCCCCACTTCCCTCTTCCTGGGAAACTACCTATTTGTTCTTTGTACTTATGAGTCTGATTCTGTTGTTTATTTGTTTTTTCATATTCCACATATAAGTGAAATCATATGGTATTTGTCTTTTTCTCATTTATTTCTCTTAACATAACACTCTTTAGGTCCATGTGTATTGTCACAAATAGAACTTTTCTCCTAAAATTCTCTTCATATAAAATTTTAAAATACTAACAATGGAATATTTGAAGTCTTTGAGTCCTTTGATTCTTAGGCACTACACAGTGGATTATCCTATTTATATATCTCAGGTGCTCCAGCATGCCACTGAAGTTCTAAATTGTTCCTGGGAAAATCCTGGCAGAATTTCAAGTTTTTGGTGCCATTTGGCCCCATGAAATTTGTACATGTAGGAAAACTGAACAATGATGGCAGATTCTTTGAATGAATATAAGTTTTCCATTTTCAAATAGCAATAATAAATGAGAGACAAACATTCGGGCCCTGAGAATTTCAGAACTACTCCCTCAGCTCATTCCTGAGAACTCTGAGTAATAAAACAAATAAAATAGTTTTCACATAGGACAATTAAGAGGAAGAATAAAAGTTTAGATAGTGTGTATGCAAGGAGTGAAACCCTTGTCAGGAGCATGATGGAATCATCTGTTCTGTCATTGGGATTTAGGAGCAATGAGTAGGGGCAAACATTTATGTTCAGTATGCAGTGTGTAACTGGAGGGTCAAATCTTTTTTCTACTGCCTCATAACTTTTCAATCATGGCTGTTCATTAGGATAATCAGGAGAGCTCTAAAAATATTAATACCAAGCACTACCCTAACTTCAGAGTGATTAATTTACAATCAGTGTCTTTTAAAGTTCCCTTTCTGACTCTAATATATTTCAAGAACTTCTGCAATTCACCACGCTTCTCAAGAATTCAAACAATTCTCTCCCAAAAAGGGAAAACTTGATTTGGGTTTTATATTGAAAAAGTCTTGTCTCTGTTTTTCCCCACTGTTTTAATATGTCAGTTCTTTGACAAGTGTATTATCTTTATGTGATTCACTCAAGAAGTCTATGAAAACAGTGTGAAAATTTCCAATTGAGGAAAAGCTAAGGATAAGAGTTTGACAATGATTTTTCTTTGAATATTTGAGCCATTCAGTGTCAGAGTAACTTAACAATATCACGGAAATATACTTTGTTATTTAATACTCCCTTTCTCTATCTGATAGATCTACCTTTAAGATCAAAATATGGTGTAATCTGTTCAGCTATTTGAATTTCAACCCTGCAACAGAATGACTCTAGATATTTATTTGCTGCTGGTTTTGACTATGTAGGATATTATTAATAGTTTTTGTTTAATAAACTAGTCTGACAAATAAATTATTTTTAAAGTTACAAATTTTTAAGAAACACTTTTACACACCTCTGGAGGTATGAGAAACAAAAGCAAAAATGAACTATTGGGACCTCATCAAGATAAAACACTTCTGCACAGTGAAGGAAACAATCAACAAAACTAAAAGTCAGCCAACAGAATGGGAGAAGATATTTGCAAATGACATATCTGATAAAGGGTTAGTACTTAAAATCTATAAAGAACTAATCAAACTCAAAACCCAAAAACAAATAACCCAGTTGAAAATGGGTAGAAGACAAGAAGAGACATTTTTCCAAAGCAGACATTCAAATGACTAATAGACATATGAAAAGATGTTCAATATTACTCATCATCAGGGAAGTACAAGTCAAAACTACTATAAAATATCACCTCATATCTGTCAGAATAACTAAAATTAACTAACACGGGAAACAACAGATTTCAAGGATGTGGAGAAAGGAGAACCCTCTTACACTGTTGGTAGAAGTGCAAGCTGGGGCAGCCACTCTGGAAAATAGTATGAAGTTTCCTCAAAAAATTGAAAATAGAGCTACCTTACAACCCAGCAATTGCACTACTAAGTATTTATGCAAAGGATACAAAAATACTGATTTGAAAGGGCACATGCACCCCAATGTTTACAGCAGCATTCTCGCATTCTCAACAATAGCTAAACTACAGAAAGAACTCAAGTGTCTATCAGCTGAGGAATGGATAAAGAAGAGGTGATACACACACACTGGAATATTATTCAACCATCAAAAAGAATGAAATCTTGCCATTTGCAATTTTGTGGATAGACCTAGAGTATATTCTGCTAGGTGAAATGAATCAGTCAGGGAAAGACAAATACTGTATGACTTCACTCGTATGTGGAATTTAAGAAACAAAACAGATGAACACAGAGGAAGGGGAAAAAAAGGAGGCATACCACAAGACTTTTAACTATAGATAACAAACTAAGGGGTTGCTGGAGGGGAAGGCTGGGGAGGGAGGAGCTAAATGAATGATGGTATTAAGAAAGGCACTTATAATGAGTACTGGGTGTTATATGTAAGTGATGAATCACTGAATTCTACTCTTGAAGCTAATATTACACAATATGTTAACTAACTAAAATTTAAATAAAAATAAAAACTTTAAAAATAAAAGGCTATTATTGGCTTTGTTGTAAAATGCCATGGATTACCATAATTATATACAACCCTAGATTGCCTCTGATGTTCCATAATTATAAACAGTGACATATATTATTGATTATAAAGCAATTTAGAACTGGTCTATGTTCAGATTTCAGTATATATGTACACTGTGATTGCTTTGGCAATCTGTTTGTGTTTTACTTAAATGCTTTGAGGGTAGCTCTCCAGCTAATGAAAAATCTTTGTTTGCACTTTTGCAAGTACTTCCTGTTATAAACACATCTGTCATTTTTAGGAGATAATTTTCATGAAATTCCTGAAAGGATTGTGCAACTATTAGGAGGTACACAGAATTTTCAAGGAGAATTTGGCCAAAAAGGAGAAACTAATAACGTTATATCATTTGCATTATGAAAAAGCTTCTATGCTCAATACTGGCCTAGGGCATTTATCTTACTCTTTTACGTAGTTTATTGATAGGATTTATGAATGATATCATTTCTATTGTATAAACTTATGAAATTGTCTTACCTAATGTGTACCTAACTATATACAGTAATATTAATATTAAAAAATGCTTTTAAATATTAACTAGTTTTAATTCTCATAACTACCATAGATGTGAGAATGCCAGAATAAGGGAAATAAATATAAAGGAGATTTTGTTCTGACTTATTCCTCTGTAGAGATCAGGACATGTATTTTCTCCACTTTGTGTTTTCTTTCTAAATTTAGATGTTGAGTCTCCCAGTATATAAGGAGTCTGATGACACATAGGACTAGTACTCTAAAGGCACAGAAGTAAGTGTTATCTTTTATATTCATTTTGCTGTGTTACAGGGACTTGTGATGAAGTATTTTATAGCGGGTTTGCTCTAACAAAGGACTATTGTTCAAGGACCACTAATCCCTAGTCTATACAGATTTTACTAAAGATTTTAGTAACAATTTATTGTTAAAAAGAGTGCTGATTATATAAACATTTATTCTATGTAATTAAATTTAATAATTCCTATATAAAGTTTAGCATGACAAAAGTAAAGCTGCTTTAACGGATAATGACCATTCTTTTGAAAATTAAAATACTGAGAAGCTTAATGATTCTTTCTCTCTTTTTTTCTTCCTCCCTCCCTTTCTTTCTCTCTCTCTCTTCTTCTTTCTTTTGACTTTTGACTGAGATCTGCCCAGTAGGATGTGGTCAGAGATTATATGCCCTGCCATGATAGTTTTATGTGTTAACTTGGCTAGGCTCTAGCATCCAATGATTTAATCAAACACTAATCTACATGTTACTGTGAAGGTATTTTGTAGGCGCCGCTAACATCTAATCAGTTGAATTTAAGTAAAAGAGACTGCCCTGATTAATGTGCATAGATCTAATCCAGTCAGTTGAAGGCCTTGGGGACAAAAAGTCAGTTCCCCAGAGAAAAAGAAATTCTACCACAAGATTAGAGTCAATACCTCCCTGAGTCCAGTCAGCATGACCTATAGATTTTAGACTTGTCAAGCCTTACAATTGTGTGAGCCAATTTCTTAAAATAAATCTCTTATTTTATTAAAATTATTTAAATCAATTCCTGATTTGCAGAACAGAATTATCCCTTATTGCAGAGCTTTGAACTAGTTTTAACGTATCACAACATGGAGTTATTTTGTGCAGAAATTTATGTGCGTTTTTAAGGAATATAGAAAAGGTTTTGAGATTTTTTTTAACAGGAAAATTGGTTATTTATTAAAACTTTATGGCTAGGCATATTGACCAAAGCAATAACATGAAAAGATTAAACACATCATTTCCCTGTTAATAAATTTAATGAAATAGAGTATGAATAAGTATGTAGTTTAATTAATAGTAATGTATCATTGTTAATTCCTTAGTTGTGACAAATGTACTAAAACAATATGAGATATTTAATAGGGGAACTAGATGAAGGATGTATGAGAACTCTATACTAAGCAACTTTTCTGTTAATCTAAAATCACTCCAAAATTAAAAGTTTATTTAAATTTTTAAAGTCAAAGCAAGAATGGCTAACAAAAAAAAAAAAAATGTCATTTAATTAAATTTAATGATAAATCCAACTAGCAAGTAGACCATAATTCTCCAGAAGGGAAAATCATATAATATCTACTGAGAAAAAAAAAAAGACAGCTATATTAGCAGGAATTTGGTAGACATACAATCAGAACAAAAAGTGTAAGATGATATTTAGTGTCTCTGAGATAAGTTTTTCTAAGACTGTGTTCCCTCAATAGATATTTAGACACAGCCATAATGTTCAACTTTGCCTTCTTTAGCCAAGATTCTTGGGTAATAGATCTCCCTTCTCTGTTTCCATGGCAGACCATCTGCCTTTTGTTCACAAAGTTTCTTTCCAAACAGAGTAGTTAAAATAAATTGAGCTTCTTATGAAAACATTATAGTTCTTCCAGTTCTACTTCCCTAAGATTGTTCTCAAACCAGTGTTTTCAAGTTTGGGTTGCTTCCATTTCTTTTTCTTTTTTCAACAATGTTTTGAAGAGCACTTTTGTATATATAGCTTTATGTACTTTGCAACTAATTTTAACTATAATTTCTTAGATTTAGGCCAAGAAATATATAAGGATTTTGGTGCATTTTGTTAAATTGTCCTTTGGAATATTTGTTTCACATGTTTCTAAAAGCAGTAGGTGGGAATGTTCATTTCCTGACATACTTGACAATTTGGTTTTACCCTTAATTATCTTTTTTAAATGCACAAATTAACAATGGTATTGCTTGGTTTGCCATTTTTACCTCCTCCTTGTGAATTGCCCATTTCTGTTCTTTGCTCAGGCTTTCTGATTCTCAAACATCAGTTTCTGTATCTTGATTAATTTGTGCACAGACTCTTCTTTTAGGGCTGAGAAAATCTGCTTTCAGGGCCTAAAGGCCTACTTACACAGTGGTGAATTCATCTAGAGAGACATCTTGAGGCCCTGTCCTCCTCAGGCAACACATTGCTTTCTTAAACCATGGTCCTTGACATCTAAAATTAGAAGAGGAATTGCTGATTGTTGCCTTTCTATTGTGCTCTACATTTACAACTTTCAAACTTTAGGGCCCCCTCCTTTTTTCTTTACCAAATGCAGAGATAACTTATTCTCACCATTAACCATCTGCCAACTATATACTTTTTCCCCAAAGCCAGTGCCCATCACCAGTGTAAATGTGGCCATTTCATCTAAATCTTCACTCTGCATGTGCCAAAGTGTCCATCCATCTCCAACCCCCATTCAAAAAATATGGTATATTTTGGTTTTCACTCTAAAATATACATATTTTTTAAGTTTTTGAGAATATAAGTAATGTTAATTCAAGCTGTTCTTTGGAGCATATGTGCTGTAGTAGGACTTTGTTTTAGTCCTTTAGCACAAAGACTGAACTAATATGCTGGATGTTTCTGATTCTTCTTTTATTCTTAATAATAATACAATTTATACTCAAAAAGCTTTCCTAAAAGCTCTTTTTTTAGGTCTTTTGTGATATGTATATACATACACATGCCTATTTCTCTAACCCCTTTCCCATATGGATTTTGAAGTCTTATGAAATTCCTTTTGATATTTATCTTGCCTTCCCTCACCACTTTATGTACTTGACTACTAAAGAATAGTAATTCAGAAAATCTCAGAAGTTGCTCAGTCACTGTCTTGAAGCAGAATGCTATTTAAATACATTTCAGAAGAGCTGTTTGTAAAATGAAAATGAATGTCAAACCAGGCTTTATGGATGTTCTACATAGAAAATAGATTTAGCCTTAGAAATGGTAGTGTTATCATTTTCAGGTATTGACTGAGCTGTGGCAAATCTCTATCCAAGAGATCATGTAAAGGAAACACAGCAGGTCAAACTTTCTGACTGTTCAAAGACTGAGTTTTGTGCTGAACCAGAAGGCCAGGATACATAGCAAGGCATAGTTACCATCTATACTGTGTCCTCCTCTCCTTTACTCCAGTGGTTTAATCAATCCCTTCTTAAGCATTAGCCCTAAGAAATTTTCAAGGGGGAGTACTTATTCCACAATGGCAGGCAAGTTCTGTATAATTTTCATTTGTCCTTGTCTGCCCTTTCTGGATGTAGTTAATTTGTCCATGCTTAATCATTTATTCTTCACTGAAACTCTTTTTAAAAAAATTTTATTTGAATTCAATTTGCCAACATAGACTATAACACCCAGTGCTCATCTCATCATGTGCCCTGCTTAATGCCCATCACCCATTTACCTCATCCCCCCACCCACCTCTGTTCATGCTTAATCCTAACACAAAACCCGACAATGAAGATCACTTACTTATTAGGACGCCTGGGTGGCTCAGCGGTTGAGCATCTGCCTTCTGCTCAGGTCGTGATCCTGGGTCTGGGAATCGAGTCCCGCCATCAGGCTCCCTGTAAGGAGTCTGCTTCCCCCTCTGCCTGTGTTTCTGCCTCTCTCTCTGTGTCTCTCATGAATAAATAAAATCTTAAAAAAATCACTTAGTTATTGTGATTGACAAAGTTTTGGTATATGGACTTTGAGAACTTCAAGTAAGTGTATTGAAAAGGTTGGACTTCTTGGGACCCTTGGAATCAGGGAGTCTGATTTTTACTTTTTTTCTCCTGTACTTAAGACAATCATTTTTCCTGGGTCTTCAAAGCCTCTGCATCTTTCAGAGTTTTTGGCATATCATAGAAATTTCATGTCTTTTCCAAAGGAATTTTTCCCTTTAGCTTTATTAAAAAGTTATATTAGGTCACTTTTTATAGAATTTTGTAACTTATGACATTTGACTGTTTTTAGCCTAGGGAAGCGTATCACTAAGACATCATGGAGATTATATCAAGGGGGAGGGGTGCAAGCTATTATCCTAGACCAATTTCCTGTCTGTTTTCTTTAATATCTTCTTTGTATCTCTGTCATATATCCTTTCAGCTATTTGCTAATTTGGATCAGTGAAAAATTAGGGGACAGAAAAGAGGCTTGAAAATAGGATCAAGTCTTCCAGTAGCAATACAAGATGGATCTTGTAATACTTTAAATAAAAGTATTTTGAAACTTTTCAGAAATTATGTTTTAAAAATAAGCCCAGATAGCATCTCCTCCTGGAATTCTTTCCTTTCACCCCCTGATAATATAAAAGACCTTTATAAAACTCAGCTTATTTTTATCACAAATACTTTATTCAATTTCAATTACATGTTTCTTCCTATAATGGGCTGTGTTTATTGAAGGTATGTTTGTATCATACATTACTGTATCCCCAGCTTCCAGCTTAGCACTTGCTATTAGTAACCAGACAAGGTTATATAATGAAAAGTAATGGGTTTTAGGGGCTTTTCTCTCTACCATGACCTAATTAAGTATTGAGGCCTACCTATATGGAATACTTATTTAATCCTCACAGAGACCTTAAGTGGAAGGTTTTATTATTGTCCCCATTTTTATGATGATGACCTGAAGCATAGAGAGTAAAGTTAAGCATTTTACTTAAAGTCATATAATGCTTAAGCAGTAAAGCAAGGACTCAAAACAAATAAATACTCTCACCCCTAACCACTGAGCTATACTGTTCCTCAGCATGAACAAATGGTGCTTCCTAAGTAATTATGATTTGAATCCTAAGATGCCTCAAAAATATAGTTTTGACCCTTAGTACCAATCTGAAAGTACGGATGTGCTATCAGATACAACTGCAGCAATATTAAGAAGTCTCCCCTTTTTCCTTCATCCAATAAGCTAATAGGGAATTAGAGGTCTGAAAGTTGGGCATCCAGGGAGCCAGAAAGAAGAGAAATTGTAAAAGAAACACAGTTATCAAATAAACCTTATAATTAGCCCTGAACACTTAAATTTTTCTGGTCAGCTAGTTAATCCTACATTCTTTTAGCATGCATGCACAGTTTGCATGCTCTTAAACTGTATATCACATCTAGGGCTGGCCATTACTATGCTGTGTTTTAGTATAGTGATCATTGTGCTCATCTTGACCTTTTCTTGAGCTTCTGGTTTAAGTGCAAACTATATCTGGTGCGAACTTGAAGTGGAAATCATTTGGAATTATAGTACCTGCAATGCCTCTGAAATACATTAAAAAGAACAATAGCTGTGATAAAGTATTCACAGCTTCTGAAAAATGTATTCATTTATGTCCTCTGAGCATTGCTGAACAGTAGGTTTATTTAAAGTTAAATTACCTTTATATTCACTTGCTTCTGTTCATTTCAGAGCAGTAGGATACTGTAGCCAGACTTCCTTTGAGCAACCAAAAAATGAGAAGGCTTTATAAAACCCAGATATTTAACTGATTGCTTCAAACAATTGCTTTGAAAATGCAGTGGTGTTTTTGATGAAAGACCAACAAGTAAAATTTTCTATCAAACCCATTCTTAAAGGAGTAACTTTTTCCATTGTTCATTTAACTGGAGGATATGAATACATTCAGAAAATCCGCAGATGAATTTGTGATGCAGTCTGAAAGCACAAACAGCATATTACAAAAATTCTAATAGGGTTAAAAGGGATGTTAGCACCACAATGCCAAAGTAGTTTTGTGTAGGTTCCGACTTAACTATTTCATTGCATCGTGTCCTTTGTGATTCCTGTGAGGTGGCAGCAGACTTCATGATATGCAGCATGGAGAGAACATAAGCTCTTTTGTATAATTCTCTAGGCGGCTGCTTCATTCAATTGGGCTGCCAACTGGCATCTGGGAAGTCAGCTAGGCAATATTTTAAGACTGACAGACTGGAGAAATGGGTGATTAGAGCTCAGCATTTAAAGTACTTCATTTTTAGGGACACTTTTGCAGAATTTTCTTCTTATTCAATATTGAATATAAGGAAAGTCACTCTTCCATTATTTGAAAAGTAACTGAATCATCTATTACTTTTTTGCTCTTATTTTAAATATTCCACTCCAGTGTGTTTAAAATCAATTGTAGTGAGAATGGCAATAATAATCCAATTGGAAAACTGGGTAAACTATTTTTAAAATGGATACACAAAAAATAAATAAATAAATAAAATAAAATAAAATGGATACACACACCTAATTATTAGATTAAATGGTATACATTTCTTTGGAATTCTTTTCTTTTTTTAAAATTAATTTTATTTGATAGAGAGAGAGAGAAAGAGAGAGAGAGAAAGCACAAGAGGGAGGGGTAGAGGGAGAGAGAATCTAAGCACACTCCACATTGAGCTCAAAGCTTAATGTGGGCTTTGCCAGAGGGCTTGCCTCATGACCCCTGAGATCATGACCCTGAGATCACGACCTAAGCTGAAACCAAGAGTCAGATGCTTAACCAACTCACCACTCAGATGGCCCTGGAATTCTATTCTATTCTCTATTTTTTTTTTAAATTTTATTTATTTATTAATGAGAGAGAGAGAGAGAACACGGCAGAGACACAAGCAGAGGGAGAAGCAGGCTCCATGCAGGGAGCCCGACGTGGGACTCGACTCAGGGTCTCCAGGATCAGGCCCTGGGCTGAAGGTGGCGCTAAACTACTGAGCCACTCGGGCTGCCCAGGAATTCTATTCTCTTTTGAGAGTAGGAAGTCTTTTTTGGAGTATGCCTTGAAAATTGTCAAAACTTGCCTGTTCTAATGAAATCTTATCATCTAATATAAATAGCCCTAGAGAAAAACTTTGTTTCTTATCTTATGTACTTGAGAAAGTTTAATATCTAGGTCAAGATATTTTATGACTCTCAAAGTAACTCTTCCTTATTTTATGTCCAAAAATGAAATGACATTTTTTTAGATTATCAGCAAAGACAATTGAACATACATCATCACTAGAATTCGGCAGTCCTTATGAAATTTGAGGGAGATTAACGAAAACTGTCAAATACAATATAAACTTTAATCTGGGAGAGAAGGTAATGTATAAAAGTGACTCATGTGTACATTGAATATACATAAAATTGCTAAAGAAAAGGATAATTTTCTGTCTGCTTCCAAAGGTTAGGGCTTTATTCCAAACTGTAAACACTGTTAGCTTACCTCTAGATATCGATATTATTTATATTCAAGAGTGGCTAATAAATTTTTGAGCATCCATCTTTACTGATTAAAGCTGTTTCAGCACTAGTTCTAAAATTATATTCAATATTAATAACATATTATATTTATAAGCTCATATAAATATAAAAATTTATTTGAGATAAGTATATAAAAATAAAACATAAAACTTTATTATTTGATATTTTCAGGTTATTATTTTAGATTATTTAACCTTTCTTTGGCTGCCACTTAAGCCAATGTTTAGTGGGGTTATGAATTTTTCCTCTATCGGTTCTATTGTAAAAAAAAGAATAGCCAGTCAGAGGGAATTTGTATTGCACTGGATCCAGTTTGGATAGAGGATAATCTAAGAGAGAAGAATTCAGTTGACTATATTGACCAATTAAGAGGATGTGATCTCAGAATGGATCCCTCCATTTCCATCCTCCTTTCCTCATCTGGCTACTGTGGCCACTCAGCCCTGATTGCCCAGTTAACAGTATGGATCATTTGACAAATGTATTACTAGGATGTTTTCTCTCATTCTCTGTCCATGGAGTAACATATGTAAGTCCTATATATCTTACTTATTACTAAGTAAATGAACAAGGCATGAAAACTTATTGTAATTCTCTTTCAAAGATGGTTATTAGTTACAAGAGTAGGCCTTGAAGTGGATCTACTATCTCTTGTGTAAACAAAACTTCTGTGATGTTTGTTCACTTTTTAACAGATAATTTTGAGAATGAATGGAAGTTGTGGGGAAGATGTGCACGGTAATTTTTAATAGCATGGGATTAGGAGTTAATAAGATGTCAAACAATTAACGGAATGACTTTGGGCTTGTTACAGAATTTTTAAAGATTATTGTACCATCTATCAAGTAAGGGATAATCATAGTATCTGACAGGATGGTTGTGAGGATGTAATAAGACAATATTATAATTCCTTAGCACAATGCCTAACATACTAAGGGTTTAATAAATTGTTATTTAAAAATGTATATCGTGTAATAATTGAAACCAAACAAATGGAGAATAAAAATAGAACCACAAACTTTATAGACAAAATGTAATTTCATAAGCCATCACCATATGGCTATGTAATTATTCCCACAGAATCCCACAGAGTGAATTAACAAATATTTTTAAATCTTTAAATGTTGTTTTCCTCATAAGATTGACATTTAAGAGAACATCTACAGAATTTTCCAAGCCAAAAAAAAAATTATCCTCTTAACTATGTTTTTCTTAAGATATA
This sequence comes from Canis lupus dingo, assembly GCF_003254725.2. Classification (NCBI taxonomy): domain Eukaryota; kingdom Metazoa; phylum Chordata; class Mammalia; order Carnivora; family Canidae; genus Canis; species Canis lupus. The sequence continues at coordinate 18,106,187 of NC_064250.1, forward strand.
CAATTTCAACTATAAATGCAGAATATTGCAGAAGATATTCTTCCTTTTACCATAGTTTTTCCAAATATATTGTCTATTTCTTCTGAGGGGTTTATACTTTAGCAATGAAATATATTTGTATTTAACTAGTAATCATATACATATACATAAATATATGCATACACATTATGGATATGTCATATATATATATATATATATATATATATATATATATATGATGACTGTGTGAGATTCTCTATCAGGCCTTGATATAAAAAGGAATTTTCAAAAGTAATTTTGAAATTTATTGCTTTTCCTGATACAACATTTTTATGCCAAAGTTGTAAAACATTTTGGCTGTCTGTAACTAGTTAACAATGTATGATTTAATTTCTATTTTCATTTCTTTGTATTTTTAGGCAAAGCATTTCCTATTTAAATCAGATAAGCATTTTCTAATGTTCTAGGACTTTACTTAATTCACTGGGCATATGGTGGCTTAATTCACCTATTCATCTCCTACCCCATTTCCAGACCTGTCCTAATAGCCGTCATTGTTTTCCTCATCTTCTAAACTGAGCATCCTGAGTCTGCATCTCTGCTTTAAGAAAAACAAAAAAACAAAAAGCACAACTGTAATGCAATATCCAAGCTGCTATGGGAAAGGATTAAGATACTGTAAACAGAATAAGGACACGTCTTTTTGTATAATCTTTGAAATTTAAACAGCTATTGCTAGTTAAAAGGATAATTTCCTTCTGCTTGCCTCCAAAGATTAATACTGTATTTCAAATAATAAAACAGAAATATGCTTACCTTGCTACTTTTGATTAGGAAAAACAATTGTGGGCAGATGAAAGATCAGAAAAACTTCTGTAAATATTCTTTCTTCAGAAGTAATGGAACTTGGGACTTTTGAACCAATTAAAGATGTTTTTCATCTTAAGTCTCGACTTCTTGGGTATTGAATATCAGTTCAAAGCTGGATTGAAAATTAGAGATGTGCACAAATCTCATTCTGGCTCAAGTAGGTCCAAAATATTCCAGCAACTCATTGAGGCATTGAGAACCATGTTTTCATCTTAGTCTGAAATTCTTAAACTGCCAAGAAACTAGAAGGAGTGGGATTTTATCCCAAGATATCATTCATAACACAGATGCCAGAGTCAACCACTGACTCCCTGGTTAGTCCTGTGGAACTCCAGTCAACAGCTGGCTGCTTGGGCTGCCAAAACAATCCACAATATTTTGAGTTTCTGCCTTCATTCAGTTTCCAGGCTTTGCAGAGAGATGGGAAACAAATAGTCATTACATTTCCACTATTGTAAAGAAAGCCAGAGATGCCATGTCAGAATGATTTGCAGTTTGGAGGAAGGGAGATGAACTTTCCGTGATATAATCATGGTCACCATTAGTCGGTGAGCAAATAAATAATAGGAGTCCCCTCCTTGGGACATAGAGGCTCTTAGAAACAAGGCTGAGGCATTAACATTTTTGTGTGAAAGAAAATATGCCTCCTTCTGTAGGTAGAGAGTATAGTTTTGCACACCACACTTACCTTTGTGACAACTGTATGTGATGAACCTCTCTCATAAGCCTTTAAGGCCTAGATGATTTTCTTTTATAGGAAAGATGGAAGCAACCCAAAGGTACTATAATTCTTAACTTATTTATCCAGATTTGCTCTCATAATAATCATTCAGACATCTACCATTAGATAACAGAAGGGAAAAGTTCACATATATGTGGTTTTCCCTCGAGTGATGTAGATCTGAAATATCAGGTGCATATAAGATGCAGGATCCCAACATGATGTGCTCTATTATCCTATGATTGGCTTTAGTTTAAAAATGTAATGGGTTTATAAGAAATAATTTGAAACATTCCAAAATTAGACATCAACACTTAAAAACATGTCAACGCATCACAATAGTTTGTGGAACCAATGAGTTCTAGCTAGTTCACCACCTACTGTGTTATTGGTACAAAATATGTGTTCAGTGGACATTTATTGGAAAGAAGTAGGAAGTAAATAAAGGAGGAAGAGAGAAAGGGAGGATGGAAGAGAAATAGAGAAAAACTTAAAAAAGCTTTTAAGAATGTGATAACATTTAGAAACTAAAGCTAACCAGATTTTTTTGAAATTGTTAACATAATTCTTTTACCTGCAGAAGACTTAAAGACAATTTTAACACAAAAGATAAATTATAGTTTTTGATCCACTTATTTCTTTTAAAATTTCCTGAGAGAAAAACAATTGTACTAAAAACAAAGTAAAATATCATCTGCATATATTGAGTAAATCTTATAATATAGAGCTATGACTAACAATCCACAGGCCAGATGGCTTATAACAAGAAAGATAAAATAGTTATTATAGAGTTTAGGTGAAAATCAACATAACATTATAGCCAAAACCATAGAATTGATGGCAGCAATACATATAGAGAGGGGGAAATAATTTTTTTAATGTTGAAATTTCATGATTCAAAAAGAATCTACAGTTTAGTTTCCAAATAATATATTTCATTCAAATTTTTACTTTAAGTAATAATGTTTATTGATTACCTATTAACGTATTAATAACTTTGTTTTAAAAAATTGTGATCTCAACTACAAATATATCAGGAGAATTGACTGGAACTTGGAGGTGTTGGAATGAGAATATAAATTGGCCTCTGACACAGAGGGAGCAAGAATCCAGGCTGTTGCTAGTGTTGTGGGATGTCCTGGGATATGATTTAATGCATGAAGAAAATGTACTTAGAAGAGACAATGAAAAACTAGTCTCAAGGGGGATTTTATCTATAATTGCATTTTATGTGCTAGAATTACAAGACAAAGGCAAGGGCATTGACTTAGTGTTGAGTGAGCTAAGGGCAAAATCTGCCTATGATCAGAGTGGCCTTAGGAAACCCAGATCTTGGCAAAACCACACAGTGTAGGATACTGCAAATGCAATAGTGTTTATCAATGACACAGTTTTGAGTGTTCAACACATTTTTAATAAGAAAGTTAAACTAGAACAATGTGAAATGCCATAAGAAATTGACAGCAATTATAACTGTTATGCTTGAATTAGGAAATTTCTTTACATTGATAAGTTGGGCAGATAAAAAGGTAATGGCAGGAGTGTGGAAGAGTATGTGTGTGGGGAAAAATATGTAGTAAGACTAGTTGGTGATCAATTTCATCCAAAATGTTTAAAGCCAGTAAAAAAATCGTTTTCCATAGCAAGGGTGGGGGGAATGTCTTTTAATGCCAAACCCTTCAGAATAACCAGATTTTTGACTTTCAAGATGCTCAGATTTAATATATTATGCTAATATATTAATTAATTAATATATTAATTAATATATTAATTTCTTTCCTTTGTGACTGAGATCCCAATACATTAATATATTGATAGATATTCAACAACAGTATAAAAATAAAATACATCACAGAGTCCTTACAGACAAGATAGACTCATAGTAGACATCTAGGTTTTATACAAAAGTCCCTTCAAATAGAAATTAGTGGGGATGTTCTTCAGTGGAACATGATTTGCTTTACTTCCGGCTCCAGCTGTCCATGTATGTGAGCTAATCGGCCTGTGTTGTATAGGTGTGTATATATCTATGGGGAAAGAGATGAGATGTTATTTTTTTAATATGTTAAATTAAATCTATTTATAATTTCTTTTAAATTTTATGTCAGAAATATATATTAAAATGTAAATAATTATTTCATCTTTTAACTGATGTTTCTCGCTCTGTAGCAGTGATGGCCTCTGGCCACCACAACACAGAAGGCATTAGAGATCATAGCAATAGTGAAATGCCATATATTTTAGATTTATGCCATTCAGTAATTTATATGCCATTTGTATTTTTGAGTGAACACTGAATGCTGGCACAGTATCAAATTCTGTGAGGACATCAAAGAAAAAGAAGGGATTATTCTTGTCTCCAAGGCCCGAGCAGTGTTACTGCACTTTTCTTGTATGAAAATGTAATGCAGCTCCTAAATTGGTCAACTTTCTTGGGAGAGTAGCATGTTTTCCTTTCTAAAGATCTCATAAAAGATTTTAGCTCATACCATCCCACTAGATAGATTCAGTGGAGGCTTCACATGGATTTAGTGGAATGGGGGAGAAAGTTGAGGGAAATACCAGAATGTCAGCCCTTCACTGAGAACAGAATGATGCCAGGTATGGTGTTGGAAGCCTGTAAAACTGGCTTATGACAAAGGCAAGAGCACATTTATTTGTAATTTTTATTCAACAGTTCTATGACAAATTTCTGCTGCATTTGTATAGATTTTATTAGCTGCCTCAGACCATTGGTTTGAGAATTCATAGCCATACTTTTTTATTCTTTTATGATTTGTTCAAATGTCTAAGGCAGAGGTTAGAGGTCGGAATGGAAGTTTACACTGTTTTTTATATTTTGTGAGCTGATAAATGCAGATTTTTACAGTAACCATTGATATATATCAACATAATGATTCTGGGTCTCACATAATGAGAAAGAATAGATAAACTACCTTAGCACAGAATGAGGTATAAAATCCATTCCTAGATGGAGAATATCTTGTGGATATACATATTAACAAGACATTATGAATACATTAAAACAATGGAAGGCGTTTAAGTAAGGGCATGTAATAGGCATTTATTGCCTAAATTATCCTTGATGTTCAACAAGGAGAGTAAAGGAAGATGAGTCTGGAGGTACTAATGGGAAATTACAAAATTATGAGGGAATTTACTAAGTTATAATAAAATTAGTATTACTAGAAACAGTCGGAAACAAGGAAGAGAACTAGCAATCAGGTGGGTAGAGACCCTCCAGGGAGGGAAACATGTAGTCTTTAAGGAAGTGTGTAAATATAGTATAAATATAGATTATTTGTGCTTAGGACATTTTCTGATTTTCAAAATTCAGCTTTGGCAGCAGAGTATACCCTGAGATTTTTTTCGTTATTTCTTTTGTTACTTACATTTTCATTTTTAAAAGCTGTAGTGGGAGCACCTGGGTGGCTCAGTGGTTGAGCATCTGCCTTAGGCTCAGGTTGTGATCCCGGGGTCCTGGAATCCAGTTCACATTAGGTTCCCTGCAGGGAGCCTGCTTTTCCCTCTGCCTATGTCTCTGCCTCTCTCTGTGTGTCTCTCATGAGTAAATAAAGAAAATCTAAAAAAAATTAAAAAGTAAAAGTAAATGAAAAATAAAAGGCTGTAGTGATTGAAGTACAACTTGATAAAATGTTTTTTTCTTAAGTTGCACAGCCAGAAGCCAAAATCATAAGTCTCTGTATCTCCAGTAATTTTGCTCTAAATACCTGGGAAAATGAACTCAATTTGGATTAAGAATGGGGATGTTTCTGGAAATAAAGAGCTATTTGTTATTGACTCCTGACCAAAATCAAAGGGAATATAAGGGAAGGGAGAAGAAATGTGTGGGAAATATCAGAAAGGGAGACAGAACATAAAAACTCCTAACTCTGGGAAACGAATTAGGGGTGGTGGAAGGGGAGGAGGGCGGGGGGTGGGGGTGAATGGGTGACGGGCACTGAGGGGGACACTTGACGGGATGAGCACTGGGTGTTATTCTGTATGTTGGTAAATTGAACACCAATAAAAAATTATTTTATTAAAAAAAAAACAAGTGGTCTAAGAAATGATTGTGTCCATAAGAAGAACTAAAAAAATAGCTAGTGTGGGTATAATAGGAGATTTTTGCCAGGTATAGCAAATAGAAAACTCTAAAATAAGATTGTTATTATGATAATGAATCTGGTATTCAGGGTTATTTCTTAACTCATTATCTGCCTTAAGTGACCATGTTGTTGAAGCTTTAGACCTGGAGTTAATGTTGAGTTCTTCGATGTTTTATTCCTGAAATAAAATAAGATCTCTGCTTCCTTTGATAGAAAATACTTTAAGCTCATATGTATTAATTCGTAATATTTTATTGTTTCCTGCCTAGAAATTTTATTCAGGAAAATGTATTATTATAAGCTTAAGGTATTCATTTATTGGGTGATTTAGTTGAAGACAATTTACAGTTATAGTATTTAAGATAGAAATGATTTCCAGCCTTCTTGTATACTTAATTAAACTAGAGAAAAAGAGAAAATTATAAATTATACATATCTCACAGACACATTTAAAAGAATTTAATACCAGAGGTCCTTTATAATATCAGAAATCATGTTCCAAGAAAGGGCTACTGGGATGGATTGCCTCTCCTCAATTTATAATGTGAGTATTTAAAAAGGTCTTCTTTAGGGTTAACTCTGAACAAACAAGTATTGGCACATTTGCTAATGAGTGTTGTTGATTCAAAGAATATGTTTAATAATGGGGATCCCTAGGTGGCTCAGTGGTTTGGTGCCTGCCTTCGGCCCAGGCCGTAATCCTGGAGTCCTGGGATTGAGTCCCACATCAGGGTCCCTGCATGGGGACTGCTTCTCCCTCTGCCTGTGTCTCTCTGTGTTTCTCATGAATAAATAAATAAAATCTTATTAAATATATTCTTTTTTTATTAGTCACTTCACAATAAAACATGAAATGCTGTGAAATTGTACAGTTTATATATGAAAGAAACTTTAGAGAAGATTTTCAAATTTGATGAAGTCATAAATATTTAAATATCATTAATATGCTATGAAGCTGAGGCATTTCTAAATCGTATTAAAAATTAATTACAAAAATTTGTTTTTAAAATTTATTTTTTGAATTCAAATATAATTGACATAGTGTTATACTAATTTAAGATATATAAGATAAAGTTTCAACAATTCTATATATTTCTCAGTGCTCATGATAAGCGCAATCATAATCACCTTCATTTTTTTTTACCCATCCTCTTACTTCCCTTCTGACAATCATTAGTTTGTTCTTTATAGTTAAGAGTCTGTTTTTTGTCTTTTTCCTTTGTTCATTTGTTTTGTTTCTTAGATTCCATGTATGAATAAGATCAAACAGTATTTGTCTTTTTCTGACTGACTTACTTCGCACAGTATTATACCATCTTGATTTATACATGTTGCAAATGGCAAGATTTCATTCCTTTTTATGGCTGAGTAATATTCCATTGTATGTACCACATCTTCTTTATCCATTCATCTTTCAATGGGCACTTGGTTTGCTTCCATATTTGGCTATTATAAATAATACTGTAATAAACATAGGGATGCATTTATCCTTTTGAAATAAATTTTCATCCCAACCATGCTGGAGATCAGATTTTTATACCTGAAAGACTAAATTTTTCTTTGATTCTATTTAATATAGAAAAATGAAATATTGTTATAATATTTACAATAAAGGATACTAAGAGTGGAAAAAAATTGCTTGGTAGTTGACAATAAATGGTTTCTAATAGGAAAGTGTTTTGTGTGTGCTTAGAGAGAGAAAAGTCTCCATTTTCACATGTGACTTAGTGATTCTCGTCTAGGAAACATTAGGTCAAGAAGGTGAATTTAGGGGCACCTGGGTGACTCCGTTGGTTTAGCATCTGCCTTTGCCTCAGGTCATGATATCAGAGTCCTGGGATGGAGCCCCAGATCAGGCTCCCTGCTCTGTTGGGAGTTGCTTCTGACTTTCCCTTTGCCCCTTCCCCCACTCATGTTCTCTCTCTCTCTCAACCAAATAAATAAAATCTTAAAAAAAAAAAAAAAGATCAATTTACCTATTTACATTTTCAGAAGCAGGCATTGCTCCTAATAGGATTATGGAAGAATATTTGAAAATGAAAATGAGAATCAAAGAAAGACAAATGATATAGTCAGAATAAAACAACAGAAGCACCACTTAATAAAGTAAAAGAGAAGTTGAAGAATAAATAAAAATTGGGGGAAATAATTGAAAGTACACATATTTCTTATTTTTGGAACAAGCCAAATTTAAGTGGGGCAGAAAGCGAGGTAGACCAAGAAAAGAAAGAAAAGAGTGGCATTTTGAACAGCTTTGGAGATTAAATGCAGATTGGGGGAAAAAAAAAAAGTCCATAAACCAGTGCACAGAGCTGTAGGGTCTTTAAGCATTTCAGTGTCTCAATCACTGTAAGATGGTCGGAAGCAACTGTTAATAGTACCAAAGATCAAGATCACCAGACCTTTGTGCAACCATTTCTTTTGGCATTTTGTATTTCTCACTTGGAGAATAATCCTAGAAATGTCAGTAGCCCTTGCTAATGTTGGGTTTTTGACCAAGTAAACATTTCTTTTAAATTTTTATGTAGTTAGATTTAACTTTTATTTCCCTTATTGCTACTAGATATTAAAATATGATTAAGATTATTGTTCTATTCAAGTTTGTAGAGAAATTCATCTACATATTCTTTTAGTATTTGTATAGTTATTTTAAGGTTAAACATCATTTGGAATTTATCCTGGGGTATGATATGAGAAATAGATCCAAGTTGTTTTTTTTTTTTTTTTTTTTTTTTAGTTATTCTCAAGCCATTTATTTTTAAAAAGTTCTTTAATTTATAATTGAAGAAGCCACCTTTATCACATTTGAAAATCTCATACGCAATCATGTTTATTTCTGGGATTTTCTATTCTGTTCTATAGTTCCTTATATTTAAGCATCAATACCACACTATTTTAATTAGAGAGGCTTTATATTCTACTTAATGTTTGATAACGTCACTGTCATCACTTTTTCTTCTTCTTCAAAGGTTTTTTGGCTGAGCTTTTCTTCTTTCAAATAAACTATGAAACATATTAAATTTTTACTTTGACTTAGGAAATAGTAGTATTTCCTAGTTTCCAAGGATTGTCATAACAAAGTTCCATAAAATGGATGACCGATTTATTATGTCATAGTTCTGGAAGCTAGAAATCCAAAAATCATGGTCATGGTGTAGGTTGGTCTATACTTCCTTTCAAACCTCTAGTGGAAAATCTTTTTTTTTTTTTTTTTTGCCTCTTCCTAGTGTCTGGTGTTTGCCAGAAACTTTGCAAATCTAGATGTTCCTTGGCTTTGTGGACTCATCACTCCAATCTCTGCCTGTTATCACATAGATATCTTCTTCCTGTATGTCCTTGTCTTCTCAGGACACCAGTCCTATTGAATTAGAACCCACCCTAAAGACTCTATCTCCAAGACTCCATTTCCAAATAAGGCAACATCCATTCACAGGTTCCAGGTGTTAGAACTATAACATATCTTTTGGAGGGGGACTCATTTCAGCCCATAATAGTATCTTTATGAATGTTGTCTTAATACCTCAGAAAATGGAGTGTCAATTTATTCACTTATTCCACTATTATAAATAGAGTCTCCTATGATATCTTCTGACATTTTTTATATATATGAAGTTCTTTGAGTTTTGTGTGTTGATATATAGCTTGCCATTTGTTAAATACTCCCAATTACTTGTAGTAAGATGAAATTATATCACTGTAAGGTTGAAGTATCTTATTGTTGCAAAACATTATTATTGTACTTTCTGCATTGCAATTGTAAAGTCTGTAAAGTCTCTCATCCTTTCTTTCCTCTAATTGCACTTGTGGATACCTTCAACACATTGTTTAGTATTAGTGGAGATACTGGAAAGCCTTTCTTTTTTTTCCCGATTTAAGACTTTTTCATTAAGATGCAAGATGTTGGGCTAAGACGTGTGTGTGTGTGTGTATGTGTGTGTGTGTGCGTGGGTGCACACATGTGTGCATGTGTATATGTATAATATTGGTAAGGTGAGCATTTCTATACTTTTCATTGTCAGGGTTTGAGAACTATTAATTACATTCATTTCAAAAAGGAAATTTGAATATGTTTGTTCTTTTTCTATGCTCTAGAACAATTGGCATCTGACATAAAAGCATTTCTTAACAGTAAGTTACTATAAAGCCCTATGGGCCTTGTACTTTTACCTGGGGGAACTCTTTAACTAACTACTTTCTATATCTTCTGTCATTGTTCAGATAAAACTTTTTTGTCTCTACCAGAGTCAATTTTGGAAGGTATTTTTAGATAAAAATATCAATTTTTTCTGTTATCGATTTTGAATGGAACTGTATAAAATACAAAAATATATTCATCTAAAAATACTAAGTTTTCCAATATATCTGAACATAGAATGGTTTTCAAGTTATCTAGGTCTTATTTAATTACATTCAACAATATTTTGTAAGTGTTAGTATATACATCTTATACATCTTTAATTAAATGTAAATTTAAGTGATTATTTTGCTGCTCATGTGAATAGAATTGTTTTCTTTTTTTTTTTTTTTTAGAATTGTTTTCTTAATTGCATTTATTTTTTTAAAGATTTTATTTATTTATTCATGAGAGACACAGAGAGGCAGACACACAGGCAGAGGGAGAAAGCAGGCTCCTTGTGGGGAGCCCGGTGTGGGACTCAATCCTGGAATCCTGGATCACAACCTAAGCCAAAGGCAGACACTCAACCGCTGAGCCACCAGGTGTCCCTCTTAATTGCATTTCTTATTCATTGTTAGAGAATAGAAATAGGTTGATTTTTGTATATGGATCTCCTATCCTGTAACTTTGCTAAATTCATTAATTACTCTGGAATTATTTTTTATTAATTCTTCAAGATTTGCTATAAACAACATGTCATCTATGAATACAGATAGTTTTGCTTCTTCCTCTCTAATTTAAATGCCTTTTATTTCTCTTTTGCGTAGTTGCTGTGGCTGGAACCTCCGGGTGAGAGTAGACATCCAGCACAATGTCCTACTTGTAAAAAGAATTGATCCTTTCACCATTAAATATAATGTTAGCTGTGGGTTTTCCAGAGATAACAATTGAGTGAAGAATTTTTTTCTACTGTTGAAATTTTTGAGTGTTTTTATGATGAAAGGGTGTTGCATTTTGTCATGCTTTTCTGCTATATTGTCTTCTATTCATTTGTTGATTATATTGATTGATATTAATGTATTAAACTAATCTTACATTCCAGTAAAAAATTCCACTTGATCATGGTAAAAAATCCTTTTTATAGGTTGCTGGATTCAATTTGCTATTATTTTGTTGAGCCTTTTGCATTTATTTTCATAAGGAATATTGGTCTGTAGTTTTCCTGTGATGATTTTGTCTAGTTTTGGTGTCAGTATAACACTAACTTCAAAATAAGTTAGGAAATACTAACTTTCTATTTTTTTGGAAGACTTTAGGTAGGACTGCTACTAATTTTTTTTTTTTTTTTTTGTAAATTTTTGATAAAATTCACCAGTGAAGCCATCTGGGTATTGGATTTTATTGTGGGAGGTTTTTGTATTAATGTCCTTCTGTTGCTATAATCGCAAACTTAGTGGCTTAAACAACACAAATTTATTATCTTAACATTTCTGTTTATCAGAAATCTAGTATAGATTTTGCAGAGCTAAAATCAAGGTATTGGCAGTGCTGCATTTTTTTTTCTCTCTCCGTGGAGGTTCTGGAAATCCAGAATACATTTCTTCCTTTTCCAGCTTCTAGAGGGCACCTGCAGTCCTTGGTTCCTGCCATCTTCATCCATCTTCAAAACTAGCAAAGTTATACCTCTCTGATCATTCTTCCATAGTCACATCTTGGCTTGACTCCAGCCAAAATGGTTCTTTGCATTTAAGGACCTATATAACTAGATTATAACCACTGATTAGGAAGACAATCTCCCTGTCTCAAGTTCCTTAACTTAATTATACTCATAAAGTCTCTTTTTTTCCATGTAAGGCAGCATATTTACAGGCTAGAGGGTTTAAGAAATGGGTATTTTTGGGGGCGTCATAATTCTGCCCACTACATGGGATTCCTAAATTGCTTTATATGTCTGGTAGATTAGCCTTGTCTTTTATAATTAAGAGTCTTATTACACACACAAAACTTGATCATTTGTCATTTTCAGTGACAATTCCTCCTTCCTACTTTCCTACTGTCCCTTAAGTATAATGCTTACAATAGGGAATTCCCTGTCTTCCATTGTAGAAGTCAGAGGAACTCCCCTCATCCCACTTAGAGATAGAACATATGCACTTGGTATAAGTTACTTTTCAGAACACTTATGTCTGGGACTGAATTTGTAGTAGCTGAGGCAAAAAATCAAAGTGCTGCTTAAAAATCTGTCCATTTGTGGACTCAGCAGCAGTTTGCCAAATGGTGGCAGAAGCATAGTTTTGGATAATTATTGCTTTTGGCCTTCTAGAACTGCTTCAGTTTCTGCTCATTTTCCAAAATGTTTCTTTTTATGGTTGTCTGTCATTGGTTCCCATTTCATAGAACTAGGAATCCCATTAGATGAAAAGATATGCATAGTCTGGCCCACACTTCTTGGTACCTTCATCATTTTGCCTGCCATTCTAGCTTAAATACTCTGTGCTTAGCCATACTGAATTTCATACTATTTTTATAAGTAGTAAGTTCACAGTTTTCAATGACACCTGTAATAGTTTTATGTTATTGACATAACAAATTAACATAAACTTAATGGTTTAACCAACATTTTTTTTAGTACTATTCTATTGATCAGAGGTCTGCTCCAGTTATCACTGCACAAAACAAAGATGTTAACAAGCTTTCTTGAGGCTCTGAGGAATGATTCATCTTCTTGCACATTTGAATTGTTGGGAGTATTCAATCCCTTGTGATTGTAGGACTGGGGTCCCTGTTGTTGGGCTGGCTATAAACTAAAGGTCATTCTTGGCTTCTAGAAGGCCACAGAATTATTTGGTTAATGGTCCCCTCTGTCCATCTTCAAAGCCAGTAATGACAGGTCAAATTCTTGTCATGTGTCACCTTTCTGAGTTATCTTCCATCATTGTCTCTCTCTCTTTGACTACAATAGGAAAGGTTCTTCACTTTTAGGACTATGTGATTGTGTGTGTGTGTGTGTGTGTGTGTGTGTATAAACTCTCCTCAAATCAAAATCTATATTCTTAATCACATCTTTAAGTCCCTTTTGCCATATAAGTTAAATATTCACAATCTCCAGACATTAGGCAATGGACATCTCGAGGGACCATTATTCTACTTGTTACAGTCTACTCTTTGGCCTCAAAAGATTCATTTGTATGTGTTCTATATGTATTCTACATATAGAATACATGCAATTCATCCCATATCCCAATCCCTCAAGTTTTTTTTTTTAAGATTTTATTTATTCATGGGAGACACACAGAGAGAGGCAGAGACATAGGCAAAGGGAGAAACAGGCTCCTCACAAGGGAGCCTAATGCGAGACTTGATCCCAGGAACTTAGGATCATGATCTGGGCCAAAGGCAGATGCTCAACCACTGAGCCACTCAGGTGCCCCTTCCCCCAAGTCTTAATGCATTACAGCATCAACTCTAAGTCCAAAGTCTTACCTAAATCTTATCAGCTGAAAAATACCCAAATTCATTATCTGCATCATCCAAATTAGGTATATGTGAGGTTGTGATAATCTGTCCTTGGCATATTTTCTCCCCATCTATGGACATGTGAAATTAAAGAGCAAATTACCTGCTTCCATAATACATAGTGGGACAGGTGTAGGACAATATTTATAGACATCTTGGTTTAAAAAGGAATAAAATGGAAGGAGAAAGGAGTCACCAGTCTCAAGAAATTTTGAAACTCAATCTGGCAAACTCCAGTCGATTTCAAGACCTGGGGATAATCCTTTATAGTTTGTGGCTCTACTCTCTAGGCTGTCCGCTCTGAGTCTTTCTTCTTTTTTCATAAAAGGTAGCAAGTGATTGCAGCTGTGTGGTTCCTGCCAGTAGTATTTGGAAGGGAGAGTGGCGTGGTGTGCAGTTTATGGCCTTCTTTTATTTGGGACTCTTTGTCCCTTTTATTTATTTATTTTTAAAGATTTTATTTATTTATTCATGAGAGACACACACACAGAGAGGCAGAGACATAGGCTGAGGGAGAAGCAGGCTCCTCGCAGGAAGCCCAATGTGGGACTCGATCCCTGAACTTCAGGATCATGCCCTGAGCCAAAGACAGACGCTCAACCACTGAGCCACCCAAGCGCCCCCTTTGTCCCTTTTAATCCAAGCTGGTGGTGCCTCTGCCTGTATAAAGTACTTAAGAACCTTGTGAGTGTCCTGTATATATCACTGAGATTTATGTCATTAGCAAGATTGTCCATAAATCTTTCCTAGATAATCCTATCCCTATTTTTGGCTTTTGCTGAGATGGCTGAAGGTTAATACCCTTAAGCTTTCTAGATCCTTTCCTAGGTTTAAACGAGATCTGTGATCCACACTTTTAGTCTGTTCAAAGAGCTTTTCATGTAACCGAATATGCTGAATATGCTGTGATCTTTCTGAGGCAAAGTTTGTAAAGCCACACCTTGGTTTGTTTTACTTACTTACTTACTTATTTATTCTAGAGCATACTTTCTAATAGTGATCTCTTAATTTTAACATTTTTTTGCAATCTGGATAGTCTGAAAATTTCTCAACTTTTGTAGTTCTGGTTCCTATTTATGTAACATTTTTTCTTCCTAAATTCTTGTATTTTTACTATAAGCCTCAAGAAGATCATCTAACACTTGCTGAGAAATTTCCTCAGCCAAATATCCAGATTGAAAGCTCACAAATTCTGTTTTCCAAATAACTGCAGGACACATTTCCACTAAGCTTTCTGCCATTATAGAACAAAGGATCACCTTTCCTTTAGTTTCTAGAAACATGTTTTCATTTCCTTCTGAGCCCTCGCTGGAGGTACTTTCTATGTCCATATTTCTAATGGTTTATTCATGATGGTTCATATATCCTCTGATGCAATTTAGTTTTCATCTACCATGCTCCTTACCTCATTCTGGGTCTTCAACAACAGAGTCATAAATATCCATATTTCTTACAACAGTCTGTTCAAATCACTCTAGACATTTTCTGTCATGATCCTTATGACAGATGAATGAGAGAAGAAACATTAGTATATTAAAATTTTAAAAACTGACAAATACCTTAAACTTCTGAAAATCCAGTACATTATCATGCAATTTTTTGTTAATGAACTGCCTTAAAAAAACCCTGAAATACTTTTCTCACCCACCACTTGGTAACCTTCTCTGCAACTATCTCATCATATTCTAATAATTTTATGATACAAATTATATTGGAGAGAAGAAAAAGATAATTTGGTTATTCCTCTAACATCAATTTTTTTTTCATATTTTGATATGTTAGAGATGTTTATGTCTCACAACTTATAATTGGAAATGCCATGTAGAATTTTAGCATTATTGTAAGTTGATAAAAGCTTTTTCAAGAATTTTCTTATCTGAATCATAAGATTTCAGATCACATACAACTTTTCCTTGTATTTTCCAATCTTAAATACTATTTGAATTGTTCATGGTCATTAGTCAGTTTGTCATTGATTCATTATAGCTATATATTATGGGAATATTTTTTAATGTCACTATTTTGTGTCAACTGAGAAAGTTAAATATATTTCCCATATGTTAATACGATTTCACTTCTCTTCTTGAATTGGATTATCAAAAAAAAAATACAAGAGCCTATTCAATATAACAACCATTGATTTAGTGATGAATATATTTATCTGGGACTTTATCATTGGAGTGTATTTTTTTTTAGGTAACTTCAGTTTCAAAGTGGCTTTTTTTGTAAATAATTTCAAGGGAGTGTAGTCTTCATAAGAACAAGATGCAACAGATATACTAAGATATTACCTCAAACACTGGAATGCATAAAATATGTGACCTCACACAGAATACTCTCTGTTTGTAGTACTTCTACAGATACAGAAATTCTGATAAATTTTATTTTGTATGATTCTCATAAAATATTTATTGTGATAATTGTAAAAACTGCATCATTGACTGTAAATAGAAGAGAACTGTTTTGACTAGCTGCAATAAATGAGGAATCCTGCAGTAACAGTCTTACATATGTATGACTAGTACGTATGATTAGTAGAATTTTTGATGACTAGATTCTGGTTCAGTATATCTCAATCCTTTTTCTCCTCCCTTACCCATAATTTTATTTCTAGATGCCATAGAATATGTTCATTTGCACCCCCTAACTCTTACTTCTCTACTTAGCACTCTCCCATGGAATATCTTCTTACTTAAGAGTCAGTCATTATTATTACCTACAGGGCCTCCTTGATCTGACTTTCTTAGTTCTTGACCTCATTTCCCTTTGCTCTTTCCCTCTTTTTTGCTGCTGCAGCCATGCTGGTCTCTTCACATCCTCACACATGCCAAGAACTCACATGGGTTGTGGTCTTAGCCCTCACAGTTCCTACTGCCTGGAGTGACCGGGTCCAGGTATTCCCAGGGCTTCTTTTTTCATTTACTTCAGGATTTTACACAAAAGTTACCTTAGTGAGGATTTCTTTTGCCATTTCTACTATAATTTCACCTTTGTATTCTGCTACAGATTCTTCTTCAGATTACTTTTCTTGCTTTAATTTTTAGTAATTATCATTTTCTAAATGAGTGTGCTTTATTTTGCTTATATTTTTTCACATATAATCTATTTATGATCTATAAAATAAGCTCCATGAGGCAGATATGTTTGTCTCTTTTGTTTATTGTGCCCTTCCCCCAATGCCTAGAAGGATGCCAGGCTAAGGTTGGTGCTCAATAAATATTTATTAATGAATATTCATCAAAAAAGAATCAATTTTTGACCTAGGGAATACATATCACTTTTTATTTATCAACCTCTTGGATTGTTCCCAAGTCCTTCAAAGTAAAATTAATAATATCAATGTGTTACCATAATATTTTGCAGTGACCCATAAAATATCATAATCCTGATGGTATTGTACTTAGTTGTTTAGCATTCTTCTTTATTTTTTACAATATAAATTCTCATAGGTCAGGGTCTGTGTTATGCTCATATTCATATTCTGAGTATATAGTCTGTTGACTGTAACCCAGTAAGAATTTGAATAATATTCATTAAAATAATCCTAAAACTAAGTGAATATATTGGCTGAATGCCAGTAACAAATTTTATCCTGGGGCATAGAAGTAAAGGTTATTCTTTCCTTGAGGGAGAACTACAGATAAAAAAAGACTTGACAGGCCAGAATCTTTAATTGGAAAACCCAAGTCATAGAATCCTTGGAGTTCTGTGCTCAGCAAGAAAGTAACACTTTAGTTGCTACAGAAGTTACAATCAGAGAGGAGTCTATAATGGATTACTCAATTAAACCAGCTGTTTACAAATCCTGAAGCATGTAATAAAGACACTCTTGGAGTAAAAGGCCTTTTAGTATTTTTCATGTCAATGGAAATGGGAGAATAACTTGAAATGTTCTGGAGATCCTCTTCATTTGTGGATTGCGTTACAGAGAAGCATCTCTTAAAGTGTTATAAAGAAAATTTTGTTCATAGGATACTGATAAGAAGAAACAAGAAGGACTTATTATGTGAAATAAAGCTAAAATTATTTATTACAGGATTCCCCCCAGCCTTTAATATGTGTTGTGATTCACCAAGGAGTAGATACAGAAGCCTGGATTCTCTAAAAGTTTTTGTATACAGAACCTTTTTACTTTTATTTTTTTTCTTTGACATCTTTACTTCTAAATATATTTTAGAAGTATCTCCACAGAGCAAATCTTGCTGGGACATGTGGTTCTGGAGAAAAGGTATCAATAACAAATATCCTGGCTTTAGCTAATGTTCTTCGTGGGTTGACACCATGTGTTGTGGCAATAAATCAGCAAGAACAATCTTCTTATCACACAAAGCCTTAACAGTCATTCATATCTATTCCTGAGTCATGTGTTTCATTGGTACATTCAACAGTTCTTTTCCTTTAGGAAGACAAGTCAGCTGATAGTTCACAGGATCTTCAAGTATGATCTTAAGGTGAGTTATTCTGGGAAACTCCTTTATAGCAGAGTAGTTCCCCTATGGATTCTAATGGTTTGAAACTACTGCAGCCACTTGCCAACCACTGTAGATATTTTCAGCAACTGTGATCAAAATATTTGCAAATATGAAACATTTTTTCTGCAAATCCTATTTGGGACTATCTGCATTCTCATTACATTGCTTGGCAGAGGCTGCTTTTTTCCAATGAAATATTCTCTGTATCTGGAATATTCTTTGTATCTGAAATATTGTACAAGACAGTACAGCAGCTGTGTGAAAAGCTGGTTGATTTCAAAGTCATCTCCAGCCTTGTGATTGTCCAAATTCCAAAATAGAATGAGTATGATGATAGCCTACATAAAAGGTTACAGACTACAGAAGGGCTGGCTTCAAATCAAATACCGAATGATACCACCATGTATTGTACTTTAGACTTGTCTAAAGCTGAACATATAGAAAACACATGATTTAATTCAACAAATATTTATTGAGTACCCATTATATGCAAAATAGTTCATTTATTGCTAATCCTTGGAGCAAAATGACAGTCTCAGAGTTTAATCAGCAAAACATTTATTGGACAACCACCAGGAAGGATGCTTCCCTTCAATACTACTATAGTTCTATGTAGTAAACTCTTATTCAACCCATATGAGCAGCAAATAAAGATAATTGAATGAGTGTAACTGGGAGAGGGTTAGTACTACTGACAGCCCAGTCACTGTAATTCCACATCAAGTCCCCTTTTGATGAATATACTTAAGTCAGATGTGTCAGGTTTTGACAGGTGTGGATCCTGACAGGAATATGCCAGGAATTTTACCAATTATAGATCAATTTTCAAGTAATTGGAAACTGAGCGATTAAAACCAAACAGAGTGAAAGGCTTATCTAAGCCAAGGTTACAATTTTTTAAGAGCTAATAGGGAACATAAATGATAAATCCATTTTCAGCAAGGTGAGTGCTCAAATGAGTCCAGGTGTGAAGAAAATTAAAACTGTCAGATGCTGTGATGCAATTCAGAAAAGTGTTCAGGATTGATAATGAAATTAAACCATACCTGATATTTGATAACATAAACAATTGAAAAAAGAAATGAACCCAAGTTAGGACTGGAAACCAAATCAGAAAATCTAGAAAAAAAACTAAAGAGAACAACATGAGCAAAAGTTAATGATTTGAATGAGAGAAGGAGAGGGATGTAAGGGGAGGACAACATTAGACTTTACTCTTTTGTTTCCATGGAGAGATTAATGCAAAAACATTCTAGCTTTCAGGACTCCTCAGAAAGTTTAGGTGCAAGACTAACACATATGATTATTTTTCTTTTCTGAAAATGGGCCCCCGAGAAAAACAGTCTATAATTGCACTTATTCCATCATCTAAGCAGAAAAGAACAGGGTCCAGGGGGTTTGTCCCACATGTTCTGGTTCATCTGGGGGTGTGGCAAAAGATCATTCCAGAGAACTAAAGTCAGAAATTTTTACTCAGTATCTCTTCTTCACCTATATTTGGGTGCTTGACCACGTTTTCACACTTATTGGAGGAGAGTAGTGGCTCTGAAGTAGATAGATGCTTGAAGAAGAATAAAAGGGATCATCTCAGGCTTACTTTCAACTGTGTGCTTTAGAATCAAAGTAAAAGTTGCACCTACATCTGTTTTTGGCAACAAAGATTGTTGCCAAAATACAAAGATTGTATTGCCAATGTGTATAATATTATAAGTGTTCCTAGTAGTCAAGATTTCACACCATCTCTGCATCCAGATAAAAGTGAGGGGTAAAAATTTTATTGACTTCCCGTAGTATGTGATTAAGATATGTTAGTGGAATTCAAAATACATTAATCAATAGCCCTGGAAAAAAGATGGACATTCTTTTCATCATAGAGGTTTACAATTTAGCATAACTACATATAATTAGCAATGAATACCTTAAGTGTTACAGAGGAAGGCTAACCAAGTCTAGTGAGTTAAGGAAATCTTTCATGAGTAATTAATTATTACACTGAAACTTAGTAAGCCTTATGGCTTGGTAACAAGCAAGTTGTGATGGAATCTGCTTTTTCTAGCAGAGTGGTAACCTGCATCCACACATACAAAATGAACAAACTGAGCAAAGAAAACATCCTGACATCAGAAAACTCCCATAATAGCTTCAGTGAATAAAAATCCTATGAAACGAGTATAATGTTGTCACTATAGTTGGGACAAGCCAATAGTAACTAACACAGACACTGGCAATATGTCTGATGTTTCTTATACCTTAATTAATTTAATCCTGACTATAGCCCAAGAAGATAGCTACTATATCATCCTCTAGGCAGAGCAATGAATTTTTCCAGTGCTGATCAGGTAGGCACTGCTTTTAAATACAAGTCTGATTTGAAAGTTCATAACGTCTTTATCCCATAATTCTTTGCTAGTGCCTCTTAAATACGCATATTAGGAGGTGCAAGGGATTTAATGGTTGTAGCAGATGCCCTTTGAGCTTTACATCGCATCCCTCAGCCACCTCTGATGTCAGCCTGTAGCTGGGTGCAGTCATCCAGTAGTGCACTTGGAACACTCATCCCTTACTGTCTTGGAGCTGTCCCTGAAACCATGAGGATTTTCTCAGCACGGGTGAGTTTGTTGGGGTTCCAACACCCCCTGGAGTAACCCTTACCTAGTGGATGAGGATATTCTAGTGCATAAAGGCCCCAGTCTGCCCTCCTTCAGAGGGACAGTTCTGAGGCCCCTTCTACATGATTCCTCAGTGAGCCAGTGAGGGATTGAGACCCACCTGCCTACGGAGGTAACCAGCTCAGTAAGACACACTTCAGTTTTCTTACTTTTCTGTCTCACTTTCTCCACTCCTTCGCTCTAACTTCCTGAGATTATTTCCCAAATAAATCACCTGCATCTCAGTCTTTGTGTCAGGTTTTTCTGTATCAGGGGAATTCAAACTAAGACAGTGGTTTTAAGCATTGGATTTTTAATAAAAATTTCACACTGCATTCCTGTTGGGCTGTTGGATCTTCAGCAAAGAGTAATATGATATGACGTTCTACTTGTATTTTACTACCATATGGGAGTCTTCAGGTACTTATTTAAAAAAAAAGAGCAAAACATAAAATCTGAAGGAAATTCAACTACTAAGAAAAGTACCACTGGAAACATCTATTAATATAGAAACTCAACTGCAGAGTTAAAAATATTAAAGACCAAATTCTAATAGTACTAATTGTATTTAGTGAGCCACCATTGTATCAAAAAACTATTTATGCCAACCCCAGTGATTTTATATAATTGCACTGATATTTATTTGACATCTCACTGATATTATAAAATAAAGAGTAACTTCCCATAAGCCATTTTAATGTAATTTGTGTAAACAAATTTTAAAATGTAATTTGTGTTATTTAATTCAGTGTGCTGTATAGATGGTAGGTAGTACTGATTTAGAATTTATTTGAAGTGAAATACCTCATGATCTTGTTTCCTTATAAAATGCCACATATTTTTCAGAAATAGTCTTCTAAGCCTTCTTTCTGTCACTCACATATATTTCAGAAGCAATTGCTGTAGTAAAAGGTTAGTCTTTGAAGGGTTTCTATGTTTTTCTGTCTCCTTAAAGTGTCAAATATGGGGACATAGAAAAAGCAAATATACTGTATTGAACGATCTATCATTCATTGGAAGGTGATGGATGGGGTCAGACTCATTCAGGCAGTAAATTCGCATCCATTTTCTCAGAAAGCTTTTCGACATAGTTTCGGAAGTCCTCTCTTTATGTAAAATATTATTTCCTTCTTCTTGCTGTTCCTCTATCCATTTCCTCCTCCCTAGTTTAGAAGGCAGTGAAATTTTAGTTACATTGAAGACCTTTTTAAATATCAAAACACCTGATGTGTTTAATGAAAGTCAGTATTTTGATAATCTAGAACTTGCCAAAGAAAATGAATTACTTTATGAGTTGTCTTCTCATAAAATTCATTAGGATGAGTTAGAGCCAAAGGTAATTATTGGTTTCACACACTGAGAAACAGGTGTAGATGCTATTTGGAGATCCAAATGAACATGCCAATTAGTGCATTAGGTTTATGTGCAAATGTAGTCTCACTTAATGGCTGAGTCCTGAGAAAATCTGCCTTTTTTTATAAAGTGAGTTTTGGAAAACTACACTGCTGTTCATGCTCAAGCTATGATGATGGAATACTAATGAGTGAATAGAGAGTCTCCACATACTGCATCTGGACCTTTTTGGAAATGCCAAATTTGCAATGCCCTGAGTTCTGCCCCCATGATTATCACTTTGCATTATTGTATGTGCCACTGGGATTATGAAACTTCCTACTGCTTAAAGCACAGAACTACAGACATCAGTTTTCATAGAATATATATGTGTTTATGATGAGAAATACAGAAAAGTTTGATGTGATATTTTAGAGGAATTTAGGCAGGAAAGGGCAGCAAAGCAGTGCCTCTCAGATCTGATACTGTGTTTCAAGGAAATAGCAAAAATTAAAAAAATATGTTTTAAATAATCTTGCTAAGGATTAGTGTTGAGATGCTTGATTTTGTTTTTTTCCCCTTAAATTTTTATACTTAGTCTAATGGAAGAGAGTGAGAGGAAGGAGGCTAACTTTGTGAATTCTATCATCTGACATATAAATTATGATATTTTTAGGTCAGGAAGATTATAAATATTCAGCAGAATGAATTTCAATGAAGCAAGCAATATATAAAATAATTTATTATTTAGAAACATCAATTATGCTATATAGGCTACTATTTGTGGTAATAGGTTGGTGATCTAGAAATAGCACCTCTTATTAAAAATGCTGGTGCTCTTACGACCCAGCCATTTGAGCACCTCTGTGCTTTGTTTAGAACAAGAGATTATGAGGGTATACCAGTGTTGTCCTGGAAGTGATGGGAAAAGACATGCCATTTTTTCCTGAGCAAATTTATATCAGTTATGAATACTGGGTCTGCTCAGAGCTCTTTGCTTTTGCAGCAAATAATTTGAAATAATTTTTAAATATGATTTTTGACAATAAAATATTTTGAAAAAGCTAGTTATAAAAGTATATAACAGAAACCAAGAAACAGACTCTTAACTATAGAGAACAAACTGATGGTTACCAGAGGGGAGGTGGGTAGGGGGATGAGTTAAATGGGTGATGGGGATTAAGGAGGGTACTTGTGATGAGCACTGGGTGTTGTATGTAAGTGATGAATTACTAAATTCTACACCTGAAATGAATATTGCACTTGTATGTTAACTAACTGGAACTTGAATAGAAACTAAAAAAAAGTATAGAACAGAACATGCTAGTAGAAGTTAATATAATTTAACCTCTCTTCTTCAGGGAATCATAGAAGCTGGCATACCTGGAAGTTGTTACTTGGTCTGTACATGAAACAGTCAATTTAAAAAAGACTTACTACATAGAATACAGAATATTTTTTCATTAAAAAATATTGCTTAAGCATCTCCTTTACTACATCTTGGGACAAATGAAAGTAAGCTCAAGTCTATAATTGGTTCTGCTATCCCTCAACAAATTTACAATCTAGTTGTGAAGACAAGGCATAGTCACATGAATAAAACAGAGCACTTAAAAAGAAGAAAAGAAGCCACAGTAGCAGGCTATGTAATCCACATGCATGAGAAATAATAGTTATTTTACATGCAATTAATATTCTTTTCAGAGCAGTTTTTTTCTCCCCATTACTTCTTGATTGAAACAGTGATGATCTTTTCTCTCTATTCTCACTATCCTTTGGCTGACTTTTTGATATTTCTTAAAAAAAGAAAAGAGGGCTTTAGCTTTTCTTGGTGTTTATGGCATGACATACTCCTTTGGTCTAACCAACTGCACATAGAACGAGAAGGGCTTAGAGTGTTGTTATCATCAACTTAATATAAATCTCTCCTGCTTAACATCTCTAGTGAATGTATTTTTTTTCTCTGATATTGTTCCTAATCCTCTTCATTTTATTTTATTTTTTTATTTTTTATTTTTTTTACAAATACTTTTTATTAAACTCAATGTATTATTCATGGGACTTTATTTTTTTTTAATTTTTATTTATTTATGATAGTCACAGAGAGAGAAAGAGAGAGGCAGAGACATAGGCAGAGGGAGAAGCAGGCTCCATGCACCGGAAGCCCGATGTGGGATTCGATCCCGGGTCTCCAGGATCGCGCCCTGGGCCAAAGGCAGGCGCCAAACCGCTGCGCCACCCAGGGATCCCCTCTTCATTTTATATATATGCTTTTGCTTATTGTTTTTCGTGGCTTAGAGTTAAGTCTATGTATATTTCTTGGAAAGGAAATATTTGTTGAGAAACTAAAAAAAAAAAAACAAACGTAAACAGAATTTACGGTTGGTTTTAAGTTTGATATCAGTAACACACTTCATTAAAGAAAACATTTGAATAGCCTATTCAGTCTATATTAAACTTCATATAAGGTTTGAATGTCTGAGGCATTTATTTGCCATTTTCTAGTTAAAAGTAAGCATTTTTGAGAGACATGACTTTGTTCTGCTGGTATAATAGTCCATTTTGTTAGTGAAAGGCTCCCAGCTGCTTCTTAATGAGATACTAGCATAATTCAGAGAAAAATAGACTAAGAAACCAAGACTATTAGTAGCACACGATGTAATAAGAGTTAGAAAGGAAAGAATATGAGCCACAAAAGGATTTTTTATCAGGCTACCCTGTGGTACACTCTAATTGCAGGCAGACACAAATTGAGATTCAACATTACATTCAAAAGTTACCAACTGTTAAATTGGCAACTTTATGATGGCAAGGGGAGAGAGGAGAGACCTAAAAATTCTTGCAGCTCTGAGTAAAAATCATCTTTAGATTGATATCTGTAGTGTTTTAACTTTTTTCTGGATAATTAGAAAGATTTTTGATGCAAGTTGTTGGAATTGTGATTACTGTCAAGAGTGCTTAGGCTCAATAGATATCTTGGAAAGAGTATAATTTTTCAAATGTTATAAATTAATCATTTTATCAGATATTTTCAGTCCGTTTTAGTATGTAATCACTTGCAAGTTAGATTTGACACCTAGCCAATGACAAATACATTTTAAATGCATATATAAATCTCCAAATAGATAAGCATACAATTCTGGTAGACAGGTAGAAGAGTGAAGGGTGAATACTCACCTGACAGATGCTAGAGTAATCTATCTCTAATTTTTTACAATTTATTTATTTATTTATGATAGACATAGAGAGAGAGAGGCAGAGACACAGGAGGAGGGAGAAGCAGGCTCCATGCCAGGAGCCCGACGCGAGACTCGATTCCGGGACTCCAAGATCGCGCCCTGGGCCAAAGGCAGGCACCAAACCGCTGAGCCACCCAGGGATCCCCTCTATCTCTAATTTTGTTGAAGAAAGTCTTCATGTACGTCACCCAAAGTGAATGACAGCACTTGGAGGAGTTCACTGAGTAAGCATTCCATGCAAAATAAGTAGGTTAGCCCTGAGCAGGTCCAATGAAATACCATAGATGGACGTCAAAGGGAAATGTCTGCTTTCAAATTATCATGACAATCAGTGGAGTTATATAAGAAACAAAGAAAAGCTAGATACCCAGTGGACTTTCCATTTTATTGGCAAGATATTTTTACATACATGCAACCATCTAGATACTTGTACCTTTTCTCAGGAGGTTATGCAGTTGCTATGAAAACCTATGAATGAGTAACCAACTAGAGGTCATCTAAATTATTAAAGGAAAAAAAATTATCACACATTTAATAAAGAATGTAAGTGAAAACTATGTTCATTGTATTTGGTCATGTATAATTTGTGAGGTCTCTCCTCTTTGACAGTATCAACTTAAATTGAAATAAAAATGTTCCATGCCTCACATCATTCCCGTATATCCCCACACATTAATTACCATTCTTGGTAAACCTTGTTGATCCTTTAATTTTCTGTGCCCCATTTCTTTCATGCAGAAGACCAACTACACTAACACAAATTGTCATCCAATTCATCTTAATGCAAATAAGGAGAGTTTTACCTTCAATTTCTGAAGCAGGTAGTTATTTTCCCAATAAGAACTCTAGAATGGAAATCTTATGATTTTCCAATAACAATGTCATCATTTAATCATCTTTATGCCAGGTATGTATCTTTCATCTTTGCATCTAAAAAAAGTCTGTTACAGGTTAAACCATTTTCCTTTAACTCTGGGCTTTATCTGTCTAGGAAACAGCAGCTGAGGCCCCTTGAAATTACTCTTCAAGTACTTACTTATGTTTTTGCTTCCCTTCAGATGAAATGCTTCTGTCATGCCAACCATTTTTTTTTGTGAAGAAGCTCTATGCTGTTTCAGTATATATTAAATAATTTATTCAAGTGGTGCCTCTGGTATTGAAACTTTTTTAAAACCCAAATATTTATTGTAATTTTTTAATAGTTCTAATTTACAGCAGTATTGAATTACCCTTGAACAAACACAGAAAATGGGGTACAGTTTAGCAATAACATTCAGAACTGAGAAAACAAGATAGAATGTATTATAAACATTCCTAAATTATAGTTTTGAACTTTCAGGAAAAGAAGTCAATATATAAGTTTTTAAATAATGGGTGAAGTGTGTTTGGGTGGGCCAGTAATGATGATTTGTTTGAAATTGAAAACCTCCATATGACGATACATGATGATGTGGAATATCTAAGGACATGAAGAATCTATATGCGAATGTTATCTGTACGTGTCCTTTCACCAAATTAAGAAGTTTGTAGAGAGATTTGGGAGAGAAATATTTGAGGCTTAATATTATACGCATTTGGTGTTTTACTTCTCTCATTGAGGAGAATTGATCAGAGTCAAGTCTTAATTTATTTTGTTCATGTTTCTCATTTTAATATTATACTCGATATCTGGTCCTTTTGTCAATATCTGAGTAATATTTTTTAAATTTTATTTATTTATGATAGTCACAGAGAGAGAGAGAGAGAGAGAGGCAGAGACATAGGCAGAGGGAGAAGCAGGCTCCATGCAGGGAGCCCGACGTGGGATTCCATCCCGGTTCTCCAGGATCGCGCCCTGGGCCAAAGGCAGGCGCTAAACCGCTGCGCCACCCAGGGATCCCTATATCTGAGTAATATTAAGTCAGTTTAAAAATAATAACACAGAACAAATATAAAGAAATCTACTATTAATAAAATATACAGAAATTATAGTATATTCTTTATAAAAATCACATTTTTAAAAAGAGCATCTGTTAAAATACAGATACTCTAGAAGAAGTACAGTTACAAATAAATAGCTTCATACCTTACAATTGTTTAATTTCTAAGCCACTAGACATAAGTTGGATAAAGATTGAGAGAGCACAACTACCTAATGTATAAATTGTCAGATTTGGAAGGTTTCTATACTGACAACAAAATAAATTTTTTAAAAGAAACAGAAAACGTGATTCTTGCTTAGAATCACAGAGACAGCTGGTTATTTATACATGCAATAGAATATATATGATGGTTCGAAATAACCTACCATTTCTCTTTAGAATTATAGTATGCTCTGATGCTTTTGTAGATCATATGCTTCTGTTTTTCAATGTAGAGTTGCCTCTGGGTAGTGCTGGGACTGCTCTGTTTTAACTATCAGCAATGGAAGAATGTCAAGAACTATCCCCATTAGTATTTGGTTAGACCAGTCAAAATGACATAAAATAGGGTTCATTAAAGTAGTCAGTATCTCTGGTTTACACTGCTCTATGAAACAACAGGACAAATGTTTTAACAATGCTAGCTGTAATGATAATTGCAACCATTCTACAATCAGATGTTGGGACTCATATGACATGATCTTAGAGAAAAATATGAACAAGCATGGTTAGGGGCTTTTAAGTCTGCTTATAGTGCTCAGACCCGTTATATATACGTGGCCAAATTCATTTATTTTATGTATTCATTGATACTGCCTCATTCCTAAAGGACTTAAGGTTTCTTTACTTGATACAAAAAAACCCATAAATATATCTAGTACTCTAGCCAGAACATCTTTTGTTATTCATTCAGAGCTAATACATTGGCCCCATGAACATTGATATAGGTGAAAAGGAGTTTAGCTCTCTGTTTTATTAATATCAATGAGTTTTTTAATTCCCATGGTCTACCTCTTTGACTTTCCTGTTAGACTTTATCAAGAAACAGAGACTGAGGAATCTTCAAAACAGAAAATGCAGACTCAGAAAACTCTTTGATGTCTTCTAATAATTTGAATGAAAAAAATTCTTAATACAACAATTGCTTTTCCTCAGGAATAAATTACTCTATTTGAAACATGCCCCCAAATGGTATAATACATAGAAGCTGAGGAGGTGTTTGTCTAGAAAGTTACGTTTGTGAAATCATATATAATTTTAATTCCTTATTCTATAACCTTACTTAGAGACATTATTCTGATTAATGATGCTGCTCATTAAAATTGCTCTGCATTTTACTTAGACTTTTTGGAAATTAGTCACTTTACTGTAATACTGACATTAACTTCCTGAGGTCTAAGTTCTGCTTATGACTCTGAAACTTTAGTGGCCTTGAGTAAATCTTTTTTCATAGTGCCCTGAATTTCCTTATCTTTAATGAAATATTTATTTGAGGCCATGTGTATATCTGTATGTGTCTTTGAGATTGGTTTCGCATGTAAAAATTGCTAATTAGAAATTAATTTTAGTTTAAGAAATCTTAAATTTTTGAAATTCTAAAAACTAATTCTTAAGCTTTAAGCTTGGACAAAATGTGTATTCTACTTCTAAAATGCAACATATTGTAGTAATCATTGGCAAAGGTAGCTGAATAATTGGTTCCATTCAAAAACTTAATATTAAGTTCTTTAGAACTTTAAACAATTTATCATGTATAAATATAGTATATGGAATTTCTTTTAAATATTTCAATTTTTTGATTGACAATATCTCTAAAGCACTACATCTTAAGAGTCCAATATACGAAACTGTCATTGTGGTAAAATTCATTTAATAGTCTAACAGTTAAGATTATTTAATTTCAATTTAAAATCAAGGTTAAAGTAACCATTTAATTATATATTTTAAACAGGATTTGTTGAAACATTACTCTAATCGATATTCTCTTAAATATTGTAAATATACAAAAGTAAGTATTCATATTTATTCACTGAAAGCGTGACTGTCATTGCTTTGATTTTATAAATGTTTTTATGCTTAATTATAAATCTTCTTTTGGATGCTTAACTACTATACAAATTTATGTTATTTCAATCAATTTGGGGAGTATCTCCCATATAATTTGGGGGTAGCCTCTCAATTTTCTAAAGATAATGAAAAATTTCAGGAAGATTGAATTCTTATCAAAGTTGCTCTGTAGCTTCTAGTTGGGATTGGTCATATAGTTGCATTCAAGTTGCAGATTAATACATAATTTTTTTTATTTACCCACAGATTCATAAATTACTCCCATGCTTTGATCATTTGTTTCTTTGACTCTTAAAATATGTAAATGAACTTCCTAGCTAAGTGTAGACATTTGCCTTTGTTGAAATACTTACTTTCTTATTTCTAGAATCATGCTGATTTTACAGATCTTATAATAACAATGATTAAATTTTAGACTTTTTTCACTGGTCCAGATGATTATTTAATTATAACTTTTAAGGTCATCCACATGACATAAAAGATCATTTAGCAACATTTTCAGTGTTAAGATTCAACTTACTTAAAAATTGATTGTTTGTACTATGCAAAAGAACATTTCCAGGAATTTAGAGAAATAAAAGTTTCATCATAATCTAGTCTTTCAGAGAGCTAAACTTAAAGAAAAAAATAAATCCCTTAGAGTAGAATTCAAGTACAAAAAATGCATGGTGTTTTCTTAGATATAAAAAGAGTACTAACAGAATTTTGTGAAAAGAGCATTTATTATTGACTAAGTTTTCCCTAGACATCTTAGAGAAAGAAGTTTATGGCTGAGTTTTGAAGAACTGACAGATAAGAGGATGAGAGGTCATGTTATGGAAAACTTTAAAGACTTTGAACAAGGCCAAAAAAGATCACTAGGTTTATTGTAGAAATAACTGTATAGAGAAGAGGGAGTAAGAGATAATATTAATAAATCATGTAGATACCAGGTTAGGGTTAGGGGTTAGGGTTGGGGGTTACAGTTAGGTCAGTCTCCTACTGAAAATAATTTTTAATACAGAGAGTCTGAGTTCCATCCTTTATGCAGAAGAAAGAGAGCTCTGACAGTCATTGACTGGGTAGGTTTCTATATAACCAGAAGCTTAAAACTCAGGGAAAAGATAATGCTAAAAATATAAAATGAGGGAACTCTTCATAGAGGGATTACATCTAAGGAATGGAATTTGATGATTTTATAAGGCATAAAGTGGTAAAAGAGTAGAGAGATCTGACCATTAAGATTCAGGCAAGGATGAGCAGAACAGAAGGAGGACAAAATAGTAACCAACTTTGAAGAAAGACAACCATGTTTTGGAGAAGAGAAGAAAAATATGAAAGGTGGGTACCATGGGTGATATTTCATGCTGTAAAGGTGAGATAACACTTTTAGATATAGGTAGGATCAGAATTCAACCTCATGGGTAGAAGAGAAAAGAAAAATAGAAGTTGAAGATGTAAATGCAGTGTTCCATTTCAGTAAGTTTTGTGTTGAGGAAAATGACAAGAATCATATAGGAATTTGTGGTGGAGGGGGTCTGTATATTGGGGATTATGAAATGTGAGAATATTAGGAGGTAAGACCTAAGGACCAAGTGCAAAGGAAGTATTGAACACCAAGAGGGAAAAACTTATAAGCAAATCCAGGAGAGGAAGGGAGGAAAACATGTCTAGATAGAGTATGCTTTGGTGTGGGGAATGGGGAAGTGGTCTGAGACAGTACATACACTTCTCCTAAGCCTTGAGGGAAAAGAATAAAAGGTAGATCAAGATTTCCCTGGTAATATTCTTTGCTCCAAAATCTATCTTGTTCTGATACTAAAATAGTCATTTCAGCTTCCTTTTATTTAGTTGTAGTATAATACATCTTTTTCCATTATTTTAATTTTTTTCCTTTTTTCATTTTATAATTAATGTGAATTACTTGTATACTGCATTTAGTTGGGTTTTGCTTTTTATCATCTAACAATCACTGTCATTTTGGGGAGTGATTAGATCATTTACATTTAATGTAACTATTGATGTTATAGAGTCTTGCCTTCTTTTTGATCAGTATTATTTAACATTATTTTTTTCTTCTATTCTTTTTCTTCTTTTCTTTAACATTTTTTTCTTGAACAACTCTTTTTTGGGGGGAATTCTAGAGTTTATATTATCAATTTTTAACTTATTATAGTCTACCTTGAGATAATATAATATGACTTTGTATACTGTAAGAAAATTACAAAGTATCCTGTTTTCCTCCTCATACTTACACTTTTGCTACTATATATTTTTCTTTTACATAAATTACAAGCTACACAGTTCTCTATTTTTATTTTTGCTTCAAGCTGTACATTATCTTTTAAATAATTTTAAAATGAGAAAACATTTACATTACTAACATATTTACAATACCCTGTGCTTTCTATTGCCCTGGGTAAATGCAAGATTTTATCTAATATTTCTTCTGCCTTAAAAACTTCTTTTAACATTTATTTCAGGACAGGTTTTCTGGAAACAAATATTTCCAGCTTTTTAAACTTTTAAATAATTTTTTGTTTCATACTTATTTTTGAAAGATTTTTCCCTATGAATATACAATTCTAGATAAACAGATTTATTTTACAAATTTAACACATTAAATATATCATTTTTTAGTTTGCATTGCTTCTAATGAGAAATCTGTGATTCTTGTTTTTGTTCTGTTTTATGTCATATCTTACATATTCCTGTCTGCTTTGAAAGTTTGTGTTTTTTTTTCTCCTTGGTTTTTCACAATTGATTATGGTTGGCTTTCATGTGTTTTATTGAACATCTTTTCTTCCTTTAGAATATGTGGGCTTATGGTTTTCATAAATTTGGAAGTTTCAGGCCTTTATTTTAATGTTTTTTTTTTTTTTTTTTTTTTGCCTCCCATTCCCCCAGGACTCAACTGTACACACAAATTAACTTTGATATTACCCACTCAGCTTCTGTTTTTTCTTTTTTCTTTCCATGCTTTCATTTTACGTAGCTTCTATTTCTTACTGCTCCTACTTTACAGATTTTTTCTTCTGCAATTTTAATCAGTTAAATCTGTCTACTGTACTTTCCATTCAGATATTGAATTTATCTCTATATTTTACAATGGGTCTTTTAAAATAGTTTCTATTTTTTCTTTATCAGTCATTTCTATATTACATTCTTAAACATGTGAGAAATATTTGTAAGCACTGGGTGTTATACTACATGTTGGCAAACTGAATTTAAATTAAAAAATATCTGTAGTAATTATTTTAATATCCTTGCCTGCTAATACCATTGCCTCAGTCATTTGTGCCTCTGTTTCTATTTTTGACTTTCTTCTGGTTATGGATCATATTTTCAGCTTCCATGCAAGTTTCAAAATACATGATCAAATCCAAGGCATTGTGATTTTTATGTTGAGTGTTAGGGATTTTGTTATGTTTCTTTAAGTAATGTTGGATATTCTTCTGGTATACATTAAGTTACTTGGATCTGTGGCAGTTTGCTTTGAAGAATTTTCTGTTGGTGCTTGGTGTAATTAAACCTCATTACAAGAAATAGCTTTCTGTGAACTTAATTTCATGTTTCATGTCTTATGAAACCTCATCACTCTGGCTATGAACACAAACTACTCCTAGCTTTGAGAGGGCTTTGGGAATTTTTATGCCTCCTCATTTTGGTTATTGTTTCCTAGATGATGTAGTTTCTACTTATGGATGTGCAAATTTGTACTTAGTCAAAGACTTAAGGGAAGTCTCTGAAGATCTCCAGAGCTCCCTCTACATGGTTCCCTATTCTTTGGTGCTCTGCCCCATATTTTCTAAGTAGTTCAACAGCTCAAAATCTGATCTTAATCCCCTCAGCTCAGTGAGACTTCCAGGCTTTATGTGGGTTCTTTTCCCTTGGTTGAGTTTCTGGGCAATAAACTGGTATGATTTTAGGGCTTATCTTGTTGATTTTCCTTCTCCAGGGAGTAGTATTTAACTGTTTATTGTCTAATGTTTGAAAATCATTGTTTAATGTATTTTGTCCAGTTTTCTAGTTGTCTAAGGTAGGAGTAGAAATTTAATTTCTGTCCCTCCAGCTTGGCTGGAAGCAAACATCCCCCAAATCCATTTTAATCCTGCTATTAACTTTCACTATTCTTTAATCCTTCTTGTGGCATCATTCTCCATTTGAATTTCCTATGATCTGTAATTCACAGTCTGTTCGGTCCTTAGGGTTTATTCTTATTTAATTAATGCCAAGGCTTTTTGCTTTCTAGGATCTAAGATGTACATTTAGCTCTCAAAAGATCATGGTATCAGGGGTGAAGGATTATTAAATTAAAAAAAAATCTGAACAACTCAAGTGAAAATACTTAGATTATTTCAGAGACTCTGTTAAGGACTGACACTGTAATTCTGTATGAATTCTTACTGAGGTTAAGCACATTTAGTAAATCAAAGGATATTTTTTCCTACCCAAATTTAAAAGAAATGCAAACTCTCTGCTTTTAATATTCATGTCTTTCTTAGTATTACGTGCCACTGCTGATGCATAGGGCTGACTTTTTAAAATAATCAAGTATCAATTCACATTTTATCAGTAGTTCTTATTCTGGACATTCCCCCATTGCACTTGGGGGAATACTTGAAGCCTTGCAAATTGATGGAACATTTTGTATATATCTGCATATGTACATCAATACTATCTTTCTGTAAGGGTATAAGGCCCCAGTGACACAAAAAGTTTAATTATAAATCAAATTATACTCTAAGCTATTACTTATGCATGTCTTTTTGATGTTATGGGATCACTAAAAATTAATGAAATTATTGATTTTACTTTATCATTTGTTTTATTTATCCCTTGATGTTTTCATATTTTCTGTATATTTAGAGTTTATAATTACAAAGAAGTGATTTGCAGCTTTCAGAGCTTGTTACTCTGTCTTCAGGGATGAAGATAACAATATTTTAATTTCCATTAGAAATGTAATCCCTGCTATTTTATTTTTAAATTTAATTTAATTTAATTTTAATTTTTAAAGATTTTATTAATTTACTCTGAGAGACACAGAGAGAGGCAGAGACATAGGCAGAGGGAGAAGCAGGCTCCCCATAGGGAGCCTGATGCAGGATTCAATCTAGGACCCCAGGATCATAACCTGAGCCGAAGGAAGAAGCTCAACCACTGAGCCACCCAGGTCCTCCACTGCTATTACTTTAAAGAATGGTGGTGGGGAGGGGTGAATGTTAAAAAACTGGGAATTGTATTTCCCACTGGAATTTCTTTTTTTTTTAATATTTTATTTTATTTTATTTTTTTATTTATGATAGTCACACAGAGAGAGAGAGAGGCAGAGACATAGGCAGAGGGAGAAGCAGGCTCCATGCACCGGGAGCCCGACGAGGGATTCGATCCAGGGTCTCTAGGATCAGGCCCTGGGCCAAAGGCAGGCGCTAAACCACTGCGCCACCCAGGGATCCCCCCACTGGAATTTCTAAGGCTTATCAAAGTTTCTGTTACTTCTCTGAAATATTAATATTATTCGGGGGAGGTAACTAGAAATAAAAAGTCTTTACTCTGTAATATGCTTTTTCTCTAGTAATGGTGATATGATATGGTGGTGATATTTGTTAATGTGCAGAGCATATCGATTCAAAGGAAATAATTTGTAAACTGCAAAATGGTGCAGTAAAGAACATTAAATCTATTTTTGACAGGGTTTCACAGAACATCTTTGTATTAAAAAAATATTTTTAAAGCTTTTTTACCTCTTAAATTGACACAATGAAGTTAGCCTTTTTTCCATATTGCTGCAATGAAAATATGGATGTGTGTTATACTTTTACACATTTCTTGAGGCATAACTTAATTTGCATACCATATAATTCATGCATTTTTTTTAAGATATTTTATTTATTTATTTGACAGGGAAAGAGAGAGAGAGAGAGCACACAGCAAAGGGAGCGGGAGAGGGAGAAGCAGACTCCCTACTGAGCAGAAACCCAATGCAAGGATCATGACCTTAGTGACCTAAACACAGACACTTAACTGAACCACCCAGGTGCCCCTAATTCATGCATTTTCTAGGAGTTTTAGTAACTTTATAGATGTCTACAACCATCAAAACATCCTAGCTTTAGCACATTGTATGTACCCAAAATTCTCTCATGCCAATTTTCATTTAACTCTGCTCCCATCCTCTACCTTGGTAACCTGTAATCTACTTTCTATCTCTAGATTTTCCTTTTCTGGAAATTTCATAAAGATGGAACCATAAAATATGTAACCCTATGCATTTGCATTCTTTAATTTAGTGTGATATTTTTGAAGTTCATCCACATGGTAGCATGATCAGTAGTCTTTTTTTTTTTTTTACTAAAAGTAATAATTACCACTAACAGGGTATTTTTGTCAATTTATTTTCAAAACATTGCATATGTGTTACATAAGGATTTATTTTTATGAGTATATTTTAGAAAATACCTTTGAAAATGTTTTAAGGGGATTTTTAAATATAACTGAGTCACGTTTAATAAAGAGAATTATAGGTAATATATATTTATGGCATACTCACTCTGCTATAAACATGAAGGTACATAGATATTTAAGACATACCTACTTCTCTGAAGCTGACTCTATAGTAAAACATATGTGCTAGTTCTTGTGCACACCATTTTACATTCATTTATTTATTGCTGTGTAGCAAAACACTCTGTGTTAGTAGATTAAGCAGAATTTACAAATTAATAACCTATAGGCCAAATCTGGTCCATGGTCTGTTTTTGTATTACCTATGAGCTAAGAATCATCTTCACACTTTACAATAATTGTTTTTTTACTTTTTTTAAAGACTAAAATGTGGCCCTTTACAGAAAAAAAAGGGGGGGAGGGTTGTTCCCTTGTTTAAACAAATCTCTAAAGATTCTGCTGGTTGACTTATTCTCATATAGATTTCTCTTGCTTTGAGTATTTCATGTGCTACTAGGCAGTTCTTGACTGGGGCTACAACCATTGAGCTTGAGGGGTTGTTCCTTCACATGGCTGGCAGATGATGTTTGCCTAGAAACTCAGGTGGGAATGTTTACAGGAAATCTATGCTTGGCCTTTCTATGTGGCTTGTACTTCATACAGCATGGTATCCGGAGCATCTCAATGGTAAACATTCTAAGAGATCTATGCAGAAGCTGTAACCTTTTTTGGAAAGTCATAAAGCGTAATTCTTCTGCAATCTATTGAATATACAATGTAGATTCAATGTAGGCAGGGTCCAGCAGTTTGGGGAATGAATACTGGGAAGTGTGGTTCCCTGGGGCCAGGAGAGTGGTCTTTGCAGAGTCCTCGCTCTGGATTTTAATGATTCCCCTCCCTCCCAAGTGCAAAATATACTCAGTCCTTCCCAAGACTCCTAAAGTTCTATCTCATTATATTATCACAATCGGGTTTAAAGCCTAGAATTTCATTATCTAAATCAGGTCCAGGTGTGAATGAGATGCCTCATATAAGGTCCTTCTTAATCTGAAAATCTGTACATCAAAGAGACAATTTACCTGCCTCCCATGGGCTCCAAACTGAATCATTCCTTCCTTTCCCTAAGAAATGTCTAAGCTCTCAGCTGAGTAAATTTTGCAGCCTGCTTCCTGCTCATAGAAATTTGATGCCTGAGACACCTTTTTATTGTAGCTGTCTCTTTCAGTACAAGTTGGTACAATTATTTTAAAATTTTGTTCATTTTTATATATAAAGTTATAAACCATTTCCATTGCACCTTGTAGGCACACATCCACATTTTTTTTTCTGAGAGGGGGCCCTTTTCTAATTCTCAGCTTAAGAATTCTTGTCTAGTAAGGAGTATCTGAAAGGTAAGTCCCTTAGATTTGTAGCAGACCTTTTTTCTAGGCAAGAAAATCTAAGTAGCATACCCTTAAGATTTTTGGAAAACATTTTATCTTGCTAGGAGGGTATAGAAGGCATGCCCTTATTATTCTTAGAAGTCAATTTTTTTTTCCCTAGTGGAGAATGTCTACAAGGAACTGCCTTAAATCTTTCTGAAGCCTTAACAAAGGGTTTTACAGATGCTCTCTCAATCTGAAATTTATCCTGAGGTCCCATTTTACAAAAAGAGCCCTGATTTGATCTTTGTCCAGATGCAATTTCTTATTTGAGAAAGTTGTGCTATCTAGAAAGACTAGGTGTGAGAAACAATTCTATATTTTAAACAAGCAAGTCCTTGTTTTTTGTATTTCCTTTAAATTCTGATTAAAAAAATTTAAGTCTTTTCTGTAGCTGTGCTTTCTCTATATTTTTTAATATCCAGCTAAAATAAACTAGTTGACACATATCATATTCTTTCAGGAAAAAAATTCCTGTGCTATATCAAATATCTCATTAAGTAAATTTTTTATACCCAAAATAGTAATGAACCATGGGGAAAATGGTCAGAGCTGTGTATCCAGAATGCTGACTAAAGGGAGTATATTACCTTGGAATTTAAAAATATATAGAAGCTATCTAAAAGTCATTCTTTGCATTATCACTGTTGAATAGCAGTTCTAAACAATGTCACTTAGAAAATTCTCTGCTGGGGCAGACCACTCCACTATTCTCTCTTGTGGTTATGTTGGGATATCACTTTCATGGCTGTTGTTAGGTTGTATGGCAAGAGGAATTTTGTAGATGTAATTAAGGTTTCTAATCAATTGAGTTTATCAGAAATAATATCCTGGTTGGGCCTGACATAATCATATGAGTTCCTAACAGGGAGTCTAGAGGTTTGAGACATAAGAAATCAGAGAAAG
The DNA here is from genome assembly GCF_003254725.2 of Canis lupus dingo. Taxonomy (NCBI): domain Eukaryota; kingdom Metazoa; phylum Chordata; class Mammalia; order Carnivora; family Canidae; genus Canis; species Canis lupus. The sequence goes on from NC_064250.1 coordinate 18,143,911, forward strand.
GCAGTCCTGCTCACCTTAAAAACACATGTTTATGTCATGAAATGTTCATAAGGGCCATGTAACTTCAGCTTGAGGAGACCCTGACAAAGAGCCAGACACACAGATATTGTGAGATAATGAACAAATATTATTTTAAGCCACTAAATATATGGCCATTTGTTATATATCAATAGAAAATTAATCCATTTGGTTTAAATTTTGTTATGTTATGGTTTTCCATGGGATAATCATTAGGATTGTGGAATGATGGTAAATTATAAAATTCATCGCACTGTAACATAGTTACCAACTATTTAATTGTTAAATTTCTAGAGTAGAACAACAATGCTCTTGGAGATAAACATAGCCTCCTTTGGAAATACGGATGATGAAGCAATTACTTATTCTTGCAGGTTTTGAGGCAAGCCATGTCATGTTGACATTCGAACTAAGCCTTTAAGGATAAGTAACAGCTAGCCTGGCTGACAAAGGAGGAAAAGACATTTCTAGAATAAACAGCATGAGTTGTTCCCCTGAGTGAAAGTCAGATGTGTGGGATTATGGAAAAGAAACAGATTGAGCATTAAGATGATTTTAATGTATAGTTAAGTTGACTGCCAAGAATATAATTTTAATGAGTGTAATGTTTTGTCTGAGTTTATAGATAAAAACAATGTTTTAAAAATATGGATACCTATAGAAGAAAGGTGCTGGGAAAAAGCAAAATCCGTTGTGTTTCTAGACTTTATTGATGAATATATCATCTAAAGTGTCAAGTTGGGACAGGTCAAAGGAACTGGAGACAGAAGTAATAAACATTTACTAATCTATTAGTAGTCTTCATACAGATAATAATCATATCCAACTATAAAGGGCTGCATGTTTTATACAGATACATATACTGTCCCATTAAAAAGTTTTATAAGAAATCAGGAGATTTATGGTGTATATCAAGATGCTGCTTTATGTTTAAAATATTGTCAATATTAACTATATATATGCTATTTAAACATATAACTCATAATAAAATGATTCCACATTTGAAAATCTCATATTAATTATAAAGAAATGCATTATTTAATCATAATGCATAAGAAAATTAATTCAGATTAAACAGGAAGTTTGAAATACTTCCATTTTTATTTCATTGTGTATCATTTTATGTGAAATCAGTTAAAACAAAAAAATTCAGTGACAAAAAATTAACAAATCTTCAATATGCAACAACAATATTGAGATACTAAGCTAAAAGTAACAAATTATTGTGGTTTTTTTCCCCCTCTAATGTAATAGTGCTGCCGAGATGAGCCAGGCACTTGTACAATTAGCATAAGGAAACTATAAGTTATCAATAGTTAAACTTCAAGATTAAGTTTTTATAGTGGAGCTACCAAGTGGGGCTTATATAACAGAACTCATACTTTTTGTTTCTTTATTCCCCTTATCTGGATTTTAAACTTGACTGCTTTATTCTAACTATCATGGCTTTCTCTTTCTGAGATGAGGAAATTGAGGGTTAGAGACCGTTATAGAATCACTGACTCTCATTTTAGAGTGGAACACAGAGGTATCTAAGTTGCAAGAACTCTGCTGTGATATCCTGGTAATGCTAGAGATGTCATTACTTCTTGGAGGTACCTCTTGTAGGCTTGATATCTAGAAAGTATTCTTATCTTCAATCAAAAGACCTTTGGAGGCACATACCTAAGTATAATATCTTTTGCATAAAACAGCCTGTCAAAATGTAAAGATTGCTCTTTTCATTGCAGTCCACTATCCATTAGGCTAATTCTTCAGGTAGGCCAATGGTTGAGTTGGGGTTAAAAGTCAGGTCTCATTCTTCCCATACTTTATTTTTTACCTCTGCCCCCATGCTGTCTAAGGGACATTCTGGGCTGTGTAAGTGGGAAAAGACAAATTGTCATTGCCTTCCATAAAAATCTTACCAAAAAATTTTACTAATATTTTTATAGAGCTGAATTTTTAAAAATGCTATATAAATGTTTACATCTATAAATTGCAATAGAAATTATGTGATATTAGAATTTATGTTAGCTTATACAATTTCCAAAAGGTTGGAATGAAGAACTTTACAACTTATGGAAAGCATCAAAGCCAGTTTAGCCAACTTTCTAGAATAAATTGTGTGTACCCCTTCTTGGAAAGAATGAAGGAATATATTATATTTAAACCTATTTGGGGATGTCTGGATGGCTCAGGGATTGAGCTTCTGCCTTTGGCTCAAGGCGTGATCCTGGGGGTGAGGGATCGAGTCCCGCATCAGGCTCCTTTTAGAGAGGCTGCTTCTCCCTCTGCCTATGTCTCTGCCTCTCTCTTTGTGTCTCTCATGAATAAATAAATAAAATCTTAAAAAAAAAAACCCTTTCTTTTTCGATCAACTATAACAGCCATGTAGTATGAACAGATTGGCTCATGCATTTTTTTAACTTTATGTATTGGTCACTTATGAAACAATTTAAAGCTACTAGACAGAAAAAATATCATGACTATGCTTTTCTAAACTGTCCAGGGAATATAATGATACTTGCAAAAGCATTTTTAGCCAGAACATTATGATAATCTTAAGAGTTGACAGATGTGATTTGCTTCTATCTGTCATGGTTATTTTGAATGGGGAAAGATGTGCCATTAGAAAAGAAGTTCTGCCAGCTAATTAGTACATTAGATATTTTATCAGCCTTGCTAGTTTCCTGCAAATAGTACAGTTTAGTATATTCAGGTTTATTTGTTATAAAGAAATGGTGGTGCCTTTTACATTTGAACTGGTATAGGTAAAAATATATATTACAATGTGCTATGGTTTGAATGTATATATCCCTTCTCCTCCAAATTCATGTGTTGAAAATCTAATGCCCAATGTAACAGTATTAGGAGGTGTGGGGCCTTTGGGAGGGGTTTAGGTCAGGATGACAGAGCCTGCATGAATGTTATTATGCCCTTATTAGGACACCCCAGGGAGCTAGCTTGCCACTTCTAAGATACAATGATAATTCTGTGTGTGACTGGAAGAAAGCCCTCACCTGACCATGCTGGAACCTTGGTTTCAGACTGTGCCAACCTCCAAAACTATAAGAAATAAATTTCCATTTTTTTGAAACTAAAACAGTTGACAATTTTATTTTTGCATTTCACAATGCAAATGAAAATTGCTCTTTTTTTTGAATCCCACTACTCCCCTGCCAAAACTATTTTCTCTTTGATAGGAAGGAGAAACAAGTCTTCCTTGTTCTGCTGTTAGAAAACACCCAGAATCATAGAACCATGGTCTCCTAGTGTAGTAGAACAAGTAAAATAAAATGGATAAAAAAGAAGCTCCTCTCTCTCCTTATCTGTCATCCCTTGCAGAGTGGTTACCATCTTGGGGTGGGCAGGAGATCTCATCATTGGCAGCTAAGGGATTATTGGTATATGGCCTCCCATAGGTGGATGCATTCCAGGAACAGGTCCCACTGGCATCATCTCAGGGGGAAGAGAGCCCTTCATTGGCATCATGGGAGAGCCCCTCATTTGGGGCACTGCCATCATACCAAGGTGAGGAGGACCAAGAGACTGGGGGTAGGCGAGATCATCCAAGAGGAAAAGCAGTGGATGGAGTAGGAGGTATCTTTCCGTATTGAAATGTAGCATTTGTTTTGTCCATCAGGCTCTGAGCCTACTCTTTCATCCATTTCTGATAGTAGTCTTTCACATTCTCTTTTTGTTTCCCACCACTGCAGTGTGGCTTTTTCACAGATGGACAGGCATGGGTGAGATACATGTTGCAGTAGTCACAATAAAACTTAGACATGTTGCTCTCAAATTTCTGTTTTTTATAAGCTACTCACAGTCTGTGGTATTTTATAGCCTGAATGGACTAAGACAGTGTAAAAGAAATTGTAAATTATGTTTCAGGTAGATTTATATTTCTTTAAATTGTGTTTCACTAATTTTAATGTATTTCATATTCCTTCCTACACCTCAAAATCCAATATAAATGCCACAAAGTATGTATGTCTGACTATCAAAAAGGATCAATTTAAATCTAGCAAATAAATAATATATTCACATAATTATATGCTATTTTAACCATTTCCAATAAAAAAAGGAAAATGCCTCATTATTGCACCATATAACACAATAAGGGCATTGTAGAAATAATGTTTCTAAGTGATTTTATGTGGAATACTGAAATGGGTTTACAGGAAATCAACAGTTCAATTTTTAGAAGTATATAATTTTGCTATGTTCTTGTCAGGCAAGAAATTGTAAGGGATTATGAAAAAAAGATCACTTTTAGCTTCATATATCTAGTTTTCCAGGATTTTATTCTAAACTCTATAGGCAAAAATAAAAACATCTGAACTAAGACTATGAACTGAATATTCTTGTTACTATTTACTTTTCAAAATAAGTAGTCTTAATCTGAGAATATTGGTCTCCTATAGTTATTCAACAAATTGTAAACTAGACAAATGTGGAAAGCTATGGACTTGGGAGATGATAGTAAAAAATCTTCAGTGATTGTATGCACCTCTGTAGTCCTCTCCCCCTTTGTCTTTTTTTAATTATTATTACTTACCAAGTTCCACAGGGTAGCAATGACAGAGATTGCATTTCTCCTCGATGTCTTCCTGCAGTTAACTCATTTTCCCTGCTTAGAAACATTCAGAGGCCTCCTTTTGTCTTAAATAAGGAAATATTTACCTAATCTTACCTATCACAACCTGTCATTAAATGAGACTTTTATATTCACGTGCTACACCCCACAGCTTCATAAATATCTTAACCAGCTCTGTCTCTTCAAAGCATTATAACCAACACCAAGCTCTGTGTTTTGCCTTTAATTTCCCATCCTTACTTTCAAGAATTGTCACTATCCTTTATCTTATGTGCTTAACTTTTCTTTTTCAAGTGGAATTTTTCCCACTAATTAAAAATCTTTTTTTTCATGTTTGCATTGATTAAAAATCAAACAACACCTGAATAAAGTCCCTTAGTTTGCCACTTATCCTTCATCACTACCATCTCATCTCTTTCCCTTCAGAATCAAATAGGTTTTAAGAATTATCAAAAAAAAAAAGATTTATCATTTTTATTTTTTCAGAATTTCATTGTCTTAGTATATCCCATTCCCACTTAAAGCCACATAATCTAGTTTCCTGCCTGTTCTCTGCTCTGGTACAGTACTCAATAAATTCATCAATGATTTCTCTAGGGCTTCTCCTGATGGCTATTTATAGTAACATCTCATTTAATATTTAAGAATCTCTTAAAACTTATGGCCACTCTTTCCATAAAAATTACCTTCCTTGAGTTTCCATGTTAGGGTTCCCCTTCCTTTGCCTTCTGAATTTCTATCCATTCCTCTCTCTCTTCTTTGTATATTATCTTGGTATAGTCCTGGGTATTTTTTTTTAACATTCTTATTCTTCACTCACTATTCCCTTGATGATTTGATCCATATCCAGTGCTCTAACTACCACCTATATGAAGATGACAGCTGGACTTGTTATCATCTCTTCCAATTGCACTCTTCTCATTTTTACTTATCTAAAGAATGGCACCATCCAGTGGCATAAGCCAAAGCACAAGATTAAGTCTGACACCGTTTTCTCTCTCCCTCATCACCCTTTATTCAGTTCCTTAACAAATCCTGCCAGAATTTCATCTTAAATATTATTTGAACTTGCCTCTTTTTTCTCCATCTCCTCCATTATCACTACCACCCTTATCCAAGCTATCATGATCTTTTGCCTGGATGTTGCCATCACATCCTGACTATATACATCCACTCAGCCTTTCTTCATTTAGTTCCTTTTTTAAAAAAAATTATTTTAAAAAAATTTATTTTGGAGAGAGAGAGTGTGTGAGCTGGGAGAGGAACAAAGGGAAAAGGAGAAGGAAAGAATCTCAAGCAAACTTCCCACTTAGTGTGGAGCCTGTTGTGGTGCTCCATCTCACAATTCTGAGATCATGACCTGAGTATAAATCAAGAGTCAGATGCTTAATATCACCCAGACACCCCTTGAATTAGTTCTTTATTTTGCAAATGTCAATTGGATTATGTTGCTGTGCCTCCCCACCCCATGCACACACTTAAAATCTTTTGGTAATTTCTTTGCTGTTGAGTTTAATAAGTTCTTTATAGATCTTGGATACTATCCCTTTATCTGATATGTCATTTGCAAATATCTTCTCCCATGCTGTAGGTTGTCTTTTAGCTTTCTTGACTGTTTCTTTTGCTGTGCAGAAGCTTTTTATCTTGATTAAGTCCCAATAATTCATTTTTGCTTTTGTTTCCCTTGCCTTCATGGATGTATCCTGCAAGAAGTTGTTGTGGCTAAGTTCAAAAAGGGTGTTGCCTGTGTTCTCCTCTAGGATTATGATGGATTCTTGTCTCACATTTAGCATCCATTTTGAGTTTATCTTTGTGGATGGTGTAAGAGCATGGTCCAGTTTCATTCTTCTGCATGTGGCAGTCCAATTTTCCCAGCACCATTTATTGAAGAGTATCCAATCATGAAATGGGCAAAAGACATGAATAGAAATTTCACAGAGGAAGACATAGACATGGCCAACAAGCACATGAGAAAATGCTCCGCATCACTTGCCACCAGGGAAATACAAATCAAAACCACAATGAGATACCACCTCACACCAGTGAGAATGGTGAAAATTAATAAGACAGGAAACAACAAATGTTGGAAAGCATGTAGAGAAGGGGAACCCTCTTACACTATTGGTGGGAATATGAACTGATACAGCCATTCTGGAAAACTGTGTGGAGGTTCCTCAAGGAGTTAAAAACAGAGCTACCTTATGACCCAGCAATTGCACTGCTGGGGGATTTACCCCAAAGATACAGATGCAGTGGAACGCTGGGACACCTGCACCCCAATGTTTATAGTAGCAATGGCCACAATAGCCAAGCTGTGGAAGGAGCCTTGGTGTCCATCGAAAGATGAATGGATAAAGATGTGGTCTATATATACAGTGGACTATTACTCAGCCATTAGAAATGACGAATACCCATCATTTGCTTCAACGTGGATGGAATTGGAGGGTATTATGCTGAGTGAAATAAGTCAATCGGAGAAGGACAAACATGATATGGTCTCATTCATTTGGGGAATATAAAAAATAGTGAAAGGGAATAAAGGGGAAAGGAAAGAAAATGAGTGGGAAATATCAGTGAGGGTGAGAACATGAGAGACACCTAACTGGGAAACGAACAAGGGGTAGTGGAAAGGAGGTGGGTGGGGGTTTGGGGTGACTGGGTGACAGGCACTGAGGGAGGCACTTGATGGGATGAGCACTGGGTGTTATGCTATATGTTGGCAAATCGAACTCCAATTAAAAAATAAACAAAAAAACTTTTGGTACTATCCCACTGTTCTTTGGATAATGAAAATCTCTTTTTATATTATTTGCAGGACCTTACATGGTCTGTAAGATCTATGCATTTTTCAATCCTTTGTGTTCAATATACTGTCCCCAAATACCTCTTTATTTATTTATGTCTTATTCTCAAATTGCAGTTCAAGCATTGCTTTCTCAATATAGCCTTTTCTATCTCCATAATAACAGTGTCTCATTATGGGCTTTTAGGATCCTGATAACTCTTGTTTTTAACACTTCCTCCAGTTAGGACTTTGCATTTTTATCAGTGATTATTAAATATCCACCTTTGCTAGTCAACTATTAGTTCCCTCAGGGGAGACATTAAGGTTTTTGTTCTTTATTATTACATAATTAATGTTCAAGAAATAATTTATGACTTAATGAATGCCTCCTAAAAGATTATCCAAGTCCTTTCTGGAGAGTTTATAACTCTGGACTCCATTCCACTTTTGTAATGTTGCTTTTGACTCTTCAGTCCTGGTATTATCTTCTTGTTCTCTCTCTCTCATTCTTGACTCTAAGCATCCTTCTAAGACTTGATTGGATTTGCCTCTGCCACTCTATTCTGAGAAATTGTAGACTAGGTAATACACCTAGTCTACCCTAGTTCCAGAATTTGGACAGAGCCTCATAGCTACTTAAAGTTGACATTATCTTTTCCCTTAGGAAAATCTTGCAAGGATGCCTTTTACTCAGTTTACCACAAATATAGTACATTTCCTCCATAAGATTTTTGAATGTACTGTTTGCCTCCTTATTTACAGTCTTCTTCTTTCTCTTTAATTATAACTACTCCTCTGTCTCTTTGATCCATTGAATTTTCTTTATTTTTTATCCTTCTGATAACTTATCTATAGTTATGGCTTTATTTTTAGTAGCTTTTTTTGTTTTTGTTTTTAGTAACTTTATTAAGATATAATTCATGTACCCATGCAAGTCACTGTTTAAAATGTACAATTCAATAGCTTTTAGTATATTCACAGGGTGCATATACATTACCACAATTATTTTTTATAAAATTTTTATTACCTGAAAATAAACCATGCACTCTCCAGTCATCACCCTGCAATCTCCTACCTCTTTCCTGCAGCTTTAGGTGACCACTCATCTACTTCCTGTTTCTGTAGCTTTGCCTATTCTGGACATTTCTTTTAATTGGGATCATACAATATGTAGTTCTATGTGACTTATGTTGTAGTCATGATTTTAAACTACATCACCATGTAATTTCTCAATAATTTATTTCTAGACCTAACTCCTCTTCTGAATTCCAGTAATGAATTGACAAATGTGTGGTCTATACAAATCATTTTTACCTCAAAATAACAAGTATAAAGTAGAATTAGTGACTTGACTTTTCAGCTAGTTTGTCTGCCTTTATTCCTTATTTCTGTCAAGGCATAAGACATCATAGGTATGTTATCTCCCCAACCTCATGCTTGCTCTAACCCCTTCTATTTAGCACTGAGCATGTAGGTGTTTGTTGAGTGCTTTTTGAATGAATAAATGGTTCAATAGATGCATCATTTACCTTCTATCTAGTCTCATAACAATTGTTCAGGCCTTCATTTCCTCAGGACTGCTTCCAAGTGTTTTCAACCCCAGTAATACCAGCCTCCAGTTTGTTATTCTTGAAGTATCACTCTCTTATTTAGCATATAGTTAATGAGTTTTTGCTGGGAAAGCAGACTCATGCAATTCAAAGAATATAATGTTTAATGTTATAAGGTCTTGAGCTAAGTCCCAATTTAATTTCTTTCCTGTTGTGTGATTATGGATATTGTTACTTTGGCCTTTTTTTTTTTTTTTTTTTTTGGATTCAGGTTTCTTATCTGTAAACCAGGAGAGATGACATTAGTATTGCCTATTCCACAGGGGATTGAAACATTTGCAGTACCCGCCATAGTACCTACTATATTGCAGGTACTCACAAATGTTGGTGGCAAAAAATATTCAAATGTGATTGTGTGCTATAAAATACCAACTTAAAAAGATTAATTTATTAATTAACCCTGTTTCAAGCTCTGAGAAACAAATAAAAGGTCTAAACCACTTTCTAGGAATAAGAAATTTTGTAACCCATTGGTTTAATACCAATTTGGATGGTACACTTGCATTAAAATGCAGTGGCTCAATGAGGAGACAATTCAATGTTTCAAATGTTAAAGTATGTTTTTCAATGAGTTTTGAAAAGGTTGGTTCATTACTTGTGTTTGTACAGCCTGGCTCCAGAAAGTAAGTACTCTTAGCAAGCGTGGTCCTATAAATTGAGACAACTTAGAGCCTTCTCATAGGGCTACATAAGGCAACAGGACCTGCCCTTGGTCTGCACTGCTGCAGACCCTCCGAGCAGACACTCTGTTGTCCCTGCTGAGACCCTCTGGCAGCTGAGTTGTTTCTGCTTTGCAGTAGCAGCCAGGATCTTTGGGCACTTGTAGACTGCTAGACTCTCTTTCTCCCCACAAACTCCCTTGGCAGCAGCAGAAACTATAATTTCAAAACAAATAAACAAGCAATAGTAATTCTCTTGGACTAGATCCTTTCCTTTTCCCTAAAGGCTATTGAAAGGGGTTATGAATCTATGCTAACTGTGCATAAAATCACTTGTTTTGAATTAAAGAATTACTTTGGAAGTAAGGATTTAGTTTTAGTCATACTAACCGATTCTCAGTTGCTTAGATTATTGAAAAATTCTTGGGTTCCCTTTAATAGGGCTCTATAATCTAGTCTTTATATATTCTTATATTCTATTTGCCACTTTATTTTGATGTTAACCATACGATCCATGAGAAATCATTGCCTCCATGGCCCTCAGACATCTTTTTCTTTCTTGCCTTTTCACTTTTTTTTTTATATATACAGGCATGCTTTTATTTTTTTTATTTGAGGTATAATTGGCATATAATATTAGTTTCAGATATACAACAAGATTCAGTATTTGTGTATACTGTGAAATGATCACTACAATAAATCTAGTTAAAATTTGGTATCAGGGATCCCTGGGTGGCTCAGGGTTTGGCGCCTGCCTTTGGCCCAGGGCATGATCCTGGAGTCCCGGGATCGAGTCCCACGTCGGGCTCCCAGTGCATGGAGCCTGCTTCTTCCTCTGCCTGTGTCTCTGCCTCTCTCTCTCTCTGTGACTATCATAAATAAATAAAAAATAATAAAAAATTAAAAAAAAAATAAAATCTTTAAAATAGATAAATAAATAATATAAAATAAAATTTGGTACCATAGTTACACAAAATATTTTTTCTTGTGATAAGGACTTTTAAGATCTACTCTCTAGCAACTTTCAAGTATATAATATGGTATTATTAACTATAGTCATTGTGGTATACATTACGTCCTCATGATTATCTTGTAACTGGATGTTTATACCTCTTGACCCTCTTCATCCATTGCATCCCACACCCACCTCTGGCAACCCAAACCCACCCCCTTTTTAAACCTACTTCTGCATATAGGGAATATTTCCCCCCATTTCTATGAAGCTTTCTCTGTTCATAGAGTTTATAATCATCTTACCATTTTTTAAACTATAGAATTTATACTCAGCACCATACTCTTTTTTTTTTTTTTAAGATTTTATTTATTTATTCATGAGAGACCAGAGAGAGAGAGAGAGAGGCAGAGACACAGGCAGAGGGAGAAGCAGGCTCCATGCAGGGAGCCTGATGTGGGACTCGATCCCATGTCTCCAGGATCACACCCTGGGCTGAAAGCAGCACTAAACCGCTGAGCCACCTGGGCTGCCTGCACCATACTCTTTGGACACTGAATTCCTTTCCCAATGAGATTATAAAACTCTCAATAGTTTTTTTTTTAAAGATTTATTCATTTATTATTTGAGAGAGAGAGAGAGACAGTTGGGGGGGAACAGAAGGAGAGAGAGAATTTCAAGCAGACTCCCCACTGAGCATAGATCCCAACACAGGGCTCAGTTTCATGGCCCTGAGAGTCATGACCTGAACCTAAATCAAGAATCAAAGCCACTAACTAAGCCACCCAGGCACCCCAGAACTCTCAATAGTTTTTATATCTTTTTGTCCTCACCAGTGTCTAGCATGTTATGAGCATAGAGTGCAGTCAATACCTGTTTTGTACAGATAAACAGATGAAAAAAGATAAACAGAGGATTGCTATAAATAGCTAAGAAAAACAGATACTATTAGAAACAACTCTCTTAGAAGGTTGGTTCAAGCAATTTTACTAAAACTTATTTTAAAAGGACTTAATTTTAAAACCAAAGACAGGAAAATACCTAAAGAACAATGAAACATTTATCAGTTAATTGAATTCTGAAATTAATCATTTTTGTATGCATGCGATGTTCCTGTTTCTAGTCTAAGTTCAAGTATGAATGCCAATGTTGAATTCAAATAGAGCTTTGGTGAATGAGTAACTAGCTCAAGGTCAGCAACAGGCTAAACATGCTGCTTGTCTGCTTCCCAATCAGTATCGTGTAAGTTCCAGGTATAGCTAAAAGGTCATTATGATATCCCACAATTTGCATTATTAAGCCTTCTGGGAATATGATCCTAGATCATGTCAGTTCCTGGCCTACTTATGTTTTTAAAGCAATAAGATTTTATGACCTTGGAAAACCAACTTCTGAAGTTTAGAAGAATGACAAACACCAATGACATTGAGCATCCTTGTAAAATATTGACAGGTTGAAAGCTATATTGAGGTGACAGAAACCTAAGCAGAGAGAGATGACTTTCATTTACTGGGCACTCTAAGTCAAATCAATTAGTATTGGTTAATTGGTCATGCATCTAATTAAGTGGTTTTTCTCTCCACCTATGTAAAATAATTGAACTATTGTGTATGTGTATATGTGCATGCGTGTGTGTGTGTGTGTGTGTCTGTAGTAATGATATTGAGACCTGTGGTCTCCACTTGCCACTAGCTCAGTGTTGTGGGTGTTTTAGAAAAGTAGAGGGGCACCTGGGCACAGTTAAGTGCCTGTCTTCGGCTCAGGTCATGATCCCAGGATCCTGGGATCAAGCCCCAAGTCCTATGTCTGGGCTCTCTACCTAGTGGGGAGTCTGCTTGTCCCTCTCACTCTGCAGGTCCCCCTGCCTGTGTTCTCTCTCTCTGCCAAATAAATAAAATCTTAAAAAAAATAAAAAATAAACATTTCCCTCTAGGAAAATATGATTGCAAAGCTCACTCGAGTACTCTTAATGTGGCAATTGAGTCAAAAACTATTTTTGTTTATTAAGCAAAATGTTCTGAAACATTGATATGACCCTTGTTGGATTTTTAAATTAATTTTTATTTTATATTGAATATTTTAAATGATAAAATTATGAATATAATTTTGTATTGAATGTGCACGCAAGGTATTCTAAATCTGTCACATTATTATCTATCTAAAAATAAAATAATGATCATGTTGTTCTCTACACTCTGATCCTTTCCCCCCGGGTATCTCTATGATGTTCATAGTCATGTCAAATGTTCTACACATACAAATTTCAAAATCCGTCCTAGATGAAGATCAAAGAATATTTTATTTTCTCCATTTATATACAACAGAGCTAACCCTTTATCCAGAGATGGGATGGAAAGAATCCTAGGTTTTTACTCTAACTTTTTGAAACATAAATGCATCTTCCCAAGAGTTCTATAAACCATAGATGTCTCCTACTTTATGACTTAGATCTGTTTCCAGGTTCTAGATTCATACTTTTTGAAATGTAAACAGAAAGACAGTGCTTCCTGTCACCATGGGGGTTAATTTAGGGACCTAATTGAGAGCATTTGGCACTCCTGGATCAGAGCAATTAACTACAACTCTAATTCTCATGATATGTGAAGAGTAAAATGTTTGTAGGGGAATTGAAAGCATATATTCACCCTTATGTCATATACCTTTCTGTGTCTTAGGTTATGGCTTTTCACAGGAGCGCTGAGAAATATAGGGGCATTTATCTCTTTGCAGGCTAGATTGAGAGATAGGTGCTTTCCATTATGTTTCTCGATTATCACAAGAAGTCTGCATGATAGCTATCACTGTGTTACTTTTTAAAGTTGAATAAGGTGGTACTCAGCAAGTTTAACAATTGGCCCAAGACTGTGAAGCTAGAATAGTTTTTGGTTTGGTAAAAAATAAAATTCTACCTTGTCCAAGCCCATCCTCTTCCCACTATACCAAGTGAAAGTTAAGGAAGACAATTTCAAGGCATCTCTTGTCAAAAAATTTCTTTGACAAATAAAGCAGATTTTATTTTACTTATTACTTTCACTTTATGGAAAGTTAAAAACCTAGGAAAATATGAATCCACATTGGTATCTGGTGTCTGGGTCAGACCTTGGAGAAAAAAACCAACATGAAACTTCTCTTGTAATTTTTAAAGGATAATTTTATAAGTATCTGATATCAGAAGGGGGACCTTTCTAAAAGCTTAATCTACTACAAAATGTGTTATTTGGTGGCTCTAGTTACTTCCTCAGATGGACACATTTTCTTTACCTTTTCAATGTCTATTTTCCCAAGTTAACATGGAGACCTATTCCAAGAGGCAAGATAAGTACTCCTAAGAAATTATACAATAGCACACCATAGATCTGAGAGAAGTTTTTCACATATCTAAGGAGAGGATTTAAATAAAGGAAATGTACTAAAACTGGAATGCTAGGTATAATTACTATACTAATGGTGCTTTTTCAGCCTGAAGTTAAATGCAGGACAAGAGATACTATCTTTCTTCTTGAAATAAAGAATTCCTATAATCTGAGCAGAGCACATCAACCAGCAAATTTCCTTATTTCCTTGGTATACTTCCCTCACTCCATAAAAAGACAGAAGAAATTGATCAAATGAAATAAAAACCAAACAAACCATAAGATATGGCTTTATAAGATATGATTAATATTTCCTTTGTCTTTTTTCCAAATGGAAAAAAAGAAATATTTATAAACTAATGGCTTTCCCAATTATTTGTAGTCTTAGAAATATTTGTAGACAAAAGATGACATAATATTTAATAAACCTCAAAATATACAGTTTTAAATTTTAATCATAATAGAAAAACTTGTGGAAAGTCAAATAGCTAAAAAGCTGATTAAAGGACTCAAAGAAAAAGGGAAAGAATAATATCCAAATTGGAACTGAAATCTTGTGTTTGTTTTTTTTTTTAATTTGACATGATTTTTGGGGAAAGGGACAGGTGGATATGTGTATATTTTCTTGATCTCCACTTAGTAGATTACACAAAGCAGGGAAAAAACATAAAAACATACATCTGAAGTTCTGAAATTTGTATTTTAGGTTCTATGTACTTGTAAACCACTTATCAAGACTATTTTTAGAAAACGCTACAAATTTTAAATACCTGAGAGAATCGTGTGAACAGGGAAATGAGGGAATATATACTTCTCTTCCAGATATAGTAATACCGTACACTTTTCAAATGTACTTCACTGTGAAGCTCTCCATTGCACAAAGCATCTTCAGGCTGATCTTCTATGCCTCAGAACTTCTAAGTACAAGAAACTGCCTAATTTAAATTCTTCAGATTTATGTCCTTAGGTACACATCCACTTACCTTTATCAAAGACTATATTTAGTTGATTCATAATTTTTAAGTTTTGTCTTTTAGGTTGCAAGTCCATTGACATCGTGCATTTTCTCTTACATGTTGTGTTGCTCTACATAAAACCCAGTGGGACAAAGATGTTATTTGCAAAAAGAACTGTTGAAAGAAGTTTTTGGAATTATGAAACTTAAGTTATCAGACTTAAATGAAATATGTTTAAGCAATTCACTTAAATATTATTTCTCCCTCAAATATTCTAAAGAAATGGACACTAGTAGGAATATATTTCATTAAATGTTAAATACATAATGACCTTTCTTGACCTTGGGAAAATCAATATGTTACATTGACAAGTTTGACTAGCTAGGCATAACATTAAGAGATTTAAAAATTTTAGCATGCATTTGCAAAAGAATGAAGCTGAGCCACTTTCTTACACCATACACAAAAATAAATTCAAAATGGATTAAAAACCTAAATGTGAGATCTGAAACCATAAAAATTCTAGAAGAGAACATAGGCAGTATATTCTTTCATATCAGCCAAAGCAGCTTTTATTCTAGTTAGGACCCCTGAGGCAAGGAAGACAAAAGCAAAAATAAACTGCATCAAAATAAAAAGCTTATGCACAACAAAGGAAACAATCAAAACTAAAATGCATTCTGCAGAATGAGAGAAGGTATTTGCACATGACATATCTGATAAAGGGTTAGAATCCAAAGAATTTATAAGGAACTTATAAAACTCAACACCCTCCAAAACCAAATACTTTAATTAAAAATGGGCAGAGGATATGAACAAACATTTCTCCAAAGAAGACATCCAGATGGCCAACAGACGCATGGAATGATGCTCATCGTCACTTACCATCAGAGAAATGCAAATCAAAACTACAATGAGACATTACCTCACACCTGTCACAGTAGCTAAAATCAATAACACAAGAAACAACAGGTGTTGGTGATGATGCAGAGGAAAAGGGACCCTCTTGCACTGTTGGTGGCAATGCAACCTGGTGCAGTCACAGTGGAGAATAGTATGGAAGTTCTTCAAAAGGTTAAAAATAGAATCACCCTAAGATTCAGCAATCACACTATTGAGTGTTTACCCAAAGGACACAAAAACACTAAATCAAAGGGATACATACACCCCTATGTTTATTGCAGCATTATTTACAATAACCAAAAATAATCAAAGTGTCTATCAATAGATGAATGGATAAAGAAGAGGTGAGATACATATACATATATATACACATGTATATATATATGTATATATGTATATATGTGTGTGTGTGTGTGTGTGTATATATCCAATAAATATGTATAACGGAATATGATTCAGCCGTAAAAAAGAATGAAATTTTGCCATTTGCAATGACCTGGATGGAGCTAAAGAGTATAATGCTAAGCAGAATAAGCCAGTCAGAGAAAGACAAATGCCATATGATTTCACTTATATGTGGAACTTGAGGAACAAAACAAGCAGAGGAAAAAAGAAAGTAAAGCCAAGAAATAGACTCTTAACTACAGAGAACAAACTGATGGTTACCAGAGGGGAGGTGAATGAAGGGATGGGTGAAATAGGTGATGGAGATTAAGGAGGGCACTTGTCATGATGAACACTGGGTAATGTATGGAATTGTTATATCAATATATTGTGCACCTGAAACTAATATAACACTCTGTTAACTGGAAAAAAAAATAAAAAACTTAAAAAGAAAGCAATAATAAAACCATAAAAAAACAATGTTCGCATGCATCAATGCATATCAGTAGAGCCACATTTTAAACAACATATATATATGTATAAAACATATATATGATAGAGATCAATTAAAACAGAAGGTAGAAGATGCTTAAAATCCTATAGTAATAGAACTTTCAAATGATATGCACTAAATATACTAAATAATGAACTTGAAATTGGTTTTTACTTTTCCCAAATAAACAATTATCACTACAAGGCACTAAATTACCCCAATTACAACTTGTTTAATTTAGCAATTTCGAGGCAAATGAATGAGGGAGTAAGAGAAAGTCATGGCCCCCCAAAACATGAGTTAATACAGATACAACAGACATCAGGGGACCTTATGTGAGTGTTTTACAGTAGTCACATAATTTGCCTCTCTCGGGATCCCTGGGTGGCGCAGCGGTTTGGCGCCTGCCTTTGGCCCAGGGCGCGATTCTGGAGACCCGGGATCGAATCCCACATCGGGCTCCCGGTGCATGGAGCCTGCTTCTCCCTCTGCCTGTGTCTCTGCCTCTCTCTCTCTCTCTCTGTGACTATCATAAATAAATAAATAATTAAAAAAAAATTTGCTTCTCTCATATATCACAAGATATTCCTTCTAAGGAGCTAAAGCTACTTTATTTTATTCTTTCAAATGTATTATAACATATCATGCACATGAAACCTCTTAAAGATGCAGTAAGATTAAAAACAGACCAGTACTAAACAGAGTATCAAGATTTCTACTAGTTACTAGTAGTACTAGTAGTAGTACTAGTTACTAGTGTAACTCATTGTACGTTAGGTGATGGAAAAGAGTTTTTATGGGTAGATTTTTCTTTCCTGATTGGCATAAGTCACATTGGATTTAGTGAAGAGTTAGTATTACATATAAAATAGATGTATGCATCTCCTCACATTCTAAGGTTCTCTACACCATGGATATTGTTTATCTTTTGGGACTATCTGCTACCGCCAGTCCCCAGATATAGGTCTAACTAAGCTTCAATGATCTTTAAGCCTTTCTCTGCCTCTTACCATTCTTTCCCCAGTGATTTGTGGTTTGTCCTCATCATTTTTTCCTTTCAGAAGCCTAATAATTCTTTGAAATCAGCTCAATCTAACTCTCATCTTTCTAGATTATGTTGTGACTAATTCCAGGGCATCTTGCCCCATCTGGTAGGGAAAAAAGTTCCTTTGAAAGGCAGATGAATAGGGCAGCAAGAAAGTCAGCTGGTTAGATCATCTCTAGTTTTTGGCCTCATCGTGGGCAATAAAAAGCATCATCTCTCGGTTCTTCTTTTATCTCCCCTACTTCTTCATAAACGTGATTTCTCTTGTTAATTATGCAACTACTGCGGCCTATTCATAATAGAAAAAAAAAAAGTTAAATTGAAGGCTGAAAGAAACCAGAAGTTCCCTGAACTTTCTATGGATAGTAAGAGTCTATGATAATTACTCTAGGCTATGGGGCCAAATAAGACAATCTGTCTCCTAGCCACAGTTACATAACTTTAGTATTCTAGTATTTTTGATGACATGAGATTCCCACAGCCGGCCTGGCTGTGACCTACCAGAAACATTTTTGCAACATTGATGTTTTGGTATCAGCCAGAGTGGATTCTTGGCAGAAATGTCTAAGAATGAATCAAATACAAATAACTCATCTACCTGGAGAGAAACAAAATATACCAATGACCAGAGATACAAACATGTTTAAACAGTGAATTAAAAAAAAAAAAAAAGGTGAAATTGCATTTTGCTTAATTGTTAAACCAGTTGTTCTTTCCTTCATTGCCTTGCCTTATCATGTGAACCAGATTCTTTTTTCATTTTATGCTCTTCCTGAGCACTCCATGCTTCTTTTGGTTCTGGTCAATTTGCCAAATTCCCATCTCTTGTTTTGTACATTGGTTTTCATTTTCTGTTCTTATATGCCTTTGGGATGTTCCTACCTTTAGATTCTTATGGAAAGTGACATAGTAAATTACAGTAATTATACCCATTTTTTCCCTGGTTAAGTTACACATGGCTCACTGCCCTTGTTTGCTGTAAATACCTTACCATCTGGGGATCCTCATTCTATTCTAAGGTAATGGACTATAGTAGATATACAGGGATCTTAACGTCTCTGAATAGGACTTGTAAACCTTTCCCTAAATTGTAATTTTTTAAACTGTTACTGTTTTAGGGCACATGATGTAATAAGCACTGGGTGTTATATGCAACTGATGAATCACTGAATTCTACCTCTGAAACTAATAATACACTGTATGTTAATTAATTGAATTCAAATAAAGTTAAACAAAATAAAGAAAAAACTGTTCCTTTTTTAGTAAAACTTTCTGATCAGAAAACTTTGGTGGTTTTTTTTTATTTTTTATTGTGCACTAGGTATAATCCAAACATTTTTATTGTCCACTTGGGATCTTTCATAACCTTATCTTAATTTGAAATTATCTCTCCTGCAAGCAATTAATTTTACATGTCCATTATCATGACTTGACATATCCTATTACTTATTTGGAAAATTCTTCCTTTCCCTCTAATCTGATATAAATCATAAGTGTTCTTCATATTCAACTCACCTCTTTGATATTATACCGTCTACATCTTCTGAACTCCTGCATGATTTGTATTCTTTGCTATCCATTTTAAGTTTTTCTTAAGGTCTTATTTATAAACTAGCTCATACATCACATACTTTTTCACCTAGATGCAAAATATTATAAGGAAAGAGGCAATTCTGTTTTGTTTTATTACTAGTCTATGGCTCTTCTGATAGTAACTACTTTATTTGCTAGACTAATATAGCAGATTATACTATATTGGGTATAATTTAGTGTAGAATATTCCTAGTAGATCCTAGTGAAGGAATAGCTAAGATAAACAGATTAATGCTGATGATGTCTTTTGGGGCACAGAATGAAAAAGATATATTCATGAGAGGAGATGATGATTTACACTTTAGACTTTTATGTCCAGCATGACCCTTGTTTCCCTTTGTGTTTTGATTAGATGTATCTATTGAGATTAGAGAGTGACTTTTAAAAAGGCAAAGGTGAATTTGGCAGATAGTTTATTGGGAAATTTATATTGCTCTCATTAGCTAATAACATGAATCCCAAGATTTTATAAAACATTTATATATTTGACCAGGACTTCTATAGCACTATTCCTCTTTTAATACCACATTATACAACGTTCCTTCCAAATTTTAGCTTTGTAGGACATATACAAGGTCCACCAATATTGTGTAACAAGGGACATAGAGGGAATATTAACAAAGAGAGAAAGGATAACTCTTTGAATTTTGTCCTTGAATTTCACTCTCATTTTCATTTTGGCAGTTCTCATCATCTTAAGACCTTCAACATCCATCACTAAGTTCTAAAAGAAAAAAAAGAATGAAAGAAAGAAAAGAAAAAAGGCCAACTGTGCTAGATATATTGGTGTTGGGGTCTTTCTACCACATTCAACAATAATAGATAAGCGGGTGACATGACCCTAGAGAGAGATGTCAGTCATTCAAAGATAATATGGCTAATGGAGGGTACAATTATCACTGACTTGTTCAGGCTGACAAAGAAAATACAATGATTGAGGAACTGTAACATTGCTCTATCCTGTTGTAGGTACAGCTCCACAAACTGACAATACTAGAGAGGCCAGAATACTACCCACTTCTAGCTTATGCCTTTCTAACATGAATGGTTTGAGTTTAAGGTATTCAAGGAACATCTAAGTACAGATTACCATTATGTAATTGAACATATGTATTTGGATCTTGACAACATTGTTAAAAATAACTATATAGCTACAGGGGAACATGAGTGGCTCAGTCAGTTAAGTGTCTACTTTCATGGGGCAGCCCGGGTGGCGCAGCGGTTTGACGCCGCCTTCAGCCCAGGGCGTGATCCTGGAGACCCGAGATCGAGTCCCACGTCGGGCTCCCTGCGTGGAGCCTGCTTCTTCCTCTGTCTGCCTGTCTGTCTGTCTCTCTCTCTCTCTCCCTGTGTCTCTCATGAGTAAATAAATAAAATCTTAAAAAAAAAAAAAAAAAAGTGTCTACTTTCAGCTCAGGTCATGATCTGGGAATCCTGGGATCTAGCCCTGCCTTGGGCTCCTTGCTCAGCAAGGAATCTGCTTCTCCTTCTCCCTCTGGGTTGCTGCTCTTCCTGCTTGTGCTGTCTCTCTCTGTCAAATAAGTAAAATATCTTAAAAAAAAAAAAAAAAAAGAAACTATGGATACAATATTTTGTCAATGAGTATACAATATAAAACTATATAAATTGTGATATCAGCCACATAAAATGTGGGGGCAAATAATGTGTAAAATATTTCTATGCAATTACAGTGAAATAGTTATTAGCTTAAAATAGAGAATTATAACTGTTATAAGATGTACATGAAAACTTCATGATGATCACAAATCAAAACCCTATAAAGATATGTACATGATAAGAGAAAAGAATAAAGGCATACCACTACAAGATCGTTGATTCACAAAGATGACTCTAGAAGAAAGGAACAAAGGAGCCACAAAACAATCAGAAAGCAGTTTAAGAAATGGTGATAGTAAGTACATATCAATAATTTTTCTAAATGTAAACCATTTAAATCCTTTGATTGAAAGACAAAGTAGCTGAATGGATTAAAAAAATCGACAAGACCTAACTGTGTGTTGCATACAGGAGATTCATTTAAGATTTAAAGATATCCAGACTGAGGGCGGCCCGGGTGGCGCAGCGGTTTAGCGCCGCCTGCAGCCCAGGGCGGGATCCTGGAGACCCTGGATCAAGTCCCATGTCAGGCTCCCTGCATGGAGCCTGCTTCTCCCTCTGCCTGTGTCTCTGCCTTTCTCTCTCTCTCTCTCTCTCTCTCTCTCTCTCCCCGTCTCTATGAATAAGTAAATAAAATCTTAAAAAAAATTTAAAAAATAAAGATATTCACAGACTGAAAGTGAAGGTAAAAAGAAAGGTATTGTATGCAAATGGTGATCAAATGAGGCAGGGATAACTATACTTAAGTCAGACAAATTAGACTTGAAATCAAAAGTAGGTTAAGAAGAGATAAAGTAAAAAAAAATAAAATAAAAAAAAGAAGAGATAAAGTCATCATATAATGACATAAGAGTTAATTAGTTAAGAGGATATAACAATTATACATGTACCCAGTATTAGAGTACTTGAATATACTAAGAATTATTAACAGATCTAAAAGCAGAACTGCAATAAAGATAGCAATGCAATAGAAGTAGAGGATTTCAGTACCCCACTTTCAACAATGGAGAGATCTTCCAGACAGAAAATAAGTAAATCAGGGACTTAAACTACACTTTAGACTAAATGAACCTAATAGACATATACAGAATGTTTTATTCAATGGTAACAAAATACACATTCTTCTCGAAAAGTGCACATGGAACATTCTCCAGGATAGAGCATATGTTAGGTCACAAAACAAGTCTTAACAAATTTAAGACAACTGAAATCTTATCTCTTTCAAGCACAGTGGTATGAAACTAGAAATCAATACAGGAGGAAAGCTGGACTATTCATAAATATGTAGAAGTTAAGTGACAAACTTAAAAACAATGAGTCAAGGAAGAAATTTAAAAAAGATCTTGAGACAAACAAAAATGGGAGCCCAGCATGCCAAAATTTGTGGATTGTAGCACAAGCAGTTCTAAGATGGAAGTTTATAGTGATAAAGGCCCTAGGCAGAGAAGAAAGATCTCAAACAATGTAATTGCTCCTCAAACGAACAACAACAACAAAAAAATCCGAAGTTCAGCAAAATAGAGGAACTAATAAACAATGGAGCAGAAATAAAAGAAATAGGATAATAATGGAAAATAAGAGTTGGGGGCGGCCCCGGTGGCTCAGCGGTTTAGCGTCGCCTTCACCCCGCAGGTATGGTCCTGGAGACCCAGATGGAGTCCCCACTTCAGACTCCCTGCATGGAATGGAGCCTGCTTCTCCCTCTGCCTGTGTCTGTGCCTCTCTCTCTGTCTCTCTCTCTCTCTCGGTGTCTCTCATGAATAAATAAATAAAACCTTAAAAAAAAAAAGAAAGTAAGAGTTGACTTTTTTAAAAGATAAAATGCACAAACCTTTAGCTAGACTAAGAATAGATTACTCAAAATAAATTAAGGAGACACCACAACTGATAACTACAGAAATACAAAAGAGCATTAGAGACTATACAATGAACAATTATATGTCAAAAAAGTTAGATGACTTAGAAGTGGATAAATTACTGGAAACATGCAATTTACCAAGACTCAATCTTGAAGTAATAGAGAATCTGGACAGACCAAGAGCAAGCAAGGCGATTGAATCAGAATAATTGAATTCAGTTAGTTTTCCAGATACAAAATCAACATGAAAAATAAGTTGTGTTTCTGTATACTAATAACAAATTATCTGAAAGAGAAATTAAGAAAGCAATACTACTAATGATAGCATTGCAAACAAAATAGGAAAATTTAATTAAGAAGGTGAAAAACTTGTGCATTGGTAAGACATTAATGAAAATGAAAAAAAAAACACAGTTGGAAAGATTTTCCATATTTTTGGATTGGAAAAATTAATAATGTTAAAATATCCATGCTACCAAAAGTGATCTATAGATTCAATGCAACCTCTATCAAAATTCTAATGCCGTTTTTCACAGAAATAGAAAATGATCCTAAAATTGTTATGGAACCACAGAAGACTCCAACTGGTTAATGTAATCTTGGCAAGAACAAAGCTGAAAGCTTCATACTTCCTGATCTCAAACTATATTACAAATCTTTAGTTACTAATACCATGTGACACAGACCACAAATCTATAATAGCTACAATCATATGACACTAGTGTAAAAATAGAAACCTAGAATAAGATACATAGGAATAGAAAAGAGAGCCCAGAAATAAATGCATAAACTATCAACTATCTTCAACAAAAGTACCAAGAATATATAATGGACAAAAGACAGTCTCTTTAATTAAAGGTGTTGGGAAAACTGGATATCCACATGCAAAAGAATTAACTGGAACCCTATCTTAACACCACTCATAAAATATAACTCTAAATGAGTTTAAGACTTAAATGTAAAACCTAAAACCATATAAATCCAAGAAGAAATCACAGGGAAAAAAATCCCTTGATTACTTAGTTAAGACAATGATTACTTAGTTTAGACATCAAAAGCACAAGCAGGCATAACTAAAATTAGTAAGTAGGATTATCTCAAAGAGTTTCTACACAGAAGGAAACAATAAATTGAAAAGGCAATACAAAGTGGGACAAATTATTTATGCACCATTTATCTCATAAGGGGTTAAAATCCAAAATATATAAATAACTCCTATAATTCAATAGAAAATAAGCAAATAATCCAATTAAAAAATGAGCAAAGGACTCAAATATAAATTTTTCCAAAAAAGACATACAAATGGCCAATAGGTACATGAAAAGTTGCTCAACATTAATCATCAGGGAAATGTAAATCAAAACTATGATAAGACTTCATGTTTGTTAAGATGGGTATTATCAAAAAGGCAAGAGATATCAAATGCTATTGGTGAGGTTGTGGATAAACCCTTGTACACTACTGGTAAGAATGTAATTTGGTATAGCTATTATGGAAAAAATATGGTGGTTCCTCAATACATTAAAAATAAAACCATATGACCCAGCAATCCCATTCCTGGGTATCCAGAGGAAATGAAATCAATAACTCAAAGAGATATCTGCATTCTCATGATCATCAAAGCATTATTCACAATAGCCATGATAAGTAAATGACCAAAAAGGTTTTTGAAGAATGAACGAAATGAATAATTATTAAATTTTCAATTACTAAGTGAATGAAGAAAGAAAATGTGATGCACACACATACACGCACACACATACACACACACACAATTTGTCCTTGAACAACACAGGTTTCAACTGCGTGAGTACACTTGCATGCATATTTTATACAGTACTATAAATATATTTTCCTCATGCTTAATGTTTTCTTTTATCTAGCTTTATTTTAAGAATACAGTGTGTAATACATATAACATAAAATATGTGTTATTTATGTTATCAGTAAGGCTTCCAGCTAATAGTAGGCTTTTTTTTCTTTTTTTTTTAATTTTTATTTATTTATGACAGTCACACACACAGAGAGAGAGAGAGAGAGAGAGAGGCAGAGACACAGGCAGAGGGAGAAGCAGGCTCCATGCACCGGGAGCCCGACGTGGGATTCGATCCCAGGTCTCCAGGATTGCGCCCTGGGCCAAAGGCAGGCGCCAAACCGCTGCACCACCCAGGGATCCCAATAGTAGGCTTTTAGTATTAAGTTTTTGGAGAGTCAAAAGTTATACATTGATTTTCAACTGCAGGAGGTTAGCACCCCTAACCTTGTGTTGTTCAAGGGTCAGCTGTATAATAGAGTATTATTCAAGCCATAAAAAGGAAGGAAATCCTGCCATTTGCAGTAATGTGGATGATGCTGTAAGGGCTAATGCTAAGTGAAATAAGCCAGAGAAAAAGAAGTACTGTATGATATCAACTCTATGTAGAACCTTAAAAAAACAAACAAACTGATTTCATAGAAACAGCAAGTAGAATAATGGATGCCAGGCCTGGGGTTGGGGGTAAAGGAAGGTATAGATCAAAGGGTACAAACTTTCAGTTATAAGATGAATACATTTTAAAGATCCAATGCATAGCATGATAACAATAGTGAACAATATGGTATTTTATACTTGAAATTTGCTGAGAGACTTAAGAGTTCTCACACCACACACATGCTAAAAGAGTTAACTATGTGCAGTGACAGATGTGTTAATTATCTTGATCAAGGTCAGCATTCCACAATGTATATTATATCAAATCATCACATTGTACACTTGAATATATACAATTATATTTGTCAGTTATTCCTCATTAAAGTTGGGAAAAAAACTTTAATTCCTGAAAAGTCCATATGGTAACCCAGAGATCCAGGCTCCTTCCCGCTTTTGGCTTTCTCAGCTTTAACATGTGGCTTCCAGAATTATTCTGGTTATCTGCATCAAGCTAACCCGAAGGTCAAGGTCATGTAGCAGAGCTGAAGGAGATGTTATAGTACTGCTTAGATAGTAGTGTACATTACTTGTTCTCACATTTTGTTGGCTAATACTTTGTCATATGATTGACTTGAACCTAGCTAACTACAAGGACTTTGAGAAATTTATTCTACTGTGGATCAGCAAGTAATAAGTTATATAATCAAATTTCAGGTTTCTGCCACAATTACTGACATAAACTGTTTTATTTCATAGACCTTATGTAATTCTAGTTCACACTGGGACTAAATACTATGTGAGGAAATTCTAAGATTTTTAACAGTACTTTAAGATAGTCTTGTGATGGCCTCATGCATTTTTTTTTAAATGAACATTTTTATGCCTACTTTGCAATAAAATTAAACCTTTTGTCTTTTAAAATTATATTTAAAAATATTTTTTCTACTTAAGAAGTACAGTAAAATAATAGGCAAGAAACACTTTTAGTTCTAGTTCTTCATTTATTTTTGGTGTTGAAAGGTTGAGAAATGAGCATATATTAAATGCTGAAGTGATTTATAAATGATGAAACCAAGTAGATATAAAGCATATTGCTATGTTCTTATGAGTTTTTAATAAATAATAAGGGAAATCCAGTTTACCTATGACAAAATTGAGGAAAAAAATGTTTTCCTTATAGACAAATGTGAACAACACATTTACTTTGATATTTAATATTCCTAATACAGAGAAAAAATTAATTACATTGAGATCTATTTTCTAAAAGTAACTCCTAAAATACTAGTTAACAAACAAACGGACAGGAATATAAGTAGTTAATCAAAAACTTCCATTTTCTTCATTCATTAATATAGTTGAAAAAGATCAAAACATTTTTCTTGTTTTATCTCTACTCTCTTGTCTTGCTCCCCACTCTTCTACTCTCCTTGTGCATACATATAAGACAAATGAATATCCTGAGCAGAAGAAAGTCATATATATATATATATGCAATATTTTTTATTTGTTTACATTTGCATGGACAAAATAAAATTTGAACTTTAAATCAGTAAAAGAACAATAAAATGCCCCCTTCATTTTATGACACAAATATGCTAATTATATTCCCTTGAAAATCTATTTTTACTTGGTATACAAAATTACTAGTCATTATAGTGGTTATTCACTTTGAGTTCCTAAAATTATGTCAAATAAGATGTAGTCTTCTTTCTTTTTACTGAGTTAACATCTAAAAAGAGTGGGTTTATTTTATTTTGATGTGGGTTTTTGTTTTTCTTTTAGAAACTACGGCATCATGCTTGCACTTTGAATACTCAGATTTGATATCCTAATTATACACATTGTACAAGTGAAAAGCTGTAGAGACTAAAGCATAACAGAGAGAAAAAAGTGATTGAAAAAAAACAGATCTGTGTACATTAGAGTGAAGATTTTTAGCATTAATAACTTAATGCATTAAATAAAGAAAAACTTAAAACTGCTATTTAGAGATTGTAAAAAGGTAGCCATATTTAGACCTTCTCAAGAACTACATGAACAGAATGCCCAACAGTTTCTAATCATTAAGTACTATGTTGTATTTCATTACTTCCATAATTTTCATTCTAAATTTGCCTTTGAAAACTTAAGCCTCTGGATGCAGGGGTGGCTCAGCAGTTGAGTATCTGACTTTGGCTCAGGGTATGATCTCATACTGAGTCCCACATCCAGCTCCCTGCATGAAGCTTGCTTCTCTCTCTGCCTATGTCTCTACTTCTCTCTTTCTGTGTCTCTATGAATAAATAAATAAAATCTTTTTTTTTTTTAAAAGGAAAGAAAACTTAAGCCTTTTGCATGCCTCACAGAGTGACCACAGTATGGTGTTAATTTCATCATGCATGTAATTGCAAATTTTGAATTTAACAATGAACTATATGTTCTTGGAGGGGGAGAAAAGAGAAGTGGAAGAAGGTTGGAGAATAATTAAAAAATCCAAGAAATTCTTCCTGCTATTGTACTCAAAGCACTCATGCCCCAACGTGAAGCTAACAAGGAAAGTAGGATTTTTGCTCTTGGCGTTGGGGGCTGGATCAGTGGGGGCATAATGACAGCTTCAGAAGGCCTTTCATGGTGTGAGTATCTTATAGCCTGAGTGTAATTTAGTGTTTGAGGATTTGTAATTGAGATACTAATGACTCTAAGTGCCAGTCAAAACTTCCATCTGTTGCCAGCTGACAAAACATCTGTCTCATCCATTGTTGGAGGAAAAGCCAGCTTTGGTAGCATTATTGAGATATGATGATCTCTAAATTACAGAATTTTTATGAGATAGTCAAAGAGACTTCTTATAGTAATTTGATTTATATACAATTTAGGAATTAAGAACCAATTTTAGAACATTTACCCTGTTTAAGATGGAAATCCATGGGATGAGATATGAATAGTACTCCATCATTTTTCCCTGATCCATTTGTATAGTTTCTCACATTAAATGGGTATATTTCTCTTTATTTTTCTAAATTAAATTTATTGTCATTCTTTCAGCATCATTAATATGTTCTGTTCCTCATGGCTTTACTTGATGCACTTAAGATTTCGAGAACCCAGTCTTTAAAAGAGTCACAAGACAAAAAGAGTAACAAAACAAAACAAAACAAAATGTTTATTTAAGGTGATTTATTTTCATATTGGAGATTGCCAAGCCAGATATCAATATTCAGAATAAAATCAGTGTCAGAGAGACTTTGTGGAGACTATGGAAATAAAAACTTTATTTTCCTGCAAGCATTTCTTACTGCTTTTAATGTGACTGTACTTTTCTCCTGTTGACCAAAACTATAGTATAGTTTCAGAATTGATTTTGCAGCAACTTACTAATATTAAAAGCTTTATCTGGAGTGGGTTATAGTGTATAAACCCTTGCAAAGGCAGAAAACTGCAAGTAATGCTGTGTATTTTGTTAAATTTATAGCATATTCATGTAGGTTACTGAGTAGGAAAAACTGACTTCTGTTTGTCTCTCCTTCATTTTCACACCACAACCCACACTCAAAATACTTCTGACACCAGATGCCTGGTTGTTTTTTGTTTTTGTTTTTTCTTCACACCAAGCAGTTCTCTCTGATACCAGCTGTGTGTCCTACAATTTGGCTCAATCCTGACATTATCTATATGATGATAGTGTCAGATTCCAAAAGTTAAGGGCTCTGTGTCACGAGACTGTCCCCCTGCTTCAGATGCCAATCACAAGTAGTAGGTCCTTCTGTTACCTATAACTTCTGTCTAACTTGCCTACACATCCAAGGTTCCCATGACTTCCTTGCCATTGAATTTGATTATTTGCTAAAACAGCTCACAGAATTCAGGGAAACACATTTACCAATTTATTATATAATAAAGGATATGACAAAGGATACAAATGAATAACCAGATAAAGAGATACTTAGGATGAAGCCTAGGAAGGTCCTGAGCACAGGAGCTTCTGTCCTGGTGGAGCTGAAGTACATCACGCTCCTAACACATGGATATACTCACCAACGTGGAAGCTCTCCAATCCCATACTACTGGAGTTTATATGGAGGCTTTATCATGTAGGCACACTACATCATTAACTCAGTTTCCAGATGCTCTTCTCTTCCTGGAAAATGGTGGGAGGGGTGTTGAATGCAGGGCTGAAAATTCCAAGCTTCTAATAATGGCTTGGTCTTTCTGGTGACCAGTCCCCCCCAGCCAGAAGCCTGCCCAGAGTCACCTCATTAGAACAAAAGGCACTTTTATTACCCAGGATAGTCCAAGGGATTTAGGAGCTCTGTATCAGAAACTAAGATTGAAAGTCAGTTTCAGGAAAAAGAAAAAAAGAAAAAAAAAAGAGAAAAAAAAAAGATGCTCCTAGTGCTCGTATCACCTAGGAAGTTGCACAGGCTTTAGGTGTTCTCTGCCAACAACTGGAGACATATATATATATTCTATTTCAGTTATGGACTATAATCACGGTTCCTCTATTAACTTGAAGTGTGCACTCTTGCCGTCTTGTCTACATTACATGACCTATAAGAGTTGCACTGGGTGAACCTATACCTATAACAGAAAGAAGCAGGTGATGGTTTTCAAGTGTGAAGATAAGGTGACATAAACTTAACAATGCTCTAAACTCCTTAACTCAGGTGAATAAGCCTTACTGGCCTGAGTATTTGGAATAAGGGATGAGGGTCAAGAAAAGTAAGTCTGGTAGTTGCAATAGATAGATTAAATGCAAAGTTAGTCAAATGTGTTTTCTTCATTATCGTTTATGAGAAATTACACATTCTTTAGTTACTTAAAAATTAGGTAAACTTTTCAGCATCCCTGTGAAATAGGCTTATGTTTTCATTTTTTATCAATAACCCAATGAAAACTAATGAACTAGGAAAAAAAATCCCTTAATTCGTTTCTGTCAGTTATATGTTTCCTTGAGCGAAAGAGCTAACCACACAAATATAAAAATGGGAAATCTTCTGTTTATGATCCTGTTATGTTTAAAATTTTACTTTTGAAAAATCTTTACTTTCTTATAAACTGTACTTTCACTTATATATGATTATTTGAATCTATTTTCTTAGGGATGTAGGATTATGAACAAATTCTAATTTGGTTTTGCAGATTGAGAATCTGGCCAATGAACAATGGGCCCCTTTTTGAGCTGTTGCAATTCTTCTAAATGCTAATGAGAATTCATGCTTTCTGCTTACTTTTAGGATTATATTATGAAGAGGCAATATTACTTGTGAATACTGGCTGATTCCTTAGATCAGTGTTTCTCAAAATATGGGTCACAATCATCTAAGCTGCTTGTTAAAGGACAGATTTGTAGATGCAATTGGCGATTAACTGAATGAAAATATTTGCATGCAGGGCATAAGAATATATGTTGTAACAAGCACCATCAAATGATTCTTATACTTATCAAAGTGAGAAAACCACTCTTAAAGTGTACAAAATTTTCTGGAAAATATAATATAAAAGATCTTTGCATAACTTCCATCCATAGTCTTCTGGAAAACATAACATGAAAAATATATGTTTTCATGCATCTGGGATGTTCTTTTATCTTATTTTGGTATTTTAAGGACATCAATGTTTATTTTTAATATATTCCTCAGTATTCTAAAACTGTATTAGTGATATTTACTGAAGGCATCATTCATTGTCAAATGGTAACATGAAAAATCTTAAAGAAAAGCATAAACATGCATGTTATGATAGTGAGAAAGGCATTAAGAATTACCACAAGTAATATATATTCATACTTTATGCCCATTAAATATGCATCATTATAATTTTTTTAAGCTATAGCATAACCTATTAAATTGTGACAGAACCCCTATGCTGTTATATAACAGCATTTCATTACATTACTCAGCCATAGTATTGTGGAATCAAAATTTTCTGTGCAAGTGAAAGACTTATAATGAAAAGCAATCAAATTAGGCATGCAGAACATGGGTATTTCCTCTGTTTCAGTTAAATGTGTGTTTGAAATATAGAAGAGAATGAATACATCATTATTAACATTACATGAATTTTTTTCTTGGCATTTCAATGATCTTTAAGTGTAGGAAAATACTCCTTTCGTTATTTCTATATTTGTAAATCAATTATTTGACACTCATCTCAAAGCATTATTACTTTTATTAAGAATGTGTTTTTCAATTGTTTTAAAAACACATTTTTAGTGTGCCTCTGATAGTCAAATGTTATCCTTTAGTATTAGAATTAGGCATGCCAAAATTTGCCTTCTTCTTTAGTAAATGAGGCAATTTTTTCCCTAGCAATAGAAGAAATTATGTAAAGAACAAACTTAGAAAAATAAACACAATTTGAATTTGTGAGATGTCTGTATGGATACATTCAAAGAACTCCTTGGTCTTTTAAAATACTACTTCTTTCTTGATAATTTAAAAAATTATAATGTAACATATAGATAGAAAAGTATGTATAATTCCATAAGTTATCACTGCATGGATACTCTTATAATCTTTACTTAGTTTAAGAAATAGAACATTAATACCACCCATAGGCCCCCCATGTGTCCCTTCCTGATTATAAATTCTGATCTGCTC
Source organism: Canis lupus dingo (assembly GCF_003254725.2). NCBI lineage: Eukaryota > Metazoa > Chordata > Mammalia > Carnivora > Canidae > Canis > Canis lupus. Next base: position 18,175,704 of record NC_064250.1, read on the forward strand.
CCCAGAAGAAACTCTCCTGACTTTGAACACTACACACAGTTCAGTTTTGCCTACTGTACATGTCTATTGATTTATACCAGCAAATAACACAAGCATATATGATTATTTGCATGAGATTTACTTGGAGACAAGAAAAAACAATAGATTTATTGCTTCTAATAAATGCAAAACTAATTTATATATAAGAATGAAGAGAAATGGAGAAGGAAAAATTGCAATTTAAATATTTTTCTTTCTTTCAGTAAGATGCTGATTATTTGGCAGTGAGTAGAGATCAGTCATGGTTTTCTGTCTTTGGACACTGAGCCATCATCAAAGAATGTGAGTTTAGAATTATCCAGAATATCTTAGTTATTTAACATTAGACATTTAAGTAACAAGATGCCTCTGTAGTTTGACTGCTGGTATCTTTTGTTTTTTCTCCTCTGTCTCACATCCGTATCATTTCCTCTATACATTCATACACTAGCTATGCATTTTGTTTGGATAATATATTTTAGAAGTAGAAATAAAGCATCATAGGTAATGTGTGAGCTCAATTTTGGTGGATATTGCCAGTTTTCCAAAATATTTGTGCAAAATTAAAATCTCACTGGTGACTAATGGAACAAGGGGTTAACAGCCTTTCCTCTAACCTCAAGGATAACCTGAGGATTTGGCTATTCATTGAGCCTTACTTGCAACATGAACTCAATATATTATAGTAGTGTATAGAATCTAATTTAAATGTTAGGCACCAGGGATCCCTGGGTGGCTCAGCGGTTTGGCGCCTGCCTTTGGCCCAGGGCGTGATCCTGGGGTCCTGGGATCAAGTTTCACATTAGGCTCCCTGCTTCCCCTCTGCCTATGTCTCTGCCTCTCTCTCATTTTCTCTCTCTCTCTCTCTCTCTGTCTCTGTGTGTCTCATGAATAAATAAATAAAATCTTTTAAAAAAAATAACAAATAAATGTTAGGTACCAGGGACACCTTGGTGGCTCAATGGATGAGCATCTGCCTTTGGCTGAGGTCATGATCCCAGGGTCCTGGGATTGAGTCCCACATTGGGTTCCCTTCAGGGAGCCTTCAATCCATCTCCAGAACTCAATCAATCTTGCAAAATGGAAATTCTGTAACCATTAAACAATAACTCTGTATTGCAGTCCCTGACAATCACCATTCTATTTTCTATCTCTATGAATTTGACTTAATTATATAGAAGAAGAAACTCTAGGTAGTTGATGTAAGTGGAATCACATAGTATTTGTCTTTTTGTGACTGATTTTTGTCTGGGTCAATTCAACATGACTCTTACCCTTCAATGACCAGGTAACTACCTGAGGCATGTTTTTCTCATGATGACAGAAGTAAAAGAGGGCAAGCCCCACCAAGAAAGCTCTTTTAAAGCTTGTGCTTGTGTCACATCCACTAACATTGCAATTCATAGGAGCAAGAAAGTATAATCAATCCATAGTGGGAAGCCAAGATATGGAAACAACCCAAGGATCTAATAACAGATAAATGGACCAACAGAATGTGGTATATACATACAATGGAATATTATTCAACCTCTTAAAAGAAGAAAGTTCTGACACATGCTACAGCATGCATGAATCTTGAGGACAATGTGTTAAGTGAAATAAATTGTAGTAATACCAACTCTCACTATTTTATTACTAAAGTGATTGTTGTAGGTTTAAAAAAAATAGATACTATTTATTATATTAAGAAAATTTGCTTCTATTCTTAGGTTTATATATTTTTCTTTATATATATATTTTTCTTTTTTAAATAAGTAATCTTAATGAAATATATTTCACATATCATAAAATTCATCCATTTTCCATTAAAATAATTCAATTATTTTTAGTAACTTTACTCTTTCCTTTTCCTAAATTTCTAGCTTATTTGTGAATGGATGTTTGGATGTTGAATTCAATCACATGCCTTTTTCTATGTCTGTTGAGACACTCATGTAGTTTTTCTGTTTTTTTAAATATGATGAGTTCTATTATTTGATATTTACATGAAAACAAGCATTGTAAATGTAATATAAAGACATTATAGTAGTGTCAAATGTCCTCATCTAGATATCTCTGGATTCAGTATTTGTATTTATGGAATATATTGGATCCTTATTATTTTTCCTCTTTGTAATGTCCTTATCTGGTTTTGGTATCTAGGCTATTTTGGCTTTATAATATGGGTTGAAAAATATCACCTTTTGCATTTGCATGTCTCAAAGTTTTCTTTTTTTTTTTTCTTTTTTTTTTTTTTATTTATGATAGTCACAGAGAGAGAGAGAGGCGCAGAGACACAGGCAGAGGGAGAAGCAGGCTCCATGCACCGGGAGCCCGACGTGGGATTCGATCCCAGGTCTCCAGGATTGCGCCCTGGGCCAAAGGCAGGCGCCAAACCGCTGCGCCACCCAGGGATCCCTATGTCTCAAAGTTTTCTTAAAATTAGTACTATTTCATTCTTAAATGTGTGATAGAATTCACCAGTGACACAAATATATATATTTTTTCTGTCAAAGAAAGGGATGTTTGTGCTAGAAATTCATAAGAGATATATGAGAAACACACACAAAGACTAATCCTTTGGGTAAATAATTTACAGCACAAATTGAATTCCCAGACATATAAGGTCTATTTGTTACTGTTAGTGCATTGATTAGGAAGAAATGAGAGCCTTAAATTAAGGATGTGTTAGAGTACCCAAGGCCACCTCTAGCTTTGATGATTCACTAGAAGAATTCACATGACAGGGAAAAAGCTGTTGTACTTAGTTATGCTTTTGTTTACAGTGAAAGGATACAGATTAAATCAGCAAAGGGAAAGGACACATGGGGCAAAGCCCAAGAAGAATCAGGTATAGGCTTGCAAGTGTTTCTTTTCAACAGAGTCACATAGAGACGTGCTTAAATCTCTCATCAGTGATGTGTAACAAGTGTGAAATATTGCCAATCAAAGAAGCTGCTCACCAGAGCTTTGGTGTTCAGGGTTTTTATTAGGGTCAGTCATGTGGGCATGTAGCACTTAGGTGACTGAGCTTAGCTACTCAGACCCCACAGACCCTCCGAACAAAGATAGGCTTAACCATAATTCAAATTGTCAGGATAAATTTATCTAGTCACATTGTAGCATGGCTCAGGGCTTCAGAGATATAAAAATAATCTTTTAAGTTTTTACTTAAATTCGATTTAGTTAATATACAGTATAATATTAGTTTCAGGTACACAATATAATGATTCAACACTTCTATACAGCATCTAGTACTCATCGTAACAAGTGCATTCCTTAATCAGACATACAAAAATCAGGTAGAAAATTACAAGGGCTCAGAAGATAGCTCCTGGGAGCTGTCCAAAGTCTAATCCCGAAAATGAACTTTTCTTTGGAAAATGTTTTTCAAAAGACATTTCTTTGGAGTGTACAGGGTTTGGGGAACTTAGTCCTGCTGAATTAGCCATTTCTTGTATTATTTCTTTATCTCTGGTAAGAATGCTATTTTTAAAACTATTTGGATAATATGAATTTAGCTATATCAGGGTTTTTTTAAATTATTCATATTGTATGTATTTTTCCATTGGCCTTGAATCCTCCTTGAATCTCTTACCTTTCATCTGGGCCCATTTTTCCTTGTGCATGAGAAGTGTTTATTAGCATTCTCTTCAGTACACATCTGCTGGTGATGAATTCTCTCAGTTTTTGTTTGAATATTTCTTTATGTTACCTTCATTTTTAAATAATATTTTTAGTTAATAGAGAATTCAATTTGGAAGTTTATTCTCCCCATCCATTTAGAGTTTTATTATATTTTCTTTGGACATTTCTTGTGTCTGTGGAGAAATCTGTTCTTAGTTTTTCTGTTGCTCTTTTAGAGATGGCTTTTTTTTTCCCTTATAGCTTACTATATATGTTTTTCTTTTTCATTGGTTTTTCATTAGCTATATTGTTAAATGCCTAAGTATGTTTTAACTTCTATTTATCCAACATGGGATTTATAAAACTTATGTAATATATGGCTTCATATCTTCACTCAGTTTTGGAAAATTCCTTGCATTTACAGTTTACATAGTGTTTTTGTACTCTTAAAAAAGGTTAAAACCTCTAGTATTCTGGGTCACTCTTTTTTGAATTTCCATCTCTTTTGTGCTTTTATAATTTAGTGTATATAGTTTATTCTGAATGGCTTTTTAATTCATTGACTCCCTCCTTATTCATTGAGTGTCTTATATCAATTATTGTGTTTTCAGTCCTAAAATCTTCCATTTTATTCCTTTTATAGAGTAAAATTTTTCATCACATATTTAATTCCTTGCAATGCTAATCATAGTTGTTGTTGTTGTTGTTGTTGTTTTAATTTATGTATTAGAACTCTGTTCTCCTGTGGAACTATTTTTACTGTCTGAGGTTGTTGTTTGTTTGCTTGCTTTGTTTTTTCAGTCTGGCTTTTTACTTCTATATGCCATGTCTTAATTTCAAGAGTTATTTTAAAGCTCAATAATCAGGAGACACATTTTATATTAACATAAAAATAGGCTATTTGACAAATGGAAAAGAACAGAGTCCAGCTATAAACTCTCGATCAGTAACTGTTTTCAATAAAGTTTCTATAGTAGTTTCCTATAGCTATAGTAACAAGTTATCACAAACTTGGTGGCTTAAAAAATATATTCTCTTACATTTTTGTAGGCCAGAAGTACCAATTGGATTTTACTGTGCCAAAATCAAAGTGTTGTCAGGGTCATACTCCCTCCAGGTCTTTAGGAGAGAAATTGTTTCTTTCCCTTTCCCTGTTCCAGTGCCTGGCTGCCTGTATTCCTTATTCCTGTTTGTTGCCCTTGCCTCCATCTTTAAAAGCAGTGGCATAGCATTTTCCCTCTCTGACTCTACTCCCCAACCCCCCCATCACATGGCTACTTTCTTTTCAGTAGTAAAATATCTGTCTTCCTTCTTCTTTTAAGAAAATGTATGGTTATAACTAGGGTCCATCTGGATAACCTGGGATAATCTCTCCATCACAAGATTCTCAAATTAACCAATCTGCAAAACCCCTCTGCCATATAGGGTAACATTCACAGGTTCCAAGGATTAGGACCTCGACATCACTGGTCATTAGTCAACCGATTTATGTGCCAATGCAGTTAAATAGGCTAAGGCTAGTATTTTCAACATATAGTTCTAAAACTATTGGAGAACCATAAACTAGCCAGTCAGCAAGCCAAAAGAAGGGAGGAAGAAAGCAAACAAGCAAGGAAATCTCTTTACCTAATACCATGTAAGAATTTAACTCAGTATAGATTATTAATTTAAATGTGAGGGCTAACACTATGAAATTTATATATTTTTTAAAGATTTGAATTATTTATTCATGAGAGACACATAGAGAGAGGCAGAGACATAGGCAGAGGGAGAAGCAGGCTCCTTGTGGGGAGTCTATGTGGTACTTGATCCCAGGACCCCGGGATCATGACATGTGTCAAAGGCAGATGCTCAACCACTTGAGCCACCCAAGTGCCCCAAACACTATGAAATTTCAAGAAAAATTATAAAAGCGTATCTTTGTAATTTTGGGTTTTTCAAATATTTCTTAAATATGAGAAAAAACCATGAGACATAAAAGAAAAATCAATAAATTGGGCTTTATAAAAATTAAAAACTTTTGATCTTAAAAGACCCCATTTTGAAAATGAGAAAGACAATCTACAGACTGGGCATTACTATTTATAAAACATATACCTGACAAAGAACTTGTGTCTAGACCATATAAAGAATACTTACAACTCAACAAGACAAACAACCCATTGAGAAATGGGCAATAATTTTAACATTCATTCAACAGAAGAAGATATATTGATGAAAATAAGCACATAAGAAGATGCTCAAAATCATCTAGCTCTCCCTGTAGATGAGTTAATTTACCTAATAGGATTATTTCTGTATCCTTTTATACCAAAACCAAAACTCTGCTTTCTTTACCCTCCCCAAATAGCCTAACCAAAATCCAAATCCTATAATAAGTATTTCATAACACTATCTTACTGGGATTCCACACAGTTCTCATGGTGTGCATTATTCCTCAGAGCAATGAGGAGTAAACCCAATTTGTTGGCTGGAACTAAGGCATCAATAGTAATGATAGTTTCAAGACTGTTTCTGAAGAGAGAGAGGTACAGATAGACAGACTTGCAAAACTCCTACCATCACATCACATCTAACCTTATGGTAACATCAACATTAATACCTTCAAGCATATTATCTTTTTAAAAATTTTTTTAAAATATGTTATTTATTTATTTATGAGAGACACAGAGAGAGAGAGGCAGAGACACAGGCAGAGGGAGAAGCAGGCTCCCCTCAGGGAGCTCAATGTGGAACTCGATCCCAGGACCCCAGGATCACACCCTGGGCTGAAGGCAGGCTCTCAACCACTGAGCCACCCAGGTGTCCCTCAAGCATATTATCTGTTTCAGTTTAACACCAACACTAATGCCCCCTTTTTGTGCCCTAGAACACATTCACTCTAGCCTTTCAAGAGCATTATTCTAGCAATTCTCCCTTCTAGGGGTAGCATAGAATAGCCAGCATTCTTAAGGACCCTACACCTAGACTGTCTGGTTTGAAATACTTCTATTTGTATGACTTTGAGTAACTTAGTTATCTCCTCTGTGTCTGGGTTTTCACATCTTTTTAAAATAAGGATAATAATAATACTTACATTATAAGATTGGGGAGAATAAATAAGTTTTTTCCTAAGTGATTTATGAAGACTTTCCTTGATTGTTAGCATGATAATGACTTTAATTAATGCATCTCTTCTGCATCACCAAATTTCACTCCTATTAGACTCATTTCCATTAATGCACAAACATGCCTCTCTATTTTTTTTTATCTCATTTTACAAATAAACTGCCTTTTAACTGCACATTCTTCTCTGGCTACTGATGTATTTCCTAAAAAATCTCCTTTGCAGCCAGGCTCCTTGAGGGTACTTCTCTTTTTGTCTCCAACTCCTCTTCTACCATTTTCAGTTTTTTGCCTCTACCACTCCTGAGTTTGCTTTTCTCAAAGTTACAATTTACTGTCTTTGATGTTGTGAAATATAATGGGTAATTCTCAATTTTTACTTTACTTGAACTATTAGTATTTCATATGATTATACAGTTAATTTGTCCCTGCTCTCCCATAATCTTTCTTTACTGAGCTTCCAGTATTCCACACACTCCTGCCATTTCCTTGTTCCCTTTTGTAGTTATTTGCTTTCTCATTGGCTTTTTAATATTGATAAGTACCAGGGCTCCATCACTGGTTCTTTCCTTTTCTGTTAGCGTCCTCCCTCTCTTGGTGAGTTCATATCTTCCCAAGGCTTTTAATACCATCATATATGTATTTCTTGCCCAAATCTATCTCAAAAGAATAATATTTATAGAACTATATATAATTCTTTCTAATATTATATATAATATATACTATAAAAGATAGTAAAAAATAAAAATAAAAAATAAAAGATAGTATATATTTTATATATATAATATATATTTTTAGTATAAAAATTTAGTATATTTTTAGTATAAAAGTATACTAATAATATATATAAATATAGACTATATTTTATATATATAGTGATATATATATATCAGTATTCTCTTGACATCTCCAAGATGTCAAGTATCCTGACCTTCCCTCACCAACTATGTTCAGCCAACAGTCCTCCCTGTTTAAGTTGTTCTCTATCCTTCCTGTTGCTTGGTATAAAAACTTGGTGTTCTCCTTGATTCCTCTCTTTTTTTTTTCACATACTCCATTGTCTATTGTTTCTCCCCTCAAAACATATCCAGAACATGACTGCTTCTAATCCCATCCAGTGTTACCAACTTAATATAATGCCTCATCATCTCTTGTCTGCATATCCATAGTAGCCTCTTAACTAGTAGTCCTGCTTCTACCCTTGGCCATTACAATCTATTCTTAACAAAATGTTAAGTCAGATCATATCACTTCTCAAACTGTCATCATTTTATACAAAACCATTAAAATTATCTATAAATCCTTATCTCTTCGTCTTGTTTCCCTCTACCTAGACAATCATACAGCTTGCTGTTTTCTCCTTCTTACCTTTATATACATTCCGGTCACATTGGCCTCCTTGCCATATCTTCCACATAATAGGAAAGCACCTATTGTAGGACTTTTGTACTGTGGAGTTTGTTTTCCTGCAATGCTCTTCTCCAGATAGCCCTATGGCATTTTTACATGATTGCTTAAATTTTACCTCTACAATGAGGCCACTTTCCCTCTTAACCTATTTAATTCTGCAACTGTGCTTTTTATGCAGATATATTATTGATACTCTTTTTTCCTGCTATTTTCCATTATATTTTAATAGCACCTAAACAGTATATTATACTGTAGCGTTGACTGATTCATTGTTTTCATCATTTATTTTCTGTCACCCCTACCAAAATATATGCTTCATAAGAGTAGGAATATTTACATCTCTTTCACTGATATATCCCAAAAATTTGGCTAGGCACATGTAACAAATATTTGCTAAATAAAGAATGAATAAAAATAAAGGAGTCAAAGAAGGAGATCTGAAGTACTGTCTCCCCTCGCCGCCCTCCCCACGCCCCCGACAGTACTCTAGTGTCTTGTCTAGGAAGTTCAATAGGATAAGTAAAGGCCTGTAAAATTTAAATGAACAAGACATAACAACCTTTTCACCATTCACTGACAAATGCATACTACTTGTGATTAAATATATTTAAGTGTTTAGTCTATGTCCTATGAGTTAGTATGATAAAGAACTATTATTTTTAAACCACTTTATTGTTTCCAAATATGAATAATCCTGGTGTAAACTTTACACGTTTCTTCAAGTTTATTTGCTTCATAGTCTAAAGGTAGAGTATCAAGAAGCCAGTGTGTTATATGAACATCTGCCTTGTGTTTGTACAAGATAGAGTGATCTTACAGCTTAGCTGGGGCAGATAGCATTAGGCTCAGGTCCAGGAATGTTTGAATTACTGATACTGACCCTTGGCCAAGATAAAGATGAAGCAGAGTAGCTAGTGACATTTGAATTTTGAAACTCTCCTGGAGACACCCAGGCTAGTTTGTTTACATTGTTTAGGAATGTATTGCTTAATGGCTTACACCAGGTTTAACAGGTCACAATCTCTGGCTTTACCAAAAGACCCTGCTGGATTCACGTCCAAACTCTGCTGAAATCAAGATTCTTCACTGGTATCTTGGTGGACCACAATAACAAAATGAAGTGTATCCTGTCCTATTAAAAATAGGCCTTATGGAACTGCATCTGGAAGTCTTTTGGGCTCCCTAGTCTTTCCTGTGTTTTCCTTTAGTTGATATGCCACATATTTTTACCTTTATGAAAGGCTTAATGTGTGTGGGTAGTCTAGAGTGTGTTATGAATTCTTTCAATTATACTGCATAATAGATACAGTGGTTATAGGATTTTTTCAAATGAATTATAACCAATTTTCAGCTCTAATTTATAATTATGTTGCTGTAACATTTTATAATGTTTAATTAAAAATAGATAAATACTTTCACAGATTATCTTCTTTAAGATATCTAACTTTTTATCAATAGTAATTTTTTTCATTCTTCTGAAAACTCAGTAAAATAATTAAAGGCTTTGAGAAAGATAGGCTACAAATCAGATTTTCATTTTATGAGATAATGTGGCTATAGTTTGATCACATCTTAACTTCCATACATCCTATAAACTTTTAGGGCCATGCTGTATTATTTTTTGAATGTGAATCTCTCTTTTTCTCTAACAACATGGGATTATATTTTACCATAAGTTCTGTACCTTTAATTTTAAAATACATTTTTTAAACTTTTCTTCTTTCAGATGATTTAAAATGAAGTATTTTTCCAATTTACCGACAAAGTCTAGGAGGAATACTTCCTAGAAATGTACTCTCTCTGGTAAAGAGCTGCATTTTGGGGATGATTTTTACATAGCCAGAGAATTCCTAAAATGAACTTTGAGGCAAAGTCATGTCATCATTGATCTTCTGTTCAACAATCCTTGAAGCACTAATAACTCAAAACGGTTACAATATTTCATTACCATGGAAATTAGAAGTGATGGCTGTGACCTTGATGTATGAGTTGGTGACCCTAAACATGTAATGGATTCAGAGTCTTGAGGTGCTTGAAAATTATGTTTGTATAACCTTTTGGGATCAATGTATATTATCCTAAAATGAATCCATTTAAATCTGTTGGTAAGCTGCATATTTAAAAAATAATACTGTTATGCTTCTGCTTTTTTCTATTTTAATACAGATATACAATTTCCGATGAGGCTATATTTCTTGAACCAAAAACTATTAGTCATCTTGAAATAATGCTGTTTTTTAAATGAATGTTTGGATAAATAATTGTAAGATGGAAATAGTCATAGTTAACTAACCAGCCATGCCTTTTGGTTAATCTGCAACGTGTATACTTTTTAAGTTATGTGTTTTCTTTTTACCATATTTTTTTAGTTATTACTTTGAAATGACTATTCTCAGATTTTATGAATCCTTTAGTGGCAAACACTGTCCGTATGATCACCATAACCATCTCCTCTTTCCAGGCTTCCTTGCAGTTGTAGTGGGGGAATGTGGCTTATTATAGTAAACAGAATGCTGGCTGATGTGGCATACACCATTTGTAGTCCTAGATTTCCCAGATCTTCCACATTCTCTCATCTCCCAATTGGATGCATAAGATTCAGCATAGGACTGTATAGCCCAAGCTTCAATAGCACCACAAACTGAAAGGACCCTTGGTTATGGAAGTACCGGTAGTAGGAGACTCAGTCAGCCAGCAACATCCAAACTGTACTTTGTATAGATGATACATATACTTGTATTGTCTTAATCCACTGAGAATTTAGTTTCTTAAAAATAAAAGTTAGCATGTCCTGACTAATATAGCTTCTTACTTCATAAGTAAAAAAACATGTATACCAAACCTAAATTATCATATTTATGATAGGAATTTTGACATGTCATGAATTCATTGATTAAAATCTCTTAATTATGTCTTTCCCTAAAAACACAGTTACACTGACTGCAGATGTAAAAAGTAAAGCATATTCTGATTTTATTGCTTATTTTGGAGAGAGTAGAGTAAGGGTCAAGATAGTATGTAAGCCTCTTGCTTCTGGATTTATGACTATAATCTTAATACAAAATACAAAACGTGATTTGATTATGAAATCCTCTTAAAATGGCTATTCTAAGCTTTCATATTATCCATAAACATTTTGAAAAGCCAACCTTAAATCTCTTATTTGAATACCATATTTTCTAGGCTGTTCTTTGCTTTTTTGTTTTGTTGTATCACATCCATGATTTCCTTTGCTTTGGTAAGACACTGTAAAGCAAGACACAATTTCACTCAACAGTTACTCAAGACCTACTATCTGACAGAATGTCAAGTGCTGATTTATACAACAGTGAACAAACCATATCTGACTTCTGCCCTAATAGATACACTTGGGAACTTGTGAAGAAACAGATTCCCAATAATTAATTCTACGAGTATTCCACAGTTACAATTATGATAAGTAAATAGACACATGGAGGGAGGTATAAAAAGGTGTTAGAAGAGACCTAATCTAGTAACAAACTATAGAAATGATCCCTGAAAGTATAGTCTTGAGACCTAATCTAATATAGGGAAATAGGGAGTACTTTCTGAGAAAGAGACATTGATATTGGGCAATACAAAAGAGAAAAGAAAAAAGAAAAGGAAAGAAGGAAGAGAAGGAAAGAGTAAAAGAGAAAAGTCCTAGACCTGGTTAATTTTGTAAGGAGATATTCCTGTCAGTTTAGCAAATTATGTCTCTAATCTTGGTCTGGGGCACCTGGGTGACTCAGCTGGTTAAGTATTGCGTAAGGCTCAGGTCACGATCCTGAGGTCCTGGGATTGAGCCCCAAGTCCGGCTCCCTGCTCAGTGGGGAGTCTGCTTCTCCCATTCCCTCTCCCTCTGCCGCTCCCCATGCTTGTTCTGAATTCTATAGTTTGTTAAGATGGGCTCTCCAAATTTTACAGCCCAAGACAAAAGCTGATAGCAATTAAGATCACTTTATCTGCCCAGGAATTGAGACTTTTATCAGAGAGTGAATTGATTTACATTGTAATTTAAAGTTTGAGATTCAGAGATGAGAATGACTTTTTTTCTCACATTCCCTGGACTTTCACTTAAATTAATACCAAAAACTATCCATTAGATTACCTTAGCCAGACTGAAGGATTAGAAAATAAGCAAGTTATTTCATATTGGGAGATGTGTGCATGCTTATCTTTGCAGTTCTTTTTCATCAAGGACACTTTTACGTGAAACATGCCTGTTTGTTTTTTAACAACAAGTGCATGACCATTAAGAATATGATGACCTCCTAGGATAGTTTTCCTTGATTTGTGCTAACAGGCTAGAAGTTTTATACAACGTTATTTGCTTTATCACTCACTATGGTGAAGAAGGCAATTAATCTCTTTGTGTATACTGAAAATGGGTTTTACCTTGTAAATCCCCTAAAATATCCTCAGGGGACACGTTGACCCATGGACTGGCTCATTTGGTTTGGGAGTAGCATATTACCCAGTTCTAATCAATGAGAAATGAGAGAGAGTCTGCCAAAGGGTTTTTGGATGAGTTTCCTACCTTTTAAGTAGACATAATGAAAACAGAGATCTATTCTTCCACAAGATATTTTCTCTGGATATTTACATGTGTGGAGTTGAGTCTCAGTACAGCTTTGATCAACCTGAAACCATAATGGCCATTAAGGCCAAAAAAAGAACTGACACAGAGAGAATGGCTAAACTAAAGCAAATAAGCAAAAAACAACAATAATAATAAGGAAAGAAGCTGGATTCTTGATGATGTAATTGAGCTACTCTGAATTAACTAACCATAAAGCTGGCTAACCACCATCTATTATTCATAGATGATAGTCTTACTACTTAAATACATTAGAGTTGGAATTTTCTTTTACTTTTAGTAGAAAACATTCTGGTAGGTAAGTTCCATTTTTCTTTACTCAAGAAATGGAAAAATAATCAGTACAGAGTTATAAAAGAAATTTCGTCTGGGTCACTCATTTTGAAAGGAGTAAAATTAATCTCACATGAAAATCTCTGATTAAAAGTGGGAAATTGTGTCAGATTGCTACAGAAACAAGTGTTTGATCTTGGGAGACTGCTCAGACACCTTAAATTACCTATGACTAGAGGTAGGGGTATTTCTAAGTTACGGGATTGGACTGAATCTCAAGGAACAAGGCAAAAACTTTCAATTTATAAAATTATTAGTTATAAAAGTAAGGAAATTTTTAAAAATCCACAAAGAGTTACTAAATCAATTAATGTTACCCACATATTTAGATACTTAGTAACTAGGAATGTTCATTTACTAGCTTCTTACCTATATCATAAGAAACTGGTATTACTCTGGAACATGCATGTTGTAAAAAAAAATAATAATAAGTCTTATAAACAAATTAGACAACCTCTGTTATAAAGTTTCTTTGTGGAACAACATTGATTTTAATTCAAGTAATACTCATTGTACTCACTCTTGCCTAGAGGTAAAATACCTTAATGAAACTTGTCAAGTGAATTGATGACCAAAATAAGACAAAAAAAAAAAAAAAACCTACATTGCAATAATCCTTTGATTTGCACAGGGGAAATTTACTCAAATGCCAACATTCCTAGTAAGTGTTGAAATTGTTTTAAGTAACCATATTACACATCACTTAAAATGGCAAAAAAAAAAAAAAAAAAAAAAAAAAAGAAAAAGAGAAAACCCTAAAAGCCAAAAAACACACATATTTTCTTCCTTAAATCATGTGATATTGTTAAAATAGCCTGTACATGATAAAGAAAATTTAGTAAACAAAAGAAAGAAAATGTTCATCTGTTATCAAAATACCCAAATACAATTTTATATTTTCAGTTTCTATATTCTGTTTAGTCTTTTTATTTAACAACTTTTTACATAAAGTCACACCATTGTATATTTAATTTATATTTCATACTTTCCATGTTATAGTATTATTTAACTGAATAAATTAAAACATTTGTGAAATGAAACACTGAATGAATTTGCATACCTGACTTAGCTGCTTATCTCTTGGTGAATACTCAAATTATTTCTCAATAGTTGCTATAACATATAACATTGAGATGAAATCCTTTTGGCATAACTTTAATGTTAGTAAACACTTAGGCCTACCACATTATTATGGTTTTCCAAAGCATAATCACCTGATCAAATAATATTAAAAATAACATTTATATATAACCTATATGCCATACCCTTTACCTATTGCATAGTAAACTTAGTTTTTGTGAGTGCAACTATTTTATTAGTTCTTCCTTATGGTGTTACAGTATTAATAATTGATACTATAAATTAAGTAGTTAATAATATAACTTCACTAGCTTCTATAATTTTTATAACCATCTAGACATGTATGTCTAATATGGGAAAATCCTTGGCTTTCCAAGTATCTAACAGACTATACTATGTTGTTTTATTATTTCTATTTTCATGTCTGTTAAATATTTAAAATTTAGATAATCATGAAGATAAAAATAATAAAATTACACAATCCACTATCTCCAATAGTGAGTTAAATGAATCGGGTCACTGAATATAGAGTCAATTTTTTTTTAATCTAAAATTTTGGGGCAGCCCGTGTGACCCAGTGGTTTAGCGACGCCTTTAGTCCAGTGTAATCCTGGGGACCCGGGATCGAGTCCCACACCCGGTTCCCTGTACAGAGCCTGCTTCTCCCTCTGCCTGTGTCTCTGCCTCTCTCTCTCTCTCTCTCTCTCTCTCTCTCTCTCTGTGTGTGTGTGTGTGTGTGTCTGTCATGAATAAATAAATAAAATCTTAAAAAAATAAAATAAAATAAAATTTTGGTATTCTGTTCATTGTAGATTTTTTGCATTAATTTTCTTTTATTTTTCATCTTTCATTAAATGTTGTTATTAATGACTTTTCATCTTAAGTTTTGAGCCTGAAAGTATTTTGTATATATTTTTTCAGTAGTAAATATTGTCAACATTTTCCATAAACATCTTAAACTTAATTTTAAAGCTACTCTATTCCTAAGAATAATTTTTATTTCATTTCACTCTTCATCAAGATAACACAATGTGATATAACCTCAATCAGAGATGACGCAATCATGTGGCATACAGTATTTTATAATTTATCATTTTTAAAAAAGTAAAAAGTAGGCTTTATTAATGAAAAAGTAACATGACAAAGGCAACCATTCCAGTTTATAGACAAAAATACATTTAATTTTAAAAATATCATAACAAGAACAATTTGTATACATAAAGGAAGCTGACCAGAGATATTCAGTGGAACTCTCAGCAGTGGCAGAAATGTTCTATATCTGTGTCATTCAGTATGGGAACCACTACGTGGCTATGGTCACTTGCAATGAGTAACTCAGCTTTATATTTTATTGAATTTTTATTCATCTAAGTTTAAACTTAAATAGCTTCATGTGTCTAGTGGCTACTCTAATGGACAGTAGATTTAGATGCTGGGCCATGTCTTATAGGATGACCTATAAACTGTTTATTTCAATTTACATTAGGTCTAAAATATTTCCTTTGCCTATGGATTTTCCCATACCCAGTGTCTGCAACTTAGATATATAACATATGAACCATATGTTATATATCTTTTAAAAAGTAAGAGACTTGAAGGCTTGATGTGAAATACTTGACAAATAAGTCTCTTTTTTGTATATATTTTTTTATTGGAGTTTGATTTGCCAACATATAGCATAACACCCAGTGCTCATCCTGTCCAGTGCTTCCCTCAGTGCCCATCACTCAGTCACCCCAACCCCCTGCCCACCTCCCCTTCCACCACCCCTTCTTCGTTTCCCAGAGTTAGGAGTCTCTCATGTTCTGTCACTCTCTCTAATATTTCCCACTCATTTTCTCTCCTTTCCTCTTTATTCCCTTTCACTATTTTTTTATTCCCCAAATGAATGAGACCAGATAATGTTTGTCCTTCTCCTATTGACTTAACTTCACTCAGAATAATACCCTCCATTTCCATCCACATTGAAGCAAATGATAGGTATTTGTCATTTCTAATGGCTGAGTAATAGTCCATTGTATACATAGACCACATCTTCTTTATCCATTTATCTTTCGACGGACACCGAGGCTCCTTCCACAGTTTGGCTATTGTGGACATTGCTACTCTAAACATTGGGGTGCAGGTGTTCCAGCGTCCACTGCATCTGTATCTTTGGGGTAAATCCCCAGCAGTGCAATTGCTGGGTCGTAGGGCAGGTCTATTTTTAACTCTTTGAGGAAACTCCACACAGTTTTCCAGAGTGGCTGTACCAGTTCACATTCCCACCAACAGTGCAAGAGGGTTCCCCTTTCTCCACATCCTCTCCAACATTTATTGTTTCCTGTCTTGTTAATTTTCCCCATTCTCACTGGTGTGAGGTGGTATCTCATTGTGGTTTTGATTTGTATTTCCCTGATGGCCAGCGATGCGGAGCATTTTCTCATGTGCTTGTTGGCCATGTCTATATCTTCCTCTGTGAGATTTCTGTTCATGTCTTTTGCCCATTTCATGATTGGATTGTTTGTTTCTTTGCTGTTGAGTTTAAGAAGTTCTTTATAGATATTGGACACTAGCCCTTTATCTGATATGTCATTTGCAAATATCTTCTCCCATTCTGTAGGTTGTC
The DNA here is from genome assembly GCF_003254725.2 of Canis lupus dingo. Classification (NCBI taxonomy): domain Eukaryota; kingdom Metazoa; phylum Chordata; class Mammalia; order Carnivora; family Canidae; genus Canis; species Canis lupus. The sequence continues at coordinate 18,192,464 of NC_064250.1, forward strand.
TTTTAGTTTGGTTGACTGTATCCTTTGCTGTGCAAAAGCTTCTTATCTTGATGAAGTCCCAATAGTTCATTTTTGCCTTTGTTTCCCTTGCCTTCATAGATGTATCTTGCAAGAAGTTGCTGTGGCCAAGTTCAAAAAGGGTGTTGCCTGTGTTCTCCTCTAGGATTTTGATGGATTCTTGTCTCACATTTAGATCTTTCATCCATTTTGAGTTTATCTTTGTGTATGTTGTAAGAGAATGGTCCAGTTTCATTCTTCTGCACGTGGCTGTCCAATTTTCCCAGCACCATTTATTGAAGAGACTGTCCTTTTTCCAGTGGATATTTTTTCCTACTTTGTCAAATATTAGTAAGTCTTATCAACCACTTTTCTCACAAATGTTTTATGGCTTTTGAACATGTTGCAAATTATTCCCAGTCTTGTGTGTTTAGGAGCATATGTGTCTCCATAGGATCTTCCTTAGAAGTGACAGAAAAAATATTGTTTCAACATGATAATCCTGAGACTTCTGGGGGCTCAGTGGTTAAGTGTCTACATTTGGCTCAGGTTTGATCCCAGGTCCTAGAATAGAGCTCTGCATGGGGGTCCTTGCTTAGCGGAGAGCCTTCTTCTCCCTCTCCCTCTGCTCCTCCCACTTTGTTTGTAGTCTCTCTCAAATACATAAATAAATACAATCTTTAAAAAAAAAGAAACCACAAAAACATTAGTGTATAATTTGCATAAAACAGAGCCCAGGTAGAGAATTTTGTGTTATCAGCTCAGTGTAAACTTGAAGAGCACTTGAGCTCTGTGTGATAACAGAGCTAAAACTGCTGTGATCACATGGAACACTTTGTTAGTTTCTACACCAGAATATAATAGAAAAGTCCACAGATACGTGAAAGGAAGGACAGGTCTTAGGGGAATTACAATGGTTCTCTTGTTAGGCATATAATTGTATTTAACAGTGTTGACTAATGATATCAGACAGTGACTGTTAGTTATCTGAAGTGATTTTTAAGTAGCTTGCTTTGAATAATTAGTTTCCTTAAATGATAAACAACAATATTCAAAGCTCCATCTTCTGATGGATTTTGCAGATGATTCCTGAAAACTAAAAGAAAGCATGTCTTTGTTGATAGCAATAAAACTTTGTATGTGGATCTGTGGACTACTGTTTGTATGTGTTTCTGTGAGTTTCTCCTTACATCTTGAACAGATGTCAAAATAATTATTTACATGCTGTAACATAGCCACTATGGATTCTATCTTAAATTTAAAAAATAGTCCACATTAAAAACAAAGCAAAAAAAAATGAGATGTGTAAAAAGCAAGACAATTTTTAGAAGAAAATATAAAAATAATTTTTTTATGAATTCCGTGTGGGGATGTTTTTTTATACAAGCCGTGAAAGTGCCAACCATTGAACAATAAACATGATTGAAAAATTTTACACTGTTAAGAGTATAGTGCATTGAGGGCAGCCCTGGTGGCTCAGCCGTTTAGCAACGCCTTCCGCCCAGGGCGTGATCCTGGAGACCCCGGATCAAGTCCCACGTCGGGCTCCCTGCATGGAGCCTGCTTCTCCCTCTGCCTGTCTCTCTCTCTCTCTGTGTGTCTGTCATGAATAAATAAATACAATCTTAAAAAAAAAAAAAAAAAGAATATAGTGCATTGAAAGATCTGATGAAGAGGTGAAAAAAACACACCACTATCTGGGAGATCTTTTTCATTTAGGTAAGCATCAGATAATTATTATTCATAATATATAAGACTGTACAAATCAATTATAAAATAAGTCATTAGAAAAATGAGCAAAACACAGTAAGCCTATTCTGGAAGAGAATGTAGGAATATCAATAAACATAAGAAATGATTTTCATCTTCATTATTAATTAGGAAAATGCTAATTAGAGTCCAACTGACATAGGATTTTATATAATCTAGGAGGGCAAAAATTAATAAAAGATTCTGAAGTATGTGAATGAGAGAAAACTCATATAGTAATGTTGACATATATAGTTGGTACAACTATACTGGAAAGCAATTAGGAATTCTCTTATGAAGCTGAATGTAGTCATTGATATGCTCAGCAAATTCGCTCCTAGGATTATAATACAGATATATTCTTGCATAGGTGTACCATGAAAGATGCAAAAATGTTCACAACTAATAATAACTAAGCCAAATTCAGAAATGACTCAAATTATTATTATTTTTTAAAGATTTTATTTATATATTCATGAGAGACACAGAGAGAGAGAGAGGCAGAGACATATGCAGAGAGAGAAACAGGCTCCATACAGGGAGCCCAACATGGGACTCGATCCCAGGACTTCAGGATCATGACCTGGGCTCAAACACTGAGCCACCCAGGCGTCCAACTCAAATTATTTTGACAACAGATCGCACACAATGGAATGTTCTACAACGATAATTCAATGAACAATTACCTGTAAAAATTTAGATGCAGTTAAAAAAATACATCAAGTGAAATTTTTTTTTTTCTGAAGATGTTATACAGCATTCCTGTTTTTTTAAAAAAAGATTTTATTTGAGAGAAAGAGAGAGAGAGCGAAGACATGAGTTGGGGGGAGGAGCAGAGGGAGAGGGAGAGGTAGATTCCCCATTGAGCAGGGAGCAGGGAGCAGGGAGCCCAAAGCAGTGCTTGATCCCAGGACCTAGGATTATTGACCTGAGCAGTAGGCAGATGCTTAACTAACTGAGCCACCTAGGTGCCCCTAGCATTCCTTTTTTTATAAAGATTATAAAAGTCCCAAATTAAACAGTATGTTTTTAGTAATTAATATACTCTTAAAATATAACACATAGGAAAATGATTTTCTAAAATAGCAAAAATGATTGTAATTAAGATGTACACAAAAGTACCGGGTAGAGCCATTATTACTAATCTTTAATTCTTTGAGGTTACAGATTTGTATCTGATAATTGATATATTAATCAAATTTTTAGTTTTTGCAAGTATTACGTTAAAAATTAAGGTCAGCAAAAAAAAAAAAAAAAAAAAAATTAAGGTCAGCAAACTCTGCTATATTTAAAACTCCATTGTTGGATCTAGGGCTGATTTATTTTTGTTTTTTTGGTTTTTTTGTTTTTTGTTTTTTTTTCTTCCAAATTTTTATTTAAATTATAGTTAACATATAGTGTATATTTGTTTCAGAGGTAGAATTTAGTGATTGATTAACCACAGACATAACACCCAGTGCTCATCATAACAAGTGCCCTCCTTAATACCCATCATCCATTTATGGAATTGATTTGTTTTACCAATACATTTGTTAAAGGACTTAACATAGTGTACAAGTGCTTCCTGAAAAAGGTCATCTCATTCCTTTATCTTGATTTGTTATTTTCTGAAACAATATTTCATTCCTTAATTATTAGTCAGGGAATATGAAGGATATCCTGGGTTCTAAATGCATGAACCTAACACAGACATAGAAGTGAGGGGGTGGCACATTATTCTGTGATAAAGTGATGTGAGTTTTACATTTTGTTTCCTTTTTTTTTTTTCAGATTTTGAATAGCTTGCTGATCCATGCTTGCTCAAGTCTATATTTTTGCTAATAATCTAGCTGATATTTCTAGAATAGTGTTGAGCAACTGAAAGATTGAAACATTATTAATATAAACTAGTTTAATTGTACTTTAATATTTTAAAATTATCACGTAATTTACCATGTAAAGAATCATTACATGATTTCCTTTTTAGATACAAATTATACTCAAGGATTTTTATAGTATTTAAGTCTCTTTTTAAGTATTTCAGAGTGAGAGTCTACTTTTTTAAAAAGATTTTATTTATTTATTCATGAGAGACACAGAGAGAGGCAGAGACATAGGCCGAGGGAGAAGCAGGCTCCCTGCAGGGAGCCTGATGCAGCACTGGACCCTGGGACTCCGAGATCATGCCTTGAGCTGAAGGCAGAAGTTCAACCACTGAGCCACCCCCGTCGTCCCCAGAGTGATAGTTATAACGTTTCAAAATGAAAAACTAATTTTTAGTGTAGCAAACAACTAGGAAAAGAATTATTGTGATAAGTGTCCATGCATAAAACTGGATGTTTAACTAAAAAAAATCTACTTTCTTAAAAATTTGGTTAAAGCTTATAGCAATGGTGAAGTTCTTACATATAATTTTTATAGCATATTATTTCGATAATTATATTTTTACGAAAGAAAATAATGTAAACAATATTTCTAAGCTATACATTTTTACTAGTCCCATCACTAAAAAAATCATTATAATTGGTTTAAAATAATTTGACATTTCAGCTTTGCATAAAATAGATTTAAACATTGGGTCTTATTCAAGTGATAAGAAGCTGCCCATTCTCATTTTCTTTGTCCTTCTGTTTTATGATTTGAATTTCAGCTAGCTAAATATTTTTGAGATGAATATTGCATACAATAAAATGATCTTCCTAGGCTGAACCAACTAGATTAGTTACAGCTCAGGGAATATTTTGCAAAATAATATTGCTATTGTTGCCTTGTGCTTTCCTATTTGCTGTTTTTATTTTTATATCAGTGAAAGTACATTCCACACCAGAGCTTTATAAAAAATAAAAATCATGCCTCCAGCAAAAGTACACTTTGTATACTTTAGCACCACGCAAAATATTCTACCAATGAAATCTGATGTTTGTGTTTAGCTGTAAAAAGGACTTGATATTCAGATTATATTAGAAAATGCATAAGTAAAATCAGATGAACCCAAAATTTCATCTAAATCAAATCTATTCATCTTTACCTACTGAGATTTATTGAATTAGTATGTGAAACTTAAAAGAATTTAATCACCAAAGTTGGCATATATTATTCTGATATTTGTTATATTTTAAATGCCTAAGTATTTCTTATTCATTAGGCATCCTACCTGATTATATTAGTTAAAATACTGATAAAGTTATAGCTATATAGCCTTGTTTTATATACATCACATCCAATAATCATAAAAAGAAACCGATCCAAATATTTTATCGATTGATGTGGATGGTAAGTTGTAACTTCATGTGATGTAGCATTAGCCCAGAAGACTTTCTTCCTAATATACTACCTGTAATTTCTAGTTATTGCCTGTATATTATTAAACAAAAATTTTATTTCATTAATGTTGTTTTCTTCAGACAGACATAATTATCTGCAATTTACCACTGAAAACTTTAGGCCAAAGAGATTGGAAATTTATCTCTGGACTTAAGCCAAGTAAAGGAGAATTCACACTAAATGGATTTTCCTATTAACTCTCTTTGTGGTCTTTCAATTTTTAAATTTATTTTATTATTTTGACTTGAGAGAATGAGGGTGTGCACAAGAGTAGAGGGGGTATAGAAGAAGAGGGAGAGAGAGAATCTTAAGCAGGCTCCAAGATCTCTCTGAGATCATGAGCTAAGCTAAAATCAAGAGTTGGAAGCCTAACCCAGCTGCCCCTTTGTGGTCTTTTTAATAAGACTTACGCATTTTGCAAGCATTTGATAATAAATGGTATTAAATGTTTAATGTTACTTTGAAATTTAATACTTGCATTACTTTAAGGTAAAATAACATGCCACTCATTTAACAAACACAGCAGTAGAGGGTTGCCATCTGTATCAATCCGCCAGGTCTGCTATAACAAAGTTCCTCAGATGGAGCAGCTTAAATAATGGGAATTTATTTCATTATGTTTCTGGAGGCTGGAGGTCCAAGATCAAAGTATCAGCAGCATTGGTTCTCCTGAAAGTCTCTTTCCTTGGCTTGTAGATGGCTATCTTCTCCCCATGTGTTCATTTGGTCTTTCCCAGAGTATATCCGCATTCTAAGCTTCTCCTCTTACAGGAACAACAGCTATGTTGGATTATCACCCACTCTAATGACCTCATTTATCCTTAAATGCCTCTTTAAAAATTCTAACTTCAGGCATAGGCCCATTCTGAGGTAATGGGGGTTAGGACTTCAATATATGAAATTTGGGGTTACACAGTTCAGCTCTTAACACCATCAAAGTTTCTGTCTTTTGCTCTCCATGTTGTATTTGCTCTACTATACATTACAATGTAGTGATCTGAAAAAAAAATATTTTTAAAAGGAATTTAGTAAAGATATTTCAAGTAACCAAATAGCATGTCACTACATTTGTGTTAGAATTTGTAAACTTTATGGACAAGAGAAACCACTTCAGTTCTTCATTCACAGGCAGTTTAGTCATTTTTTAAACACACATCTAAACATATTTGCTTACTGGCCTTTCTTGCTGCAAATTACAACCAACAAATTATAAAGAGAAAGAAGTAAGACAAATTGAGGTTTGAAATTTGATCTTAATTTGAACTTATACAACTCTAAGTAAAAGAGGAGAGGTTAAGATACACATACCCACAAGTATATCTGCATGTAGAAGTTTTGGGTCATTTAATATAAAGGCAATCATTGAAACACCTCAAAAGCTTGTGTATTTCACTATATTTTTATGGAGAATAATAACCTATAATGATAATGGTAAACCTGGATCAATAAGAAAAATCTAAAAAATATTTGTTAAAGGACCTATAATATTTAATATAAAAGAAGACTACATTTCGTGAAAGAATATTAAAGTTTAATGTGCATGTAGGTTCTTTTCATATTAAAACATTTTGTTTTCAAGAGATCTACTTTGATTATAATATATATTTTTTTCGGGTTGCTAGATTGGTTTGCTAATATTTTGGGAACTTTAGCACCTATGTGCAAAAATGGATCGATTGCATGTTTCCTTTTTCATAATCCTTTTATGGTCCTATGGTCTCGTATTTACTGTATTAAATGGTTTGGACGATATTTTCTCATTTTGTGTGCTTTCTAAGATTGGAATGACTTATTTCTTGAAAGATTAGTAGAATTTGTCTTTAAAATTTCTGAGCCTGGGATTTTCTCTGTTGAAAACACTTTAATATTAAAGTTCCTTTAAAGGAATAATTCATTATTCTTTCTATATAGATTTTGTAAATTATCTTATTCTAGGAATTTTACCATTTCATCCAAATTTTACTTTCATTGTACTTTTTTTATATTGTACTTTTTTAAAATTACTGAATTCTTAGTCTACCTAATATACCTAAAACACCAAATGCAGAGGATTCTCTCCTGATTTCTATGCTCCTGTTTAGTGTTTCGCTTCTGTCATATATTTAACCTGAAAGCATTAGGTAGCTGTTATAAAATGACAAATCATCCTAACACCTAGTAGCTAAAAAGTGACATTTATTTAGCTCACAATTTGTGGTTCTAAAATAGATGCTGGACTTAGCTGGTAGTTCTGATCTCAGCTGGGTTTTCCTCAACTGTCCACAGTCAATTGTGGCTCAGGTAGGTGTCTCTACACCTGGGCTTAGCTGGCTTAAGGCAGAAGTGCATTGATTCTCCTTGGTGTGATCTCTCAGCTTCTAGCAGGCTAGCCTTGACTTGTACACATGGAGAACAAAAGCACACAAAGTCTTTTGTGGCTGAGGCTTGGCCCTGGCACATCATTTTTCTACATTCTTTTGGCTAAAACAACCCACAAAGACGGATCTGATTCAGAGAACTGGAAAGTAGCTTCCATATTTTAATATGAAGAACTTGAATATCACATTGCAAAGAGTACAATATAGCAAGGGATGGAGAGCTCTGACCATTTTAATAATGTAGCATTGTCCTTTTAATATTAAAAACATTTGTTTATATTTATCTGCATTTTTACTAGTTTCTTTCCTTTCCTTCATCTCAAATCATACTCTCAGATGATTGTCCTTAGTCCGCTAATAGATCAACTAGGATATCCTTTAGTGATATTTTTGTTGTTTTGTGAATTCTGCAATTTTTATTCATCTGAAATGTCATCACTTTGCAACCATTCTTTAAAGACTTTCTAGGAACTCTATTTCATATTGTCATCCCAGTATTCCTAAGAAAATTTTCAGTGTCATCTGGATTTCATTATTGAGATGTCTAATTGCCATTCTTTTCTGAGCCTTTCCTCAGGCAATGCTTTAAGATCCTTTTTGTTGCTTTTGGGTCCTGTAGCTTCAGTGCAATATGCAAGAGATGAATTTCTTTCTTATTTGTTCCTGTTTTGTAATTTATACATCTGTAGATTTATAATTTTGTGAGTCCTGGAGAATTTCTAGACATTGCCCCTTCCTTCTAAATAAACTGAATGTCTATCCTTAATGCTAATTATGTGTACTATACTATCTCATTTTATTCTCTGAGTTTCTTAATGTTTATATATTTCACTTCCTTGTTCAATATAGTACATTCTAAATAATCTCTTAATGTTTATCTTTAGATTTATTCATTTTCTCTAATCAGCTATTCAAACTATCCAGGTTTTAATTTCAACATTTTTATGTATAATTTCTGAAAGTTCTTTCTCATATTTTTCTGCCCATTTCTGATAGTTTCTTTCTCTAATAATCAATATTTATTAATTTTTTTATTTTTAAAAAGTATATTATACTAAGTATACTAAGTATACAAATCTTCGGTTTGTAAATATGTAATATTTTTTCTATTGACTATCACTCATGATTTTATTACTGTGTTTAGTTATTTTCTTATTGTAAGCTTATATTTTTTGAAATTTCATCACTGGAAATATTGAAGAGCCTGTGCCTTTCTCCATGGAAGACTTGCATTATTCGATTCCATGAGATTACATTGGGGGTCACTATAGTCCAAGTCTACTGCTTTATCTACCCTTGGCTTAATGTGAGATTCTCTCAGCCTCTCAGTCTTGAAAGTCTCAAGGCTTCGAGTCTGATCACTGCAGTGCTAATATAAGTATTTACCTTCAGAGCTACTCCATCTCAAAGGTCCCTACTCTATTGCTTGCTTATCAGTTATTGTTCCCTTCTTGCTTTCAACTGTTGTCTGAGTGTATTTGTGTGTGTATGAATTTGAGATTTAGATTACTTTCTAGTGAACTCAGTGATGCAATAAATTACAGGTATTGTTTCAACAAAGACACAATTGTATTTTACTAGAAGGGTTCTTCAAGTATCTAATCTACCATCTTGTCATAAGAAAAGGCATACAAGAAGATTTTCATCCAGAATTGTTACATGCAGAGCATAATTCAAAGAGATAACATATAATTATCAATAAATTTAATTTATGTGACATAGTTATTTCATAAATATTCCATATGAATAAAGTAATGTTTAATAATTTGAAATGATTGTATCCAGATTATATTTCTGTTCTGAATAGGATACCAAAATTTTATTTTTATTTATTTATTTATTTATTTATTTATTTATTTATTTATTTATTTATTTTTTTGGATACCAAAATTTTAGATATTACTGGGGATGTGCTTGAGCCAACAGAGTGTTTAATAGGTTTGAGATCAATGTGGGAGAAGTAATAAGACATAATAACATGCTCAAAAGTCAGACAGATAACTTAGAAACCATGTCCTTTGAGCTAGGTAAAATCTCTAGACTTCAAATAACTCTTATTTAATGGAGATATTAAATACAAACTTTTGGGCAGCCCCGGTGGCTCAGCGATTTAGTGCCGCCTTTGGCCCAGGGTGTGATTCTGGAGACCCAGGATTGAGTCCCATGTCGGGCTACCTGCATGGAGCCTGCTTCTCCCTCTGCCTGTGTCTCTGCCTCTCTCTCTCTCTCTTTCTCTCTCTGTGACTATCATAAATAAATAAAAATTTAAAAAAATTCTATTCCTCATGGATGAGAATAAAAGCAATTGTAATTTATTGAATATTCTGCTTGTCTCTTATTGTAACTGTGGATGAAATATGTAAAATTTTAGTAAATCACAACTGTGCCATCATAAGAATTTTCTTAGTTTGTGATCCCTCCTAATGTCTATTTTAATTTCATTGCAAAATACTGTAAGCAAATGAGCTCTGTTCAACTTTATTTATTTGTCAAGAATTACTATGGGCAATACTTTCCAGTGGAAAGTAAGAAATGAGATGGAAAGCATTAATGAGCCAAAACAAAACTCAAAAATAAAAGAGAGCCTATGGGGTTTCTTTTATTTCTTTTATAAACTATAAATATATTTCATCAGGTGAACTGTAGCAGAATTATAAGGCAGAAAAATGAGATAGTTCCTGGAGGCTTGGGGGAGGGTATTAATTTATATTTTAACTGGAGTAAGGAGAATCTAAATTTCCACATTGCACATATTACCCCCGCCTTTCAGTTTGAGGATATTACATTGCCTCAAGAGAGAGGAGTATAGTTTGATTTCATATGCTCTCCTAAGTCCATTAGCTTCATGCAACTTCAGGTTGACTCTAAGTTTCTAAAATAAAATATTTTAAGTGTCTGCTAACTAATGAACATTCTTCTTTGAACATCATTGGTAAACTCCTGAATGCTGGTGGTGGTGGTTGTGGTAGGATAGTAATACTGAGGAGTAGAACAAAACAATATTTTAGAAAGAAGAGAATCCTCTTATGTAGTTGATTTTTGCATTATCTCTTATACTTTATGTTTTTAACTTGTAGTAGTACTACCCTGTATGATACCCTTTTTCGGAGTACCAGTACTGGTCTATTAAAATAAATTGATATTTCTATTTGTATTAACATTTGGTGGGAACAAATAAGCACTACAGAAAGCAATGGGTCAGAAACAAATTTAAGAGGAGAGAAGGAAAGGGATTCTACAATGTATCAATATAGGAATAGCAGTATTTCATTTTTTTAATCCTCATTGTTGAGATATAATTTACATAGCATAAATTCAATATTTTAAGCATACAATTTAATGTTTGTTAGTATATTTTCAGAGTTGTATAACCATCATAATACTCTAATTTTGAACATTTTCATCATCTGAAAATTCATATTCATTGGAAGTCAATTCTTATTCCTTTTTCCCCAATCAGTAGATAACCACTAATCTGCTTTCTCTAAAATTTGCCTATTTATATAAATTGAATCAGGCAATAACCTGTTAGCTTTTGTGGCTGGCTTCTTTTGCTTAGCGTTAGTAGTGGTTTTGAGGACCATTCACATTATAGCATATATCATTACTTCATTTCATTGTTGAGTGTTATTCCATTGTATGGATATATACCCGGTTTTGTTTATTCATCACTTGATAAATATTTGGGTTGCTTCCACTTTGTAGCTGTTACTAGTAATTTTGCTATGAACATTGTGTACAAATCTGTGTGTAGACAGATGTTTTCATCTCACTTGGGTGGATACAGAGGAGTGGAATTTCTGGGCTTAACAGTTTTGAGAAATTGCCAAACAGTTTTCTAACACGGTTGCATCATTTTACATTCCTATCAAAAATATATACAAGTTCAAGGATCTACACATCCTTGTCAATACTTGTTATTGTTTATTTTTTCATGATAGCCATCTTAGTATGAAATGTTATCTCATTGTAGTTCTGATTGGCATTTTATTAATGTCTAATAATTTGGTACTTCTGGGTCATTTTCATGTCTTTTTTGGAGAAATATTTTTTCAAATCTTTGCCCATTTTTAATTGGTTAGTTTCATTGAATTATAAAATGTTTTTATATATTCTGGATATAAAAATTATCAGATATGTAATTAGTAAATATCTTCTACTTTGTGGGTTATTTTTTTATTTTCTTGATGGTGTTGCTTGAAGTTTAAAAGATTTCAATTTGGGATGCCTGGGTGGTTCAGTGGTTGAGCATCTGCCTTCCTCGCAGGGTATGATCCTGGAGTTCTGGGATTGAGTCCCACATCAGGCTCCCTGCAGGATGCCTGCTTCTCCCTCTGCCTATGTCTCTGTCTCTCTCTTTCTGTGTGAATAAATAAGATCTTTTACAAAAAAAACTTTAATTTTATGAAGCCTAATTTATACCTATTTTTGTTTTATCACTGCTGTTTTCTTTTATTATTTAATAAATAATTGTCTAGAAAAGGTTGTGAAAATTTACTCCTTTTTCCCCCCATAAGAGTTCTATAATTTCAGCTCTAAGATTTAGGCCTATGGTTCATTTTGAATTATACTTTGAATATGGTATGAAGTAGATGTCCAACTTCATTCTTTTGGGCATGGATATCCAATTGTCCCAACATCATGTTTAGCAAAGAGTACTCCATTACAACAGCTTTAGTCTTCTTGAAATGCCATTGTTCAGCTTTGAAGCTTCTGTGATACTTGCTGCTATTATGAAGAAACAAACACATGCATCTTACAAACTACTATTTCTGGTATATGAAACACTTGGGATATTTACACATGAAAGTGGGCTTTATTCGTACCCTTGCCAGAGAAGCAGAATACCTGACTGTAATATAGATTAATCTTAAAATATGTGTTAAAATAAGTAAGATGCTTTGTAACATGTAAGTATTTGATTAATAATTTAAAAAAAAAACAGCAAAAAACATAACTTGACCCTCAGTCTAGCTTTGAACTATTAGCAGGAAGGTTTATGATTTTCCACTATTTTCTGTCTTTCAAAAGGAAACATAAGAGAAGGCAATACTATCTAAAAGAAGTTATTTTAAAAAGAAAATTTCAAGGCTTCTGTATGTATTTTGCAAAGGAAGAATACTACGAGTAGATGATTCTTTTAAGAATAAACTTTAATGATTTCTCCTGTTTATGAGGACACAAATGCTAGAATCTAGTCTGGAAAACTAAACTACTCTACAAAAATGTTTTAAAAGGCCACCTCTACTGTGAGTAGAGTAACTTTTCCAGATTTATGTTACTTTTAGGAAGAAAAATTCATTTTTATTATGGTTTTAGATTTTTTTTTCAGAAAATCTGTGTCTGTGTTTGTATGTGTGTGTGTGTTATGTTTGAGTTTTACACAGTAGGCACCAAAATATGACAGAAATAGAGAGGAGTCTTATCTTTTCCTAATATTTATGTGAAGATCTGCAAAGGTACCAAGTGTCCATACTGAATTGATTTTCTGAAGCACTTTCATGGCAATATTCTCCTAGAGACAGTAAATCAGACTCCAATAAGCATACTGCTGTGCATTTACATAGTATGTATATTCAGGTTGGGAGAAAGTTGCTTTAAGATAAATTTGTTAATCACAGCCTTGAGATTTTACTAAAAAGAGAAGTGGAGAATTGAAAAGGGGGTGCAGAGCTCAAAGAAGAAAAAAAATGGAAAGCAGATCTCTTCAAAAGGAAGCCAGACTAGGAACAGGAGAAGACCTGCCTACAAAGGCTTTAATATAATTCCAAGATTTTCTTTGGCCTTTGTTAACAACATGTTTACAATGTAGTTGCAAGGATTTTTTCCAAAGATTTTGTTCATTTATTCATGAGAGACACACAGAGAGAGGCAGAGACGAGGCAGAGGGAGAAGCAGGCTCCCTTCAGGGAATCTGATACAGAGCTCCATCCCAGGACCTTGGGATCATGACCTGAGCCAAAGGTACATGCTTAACCACTGAGACACCTAGATGTCCCACAAGGATTTTTTTCTTCACTATTTTTTGATTCTAGATATTCCCAAATTTCTAGTTCAGAAAATGTGTGGCATCAAGGGGAATTCAAAAACTATGTAAGTAAGGGTTAAAACTCAGTTCTGGATTATATGGAGCAAACCATGTCATTTTGGGTATGAGCTATGCTTCATTTGGGGAGCAAGGTTACTAGACTGATTCAGAGGTATAATTGATATGTAATTGACACCCTCTCAAATCCCTTCTCCTCAAATGTCCTTGAAGAAGATTGTTCTGGAAAGGGAAGGATATGGGGCACCTCGGTGGCTCAATCCATTAAGCATCCCACTCTTGATTTCCCCTCATGATCTCAGGGTCATGAAATCCTCCTCAAGCTCTGTGCTCAGTATGGAGTCAGCCTGAGAATCTCTCCCTCTGCTCCTACCCTGCTTGCTCTCTCTCTCTCTCTTAAAAAAAAAAAAAAAAAAAAGTGGAAGAGGGATGTATACTTTGGTTGGTTGGTTGCTTGTGTAATGAAACATTAAGAGTATAGGCTTCTTGAAAGCAAGTACCTCATAGATAATTTGTTTTTAAATGTTAGTCAAATTACCTCAATCAAATTTCCCTGTCTCAAATGTTACATACTCCAAATCATTCTCCCTCTGAGGGGAGATCGCCAAAGCACTATCTCTCTAAGAGCATATTTAATACTCATATTTTCTAACTTAAGAATTCTTCAATAACTGATAGTAACCTGCAGGATAAAATCCAAACTATTTTGTAGGATGTCCTAGGGTTCTCCAGCTCCCCACCCCTTCCTTCTCTCTCATATTTTTATCTTCTCCTTCAGGAAAAATTTCTTTTGGTCCAACTCCTAACCATCTTCTTAGGATATTGTACTTACCTGTAGCAGCTTCTATATTTTATTTCCTTTATTTGATTTTCTTCCCCACTAATCTGTGATTTCCACAGGAGGAGGTATTATATCTTCCATCTCTGTATTCTCAATGCTTGGTTCCTTGGCTAACATGTAGTAATGAACAAGAAGTATTTTTAAATTAGTTGGCATACAGTCCGATTATGGTCCTTATGTGCTTCCTTCTTCTTACCACTAGTAATATAATGCTTTCCCTGTGGTAAGATGTGCCCTTGGCCATCCAGGTCCAGGGGATGTTCTCAGTTTCCCATTTAATAGATATGGGTATATGAAAACATTCTGAACAATGGGATGTGAATGAAGATGTTAAATGCAATTAGAGTGCAATTAAATTTCTAAAATTGGAAACCCCTCACTTCCTCTTTCCCATTAGAAAGCAGATATGGGCTGGTCAGCCAGGTTTAATTCTTATGAGAGGGAATCATTCTGGAAAAAGTAGGACAGATAGAAGGGACCTTGGAGAAATTCAAGGAGTAATTCCCCATAGTTTTCTTGCACTGCTTACATACTTTTGGACATGAGGGAAAAATCTCTACCGCAGTTTAGCCTGTACTTCAATATATCTGGGAGTGTGCTGGAGAGGAGACATTGTCTACCTGTGTTGCTTTTTCTGTGGAATTGTGCAGTTCATTCTATTTGCTGATTCTAATTATCTACAAAACCACCCTGCATCCTTTTCTTCAAGGCAACTTCCTTAGAATTCATCTTTAAAACAGGAAAGGACTTAATTTTGGAGATAAGTAGAAAAATATGTTCTCTCTTTGGAGTTTTTGCCCTAGTTCTTGCTTTTCTAACATTAAATAGAAAAGAAAAAATCCATCAGCTAGCATTTCTGTAAGTGGTAATAGCATCTCTACAGTGAAGACTTAGTGTAACTAACCCCTACTTAACAGGCCCATTGAATTAATGGATATTCTGTTTTCTTTGTAGGCATGATGACTAAAATTTATAGTACACTGAATTTTTGATGTCAGTAAGCTACTATCTGGAACATTTGGATACATATGTACCTCTGTTTGAAATGCATGTTTAACAAGAGTCACTTGTACCTGTTTCCAAATCCATATATGACAGTACAAGTCTAATATAGTGAGTTTAAAAGTGGTGGCCAGTATCTTTCTTTATGTTTCTTCCTGAGGCTCTACAGGCATTCTTACCACTACCTGAAACAATCTATTGTCTTAAGGTGTATGGGTTTTTTTTAAACTCATTTTTTATTCAGAATAATAGTAGGTAGAGAAGAGCGATTCTCAAGATCTATTGTTAATTTTAATACTAAACAATTTATATGGTCTCTATCATGGATTCTAAACACATGATATACTCAAATACAAAGGTGATTGTCTGATTTATAATAAATGCTCCACCTACATTGATAGTTGGGTTGTGTCCAGACCCTCTGATGAGCTTCCCAAGGTAACTGGGCTTCCAGAATTAATTTTAGAATCTCTACTTAAGATAAATCTAAGATGATTCAGGAAGGAATAATTGGCAGAGAAATTGTATCATGAGTTCAAGACTTTTATTATTCATCAGCACTAGTTATTCGCCCAAAAATGGTACTTTTGGGACAATTGTAATGATATATAAGAATATAATTGTTACTTTGTTTCAGAGAATCTTCATGTTCAAATGAGAATGCTTATAATTAGCTGTGATTTCTCCTTTCTCATTAGCTATAACCAAATGATCCAGTTAATTTTATTTTATATTTTTTCTTTATTTAAACTCCTTTTCCTAATTTCTAGTGTCTTTTTTTCATTATTAATTCAAGCCTACCTCATAGTCTTTCAAGATTGTTTTTCCAGTAACTTTCTATCATCACCCCCTTTTTATATATTTCAGTCTATTTCATGCTTTGTTACTAGAGTAATTTTTAAAAAAAAGGTTTCATGTAACTGTCATAGTAAAACTTTGGAATTCTAATATTTCAAATCACGGCTTTGGAAGAGAAACAATGTATTTAATGGTAATTTTGTAGGTCTTTAAAATCCATAAACCGGTGATTTCTGGTTTCAATCCCAGCATGTAAGGAGCTTATTACAACAAGAAAAAGTTGAATAACTGTAAGTTAATTACTTTTCTTAGACTGATTATCTTGGACACTGAGAACACAGAGCAAACCACCACCCTGAAATATGGAGAGAAAGGTGAATCAAGAGAGTCGCAGCTGAGATATGCTCTCCTGGATGGAGCAGAAGCCACTGTAGCAATAAACTGATAGTGACATTTAAATGTAGTTTTGAGAAATTGATGGAGGCAGAATATGGGCAAGAATGAGGACGAGGAACTTTTGGGGACTCCATACTTTTATGGATTTTAGCTCCAGAAACCCCACTAGGTTCTCTCTGTGAAGATCTGAGAAAGATCCCATAGCTATTCTGGCTGGGTGGGGTGGGAAGCAGGGGGGGTGGGGAAATAATCCTGTGAAATGTTGCCTAGAGATTCTCCATAACAAAGGCTTACTGTAAGGAAGGGAAAAAGACTATCAGGGCCTATTTTTCCTGAGGGAAGGGTATTTTCCTGAATCCTTCTCCCTCTAATCATCTTTTCTTACCTATGGTGAGGAGAAGTTAAGCAAGCAGCTCTTAAAAAGGACACAGCCCAGGGACACAGGTCCCCTAAAATACTGATTTTAATTTTAAGATCATAGAAAGCTTCCCATCTCCCATAATATACCGCTTCATCAGTACAACAGTACAACTGTAGTACTACAGTGGATTATAGCTGAAAAAACTGAGAACATGGACACTATCTAAGGAGTTCTACAGGAGCCTAAAAACAAGAAAGATAAAAATAAGGAAACGAGTAATTTCAAACCTATGACACTTAGAGTTAACATTAAACACAGCCCAACTCCTAGCCAGATTACCAGAAATTCTCAATCTAAAGGCCCATTTGACTAAGTTCCTATTATCAGCACATCATGTTTATTATTCAACAAAGATTACAAGGCATATTAAAAGGCAAAACACTCATAGACTGAAAAGACAAAGCAATCATCAGAACCAGACTCAGATAAGCTTGAAGTTATAGATCCATATGAAGTTGCTAAGCTAAAATGCAAAGAGTAAAAGGAATAAAAATAAATAAATAAAAACAAAGCAAACAAACAAGGACACCCAACAGAACAGAATATTTAAGAATTGTGGGTCAATTAAAAAAAATCTTGGGGCAGCCTGGGTGGCTTAGCGGTTTAGTGCCGCCTTCAGCCCAGGACCTGATCCTGGAGACCAGGGATCAAGTCCCATGTCAGGCTCCCTGCATGGAGCCTGCTTCTCCCTCTGCCTGTGTCTCTGCCTCTCTCTCTGTGTTTCTCATGAATAAATAAGTAAAATAAAAAAAAAAAATCTTGAAAAAAGCCAGGGAAACCAGATCGTTTTACTTATGGAGAAAGAAGGATTAGAATTACAGCAAACTTCTAGTCAGAAATCACACAAACAATAGGAGAATGTAGTAAAATATTTGAAATGTTGACATGAAATAAACCCACCAGCCTAGGATTCTAATTCATTTGCATTATTCTTTAAAATTGCAGGAGAATAAAAACTTTCTCTGGCAAACAAAAACAGAGTCCTGGACCTTCCCTGCAAGAAATATTAAAGAAATTTTTTAGGACTAAAAAAGGACCCAAGCCAGAAATTTTATCTGCACAAAGAATGAGAGAGCATTAGAGAAGAAATAAAGAAACATAATCATTTATAGTAATGCTAGTAAATATGTATTTGGTGGTCACAGCATATAGGTAAGTGAAATGAATAAGATGTGATGATAAAGGACAGACTACTGAGACAGACTACACATTACAGGTATTACGTGTGAAACAGTATAGCATTTTTGGAGGGTGGACTTATATTGATTAATGTACATTTGACCTGTAGGGAAATCAATAAAGCCATTTTTAAAAGTATAATCAATATGCTGAGAGATAATTGAGTCATAAAATGTTCCACTAAAACATGAGAAGGCAGAAAAAATAGAAAAAAAAAAGAACAAAATGTAATGAATAGCAAACAGGTAAAAAACACGGTAGATATTAAAGTATATCAATAATTACTTTAAATGTAAATGGTCTAAATACATTAATTAAAAAACATTGTTAGAGTAGAATGAAATCCAACAAATATCTTTACAAGAAATTTACTTTAAATATAAAGACTCAGGTGGATTGAAAGTAAGGGGTAGGGAACATACTAACTAATCAAAAGAGAGGTGGCATTGCTATATTAATTTCAAAGAAGATTTCAGAATAGGAAATTGATCAGGGATAAAGAAGGACATTTCCTAATAAGAGAGTTGGTTCTTCTCGGAGACATAATTGTCCTTAATGGGTATGCACCAAAATTCTCTAAGCCAAGTCCCTCATACATAAAGCAGGAAACAAAACATCCCTTAGAGGATTTTGTGATATTAGAAAATATGTAAAGTGACCACTCAATGGTTAGTGTATCTTATTTTTTCTTAGTGTACTTTCCATTCACAATCTGTTCCCATTTTCATTTCCACTTTCAATTACTACTTTTCCCCAAGCATGCTTCCTACAGCCATGCCAATTGTCAATGGTTTCATGAATAGCCTGCACTGTTGTTCATGTATGCACTTTTTACATGTAATTTCTTAATTTCTTCCAACTGGAGTGTTCTTCCCTTCTACCAAACTCGACTTGTTTACTTTACAAAATTTTCACAAGCTTGCAACAAATTGATAGTATTAATTGCTGTGTTCTCACCATTTTCATATAAATTATAGTTCAGTAGAACTCATTTCATTGTGTTATGCATCATTTTTCCCATAATTTTTCCACCCCTTGTAATTGGAGTCTCTGATGTAGAGGGACTGCATGGTATTTTGTTTTTTTATCCTTTGCACTTAGCAAAACAACCTGTATAGGACTAAGCTTAATAACGAATGAAAATTAGATTACTCCCATTCTCCAAATATACAGTGAATTTACATTTTTTTGTAGCTTTGCAGGGGTAATTTTTCTCTAATTTGATCTGTTTCATCTCTATGGCTGATAAACTTTTTTTTTTAATTTTATTTATTTGTTTTTGAGATACACACACAGAGAGAGAGTGAGAGGCAGAGACACAGGCGAGGGAGAAGCAGGCTCCATGCAGGAAGCCCAACATGGGACTTCGTCCTGCCCCTGGCCAAAGATAGCGTGAAACCGCTGAGGCATCCGGGCTGCCTGATAAACTCTTATTCATAATTCATGTCCTTCCTCAACTATAAACTCTTACAGTATTTTATAGATGTTTTATAATTTTAGCTTCTGTGTTTAGGTTTATAATTCATCTCAATTTTTTGTGCCTCATGTGTGAAGGGATGGAAATATATTTCTCTTCTATTCTTTATTCAGTTGTTTCAATACACCACTTGTTGAAAGATTTTTCTTTTCCCATTGAATTACTTTGCTGCCTGTCAGGAATCATTTGATTGTAATTATGTAGAGCTATTTCTAGAATATCTTTTGTTCCATTGATCTATTCGTCTATCTTATGCCCATACCACAAACTTGATTATGATAGGTTTATAGTAAATCTTGAAGTCAGGTAAATCCTCAAATTTTGTTTCTCTTTTTTAGTAATGTTTGTTCTGTCTCCGTCTTTTAAATTTCCATATAAATTTTATTCTTCATTTGTCAGTAACAACAGAAAAGCCTGTTATGAAATTGATTGAAATTGCATTCTATCTTTGATTAGTTTAGAGACAATTGATATCCTTACAGTATTTATTTAGGTTATCTCTAATTTCCTTCAAAGTTTTGTAGCTTTCAGAATAGAGGTCTTGCTCAACTTTTCATTAGATGTGCCTCTACATGTTTTTTGTTGTTGTTGTTTTAATATTGTGAATGATATTGTTTTTTAAATTTCATTTTCCAAATGTTACTACCTTGTAGAAATACAATTGATTTTTATATTGATCTTGAATCCCAAGACCTTGCTGAATTCATCTATTACACCTACTATGCTTTAAATGTATTTTTTAGGAGTTTTGATGTAAACAATTTTGTTTTCTATAGACAAAATTCCCTTTCTTCTTCATTCTTTCTTTCCTTTCTTCTTTCCTCCTTCCCTCCCTCTTTCCTTCTCTCCTTTTTCCTTAAATGCACTGGCTAAGACCCCTAGCACAAAATATAGTGTTGAATAAAAGTGGTGAAAAGTACACAGCCTTTCCTTCTCCTAAATCTTAGTGATAGTGAAGAATGTCTAATATTTCATCAATAAATTTGAGTTCAGCTTAAAGTTTTTCACAGATTTTTTTCCATATTGTGGGAGTTTTTCTTTTGAGATGCTAACAGGATTTCTTTTCATTAATGAGTGTTAGATTTTGTCTGATTCTTTTTTTTTTTTTTTGCCTCAGTTAAGATAATCATATGACTTATACCCTTTGTTCTTTTAAATGTGTGGATTATATTTATTGATTTCTGAATGTTCATATAATCTTGAATTCCTGGGGTAAACTCTACTTAACCATGATATATTTTCTAATTATATCTATGTTAGATTGCCTGATATTTTTCCTACAGGCAATTAGCATTCTGATCAGTTGTTTTTACATGTTCTCCCTCTCTGTAATTCCTTTAGGGTAATCTCTATCAAACTGTCATTAAACTCACTGATCGTTTCTTCTGCAATGGATTTAACTCTAGTGTTTAATTATATGTTAGAACAATTTTTACTGCAGATTCTAGAATTTCTATATTCTAGCAGTTTTCTCTGCTGACATCTCCTATTTGTTTATTCATACTTTGTTCCTGTAAATCCATGTACTTAGAATAGTTATTTTATAGTTCATGTTTAACAGCTACAGTGTCTATGCTATCTGTGAATTGGAGTCTTCTGAAATTATATCTTGATTGTGAGGCTCTAAAAATCTGGAAGATTGTTACTTCTTCAGATAGGTCATCATTCTTTTGTTGGATACCACACACTTTATGTTAAAGAACCAGAGCACTGGAGTTCACTATCATTCTGCTTTGTTTTCCCAAAGTATGCAAGATTTTTAATGTCTGGTATCTAAAATTAGAAAGTGATCATTCAAATTTTACCAATTGTTGAATGACTTAGATTAATTGAGCTTATAGTTTTAAGATTAAGCTCATTTCTGATTAGCCTAACCGAAAACATCCAATCTGAGGCTGCTGCCAACTGCCACTGCTATAGAGGAGCTACTCTTTGTTTTTATGAGAATTTGAATGAGGAGTCAGGAAAATATTAGATAGAGATGTGGCCTGTGTATTTACAGGCTCCTGCTGCTATTTGAATGGGTATTAGAGTTTTTAAAATGTGTAAACTATTTCTATTTTTCAATCTCAATTTCACTGCCTTTGTTTAAGCAAAAAGGAGTGAGTTTATGAAAATTATTATGCCTAGAAAATTTTTGTTGCATTTGAGATTTTTCAGACTCCAGTTATTCCTGCCTGCTTAACAGTTGCCAATATCTTGCCAGACCTTTTTCCCCTTGGGTATAGTCTCTGGGTCTTTGGCAGATCTCTTTATACCAGAAGCTGTTAAAGGAAGCTCACTGCCTATGAAGGAAATTAGTTGATCAAGGCTTTCTTACATTCACCATTCTTCAATAACCTCATAGACAAGTATAGTTTTCACATCTTCCAGATTTTTCTTGGTGTTTCCACAGAGATAAATTTCTTCTTCATCTTTTACACCAACACTAGAAGCAGAACTCTATAGAGTCTCTGTGCACTCAATATGAAGGAATAAATATTCTTCTGATCCCATCTCACTCAATAATACTCTGTGGAAAGTACTTCTGAATAACTTTTATAAATACAAGTTATTTTTTTTGAAAGATTTATTTATTTATTCGTGAGAGACACAGAGAGAAAGAGAGGCAGCGACTTAGGCAAAGGTAGAGGGAGAAACAGGCTCCATGCAGGGAGCCTGACTGACGTGGGACTGGATCCTGGGTCTCCAGGATCATGCCCTGGGCTGAAGGCAGAGCTAAACCACTGAGCCACCCGGGCTGCCCAATATAATTTATTTTTTAAATAGCTTTATATTACATAGTGTGAATCTATCATAATTTAACCATTTTCTTAATTGGAGTACAATTTTATTTCTGTGTATTTATAACTATGAACAATTCTGTGATAAATATTCTTACCTATATATTTTTAGATACTAAAACTTATTTCTATGATGTGGAATCCTAGGAGTGGGATTGGCATTCATGTGTAAAGTCATTGTAATAAATGTTGCTAGATTTATTTTTTAAGTGGTAATAATTTATATTTTCACCTATAGTGTTGATTATTCTACATCCTTGCCAACAATAAAATTATCAATCTTTTATGGTTTTTTCATTTTGGTGAGTGTAATTTTATTTTGTTGTGTGCTTTCCTGACTTCTACTAGATTTTGTCTAATATCTTGATGTATACTTTCCTAATTGCTAAAAAGTTTGAGTGTTTTAAAATACATTTGATGTATTTTCTTTCCGTGAATTACCAATTCATAGCATTTTATCCTTTTTCTGTAGTAAACTTATAAGAGATCTTTGTATATTATAAATCAGAGCTCTTAATCTATTATCTAAATTGCAAATACATTACAGTACATTTTTATACACCTGAGTTGTTGACCTGTAAACAAACCAAAAACAAACAAACCACTACATATGTAAATAAGTAAGATATGTATGTCTGAGACTGTCTCCGTTTGCTCCTTTCTTCCCTGTGTACTGACTGGTTAATATCTCCTTCTATTCTCAAAAGTTTCCTAGTGTGGTAAGTTATATGGTTACCTCAAATATGAGGAGTATTTGAAGGAATTTGAGATGTTCAAATTAGAGAAAATTCTTGCTTACATACATGACATATACACGTGTGTGTATGTGTGTGTAATTGTTTCCCATTAGAGATCCTATGAGTAGAACTAAATCACTATGTGGGAAACTCAAGAGGATAGATTTTAGTTTACTTTAAGGGAAAAATAAATATACAGTTTTTCAAAGTTGGATTGGGCCACTTTGGAAAATGTTTGAGCTCTTCATTGCCAGCCATAGATTTCGCATTGAATAACTATTTAGCAGGACTAATATTGTGGGATTAAACCCAGGCAGCCCCGGTGGTGCAGCGGTTTAGCACCACCTGTAGCCCAGGGTGTGATCCTGGAAACCCAAGATCAAGTCCCATGTCGGGCTCCCTGCGTGGAGCCTGCTTTTCCCTCTGCCTGTGTCTCTGCCTCTCTCTCTCTCTCTCTCTGTGTCTCTGTGAATAAATAAAATCTTAAAAAAAATCTTTAAACCCTACAGAAATCTAGTTCATCTTCTGAGTATAAGTATTGTGATTTCACATGATTGGAATAATAGAAGCTGCTTTGAATGGTAAAAAATATTTCCTTATTCTGCAGACTAATGGTGAGAATTGTAGGTTTGGAATATAGCAGGGTTCTAATCCTTGCTAGGCCTCTTACCTTCTACATGGCCTTAGTAACATTAGTAGACAGCTTTAAGCCTTGATTTTCTATTCTTACAAAATTATAATACTTCATGTGGCAATTTTAAGTTTAAATGGGACTATGAACATAAAATTTGTACTACCTTGAATGTAGTAACCATTCAAGTCATGGGAAATACTCATTAATATTCTTAGCCAGATATACTGAACAACAACACTGTCTATGGGTCACTATTGACATATTGATCTCGAAATTTTTATACAAGTTTGCTTTTTGTGGAATCATAGACTAAGGTTAGTAAAAGAAGGTCAAAGTACTATATTACTTAAGTTTTCTTAGATATGGAAGCAGGTAATTAAACACAAACTCTCAGATAAAGAGAAGTTTTGTTCTTTTATAGATCATACTAAACTATGTTTGAGGCCATTCCTGAATACAAGCTTAGAAATATTTGGTTTTATTGGGTCTTCTCTTGTTTAGAAACAAATAAGAAGCATGAGAAATAGGAATGCAAGCTGTACATATAATTAAACCAAGGACATCTGTTAACAATCAGATATTAGGCTGTCACAGTGGTAGGAAAAATGCTGAAAGAGGCTTTTATGATTACAGATCTTGGATCAAGCTGACTGAGCAAAGTTCTTACTCTGAGGAGTAAAACAACAATCTGTTTTGAGAAGTAGGCTTGGGCTTCATAGGCAGGTGGCTTCATTTGATTCTGCATTTTTTTTTTAACCAATGGAGTAATAGAGAAGGCAAAAATAAATGCATTGGAAATGTAGCATGGAAAGCAATGCTGTATTATACAAAAGACAATAGCTGGAGATCTCCTTTTAACGGGCAGTAATCAAATTAAAACAACCTGGACATGAAGACAACCTATGTTATAATCCTGGAAGAATTCTTGCTAGTTTGTAATTTTGCTCTACCATCTATCTAATAAGAATGCTAGAAACACTAATAAAGAAAGATTTCTTTTAATTTGAAAACAAGTAATAATAACAAAAAAAGAGTGGATGCAAATATATATATATACTAGGAGAAAGAGGCAAGAATGAAAAATACACCAAAATGAATGATGGATTAAAAAAATCCCCAAAATGATCAATGATCAGATAAACTGTGATAAAAAAAATACCGGCGTAAGTGAGCATATCTTAATGAAAGAAGTACAAACTCACAGCTTAGAAATAAAAGTCCAAGGATATATGGTGAGAACACAGATGCAGAAGCAGCAGGAGAAATAGAAGCCAGGGAATACTTAGATGTTAAAAATAAAATAATCACAGAAATAAAGTCACCATTGACAGTACCTATATGAAGTTATCTTTGGAAAATACAATAAAGGTCATGAAGGACAGGCTTTTGTGTGCGTGTTTTGTTTCATTTTGTTTTTTTTTTTTTAATGAACTGAAAGTAATGAAAATGAACAAATAATTTTAAGGGTTAGAAATAAACCAATGTTGTAGAACAAAGGATCCTACATTAGCCATAATTATTGTCCTTGCAGAAGTAAAGCAAACAATTAGAAGAGAAAATAATCATTTAATGATATTGTCAGGTTTAATCGAATTGGTAGTGAAATGAAATAGAGAGGCCAGGCAAAAGTTGGTTGAAACAGGCTTTTAATGGGAGGCGCTCTTGGTGAGGTTCCACAGCCCGCGGGGGGGGGGGGGGGGGGGGGGGGGGGGGGTTGGGAGTAACGCCCAGGGGAGTGCAAGCAGGCTTTTTAAGGGGGAAGGAGTAAGGGGTCGGGTGTCTGTATGGGATGATAGGTATTAGCATATTACTGGTGAAATTGACCTGGGGCAATAACTGCCCATGCCCCTATATGGGGTCTGGGTAAAGTATGGTTCAGGTTTCCTGCATAGGTCCAGTCTCCCCCTGATGACTGTCCTCAAGGAGGTCTGCTGATGATGGGAAAGTTCTGAGGTGGGGGCAACAAGGTGTGTGTGGGGGGTCCCCCACCATTTTGTTGGTGCCTCCCCATCCACCTTGATCCAGCCAGCCCAAAAGATATACTTTAAGGGGAATTTCCACATATAAAAGAAAACTTGAATTTATAGGTTGAAATAACATGATATGTCTTGTGAAAAAAATTCACACAATATGGTTAACAGACAAAACCTGGCAATGATTTTGTCAAGTATAAAGAAAATTATTTTTAGTATCCAGGCAAAACAATCCAGATAACAGTGGGGAAATAAAATAACAATACAAGAAAACCTTAAAAAAAAAAAAAAACAGCAAAAACACACTCCACACAGGATGTGGATCAGTGTCCCTAAATTACTCAGCAAAAACATGACCTAAAAATGTCATATACAGCCAAATCATTGAACTATAGAGGATATATATATACATAAATATATATATACATTTACATGTATATGTACATACATGTATTTACATGTGCAAGAATGAAAGTAAGGTATTTTCATAGACCTTTTTGAAAAAAAAACAACCTGTTCCTCAGCCAAAGAGGAGAAAAATGAGTAAAGAATTATCAAAGGATTAGTGGTCCATCTTGAACCCATTTTCTGAAAGGGAAGAAATGGAAAAAAATGTGTGAGTTATTCTACAAAATTGGCAATAAAATTATATTGTTTATAGATGACTAGATTACTTGCTAGGAAACTCATGAAATCAAACAAAAAACTATGGGAGTATTTGGTAGTTGCCAAGTTACAAAATTAATGAATGTCAACAGTCTTTTCTCTATAAAAAATATTTAAAATAATGGAACACGTGGTAATATTTGCCAGATCAAAGGAAATGAGGAAGTAGCTAGAGATAAGCAGAAATTTATAAGAGATACCTCTTAAAGTAAAGAAAACCTGAATTACTATTCACAGAGCAATCAATAGGTAAACATACCTTTTAAGGATAGAAAGATTTAATACTATAATGATGTAAATTATTCCTACATTTACACATAAAAGATACAATTCTAATGCAAATAGAAACTGAATTTTAAAAATCAAGAAAGTCTCATTATAATATTTGAATGGAAAAACAGTATTCTATAGAGGAAAATGAAATAAGCACACACAAATGATACCATAAAATAACAATCTAAAGAAATGACTATGTGGTACTTAGAAATTAAATGATAGGTTCATCAAAGGAGTAGAGGGTGTGTAAATTGACCAAAGTCACATAGGAATTTACTATGTTACCAACGCAGCCATGTTTATTATTCTGAAAAGGAAAGATTATTCAATAAATGATGCTGATATCATCTGAGACACTGTAAGGTTTATCTCACCTTTTATCTAAAGAGAAATTTCCAGATAAATTCCAAACTCTAAATTTCTAGGAAATAAGATGGGGATTTTCCCCCCCATAATTCTAGAGTAAGATACAGAATCTAGAAATTATTGATATATTTAAATGTTTTATAATGTAAAAGAAGAAAATTCTACATAATAAAATTCTATTTTTAAAATATATGACAAAAAGATAATTTTCACTTATATACATACATACATACATACATATCATATTTTCATTCACATTCATCATTGATGGATATTTGAGCTGTAATTCATAATTTGGCTATTGTAGATAATGCTACTTTGAACATCAAATTGCATGTATCCCTTTAAATTAGTATTTTTGTACTCTTTGGGTAAATATCTAGTGGGGCAACTGCTGGATCATAAGGCAATTAATTCTATTTTTAACTTTTTGCTAAACTTCCAAACTGTTCTCTGGAGTGGCTATACCAGTTTTCACTCCCACCAACAGTGCAGGAGGGTTCTTCTCTCCTCACACCTTCACCAACTATTGTGTTGTTGATTTTAGACATTCAGAGAAGTATAAGGTGATATGTTATTATAGTTTTAATTTGGATTTCCCTGATGGTCAGTGATGATAAGCATCTTTTCACGTATCTGTTGGCCATTTGTATATCTTCTTTGGAAAAATGCCTATTCATGTCCTCTGCCCATTTTTTAATTGGGTTATTTAGTTTTTTTAGATGTTGAGTTTTATAAGTTCTTTATATATTTGGATACTAAGCCTTTATCAGATATGTCATTTATAAATATTAATTTATAATTGTGGGCCCATTTCTGGGTTTTCTCTTTTGTTCCATTGATCTATGTGTCTATTTTTGTGCCAATACCATACTATTTTATTGATTATAGATTTTTTTTTAATCTACCCATTTCTTTGAAAGAGAAAGAGTGAGAGAGAGCACTAGCAGGAGGTAAAGGGAGAAGTAGGCTCCCCACTGAGTAGGGAGCCCAACATAGGGCTCGAACCCTGGCCCCCAGGATCATGACCTGAGCTGAAGGCAGATACCCAACCAACCGAGCCACTCAGGCCCCCCAGTTATAACAACTTTGTAATATAACTTAAAGTATGGAATTGTGATACCTCCAGCTTTGCTTTGCTTTTTCAAGATTGCTTTGGCTATTTGGAATTTTTTGTGGTTCCATACAAGTTTTAGGATTGTTTGTCTAGCTTTGTGAAAAATGCTGTTGGTATTTTGATAGGGATTGCATTAAATGTGTAGATTGCTTTGGTTAATATCTACATTTTAACAATATTTATCTTTGTAATCCATGAGCATGGAATGTCTTTCCATTTCTTTGTGTGGTCTTTAATTTCTTTCATCAGTGTTTTATAGTTTTTGGAGTACAAATCTTTTACTTCTTTGGTTAGATTTATTCCTAGGTATCTTGCAGTTTTTGGTTCAAGTGTAAATGGAATTTATTCCTTGATTTCTCTTTATGCTGCTTCATTATTGGTGTATAGAAATGCAACAGATTACTGGACATTGATAGAAGAATATGTGTTCTTTTTGTACATCCTAATTACTCTGTTCCTAGGGATATTCTAAGGTTTTTTCTTTGATACTTCACTTTTTAGAAAGTCCTTCTAATCACTACATGGTTACAAGTTCCTAATTTCTAATGGGTTTCTTTTAATTTTCTTACATCTACCTTGTATTTCTAGAAAACTTCAGTGCTATACCTGCTAATAACTCTCATTTTAGTTCTCTGCCATGATTACAGATGCATTTGCATTTTTATATTCCTTCTGTCATTTCAAAGAATTTTATTTTTTAGTAAATTATTCAAAAATTATGTCTTTAATTCATTTGAGTTTCCTTGTCCATCCACCTTTCCCTAAATTACAGGTTTGGGTTTTTTTTTAAACAACTTCTTGTAAAACATCCAGAGCAATAAACTCTTCATTATTAAAATCTATCAAATTATCATTAATTTATGTTTACAGTGGATGAACTCTGGTGGAACATGGAAAAATTGTACAAATTGAGGGTAATTCTTGTGCAAGACATTTTCACATCCTGTAGGTGGTTTGACATTCCTGGTTCCCACTCATTAAATACTCTTGTTGCAGCCTCCAATCCTTGTGAGGGATAAAAAGATCCCTACAAATATATAAAATACACTTTAGCATGTTGACCATCACTGCATAGATCCTCAATTAGACTAGACTACACTTCACATCTTAAAGATTTATTTATTAATTTTATTTTTTTTAATTTTATTTTTAAGTAATTTCTACATTCAATTTGAGGCTAGATCTCATAGCCTTGAGATCAAGAATTGAATGTTCTACTGACTAAGGCAGGCAGGCACCCCTTCACATATATTTTTTCTTCTCAAATAGAATTGTTCTTCAGCTTTTTTTAATTTAAATTTAATTAATTAACATATAATGTATTATTATTTTTGGAAGTAGAGTTCAGTGATTCATTAGTCTTATATAATACCCAGTTCTCTTTACATCATGTGCCCTCCTTAATGTTCATCACCCAGTTACCCCATCCCCCTATTCCTCACTCCTTCTAGAAACCCTCAGTTTGTTTCCTATGATTAAGAGTCTCTTATGTTTGTCTCCCTTTCTGATTTCTTCCTTTTTAAAAAATTTTTCTCTCCCTTCCCTTACAATCTTCTGTTTTGCTTCTTAAATTCCACATTTGAGTGAGATCATATGATCATATATATGATCATTGTCTTTCTCTGATTGACTTTTTTTGCTTAGCATAATAAATACCTTCTAGTTCCATCCACATCATTGAAAATGGCAAGATTTTTGATGGCTTCGTAGTATTTCATTGTGTGTGTGTGTGTGTGTGTGTATAATTTGTGTATAATTATATATATATATAAAATTGTATATATATATATAAAATTTGTGTAACCACCCATCTATATGTTAGCAGCTATCAAGTTTTTAAAAAGCACTTCAGACATGATAAAACATTTCTTACTGAATCATAAAAACTCCACCTGAGTGTAAAAGTGCATGGTGCAGTATTTCCATTAGGAAAAACAGTACAAGTAACTTTGGTCACAATAACTTCATGTTACTATTAATGACATATAGCACTTATTGTATAGAATACTAACAATATACTTTATACAATATACAGTCTATTAAAACTGAGAAAAACTAGACTACAAAGTATGCCTTACCATTGCCCTCAAAACCTGGTTCCCATTTAAATTTTCTCTTCCTTTCCTTTTAAAATTATGATCCTTATTTTGCTAAGGGATTATATAAATTGATAATTGTTAACCATTTACATATAGGTTTTGCAATATAAGGGGAAAATAGCAATTATAAAATAAGTAGCCATGGTTACAATGGAATTTATAAAGGATAAAGTAGAATAAATCCTTTGGAAATATGACATTTTTAAAATGCACTTTAATGAAATAACACATATCTTTGGTGATTAAATGGAAGGAAAAATCCACTATATTAAACCTTCAAATTATTTTTAGTACATTTGGTTTTAGCTACCTTTTGGAGTCAATTATTTGTCACTTGTATTAGACCTCCCAAAGGTCTCTAATTTGTTGTATTCATTAGCATCTGTGATTCTTGCGCAATAGATGAGTGATCTATTTGAGCTTACATGTTCACATATGTATTTTGTTGAAAAACAAATTTTGATTTTGAAAAGTTCTATGGGAAAAAGTGACAAATAATTTCCACAGGAATTATTTCTATTTTCTTGCAGCAGCAGTTTCTTTATTTGGTAATCCTTTAGATATAAGTGACTTGAGTATAGAAGAAAATTAAGTAAGAAAATGAAGTAAGAAGAAATTAAACACTCTTTGTATAAATCCAACTATTTCTAGAAAAAAATTTCACATTATATTATGTTTGGCTCTTAAATTTTATTCTTCTTAATCTTACTCAAAATTTTATAGTAAACATGACGAATGTAAATATTATAGTAAATTTGAGGGATGCAAATAATAAAAATAGTCATTTGATCTTTTAAAAAAAGATTTTATTTATTTATGTTTTTGTATGTATGTATGTGTATGTATGTATGTATTTAAGAAAGAGAGGGAAAGAGAGAGGGAGAGAGCATGGGTAGAGGAAGAACAGAGAGAGGGGGAGAAGCAGACTGGGACCTGAACCCAGAGCCTCAAAGTGGAACTTGATTCAATGTCCCTGAGATCATGATCTAAGCTGAAATCAAGAGTGGGACACTTAATGGACTGGGCCATCCAACTGATCTTTGATATGGGAGTGAAAGCAATTCAGTGGAGAAAAGGTCTTTTCAACAAATGGTACTAGAATAATTTGTCATTATATTATAATAATATATAATATAATATAATATTATAATAATAATAGTGCATGTTTGCAGTAGAATTAAATCAAAGATCCAGGGGCACCTGGGTAGCTCAGTGGTTGAGTGTCTATCTTTGGCTCAGGTGGTGATCTTGGGGTTGTGAGATTGAGTCCTGCATCAGGCTCCCCCTGGGGAGTCTGCTACTCCCTCTGCCTATGTCTCTGCCTCTCTCTCTGTGTCTCTCATGAATAACTAAATAATTTAATTTTTTTAAATAAATAAATCTAAGGTCTATGCCTGTAGGATCTAAGAAGTCACTCTTCTGTCCTTGAGTCTCTCCCCCCCACCCCATTTAGTTCAAAATGTCAGTGCATCTGCTGATATAATTCCATCTCTATTCCTGGCTTCTGCTAAGATGGGCAATTAGTCCTTAAGTCTGACTCACAATCTCTTTATTAAATATTTTTTTCAGCTATAAACTTGGTGTTCTCTTCAGAATAAGCTTTCTCACTTCCTACCATATGGATATGCTGATAATTTTTCAAATTTCCAAGTTTCCTTTTTGCTAACAATTTTTCTTTAATTCATTTCTGTCTTACATTTTACTGTTGGCCACCAGAAGGAACCAGGCTTCTCCTTCAACACTTTTGCTTAGAAATCTCCCCAGCTAAATATATAGTTTCATCATTTAGAAGTTCTCCCTTCCACTGAACACTACAACATAATTCAGCCGTGTTCTTTGCCACTTTATAACAAGGCTCACTTTTTCTTCAATTTCCAATAAGATGTTTGTCATTTCCATCTGAGATCTCACTAGAATGGCCCTTAATGCCCATATTTTTACTAATGTTCTGTTCATCATTATGTAATCTCTAAGAAGATGGAAGCTTTCTCTCCAGCTCTCCTTTTTCTTTCTGTAATCTCATCAGAATTTCTGTTAACATTCACATTTCTAACATTTACTTCAAACTCTTTTACCTTGGGGCACTTGGGTGGCTCAGCCAGAAGCATCTGCCTTTGGCTTATGATCCCAGTGTCCTGGCGTTGGGCTCCCTGCTCAGTGCAGAACCTGCTTCTCCTTCTTCCTCTGCCCCCACTTGTGCTCTTTCTCTTATGCTCTCTCTTTCTCAAATAAATAAATAAAATCTTAAACAAAACTCTTTTACCCTCTGTTCACCAGCCAAATCCAAAGCTGATCTTACATTTTTAGGTGTTTGTTACAAGAGCACCCCCCCACTCTATTGCCCAGCTTCTTGGTACCAAGATTTGTATTAGTCTGCTTAGGATGCTATAAGAAAATACCGTAGACTGGTAGCTTAAAAAACAGCAATTTATTGACTTACAGTTCTGAGTGCTGGGAAGTTCAAGATTGAACTTCTGGCCCATTTGGTTTCTGGTGAGAGCTTTCTTCCTTGCTTGTAGACTTCTTGGCCTTCTCTCTGTGTTCTCACATGGCCTTTTCTCATTGTGTGTGTGTGTGTGTGTGTGTGTGTGTGTGTAAAGAGAGAATCTTATGAGAGCACTAATCCTAGTGGATCAGGGTTCTACTCTTATGACCTCCTTTAACTTTAATTATTGTCAGAAGGCCATATCTACATATACAGTCATATTAGGCTTCAACATATTAATTTTGAGGGGGCACAATCCAATCCATAGCAATTTCCAGTTGATCTTTGTTATCAACACTTATTTTTATTTTGCAGATAGCAGCCCTTGACTTGACAAAAAAAGCAGATTGAAACCATATACTTAGAAATTCTGATTGTTGCTCAAAAAACATTAGCATTATGATTCAGCATAGGAATGTGGGTGTCCTTGGGAACATATTTGTTGTAAGCCATATGTTTTGTACATCATGTTACAGATTCTTGGGGACAACTCTTTTTCATGAAACTGAAACCCAGCTAATAACAACCTCTTAGATTGATAGTCAATGCAAGTTGAGCCTAGAGAACAAACAAAGAAATATTGCATTTTAAATTCAGAAATGAAAAAAATGAAATCAATAACATATTTTTCCCACAACCATCCATATTTCCTGGGAATTTTATATCATGGCATTATATTTATTTGGATTTTAACAGTAAATAAGAGCCATGTACTTTATTTATCAGCAGAAAAAAATAGGATATTCCTACATATGCAGAAAAATGGGATATTCAGGCAGCTATTTAGATGATTTAGACCTCCAAATATTTTTTTCTAATAAATTTGGTAGATACAGCTTTTCTTTGTTACTTTAGAAATATAGAAGCAATAGACTTCTGGCTAAAATGGCAATTTGAATGCAAGGACCTGACTATCTACTTTTTGGAATTTTAATAATTAAGTAGATATAAATGTACTTGAATTAATTCTACAATTCCTATGTTTTAATCTTACTGTAGTATTGAATTCAGTGAAACACTATACACAATCTAGAAGTAAAATATGTACTTTCATCTCCCCAAGTCCACTTAAGGTTAATTTATAGCTCACACCATGAGCCATAAATTTTCTTGCCTTCCCTTTCCAAGTGTCCTGAAGGCTTAAACTCAAATCATCTCACTCTGATCTCCTTACCAAAATATTCACCTTACTTAGCTCCGGTGTCTTTGAGTCTCTCTTTCCTAATCCACACTTTGTCTCGGTATCTGTTATCCGCACTCCTTCGGTTACATGCATTAATTCCTTTGATGTATTTGATAACATGTGAGCATTAGAGAGGAGCTGGGATCTCTCTGATATCAGTGCGCCCTTTGGAAGCAGAGGGACTGAGCAGGTGGGATGAACGGCTGTGAGTCCCCGCAGTTGGGAAAGGAAGGCTGCTTAGTCTAGGGGAGACTTGAGTGTAGCTAGGCAAGCTTCCTTTTAACTCCCCAAGTATCTGAGTTCGCAGGTTTAAACATGCTCAGTTCTACCACTTGATTTCCTGGTTGACAGCGAAAGCAACACAAAACCGGAGCACCTTTTGAGTGGTTTATTAAATCACAAGCAAAGATGCACATACATTTAAGCTAGAAACATTTCTACCATAACATTCTACATTTGAATTAAAATTCTATGTTCTTTTCCAATATGACAATGTGCTGAAATCTTTAGATTCCGAACAACTTCACTCTTTGATAAATAGTTCTTGAAAATATCTAGGTCATCTAATGTTAAAAACACTGACAAACACAAAGTGCAAAGTAACAAAAGGGATATGCAAGAGACTACAATACGGGGATTCAGCTGCCCTTTATCCCCCAGTTACCAAAAGCAAAACCTTGCATTTGCTCTTGCTTGATCTAGACTGTGTCCAGAAACTACCCTCCTGTGATAAATGTTCTTAACCACATTTTTCAAAATTGATGCCACAAAAGCTTCCTATTGTTTCAGGACAATACATTTTTAATTGAAAAATTATTTTAATCAAGTGTGAATAGTACAAAATATTCCTGTCTTAGCATCATGTATAATAAATGACAAATGGCTCATAGGGTGTTTATTGGCATGTGTATAATTAATTCAAGCAGGTTTATAAGAAGGTGGTATTTCATTTTTGAAAACCTTCTGAAAATTTATAGATTGGCAAAATATTTCATGGCAATATTTCAAATGCCTGATATCTCATAGTACTAAATACATGCTCTCTATGGGTCTATGTATAGCACTTCTAAACATAGTTTCTCGTCACAAGGAAGTTATCTTTGTAAGGAAAAAATAAGTAATTCTTCAAGATATTCTTTGATTCTTAGCAAATAATTAAGAGGACTGATAGCAATCAGACAAGTATAGTTAGAAGTCAGTGAAGCAAAAGTAGTAAAAGAATGGAAGCAGCCAGCTCTAAAATCAATCCTTCAGACTCTATGATTCCAGATATTATTCATAGAAATTAATCATGCAGAAGACAAAACGACATTATTACCATTATTTAAAAGTTTTCACTGAGTATTTATGATCTGATATAGATAGGTAAGTGATAGATTGAAATCTGATAACCCAAAGCCTAAATCCTCTGTCCCAGAATTCTCCATATTGTTAACTTTCTTCTAACTTTCTCTAAGAAGTACAGATGTCTTATCTTCACTGCTTGTACATTTTCATCTCTGTGCATTTTATATGGCCTAAAAAAAATCTTTGCCCCTTTTAGACATTCTGAGGGTCCAATTCCTCTTAAGGGCCAAGGTTTCTCTTTACTACTAAATCGTACTTACATATGTGTATATATATACATATATGAATTTGTTGGTAAAATATTTTAAAAGGCATTCAAACAATGAAAGTGCAAAAATAGGGGGTTTCCTGGGTGGCTCAGCAGTTTAGTGCCTGACTTTGGCCCAGAGTGTGATCCTGGAGTCCCGGGATTGAGTCCCACATTGGGCTCCCTGCATGGAGCCTGCTTTGCCCTCTGCCTGTGTCTCTGCCTCTCTCTCTCTCTCTCTCTCTCTGCATCTCTCATGAATAAATAAATAAATAATTTTTTTTAAGTGCAAAAATATATCACAATGACTTATAAGTATCTAAAGTATCACTGTGTAACAAATAATTTATCCCCATTTTTTTAACCCACCCGTTTCTATAGAAGAAAATATACAAAAGATTAATCTTTAAAATAATCTTAATGTAATTCTTATAAATCAAAAATTTTTGTTTGTGTTATAGTTACATGAGATTTAAAAATACTTAAAATGCAATATTTTTGTTAAAATAGGATTCTTCAATCTTGGCACTGAAATTTTGGACCAGAAAATTCTTAATTATAGGAGGATGTCCTGTGTATTGTAGGATGTTTAGGAGCATCCTTATTCTCTATCTACTAGATGCCAGTAGCACTCCCCAGTTGTGACAACCAAAAATGTCTCCATTTTAAAAAAATATATATTTTTTTTATTTTAGGGAGGGAGAGAAAGAATCTCTAGCAGACTGCTCACTGAGCATGGGGCTCAATGCAGGGCTAAATTTCATGACCCTGAGATCATGACATGAGCTGAAACCAAGAGTTGGACACTTAACTAACTGAGCCTCCCAGGCAGCCCTAATATGTCTCCATTTTTCATGAGTGTTCCCTGACAAATATCTCCTGGCGGGCAAATTATCTTCAGTTAAGAACCAGAGCTTTAAAAGAAAATATTCCATTATTTGTCATTATTAATATATGACATTATTAATAATAATGTCCTCATTTGGTGGACCACTGTGGATATGAATACATGTAAGATTCTGTATCCCAAAAGAAATCAATGTAGTTCATTCATTCCCATTCAGGAGACATTTCCCAATTTTAATGAATCTTGCAGAAATAAATGTAAATCTGAAGCTCAATCAAATAATCTTTTGCTTCTGGATTAAAATTGTGAGGACATTTAAATTCCTCTCCCTGTGTTTATGCCATTCTTTTCCTTTGTTTCATATGCTAAGGCAAGACTAGATGATTTGATTATTGTCTGTAGACAGTTCATTGATGACATCTGCTGCTTTGCCCTCAGCACCTCACAGAAATTTCAAGGCAAATTAACAACCAGATGGCTTTACCTGTATAAAAACTTTTCTGGATATCCAGCCTATTTCAGCATAGTACCTTCTGTCCTAAGGAGAAAGCCAAAAGTAATATAATGCCATTAGGCAGAGTAAAATTTAGAAAATATGGTCTATTTTTTCTTTAAAAATCCATTTATTCTAGTTTTACATGTTTTTTTTCACTTCTGTATAACCGCATTGTCCCTTTGTAGTGCCATTCTGTGGTTAGTACTGACTGCTGTGATATTGTATTTTTCTTCCTCATGAAATCTTTGTAAAATATTATTTTTAGCAAATTTCATGCCAATTTGGCTTTACATGAAGAAGAAAGGTGTGTCCATATTTAAGAAGCAGTTATATGTCTGTGGGCCTTATTTGACCGTAGCTGCTGCTGCTGGCCTACACTATACTACATACCCCTACAGATAGCTCCTACAACTGTACCTGCATGCTGCCAGCTTCTGTCACCATTGCAGCATATGCCCACAGTGAGTCCCTACAGCCACATGAGTGCATGCTGACAGCCAAGATCCCCATAGCTGCTCAGGCTTGGAACCAGCCCTGACACATGGCACTGGCCTGCACACTATGTAAGCCCACAGCTGGCCCTTGCACCTATGCACCTGCATGCTCTGAGACACATTTCTTGTCACTGGCATCCACTGCTATGTATGTGCCCATAGTTAGCCCCTGCAGCTGCACAAGTACACACCACAGCAAAGGCCAGAGCTGCTTGTGGATCTGGATCTGTCTCTAACTCCTATTACTGGCCTGGAGTATTGAAAAGGCCTGCAGCTAGCCCCAGCATCTGGGTACCTGCACACCATCAGCCCCGACTCTCATCACCTGCCTTCCTACCATGCATGTACCCATGGCTAGCCCCTGATGTCACATGAGTCCAGATTGAAACCCCGGCTCTGATAGCTGCTCAGGTTCCAAAGATATCCTGACTCCTGTCAGAAGTCTGTACCACTGCATGTGTGAGCAGCTAGCCCCTGCTGCAGTGGATTTGCTCATCAGTGGCCCTGACTTCCATCACTGATGCCCACCACTGAGAACACATCATGGCTAGCTCCTGCAGTCAAAATGCAGACGCCCTGCAGATTCAATGCAATCCCCTTCAAAATTCCAGTGGCATTTTTCACAGAAAAAGAAGAACATAACTAAAATTCATGTGGAAACATTAAAGACCCTGGATAACCAAAGCAATCATAAGAACAAGCCTTGCAGAATCATACTTCCTAATTTCAAACTGTATTTCAAAGCTATGATAATAAAACAGTATGATACTGGCATAAAAATAGAAACATACAGCTCAAGGGAACAGAATCAAGAGCTCAGAAATACCCCCCCACCCCCAGCCATATATAATCAAATCATTTTGAAAATGGGGCCAATACTCATTGGGAAAAGGATAGTCTCTTCAATAAATGGTTTTGGCTAAACAAATATTTATATGCCAAAAAAAAAGAAAAAGAAAAAGAAACTAGACCACTATTGTGAACCACTCAAAAATTAACTCTGACTGGATTAAGGACTTAAATTCAAGACCTGAAACCTTAAAACTCATAGAAGAAAACAGAAATCTTGATCTTGGTCTTGACAATGATTTTTAGGATAAAACAAGAAAAGCACAGGTAATAAAAGCAAAAACAAGCAAATGGGATTACATTAAACTAAAAGGCTTCTGCACAGCAAAGGAATCAATAAAATGAAAAGGAAATCTAAAGAAATGAGAGAAAATATTTACAAACCACACATCTGACAAGGAATTATTAACTGTATAGGGAACTCATACAACCCAGTAGCAAAAAAACAACCTGGTAAAAAAAATGGGCAAAGAATGTGAACAGATATTTTTCCAAAGAAAACAGAAATGGCCAACAGGTACATGAAGAGATACTCAACATTTCTAATCATTAAAGAATTGCAAGTCAAAACCACAGTGTGATACCACCTATCTCCTATCATTAGTTCCTGGTGTTAGAGAATGAAAACAATTCAAGTTCATAGCAGTTAGCCTGATGCTATTTGGACCTCTCTTTCTAAAACTGAGACCAATTAATTAATTAATTAATTAATTAAAATAAAACTGAGGCCAAGAATCCCAGTAGCTCATCTTAGATGTATATTAGAATTGCTGGGGATTTCTACATTTCAAGTTTGTAAGTATGGACCTAATGCCATTTAACCTAATTTGAGAACAAAGGGGATTTGGACCTTCCATGCTGAGGACTGCATGCTATTGCATTTAAAGCAATACATTAACTACATGATTAACAGCCATTATCTTAGGCAGTACTTATGTTAGCAGCACTTTGAGAGTAAGTCTGAATGGGCACATATATAATCTGCTGTGAAAAACCATTTGTACAGTGTGTTTCACTTTTGATTATGTGAAAATAAAATTAAAGGAAAAATGTCTATTATCAAAAAGAAAAGAGATAAGCATTGACAAGAATGTGGGGAAAAGGAAACCCTCGTACATCATGGTTATTGGGAAAGTAAATTGCTATATACAGAATGGGAAATGGTAGGGAGGTTCCCCAAAAAATCAAAAATAGTGCTACCATATAATCTAGCAACCTTGCTTCTATGTATATATCCAAAGGAAACAAAATGATTCTCTCAAAGAAATATTTGCACTCTCTTTACTGCAAATTACTCACAATAGTGAACATAGCTTTATCAATGGATAAGTAAATAATAAAAATGTGTGTGTCTGTGTGTGTCTGTGTATATCCATCTACAGTGGAATGTAATTCATCCATAAAAAGAAGGAAATCCTGCCACTTAAAACAGTATAAATGGATGTTGAGGACATTATGCTAAGTGAAATAAGTCAGTCAGAGAAAGACAAATACTGTAAGACCTCACTTATCTGCTGAATCTAAAATAGCTGAATTCATAGAAAAGGACAGTAGTATGTTGGTTGTCAGTGTCTGGGGAATGGAGATAATGTGATCTTGGTCAAAGAGTATAAAATTCCAGTTATAATATGAATAAATTCTGAAGATCTTAGGTACAGCATGGTGATCGAGTACTTGAAAGTTGCTAAGAGAATACATCTTAAATGATTTCCCCACAATAACAAAAAAGATGGTAATTATGTGAGGTGATGGTTGTGTTAATTAATCTCATTTTGGTTATAATTTTACAATATATACATGTATCAAATCATCAAGTGGTACACCTTAAACTTACACAATATTATATGTCAATTATATATTAATAAAATTAGGAAAAAAAGAAGCATCTACATGCAAATCTATATTTACAAAATCTAATCTTAAAAATCTGTAATTGCTAGACAAATGAATATTTTTATTACAGCATTATTTCCAATGTTTTTCTAATTATACATGTCCATTTTGGAAAATGTTTAAATAGAGTAAACTCAATAAAGAAAATAAAAATCATGCATTAATCAGCCCAGAGATAATGACTGCTAACTCAAAAGATAATGACTCTTGAGACTCAGCTTCACTGTAAAAATAAAATACACATATTTAATATAGATATCATTAGATACTTAATAGCCACATATATAGAATGCAGTAGTAAGTCGGAGAAATAATATATGTTTTACTCTATGTCTGTAACCTTAACTTTTCTCTTTGAAAGAGAAATTATAAATACTTCATTACCCTTGTAAATAATATGCCCAAACTCTAATTATACTATTGAATGTTCTGATCATTTTAAAACACACTCTTCCTGTATGATGTTCGGTAAAATGTACCAAAATATACCCAAACATCATTTTGAAAAGCTTATGGAAGTGTAATTAGTGGAGTGCTTTGAAAGTAGTGAGTTGTGAACCTTTTTCAGTGTCCAGAGGACACCTTTACCTCTTTAGACCTGATACTGTAATTAGATCTGTGAAAGCTAGAAAAATTACATTAAAAATAAATAAATAAAAATTACGTCAGTTAGAAAATGCTCTGCATCACTTGCCATCAGGGAAATACAAATCAAAACCACAATGAGATACCACGAGAAAAGGGAACCCTCTTACCCTGTTGGTGGGAATGTGATCTGGTGCAGCCACTCTGGAAAACTGTGTGGAGGTTCCTCAAAGAGTTAAAAATAGACCTGCCCTACGACCCAGCAATTGCACTTTTAGGGATTTACCCCAAAGATACAGATGCAATGAAACGCCGGGACACCTGCACCCCGATGTTTCTAGCAGCAATGTCCACAACAGCCAAACTGTGGAAGGAGCCTCGGTGTCCATCGAAAGATGAATGGATAAAGAAGATGTGGTTTATGTATACAATGGAATATTACTCAGCCATTAGAAACAACAAATACCCACTATTTGCTTCAACGTGGATGGAACTGGAGGGTATTATGCTGAGTGAAGTAAGTCAGTTGGAGAAGGACAAACATAATATGTTCTCATTCATTTGGGGAATATAAATGATAGTGAAAGGGAATATAAAGGAAGGGAGAAGAAATGCGTAGGAAATATCAGAAAAGGAGACAGAACATGAAGACTCCTAACTCTGGGAAACTAACTAGGGGTGGTGGAAGGGGAGGAGGGCGGGGGTGGGGGTGAATGGGTGATGGGCACTGAGGGGGGCACTTGAGGGATGAGCATTGGGTGTTATTCTGTAAGTTGGCAAATTGAACACCAATAAAAAATAAATTTATTATCAAAAAAATTATGTCAGTTATATACTCCACACAGCAACTTATTTCTATTATTTTGGTTTGTTTTGATCGGTTTGATAATTACAAATTTCAGTATATGTACAGATTGGCTGGGCTTGTATTTGTAATACTTATGAAAAAATCTGTCTGAAAACCAGTGGTTGCTGGGGTGTGTGGCTGGCTCAGTCTGAAAGGCATGCAAGTCTTGATCGATCTTGGGGTCCTGAATTCAAGCCCTGCATTGGGTATAGAGCCTACTTAATAAAAACAAAAACGAAAACAAAAAAATACCCCTCATTGCTAGGTTTGGGCGGTTATAGGGGGCTTGTTTTGTTTTTGTTTTTTGTTTGTTTGCTTTTCATTGCTAGGGCTGTTCTTCAGGAGTCCTTTGGACAAAAGCTTTTCATTTTCTACCATTATCAGAATGACTTACAAGTGTTTGATTATATTGTGCCTCATCAGTATGACTGAGTTGTGGTAGGAACCATTCAGAAAAAGCACAGCTACACACGTAGCAACTGCTTTAGTGATCTATGTGTGGTCTTTTTTCTCCAATGACTTTTCTTTTGTGATACCAATTACTGCTCATACCATTGTGTGATTTCATGCTCAGACAATCTCTTTTTCTGTGCAAGCTGAGAGATTTTGCTTTTCTTTTTTTTTTCTTTTCTTTTTTTTTTTTTTTGTAAATAAAGTGCATTTAAAAAAAATTTACTTTTAGTTTTGCTGTGGTTTAAGTTACCAAGTATTGTTTGCCTTACCAAATGTTTATTTCAGTACTATTGCCATTGTATATTAAATGATTAAACATGTTGCAGTTAAAACCTGTTAAAATTGGAGGAAGTATTCTACCTCTGATATTTAATTCAATTCTAACATAGTGATAGAAATACACTGTTTATGCACTAGAAGTATTCACTCAGGCCATTAAGGGGCAGTAAGAAAATTGCTAATTCCAGTAAAATTTATGATAATGTGGTATCTTGAAATGGCTAATAAACCTCAAAGAGTACTATTTCTTGCTGGTTAGATAGCAATAATATATACTTACAAACTTTCAAAAAATCAATTCGTATTTAATCAGAGTTGTAGGATATTTAAAATATTATATTTGCAATTGATGAATGAACCACAATAGAACTCTCTTTGTCCTAAAGTAACCATTGA
This sequence comes from Canis lupus dingo, assembly GCF_003254725.2. Lineage (NCBI taxonomy): Eukaryota > Metazoa > Chordata > Mammalia > Carnivora > Canidae > Canis > Canis lupus. The sequence continues at coordinate 18,235,082 of NC_064250.1, forward strand.
CATTTATAGTCATTGTAACTAGAAAACAGTTATTTATAGCTATTATTAGTAGGACAGAAGAATTATACATCATTCTTGAGCCTCAGTTCTTTTGTCTTATGAATATATTCAGCTATAAAAGCAATGCTCATACAAATTTTGGGAAATACTAAAAATGTAAATGAGAGTGAATATTAAGCATTCATAATTTTACACACACACACACACACAAAATCCCACATATACTGCTAACACTTTGAAAGATTTCCCTTTTGTCTCTGTTTTATATGAGAGTCCGATTACTTTCTTTTGTATGAGGTAACATAGACTAAACGTTAAGTTCATGGATTTTGGAACAAGGCTACCCTGGCTTGAATCACAGTTTTGTAATATTACTCTTTACTTAACCTCTGATTCTCAGATTCTGCATATATAAGGTGGCAATAACAATAGTACCTAATTCATAGGGCTATGTTAGAAAAGAGTGTGATTAAAGAAGAGGATTAAAAACATAAAAACATGGGAAATGCAGAAAATTGTGTGATGCAATAGATAAAAAAGAACTTCCATGCTTGAAATTGGTACCAAAGTATATGTATATTGGTTAGGACATTTATAAAACTGATGAAGCATAAGTTGAAGAAGGTTCAAGAGACTCTGCAAATAAATCTGTGACTGCAGAATCAAATAGCTGAAAGTTAAGATTTAATACATAGACTAATATCAGACTCATGTAATGTTCATGCAAAGTTTTATTGGCATGCCTGGTATTTTTTGTAGAATTCCTGATATTGCATGTGGAAATCAATGAGGCCTTGAATAATGCTTACATTTTCATTGTATTTGAAAGGATTTGATTTTCTTCTGGCTGGAGAGATGACATGGAGATTACCTTGATCCTGTTAAAAGTGGATCTCAGGTGTCTTTAGGACTGATCTGTTTCTCTTTTGTGCTTACTTCTGGAATAACATTTACATCCAGGGCACAGGTCCTCTGGGTCTCAACAGGAACGCTAGAGTTTTTAACAAAGTCCTTCTTCCTTTTGAGCCATGAACTCTGACTTCTGTCACCCTAGCACCATGTCATTGTCAAAATCTCTGCACAAATTTTTAGGTTCCAAGAGCTACTGTCTGCTTGTTTTGTTTATTTTTTCAGCATTTTGTTCATTGCATTAGAGGCTTAGGACTTGGCAAACACTTTGAGGAGAAATTGAATGGAGAATTCCAGATTCATATCTATGATTCTCTCTTCTCTAGGATTATAGTCCCTTATATTCCTTCCACTTTAGCATTCCTGAACTCTAGTCTTTGCCTTTACAATGCTGTGAAACTCCCATAAGCACCTGGCCACCTGTACACTTGTCTTCTTACAGAAAAGGAAATTTGCAGATACCCTGGAGGGAGTTTGAACTACATCTCAATGTCCTTCCCTTCCTTGTCTAATCTTTGTCAGTCAAATTCTGAAGCTTGATGTTTTTAATCCACGTTTTAGATTTATATTCATTGGGAGTGTTAGTCAGATACAAGCTTGTCTATTGAGACCAAAGTATCAGTGATTTTAAGATCTGGAGTATGTTTTGGGTCTCTGTACTAACACCAACAGGTGATAGGCTTTTGAAACTGCTCAACCCCTATCAAGGCCATCCTCCTCAATACCATTTCCAGTTGTAGCTTTGAGTACACTATTGAAGCAGACATTTCTAGTACATTGAACAAGGGATTGACAGATTGTCTAATCAAGGAAATTTCTCCACTGATGAGGCAGAGAATCCTTGGTCTTCTCCCTAGTAGGCTTTTACCATTGTTTGAGATCAGTTAGGGCTGTGCATTTCCCGCTATTCTTCATTCTTAAGAGTAGTTTAATTTTTTTTCTTGTTCTTCTGGATCATTGTTCAAATAAATCATAAGCAGATAGCTTGTAATTTAGTTTATACATCATCAAACCACGAGGGATCATATCTAGATCTGATGAGAAGGATTAGGCATCACCTGGAGATCTTATATCTTGACCTGACTGCTAGAAGGATAGGGCTTTCTAGATGTCTCCTTTGAGAAAGTGGAAAGTATGCCTTATGCATGGGAAGACATGTGTATGAATGTTGTGTACGTGTTGGGGAGCCAAAGAATGAACAGCAGGGGAACATAAGAATGAACTTATTAGGTATGTTTATTGTATACCTAATAGGTAACCTTATTTACTCTTTACTATCAAACTTCAATTTGTTGTAATATCAAAAACTTCTCCAAATTTACATTTCTTAACTATTCTTGTGCACAGATACAGTCCCTGACTCAGTTCTACCAAATGACATATAAGCAGAAGTCATTGAGTAGAGCTTTTAGGACAGGACTCTGAAAGTTAGTATAGGATCTTTTTTGTTGTTCATTTGCCCCTCCTTCCTCCTTTTGCTTTAAATACTAATGTGAGAATTGGAGCTTCAGCTCTCTCTGCATTATCTTCATGTATATTATGAAATAGAGCCAAGAGAATCTCTATCTTAGGCCCTGACAGCCATGACCAGTTGATAAAAATGTCGGTACCTACCTACTTTCTGATTTTTTTTGTAATATGGGAAGATAAAGCTCTGAGTTGCTTAAAGCACTATACCATGATCTCCCTTATAGGTAAACTCTACAGTTTCAAATCTATCAATATGAATAGAAAGCTGGGCAGCCCAGGTGGCTCAGCAGTTTAGCGCTTCCTTCAGCCCAGGGTGTGATCCTGGAGACGCGGGATCGAGTCCCACGTCTGGCTCCCTGCATGGAGCCTGCTTCTCCCTCTGCCTGTGTCTGTTCCTCTCTCTCTGTCTCTCATGAATAAATAAATAAAAGCTTTAAAAAATATATGAATAGAAAGCACCATACAATATTCTCCTTTCCTCAAAATACCTCAAATCTACATTGTATGAAACTGAATGTCAACAAAATATATCTATTTATTTCACTCATACTTTAGTAAGAAAAACACTTGAAATAGACTGGCTATAACTTGTGCTTTTGGGATTGGACACATAATGTAGCATTTTTCTAATATTTGTCTCCAGTTGCTTAAGTGATAAAGCAATTTGAATAACAGTGGACGATAAATCAAAGACAAGATATCAAAGTTATACATTTTTTTTGCAGTCTGTGTTTTAAATAGATGAAAGTATAAATGAGTATCAATTCTTTGCTGAAAAATTAACAGCAAGATGTTGCACAATGTTAACTGTTTTTTAATGTCTGACTTTAATGCCACTTATAGGTCTAAAGTAAATAGACCGTTGTACAGATAGTAAGACTTGGCCATCTTTATATTTAAATTTCTAGGTATTTGTATTTAAGTCTCATATGGGTATTTTTTAAAGATTTTATTTATTTGAGGGAGAGAGAGAGAGAGAGAGAGAGACAGCACAATCACGGGGAGGGGCAGACGAAGGGGCAGAGGGAGATGGAGAAGCAGACTCCTGCTGAACAGGGAACCTGAGGTGGGTCTGATCTCAGGAGCTGAGATCATGACCTGAGCTGAAGTCAGATGCTTAACCGACTGAGTTATGCAGGTACTCCAGATGGGTATTGTTTTTAAACTGTTTTTCCTCTAAGGTTCAATGTTATGTGCGTATCATGTAAATATTCTATCTAATGATTATCAGAGAGGAGGAGAAATACAGAAGAGAAGATGAGGACTGGAATGGGTAGGAAAAAGAAAAGGAAATAATGAAGAAGAAAGAAAGAAGAAGAAAGTGGTACCACATATGTGTGTGCATGTATCTCTATATATTTATACATATCTGATGTATGCATAAATCTATATCTATGTATATCTATGTATATTGCTTTTTACCAGGTACTGGAGTAATGTCATTGTATGTATAAAATCATTTAATCTTCTGAACCACCCTATACAACAGGTACTATTATGATGACCATCTTAAAATAAGAAAATCAAGATTTAGTGATTTAGGAGATTTGCTCACATCCCAACAAGCAGTCTGAACAGAAAAGGGGCTCAATCCATGGTGCCTGTCTCAGGAGCCAAAGTCTCTGAGTAGCACCTAAACTGTCTTCTCAGACCTCTCTTTATTACCTAAGGCAGCAGAGGTTGGTACTGTGAGAGACACAGTGGAATGATTTTTTTCTCCCACAGCTCTTCAGTTCATACTACTGCTGAGAACCTAAATCACTGTTTGAGGTTTTATTGGGATTTTTTTTTCCCTACAGGAATATGGAAATTTAAAAAAAATCCAAGACATTTCTTATTTGAAATGGATCAAAGCCTCTAAATTCAGTTCTTGCATGACTGAATGATGCATTTACTAGTCCAAATAATTTGTATTCATAACATGGGTGTATCAGGTCACCAATTTGGCATATGGTATAGTCCTTTAGGGAACTTGATACTCCTTCAAAGTGTCTACTCAAAATGACTACATAACTAGAAGAGCTTCTTAGATTTTCCAAAGAAGATAACTAAGTTTTTAATCACTCTAGGCCATGTGTAAAACATGAATTTAATTGTGGCTATCTGCTTAACACCCTGCCCAATCCTACTTGTGTTTGCAATACATACAGGTATGTGTCTAAAGATTCAACAAATTGTGTGAAGTTTCCAAGTTATTCTATTACCATTACTATTGCTCTGTTACTCTAGTGCCACTCATTGCTACTTTCCCCTGTCCATTGGTAAGTGATCATGTACCTCCAGACTCCAAGGCAGCTTGCCTGACACTACACTGGAATTTTCCCAGTGATTTTTTAAAAAATATTTTATTTATTTATTAATGACAGAGAGAGAGAGAGAGAGAGAGAGAGAGAGAGAGAGGCAGAGACCCTCTCTATGAAGCAGGCTCTATGCAGGGAGCCTGACATGGGACTCAATCCCGGGTCTCCAGGATCACACCCTGGGCTGAAGGCGGCACCAAACAGCTGGGCCACCAGGGCTGCCCCTTTCCCAGTGATTTTTAGAATGTAGTGGAAAGGTCTGAAAGCCTATGATATGAATTCTCTGTATACATTTTTCTAGACTGATTTATCAACAGTTCAAGTACGTCAAAAGAATCAAGACCCTACTGCAAGTGTCACCATGGGTAAACATTATAAAATTGCTGACCAAATAAGCAATGCAAGCCTTACTCTCCTTTACCAGAAATGCAATAGCTAGAATAAGGAAACTACAGACCTGCTGTAGCAGACCAAACTTTGGACCACAATTCTTTGTCTATGTGTCTGTATCTTTGTCATGTAACTTTCAAATCTTAATTCAAGGTGTACTTCTCTACCTGTTGATTTTGAGCTTGTCCATGTAATTGGTTTTGGTGATAGGATGTTAGTATACATGACTCAAGCAGAAGACTGAAAAGTGCTTATGTGGTTGAGCTGCTATTTTACACTTGGCAACTGTGAGAACAAATGGCCTAAGGAACTCCACTGGTCTCAGAATGAGAGATTTGTAGAACATACTAAACTAAACATGCAGTTTGGAACCAAACTGAATTAAGTCTTACTAGTATCAGCAAAGACATCCCTCAATGACTTGCAGACATATGAATAAGAATAAATGCTTTTTTTTTTTTTTATTTTGAGCCACTGAGTTTTAGGGTGATCTAGTATGCATTTTTACTATAGTAATGGCTAACCATTACAGACGTTGGTACTGGGAAGTGAGATGCTATTGCAACACCAACCTGATGTATGATTTTGATCAAGGCTATGGACAGCAAGAAAACTTCTATAAATGGCCAGAAAAACAGTAAGGAAACTATGCACTACTAAAAAAAATTGTGACCTATGGTCTATAGTATTGAAACATTTACTAAAATTATTGCTTACAACAGAAAGGAAGATTATGTAACTGATAAACATATAGTAGTACTAAAAGAAAATAATGAAACAGCCAGTTTTCAAGCAGTATTTAGAAGTAGTAGAGACAGTACAGAATTGCAGTTTGTTAAATAAATTTATTTTTCATCAAAATTAAACAGTATCCATTAAGATAGAGCCTCAAGGAAAAGCCCTAATCAAAGGTTACCATTAAAAATCACCTCAAGATAAAGAAGCAGTGAAGGGTTTTGTCACCAAACGTTTTGTTTAAACTCCTTAAATAATCAACATGCCTGGTAGATCATGTCTCTAAAATAACTAACATGCCGTTCAGTAGGAGAAAAGTGATGCTAGGATGAATAAACTAGTATTTTTACTGAAGGGTAATACATCCAAAATACACATAAATGAATCTAGAGAGAGAGGCTTGAGGAAAGAATTATGGACCTAGATTTTGGCAGTGGACCTGAAAAGTGTGTAGGAAACTCATAACCTTGTAAAATACAGTTATGTTAGCAAAAAGCACCACCATCCTAAACTAGAAGAGACTGAGAGTTCTTGTGATGTTAGATACTTCTTGATCTCCTAATTTCTACAGGAAGTTAACAGGTTGGCAAAAAGGACATATTTTGCCATCCTCTCTTTACAATTGGCCAAAGAAGGTGATAACAAAAGAATGAGCTCCCATCAGGCAGAGCTAAGGACAGTGGTCTATGGACCTACTCCCAGAACTTAGGTCAAGGAATATTTTCTACTCCAGATAATGCCAAATGGGATTTCAGAATGTCTATGGACCGGTAACTGCTAAGTACCTGTCATCACTCCCCTTTTACATGGGAGAACTTGTGGTAGTCATCATGTCTCTCTTCTATCATTTTCTAGCAGATGATTTGACTTTTTAGTTCATGGGTTTTCAGATCAAGAGGTATTGGATCTAGATCTCATCCAGATCATGAGATCCTGAACCTTGTGCTTGATATCATAATTGAGTGAAATTCTTTCAAGTTCTATGATGAGGAAAGGAAAAAGAATCAGATGCTCACAGGAAGACATGATCATAACTCCTAACTGTATAGCTAAAAAATCAAATCATAGCCTGGTGGTTAGGAGTATACTAAATACCTGGGGCACCTGGGTGGCACAGTTGGTTGGGCAACAGACTCTTGGTTTCCACTCTGGTTGTGATCTCAGGGTCTGGGGGTCAAGACTCGTGTGGGGTTCCATGTTCAGTGCAGAGTCAGCTGAGAATTCTTTCTCCCTGCCCTCTGCCCCTCCTGCTCATTCTCTCTCTCTCTCTCTCAAATGAATAAATAAATGTTTAAAAAATATTTAAGAGTATACTGAGTAGCTAAACCAAAATTTTGAATATTTACTAAATCTTGGTTACACTTCATATTTAAAAAGGTAGTAATGATATGGACCTAATCTTGTTGTAATAAGTACACAATATATTAAATGCAAATCTCCAATACAGATTTAGCACACTGTAATGACTCAGTACATTGTGGTCTATGTGGTTCTCAACTACAGCACCAGTTTTATTTATACCTATTTTTGACATATTAAAAAACTGCATTTTCTTTGATGAAATAAATAGTTATAATGACACACAAAACCTTTGAAAGAAGATGAAATGTTCCAACTATAATTCTGTTTTTACATATAATTCCACCATTTACACAGAAATTTAGGCTGTTAGAATGTCCATTATTAATGACATAGTGGCCTACTTACACAGCTGGCTGTACCAGTGATATCCGCTAATTTCAACTATAAATTCTAGTTACCAAACTTTTGTATTACTAATTATAAGAAGAGCATAGTGTTAGTTGCTAAGAAAAGAGCACATTATTAATTGCTAATAAAATGATTTTAGGTCAGATTTTCCCCTTTGAAATGTTTCTTGGAAATATCCATTTGTTAATAATTTTCATTTGCTAAACAGATACAGCAGTTAGTTTTATAATATTCATTTTAGTTTTCTATTTTTAATTTTTGGAAATAACCATTCAACCATTTTTTTTTTGTACAACAAAATGCTGTAATAGCATTTGTAATGTCCTATTAATCACTCTATTTTAATTATCATGACAATTTCAGTTAGCCAACATTGTACCATTTCTTTCAGAAACATATCACAAGTTTTAAAGGGGGCCTATTCTGTATTTTTATCACACCTGCAAACAGCCACAACACACTCAAGGTTGGGTAAGGGGCAAGTCTATGTCATAAATCTTAATTGTACATAATAAGGAGCAGTATTATTAGCTTTCACAAGCGCATGAATAAAATTCAGTTACAACTGTTACTAAAAGAAGGAAAATGAATTTTAGTGGGTTAATATATATTAAGCCATTATGATGAACACAAAGACCTTGCACTGGACTACCTCGCTCCGAGAACCATATTCAGAGTTTTGGAAATGATGTGATTTGGGAATGCCTACTGTCAAGTATTTCTGTCCATACCATGAATTTCTGTGTACTAAGAATGGGTGGGTGGACAACTGAGATAGTTCCAAATTCTGTCTTGCAGCATCATGTAAGGCAACTTTCATTGGATGGTAAAGGCTAATATTCCATAAATGCTTATTTGGAGGTACAGGGTACAAGAATCTACAAGAATTAGTCCCTTAGGGAGAGTGGCCATATATTTTCACTGTTATGCTCTGAAGATCTCATCTCTAATCCTTTTTTCTAGGATAAGAAATCCTTTCCTCTGGAATAACTAGCTGGCCACTTCTACTTTTCAGCCTGAGGTAACTATTAACATTATTTCCCATCTTGAGCTCCTCCTATTTAATGCTGAGAGGTAGAGTATCTTCTGAAACTTGAACCATGCAAATAATAGTTTATTGCTTAACCTCATCACTAATTATGTCCTATATATATTTGATAGGACAAGTAACAGACATACATTTTAAATATATATTCTATATGGTTCCAAAAATATATCTACACTTTTGGCATTTCCCCCTGTTGTTTATATAAAGCCACAGGTATTTATTTGTATCTTTATTTATTAAAAGTAATGCTGTCCACATTTCGATATGTTATTACAGTTAACAGTTATTATCCTTCCTCTTTCCTTAGGCCTGTTACCACCCAATGAAGTATTTCAGTTACTATTAGTACAATTGCAGCATTTGGAACATATAAATCATTTCACTTTCTTTTTAAATTCACTTGTGACAAAGTTTTACTCAGTGGTGAGAAAATGAGATGAAAAATCCTTAGCTTATCAACTGTCAACTCTTAAGCAATTAGTCAAACCAGTAAATTCTATAATGCATGGAGTTTTGTGTTAGTGGAAAAGTGAGCTACCTTGGAGATATAACTTCACATAAATTTCCTGGTGTCAATACTGTGTATATTTAGGGGAGCTAGTTGGTTTTTCCATTTGACCCCCAGAGACAACCAAGTAGGCAGCCAGCATGAGGTTTCGATAACATATGGGTTAATTAATAAGGTCTAAATAGTCAGAGGAAGTGTTGGATTTAAAGGCATTTAATAAGATTAGACTTTCAAACATTATTTGGTGCATTAATTCAAATATGCAAATTGGCACAGCCCAGAGGCCTAGGCATGAAAAAAAAAAAGAAAACCCGAGGGCAGATAGAAATAAAATTAAATTTTAGGAAAGTATTAAAATAAAAATACACTCACAATCTGAGATTTAGGACTGGAATTAGAGTTCTTCAGTCTATTAAAACTTACTGCTATTAGTATATGAAGCCACTAAAGGTAGGATGATTGGCAAAATTTGCAAACAGGTATATATTTAAAATTGGAAATTATCATGTTTTTCAAGCATTAAATTTGTATCTTCTATACAGTCTTTCAGGTGATTGCTGCCAATATTAGAGCATCTTAAATCTTAAAGAATTAAAAATAGCATGGTTTTCTATGGCTCATAATTAAGGATTTTTGCTCTATAACTGGTTTCGTACTTTGGACTCAAGGGTTAATACCTACATGTTTCTTTCTGCTGTCTGCAGTAGTCCACAGATAATTCAGATATAGGCCAGTGTAGGAACTGTGGAAAGAAAAGGTAACTTTTGCTCCAAGAACTCAACACCACTGAAGCCAGTTTTGAAAATTAGAACTTAAAAATCATCAGAAGTATTTCCTGCCAGGTAATGTAATGTTTGGTAACTTATAAGACAGCATGCATTTTTTTTTGTACTGTAGTTAGTAAATTAAAACTAAAATGAAATTAAAACAAGCCTATTTCTACCACGTGTAAATAAAAGTTACTGTAATTCAATATCAGATATGAATCAGTTAATTCTATCTCAGCCACAGCTCTGATATTTCAGAGAACAGCAGATGTTACCCTTTCTACTACCCCATTAATATACCTCATCAGTTTTTCCACTATTTTCCCTAGGGTAGAGAATAAAGGCATATTTTCCTTTCTGTTCCTTAAGCAAACCTACTTGTTCCCTGAAGCACAAGATTTAATTATCCTTATTGCATTATATTTGCTTGAATAGCTACAGAAGTTATTAATGGGCATAACATTTTCTGATCTTTTTCATGAAATTCAGCTATGATATTTATGCTGATTTAACTACCTCTAGCACATTAATTAGTTTAGCAGTAAGAATTAAGGACTTAGGATTTATAACAAAATTCATTTCTATTGATTATTACGATATGTGACAGTTTGGATAATAAAACTATTTAGACATGAAATTCATGTGTGTATATGTAAGTCTGGAAAGAAGGATATGGTGTCCTACTCTATTACCTAGCTGTTTATGGGAATATCAATCAAGAATGAACCCTGGAGCTGTACTGGGTGCTAGATCAACCACTAAATGGGTATATGACCTTAGGCAAATATTTTAACTTCTTTCTGTCTCAGTTCCATTATTTGTCAAGAAGAAATAATGATAAGCCCTATGTTATAGTGTTCTTTTTAGAATTAATTAGCTTAATGTCTATAAAGCACTGAGAGCAAAATTTGGCAGATCATATGTTTGACATAAGTATCAGTCAGTGTTGTTATTATTACTGAAAATAGGGAGAGGAGATAGATTTTGAAAAAGTGATTTTGTTCAGTCACTGACTGCTAGATAGAAATCTTATGAATATTTAAGATGCACTGGGATATTATGATTATTGATCTGTAGCTGTGGGTATATCAGGATTACGGGGATTAACATTTTGGGTAACATCAAATTGTAGTTAGTATTTGAAGTCAAGAAATAAAAGGGGAATTTGAGAGAAAACATGAAAAATTAAGGAGAGAGTTGGGACAAACATTGGGCATTGAAAGAGTTTTATCAGTCAGGAAAGGAGTGAGGAATGTGAAGGACATTGGGTGGAGATAGGGAGAGCGTTGGTAAGAAAAGCAAGAAAAATTACAGTACAGAAAGCATGGAAAAATGATTTATAGAATTAAACACAATAAAATAATGATATTAAAAAGATGCAAAAAAAAAGATGCTAGTAGCTTAGAGTATGGAATTTACTGGTATTCCTTGAGTGTAGTTGCAGAAGAATTTTGGGGAAAAAAGACATTGACTGCAATAAATTGGGGAATAAAGGTGAGTTGAGACAGAGAAAACATTTTTAAAAGCTTCAAAAATTTAGGTGGTCAGGCTGGCTTCAAAACTTGATAAAAAATGGAAGGGGAACAATAACCACAACCCAGAAATAAAATGAAATATCATCACCTGATTGTCTTAAAAACCAAGTTTTAAGTTTAGTTTGATGTGACTGAGCTGATAGTGGCCCCAGTTGCCTGGGAGAAGCAAAGGCTGAGCCTCCCTGGAGAAACCCATTTCCAGACAAACCTCAAATGATTCAAATACTTAACGTTCCAGAAAATGTCAGCCTTATGGGAAATCAGAAAACCCATAAGGAAATAAAGTGTCATGAACAAGATTCAGCAGAAGCAATGCAGAGAAGTTTCAGAAACACAATAACGTGAAATATTGGACTTATCAGACACTATATTTAAAACAAGTACTTCATAAAGAGATGAAAGGAGTAATAAAAATATGAACAAAGAAAACAGATTATAAAATGATTAAGCATATTTTGAAACAATAAAGTACAAATGCCAGAAATGAAAAACATTTCATTAAAATTAAAAACCCTTAAATTGCCATACTGTGGATATTTATCCTGTCAAAACATGAAGGTGTAACTTTTTGTCAAATGTGTATTGTACTTTAAAGTTATATATGCATATGACATGTATTAGTTTTCCATGCTGTAAAACTAATTATTACAAACAAGTAAAGCAACACACATTTATTATCTCACAGTTTCTGTGGGTCAAAGTCTGGTTATGGATTCTGTAAGACTGCAATCACAGTGTTGGCCAGGACTAGGGTCTGGTCTGGAAACTCCACAGGAAATGAATTTACTTTCAAGTTCATTCAGATGGTTGTAAAAATCTTTTCCTTGTAGTTATGAGACTGAAAGCACTGGCTTCTTGCTGGCTGTTGTCTAAGGGCTGTCCTTAATTACTTGTCCATGGGCTTCCCAACATATTCCCTTATTTTATCAAGCCAGTCAAGAGAAATTCCAGGGTGAGCCTGCAAGACAGATAAAATCTGTTATAACATAATGTAATTGTGGAAGTAACATTTCATCATCTTTGCCCTATTTCATTGGTTAGAAACAAATCATACACTTCATCCACACCAAAGGGGGGGGGCACTACATGAGAGCAGGGAATTATATACAAGAGCATAAGTAAAAGTATGCAGGCATTATGAGCAGTCATCTTTGAGTCTGTCTACCATATGGAAAAAATTAAAGCCATTTGGTAATATAACATGAAATGCATAAGATGAAAGTAAAAGTTTCCCTCCTCCTCTCCCTCCTCTCCTAATCTCTTGTGCAGCCAATAGTATCTACTATATATGTAAAAGTTTCTTTTCCATCTTTCCTGAAAATAAAATGCTTTCTATTCCTTGAAATAAAAAATGGCCCTTAGTAGATGTTATGGACTGAATTATGTCCTCTCTCCCCATGTCCCTAGTCAATGCATATGTTGATGTTCTAACACCCAATGTGACTATATTTAGAGATAGGCCTTTAATTAAAGTTCTAAGGTGGAGCCCTAATCCGATAGGACTGGTGTCCTTTAGACAAAAGAAGAGACATGTGCACAAGGCTGCTTGTATGCAAAAGGCCATGTAAAGAAAGACACAGTGAGAAAGTAACAGGCTATAAGCCAAGGAGAGAAATCTCTCCAGAAACCAACCTTGATGGCACCTTGATCTTGTAGTTCTAGTTCCCTGAACTGTGAGAAAATAACTTTTTATTGTTTCTATTGCTCTAATACAGGAGATTATAGTTTTAATTAACTAGAAGATATATCTGAAGACATTAATTGGAATATGCCAGGGAAAAAGATAAAACCCATGAGAGAAATGTCAAGAAAGAAGGATAATAGACTAAAAAATACTAAGAATATTTAGTTGGCGTACCAGAAGATGAGAAGAAAGAGAGTGTGATGAGAGGAACGTACAAATAAATAATGGTTGAGAACTCTGCAGAACTAATGAAAGTCTGTTAAAAGCTTTAAAGGGTTTGGTGTTTTACACTACTTGCAAGCATTTTAAGGGGTGATATTAGCAAAACTCCCCAAAGTTTACCCAGATGGAGACATTGTTTTTATAATCCTGGTCAGGAGATAAAATTGTCCTTTATCTGAGGGAAGATACTCCCTGTATTCCAAGGCTGTTATCTATGCAGATATCCTTAAAAAGAGAATCTAGAACAAAGCTGCCCAATATCTCTTCACAAAATGTACAGAAATGTGACAGAGACATTGTCTCCCAACAAAGCCATTGCCACCTAGGAAGTCCATTGAATTCCAAACTGGAAGAATTTAAATAGATACTCACCTAGACATATATCAAAATGAAACCGCAGAATATCAAAGGCAAAGAGGAATAACAGAAGCAGCATGAGAGTGAAGAGAGTTCAGCCTCCAAAGAATGGCAATAGCAAATAGCTGATTTCTCAACAGTGTCAATGGATAGCAAGCAACAATCAACTGAAATGATTTAAGAAAAAAATAATTGTCAACTGAGAGCGGAGTAGTCAGTCCCATTTTTCCAAACACAACAGTAGAACTAAGTTTGCTACCAAGAGAACCTCACTAAATAAAGTTCTAAAGGATATTACTTAGTCAAAGTAAAAGTGATTCTAACTAGAAGGCCTAAGATACACGAGGATATGATGAGCAAAGAGTGTCAAATATAGCTATACATCTACACAAATATTGATTCCAAGAAGCAATAATATTTTTTTTTCCTGTGGGTTAACACAAGCTACAACAACTCAGATACACAAAAATAACAGTATGTACGTCAGGAAGGTGGTAATAGGAAGTAAATTGCTCAAGAGAGGGTAAATATGTAACTTTGATTGATTTTAGAATTTAATAAGTTTACAAGGCATGTTAAAACTTCTATGAAAATTATTAAAAGATCAGAAATAGAGTACCTATCTGATAGAGCAGTGAAAGAAAATAAATGGATTGTAAATGCTACTGTGAACATCCTAATAAGATGTTCAATATAGTAAAACTGGCCTTAAATTACTGGATAAGCTCTGAGTAAAACAAAAGGAACAATATTATTTCTCCAGAGCCTACAAATGCTTTTGCTGAAAATGCATTGTCCAAGACTGCTAATGTAACAATAGTTGAAAGAAAGACATTTTTTCTAGATTAGTTTTAGTTTTATAGTAAAGGTATAGATTAAAGTTTTAGTTTTATGATGGAAGTTGACCATCATAATCATTGTTTTTTTATACTTTTATGTGTCAGTACGTATCCACCATAAGCCTTGTTTCATATTGGGCAAATTAATTGATTTTTTAAAAATTATAAGTCAAATTATATAACTTTTCACATGTTTTCTAATATATTAATTTACATATTTATTTAAAGCTGCCTAGTTTTTTTTTTTTTTTTTTTGTAGAATCAATTATTTCAGTGTCTTGTAGACGCAACTTCAAGTGATGCAAATGTTTAAGGTTTTCCATATCATATACCTTTATATATATCGTGAAAAAAAAATGTTCTGTCAGTGAAAATCTATCAAAAAACATATAATCAGGAAATATAGAAAACAAAATGTTTTGTAATTTTAACCATTTTGACTTGCTTTATTCTAATGATGGGTGTTATAAACTCAATCTGCAATGAAAGTAGAAAAATAGGAAATATGTTTTAATATAGAAAAGATTTACATGAATCTAATAAGTATGATATCATACAGCAATATACTTTTAAAAATATGATCAACAGAAGTGGAGAATAAATCAAACATTCACAATTTTAATTGCAGTATATAAAAATATTTTTTAAATGAATGTGTACCAGTGACATCTAATTAATTCATTTCAAACATTGATAGGATTCCTATGACAGCCTATAATTATATACTTCATATGTTAGAAATTACAGACAATGTATGCATTATAAATTAAAAATGTAAGAGGACTTTCTAAAATAGAAAAAAATTATAAATAGAAAAAATGGCCTGAATTCAAAATGTAATAGGCTTATCTCTGTGTCTAATTTAATGTGTTCTTTTTAGTACTTGGCATCTGTAATGGTACTCTCCCCAGAGGCTGAACACCTTGACCTTATGTGGGTACAGTTGCAAAGATATAGCAAGTTAACTTGAAAGAGGCCTAATTATTGACAGAAAGTATTTGCCCTTTATTTTTTGATACACACAGGCATCAGAATATTACATTAATTTCAGAATAGGGATTGCTTCACAGGTTTGATTTATTGGGCAGCAAAAATCTATTCTTTCAAAAAGCAGTGTAGATGCATGTATTGTATAATTTCATGCAGCTGTATCTCTGACCCATCTCCTGGCTAATCATACATTGAATGGAAAGCAGGCTAAAGTGCTGACAGGGGATCAAGTGGTATCTTCTGGTGAGGAGAGAAAATGAGTAGGCACACCAATATGTAATGATATGCCTAGAAGCAATTTTCTGCCATTGAAAAGTCGAAACTGATGGATACAATGTATTCCTCCCGACCGATCAGAGGCTCCCTGTAATTAACAAAAGTTTCAGAGATAAAGAATGAAACTCTGTTCAGTTTCTCTCTTTGAAAGTTGTTATGATACTGTAAAGTTTTAAAATGATTTTAACATGCTTGGAGAAGAAAATCCTGTCCAGATATTTTCTGAAGGTAATATGTAGAAAATGTCTTTTAGAGTTCTCTTTAGAATCTAAAGGATCATTCAAAGTTTTATTTGAACACATTTCAAGGCTAAGGAACACGTGGGTGGCTCAGTGGTTGAGCGTCTGCCTTCAGCTCAGGGCATGATCCCGGAGTCCCGAGATCGAGTCCCACATCGGGCTCCCTGCATGGAGCCTGCTTCTACCTCTGCCTGTGTCTCTGCCTCTCTCTGTGTCTCTCATGAATAAATAAAATCTTAAAAAAAAAAAAAATTCCCAAGTCTTTAAAACCCATTGGCTGAAAGACACCTATTTAAAATACTTAAAACAGAACCTATCAATAATTATCAATTACATTAAAAATATAAAACTCCTGGAAAAATAATATGTTTCCTTGTTTGTATCTGTAAGTTTATACAACAAACAGGAATTAATAAGATTCAAGATTTAAAATGAAGAAAAAGAAATAATAAGACTCTGTGTGGTGTTGTGAAGCAAAAAGAGCACAGAAGTAGGACAACTTTAAATAACTGGTAACTGTCACCATTGAGAAAAATCACACAATCCATTTGTGCATAAGCTTCTTTATAGAATGTGCAAACTAAAATGAATGATCTCTTCTAGGATGAAAATAATTTTGTCTTTGAGTCAATGAATTCCAATAAATTTATTTCCCTCTAGCAGAGTGCTTCTGTAATTAAAAAAAGAATACCAAGGGATCCTCAGGGCTCAGGGGTTTAGCACCTGTCTGGCGGGGCGTAATCCTGGAGTCTGGGGATCAAATTCCACATCAGGCTCCCTGCAGGGAATCTGCTTCTCCTTCTGCCTTTGTCTCTGCCTCCCTCTCTCTCTCTGTCTCTCTCATGAATAAATAAATAAAAATCTTTAAAAAAAAAAAAAAAGAAAGGAAAAAGAATGCCAAGGATTAAAATTTAGTTAATTTAAGTGAAGTTATATGCTTGGAATATATATATATATATATAATATATTTTATTTTATATTATATATTTATTTTATATTAGATATATGATATAATAAATATATTTATATTATATTATATATATTATATGTTATATATATTATATATATAATAGGTTCAATTTTTTCAGGCTTCATTGTTTGTTAATCAAAGTTAGCAAAGTAGAGGGGATTACAAAAATAAAGTCAGCATTTTCTGTATATCATCAAGGTTCAATTTCAAAGTTCTCAATTTCTCATCATGATAGAAAATCAACACTAGTCCACTCTCAGACTATTAGCTTCAATTTTTATACTGCAGTTATTTAACAATGTGTATTAATAGATTTAAAACTTTTTAATGAACTCATTATATATTAAAAAAAATAAAGCATGTTCTATAGCGCTCTATCACTAAAAAGGCCTGAGAGAAAGTGACCAACCAACTTGTTGAGAAAGTTCAACAAATACCTGTTGAACCCAGATTTGGGTCTCAAAATGTAATAATAATAATAATAGTAATAATAATAATAAAAAATTAGTATTCCTTTGAGAAATAGCTGAGTTCAGATCTGGAACAAAAAATGTACAAGATGATCCTGGAACATTATGCCATACAGGAAATATAGAAAACTATAAAAACCATCACGATGGGTCAAAAGAATTCAAGAGCCACCATGAAGGAGCCCCCATTGCTCAAATATGGGACGATTTGACCAACAAATAATAAAAATAACTGCCCTTGATCGAAAATAACAAATATTTACAAATCCTAATGTATTTCAACTGTAGGTCATGATGATACTTTATAAAATACCAATTGTACAATGTTGCAGAATACTAGTAAACCAATTCATTATTTTGAAAATTGGTAAATAAAGTGAAAAAAGTAAGCCATAAAAATAGATATGGGGGAGACTTTCCTTATGGAAAATTTCTAGGTAATAATATAAGGAGTGGTAAGAGTGGAATATCAGTATTTTGCAACTATTTTGCATCCTGTTCATTAGATCAAAGTATTGATCATCAATTATCACCTATAAAGTAGTCCATTTCCCCATTCTAAAAATTGTACTAGAGTTTGATCTAAATTGAATGTGTATTTTATGGGAAATCTAGAAGGTAGAGGAAGATGTTTATACTATGGGAATACAATGAGTAAAATCCAGATGGAGGAAGATTCCACAGGACAAATGACCTAGTTTCTTCAACAAATAAATGGCAAAGGAAACAAAAAATAAATAAATAAATACGAGGCAGATCAACCTATCACAAAATG
This sequence comes from Canis lupus dingo, assembly GCF_003254725.2. Lineage (NCBI taxonomy): Eukaryota > Metazoa > Chordata > Mammalia > Carnivora > Canidae > Canis > Canis lupus. The sequence continues at coordinate 18,253,276 of NC_064250.1, forward strand.
TGGACTCTATTTGGATTCTTAAACTGTGAAAAATAAATATGACATTTATTAGACAATTAGAAATTTGACTCACTGACTAGGTATTTAAAGATAATAATCAATTTTATCTTGTAGTAATGGTATTATGGCTGTGCTTTTATAAACTTAATCAGTGACAGATACAGTGAAATATTTATGGATGAAATGGCATGATGTCTGAGACTGATTCATGATGAGGAGTTGGGAATTGGATGAGTTCATGAGTCCCATGAAATGATAAGTATTGAAACTATATGATAGGTACATGAGAATTTCATTATGATGTCTACTTTAGAATGTTAAATTTGTCTTTACTAAGAGTTTTAAGTATAGATTTTACTGCCATGAAATATACCTTTTTTACTCAAAGGCCCATTATGTAGGTCAAAGAGCAGCTCTGATTTTAGGTATACATCTACTTAATCTGCTTTTTAATTGCACATGAATCTTGGCAAATAGCTTAACTTTGTCAAGGTTCATTTTATGAAAAATGTCTCTTCAATGCTTCTGGGGCAAATGAGTAAACTCCTCACCTGGGATTGCACCTATGGCCTGAAGTACCGAATCTCATCTGGGGTTGTTTTAAATTGTTAGTTCAGATTAGCAGGAATAGTCTGTATTACCTTGGACCTCTAAAGTCATTAAAAGATAGTATATTGTCCACTGGTAACCAATTTAAATTCTTTTTTAAAAGATTTATTTATGTATTTGAGAGAGCAAGAGAGCACCAGCACCTGCCTGACAGCGGGTGAGGGGAAGGGGTGCAGAGGGAGAAGGAGACAGAGTATCCTTAAGAAGACCCTGCTGAGTGTGGAGTCTGGTGCTGTTGAATCCCAGGACCCTGAGATCATGACCTGAGCAGAAATCAAGAGTTAGCTTAAGTGACTGAGCCCCCAGGCACCCCTTAACCAATTTAAATTCTATACTTAAACTTGTTTTCTCAGTTCTGAATTTTTCTTCTTGTTATTATTTAGAGAATTTTATTTCAAGCTTTTTATTATATCTATATCTGTTTACACCATCTTCTCTTGCTCTTTCATTTTAAAATTAGTATTAAGAGAATTGTGAAAACATTAGAATCTTGGTCTATCATTGCCATGAGGCAAGCTTGTTTGTCACTAAAATTCTGCCACATACCCTGATTTTCATAGTAATATAACTCAAAGTTCATGAGATCTCATAGTATTTCTCTAATATTTAAGATAACCATAATAGACAAAAAGTAGTCAAGAATTGTATAATTATTATTTAAAAAACAAATATAGTCATACTATTTTTTTATGTCTTTCTATATGTACAGATTATAGTATGGAGTTGATTTTTGCTTTTCTTTCCCAGTTTCATTACTTCCAAATCAGGTCTTCTCTAGCTTGGAAATTAGGCCATCACAGATTCTAGTCAGTTCATCGTATTCCTTAGTCTTCTGCTAAGTGATCTTCAGAGAGTGGAGGTGCACAAGCTCCTTCCTCAGGCTCACCTGGACACCAAGACTTCCGCTTGGGCCTGGTGCCCAGTTGGGCAATTTCCATGTTTGCCAACCTGAGTCTTTCCCCTGCCTGGACTTTCAGCGCTTGGTATCTATGGCCTTCTTTTTCAATTTTTGCTGAATAATCCTCAACACATTTCAAGGATTCTTCACATGGTGCAGTAGCATTAGAGCACTATCTTCTGTTTCTCAAACTTTTTGAAATGGTCAAAGAAAGATTTTTTTTTAAGGAGTTCAGGACTATAGTAAGTTGGCATTTTTCTTTCAGAAGCTTTTGGATTTTGTCTTTGTCAAGATCCTTTTGTTTCTGAGCCTCCTCCATCCCCTGGTACAGAATCCCCTCAAATCGATCCACCATTGATGGATGGTTCTTGGTGGGGAGCTCCGCATATTTATTGTAGGCCAGCAGGCACCCCTTTTGTGCCGCTGTCACTGTAGCATCCTGGTCCTTTGGGCTGTACTGCAGCATATTCAGGATGGGCCCTGTGGGCAGCCGCTGCCGCCAGAGCACGCAGGGAGAGCACCCAGCTCAGGAACACCTGGAGTTTCTAGGAAGCCTGGCTCCAGCAGCCTCACCTCCGAGGGACTTCCTGATACAAGAAGTGCATCCTCAAGGCTGGCTCCTTAAACAAGTCCCACACTGCCCCGGACAATTCACCTTAGGCCTCTGCTGGGTCTTGGACATGCCAGTTGTTCAGGCTCTAAACTCCGCCAAAGGGAAGGGGCACCTCCTCAGGGGCGCCTTTTTCTGCCCTGCAGCTCTGGGCCCAAAGGAGGTGTGAGACCAGGTCTCTTTCCAGTTTCCTGGCAGGGAATGGCCTTTTGCTGACAGCATCTTCCAAGAAGTAAAAATCTAGCCGCCTGGGCCCATTTCCCAAAGAGGAGCCTTTTGGCCGTGGGCCTCTTCCTTGTGAGGCCGTGAGGACGTGAGGACGCGGCCCCTCCAGGCTTCAGACGCCAGCAGGGGCGGTGTTTTCAAGACCAGACGCATCCTCAGGGCAGGCTGGGGCCTCGCAAGGCAGGTCTGCAAGCATTTCTTTGCCTGCCTGCTCCTTCAAGGTAGGTACCAGGAGAGGGTGCATGCAGCAGGCCGAGAAGCAGAGGCAGTAGGTGAACTTTCTCTGGGCTTTGAGAGTGAGATGCCACCCCGGAAGGGTCTCCTAGGAATTCAGAGGGGAATGTAATGCTTTTCTCTAAGGAATAAGAACTAACATTTTCCTCCAAGGCTGGCTCAGGGGGTGCCAGATGTTGATTCTGGAGATGCCACTTGGTTTTCAAGACTTCCTGAGGTCTCCGGTGAGTTTGAAGGATGTAGGAATTTCCTAAATTCCTATACATTGTCCTTTAAGTCCTGATTTGCTGAATTTTGCAAATTTTAGTAGTTTGCATTTGATTTTTCATTCAGTTAAAAGATTTAAAAAGTTTTTGGGGTCTTTTTCTTTGACGTATGTGTTATTTGGAGGTGTGCTGTTTAATTTCCAATTCGTGGGGATTTTCACCTTTCTGTTATTGATTTCTAAATTAATTTCATTTCAGACTGAAAATGTACTTTGTATAATTTCTGTTCTTTTAAAATTAAGTTATGTTTTATGGCCTGGAATGTGGTCTCTTTTGGAGAATATTATTGTGAGCTTGGAGAAAAATATGGATTTTGCTGTCGAGAGTTTTCTATATGTGTCAGTTATATCAAGTTTATTGCCATTCAGGTCATGCAAATCCATACTGCATTGATCTATCGATTACTGACAGAGGAATGTTGATGTCTCTAATAACAAATTTCTCTTTTCCGTTGTATCAATTTTTTCCTCCTGTATTTTGATGCACTATTGTTAGGTGCATACACATTTAGGACTTCTATGTTTTGGAGAATTTACCCTATTATCATTATGCAACATCCTTTTTTAAACATGATAATCTTCCTTCTTCTGAATCTCCTTATGTGATTAATACAGCTACTCCAGCTTTCTTCGGATTGGTGTTAGCACATCTTTATCCATCCTTTTACTTTTCACCTATATGTGATCTTAATATGTAAAGTGTGTTTCTTATAGACAGCATGTCTTTGGGTCTTATTTTATTTTTTTCCTTTATTTTTAACCCACTTTGATCATTTTTATTTTTCAATTGATGTTTTAAGTCCATTCACATTTAAGATGATTATGATTATACTTGGATTATTAATCTACCAGCTTTGTAATCACTTTTTATTTATTTCACTTGCTTTTTGATTCTTCCCTTCCCTCTTTTTTCTGCCTTCTCTGGTTTTAATTGAGCTCTTATATGATTCCATTTTATCTCCTCTCCTAGCACATCAATTGTACTTTTTAAAAACTGTTTTTAGAGTGTGGGGGAGAGGAAGCTTTCTTTCTTTCTTTATATAATTGCAGTATAATTGACATACAATCTTACGTTAATTGCAGGTGTACAGCATAGTGACTCCACAAGTTTGTATGTTATGCTCATCACAAGTGGAGCTACCATCTGTCACCATACAATATTATTACAGTACCATAGACTATGTTCCCTATGCTGTACCTTTTATCCTCATGATTTATTCATTCCATAACTAAAAGCCTGTATCTCCTGCTCCCCTTCACATATTTTACCCATTCCCCCATTCTTGTCCTCTCTGGCAACCATCAGTTTGTTCGATGTATTTATGGGTCTGTTTCTGTTTTTTGTTTATTCATTTTTTAGATTCCACATATAAGTGAAATCATAATGGTATTTGTTTTTTTTCTATCTGACTGATTTTACTTAGTATTGTACCCTCTAGGTCTATCCATGTAATCATAAGTGACAAGATCTTATTCTTTTTTTATGGCTACTATTCCAGCGTATGTGTATATGTGTACACATCATAGTTTTATCCATTTATCTACTCATGGACACTTGGGGAGGGATCATTCTATAATCCAATTAAGTATCAGTCTTTCAGTAGGCCTGTGTCTTAGCCCTTTTCAACTGTTTCCTGGACTTTAGGGATATCTTCCCTGATTGTAATGTTCTCAATTCATTTCTTTGATAACTTGAGCCATACTGATTATTTTTTTCTCTTAGATGAGATAGTAAGTCTAGAGGGGACTATAAGTTGGGAGGAATTCCTTTCCCCAATTTGGGTAAGGGTTTAAAATCATGCTCTGAAAGAGTACTATCTCATGGAGAGTAGGCCTTTGTTATAGAGAATGTTCTGGACATGTTTTACAATGTTACTTTTCCTCTTCCCGCTACCATGACTATAATGGACCTTTCTTAGATCCTGATCCTAAGAACATAATGGGGTGGGCTCCTAGAAGGGAACGTTCATGAAAATATAGATCCCATAATCCTGAGGCCAGAATTTTTTACTTTCATATTAGTCCACACTCAATGTGCAGTAATTCATCAAAATTACCATCTCATTGTTCCTACCAGCTCATGGCTCTAGCAGCTTCTGCTGCAGGTAAGCAAATCCTAGTTGTGATTCTCTGGATTTACCTTTGTCTCCTTATTTAAGAGTGGTGATTTCCCTGAGATCTCAGTTCTCTAACAAATCCAGGAAACATCAGTAATTTTCAGTTTCTCCAGGTTTTTCCTTACTGGAAGGATGAGAGTGACCACTTCTAAGCTCTTTATATTTTGGAACTTAAAGTAGAAATCCTACCATACCTCTTTTTCTAAAATTTTAAAATCAATTATAAGTAGTTTAAATGTCTAAGCATTGCCATCTCAACTAATTTTAGTTCAGAATAACTGAACAGTACCAAGTATGTTGTAGCAATACAGTTTGCATTAAATATTTTGAGGCATGCTTCTGCTAACATTTGAATGGAATCTTAAATAGAAATTCATGCTAAAATGTTTAAGGATATCTGTTGAATGCTTTTAAATCTTCCATAGATATTATAATACATACACAACCTTTTTTGTTTAGTCCATTAAACTCTTTTTTTTTTTTTTTTTTTGGTATGTGCTGTAACAGCTGTGATTTACTTGAATGCAGATTTATTTATTAAATACTTGAGGGCTTTTCTATCATTGACTTTGCTGAAGTGTTAACTATCTTTTTTCCAAAGAGGGCTAAGTGAACGGATTTGGTTTGAAATGCTGGTAGTCTAAGACAGCAGAGGTATTTAAAGTTTTTTGGCTTTGCTACTTTGGACAGGACATCTAGATGTCCCACTAAGAGTCTAGGTACTAAGCATAAGGGAAAGACAGCTTATTTTCTTTTAATTTTAAAGGTTTTGCTTACTTTAAAAATATAAATTTCATGTTAAAGGGGAAAGTAAATCATTGTGACACTATCACTGAATCTGCAGCAAATTCTGTTCCTTCTGCTGCTGTGCAAGTTGGAGACCTACTAGGATGAATTAGCAGTGATGAATCTAAAAATTTCAAAAGTAAATGGGAGCCAAAAGCCTAATCAATTACAAACCAGTACAGAATTATAACAGCATCCTATTATGTTGATATTTTAACAAATAGATTTTAAACTATGTTAATGATCTGAGAGATTATCCATGCAGGTACTATAAATAATTTGACATATAAACACATATAAAAAATATGTTAAAGTATGTGGAATAATTGTATTTTCAAGTGGTATTTTTCCTGCTTTTATATATTACTTTGTCTACATTTCAGTTTCCTTATCACTTTAGTTTAGAAATAATGGTAATTCAAGTATAATTTTCAAAATGACCCTACTTTAAAATTCTATTTCTTTTTGATAATATATTATGCTTTGTGTCTGATATGTTTCTAGTACAATTAAGAGCCAAAGTGACTGGATTTCTTAGCTATTTCTAATGACTGATTTCTATTTGTTCTAAATTAAATTTCTAATTTGTTTGTAAAGTTAAATCACCTTCAAATACCTTAAGAAAAAATCCTAGTGGAAACCTAATTATTACTAAATAATAAGCAGTCATTAAATTATTTAAATATTAAATTAATCAAAGTGAAACTATTAGCCATTATGTTGACAGAGATTTTATAATTTCTTGGATTATCTCAGTTTTAGTAATGCCACTGAATTTTTATGGAGACACATGTATTTTGATTTATGACATAGATTATATATGATATTTAACAAAATAGTGTTCACTAAGATTAAAAAATGAAAACACCAAAGGGAAAAAGCACAATAAGTTTTATGTACTATGGTAACTAGAAAATTATGACTAAGTTGATGCATACCTATGGCCTCTTTTACCTAAAAATTCATGATGCATGAGCCTCTTTACACAGAGACCAACACTTCATCATTTGCAGGCTCGGCAATGAGAGCCTCCCCAAAGAAACAAGAAGTGCCTTGTTTGTCCAGTTCTAAAATTATATTTGACTGGTGCTATTTCTCAAAGTCACATCTTAATTTGTTTTGTGAGCTTCACTGGAAATTGCTTGATGCATCCTTGCATTCATGTTTGCAGTCCTGGAAGTGAATCTTTCCAGAATAGGAAGACTGGAGAGGACTTTTAAAAAGTGCTTAAAAATGAAAACATATGACAAAGATAAAAATTATGGAGGAAAATAATCTTCAGCAAATTTGAACTCACATTGTGTAATGACTTGGGGAAACAGTAATGCAATGCTATTTATGCTATTCTGCTTACATTTAAATCATTTTAGTTCAAGGCAGAGTTTAGTAATGTTTTAATAAATGTAGTAAAAATTAAATTTGTATAATAAAACAAGCACAATATAAGCAGAGGTTATCTCTATCTGAACTTATTATTAACATTCTTTAAGGCGGCTGAGGCCTGACTTCAAAGCTTCATACAGGCAGAAATAAAGGAAAGCGTTAGAGGCCAAATGTGCAATGTGAACAATAGCACATAAATAAGAATGTGGAAGATATTGTCCATAATGGAGAATACCTCACTTTTGCTTCAGTTAAAGATATATAGTCACTAAAATTTAGAATTAAAGCTTAGATATGGCCAGTTTGTTGAAAACATGGCTTCAGAATTTAGCAACATTATTCTGGAAGCATTTCTGGCCTGGCAGTAGTAAAGAGGTAATTACAATTCTCCAGACAATTGGAAAATATTTTTTATTAATAAAAAGCAACCTAGAATATTATAATAAATAATTTAGAGACAGAATTAATATTATTTGGCAATTGATTAAAAATTCAGATGAGAAAAGAACTAAAAAGATAACTAGTTTATTTTTTTTAAGATTTTATTTATTTATTCATGACAGACACACAGAGAGAGAGAGAGATAGAGAGAGAGAGAGAGAGGCAGAGACACAGGCTGAGGGAGAAGCAGGTTCCATGCAGGGAGCCTGATGTGGGACTCAATCCCAGGTCTCCAGGATCAGGCCCTGGGCTGAAGGCAGCGCTAAACCGCTGAGCCACCCGGGATGCCCAGATAACTAGTTTCAAACTTAGATCACTCAGAGCTGTTATATCTTAACAAAATTGGGGGGAAAGGAAAAGCAGATTTTAAAGAGGAAAGTTTTATTTGTTTTGGATATACTCATTATCAGGTGTTGATATCTATCAGAGAATTCTCGGATTCATCATGATAACTTTCCTGCATATAGATGATAAATTTACTCTAAAAGAGACTAACGCAACATAATCTGAGTAACTAAACAGATATTTAAACTCAAGGATTTTTGTCTACAACAGCAGTTCTCTTCTATGATGCATATTTTCTTTTTGTAAATATAAGTGTGGCAGGTAGTATTGCAGTAAGGGCTAGAGAGTGTGCTAAGAAGGGGCCAAACAGGCCAGGGAGCACCCTCTCTCTGCCATTTTTTCAATTCTCTTACCTAGAGCATCTTACTCAACCATACTCAGTTTTGTGAGCTTTACATGTGAAAATGGAGATAATAACTCTCGTAAGTTTGTTGAAAGGATTATATGCAATGATGTCATAACAAAGTAATATAAAAGTAGGAGAAATTTGTATAAAACTCAAGAATAAGCGAGAATAAGTGGGTCCTATCCACAGCCAAAAAAACAAGGTTTTTTTGCTAGATGAGTGCATATGACATTCAAGGATGACATCAATCAGTGATTCCAATTCACTTTCCTTGTATGAAAATAAAATAAGATCCTGCTGTATCTATTTGGAGGCAACGGAGATAAAGATAGTATGAAACTATAGGACAGTTTGGGAAAACTATTGTTGACCTTTTTGCAATGTACTGTATCAGTGGTTTTCAAAGTGAATTGCTTTCTACTTGTATGACAGTCAAATACTTAAGAAGCTATAGATAACCACACCATATATTTAGATTGAACATGGTCTTACTACATTTGTGTCCTGGAGACTGGCCCTGGTATATAGAACGTTCTAGGAATAGGGGAGAGTCTACGTAGAGAAAACAGTTATCCACAGATCTCAAACCTCAACATAGGAATTGAAAGTCTAACCCAAATGCCAATCAACAGATGAATGGATAAGAAATATGTGGTATATATGCACAATGGGATATTATTCAGCCATTTGTGACAATATGGATGGACCTTGAGCACATTATACTAAGCGAGATAAGTCAAAAACTAGTACTGTATGATAGCACTTATATGTGGGACCTAAAAAATTTAGATCCGTAAAAAACAGAGTAAAATGATGGTTACCAGGGCATTGGGATGGGGAGAGTAAGAGTCATGCTGTTTAAGAGTACAAATTTGTATAATAAGCAGTAAATAAGTCAGAGAAATCTAATGTACAGTATAATGAATCTAAGCAATACTGTCATACTATAATTATGTAATGTGAAATATAATGTGAAATATAGCTAATGTGAAATATAGCTACATTGGCAATCATATTACAATATATAAATGGATCAAAGTAACACAGTGTATACCTTAAATTTACAATACTACATGTCAAATGTATTTTAAAAAGAGGCATAATCCAGATTAGGTGGAAATCTTATCAAGCTGTTATTTGATTTAGCAGGTTTTAAATTCCTTGGAAAATGACTTTATGGTCCCCAACTCTAATAAAATTATGAAAACAAAACAAAAGGAAACAACTAACTACTGGGACAGCCTATGGCTCAGCTATCTTCCTCATCCTTTCAAAAGGCTGAGTTATTTAACTGACAGTATAAACTGAGGCCACCTTCTAGTATGGCAAAGGGAGATACTTTATTTTAGGGATAAAAGAGGAAGTAAATTCAGCAGACTTAGTGTTTGTTTATAGGGGTTACTCAGTAACCTTCCTTGCCACACTATTCCCAAGAATGAGAAATATCTGTGCTTATAATAGTAATGATCTTTCTAGTCATACATTATATCATATAGTGGTAATAAGCATAGCTTTTTGTGTCAGGTAAACCTGGGTACAATCTGCCACTAATAGGTATTTGACTTTGGGTAAACTATTTAATTCACTAAGCCTCAATTTACCTGTAAAAGAGGAATAATAAAAATAATATTAAAATAACATTGTGGGTTGCTCTAGAATAAGATATTCATGTAAGTAGTTGGTATTATAGCCTGGCACATAATAAACAGTTATTGAATATTAATTCATATATCAAGACTATTGCCCATGAAAAATTGAATTTATTCCCTATGGGAAGAACTATCAAATGACTTAAAACTCAGCACAGTTCTCAATCTCTCTCTTTTCTTCTTGTGTATAGTTATCCAGTTTTTCATTTCTATGTGACAAACTACCGCAAAACGTAATAGCTGGAAACAACATTTAAAAATTTTTTCTCACAGGTTTATTGATTGTATTCTACTAACAGACTCTCAACTGGAGTCTCTTAAATGGTTGTAGTCAGATATTGGCTGTGGCTGAGTCTACTGAAGATTTGACTGGGCTGGATACCCTGTTGACTCACTGATATGGTTAATAGTTGATGCTGATTGTTGGTGGGGAAATCAGACTCAGTATAGCTTGCACGTGGATTCTCCTCATAGCTAGGATTTCTCAGAGAATGACATTTGATTTTTTCTTCTAGTTTCAAGCCTATTTTATTATTTTGGAATTTTTTAATGAAATACAATAATTTAAAAATTATTTTAACAACTATATATCCTTTGTAAATTTTGCAAATTTTGTTTTTGTTTTTGTTTTTTTTATAATAAATTTATTTTTATTGGTGTTCAATTTACCAACATACATACCAACATACAGAATAACACCCAGTGCTCATCCAGTCAAGTGCCCCCCTCAGTGCCCATCACCCATTCACCCCCAACCCCTGCCCTCCTCCCCTTCCACGACCCCTAGTTTGTTTCCCAGAGTTAGGAGTCTTTATGTTCTATCTCCCTTTCTGATATTTCCCACACATTTCTTCTCCCTTCCCTTATATTCCCTTTCACTATTATGTATATTCCCCAAATGAATGAGAACATATAATGTTTGTCCTTCTCCGATTGACTTACTTCACTCAGCATAATACCCTCCACTTCCATCCATGTTGAAGCAAATGGTGGGTATTTGTCATTTCTAATGGCTGAGTAATATTCCATTGTATACATAACCACACCAATGGACACCAAGCCTCGATGGACACCGAGGCTCCTTCCACAGTTTGGCTATTGTGGACATTGCTGCTATAAACATCGGGGTGCAGGTGTCCCGGCGTTTCATTGCATCTGAATCTTTGGGGTAAATCCCCAGCAGTGCAATTGCTGGGTCGTAGGGCAGATCTATTTTTAACTCTTTGAGAAACCTCCACACAGTTTTCCAGAGTGGCTGCACCAGTTCACATTCCCACCAACAGTGTAAGAGGGTACCTTTTTCTCCGCATCCTCTCCAACATTTGTGACTTCCTGCCTTGTTAATTTGCCCCATTCTCACTGGTGTGAGGTGGTATCTCATTGTGGTTTTGATTTGTATTTCCCTGATGGCAAGTGATGCAGAGCATTTTCTCAAGTGCGTGTTGGCCATGTCTATGTCTTCCTCTGTGAGATTTCTCTTCATGTCTTTTGCCCATTTCATGATTGGATTGTTTGTTTCTTTGGTGTTGAGTTTAAGAAGTTCTTTATAGATCTTGGAAACTAGCCCTTTATCTGATATGTCATTTGCAAATATCTTCTCCCATTCTGTAGGTCGTCTTTTAGTTTTGTTGACTGTATCCTTTGCTGTGCAAAAGCACCTTATCTTGATGAAGTCCCAATAGTTCATTTCTGCTTTTGTTTCTTTTGTCTTCGTGGATGTATCTTGCAAGAAGTTACTGTGGCCAAGTTCAAAAAGGGTGTTGCCTGTGTTCTCCTCTAGGATTTTGATGGAATCTTGTCTCACATTTAGATCTTTCATCCATTTTGAGTTTATCTTTGTGTATGGTGCAAGAGAGTGGTCTAGTTTCATTCTTCTGCATGTGGATGTCCAATTTTCCCAGCACCATTTATTGAAGAGACTGTCTTTCTTCCAATGGATAGTCTTTCCTCCTTTATCGAATATTAGTTGGCCATAAAGTTCAGGGTCCACTTCTGGGTTCTCTATTCTGTTCCATTGATCTATGTGTCTCTTTTTGTGCCAGTAACACACTATCTTGATGACCACAGCTTTCTGGTACAACCTGAAATCTGGCATTGTGATGCCCCCAGCTATGGTTTCCTTTATTAAAATTCCCCTGGCTATTCGGGGTCTTTTCTGATTCCACACAAATCTTAAAATAATTTGTTCTAACTCTCTGAAGAAAGTCCATGGTATTTTGATAGGGATTGCATTAAACGTGTATATTGCCCTGGGTAACATTGACATTTTCACAATATTAATTCTGCCAATCCATGAGCATGGAATATTTTTCCATCTCTTTGTGTCTTCCTCAATTTCTTTCAGAAGTGTTCTATAGTTTTGAGGGTATAGATCCTTTACATCTTTGGTTAGGTTTATTCCTAGGTATCTTATGCTTTTGGGTGCAATTGTAAATGGGATTGACTCCTTAATTTCTCTTTCTTCAGTCTCATTGTTAGTGTATAGAAATGCCACTGATTTCTGGGCATTGATTTTGTATCCTGCCACGCTACCGAATTGCTGTATGAGTTCTAGCAATCTTGGGGTGGAGACTTTTGGGTTTTCTATGTAGAGTATCATGTCATCGGCGAAGAGGGAGAGTTTGACTTCTTCTTTGCCAATTTGAATGCCTTTAATGTCTTTTTGTTGTCTGATTGCTGAGGCTAGGACTTCCAATACCATGTTGAATAGCAGTGGTGAGAGTGGACATCCCTACAAATCCCCTAAGATCAGGAACAAGGCGCCCAGTACTTCCCCATTTAGAAACATATATGCTGTGGGCTTTTCATAGATGGCTTTTAAGATGTCGAGGAATGTTCCCTCTATCCCTACACTCTGAAGAGTTTTGATCAGGAATGGATGCTGTATTTTGTCAAATGCTTTCTCTGCATCTATTGAGAAGGTCATATGGTTCTTGGTATTTCTCTTGCTGATATGATGAATCACATTGATTGTTTTACAGGTGTTGAACCAGCCTTCTGTCCTGGGGATAAATCCTACTTGGTCATGGTGAATAATTTTCTTAATGTATTGTTGGATCCTATTGGCTAGTATCTTGTTGAGAATTTTTGCATCCATGTTCATCAGGGATATTGGTCTGTAATTCTCCTTTTTGGTGGGGTCTTTGTCTGGTTTTGGAATTAAGGTGATGATGGCCTCATAGAACGAATTTGGAAGTACTCCATCTCTTTCTATCTTTCCAAACAGCTTTAGTACAATAGGTATGGTTTCTTCTTTAAACGTTTGATAGAATTCCCCTGGGAAGCCAACTGGCCCTGGACTTTTGTGTCTTGGGAGGTTTTTGATGACTGCTTCAATTTCCTCCCTGGCTATTGGCCTGTTCAGGTTTTCTATTTCTTCCTGTTCCAGTTTAGGTAGTTTGTGGCTTTCCAGGAATGCATCCATTTCTTCTAGATTGCCTAATTTATTGGCGTATAGCTGTTCATAATATGTTTTTTAAATCGTTTGTATTTCCTTGGTGTTGGTAGTGATCTCTCCTTTCTCATTCATGATTTTATTAATTTGAGTCTTCTCTCTCTTCTTTTTAATAAGGCTGGCTAATGGTTTATCTATCTTATTAAATCTTCCAAAGAACCAACTCCTCGTTTTGTTGATCTGTTCCACAGTTCTTCTGGTCTCGATTTCGTTGAGTTCTGCTCGAATCTTTATTAACTCTCTTCTTCTGCTGGGTGTAGGATCTATTTGCTGTTTTTTCTCTAGCTCCTTTATGTGTAAGGTTAGCTTTTGTATTTGAGTTCTTTCCAGTTTTTGAATGGATGCTTGTATTGTGATGTATTTCCCCCTCAGGACTGCTTTTGCCTGCATCCCAAAGATTTTGAACGGTTGTATCTTCAGTCTCATTAGTTTCCATGAATCTTTTTAATTCTTCCTTAATTTCCTGGTTGACCCTTTCATCTTTTAGCAGGATGGTCCTTAACCTCCACGTGTTTGAGGTCCTTCCAAACTTCTTGTTGTGATTTAGTTCTAATTTCAAGGCATTATGGTCGGAGAATATGCAGGGGATGATCCCAATCTTTTGGTATCGGTTCAGACCCGATTTGTGACCCAGTATGTGGTCTATTCTGGAAAAGTTCCATGTGCACTTGAGAAGAATGTGTATTCAGTTGAGTTTGGATGTAAAGTTCTGTAGATATCTGTGAAATCCATCTGCTCCAGTGTATCATTTAAAGCTCTCGTTTCTTTGGAGATGTTGTGCTTAGCAGACCTATCGAGGGTAGAAAGAGCTAGATTGAAGTCACCAAGTATAAGTGTATTATTATCTAAGTATTTCTTCACTTTGGTTATTAATTGATTTAAGTATTTGGCAGCTCCTACATTCGGGGCATATATATTGAGGAATGTTAAGTCCTCTTGTTGGATAGATCCTTTAAGTATGAGCTAGTGTCCCTCTTCATCTCTCACTACAGTCTTCGGGGTAAATTTTAGTTTATCTGATATAAGGATGGCTACCCGTGCTTTCCTTTGACGACCATTTGAATGGTAAATGGTTCTCCAACCTTTTATTTTCAGGCTGTAGGTGTCCTTCTGTCTAAAATGAGTCTCTTGTAGACAGCAAATAGATGGGTCCTGCTTTTTTATCCAGTCTGAAACCTTGCGCCTTTTGATGGGGTCATTAAGCCCGTTCACGTTCAGAGTTACTATTGAAAGATATGAGTTTAGTGTCATCAAGATATCTATTCAGTCCTTGTTTTTGTCGATTGTTCCACTGAACTTCTTCTTAAAGGGGAATTTTAAGAGTCCCCCTTAAAATTTCTTGCAGAGCTGGTTTGGAGGTCACATATTCTTTTAGTTGCTGCCTGTCTTGGAAGCTCTTTATCTCTCCTTCCATTTTGAATGAGAGCCTTGCTGGATAAAGTATTCTTGGTTGCATGTTTTTCTCATTTAGGACCCTGAATATATCCTGCCACCCTTTCTGGCCTGCCAGGTCTCTGTGGAGAGGTCTGCTGTTACCCTAATACTCCTCCCCATAAAAGTCAGGGATTTTTTGTCTCTTGCTGCTTTAAGGATCTTCTCTTTATCTTTGGAATTTGCAAGCTTAATTATTAAATGTCAAGGTGTTGAACGGTTTTTATTGATTTTAGGGGGGGATCTCTCTATTTCCTGGATCTGAATGCCTGTTTCCCTTCCCAGATGAGTAATGTTTTCAGCCATGATTTGTTCAAATACATATTCTGGCCCTCTGTCCCTTTCAGCGCCCTCGGGAACACCAATTAAACGTAGGTTTAAAAAAAATAAATAAATAAAATAAATGTAGGTTTTTCTTCCTCAGGCTGTCGTTTATTTCCCTTAATCTATTCTCATGGTCTTTTAATTGTTTGTCTCTGTTTTCCTCAGTTTCCCTCTTTGCCATCAACTTGTCTTCTATGTCACTCACTGGTTCTTCCACCTCATTAACCCTCATCATTAGAACTTCTAGTTTGGATTGCATCTCATTCAATTGATTTTTAATTTTTGCCTGATTAGATCTAAATTCTGCAGTCATGAAGTCTCTTGAGTCCTTTATGCTTTTTTCTAGAGCCACCAGTATTATACAGCCACCAGCTGTATAATAGTGCTTCTGAATTGGCTTTCTGACATTGAATTGTAATCCAGATTTTGTAACTCTGTGGGAGAGAGGACTGTTTCTGATTCTTTCTTTTGAGGTGAGGTTTTCCTTCTAGTCATTTTGCTCAGTGCAGAGTGGCCAAAACCAAGTTGTATTGGGAAAAGGAGAAAAAGAGAGGAGAGAAAGAAGGAAAGAAAAAGAAAAAGAAAAAAGGAAGAAAAAAAGAGAAAAAGAGAGAAGAAAAAGAGTGAAAGGGAAAAAAGGGGTGGGGGAAGCAAACAGAAATCAAAAGGCAAAAAAAAAAACAAAAACAAATACTAAAACGCGGGGGAGTATCTTCTGATTCTGTGTACTTTAAGTCCCTTGACTTCCCCTGGAACTTGTCCTTCTAGCTGGTCTTCTGGGGGAGGGGCCTGTTGTGCTGATTTTCAGGTGTTGGCACTTGGGGGAGCTGCTCTGCCCCTGCCTGGTGCAGGGCTCAGTGGGGGTTGTTTACCCCATGAGGCCCCAGGAGGAACAACCCCAGTGGTGGGGCCAGCTCTGGAGCCCTGGAGTCAGCTCCTGCAGTAACTCCGGAGCTCTCTGTCTGCAGGGCCTGGAGGCTCCAGGGCGGGGCAGGAGCATCCTCGCTGTCCTGGGCCCTCCCGGCCTCTGCCTGTCCCGGGGGGAGGCCGGATCCTGGGCTGTGTCCCGGCGCCCAGTGCTTAGGGCCTGCGCTATTAGATTCGCGCTCCGGCCCCGCAGCCCCCTCCGCGGAGCCGCCGCCCGAGCCCCTCCAAGCTGCTTCCGCCCGCAGCCCCCTCCACGGAGCCTCCGCCCCGCAGCCCCCTCTGCAGAGCCTCTTCCTCTGCCCGAGCCCTCTGAGCCGCTCCCGCCCTGCAGCCCCCTCTGCGGAGCTGCCCCCGAGCCCCCCCGAGCTGCTCCGGGTCCCGTCTGCGCGCTGCAGCCCTTAGGGAGCTCGGCACACTCTCCCGGGGCGCAGGTGTCTGTTAGTGTCCCCGGGAGCCCGAGGTCACCCCCGCCCTCCTGGGCCCTGCTCCACCTCCCCACGAGCCCCTTTCCGCCGGGAAGGTCGGTGCAGCTCCTGCGTCTCCGGGACGGGGCTCTCCTGTCCTGGGGACACTCGCCCCGGCCTCAGCCCGGCTCCTCGCGGCGCCCCTCCCCCTTGGAGGCCTTTTGTTTCTTTATTTCTTTTTCCCCGTCTTCCTACCTTGATAGAAGCACGAACTCTTCTCACTGTGGCATTCCAGCTGTTCTCTCTTTAAAACTCAGGCCGAATTCATAGATTTTCAGGATGATTTGAAGGTTATCCAGGTAATTTGGTGGGGACAGGTGACTTGGGGACCCTACCTACTCTTCCGACATCTTGCCCCTCCCCCAGAGAATGACATTTGAGTTCCAAAGGAAAATTCCAAGGGTATTTCAAGGAAAATAAGAAGTAGAAACTTTCAAGTAAGTTGAGAGTCATGTACAGAACTGGCACAGCATTTTTTTCTCAGTCATTTTTGATTGATAAAGGCAGTTGTGACTCCTGTCCATATTCAAGAGTTTGAGGAAATACACTCTACCTTTTTTGGGGGGGTGAGAAGTTCTCATTGCACAAGAGCATGTGGAATGGGAAATATCATATCATTTTTGGCAAATACAATAAGGCTTTCTTAACAAAACAATTTGCATCCCTCCTACAAGCAAAATACACTAACCTCCTCCCTTACCTCAGTAAAGTCTCATAATTATAGTGTTAAATCCATGAGTGCAGGATCTCACATCTAAATCCAGGTCTGTATGCCTGGAACTGCATATACTTCTTTTGGAACTGTTTCTCAAGTAGTTCCTCGTGATCTAAAGTCTACATAAAATATCATTTGCACCGCTACATACATGAGTCATCTTTTCTCTATCATCCAATAACAATTTCCTCTCTCTCATTTCAGTCCATAAATAGTCTGTTTGTGGCCCTTCAAGTTCTGTTCATTGCCTAGTTCCAAAGCCAATGTATTTATTATACTATTGACCCTTGAACAACATGGGAGTTGGAGGAGCTGGCCTCATGCAGTAAAAAATCCATGTATAACTTTCAACTCCCCCAAAACTTTACTAATAGCCTAGTGGTGACCAGAAGGCTTACTGATAACTTAACACATAATTTACATGCTATATGTATTATATGCTTTATTCTTACAATAAAGTAAGCTTTTGAGAAAATCTTATTAAGGAAATCATGAGAGAAGATACATTTACATTACTGTTCTGTATTTATCAATCCTGTAAGTTGATATCATCTGTTTACAACAAGGTGAGTTATCAGTACGTAGATCAGTATTACCTTATAAGATACAGAACATTGTAGATATTTCATGTATTACTAACAGTAGATCTCAAAAATAAAAAATAAAATGAAAAAATCATACTTATTTACTAAAGTCATACTAAGTATACATTAATATAGTGATTTATGTATTGGTAATGAAGCAGCAATATGATTGCTTTATGGTATCCCAGTGTAATTGATACATCACAGTAGCTTAGCCTATACACTAATGAATGGACCATTATAAAAATTTTAAGGCATACAGTATTACAGCCATATTCATAATATAATATTGGAAACATATATTTTAAACAGCACTTACAGTAATAGGCTGATAAGCAGTTTCTCGTTATAAGAGGGAGGCATACTGTACTATAGTGTAATTCTTTGAAGGCAAAGCTATAAAACAGTGAGAAAACTAACATATTATTAATTTTATGATAAATATGACTTACATTATGCCTGTGTGTGAATAGACTACCCACTTCCATACACTGTTGTTGTTGAACAGTCCCAATGGCATGGCATGACAATGAATGAATACACAGTGGAGGTCTCAAAGCCTCAAGGACTAAGAGCAAGCTCTTGCCTCCTGGCAGCCTGCGTTTATTCAGTTCTCACACAAAGGCAGACAAAGCGTGCCCTCTGTTTTTCATCTCAATCTATTTTAGGGGTTGTTTACATATTAACTGAGTCCAGGCCACTCTTTCCCACAGGACAAAAGGAGGAATCCATGCTGTTTACAGCTTGACCTTGCATAAGATAAAGTCTCCATCTGGACCATCAAATACATGGCATCTCTGTTTGCAGTTTACTGTACAGACAGTTCCTTCTGGAAACTTTCCCATGCAGTCATTCCCCAACAATACACACCTTGCACATGATGAATACGTAGGCAATGATGATGATGTTGATACAAAAATATCTCATATAGTTCCTGCTCTAAAGTTATTAGATTTTCACATGAAGGCACACATACAACAGATAAATTTATTAACTGTGTAGCATGATAGTTATCTACTGTTTATTAAGTGAATGTGGATTATCCTAAAAGTCTGTCTTCATGTTCTTCACGTTGAGTAGACTGAGGAGGAGGAGGAGGAAGGGATGGGGTTAGTTTTGCTGTCTTAAGGTTGAAAGAGGCAGAAGAGGTGGAGATGTTAGAAGGAGAGGTAGGCATACTCAGTGTAACTTTATGCAAGCATGTCATAATTTCTGATTTCTCTAGAAGTGTTTCTGTATGGACCAATCCTTCTTCCACCATTTGCTTTACTTTCAGCATCTGAATCCATGTCATAAAAGAAGTCAAAGGCAGTCTTGAATAATCAGAACCCATTAGGGCCCCTGGGTGGTGCAGTTAGTTAAGCATCTGACTCTGGGTTTTGGCTCAGGTTGTGATCTCAGGGTCATGAGATTGAGCCCCGCGTTGGGCTCCATCATAGGCATGGAATCTGTTTAAGATTTTCTCTCCTCCTCCCTCTGCCCCTTCCCCCACTCTCTCACTCTCTTTCACAATTTTTTTTTTTTTTTTTTTTAAAGATCCCTCCTGCCAGGTTGTCCAATGTCAATTTGTTTTCTGGCACTGCTTCTATGTCTTCTTCCTAATTATTTTGCACTGGTTTGGAAGCACTCATCTCTAAGAAGTAATCTGTTAATTCCTCTAGTACGGTGTCTGTTAACTCTTAAATTTCTCCAAGATCCATATCTTAAAACCTTTCATCCCACCCCACCCCACTTTTTTTTTTTTTTTTTTTTTTTTACCATATCCACAATCTCTTTCATGATTTTCTAGATTTGCTTTTTTGTAAATCCTGTGAAGTCATGCACTACTGGACAGTTTTCTCTAGCAGGAATTTATTGTATCAGGCTTGATGGCTTTCAGGGCCATGACAGCAGTGTCATCTTTGATGGCATAATCCTTACAGATTTTCATGATACTCTATTGGGATTCTCTTCGATAGTGCTGACAATTCTTTCCATAGAGTCCCTTGTGTAATAAGCCTGAAAGATACTTATGACCCTCTGATTTAGAGGCTGAATTGAGATGTTGTGTTTGGGGGCAAATAAACCACTTCGGTACCTTCAATATTGACCTCATGGGGCTCTGGGTGCATTGTCCAATATCAAAAGAACTTTAAAAGGCAGTTCCTTACTAGCAAGGTACTTCCTGACTTTAGAGACAAAGCATCCATGGACCCAATCCAGAAAAAAGGGTACTCATTTTTCAGACATTCTTGTACAACCAAAAGACTGGCAGGTAGTATTTATCTTTTCTCTTCAAGGTTTAGGGTTAGCAGCTTTGTAAATAAAGGTAGTTATAAACCCAACTGATCATAAACCCAACTGCATTTGCACAAAACAGTA